>NC_140938.1:113401476-114831476 GCF_014529385.1 Adiantum capillus-veneris | reverse complement strand
GATGGAGGGAGGTCAAGAGCAAAAAGAGAGAATGTTGCATGGTGGCTTCAGGGGCGGTATGGTAGAGCCATCAAGAGAACAAGGGGGGGGGACCTGCATGCGGTGTGGGGGTAGAAGAAGCTAACCATGTGCAGGGCTGCGAGGGCATGAAATGAAGGAGATGTCAGCAAGGAGCTCAAGGCCGCTTTGAGGCGAGCAGGGCCGAGATCAGCTGCAGGTTAGAGGAGCTACAAAGGCCGACTTCAGAGGAAGGAGCTGCAAATGAGCTCGGGCCTGAGGGTCAACGAGAAAATTTTGAGGCATGCATGCAAAAACAAATTGGGAGCCGAGTTGCAGGGCCCCCAGTTGTAGAGGAGATGCCCGGGAGACTGTAGCAGCTCAGATCAGAGCCAGGCCGTGAGCTTGGGAAGTTTGTTGTGGCCATTGGAAAAAACAAGAAGTGTCGAGCGCATGGGAGAAGAATAGGGGTCTTCTCAAGGCGTGCATACCTGCTGTTTACAAAGGATGACACTTGCAGGCTGCGCAAGAGTAATTGAAGAATGTCAGAGTGTGGTAAAGAGGAGCTCTAGTGCATGTAAAGGGTTGGCCAGATGCTGCACTAAAGGATGTTTTTGATATAAAGCCACCATTGTACACATTCATTCCAAGTTTATCGAGTGACATGATCTCCATAGTCTTGGTTGTTATTTTTTTCTCGTATGCTTACATTTGTATGTACTATGTGAAATCTCTTTCCGTGGGTATGGGATATGCCATGAGGATGCAAGCTTGTAGGCCAACTTGTGGTTGCTAGTGGATAAAGGCATGTGCTCAAATTTGGGATTGTATATCTGTGAGTGTTGTGCATGCTAAAGGTTTGGCAAGGGATTGTGTGCTTGTCGAGATGCATATATGGACAGATATGGTGTTTGAAGAGGTTGTAGATAGAAGCTACAATGATTTTTTTTTCCATTGGGTACATGTTGTCAGGGTTGGCTCGGTTCGGCGGGGTTCGGGCAAGGGAAATAGTTGTTTGCAAATTGTGTATCGTGGTAACGACTACTTCAAATTAGAGAGGTTTTTGGAGTGCTTACATCCCGAAATTTGAGAGAAGGTGGAGTTTGTTGGTACAAAGTCCAATGAGGATGCAGTGTACGTCGCCAAAGTGAAGAGTAGAAAGACAAAGAAGAAATTGGAGATGGGTTTGCTCAAGCCTAGTAATTATGAGGTTGTTTCAATGACCCCGCAACAAGCAGTGCAGGTAAAAAGAGTTCACAGTTCACGACATGTAGCGGTTACAAGTTCTCCATGGGTAAGCTCTATTCCATATTGTGTTTCATTGGTGCCCCCCATGTGTTATACATACATGCCTTCAAAGGAGGATCTCATCAACGAGGATGAAGGATGCATAAACAAGGGTATGCATGAAGAAGATGTCGTTGGTTCTCAGTTCTCAGTAGAGGGTAAAGATCATCAAGTGATAGAGGAGATCAAGCCAACTATGCAAGTGTCAGAGGCTCTAATTGTAGAGGCAAATACAAAGCTGGAAGTTGCTCAAGTAGTCAAGGAAAAAACGAGTGATGTCCAAGACCAAGGGGTTGAGAAACCCTCTCTTATGCCTTGGGATGGTGAGGCTCTGTCGACTAGAGAGGTAAGCTCTAAAAATGAAGTTGATTGGGGGTTTGATGAGCCAATGGTTAGTATAGATGAGGAGTCACATGTGCTTATTGCTAAAGCTATGGCGAGGATGAAGATTAAGCAAGACCTTGCACCTCCTCCAGTGTTAGAAGAGAAAGTACAGGTGATTTTTATTGAGCCTTTTTAGGAGGTGCAGTCTAGAGTGGGGTGTACCGCTTCTTTTGACCATATCGAAGATGAGATGCAGCCTTTAGTAAGGGTGGCGTTTGTACCAAGCGACACTCATATCTACAAAGATGTTCTTATTGAATATGTTTTTGATGCTTCAAATTTTTGTCCATTTGATGTTTTGGATGATGATGAGCCTTCCGTTGGCGAGGTTCTCACTAAGGAGAAACTTGATCCCGTAATTGTTTTTTTTTCATGTCACTGAGTTACCAATCTTTCCCCGATCTAGCAAGAGACCTATTGATCAATGGATTGTCAAGTTGACACCCTATGATGGAGTTGGAACCGATGTAGTTGATTCTCATTTATTGCAATTTGTGCAAGCTTGTTGGTTTAAGGACTATGCCAAGCCTAAAGACCTCCAGTGCACTTCTTTCCTGCCTATTTGACTGGGGTAGCTAGGTAGTGGTACTATAGTATGCTACAACATTCTCCACATTTGATGCAAACTTGGGATGGAATGGGTAGAGCTTTCGTTGCTATATTTCCCCTTTTTTTCCTTCTAATTTAGCCTTTGGGAACCTGTTAAACATATTCCAAGGGGAGGGTGAATCAATTGTGGATTATGTTAATCATTTTCAAGAAAGAAGGAGCATTGTGATCCCTATTGTTTTGATGAAAGGATTTTATTGAAATATTTTCTTAAGGGTATGCTGAGGGATATTAACTCCATGTGAGGTTGTCAGATCCAAAGACACTTGAGGATGCATATGCACGAGCTAGAGTTGTGGGGGTGGCCTTTGTAGCCATTGTTTTAGCAGTCCAATGGAGGGTAACCTTTTAAGTTGAGACATACAAGAGAGAGACTTGTTTGAATTCTATGGCATGTTCTCCTATGGTTACTATTCTAGCAGCCGTCACCCCAACACCTTTGCAAGCTAATGAGTCACCTTCTTTTTGAGTGACCAGTTTATCTACTCCACATTGGGTACCACACATAGCTGAGGATGACATAGTTTCTCATCCAAGGGGGTTATGGGAAGATAAAGGGAATAGAGAAAGTAATAGAAAAAGGGTAAGATTTAAATGGAAAAAGAAAATCCCAATGGATAAGACACCGATCTAACCGCAAATTCTGGGTTTAATCTAGCAGGGTAGTTTTCCCCGTAGGATGCCACTATTGGAGTTTTTTTCAGTCCGAGGGAGCGCTGATACTCTCATTTTTCACTTCAATTGTTTGCCAATGTTTTCTATTCTATCTGCTACATTGACGATACTCTCACTTGATCTACCTTAAGGAGCTATTTTAACAGGTAATGAAGACAATGAAGCCATAGCAATTGCTCCAAAAGAGAAGACAATTTGGGATTACCGAACTTGAATACTTGATACGATAATGGTGTCCTTGAGTGGCAAAACAGAGATTAAAATGTCAAGAAATAAGTGTTCAAAAGCAGGTCCTAAAGGAGTCACAAGCTATAGAAGGAGGACGTCATTCGATGATCTGAAGCACCCAAATATTTTCATGTGGAGCAAGTGAGCATGGTGGTGATATACCACAACATTGTTGAAGGATTCATTTTTCTTTGAGTATCGACGAGCAATGATCATACTTTATATGTCGCTTTCCACAAACAATATCCTATCCATGTGTGGACTAGAGTTTGAGGCATTTGTTAAATTGACAAAACGTTCTGATTTAGCATTTGGAACCTGTTAAACTTATTCCAAGGGGCGGGTGAATTAGTTGTTGATTATGTTAATCGTTTTCAAGATTTGCAATGTAAGCCTTATTTTTTTTATGAAAGGATTTTATTGGAATATTTTCTTAAGGGTATGTTGCGGGATGTTCAACTCCATGTGGAGGTTGTCATATCCGAAGACACTTGAGGATGCATACACACGGTGGTGCAGCCAAAGTGTGTCAACCCTAGCAGAGGGCACATGGAGCGATGTGTATGCTTATGGATGCATGGGAGAGGGCTAGAGCAGATGGCAAGAGCCCGGGCAGGTAAGTGGCAACGGACATGTATGTTTTATGTGATTTTATAGGCCAAAAAGGTTTCAGACTCAAGGCCTAACAGGGTGACAGATGAAGGGTGATCAAAGTACTATTTTTCTGGCCCATATGTATAAAGCTTAAAGTGTTGAATGAATAGGTCCAGACGGCTTGTCAAACAGAGCCACGGTGTGCAAGTTATGAATGCTTTAAAGTTGGAGGTGGTTCGAGCCAATTTAGGGCTATGGGCATGTAGTGCTTGATTTATGGAGCCTCCTGGTATTTTCAGATTGTCAATCTAAGTCCCAAATGTCAAGATATTGACAGTTAAAGTTTTACGGGGGCTAGGTTGGTGCCCACTTGATTGCATGGGAAATGTGCCATCTGGTGTTTTTTGAGGCTCAACTAGGTTTTGGATTGTGCTATGCAGCATATGGAGTTAACAGGAAGAAGTTGCGGGTCGATTGGAGCTCGGAGCGTGAAGTTATAACCCATTGAAGTTGGGGACCTGATGATTGTGGCAATTTTTGGAGCGATGGTTGGAATGCCTGGTGAAGTCAAGGTACAACCAAGACAGAGGAAATCGGAGCTGGTAACATGGAGTTTCAAGAGAAGTTTACGGCTCGAGGAGAGGAGCTCTATGCCAAGTATGGTAGGTCTACGAATCTGGGACAAAAATGGGTTTTTTTGGTGGGATTTTTGGGGATTTTAGGGGCCCTTGGGGGGTGTGTTTCTCAGGAAGTGCCACGTAGCCGGGAATAGTCCCACATGTGCACAAAGGTGCTGACTGGAGGGGGTATATAGCCTGCGTGAGGTGTCCCATTGGGTATCATGAGGTGTGGGAGCTCCTTTGGAAGTTGGCTATGGCGGTCCAGCTGCGAGCTCTGCATGGTGGCGCGCGTCGGCGGTCCTGGGCGGCCCTATCCACGATGCAAGTGATGATGTGGAGGTATTGCGAGGGGGCATTCCCGCGTGTGCCTTAAAGGCGCCAAAATTGTTTGGTAAGGGGTGGTGCCCACAGTGGCACCGCCGCGACTGTAAGCTTGGGGCTCAAGGCAGGACCACCACAAAGGGGTGCCTTCACATGAAAAAAGGCGTGCTTAAAATAGAATGGGGAGTCCAAAAATAAGAAGGGAGAGACTCACACAGGCAAAAAGGGAGATCCCCCTGTTTTGGCAGAGGAGGGAGTTTTGGAGGAGGTTTTTTGTAGGCGAGGGCTCTAGGGGAGTCGAGAAGGAGAAGATAATGAAGAAGTGCGGGGATTTCATTGGTTCAAGGGAGCCCTCGACCTAGAGGATGCTCACTCATAGGTGTGTTTCCGAGTTCTCATAGGAGGACAGAGTTGATGCAGTTAGGAGCGAAGATGCCATCATAATTGCATTTTGGTTGTCGTGCTCTCAGAGAGGAGAGTTGCACGAGCGGTGAAGCGAGAGGTTTTTCCTTGTTGCTACTCGAGACCTCCATGCCAAGCAGGTTGTAGCAGGTTTTCATGGTTGTATAGACAAATTGTTTTTTTCCATAATTGAAGTAGATCCTACCAATTTTTGGTGTTGTTTCTTCCTTTTTACCCCTCCTTCTCTTTGCTCTATTATGGCAATCCGGTGCTGGTGTTGGAGATGTGTGTAACTCCCCGGGCCTCTGTGTGCATGAGAGAGAAAGAAAGAGTGGTGTGTGATGCGGTACGATCATAACCGGGTTGGATCTATGTGGATTGTTGTCGATTGTGCGAGTTTTGAAGGTGAACTCTAGTGGATTGGGGTGCAGTGATTATCCTGGGCTATAAGGAGGAAAAGTGTTTGGGTTCCGGGTGTGTTCCCCTTTCCCCCCATCCATCTTCTGGTGCTCCCACTGAGAAGGTGAAGTTGTGGTTTTTGGAGCTGATGAAGTGCGTATCTTGAAGATCAAATACAGTGCAAGATGTGTTGGTCAATATTTCCTACTTTCACTGGGGTGGAAGATGCAGAAGCCTGGCTACAGGACTATGGCTTGTTTGTGTTGGAAAATAGGTTGACAAGGGAAGAAGGTGCAATGACAATTTTCCCGCTATTGGTTCGAGGAAGTGCAAAGCGGTGGTTTGATGGGCTATTGGTACAAGAAAAGATAAACTCTGAAGGTTTGCAAATGGCTTTTTGATGCTAGTATGTGCCAATAGTGCAGGTGCATGAGGTAAAGAGGAAACTGGACGGTTTAAAGCAGAATCCCGATAGAAGTTTCCAAACGTTTGTATGGGAATTTGAAGCCCTTTGGCGAGAACTGATGGAGGTAACTTGTATTCAAACTGTTGATTTTCTGAAATTGAACAAGTTTCTTGATTGTCTACATGAGGAGATCAGAGACAAAGTGGAGACGGATGACCCATGATGTATGCTAAGGCGGTGGAATTGGCGAGAGGCCGCACCAAAAAGATATCAAAAAATTGGTAGGCCAAGCAAGGTTTTCCAGATGTGATGATGCCAAATCAAATGGAAGTGGTGAGAGTTGAGCCAAAAGGGGTGCAAATGAGTGTACTGATGTGGGAAGAACCTCGGGTTTTGTGGATGCAAAGAGATGGGGTGGTTCCCATGCCGAGGTTGTCAATTAGGGCGGGTCTAGTTGTGCAAGAGGTGGAGACAATTCTAGATTGCGCAAGAGAAGTAGTAGCAAATCGAGGTATGAATGTGCAACATTCTTTGAAGAATGGTAAAGACCAGAGAGTATGATTTGCAGATGAAGTCGAGGTAGTAAAGGTGGAAGAGATTCCAGAGTTGGATAAAGAAGATGAAGTTGAACCAAGCGAATGCATCTCCGCTGATGCTAATACAAGCTGGGAGACGGAGTCAACCCAGTCCAGGTATGAATAGTATGATCTTCTGCATGTGCATGGAGATATGGTAGATATGTCTAAAGAGCAGGGAGTAGTGCATGTTGATGTGCCTAGTGAGGATCAAGTGGATGGGTCTATGTCCACCTATGAGGATATACGACTAGAAATGGTGCAGGATTTTTCCAAATGGGGTGATGTGGTCTTGCTTACGGATGAGGACCTAGATGATGCAGTTGTAAAGAATGAGGATGCAAGAGAGCTACACAAGACAAGCACAAAGCACACAGAGATGGAAAGCTTCTTCTTCTTCTTCACAGAAAAGAGAGTACAAAATGACTAAGTGCTAAAGCTGAAAAGTAGCATATATGTACATGCGGTCACTAAGTGTGAACTCGCTAGAAGCGTACTAGGCTGGCACTATAAGTGTAGTCCAGCTGTAGAATCCCTGGCAGAGATCCTCCGTGTCGGTCACCTAACGCGCCAGTGAGTAAATGCCGTAAGCGGCCAAGACCCGTAGTGGATGCCAGCTCAAGGTGTAGAGCTCGACATCTCAACACTCCCCCTCGAGCTCTGCATGTCGCAGAGTCCAAGCATAGTCCGGAAACGTCGAAGCTTTTCAGCTCCGAGGGCCTTGGTAAAGATATCCGCTATCTGCTCCTCTGTGCTGACGTAGACCAAGTCGATGTCGCCCGCCAACACTCGCTCTCGAACGTAGTGGTAATGGACCTCTATGTGTTTGGTCCTGGCATGGAACACTGGATTCCTAGCCAACTGCATGCTGCTGAGGTTGTCACAATGGATGAAAATCTGCTGGTCCACCTGCACTCCCAAGTCCTCAAGTAATGTGCGTAGCCAAGCTACCTCGCACGCCGCAGCTGCTGCACCTCTGTACTCGGCCTCTATGCTCGATAAAGCAACCGTAGGATGCTTTTTGCTGCTCCAAGTAACAGCAGCACTCCCAAAAGAGAACATGAAGCCACTCGTAGATCTCCTATCAACAATGCTACCTGCCCAATCTGCATCTGTATACCCATACAATGCTAATGGTGCATCTGCTGCATAGAACAATGCGTAGTCAAGAGTACCTTGCACATACCTAAGTGTGCGTCGTACTCCATCCAAATGTGGCTTCCTCGGAAGTTGCATGAACTGACTCTCCAAGCCTACTGTGTAGCTCAAGTCTGGCCTCGTGATAGTCAAGTAGATTAGACTACCCACAATCTTCCTGTACATGTTGACATCCTCAACAACATCACCCTTCTCTGCACTCAGCTTTGCATTCACATCCAAGGGAATGGAAATTGGCTTACAATCAGCCATACCATACTTTGACAACATGTCCAAAGCATACTGTCTCTGTGATAGCCATACACCCTCTGGAGTCCTGATCACTTCAATGCCAAGAAAGTAGCGCAACTCGCCTAAATCTTTCATTTCAAACTCCTGTTTGAGAAGACCCTTCACATGGTCAATCTCAATAGCATTGTCACCAACAATAATAAGGTCATCTACATATATGGTAATGACCACAATCCCCACATCACTCTCATGTACATAGAGTGAATGATCAGCATGAGCTCTCCTAAAACCAATACTGACAAGATACTTGGCAATCCTGTCATACCATGCTCTAGAGCCCTGCTTCAAACCATACAAAGCTTTGAGAAGTCTGCATACATAATCTGGGTAACCTGGATCGACATAACCAGGTGGCTGATCCATATACACTTCCTCTTGCAACTCACCATTCAAGAAGGCATTCTTTACATCCATTTGATGCATAATCCATCCTCTAGATGCAACCACTGCTATGACAGCTCTCACTGTCGTCATCTTTGCCACTGGAGCAAAGGTCTTCTCATAGTCTATGCCATACGTCTGTGCATAACCCTTTGCGACCAGCCTTGCCTTGTGACGCTCAATGTTACCATCAGCCTTATGCTTGGTTTTATACACCCATTTACAGCCAATAGCTTTCTTGCCACTTGGCAATGGCACCAACTCCCATGTGTCGTTTGCTTCCAATGCATCCATCTCTTCATTCATTGCATCATCCCAATGCACATTTCCAACTGCATCCTCAAAACATGTGGGCTCCACATCCTGTATCACCTTAGCCATGTAGGCTTGGTGATGCGCTAGATACCCATCATAAGTCAATTTCTGAACTGGATTTCTGACTCGGTTAGATCTGCGCGGTCCTGGGTCACTCCTTTGCCCTCTAGCATCTTCTTGTACTTTCGTTACACCAGGTGTCCTGACAGCCGGAATTCCAAATTCCTCATCAGGACTTTGTTCAGAACCATCTGAATCCATGTCTACATGTGAAAAACCTGATGATGCATCAACCATAAAGGGAGGTTCATCAACCTTTTCCTTTCCTTTTCGTGATACATTCCCTGTACCTGTTGGTGGAGTAACCTGCGTACGTAGTCTACCATTCCATGGTTTCTCAACAGAGCCACGAGAAGAGGACTCTTGTGGTCCACTCAAAACCTGTGACTGTGGCCTCACATTTTGTACAACCACATCATCTTTTACATCAGCCCCAATAGTGCCATGTGCATTACTGTACCAGCTGCTCATCTCATCAAAGACTACATCTCTGCTCACTCGTAATTCTCGTGTAGTAGGATTGTAGCACCTGTACCCCTTTTGTTCAAGGGAATATCCCACAAGAATACATTTCTCTGCTTTAGGATCCAATTTCCTACGCAACTCATCTGGTACATGCATGTAAGCTATGCAGCCAAACACTTTCAAGTGTGCCAAATCAGGCTTTGTACCTGTAAACTTTTCCTCAGGTGTTATACCATGCACTGCAGCTGTAGGTGTCTTGTTCATAATGTACACAGCTATATTTACGGCTTCAGCCCAGAAATGATGAGGCATGTTCTTCTCATTCATCAATGCACGTGCAACCTCTGCAATGTGCCTGTTTTTCCTTTCTGCGACCCCATTCTGTTGTGGAGTATATCTGCATGTAAACTGCCTGCGTATACCATGCATTCGCAGAAAATCTGAAAAATCATTGGAGAAGTACTCTCCCCCTCCATCTGACCTCAATGTCTTGATTTGCATATCTGTCTCCTTCTCAATCATGACCTTGAAGTCTTGAAAGTGACCAAACACTTCACTTTTGTTACGCATGAAGTAGACCCATACTTTCCTTGTATGGTCATCAATGAAAGAGAAATAATACCTGCAACCATGTGTACTTGCAGTATCAGTTGGACCCCAAACATCTGTGTGCACCACCTCAAGTGGCTTTTTACATACATTGCGCTCATGTGGAAATGAGCCCTTTGACTGTTTTCCAAACTGGCATGCTGCACACACTTTATGCATACCATCCACCTTGAATTTGGGCAAACCTTTTATAATCTGTTCTGGTTGCATGCTGTGCAATCTCTGCTCATTGACACGGCCAATGCGTTTGTGCCAAATGTCAACATCAGCCACAACACCTGTGTCCTGTGCAAATAATGCAGCTTTTACCTCAGGTATGTCTACATTCAGCGTAAACATTCTGCCCACACATTTTCCCTCTGTGATCAGCTTACAGCCATTCTGGAAATCTTCTACATAACAGCCATTTGGATTGAAGCGAACCTGCAAACCCTGCTCAACCATTTTTCCAACAGAAACAAGATTCTTTGTAATGTTTTGGACATGAAGTACATCTGCTAAGTACTTTGATTTCCCACTCTTTGTATTTAGAGGTATGTCCCCTACATGAGCAATGGGGTGAGCTGTGTCATCTCCTGTCTGCACATAGCCTGACACATTTGGTTTGCGCATATCTCTAAACCACTCTCCACGAGACGTCATGTGATTAGAGGCACCTGAATCCACATACCAAACATCATCTTGGGTGGAATTCTCTGCAGTCATTGTATTCATTACATGTTGCAGAACAAACATGCGCTCGTTTTTGCTGTCATCTGCATCTCTGCTAGTAGATGCATAGTTGCCCTGTTCTCTCTTTCCACTTGCTTTTCCCTTTGGACAGTCACGTGACATGTGACCTCTTTCACCACAAGTCCAACATTCTCTGCTATCTGGAGTATGTTGCTGCCTGCTTGATCCTGCACCACGACCTCTTTGACTCCCCCTGCCTTGAGACTGGTTTCCCCTGCCACCTGTATTGTTTTGATTTGATTGACCTTCCAGAAATTGGCCCCTGCAACCCCTTGGGCCTCGACCACGACCTCTACCTCTACCTCTGTTGGAGTTAGAATAGAAGGCCCGTTCAGAATTATTTCTGCCATGAGAAGAAGATGTGTCAAGGTTCTTCTCCTCAAGAATAAGCATAGAAATCAAATCTTGGAACACGGGGATGTCGTCTCTTGTATTCATGGAAGACCTAAAATGTACATACTCATCTCCTAAACCATCCAAGCATGCACGGACAATGTCGTCGTCTTCCACTGAGACTTTAATAGATCCAAGAGCCTCAATGATACTCTTGATCTTCAAGGCATAATCATTGATTGAGAGGTTGTTCCTCTTAACCTGATTTAGATCCGACTTTAGTTGAAGCTTCCTGGCCTTGGTGTTCACCTCGAACACTCTGCCTAAGTTTCTCCATGCAATGGCGGGGGTTTCAGCATCCTGTAGATAGCCCATCATGCCATCTGTGATGCTCATAGAAAGCCAATACATCACTTTGCTCTGGCCTTGTTGCCAGTCCCTCAAAGCTTTCCTTTGTTCTGCTGTAGCATTTGCCTCGGGAATCTCTAGTTCCTTTTCATTGTCTCCTTCTACATAGTCCCAATAACCTTTTCCTTTTAGGAAATTTGTTATTCTGAACTTCCATGCAGGGTAGTTATTTTTCTCAAGCTTCTCAGTAACAATCTGACTGAAACCGTCAGACATCTTGAAGCACTAAGACAAAATAGCTGCAATCTGCAAAAACCTGCAAATCTGCTGAACCTGCTATCGTGGTTCTTGTAACGCTTTCTACACTCAACGAGTGTCCACAATCAAGCGTACATACAACCACTGTACTTGTACAGTAAATCTCTGTATACTGCACTTTGGAGACTTGTTCAGAAACTTGTTCAGAGATCTGGTCGTGGATTGCGAACGAAGGGATTGTGATGCTCTTGCTCTCTTAGCCTCTCTTGCCTACACCAGGCTCTGATACCATGTAAAGAATGAGGATGCAAGAGAGCTACACAAGACAAGCACAAAGCACACAGAGATGGAAAGCTTCTTCTTCTTCTTCACAGAAAAGGGAGTACAAAATGACTAAGTGCTAAAGCTGAAAAGTAGCACATATGTACATGCGGTCACTAAGTGTGAACTCGCTAGAAGCGTACTAGGCTGGCACTATAAGTGTAGTCCAGCTGTAGAATCACTGGCAGAGATCCTCCGTGTCGGTCACCTAACGCGCCAGTGAGTAAATGCCGTAAGCGGCCAAGACCCGTAGTGGATGCCAGCTCAAGGTGTAGAGCTCGACATCTCAACAGCAGTGTGGGGAGAATTTCTCCCTACCTTGGCAGAGCATGATGCAGCGATTGAAGAGGTGGTCAAAGAACAGGCAAATTGAAGATAACAGGCAGGTGGAACAGATTGATCTTGAGGAGCCAGTGGTTGAAGAATATCTTGATGATGCCAATAGAGAGGAGTGGACAAGCTCAGAGGAGGTGGAGAGTCTAGTGCAAGAGGCATGACATATGGCAAATGAAGCAGCTGTCGAGGGTGTGTCCAAGCTATCAAAAGAGGTATGCAATACATGGTTGAAGTGTATGCTTATAAGTGCAGCGGTGAGGTATGTTATATGCCAGATACAAAGTTCCATGGAGATGAACTCTGCTTTATATGGTTGGAGGGAGGGTCATAATTGTTGGTTGATGCAAATGGTGTAATTAAAGTGCTAGGTGCATTGGTTGGTGCAGGTGGTATGCTTGCCGAGCTAGGTATGTTGATGAGGTAGGTAAAAGTGAAGAAAAGTGCTAAGGTGC
The DNA here is from genome assembly GCF_014529385.1 of Adiantum capillus-veneris. Lineage (NCBI taxonomy): Eukaryota > Viridiplantae > Streptophyta > Polypodiopsida > Polypodiales > Pteridaceae > Adiantum > Adiantum capillus-veneris. The sequence goes on along the minus strand of NC_140938.1, from coordinate 114,818,920 downwards.
TTTGGGCATATTGTGTGCATGGCTGGTTGCAGACATGGGTGAAACACTATTAGAGGGGGCTGCAGATGGATGCAAGGAGTCAGTGCAAGGTTTTTGATCCAAGTGGAAACTATGTGATGATGCAGGGGGTGGGGCAACCCACTTGAGGTTTGGTAGTAGTGTACATATGGTAGGTTTTTCATGATTTGCTCACAATTTTGGAGGTGTTTGCGAGTTTTTGCAGCTGGTAGAAGAATAAAGCTGTTTTTTGGTTGAACATGAATGTTCAATAGGGGTGTAGGGCAATGATGGTGCAACCAAAGTGTGTCGACCCTAGCAGAGGGCATAGGTAGTGATGTGTATGCTTATGGATGCATGGTAAAGTGCTAGAGCAGATGGGAAGAGCCTAGGCAGGCAAGTGGCAGCGAAAATGTATGTTTTATGTGGTTTTATAGGCCAAAAAGACTCTAGATAGGGCCAGTCAAGGTGGAAAATGAATGGTGATCAAAGTGCTATTTTTTTGTCCCACATGGATAGAGCTTGAAGTGCTGAAGGAGCAGGTCCAGACGGCTCGTCAAACGAAGCCACGGTGTGCACGTTACGATGCTTTAAAGTTGGAGGTGGTTGCAGATCTGAGACGGATAGGCCAAGTGATGCCAGGTGGTCCGAGATGATTTAAGGCTATGGGCATGTAGTGCTTGATTTATGGAGCCTCCTGGTCTTTTTCGATTGGCAATCTGAGTCTCGGATGCCAAGATATTGACAGTTAAAGTTTTCGGGGGCTACTTTGGTGCCCACTTAACCGCATGGGCAATGTGCCATCTGGTGTTTTTTGAGGCTTGACTAGGTTTTGGATTGTGCTATGCAGCATATGGAGTTAACATGAAGAAGCTACGGGTCGATTGGAGCTCGCAGCGTGAAGTTATAGCCCATTGAAGTTGGGGACCCGTTGTTGAGCAGATCAACACTGATGATTGTTGCAATTTTTGGACCGGCGCATGGAATGCCTGGCAAAGTCAAGGTACAGCCGAGATAGAGGAAACTGGAACTAGGAACATGGAGTTTCAAGAGAAGTTTATGGCTCGAGGAGAGGAGCTCTATGCCAAGTATGGTAGGTCTAACAAGGTGGGCCAAAAATGGGTTTTTTTTGGTGGATTTTTTGGGGATTTTAGGGGCCCTTGGGGGTGTGTTGCTGAGGCTGTGCCATGTGGCCAGGAATTGTCCCACATGCCTACAAAGGCACTGACCAAAGGGGGTATATAGCATGTGTGAGGTGCCCCATCGTGGTATAGTGAGGCGTTTGGGAAGTTGGATATGGCGGTCGACCTGCGAGCTCTACACGGTGACACCCGCCCTTGCTCTTGGGCAGTGCTATCCACAATGCAGGTGATGAGGTGGAGGTCTTGCCAGGGGGTGTTCCCGTGCCACCTTTAAAGGCGCCAGAATGTTTTGGTAAGGGGTGGTACCCACAATGGAGCCGCCACGACTATAAGCTTGGGGCTCAAACCAGGACCGCCACAAAGGGGTGCCTTCACATGCAAAAAGGGTGTGCTAAAAATAGAATGGGGAATCCGAAAATAAGAAGAAAGAGACTCACACAGGCAAAAATGGGGGTCCCCCCATTTTGGCAGAGGAGGGAGTTTTGGAGGAGTCTTTTTGCAGGCAAGGGCTCTGGGGGAGTCGAGAAGGAGAAGAGAATGAAGAAGTGTAGGGATTTTGTTGGTTCAAGGGATCCCTCGGCCTAGAAGACGTCGATGTGGAGGTGTCTCCCCGAGTTCTCAAAGCAAAACGGAGGTGATGCAGTTAGCAGCGAAGATGCCATCATAGTCATCTTTTGGTTGTCGAGCTCTCACAGAGGAGAGTCGCACGAGCGGTGAAGCCAAAGGGTGTAGGTTTTTGCTTGTTGCTCAAGACCTCCATGCCGAGTAGGTTGTAGCAAGTTTTCATGGTTGTATAGACGATGTTTTTTTTGCCATGATTGAAGCAGATCTTACCAATTTTCGGTGTTGTTTCTTCACTTTTCCCCCCTTCTTCTTTTTACTCTATTCCAACAATCCAGTGATGGTATTGGAGATGTGTGTACCTCCTTGGCCCTCTGTGTGCATGAGAGAGAAAGAGAGATTGGTGTGTGTTGCGGCACGATCGTAAATGGGCCGGATTTGTGTGATTGCTATTAATTGTGTGAGTTTTGAAGGTGAACTCTAGTTGATTGGGGTGTAGTGATTATCCTGGGCTATAGAGATCCAAGCTGTTTGGGTTCCGGGTGTGTTCCCCTTCCCCCCCATCCAACCGGCTAGAGTTGAGGGGGTGGGCTTTGCAGCCACCATCCTAGCAGTCCCATGGAGGGTAACCTTTGAAGCTGAGAGATACAAGAGAGAGGCTTGTATGAATTATATTGCATGTGCTCCTATGTTTCCTATTCCACCTTCCCTCACCCTAACACCTTTGCAACCTAATGTGTCACCTTCTTTTGGAGTTACCAGTTTACCTACTCCACATTGGACACCACATGTAGCTGAGAGTGACATAGTTTCCCATCCAAGGGGGTTATGGAAAGATAAAGAGAAGAGATAAGTAATGAAAAAGGGTAAGATTTAAATGGAAAAAGAAAACCCAACAGATAAGGCACCGATCTAACGGGGAGTTTTGGGTTCACACTAGCAGGCTAGTTTTCCCCGCAAGATGCAAGTGTTGGAGTTTTTTTTAAAGTTCAAGGGAGTGTTGATACTCTCATTTGAACTTCAAATGTTTGCCAGTGTTTGCTATTCTATCTGCTACATTGAGGATACTCTCACTTGATCTGCCTTGAGGAGCTATTTTGACAAATAATGAAGACGATGAAGCCATAGCAATTGTTCCAAAAGAGAAGACAATTTGGGATTGCCTAACTTGAAGAAGTTGATACGATAAAGGTTTCCTTGAGATGCAAGACGGAGATTAAGATGTCGAGAAAGAAGTGTTAGAAGCAAGTCCTAAAGGAGTCACAAGCTATCGAAGGAGGACATCATTCAATGATCTTAAGCACCCAAATATTTTCATGTGGATCATGTGAGCATGGTGGTGATATACCACGGCATTGTTGAAGGATGCATGTTGCTTTGAGTATTGACAAGCAATGATCATACTTTATATGTCGCTTTCCACGGACGATATCCTCTCCATTTGTAAACTGGAGTTTGATGCATTTATTAAATTGAAAAAAAAAGCTGTTTTAATAGAGTTTTTTTGAACGAGCAATGTCAAGGAATGGCAAGACTTCCTAAAGGTCTTGTCAATTGGGATTGGGGAGACATCGTGGTTTTGGCAAGCCAGATCGGGCCAGAGCCATGCTAAAGGGCGCCAGGGTATGCAGCAAGGACGAGAATAGGGGAGGGTGTGAACAGGGCTTTGAAGAGTTTTTGTAAAATGAGAAAACAAGGAAGTGTTCGACGGTTTTTTGGGGTTTTTTGGCTTTCTGAAAGAAACCCTTAGTGTTGTGTTGGGTTAGGGAGACTCTTTCATTTCACATCCTGACATGATGGAGACTTACCTTTCATTCACATCCTACATGTCTTTAATTTTCTTGAATTCTATTGTTTTCACTGCATGATGGAGACTTACCTTTCATTTCACATCCTGACATGTCTTTACTTTTCTTGAATTCTGTTGTTTTAGAATGCTAAAGTGAAGCTTCACCTTGCATAAATTTTAGTAAATTTTACACACACACACACACACACACACACATGTTCTTTTTGCATTCTATTGTTTTAGAATGCTAAAGTGAAGCTTCACTTTGCATAATTCTAATAAATTCTATACACACACATATATATTAATTAGTTCTTTTTATTTCACCTTTCATTTCACAACTTCACATAGATTTATATTTCTTGCATTTTATAGCTTGATTCCAACCAGTGTTAACGTTCGAGAAAGTCTCTTTTATTAAGCGGCTGCTAATCAAGTTTCTTCCTCACAAAGGAGAAAATAAAAAATACTAGCAAATTTTTTGAGAATTGCAAGATTTTTGGACGACTTTCTCACATATTTCATCAGTTTTTCTTCCGTTTACCATGGTTTGCAGTTAGCTAGTCTCGATTTTCAATCAGCTCAAGACTAAGCAATCCTTTCCCAAACAATGATATCAGTTTAGTTCAACCTAAAAATTTTATCACTTTCTTATTGTTTTTGAAAGCCGTCGTGACCCTTTCACTTCTTTTTAATGAGCATGCAAAGGGTGGTGGGATGGATGAAAGGGGATGTCGATTGAGAGCCACAATGGCCACCGGTTGTTGCAGAGGGTTAGTGAGCGAGAGAGAGAGAATGAGAAGAGCCACCATTTGAGGTCAGTGAGAGAGAGAGAGATGAGGGCTTATGCAAGCCATACCGAGCAAGCTAGGGGAGCCGCGAGCAGGAAGTGGCACCGGTTTTGGTTACCAATCAAGAGATCTAGAAAGCGAGATGATGAGGGGACTGTCTGGGAGGGCGCAATGCCAAACCTAGTAGGAGAGAGAGGAACGAGAGCAACCTGTTCTTGGGATAGGTCAATAGAATGAAGAGAAATTTTCTTCAAAGGAAATCATTTAAATTCATTCACCCATTAGAGGGTGCATTCCCATGCTAGGTAAATAGAGAGAGAAAGAGAGAGAGAATTTGCTGATTCTTGACTGAGAACAAGGGGGGCGTCATGCAATGTTGCCACAATAAGGGGAGAGAGACTATTCCTCTCTTGCCATAGAGAACGAGGGGAGAGAGAGTATTCCTCTATTGCCATAGAGAACGAGGGAAGAGAGAGTATTCTCTCTATATAAATAGAGAGAGAGAGAGAGAGAGAGAGAGAGAGAGAGAGAGAGAGAGAGAGAGAGAGAGAGAGAGAGAGAGAGAGAGAGAGAGAGAGAGAGAGAGAGAGAGAGAGAGAGAGAGAGAGAAATTCCCTCTCATCGTTTGAGTGCATAACCCAAAAAATCTGAAAGAGAGAGAATGAGGGCGGCCATTTGTGATGCCGAGTGAGAGAGGGAGAAAGAGGCCACTCGCCCAAGTCGCAGATTGAGAGAAAGGGGATAAGAGAGAGACGAGAATGAGCCTTGAGTTTTGCAATTCCCTATAGAGTGTAAGCCCATATCGACCGCGCTGCCCTATAGGGTGTAAGCCTCAAGTTTCCCGTCATTCAAAGTTGGAAGCCTACAACGCTGCCTTGACAAAACGTTTTGAAGCCAAAGATAAGTGCTGTTAAGCTTGTTGAAAAATTATTCCAATACTCATAATTGCTCGATAAGTTGACATATTTTTTCCTCTCTCTCTCTTTTGTTGAATGGTGAAGTGATCGCCTTTGTGGATAATTATTGGTAGGATCTGACATTGAGACTGCATTGCAAATTCCTTGGTAGCAGATTTCAATAGCCCATCTCCAGCCACAGTTCCTAGTTGGTGGGCTTGGGTTGGGGGTTTGAGTATTATCTTTTCTTGGTTTTTCTTGTCTAGGTCTTCTCCATAGCGAAGGCCTAGAAAAATATCCATCAGTGGCATGCCCATGGGACCCAGCTTCTAGTATGTTCGCTTGAGCAAAGTACTTGCAATTCTCAGAGATAGAGCTAGTTTTTCCTTTTTGGGTGTACCTAACTTTTAGGCTACTTTCTTTCCTTGCAATCATTTGGGATGCTTGTATATCTAGGTAGGAGGATCCCAAGAAAAGGGTTATTTTAACGTCTATTGCTACCTAGACCTTGAGCCTTGATGATGATGTTGGTGAGCCTTTGGATTTTTATAAAATTTGGGATGAATTTTTAGCCCATTTGAGCGAGGAAGTGGATAAATACGAGAGAATTTCCCTTGAGGATATTGCTTGGAGCGAAGTGATGAGAGATAGTGCGACTCTTAACGAGTGCATTTGGGATGGCTTTTTAGCCAATTTAGTTGATGATGCCACTTTTAACCAATATGTTCTTGAGGAGGAGAATGTTGACCTACCTCTTGTTCTTTCCCACCTCTCACACTTGTTCAAGAGGTGTAGTTTGGAGTGGGTTTACTGCTTCTTTTGACCATATTGATGATGAGATGCAGCCTTTAGAAAGGGTGGCGTTTGTACCAAATGTTAAGCCATTGGTCGACGCTCATGTCTACGAAGATGTTGTTCTTATTGAAGATGTTCTTGATGCTTAAACGTTTTGTCCATTTGATGTTTAAGATGACCATGAGCCTTCTGTTGGTGAGGTTCTCACTAAGGAGAAACTTGATCTCATAATTGTTTCACTGAGTTATCAAATGTTCCCCAAGCTAAGGAGAGACCTATTGATCAATGGATTGTCAAGTTGACACCCTATGATGGAGTTGGAGCCGATCCAACTGATTCTCATTTATTGCAATTTGTGCAAGCTTGTTGGATTGAGGGTTATGCCAAGCCTAAAGACCTCATGTAGTTCTTTCTTGCCTATTTCATTGACGTAGCTCGGAAGTGGTACCATAGTATGCTATGACATATTCCACATTTGATGCAAACGTAGGATGGAATGGGTAGAGATTTTGTTGCTAGATTTTCCCTTTTTTTCCTTCTAATTTAGCCTTTGGGAATGTGTTAAACTTATTCTAAGGGGAGGGTGAATCAATTGTTGATTATGTCAATGGTTTTCAAGCTTTCAAGAAGAAGCATTGTGATCCCTATTGCTTTGATGATGAAATGATTTTATTGCAATGTTTTCTTAAGGGTATGTTAACACTAGGTTGATAGTGGGACACTTTTATGTCCTGGGACACTTTTATGTCCTGTGAAGTGACCATTTTCCTTGAATTATGTCAAGAGTTTCAAAATGGATTTTGAGGTGCTATCTATCTAGAAAGTTGTCTCATGAGCTGAAAAAAACTCGACATTTTTTTGGAATATCAATTCCATCTTTAACATTGTCCTTGCACAACATTTCACAACCTAAACTGTGTGAAAAAACGGGTCCTGTTTTTGGCTTTTTTCAACTTTTTGCAACTATACCACTCTAGAATTCATGTTTGTGAGGTCTATAATGCTAGAGAACTATCTTTAGTAGTCCTCAAAACACCATATTAGTGATTTTGGGAATTTTCCAATTCCCACTTTCAAAACAAGCTTAATATTTGACCACATGTCCAAATCTTAGCCAAAGTTTTGAGAGCATGGCTCGGAAGACCATTTCAAGTACTACCTTGTGGATGTCTTTGATCTTAAAAAGCAATTTTAGATCTGTCCATACGGCCAAATCTTCAAGACTTGGTGATTCCCAAATTAGCTCTAAAGTCTCAAACTCTCTAATATGGTGTTTCAACATATCCTGATGCTTCTAGGGAGAAATAAATATTAAATTTGTAAGTTATAACCAAATTACAAAAATTATCAAATCCTGTTTTCTAGCCAATTTTAGCTCTTCTATGATTTTTTTGGTGGATTTCATGATATCCAAATTCATTTTTGATTTTCTGTGTCGCATATTGTAACATAAAGCTAACATTCCTTGAGTTTTGGGGCACCTAATACCCTATTTTGCATAGTACACAACGATGGTTGATTTTTTCAATTATGGAAGAAAACGAAACATTCTAGTATATCAAGTATAGTTTTTTCAATATTGTTAGTTTCTTGTGACAACTACATGAATTTTGTAGGTAGTAACCATATCTAGTCATAAGGATCAAATTTGGCTAGATATTGAATAGTTTCTATGAGATTCTACAACTCATAATGTTCAACCCAGTTTTTTCATGTTTGCTGTATTTAACACTTCATCTTTGTCCCCAAGATTCCCCTTGGTAAGAGATGTATTATTCTTTTGACATGCTCCATGGCTCCTTATGAACATAAAGGACAATAGGGAACTAAGAAAACATGAATATATTATTTGTATTGAGCGTGGCTATAGAAACTTTGATGATAGGTTTGCAGAATGGTAAAAATTCAACTTTTTTGTATCTATTTATTTTGGCAAAACAAAAAATAGTGAGTGAGAAGCAATCATATGTTTCGATCACCAACCCATTGAAGTTAACTAGGGAATTTATCTCAAGTCCTACAAAAATCCCTAATCTTATTTTTATGCAACAAAACGTAAGAAATGACTGTTTTGATGAAAATTCACTGGTCCATCAACTTTGGAGGCTTGGTGTGACCAAAAGATGAGAAATTTTACAAGTTTCTTATTTTTTCCATGTTTAGTAGGCCTTGAACTATAACCTCATGAAAGGATTTCACAAAATGAGTGGATCTACTATGGTTTTAGAGGTTTTTTTCAAAACCCTGAAAGGACACTTTTATGTCCTGTTAGGTTACCAACCTAGTGTTAAGGGATATTCCACTCCATGTGAGGCTATTAGATCCAAAGACACTTGAGGATACATATGCCGGGGCTAGAGTTGTGGGGGTGGCCTTTGTAGCCACAACCCTAGCATTCCAATGGAGGGTAGCCTTTGAGGATGAGAGATACAAGAGAGAGGCTTTTTTGAATTCTATGGCATGTGCTCCTACGGTTCCCATTCCACCATCCCTCTCCCCAACACCTTTGCAAGAAGCTAATGCTTCACCTTCTTTTGGAGTTACCGGTTTACCTACTCCACATTGGGTACCACATGTAGCTGAGAGTGACATAGTTTCCCATCCAAGGGGGTTATGGAGAGATAAAGGAAAGAGAGAAAGTTATAGAAAAAAGGTAAGATTTAAATTGAAAAAGAAAAGCCCAATGAATAAGGCACCGGTCTAACCTAGAATTATGGGTTCACACTAGCACGCTAGTTTTTCCCGCAAGACGTCACTGTTGGAGTTTTTTTTGAGTCCGGGGGAGAGTTGATACTCTCATTTTGAACTTCAAATGTTTGTCAATGTTTTCTATTTTATACTGAAGATACGCTCACTTGATTTGCCACTTGAGAAGCTATTTTGGCAGGTAATGAAGATGATGAAGCCATCAAAATTGTTCCAAAACAGAAGATGATTTGGGATTGCCTAACTTGAAGCAGTCGATACGATAATGGTGTCCTCGAGCGGAAAGAGAGAGATTAAAATGTCAAGAAAGAAGTATTATTAAGCAGGTCCTAAAGGAGTGACAAGCTATCGAAGGAGGTCGTCATTCAATGATTTAAGCACCTAAATATTTTCATGTGGAGCAAGTGACGGCATTATTGAAGGATTCTTTGAGTATGGACGATAAATAATCATACTTTATATATTGCTTTCCACGAAAGATGTTCTCTCCATGTATGAACTGGAGTTTGAGGCCTTTGTTAAATTGAAAAAAAAGATGTTTAATATGGGTTTTTTGAACGAGCAATGTCAAGGGGTGGCAAGACTTCCTAAAGGCTGTGTCGCTTGGGATTGGGGAGACACTGCAGTTTTGGCCGGCCCGATCGGGGCCAGAGCCATGCTAAGGGGCGTCGTACTGAGGGTGGTACGGGTATGTAGTGAGAGCGAGAATAGGGAGGGTGTGAATAGGGCTTTGAAGAGTCTTTGTTAACTGAAGAAAAAAGGAAGTGTTCGAGAGTTTTTTTTAACGAGCAGGCAAGGGGTGGCAGGACGGATGAAAGGGGATGTCAATTGAGAGGTGCAAGGGCCACTGGTTGCAGAGGGTTAGTGTGTGTGTGTGTGTGTGTGTGTGTGTGAGAGAGAGAGAGAGAGAGAGAGAGAGAGAGAGAGAGAGAGAGAGAGAGAGAGAGAGAGAGAGAGAGAGAGAGAGAGAGAGAGAGAGAGAGAGAGAGAGAGAGAGAGAGAGAGAGAGAGACGAGGGCTTATGCAAGCCATATTGATAAGGCCAGGGGAGCTGCAAGCAAGAAGGGGCACCGATTTTGATCACCAAGCAGGAGATCTAAAAAGTGAGATGAGGAGAGGGATTGTCTGGGAGGGCACATCGCCAAACCTAGCATGAGAGAGAGGAATGAGGGCAACCCGTTCTTGCTGGAGGTCAATAGAATGAAGATAAATTTTCTTCAAAGAAAATCATTTAAATTGATTCACCCATTAGAGGGTGCATTTCCATGCTCGTGAAATTAAGAGAGAAAGAGAGAGGGAATTTGGTGACTCTTGACTGAGCACAAGGGGGGGGGGTCATGCAATGTTGCCAAAACGAGTGGAGAGAGAGTATTCCTCTCTTGCCATGGAAAACAAGGGGAGAGAGAGTATTCTCTCTATATAAATAGAGAGAGAGAGAGAGAGAGAGAGAGAGAGAGAGAGAGAGAGAGAGAGAGAGAGAGAGAGAGAGAGAGAGAGAGAGAGAGAGAGAGAGAGAGAGAGAGAGAGAGAGAGATTATCTCTCATCGTTTGGGTGCATAGCCCAGAAAATTCAAAAGAGAGAGAATGAGGGCAGCCATTTGGGATGCGGAGTGAGAGAGGGAAAAAGAGGGCACTTGGCTAGGTTGTGTTGGGGTATAAAGCCCAATGTGGTCGCCTAGGTAAGTGGGCGGGCCGCCAGGTATGTACACATATTCTTTTGTTAAAACCTAATAAGAACTCACTATGATCTACACATTACAGTAGAACGAGTTCACCATATCGTCGTGCTCTTCTTCTCGCACTCTCTCTCGCGTCGCACTTCCGCTCGTACTCCTTCAAGTGGTATCAGAGCTCAGATCGAGGCTCGGAGCAGCATTTGCAGGTAGCCAGAGTCACCTGCTCAGATTGGAGTGAGATTCAACAGGCGCAGACACGACCCCAAATCCTATGGGTGAGCCCAAAGGCCTCGGTGTTCTCAGAATTTCATTTTGAGGTCATCTCGGCCACCGTTCGGCTTCGACAAAGTTCTGCGCATGCCATTTTCGACTACGTGGTCTCGGCGGGTGCAGATCCGACTCTGCAAATTTGGGGTTTCGGCCTACGACTGCAAGTGCTGAGGATATCTACACTTCCAGAGTGCTGATTTGTGGCTATCTACACAATGAAGGACGGCTTACAGTTCTTGGAGGCGTGTCACATACGACACGGGCGCACCTACACACAGACTGTAGGTGACATCCACCAGTTCATCAGGTAGCTTGTGTTTGCTGCTTGATATTCCAGATTTCATCCTGACATTGCAGGTACTTCATGATGTATGTCTGTTGAGGGTTTGCTGGCTGTGAGTCACGTAGCAAACAACCACCACAACGGTTACAACATACAGTGGGAAATATGTGGATGTATGACTTTGTGGGAAGCCTATGTACTGTCAGATTTACTGCAGCCTTTGTTGAGGGTCGAGTGAGGTTTTATTGAGCTGGGGGATTCTAGAATGTTGAGATCCTTTCGGTGATACAGGTCTTGGAGCGATCCCTCGAGCACCCTTAGATAGGCAGCTAGGATGTATTGACTGTGAGTTAGACAGTTGGGATTGCATCTTTGCTTTACTGCCGTTGAGGCATTGTCGCAGTCTATGCTTATCGGACAGTGAGAGGACAGTGAGAGACAGTACAGGTGCAGGACAGGTTTACCCACAGCTTACAGTGTTAGAGAGACAAAGGTTTTTTGAGCTGTTTTTGGTTTGTTTTTTGAGTACACCACAGCCATTTTACAAAGGAGACTCTGCCGACATTTCTGCAGAATCTGAAGCTTTCTTGGTTCATTTGACAGGTTGATATTGGTTCAGAGGTCAGTTTACAGGGGAAACTCTACCGAATTTTTCCCAGGAAAGTAAACTACTGTGAAGCGTAGCTATGGCTGGATCACAGGACACTGCTCTTTACAATATCAAGAAGCTGGATGGAACCAATTTCCCATTGTGGAAGAAGCAGATTTGGCACGTGTTGGTACAAAAGAAGCAGATAAAACCTATAAAGCTCAAAGGGATAAAACCACAAGATATGGACGAAGATGAATGGAGCGAAATGGATGAATTGGCACTTTCTACCATTATGATGACTTTGGCAGAAAGCGTCTATTTCAATGTAGCAGACGAGATGTCGGCTTATGAAGCATGGACAAAGCTGAGTGATCTTTCTGAGAAGCAGAGTTCAGATTCACAGGTATACTGGCTTAAGAAGCTTGTTGACTTGAAAATAAAAGAAGGGACCCCTATGTCAAATCATCTGAATGAATTCAACACCATCTTCAGTCAGTTGTCAGCTCAAGGTGTCAAGTTTGATGAACCTGCTAGAGCTATGTTCCTGTTGATTACATTGCCAAAACGTTGGGACACTTTTCACACAGATTTGAGTAATTCTGCACCTCCAGATGGTTTGACCATAGCAGGTGTAGAAGGCAGTCTGCTTACTGAAGAAACCAACAGAAAGACAATGGACAAAGGCAAAGGAACAGCCTTAGTTGTCAGGGGAAGGACCAAAGAAAAGTACAAAGGTGGAAAGAGGGATCAGTCTCGTAGCAAGTCCCGCAGTGCTAAAGGCAAGAGTGACATAGAATGCTACCATTGTGGCAAGAAGGGTCACATGAAAAGAGACTGCAGAGAATGGAAAGCAGAAAAAGGCAAAGAGAAAGCTGAAGACCATGGTGAGAAGAACAAGTCCTCAGTGAAGATTCAAGAAATAAATGTGACAAACACTGTTGCAGAGGATGACACTCTAGTGTCAGGAGACATCTACTTCTTGAAGAATACAATGGACTCAGCTCTTCTTACAACATCTGATGGAAATGCACTGAGTGACTGGATTATAGACTCAGGGGCATCACTTCATGTGTCTCCAAACAAGAGTGGTTTACCTCTTATGTGCCCAGTAAAGATCATGTTCGGCTAGGCAATGGGCAGACATGTGAGATCTTAGGTGTTGGAGATGTTCAATTGAAGTTTCAGAATGGCTCTTCTTTCACGCTGAAGAATGTGAGACATGTTCCCGCAATTACAAAGAGCTTGATCAGCACAGGTTTACTTGATGATACTGGCTACGTCACCACTTTTGGACAGAACATGTGGAAGATATCCAAGGGTTCTATGACAGTAGCACATGGAGTAAAGTCTGGAGGACTTTACATGATTTATGTATCAAATGTCTCTAAAATGTAATCAATGTAACCGAGCAGCCGAACGTTTCTTTGCGGCATAGCCGGTTAGGACATATGTCCAAGAAGGGAATGGAAATCTTGTCTCGTTCTGGTTATTTTCCTGGCTTGTCATTTAATGATTTTGAATTCTGTGAACATTGTCTGTGTGGTAAGCAAACACAGCAACCACATAAGCATAGAAGCAGTAGAAGAGATACACAGTTGGCACTTGTTCATAGTGATTTGTGTGGACCTATGCCTAACCTATCTCTAGGGGGAGCTTCTTACTTTATGACATTTATAGATGATTACTTGAGGAAAGTATGTGTTTACTTTCTCAAGCACAAGGATGAAGTGTTTAGAGTTTTCAAAACGTTTGTGAAACTTGTGGAGAATCAGAGTGGCAAGAAGCTTAAATGCTTACGCACTGACAATGGTGGAGAGTATGTTTCAAAGGCCTTTCAGGACTTTTGTGAGTCAAAAGGTATAAAACGTGAACTTACTGGTCCTTACAATCCTCCTCAAAATGGTGTTGCTGAGAGAATGAATAGGACCATACAAGAGAAGGTCAGAAGTATGTTGTCTAATGCACAACTGCCAAATGGGTTTTGGGATGAAGCTGTATCAACAGCTGTTCATCTTATAAATAGATATCCTAGCAAGGTATTGCAGAAGGATTTAGTGGCAGAGATGGTATGGTCAGGCAAGGTGCCCTCATACAATCATCTCATAGTCTTTGGATGTGAGGCATATACTCATGTTGCAAAGGAATTTAGGAACAAACTTGAGCCAAAGAGTAGAAAGTGCATCTTTCTAGGCTATGGTAATTCTGGTGAGATGGGGTACAAACTTTGGGATCCCGAATCTAGAAAGGTTATCCGCAGCAATGATGTTCACTTTAATGAAGCCAAATATCATTCTAAACCAGATAAGGTTGAGGAAATTAGAAGAGTTGTCTTCCAAGAAGATGGACCTGCACGTGCAAGACAAAATGTCAGGGCTCAAGAGGAGCAAGGACATGATAGAGTGGAACCACAGGTTGTGGCTGAGCCTGAGCCACCTATTTTGTGTAGATCTGGACGTATCACGCGACCTCCTGATAGGTTTCTTCCATCTATGAACTATGTCATGTTGACTGATTGCAATGAGCCTTCATGTTACAAGGAAGCAGTGCAAATGAAGGACTCCGGGAATTGGCAATTGGCCATGGAGTCAGAGATGACAGCTCTGCATAAAAACCAGACATGGAAGCTAGTTAAATTACCACATGGCAAAAAGGCTCTACCTTGTAAATGGGTTTACAGATATAAGATCACCGCTCATGATAGTCAGCCAAAGTACAAAGCAAGGCTTGTTGCCAAGGTTTTTAAGCAAGAACAAGGCATTGAATTTGATGAAGTCTTCTCTCCGGTGGTCAAGATGACTACATTGAGATGCTTTCTTGCATTGGTTGCCATATTAGATTTGGTGTTGCACCAAATGGATGTCAAGACAGCGTTCTTGCATGGTGATCTAGATGTGGAAATTTACATGCAGCAGTCAGAAGGGTTTGTTGAGAAAGGCAAGGAAGATTTGGTATGCCACTTGTTAAAGAGTCTTTATGGCTTAAAACAATCACCGAGGGCATGGTACCATAAGTTCCACAAGTTTATTCTTTCTCAAGGCTACAAACGTAGTGAGTTCGATCACTGTCTATATACAAAGAAGGCTAAGGATGGCAGTTGGCTGATCCTTATTTTGTATGTGGATGACATGTTGATTGCTGGCAAGCACTTGGAAGAAATTTCAGCTTTGAAGTCAAAGATGGCAAAATCATTTGACATTAAAGACATGGGTGAGGCAAGTCATATACTTGGTATGCGCATTGAGAGAGATAGATCAAAGAAGTTGATTTGGTTATCTCAAACAGAGTATATTGACAATGTTTTGCAACATTTCAATATGGATAAGGGAAAGGCATTGAGTGTTCCATTGCCACCATATATGAAACTTAGCAAACAAGATTGTCTTGTGTCTGAGGAAGAACATGATGAAATGGATAAGATTCCATATGCGTCTGCAGTGGGTAGTTTGATGTATGCAATGATTGCTACTCTCCCAGACATTGCATTTGTAGTGGGAGTAGTAAGTCGATACATGTCAAACCCAAGCAAGAAACATTGGGAGACAGTGAAAGGAATATTGAGATACCTGAAAGCTACAAAGAGTATGCGTATATGCTATGGGAGTCAGGAGCTAAGTGTAAAGGGTTTTACAGACTCAGATTATGCAGGTGACTTAGACAACCGAAGGTCTACGTCAGGGTATGTCTTAACATTGGCTGGTGGAGTAGTATCATGGCGTTCTAGATTACAAGATTGTGTTACTCAGTCTACTATAGAGGCTGAATATGTTGCAACATCAGAGACATGCAAAGAATCAATTTGGCTTAAGCGACTAGTAACAGATTTGGGAATCAAAGAAGAGATGCCTGTGTTATATTGTGATAGTCAAAGTGCTATACAATTGGCTCGCAATCTAGTTTATCACTCAAAGACAAAGCATGTGGATGTGAAGTATCATTTCATCAGGGAAATTCTCGAGGATAAGCAACTTCAGCTTGTGAAAGTTCACACCACAGAAAATCCTGTTGATCTACTTACAAAAGGACTTCCCTCAGAGAGCTTTGCACATTTTCGCAAGCAGTTAGGTGTAGGGTAGTACATCACTTCTCTACATCTCTTCTATATTAGCTTGTATAGTAGCTTCTCTCACACTTAAAGTACCACATTGGACTTTAAGTGGGAGGTTGTTGGGGTATAAAGCCCAATGTGGTCACCCAGGTAAGTGGGCAGGCCGCCAGGTATGTACACATATTCTTTTGTTAAAACCTAATAAGAACTCACTATGCTCTACACATTACAGTAGAGCGAGTTCACCATATCTTCGTGCTCTTCTTCTCGCACTCTCTCTCGCGTCACTCTTCCGCTCGTACTCCTTCAGGTTGCACATTAAGAGAAAGGGGATAAGAGAGAGCCAAGAACGAGCCTTGAGTGTTCCATAGCCCTATAGGGTGTAAGCCAATTGCAATTGCGCTGCCCTATAGGGTGTAAGCCCAAATCCACCGCACCGCTCTATAGGGTGTAAGCCTCAAGTTGCCCGTCATTCAAAGTTGGAAGCCTACAAAGCTGCCTGGACAAAAAGTTATGAAGCCAAAGATAAGTGTCGTTAAGCTTGCTGCAAAAATAATTCCAATACTCTTATTTGCTCGATAATTCACATAGTGTCTCGTGCTCCTCTTGTCGTTCTCTCTCTTTCAAAATAAGACATATATTTCTCTCTCTCTCTCTCTCTCTCTCTCTCTCTCTCTCTCTCTCTCTCTCTCTCTCTCGTTGAATGGTGAAGTGATCGCCTTTGTGGATAATTATTGATACGATCTGACCATTAGGAAGGGAAAGGGTATAGGAGGGCCTCTTTATTTGGCACTTTAAGGAAATGTCTAAAGCTTAAGGCAAGTTTGTCCAACCTAAAAGAGAGGGCAATAAGGCCTATTTTGAGATATTAAAAAATACCATTTGTAAATTTTGTATTTTGAAAATAGTTATTTTAATCCAAAAGAGAGGTGGGTAAGTGAATTTTAAAATTCCCTTTCCCCATCTCTCTCGAGCATATAAAACACTCTCTCTCACTTAATTCTCATTAAAAGAAGCACTTTTCAACTCCCCCTGCCAAAAAAGTAGATTTTTCATATTCCCTCACTGCATTATATCTTTAAAATGTGAGCCAATTCTTTCTCTTTCCGTCTCTTTTCTCTCTTGTCACTTTCACCTCCCAATCATCAAGAGGACATTCTATGCTGCCTACACCTGAAAGAAAGTGCAGATCCTCCAAGATTGCAGATCTACTCTCTCTCCCACTCCCTCCCTCCCTCTCTCTCTCTCTCTCTCTCTCTCTCTCTCATGCTTCTCCCACTCCAGCTCCAGGTGAGAGCGATGGAAAACTCCATTACCTCTGTGTGCAACATCATTTCTCTCTCTAAAACTTTCATGATCAACATTTTGAATTCAAAGGATATTGAGCTGCCGCTCCCTCTCTTTCTTCCCTCCACAACATAATCCTTTTCTCTTATCTCTGAGTACTCTCCACTTTTTTCCTCCATATCTAGCTTTCCTTGCTTGCAACAGACACCATTACACATTCTCTCTCTAATTTGCTTGATTAGCTAACAAACATGCCATTCAATCGCCCTCCACTGCAAGACAT
Source organism: Adiantum capillus-veneris (assembly GCF_014529385.1). Lineage (NCBI taxonomy): Eukaryota > Viridiplantae > Streptophyta > Polypodiopsida > Polypodiales > Pteridaceae > Adiantum > Adiantum capillus-veneris. Next base: position 114,801,807 of record NC_140938.1, on the reverse strand, counting down.
TACTAATAGGCCAAAACGATATCGATTAAATGTTGATTTGGAGTAGGAATACGCTACTGTGCAACTTGGCACGTTGAATCCCAATGCTGCAGATCAACCACTACAAAGCATTGGGTGCAAGGCAATCAACTTATGGGCTGATGGCCACATGTACCTTGGTGATCCAATGACCAATGCACCACTACCCTTTTGTAATGTCATTGAGCTTTTGCGTTTTATTGTAGATGGAAGAGGCGGACTGTTTGGCTACTACTGGAGATTGTATTCAGCTTTTGTCAATGAAAGGGAAGCAAGTGAACATCTCTTGGCTGCCTATTCATCATTGCAAGAGAAGTCCGCGAAAGATCTATAGCAAGTTAGAGAGGAAGACAACAAGAAGATGAAGCAACTGAACGATGAGATGGCAAATCTCAATGAAAAAATACAGCAACAAAATAAAGAGCAAGAGCATTGACTAGACAATTATGTTCAACTACAACACACTGTGACGGATATGCATCGGGGAATCAATCATCTCACACATATTCCCCTTGGCTACCACATTCGTAAGTGGAAGAGACAAGCGACGTCCTTGCTATCCTCAAGCGGTGGAGCTCAAAAGAAACGTGTTCGTCAAACTCGGTAAGAATACATGTTTTGCAGGTTGGTGAAACACTAATTCAATATGCAGAAACTTGGCTCGGATGATGATGAGAATCGGTGCGGATGCTCAAATAACTCAACGTGTTTTATTGTAGCATATCATTAAGCCAAAGGAGTTGGGTGAGCTACTAGGTGATCCATCCAATTCTGGCATTGCTAATGTTTTGCGGCAAAAGTATTTTAATGAGCTTTGTGTCATCTCAAGAGATGATGGAGGTGTGTGCCAGTGCAGGAATAAGTTTCAAGGACTATGAATTTTTGTATAGAAGTGTCACACTCGGTCATCGAACAAAAGGTTTGTTTTGGTTTTTGCCAATGCCTTACAATGTCAGTGTTGCAAAAAAGTATGCCAATAATGATGTTGCAAGCTTGTTGGGCATATTTCAGTATGTGGAGGATGACATGCCATTAGAAGACAATAAATTCTTCTGCTACAAGGAGTTCAACAATATGTATGTTGACTTGTTGTTCAGCTCGAAGAGTCAATGCTAAGATTTCATGGGTTTGACACAAGAAGAGTGTGATGGCAAAGTGCTATTTGTTATGAATCTTGATGAGTACCAAGTTATTAAAGGTCAACGGCCTGAAAGGGTAAGCGTTATGTTGATGATGAGCAGGGCATTGGTGGGTGTTGATGTTGAACTCAATGCCAATGAGAAGGGAAACACGTGTTTAGGTATCTAGCCAGAGAAAAATATTTGGTGGCTACAGCTTTTCATCTCCCACATGAGACACACGAGACTCTGAAATGGTATTTCAATCACACCGCAATCGTTGATGTCATTTGGCAATAGCAAGAAGGATAGAGATTACATGTTTCAGGTCTTGGAACATTCCAAGTTGAGTGGCATTTGGCAGGAGACTTGAAAACACTTAAGTGTATGTTAGGGTGCAAGCAAGGTGCAATGACCCTCTTTCCATGCATTTATTGCTGCCACAATAAAGTATCAATGGGAACTGAGGGCAAGGGTGCAAAGGCTAGCAGGTCAAAAGGTGGTAAGGGTACGGGTGGCAAAGTTAAGTCAACTCCAGAAAAGGTGTACCCACTACACAAGCAGTGGGTAAAGCACTACAACAATGGTTTTAAGGTATCCTCATTTGTGACCAGCAAGTACCCCCCCCTAATCGAAGCATGGATGATCCAAATTGGGATCCTATTCTTCCAATACCACTGATAAATGTGCATGCGTGCACCCTTCATGCCCGTCTACAAATTCTTGACAAGTGGCTTATGCTTCATATTAATTACGCTTGGAATATGGAGCCTACAAAAAGAAGAGAAGAGTGTATATGAGAGCTCAAATCTATTCTATCAAGCATTGGTCTACATGGGGGTGCAATTGAGCTATCAAAGGACAAGAAGGCATATGGAAGTACAAAAGATCGCCCTAATAAAGTATGTATGGGTGGTAGTAAAGCTAGGCATTTGCTTTCAAACTATTTTGACTCCCAAGGTCCCAATGAGTTTCAGTTGTGGAAAAAGGTGTGTGACATTACTACCTACAAAGGTAATGAAGCAGCCCTAGGAATTAAGCGTGCTCGTGTGTGGCACTCTAATGATTATATTTTTCGTCTTCTCGAAAAGGCAAAGCTAATCAATTATGAGATATCCACCTTAAAGTTTGTAATCAATAGTTTTACAACACAAATGGTGGATGCTTAGGGGGAGACACACAAAACACATTACATGGTGTGTTGAACATTTGATTTGTTCAATCGAAAAACATATGTATGCGAAACTTTTTTTTTTTTCTGCACATTCTTTTTGCACATATAATGCATTTTTTCTCGACACTTATGGTTCATTAGGCATTTGGAGCAGCCAAGGAATGGAGCACTCACAGTATCAAGCAAAAGTAGTGTATTTCCAAAATACACGACATGGAGGTGGAAGGAAAAAGAGAAATGTCCTTCACGAGGAGATGTTCAATCGATTCTACAGAGTTTTAGCACGGAGAGAGAGAGAAAGAAGACTAGAGAACAAAGAAGTTTGAAATGTAGAATAGGAAAAGTGGTTAGCTTGAGGAGATCACAATCATATAATGCTTTGAGTGCAAAAGATCAATTCCGACGCTTGTTGGAGACAAGGCGACGTGATGGTGGCAGAGTTGGGTGGAAATTTAATTTTTTTTTACACTAACCATTTCTATTATAAACATGCATTGTCATACAAAGTGATTTGTTAAGGCAACAATTATTAGTCCGATGGGTCAAGTTTGGTCTGTTTTGGAGTCTTTTTCAATTTTGAGTTATTTTATTGAGCTCTTAAAATTTTTAAAAAACTTTAAGTACTATATAAGTCAAAAGTCACAACTTAAAGTTCATTTCTTGTTTGCACATTCTAGAAGATCCTCTCTAGTCCAACGTATACGCACTCATATCTTGCACAACATGGACGATACACAAGAGCACACCACCAAGCACAACAATGACACCACCGCCACTGACAACACTGAAAATCCTCAACAAGTCCCTCATGCAAAATCCACCGCTTTAAATCCACATCCTCAACGTCAAGTGGATAACCCAACACAACAAGAAGAATGGCAGAGAGCCGAGGCTCAGAGAGCCCACTTGGCTAATTAACAAGCATGAGTAGAGGCAGAGAGGAGAGCAGAAGAGGATAGAGCTCAGGCCGCCCAACAAGCAAAGGCTGGGAGATCCAAACCTTAAAACATTCCTCAGAGAGCAAAACAATGTGTGAAAAAGAAAAAGGACAAGCTCACACCTCAAGAGCAACAAGCCCAAGAGAAGAGGAGGAGAAAGTACAAAAATGAACCTCCTCGATGGGCCAGGCTCCTCCACCACTACAAATAGCACAGAAGAAACAAGGATAGAAGACAGGCACGGTTACTCTACATGAGATTCGAAAATATCAAAAGAGCACCAAGCCAATAATACCAAAGGCAACTTTCTCTCAGGTGGTGAGAGAAATAATAAACAAATATTCAGACTCTGTTAGACGTATCCAGCATGCAACTCTACTGGCCTTACAAGATGCCGCCGAGGACATTTTGGTGCAGTTGTTCCAAGATGGTGTATCTTGTATAGTGCATGATAAGCGAGTTACTCTAAAAAATACAGATCTAACTCTAGCGACCAATCTGGGGAATGAAGGGTGCCTCCCTAAGAATTAGTTTCCCCATGTAACCTCTCTTTATAAGATTTGTAATCTTTCCATATAATATGAATGGGTCAATTTTCTACCATTCGGTGTAACTATAATAGTTAATTGTGTACTTCCTATTGTTGCAATATTTGAATTAATCAAGTTGTTAAATTTCACCTCCTTGACTATCCAAGCACCTGCTGGAGGTGGGACGTCTTCTGGTGAACATTTTGTGAAATGGAGCCATTTTGGGTGGGTACGGAGGCCGTGGGACCTCCAAAATGCACGACGATCCCAGCGATGCTGCACGGGCCAAAAAAAGGCCCTGTGCATCATGCGCGCATGGACCAGTTTTGACCTTGCCATGGCGCACACGAACCTTTTTTGGCCTGTGCAACACCGTTGGGCATCGTTGTGTGTTTTGGCAATCCCACAGCCTCCGTACGCACCCCAAATGGCTCTATTTTGCATAATATTCACCGGTAGACGTCCCATGTCCGACGGGTGCTTGGATGGTCAAGGAGGTGTGAACACATTGAAAAACAAAATATTGGCCAATATGTGCAATAGAAAAAAGAAAGTACATGAAGTGACAAAAAATTACAAAGGATAAAATTTTTGTATAATATTTTGGGTATTACATCATGGCTGGTTGGTTTTCTTATAAATTACATATGTAGGTATAGGGCGAATGGAAAACTTGACACTAAAGGTTTTTACAATATCCTCTAGTTTTGTCACCCCTTGACCTAGGCTTAAGGCACAATAATGGGAGAGGACTGACCCAGGGTGCTTTTCTATAAAGGCATACAATGCCGCTTCCCGGTCCACCAAGATACACTTTTGAGCATTAAGGATAAGGGAATCTTCAGCAAGGATGGCACTTAATGCTTTGCACTTGAGCAACTTCGTAGAACCATGCTTGGAGAACTCAGTGTGAGCAACTCAAAGAATGGATGGCTCCAGATGGCCAAGGTAGTGTCAGAGGGATCTATCTCTATCCATAGGAACGTTGCGTGAACCTCCAGTACGCATTGCAAACTTATCAACATGGTATGCGGTCTGCAAAACATTTTAAACAACTTCAACACTTGCTATAGTGTACAATAGACTATCGTGATAATGTTAAAAAGTGGTTACCTCAGTTTCTTCATCCATCTCTTCAAGATTTTTCCTTGTAAGGTCAATGCTATAGAGATCTTCTCCACCCATAATGATCAGTGATTTGTGTGGATGATAAGCGCTTTCTGGGATGCTTTCATAAAATGAGGCACATGATTTATTTTCATAAGTATATTTGCCACGGTTTGTACCAAATTCTATTCTTTTTCGCTAGGGAGGAAAGAGAGGCTTGGTGGGAGACCTTGGTCTTCAAAGTCAATTTGAAAGTTGACCTTCTCTTGCTTTCCACTGGGATCTTTCATGCCCGCATAGACAGCGAGCACCGAGAGCGACTCATCTTCTCTGCATCCTAGTGTCTTTGCAGTGTCATCAAGGAATAAGAAGTGCGTAATGGAGTTGGGGTCTTGCAGGAGGACGAGTGCCATAGATGCTTCAGCCCGTTCATCAACCTCTTCACTCAACAAATTCATTTGATTCCTCCACAATGGTTATAGAAGGTTTTTGGTTGGCCTTTTCCTTTGATGTTCCCTTCTCCATGCCATCAAACACAAGCATTACCAGAACCATGTCCCAAGAGATGAATTGGATGCCTATGCACCCCATGCCCAAGTCTATGAAGGCATCCTCATCCTCTGTCCTGCAATCTCGTTTAGTAAGCCCTTTTATAAACCTCAACAAGAAATAGCGAAAGTTTTTGTCGGCTACATAGAGGTTTTTGAGAAAATCCACTAGCAACCACACCATGTCAGATCCCTCAAAGACTATTGCATATTCTTCCATGTGCTCCATCTTGTAGTAGCTTTGGAATTCCTCTACATATAGGTTAGCAGTGGCATGCATGTTGATCGTCCCCTCAAACACACTGACTAGCTCATGTGCACGATCTGCAAGTCCTATCTTCTCTAGTTGTGTGAGAAGTGCACACAAAGTGCATAATATGATGTTGCCATAGGTCTGTTCACAAAGAAGATGGGAAGAGAGTTGAAAGCTAGTGTTTTGTGAACGTGAGACATGAAGCTTAAAACCTAGAAAGTCACTTTTATACTCAATGTCACTTTTTAAAAGCACTTAAAATTAACATCAAATTAACTTAAAAGTATAATTATAAACAAAATCCGGGGACAAGCCATTGAAAGAAACCAACATTGAAAGTATTCACATTCCAAATTAAAAAACTTTCACATTTCAATCAAAATGTGAAATATTGAACAAATTAAAAATAAAAAAGAGATTCAAAACTCCATATGTATTAATGGGAGCGAAATCTCTTCAGTTACAAGCTTTTACATTAACACATTGCGGAAAAACAATGTTTTTACAAAGAAAGCTCTTCTCTTTCCTAGAACAAACAAACTTTTCATTGATTTCAAATACATATTTATTGGGCAAGGTATATCTAAGATTAAGATACTCGCAAAGGTGACTGAGATTCCAATTGCTATTCACCGAGATGTCGTGCATTACATTATCATGGAAGCATATTTGCAGATCAATTGATCCTCTAGCAGCAACATCAGAGTCTAGTGCCTCCCATTCTCCCTTTGTTAGCTTCCATCTTCTGTAGGGAAAGAAAGTTGACAAGCTTTTATTTGCAATATGGTATCTTCACACCACATTCTCAGCAACTACAGAGCACTTGATTGTATCTCCTTGGTTGTTGACCACCTTAGTCTCCTTGGTTGTTGACCACCTTAGTCTGCCATCCAACTGCAAGAAAGTTTTTGATTGCACTTCCCCCTTTGGTCCTTTGCAAGTCCACATTGTTGGTGTCCTGTGAGTCAAAAGATAAACAGAAACACATGAAGGGACTAAACCAAGTTAGGGAACCTTTGTGGGAACCATATGTGCACTTCATTGCTGAATGCACATCCGCCTTGTTTCTCCTTTTGGTTGCTGTGATGAACGCACTATCTGGCTTAGGCCATTCCATACTCTGCAAGGTTGGTGGATGAACCGGAGAAACATTACCATATCTAGTTTGCCTAGGTGTTACATAAGTATGGTTATTAAAAAAAAAAAAAATTGTGATCCAAAAAAATAGAGAAACTAGAGAATCCATAACATACCTCGTTCATTAGGAAATGGTTGCTCTGCACGACTAATTTGAAATGGTTGCTTTGTTAGGTACGTTTGGAAATGGTTGCTTTGCTACACACGTTTGGAAATGATTGATTTGTTAAACACGTTTGAAAATGATTGTTTGGATAGAATGTTAGATAGTAATGCTAGACATAAATGTTAAATAGAAATAGAGAGAGAGAGAGAGAGAGAGAGAGAGAGAGAGAGAGAGAGATAAATAAAGAAAGAGAGAGAGAGAGGGAGAAATAGATAGATAGATAGAGAGATAAATAGAAAGATAGATAGCGAGAGAGAGAGAGAGAGAGAGAGAGAGAGAGAGAGAGAGAGAGAGAGAGAGATAAAGAGATAAATTTAAAGAGAGGAAGATAAACGGAGAATGATAAATAGAGAGAGAGAAGGAGGGAAATAGATAGAGAGGGAGAGCAAGAGAAAGAGAAATAGATAAAGAGAGTGAGAGAGAAAGAGGTAGATAAATAGAGAGAGATAATTACTGAGAGGGAGATAAATGGAAAGAGAGAGAGAGATAAAGAGAGAATGAGAGAAAGAGGGAGAGAATTAATGAGAGGGAGATAAATGGAGAGAGAGAGAGAGAGAGAGAGAGAGAGAGAGAGAGAGAGAGAGAGAGAGGAAAAGAGAGGGATAAGGATAGATAGATAGATAGATAGATAGAGAGAGAGAGAGAGAGAGAGAGAGAGAGAGAGAGAGAGAGAGAGAGAGAGAGAGAGAGAGAGAGATAGATTTTATTATCGTCCTCGGAGGTCAAATATGACCTATGGGACCAAAGTTACATGTGATGTAGTATGTGTATGGCTGATGAGTGACTCTCGATGCTCCAAAATTGTAGTGATGAGAGTCGCAATGGAGAGCCCACACTTTGGCTGGGAGAGGAAAGTGTGTAGGTCTAAGTTATGGCTGAAAATGTGAGAGAAGCAAGTTCGGATGTGATCAAAAGCTGAGCACTCTAGTAGTGTGTGGTACTCAGACTCTCGAACTTGTAGTGAGCATAATGTGCACAATCGATTTGACTCTTCTCCATTGCCCCAACGCCCTACTCGCATCGAAGGAAATGGGAGCTAAGCCAAATTGCTGCGATAGTGCGTATCGCGGACAAGGGAATAGGCTCAAGCATGTAAGTGTGAGTACAGTTTCCTCTCTCAGCGAAGAACATGGTTTTGTAGTTGGGGGCAATATAGGTGGTGTAATGTATGAAGCGTGACCCACCGGATTTCTCCCAAGATGTAATACATTGGCGTTGTAGAAAAGCTTCATTCACTTGAGAGTCAATTGAAGCATCATGTAGCAAGTGTAATGCATCCCATCTCCCAAACCACTTCTTTATGTCTTGCATCCATCCCGTGCTCAAGATCTTGCTTTTATTCGTCTTTTGAACTTTTTTGCTTGCTTCCCATGCAATTGTAGGAAGTCGATGTGAGGGATTTTGACGCATCTTTATCATGTACTCCACAACCCTTTCCATCCCCATAACCTCAATTGGAAGAGATCCCGACTCAAGAAGTAGGAGCATATATGGTGTTTGTGTCTTAACTTGGAGAAAGTTTGTAAGAAAACACTTTTGGACATTCTCAAACTCTTTCCAAGTAGACTTTGAGATGCTCCCGCCCCACACTTCAACTCCATAAAGAAGAACCGGTGTCACCAATGCATCAAAAAGATACTTCTTGAGAACCCAACACTTGATGTTTCCCGCATTACACATGTTATCAAATGCATAATATGCTCTCTTTCCCGCTTCCAAATGACGCATAGCACATTCATGCCACTTGTGATTGGATGGAACCTCAAGGCCAAGGTACTTAAATCTCTCAACAACTTCAAGCGTCTCATTGTTGTACACAATGCATGGCTTCTCCTTACGGTTGGTTTTCACAAGCATAACCTTTGTTTTGGATTCATTTACAATCAACCCACTATGCAAGCAAAAGTTCTCAAGGACAACCATAAGCTTTTGTGCATCTTCTAAAGTGTGTGCTAGAAGCACTACATCATCCGCATACAACAAAAGCATGATTACCGCATTGCAAATAGTGACCTCTTCAATGCCTTCTTCTTGCATAAATTCAAGTACCATTTGTTCCAATTGATCGATGCATAGACCAAAGAGAGTTGGTGACAATGGACATCCTTGTTTAACCCCAATAGTGCTTACAAAAATTTCTGAAATTTCTCTTCCCATGCGCAAGTGACAAATCACCTTCTCATAGATTCGAGAAACCGCAAGCATAAACTCACTTGGCACTTGGAGTTCTTCCATCCTTCTCCACAAATTGTTACGTGGAATCATATCAAAGGCTTTCTTAAAGTCCACAAAACAACAATACAATCGCTTGCCTTTCAACCGACTTTCCTCCATGAGAACACGAAGAGTGATAAGATGATCAATGGTGCTATGGCATCGACGAAAACCCGCTTGTCCCTTTGCACGCTTGTCATTCTCTTCAGCCCAATCACTCAATTTCATCTCCATTATGCACCCAAACAACTTTGCCATAAGAGACCCAATCATTATAGTCCGGTAGTTGCTTACATTCTTTACATCCCCTCCTTTATGCAAAGGCTTAACCCAATTAGTACTCCAATCATAAGGCATACCATGTTGAAGTGCAAGGTTGAACATATCACACATCCACTCATGGGTAAAATCTCCCGTCCATTTGATCATCTCCGGCTTGATACCTTGAAGATCTCCTGCTTTGCGAGTGGCCAACTTTTCAAGTCCACCGCATACATCCTCAATAGTAAAAAAAGACAGCATACATGGGAGTGAACCATAAAATGGCATTTTTTCAGTATTTGCTTGCTCATATAATTTCCTACAATGTGTGTACATATCCACTAGACTCAAGTTACCAAAATTCTCAACCCGCTTGCCTCTCAAGTTTCTCCAAAATCTTCCACATGCATGTGCCTTTTCTTGGACTTGAAATTCTTGTTGCTTTACTTCCCATCTTCTTCTCTTCTTTTGAATCAATGCCTTGTATGTATGCAAATGACTTTGATAGTTGTCTTTGTCCATAGTTGCATCAAGCTTTATCAAGGACTTTCGAGCATCTTGACATTCTTTATCAAACCACCTTTTGCGTGATCTATCTTTGTTGATACCATGGAGATGCTTTATGGCAAAGCATTCTTCCGCACAAGAACAAATAGCTTTCTTGAAAGCTTCCCATTTAGTTTCCAATGGTGCATCACATTGGAGCTTTGTCATCCATAATTTTTGCTCAACCATTTCAATGTACATTGGTGCCCGTTTGAAATCCATACATAGTGATAACTTCTCTTTCCTTTGGCTGAGATTATCATGCTTAGTTGCTTCTCCACATGAAAGGTCAATACATAAGGTGCGATGGTCGGATTCCGGGGTCCATTGACCAAACATAAAACTCTTTATGCGATACATGATGGCTTCAGAGAGTAGCATATAGTCAATCACACTATCCCCATTATGTCTCCTACATGTAAATCCATTGGTTCCACTCCACAAAGATACACCATTGGCAATGAGCATACCCATGCTATTACACATGTGTAAAAGTAACTTTCCATAGTGATCCGGCTCTTTCTCATCCATTGAAGTACGATCATACAAGTGAACTTCCTCCAACTCCCTTGAAATGTATGGCATATCAAATTGTTGAGTATCATGTTGCAATGTTTTTGTGCGAGCATTCATATCCCCAAATACAATAACATCACCTTCACCTTTGAAATAAGCAATGTCCTCTTCCAAATCAGAAAATGGTTGATCTCTATCCATGCAAGCATAAAAGGGAGAATCATGATGAGGAATGTAGCAACCGGCTACAAAAATGGGTGCTCTTTTTGGTGTCATAATTTTCAGCCATACATAACGTTTGTACTTGTCATCTTTCACAATTGATACAAAATCTTCCAATCCTTTCTTAACCATACATGCCAACCCTCCTTGTCCTCTTCGTTGCTCAAGATTCTTTGACCACATCAATGAATGTACATTGTAATCCTCCAAGCTGTTAATCCTTTGTGTATCATGCTCCCAAGTTTCAACAAGCAGTACAACATCGGCTTTGCTTGTTAGTTCATCAATGCCAACCCCCGCATTCCATGGGTATCCATTACAATTCCAAAAGCATATTTTCAATTGTAACTCGGTCTCATAGGTCACGCATCCCTATTTGCTTGAGAGACTTTCCTCCTCCTTGGGCACATTTTCTTCATGAGAGATCTCCTTGTTTTTATTATTCTTTTCCTCATATGCCTTGCGACGCATATTTTGTTGCTTAATAGTGCGATCTTCACATACAAAACATTTTGTATCCCTCAAATAGATCCAACTATTATCAAGGATAATCTTTCGCTTGGTCTCATCTGGCATGGTGCATACAATTGGCAGTTCTCCCGAGCGAGGAGCTCCTTGCTTCCCCACTCTATGTGCTCCATAGACCATAACTCCGGACATGCCAAAGTGGGTTTTGAAGAAATCTTCAATAACAATGGCAAGAGAAGGAGGTGTCTCTAACTTCTCTTCGGGAATTCCACGAATAACAATGTTCTTGGAACGTCGCTCCCGTTCCTTCAACTCCTCCACATCCACATTCTCAACATTCTTTGTTTGAACCATAGCTTGCATGAGTGAGGAATTAGAAACCACATTGCTACCACATACATCAGCCCAATACTTGTTTGTGCATACATTTTTCATGTCGCATACATCCCGGCTCATAGTGTCAAATTTCTCCTCTTTCAATACATGGTCATGCTCTACTTTGCTCATCTGCTCCTTCAAAGCATTCAAGTCCACAAGAGAGCGTTTACATTCCTTGACTTCCTCTTCAAGTTGCATCAAACGTGTTGTTTGCATCTCAAGTGTCCTCTTGAGATTCTCATTCTCAACCACAAGTACCCTTAGTGTGCCATTCTCCATTGCAAGTGCTCGTAAGTCTTTGCCTTGTTTGTTTACGGTCTCTTGCAATGATACCAAGTACGCCATGATCATGGTTTCCGATGTCGTTGGTTGGGTGGTTGTGTTGCTATCTCCACACTTAGGAGATTTTGGATCATTTTCCACAATGGTTGTGGACCTTGTTGAAGAAGAAAAACCCTTGCGAGTGCCGGAAGACATTGTATGTAAAATAGGAGATGAGAATCAATTTTGTTGAACCTGCTCACTTCAGAAATGCTGTTACAGAAATGCCTTCCATAACTCTGAAAATTTCTCTGAAAACTTTGAGAGAGAGAGAGAGCAAGAGAGAGAGAGAGAGAGAGAGAGAGAGAGATAAAGAGAGAATGAGAGAGAGAGAGGGAAAGAGAGGGATAGGGATAGAGAGAGAGAGAGAGAAAGAGAGACAGAAAGAGAGATAGATAAAGAGAGAATGAGAGAGAGAGAGGGATAGGGATACAGAGAGAGAAAGAGAAAGAAAGAGAGAAAGAGGCAGATATAGAGAGAGAGAGAAAGAGGGAAAGAGATAGGGATAGAAATAGAGATAGGGATAGAAATTGAGAGAGAGAGAGAGAGAGAGAGAGAGAGAGAGAGAGAGAGAGAGAGAGAGAGAGAGATAGGGATAGAAATAGAGAGAGAGAAAGAGAAGGAGAGAGAGAAAGACAAAGAGAAAGAGAGAGAGAAAGAGGGAAAGAGATAGGGATAGAGAGAGAGAGAGAGAGAGAAAGAGAGAGAAAGAGGGAGATATATATATATATATATATATATATATATATATATATATATATATATATATATATAGAGAGAGAGAGAGAGAGAGAGAGAGAGAGAGAGAGAGAGAGAGAGAGAGAGAGAGGGAGAGATAGAGAGAGAGAAAGAGGGAGAGATAGGAGAGAGAGAGAGAGAGAGAGAGAGAGAGAGAGAGAGAGAGGGAGAGAAAGAAAGAGATAGATAGAGAGGATGAGGGAGATAGAAAGAGAGAGATAGAGGGAGAGAGGGAAAGAGGGAGGGAAAGACAGAGAAAGAGAGAGGGAGAGATAGAGAGAAGGAGAGAGAGAGAGAGAGAGAGAGAGAGAGAGAGAGAGAGAGAGTAAATAGAGAGAGGGAAAGAGAGGAATAGAGAGAGATAGAGAAAGAGGGAAAGAGAGAGAGATAGGGAGAGAGGGAGAGAGGAAAATTGGGCTCCAAAGGGATACCTGAGCAACCGGCACCAAGATTACCTTCAAGGCGAGGATGCTTTGTTGAACGAAGTGTTTGCTTTACATGGAGGCACAAGTATGACTCTAGGATGGAGCTTCCGCTTTGTAGTTCAGTTGCACGATCGAGAAGGGGGCGAGAGGGATAGAGAGAGAGAGACTCAATGAGAGAAATGGAATTACTTATTGCATTACATTAGAATTCTAATGTTACAATCAATTGATCACTTAGATGTTGAATCTAAGTGCAGCCAACACAAAACGATGGCTACATTTACAACCATAACATATATGTGTGTACATATATATTTGTTTATGCATGTATGTAGGCACTAAGTATGGGAGCATAGCACCTGAAGGCTAGACGCTTCCTAGTATGTATAGTTCTGACTTACGTCTAGTAGTATGTATATGTATCTAAGTATTTGTGTACTAATATACTCGTGTACATATTTATAGATGAGTGAGTAGGGTGGAAAGCTTAATCTTATATTGCTCTTTGTAATGTAGATGTCAGATGAGAGACCAACTGGTGAGGAGTAGCCAGCTGGCTCTTCTTTTGGTTGGTTCACATCTCAGGTGGGCTCCCACCCAGGGTGGACATCGCCTCCAGTGGGCCCGAGTCTTGAGTTGGTGAGAACAAGCAAAGAAATAAAGAATGTTTCTACGTAGTTAACCCTAAACCATGAGTAACATAGGTTTTTTTTGTTATTTGCAGGCATGGCCATCCTACACCTACCCTTCTCAGGTTCCTCCACCGGTCGTAGATCCTAACTTACAACGGGCTATCTCTTTACGAGAGCAGTACCTCCGTTCGACGGAGGACTTGTTTGGCCGCTACACTCCACAACAGCTTGCGGCCTATGGCATTTCTCCGTAGACTACACCATGTGGGAGTCAAGGAGGGACTCCTTACCTACAGAGCCTCGCACCGACGACATCTCCCTCTACTCTCCCTTCCTATCGTCCTACTCCTATTCCATCGCAGGGTCCTATTCCCCTTGCATCGCAAGGTCCTACTCCCATGGCATCACAGGGTCCTACTCCACTCCATTCCACTCCTGCTTTGCCAGAACACCGTCCACGGACTTCCTCTGGCAGTGCGTGTCGATGCTTGTCTCAGGGCAGCGAGCGTCGTGAGAGATGAAGCGGCGGAGGATCTTGTGGTTTTGCATGTTTTGGTAGTGGCGGGGGAACGGAGTCCCCACTTTCAGAGCGTGTTGCCCCTGACGCAGAGGACAAGGATACTGATGCACCCGTGCCAGACACGCATGGGTGCTACTACATGATTAAATATGGCGGGGAGGTGGATTTCGGCACAGCACAGGGCAGGGGATTTCGATGCCATCTACAAATTCATACATTCAACATAGAAGAACTATTTTATAAAGTTTAGAAACCAACTTCCCGATCATGCATGATACATTGAGGACGCTCTGTTAGCTAGATTTCCAAATGCCCCCGATCAACGTTTTTCACACAATGGTTGGAGGGTTACATAAAGACATTTTATAAAAAACAAGCAGTCCAGTGTGCGGCGTGCAACAGCCAACCAGGTTAGAGATCTAGACAGACATTACCGTGGTGGCAACATGGCAGGCGCGGAGTGGGCAATTCAAGACAAGAGTGATCAAGCTGCGAGACAGGCTCATCATCATACAGACAACGCGAGGCTCACACAAGACAAACTCTCACGCACTATGGCTCAGGAGGCAAGTGAGCTTGGAAGGATAAATATGTAAAATTAATTGAATTAGAAAGTCGATCGGTGATTATAAAGATTGTAGTTGATGATTTGGTATTGTTATTGCTAACTTAGGAAAATATCACTCTCTCTCGATCAACCAGAGAGATGGTCAAGTATCGGGAGCGACATACATAATTTGATACTTGGAGATGGTTGTTCGAAAACAAACACATCTCTTGCGAGCAATTCGAGGCGGCGGTTGGACCATTACAAGCGATAAGTTTAAGAAAGTAATTTAGTATCCATTGTTTTGAGCTGTTGATAATTATTTAATCTGGTTTGGGTTTATGTAGAGTCAAAGTGATTCAACATACATGCCTCTGGACGACGACTAGATAGAGGAGGATTAGATAGAAAAATGTTTTGTCCAAACTTTCGTAGAGTCCCAATGTGGCACAATGTATATACAACTATTTACTTTTTATTGTAACTTTTTTAAATAGTTGATCTTCTACATTTTTAATTGTCAAGGTAAAGTAAATTCAATTTCGGTTCTTTGGTATTTTTAATACTCTTCCAAAAAAAGTTGATGTTTCATTGTTTTATGCAAGTAAAAACTAAAGGTGCTCATTTGGGCCACCCAAAATTGGGTGGCCCAAATGAGCACTTTTATTTTTGAATTAGCGTGTAGCGAGAATACGTACGGAAATAAACGCGGCAACTGACGTGGTAATACCTGCGGGTATATTTCCGTGACTATTACCACGCTTATTACTCAGAAACCACTACCGCGTACATAGCCGCGGTTATTGCAGCCCCCGCAAATTTTTCTCTCCCCTTTTTTCTTTGTTTTTCCATGGCAATGTTAGCAGTTATAGACAACTCCTCTTATAGTGATGGCTACATGACTGACTTTTGGGTACAATTACACACACAAATGAATGCAACTTTGCCATGTTCATCAAATTGATCCATCATTAGCATGGAAATACGTAAAAAATCTACAAAATTGAGCACCAATTGAGTGCTCTATGTCAATTTTCAAAGACAATTGTGACACTCACATCAACTATTCGGTCAAATTAATCATCATAATTGGTAAAAATACCAATTATTTATCCAAATACCTTGGATTGCGCATGCCATTGAGTAGGCACACATCCAAATTTAGGCCAAAATTTTATGCAACTATTCCATCAATTTCACATTGTAATGCTCAAATTGAAAACTCAATCAAGCATAAGGGAATGCATGCATGCTTAATTTCTCAAAAAATAACACTATTTTGACCCAATCACTCAATGTACACACTCAAAAATTAAGCAGAAAAGTTCAAATTTGGCTCAATTGGAAATGCATTTAAGCTTACACCTAATGATTGCACACACTTTTCATGCAGATTTCACAATCAAGAATCATTTAGGTGCCCCAATTGACCATCAATCATTGAAAATCAAGTGGTTTTGGATAGGCACACACACTCAATTTTTGCCCAAATTTTTGGAAATTAGGCTTATCCAATGATTGAATTAGCTTAGCATACACATCAATTACATGATTTCATACTTATGTATCATCAATTTTATCAATTTCTATGCATGCACACACTTAAGATTAGGTGCACACACACTTGATTTTTTTGACAGTTTTTTCCCCCTCTTTGGTGCATTATACACACAATGATTTTTATGCACACACATGAATTCGTGATGAGAATTAAGCATTATCTTGACATGCACAAAGTTCATTAGTCAAAATTTGACCATCAATTTCATTCCAAGTGAATCAAATTAGGTGCAAAGTGTAGGTCAATTGAGTTACACACCTAATTTTAGCAAATAATTAGCAACATTGAACCACATTAATCAATAAAAAATTGACATGAGCAAGTGAGTGTACTTCCATCGTAATCACACTCAAAGCTATTTTTTTGCTCCACGCGAAGCATCATTGCACACACAAGTGTGTGCACCATTAAATCCGCTCCAAAATTGACCATTGTAGGCCAAAAATCAAACAGCCAAATAATCAAATTATACATAAATTAGCACAATTAACTTGATAAGAGTGATGATTCCACCTTTTGCAAGGGGATTGAACATACATTACACTTCAAATGTTGATGGTTAGGTTAGCAAAATTAGTCAAAGAATTAGTAAAAATTAGCATGGAAATGAAGTGAAATTAGCAATGGTTAGTATGAAATTAGTGGAATTGGGGGTTTGGGGTATTCATAACTTAACAATTAGCTTCAATTTCTTGCACAAACATCATCAAATCAAACCAAAATTGACTTTACACACATTCAAAACTCGATGAAATTAGTAGTAAAATTACTCTATTCTAAACATCCTATACTCACTAGCTTAGGTTATCGATCCCTGGTAGCAGTGCCAAATGCTGGGAGGAGTTGTAGCAATGACCTAATCGCAACCCACACAAAATTATCAAATCCGTGGATCGGCAACCTGGCTAGGGCATGGAAGCACGAGCATCGGATGAATAGAAACAGAGGATTCAAGAGAACACCTCACCAATTCAAGTAGAAATTAGCCATGGCAAGACTAACTCTAACCATACTCTAATTACTAATCAATCAACTCCTACATACATCAAGCCCACCAAAGTCCGGCTTGCCAATCTTATGGAGTCACAAGAACACAGTCAACACAAGCATCCATGATCAAAGTACACACTAATTGCATTGAAGTTGGCTTTCCCAATCATCATATGCCAACCGAGGTACTCTAATCACATCACACAAGTGACATTGAGCTCAAGGCTCTTAAAGCTTCACACACTTAAGCACACAATTAGGAACAAACTCTAATGACATGACCAAGAGTGCACACACACTACACTAATCAAGAGAATTAGAGAAGTCATCAACTAATTGAAATACTTATAGAAGAAGAGAGTTAAGATCAAAGCAAGAAGTACTTACCTCTCTCAAATCTAGAATAATGAGAGTGTAATACTACTTCATGACATAATGAAATATAGAGAAGATAAAACTAATGAGTAAAATAGGGATTAGATTAATCAAGCTTCTCTAATTACAGTGGATTAGCACTAGCCTCTTAAGCATGGGCATTAAGCTCAAGGCTAAGCCATCCATAAAGTAAGCACTCAAGAGAGAGACAGAGAGAGCTCTCAAAAGTGGATCCTCAAGAGTGCATACTCAAGAATGAAGCCTCCTTGTATAAAGGCTTTTACCACAATCCCTTCTACTATGGGTTTAAGTTTGAGCCCTCTAGCTACCATATACAACTTTGGAACTCCCAATGAGCCCAAGACTTATACAAAGTGAGTTGGAAATCTTATGCGAAACCCTAGCATATCTCCCTCTTGATGCATAACCGGTGTAGCGTGTGTTAGCTGCTGCTAACAAATAGGTTTCCCATTCCAAGGGTAGAATACCTATTTAATCACTACACGAGGTCACTTGAATTTTGGCGCCACATTGCCGGCGTCACTAGCGGGTGTCAATATATGTGTGTTTATTTATGGAGGGAGATAAGGTTTTTTTTAAAAATTGATTTTGAAATTTCCGACGCTTCTTCTGGCGACTATTTCGACGACAGCGTGAATTCACATACCTACGCCTGTTTCGACGGCTGTACTGATAGCTGTACCGATGGCACTTGCAAAAATCAAAACCGCGGGCTTTCTTTGTGCATTTCTCTTAGTTCTTGCGCGTTTTCTCAAGCTCTCCTCTTTTCCATCTCTCACAGATCTGGTGTGATACAAGCCATCGGAGCTGCTAATCTTGCTTCTGGGTTAGTGCATAACGCTAAGGTAAGATTGTTTTCATGTTTACTTGTAGATTTAGGGTTTAGGATTTAACTTTGTGTTTGTGTGTGCATTTTTGCAGGTTCCAGGACTTTTACAACAACTTTCATTGCTCAAATAGGACGAACGTGAGTGCTCAAACCTTTAAATGCATATCAAGTTTATTTAAATTACTTTGTATATTAAGAAAAGGAAATTTCATGTTTTGAACTTTGAATGCTTTAAAAGAAATAAGGATTTGTTATGTGAAATTTTATTTTAAATTATGAAAAAAAATTGTTTAAGTTTATGAAAAAATCTTGTTTTGAAGAAAATTTTTATTGAATTATGTCGTTTTTCAAATTATGCAGTTGATGGGGTTTATGTTTTAGGTTATAAGTTAAGTTAGATTAAGTTAGGTTACGTTGTTAGGTTAGATTAAGTTAAGCTATGCTAAGTTAAGTTATATTAGGTTAGGTTAGGTTAAGCTACGTTAAGTTAGGTTAGGTTATGTTATATGTTAGGTTAGGTTAAGTTAATTTACGTTAGGTTTAGCTATGTTAGGTTAAACTATATTAGGTTAAGCTACGTTCGACAATACGGCAAGCCATAGAGCTTACCCACAATGCATGTTAAAAACAACACAATGGCAATCCGTTCGTCAATATGGCAAGCCATAAAGATTACCCACAACACATACGCAGTGTGGGCAAGATCTATGGATTTCTGTATTGCCAAGCGCTTGCCATTGTGTTGATTATATGTCCGCGAGCGGTTTTCAAGTCCTAAAATAGCTAAGCGGCCCTGAAAATAACACCATGGCGAACCGTTTGGCAATACGGCAAGCCATAGATCTTGCTTACAATGCATATGCATTGAGGGAAAGCTCTATGGCTCTCCTATTGCCAAAAGGCTCGAAATTCTGTTGTTTTTAGGATCGCAAGTGATTTTCAAGCCCTTAAATAGCTAAGCATCCCTAAAAACAACACAATGGAGATCCATTTGGCAAAACAAAAAGCCATAGAGCTTGCCCACAATGTGCATGCATTGTGGGCAAGCTCTATGGCTTGCCGTATTGCAAATGGATGGCCATTGTCTTGTCTATATGTTTGCGAGCGATTTTCAGGCGCTAAAATTGTCTCGTGCCCCTAAAAACAACACAACCGCGATCCGTTTGGCAATACGGCAAGCCATAAAGCTTGCCCACAAGGCATATGCATTGTGGGCAAGCTCTATGGATTGCCATATTGCCAACGGCTTGCCATTGTGTTGTCTATATGTCTGCGAACGGTTTTCAGGCCATAAAATTGCTTCTCAACTCTAAAAACAACACAATGGTGAGCCGTTTGCCAAATTGGCAAGCCATGGAGCTTGCCCACACCGCATATGCATTGTGGACAAGCTGTATGGCTTGTCGTTTTTGCTAAACGCCTCACCATTGTGTTGTTTTTATGTTAGGTTAGATTAGGTTAGGTTAGGTTTAGGTTATAGGTTAGGTGAGATTATAGGTTAGGTTAGAGCTATCGACGGCATAATAGTTGAAAAAATACAAACAAACTTTGAATATGACTCGTGTACTTCTAAAAACACAAACGGACTGCGGTTAGGTTAGGTTATAGGTTAGGTTTAGGTTATAAGTTAGGTTACATTAAGTTAGGTTAGGTATAGGTTTTAGGTTAGGTTAGATTATAGGTTAGGCATAACGATTATAGGTTAGGTTAGAGCTAGCATCAAATTAATAGTAGAAAAAATGCAATCGAACTTCGAAGATGACTCGTGTACTTCTAAAAACGCAAACGCACTTCGGTTAGGTTAGGTTATAGGTTAGGTTTAGGTTATATTAAGTTAGGTTAGGGTTATGTTATAGGTTAGGTTAGATTATAGGTTAGGTTAGAGCTAGCATCAAATTAATAGTAGAAAAAACACAATCGAACTTCAAAAGTGCACACAGACTTCAAGAACCTTAATATATAGTCATTGACCAATAAAGACGAGATTATTACATTGTAGTCCTAATCTCTGTGCACCTCTAGACCAAGGTGTGCGGGGATCGGACCTGGCTAGAGAATGTGAGGTTGTTAGAGCTAGCAAAAAATAGTTGAAAAAATACAATCGGACTTCAAAAGTGCAGAAAGACTTCAATAAATTTAATATATAGTCATTGACCAATAAAGACGAGATTATTACCTTGTGGTCCTAATCTCCGTGCACCTCTAGACCGAGGTGTGCGGGGATCGGTCCTGGCTAGAGAATGTGAGGTTGTTAAAGCTTGTCATGTACTTAGTAGTGTGTAGTTATAACAACTCGAGTGTCTTAATTATTTGTTGCATCATTGGTAGATAAAGTATGGATGATAGGATGGCGTGTCCTTGTGCACATTGCAAGCATCAGATCTTTCAAAAACAAAAAATCTGCAACCAACACATACACAATCACGGTATCTTTTTGATAGAGCAAGTACAAGACCTGCATTATCGATCTCATGGTCTAGAGATTGAAGGTCAAAGTCCGCAAGTAGATATTGCTCCAACGTCATCCCAGAGAAGATGATTTTCAAACGAGCAGCCATTGACTGAGTCCTCTCAACTAATACCTGAAGCGGTATTTCAAGAAGTAAAGATGGAGCAGATGTTGGACGTGTTCTTTGACATGGGTTCCAACAGAGAAGGTGACAACATTGAACGCAGTACTGTGGACCAACCTCAGCCATCTCGTTCATATCGACGGCATGATAGCAACAATGAGGAGGGTGAGATGATGCAAAGTCTTGCACGCATGCGGCTCCACACTGGTGCAAAAATCTCAGTTCTCCGTACCGCATTGGCAATGCTTAATTTGCAGTCTATCTATGGTTGGTCTGACGCCTCAGTCATAGAGCTTTTCAGGTAAACGTATTTATCCTAAGCATGGTAAAGTGCAAATATGCTATATAGCATAGTATATGATGATGGTTGAGTTTTTTGATTGCTGAAGAATACGATACATTTTAGAGTAGCAAGTATAACTTTCTCAATATTGCTAGTTTCTTAAGCCAATTGTGTGTATTTTGTAGGTGGTAACCATATCTAATCATAGACTACAAACTTGGCTAGATATTGAGTAGTTTCTATGGGTTTCTAGAGGTCATAATGCTAAACCCAGTTTTTTCATGTTTGTTGTATTTAGCACTTTATCATTGCCCCCAAGGTTCCAATTGTAAGAGATCCATTATCCTTTTGACATGCTCCATGGATCCTTTTGAATCCAAAGGCCCAAAGGGAACTAAGAAAACATGTATATAGTATCTGTATTGAGCATGACTATAGAAACTTTGATGATAGGTCCGCAGAATGGCAAAAATGCAACTTTTTTGTACCTATTTTTTTTGCCCAAAAACAAATTAGTGAGGTAAAAGCAACCATATGTTTTGGTCACCAACCCATTGAAGTTAACGGCGCATTTTATCTCATGTCCTACAAAAATCCCCACTCTTATTTATATGCAATCAATCGTAAGAAATTGCTCTTTTGGGAAAAATGCAATGGTCCATCAACTTTGGAGGCTTGTAGTGACCAAGGGATGAGAAACATTACAAGTTTCTCATTTTTTCCATATGTAGTAGTTATTGAACTATAAGCTCATGAAAGGATTTTTCAAAATGAGTGGATCTACTATGGTTTTGGAAATTTTTCCCAAAACCCTGAAAGGACACTTTTATGTCCTGTTAGGTTACCATTCTAGTGTTAATAATAAACGAAGCCCTTAAAAACCTTTACAAGGCCAGAAATCACTATTAAAGCTTCATAATATACAAAGCCCTAACAAATCTTTGCATTATCACATATCATAATTGAAGCTGAAGTGAAGACAATTCACAATTCACTAATAAATTCTCGCAAGACAACGAGTAAATGTTTTCAAATGTTACAAAAACTATCCAAGTGATAGTGAAATATTTGTGAGAATATCTTCATTCTCTTGTTCACAGTGACCTTTAAGATTATTATAGTCTTCAGAAATTTTGAACATTGCATATAGCTTTTTGGATATCTCATACTCACATATAGCACAATGAAAGCTATTCATCATGCTTTGTATCAAGCATGATATATGGTACATATGTCCGCATGGCAAGCTGAAGTGACCACACCATTCATGAAAGAATGATATACATATGGGGCAAGGACCACCATGCTCACCAGAAGTTGGAGGGGCGTCAATAGCCCCTGACCCAAGTTTCTTGATCTTCTTAATGGACTTATTTGGAATGCCCAAAGTCATACTACATTCAGAATTGTATATACTGCTCTCCAGGTGACTGGTAGAAGTAGTAGAATCCGCTGTTCCCAAAATGGCAGCCTCCTCAATAAACGGTTCTCCAACTTGGCTTCTCCCCATAACTCTGGTGATAGCCATTCGCATTTTCTTGCTTAGGCCAAACTGTGTGTCTATGTGGGATGCTCGCCTTGACCTCTCCTTTTCAGCTCTCCATCTAGTGTTCTAATGCTCTAGCTTACCCTTGTCTACTTCTTGAGGGCATTCCTCTTTCAAATCAGAGGCCACCTTGGGCGAATTGCCCACCCAACTGCTTCTGGTGAGCACGGTGGTCCTTGCCCCATATGTGTAATGACAACAACAACATATTGAGGTCAATCTCACTGTAGAATGATTGCAATCTAGACTCATCTGCAAAAATCTACGCTATATCATCGGGATCTAGTGCACTGACGATCGTAATCAACAATTGTCTAATTTTCTTTTTGAACTCTATCATTGAAGTAGTAGAAGGATCCATTTTTCCTGCAATGGTATTATATTGCAAACAACACATTGTGAAATATAACTATGTGCCACTGCATTTGGATCTTTTCTACGTGAAAGAAAAAATGCAATATAGACCATAGATCTCGTACGCTTTTGCAGTGACACACCTAATCGCAATTGCAACCATGTGCCAATGCCTCACTGTACGACAACTTACAAAAAGATGCTCCTGTCATTCTAGCAGCAACACACCTAGTCGCAATTACAATCATGTGCCGAAGCATGAATGACTGGGAGCAACATAAAACATAGTCACCCTACACTTTTTCAATGACACACCTAGCCGCAATTGCAACCATGTGCCAGTGCATCCACACACGGTGACTTCTTTCAAACAGATGCTCCTTTCATTCTAGCAGCAACACACCTAGTCGCAATTGCAACCATGTGCCGAAGCATGAATGACTGGGAGCAACATAAAACATAGTCATCCTACGCTTTTGCAATGACACACCTAGCCGCAATTGCAACCATGTGCCAGTGCATCCACGCACGGTGACTTCTTTCAAACAGATGCTCTTGTCATTCTAGCAGCAACACATCTAATCGCAATTGCAACCATGTGTCAAAGCTTGAATGACTGGGAGCAACATAAAACATAGTCATCCTACGCTTTTGCAATGACACACCTAGTCGCATTGCAACCATGTGCCAGTGCATCCTTGCACGATGTCTTCTTTTAAGATTCAAGCATATGAAGCATTATGAAATTATTTGAGCACACATTCATGCATTAGATGCTACCGTCAATCTAACAGCAACACACCTAGTCTCAATTGCAACCATGTGCCGAAGCATGAATGAATGGGAGCAACATAAAACATAATCATCTTGCGTTTTTGCAATGACACACCTAGCCACAATTGCAACTATGTGCCAGTGCATCCACGCACGGTGACTTATTTCAAACAGATGCTCCTGTCATTCTAGGAGCAACACACCTAGTCGCAATTGCAACCATGTGCCGAAGCATGAATGACTGGGAGCAACATAAAACATAATCACCCTATGCTTTTGCAATGAAACACCTAGCTGCAACAGTGCAACCATGTGCCAGTGCATTCACACACGGTTACTTCTTTCAAACAAATTCTCTTGTCATTCTAGCAGCAACACACCTAGTCGCAATTGCAACCATGTGCCGAAGCATGAATGACTGGGAGCAATATAAAACATAATCATCGTACACTTTTGCAATGACACACCTAGCCGCAATTGCAACCATGTGCCAGTACATCCACGTACAATGATTTGATAAAAGAAAATTTAAACCTTTAACTTTTAACAAAAAAAACTCAAAAAAACATCAATAAAATAAGGAAGGGTTTAAAAAATTACTGCTACACTGCTTTGAGAATGTGGAAAGTTGCCAGAAAGTTTGGTGAAGACTTTTCAATGTACCTCTTTTGTGAAAAGACAAGCACCAGCATCACCTTTATATAGCCACGACGGGCTCGGCGGGCAAATAGCTTTACTCGGCATGACCGCCTGGAAGATTCACTAGCTGGGTGGGCCCGGCGGGCTACGAGCCGGTCTCCAGGTCTCCCTGGAGGTAAAAAAAGATGAATGTCAATTAACAAAATATTTGTTATTTTGCATTTCTATTGTTATTAACCTGAAATTATAGTGTGATCACGTCATTTTGAAATCCCTGCGAGTCATTAAACCCCTTGGGAGACTGTCCAATAGTCTTCTAGAGAGATTAATTCTTATTGGTTCTTTTATTAAGTTTTTTTAAATGAATCAAACTAGATTTACTCTAGCCTAATTCTCATTGGTCCACTTCCATGGCCATCCAATAGGATTTGAGTGCACCTTGTGGGCAATTGGGCTAGGGAGCTGACATGTGTCCCTTATTCCCTTTGTGTAAAGGGAGCCTGTGAGTGTGTATGTGTTTATCTCTCATCCCCTACTTATTACAGGGCTCGCCCCCTCCTATGTAGGAGCCTTGAAGACTTTTTTGGCACACTCACAAAGCATTCAATTTTATTAAGCTTGACCATTGGACACAACCTTTGATTTTTGGAACCTTAGCATTTTGGAATTCTTAATGGGCTGAACCTTAATAGGGTCTTTAAAGCCCATTGTTTCACATTTCTGTTTTGCAGATGGCTCCCCCTTTAGATCCATATTTTTCCTCCTTTGGATCCCTATTGTGTCCGGTCTGCTAGCTTAACCAATATTTTAGCTTTTTCTCCCCTGGCACTTCTCCATATTAAATGATCAGTTTAAAGTTAGAAAATTATTTAGGAGAATTAGATATTAGTTATTATGGCATTACCTCTCTCTTGAAATCATAGTCTTCCTCGACTATTGGAGTAGAGAAAAAGCCTATTCATTAGTCCTTTTTCTAGCGGGTAGAGGATCCCTATCTTACCCTAGGACATCATTCCAGAATGAATGACTAATCCATTTGGCGCTTGGGAGCCTACGGCTGCCGCAAGCATGTCTGCACATTAGTCCTATCAATCTTCCATAGTAGAGTGACAAGCTCTACTTGGTGTTTGGGAGACGTCTCCGCAAACTTGTTTCTAAGCATGCATACTACTTAACATTTGTGCACAATAAAGAAAAAGAGAGTCTTATAAGACAGAAACTTTGTTCATTTTAAACATTTGTACATTTGCTTACTCTAGGGAAGCATTGTAAGCATTGACAAGGTTTAGGTTATCCTTTGATTGTATGCCTCACATCCATCTAGCATCTTCAAAAGGATAATTCTTAAACTTAATAAGATGTTGTCGGATAGTCATACCGCCTCTTAATACCATGTCTTCATGTCGGAGAATGTACTTCGGTTTCAGCACCTCTTCTTGGTCCTCAATCTCCAGTGGGTCTTCAATAGTTGGTCCTTGAGGTGGCTCTCCTTTGAAAGGCTTTAGTAGGATCACATGGAAAGCATTTTGTATGAGTCAATGTGTTAACCCTCACGGCACACGGACACCCTATGATCTATAAACGTTGTATTATTTAGAGTCAGGTACCGGGCTTGTCGGACCAATAGGAACAGGGTAAGGGTGATCGCCGATGACAGGCGCACTCTAACTGGAATATTCAAGGAGTTAGTTGGCTAAGTATGGGCGCCCAAGTGTGAATGGGGTGAGCTCATATAAAAGCCACTAAACCTAATTTTTACTCATTCTCTCATTGTGCAATAGAAGCCGCTCTTGCTCCATCTCCACCTTCTCCTTCACCATCTCCTTGTGTGTGTGTGTGTGTACGTGTGAGAGAGAGTGTGTGTGCGATCGAGCGTTGCGACGGCACGACGGCGGCGAGGCGGTTGAGCACGGCGTAGCGGCGTCTCCCTCTTCTTCGCGGCGCGGGAATCCTTCATTCACAACTACGCAGGAAGGTGAGTGACACACCATTCTTCCTTGTGAGCTTGTCTGTTGTATGACTGTGTGCTAGGAGCCTTTGTGGCTCGCACACGGCGCGTAGCAAGTCCCTAGCCGTGACATTTTTGGCGCCGTTGCCGGGGAGCTGCTGCGCGTGAAGCTCCAATGGCGACCTGTAAATTGTATTGAAGCTATTTTTTATGTAGGAAAGGCGCGGCTTAAGTTTGATTATTGTTGTTATGCAAAAACAGTAGAGAAAGACACAATGTTGTTGACTGCATTCAAGTTTTCTGTGTTCTGTTAAGCTCAGATTTCAGCTTACACAGTTAACATTTCTTGCGTTTCTGCGTTTTCTGGTTTGCACTGCACAGTTCTGTCAAGTTTCAATTTTCTGCATTTTCTGTGTTTTCTGGTTTGTGCACAGTTAGGCGCACAGTTAGTTAATTAAGTAGGTTAGTAATTAGGTGAACCACTGATTAGCAGGTCAGTAGGTAGGTGAGACAGTAAATAGTTAGGTGAGGTCAACGCGCACCAAAACGCGTACCAAATAATATCCAAAATTAAAAAATAAAATAAAATAAAATAAAATCGAAAAATAAAAACGTGAGTGAGGGGGAGGTTATAAAAACGGACGGGTTGGTTTGTATAAAAGTGAGATCGGGATCGGGATCATTTGACCCAATCCCAATCCCAATCCCAAGCCTAGGCCCTGGCTCTGTCTCTGTCTTATGTTATAGGGTAGTCTCACTCCTATATATATAGGCTAGACTCACAAGGAGGGAGTGAGGGATGTGGGATAAGTCCTACACTCTCCTCTCCTTCATTGCACACTAGGACTTGCTATTTGGAGCCTAGTTCCCCAGCTAGGAAAAGACCGTTTTGAGCTTTTTTGGAGAAAAATAGAACCAAACGGTGGGCTATAAAGCACAGCGCGTCCCTCCTAGCGATACGCTCGTTTCGAGCTATCACACGGCCCATTCCACGACATGCTCTAAAAAATCTAGCAAAAAAACAAACAAAAAACATGCAAAAAACTAGTCACAAGGCCTCCTAGAGCAGCTTTTTGACACCTTAGGGTATCAAAAGCACATGCACTTACGCTCTGGGCGGGTGCTAGAACACGAGCATATTGAGGGTGCCTCTGTTCATACGGACACCCATTACCCATCCACGATAGGCTCTAGACCCTCAACGGGGACACAAGGTAGCACCACCCAAGACCCTAAAATAGCCGCTAGTGATTCCTCCTCCGACTCAGAAATCATGGAAGCATACCCTACCCAAAACACTGAGAGAGAAGGCCATGCACCTCCCGAAGCTCCACAGCCTAGTACTAGTATGTTTAGCCGTTTCATGGAAACATTAGGTAGAGCTACTCGCTCGGAACCTGATGCAAATGAAGCACACGAAGGGGGTGGGGAAGTGGACTCTCCTTTCACATCGCACGTGGAACCCACACCCCCAAAGAGTGTCCATGTGGATATCCTGCCAACTTCTTACCAAGAAGGCCTTGTCGAGCTGCCTCCTTCAGAAGTTCCCTCTAGAGTACCTTTGGTGACAAGTAAAACCACGGGGAGCAACATTGCTTCTACCTCACAAGAAACCGTTAACACGTCGACTCTAGAAGGATTGTTCATTAATGATCATTGGACATACGACCTCCACACTGAGGTGTTGACGGATCTACACTCTGGCCACGCCTACCATGTAGGATGGATAGAGATTGTACAATCCACCTCTAGTGCCACGAGCATCGAAGATCAACAGAAAATGATCTGTAATGTTATCCATGGCATTATTCAATCAGAAAGGCAAAACAGAGGGGTAAATATACTCTCAACTGGCCCCATGAGATTTCCGGATACGAGCAAGGCTCAACAGCCTACTCTATCACAAATGGAGACTCCTCTAATGAGTCCCATGGACCCATCTTACGTCATTTCACCTGGGGTCTCTATGCAATCTAAGCCTCCGGGCGACAACTTTAGCTTCCCTAACTTGGCTCAATCCTCTATTAAGGAAAACATAGTGCTCACTCCAGGGATAGGCCTGACAGAGAATGTACCGATGACATCTACGGTTAGCACAGTGCCACTACCTAGTGTCGTAGTACCTAATATGGGGCCTCGATCGTATGTGCCTCTAGCCCCTTATACACACATGGCCCCCACACCTCCAATTGTACCACTTGTTTATGCTCCTCGAGTGCCGATCCCTAGCCCTTATCCGAGTGGACCTATGTCCGGTTATGTTCCATATCCTGCATCATCCACACATATGCCAAGACCGGTACCCGTCCCTCTCCCACATATGATTCCAAGAGTACCTCCACCGGCCCTGCCTCCTCACATAGGTGACTTGGCAGCGTTTGCTCAAACCATAGGTCGATCTATCTCAAAAAATATGCGTCATGCATCTGATAGAGAGCCTAGAAGTAAGGCAGTACAAATTGCCAAACTAACGCAAAAATTCAATGGGGACGAAGATGCTAGAAAACACATTGAAGTGTTTGAACAAGTATGTGATTCCTTAGGGGAACGCAACGAACTACATAAGTGCAATGCCTTAAGCTTGACATTAAGTGGGAAGGCTGGAGATTGGTATAGAACCCTAAGGGTGGACGAGAAAACAATCTACCCTACCCTTCGAAGGTTGTTTCTAAAGGAGTACATACGAGAAGGTGTGCTTTGGGGTGTAGCATCTCAGCTACAGAAGGCCGAACGTAAGGAAGGAGAGTCAGTAAGGGACTTCATTAGTCGTCTAAAGCACTTAAACTCTCACTGCCCTGTAAATGAGCGCTTCAACAATAACCAACTGCTTGATCGATTCATTCGAGGGTTGAGGAATGAAGGAATCTATAATGGACTAGTGATTAGAGGTATCACAACCTGGGAAGATGTCACTGCCAATGCAATCCAATTAGAGGACAACTTGATGATAGCAGGCATGAGGGTGTCTACTGACACAAGATCCACTAGCTCACAAGCCATTGAGTATGAACCCATGACTGCAAAGCCTATTGCCAATGAGCCAAAGGTATTTGAGACATTCTTCATAGACCTCACCAAGGCAATCCAAGAGTCTCTTAAGGATAATCGACCCCCTCAAAATAGTCACATGTATCCAAGAAGGGAGCAACAATGGTGTTCCATTTGCTTGGGTCCACATAGCACTAGTGAGTGCCCTACGTTTAGAGTAAAATTTAATGGAACTTGCAACGCATGTGGTAGGTATGGTCACCAAGCTAAGGATTGTTTAATGATCAAACGTATGATGGCAAATAGACCACCTGTAGCCTGGACGGATGCACCTCGAGCTCCTGTATTGATGCCTGCTCCACCTGTTGAGCAACTACCGCAACACATGGTCCCTAGATCTCAAAATGTTGTACAAGCTACACCGCTACCACCTCCTGTGCTAGGACCGCAGCCCCCGCATCCAAGAGTCGCCCCTATGAACCAAGTGGGTTGCGAGCCATCTAATGCTTATGCAGATGGCTGTGAGGAGGAAATAGACACTAGTATTGCCTACGGACTTGATACATTGGAAGAGTGTCCTATATACTACATGGAAGATTGTTGGGGGTAAGTCAAGCCGGTTTATCAAGCTGTTGCTCTCGGATCCAGAGGTCAAAATATCAACACCCAGGCTAGGAGGCCACCTCTTCAATGCTACGAGTGTGGTGGACCACATCGGGCAGTGGAGTGCCCTATTAGGCTGCAAAAGAATGCTGCACAGATGCAAATGAATCAAGGGAGCATGTCTGCAATGCCAATACTCACATGTAATCGTTGTGGCATAGATCACTTGATTGCCCAATGCCCCTATAACCCAAATGCGCCTAAAATCACACCCCTAAATTTGGTCGAAATTGCTAGTGTGACATCGCCAATACCACCCGTCGCACCCGCTTATGAGATTACACGGTCCATGCTTCAAGGGCCAGGCCATATCCTCGAAGAGAGAGATACCGCGTCAGTTATCCAAGCAAAGAAAAAGAAGACATGAAGGAAGAGGTCGCAGAATACGGGAAATTCAAAGCCAAGTTCCAAAACAAACATAGGAACAGGAGATGACCCGTGTATATGAATGACCTCGAGGATGATTCATATTCAATCAAGACAATGGAGACTAGAACCAATACCACAAAGGGAAAGACCGACAAAGAAAACCGTAACATGGAACCAAATGAAAACCGAATAAGAGAAAACCATAAAGAGCCTCTGAAAACACCACAAGTGTTTCCAAATCCAATCCAAGACCCCCAAGATAAACCACAGGGGCAAAAAGGGAAGAATCGTAAAAAGAAGATTGGGACGTACCCAAACCCAATAGACGAGATTAAGCAGGTGAAACATCTAAGAGGTTTAGTGGAGGAGACTCAAAGGAACCTAGAACCAGAACCCATGCATGTCAAAATTCATGACAAAGTGTTTCCCACGCAAGTTCATCCACCCCACATATCCATAGACCGTTAGCCATACCTAGTATCATCCAAGAAGGGGGTGAGGACGGGACATTAGAAAGTGAGCATACACCTTTCTTGTTGGAAAGGATGTTTAACGAAGGAATACTTGATCTCATTGAGGAATATGAGATTCCATCCTCACCAGTTCCTAGTCAAGGACCTACACCCTGCAAAATGCCAATGAATGTTGCCAAACTAGTGGACTTCATGTCTTCGGAGGTCCGAACCACGATCATAGCAAATCTGTATGGAGATCCCAAGTTATTCTTTGCACTTCGAGCATTCCTTAACGGAGAGCTACAAACGGGATTACCGCAGTTTGCGCAACCAAATAGGCCTGACTCGATTATGATTGATGAGGGAAATCATGTGCAATCACTCGACTTAGATGGACACGAGTCTGTGATCGAGGTACCCATTAACGAATTAGGGCAGTATTTTGAAGGCGACGAGTCTAATGCGACCCTACCCATCACTACCAAGGGATTAACTATAAAGGGAATTCTTGATGGTGGTGCGGGAGTTAGCATCGTTACAAAAGATTGTTGGGAATCCATGGGAAAACCCCGCCTTAGTGTTACTAACATTGTGTTAAAGATGGCAAATGGTACCATAGCCAAACCTATGGGGATGCTCAAGGATCTTAAGATCAAAGTTCTAGGACACAAGGTACGACATACATTCATTGTAATGGATTTCTCTAAACACCTTATGTCATATGAAATGATTTTAGGATGACCATTCATGAGGGAAGCACAAATGGTTCATGATTGGTCTAAAAATCATGTCTATTTGCAATTCCAAGACTCTGTCCTTAGAGTGGATTTGGTGACTGGTAAGGTACACCCCTTAGGGAGTAAAACCATTATTGATCATCGCTCTGACACCACAGTTCACTCGGCCCCACTACAATATTGTTACACTTGTAAGAAGGATATAGACATTGGCCAAGATTCTCCTTACATGGATGTGTTACCGGGTATGACGGAATCAAACAACGTGGACTGGGTACACCTAGCTGCAACCATAGATACCTGGGGAAATAGAGGAACCACTTGGGTCACACCAGAGGGGGAAGAGGTACCACAAATTGCACCTCTGAACATGATAAGTGCCATACATGCATCTTCTAAGGGCAAGGCAATTGTAGACCAATCTAACAGTGACACCGATAGCTCAATAGAAGACTTTGACCAACACGACTCAGACACTGACTCCCAGAGTGAAATGGATTCTAAATATCATGAATTAGAGAGTGGAGCAAGTTCAGAGTCAAAACATTCGGAAGGACCGAGCACATCAACCGATGATAGCTCCTCCGAGAGTGAAGAGGACACCAACGAGGACTCCTTTAGTGAGCCAGATCTAAATGCAAATCAAAAGCAGGTCTCAAATAAGAAAAAGAAAAATTTTAAGAGGCATCGATATCGAGCCAATGTACGTGCTAGGATAAAAAAGAAGAGATCCTCAGCAGAATGGCTCAGTTATATAGGAGCATGTGATGCTCATCGAAAATTGGTAGACGATTGGGGTGAATATCTCCAAAATGTTATGTGGTGTAGACCACGAACCCATGACATAGCCCAATTAGAGATCATAGACAAGCCAAAGTTGAGCCGCACTGCAAGGAGGCGTCAAAATCAAGAGTTAGCTCGACAACACAAGAAAGCAGAAATAGAAGCACAGACCAAAGCACAACCAGAATCCACAGACTTGCATCCTGCACCAGAACATTTCAAATCTTACACCACAGGGGAAGCAAAGGTTGTGTACACAAAAGCCCAAAGAATACCTATCGATGGGAATAATGGAATCTATGATGGTCCAACAATAGTGAAAGAAATAGAATTAGCCGACCCCGATGAAGAATCAAAACCTGTTTTTATTGCCCAAGACCTCACAGAAGTTGAAGAGGCGGTCCTCAAAGAGCTTCTCAAGGAATTCAAGGACATATTCGCTTGGACATACCATGATATGAAAGGTGTTCCACCTTCTTTGGTCCAACATACGATCCCTATGATTAGCACTGCGAAGCCCGTACAACAAAGACCCTACCCGATGAATCCTAAGTACGCAAAGATCATTCAAGAAGAACTAGAAAAGCTTATCAAATGTGGGTTCATATATCCTATTGAACACTCTGAATGGGTGTCTCCAATAGTTATCGTGCCAAAAAAGAATGGGAAACTCAGGGTGTGCGTGGACCTCAAAAAAGTTAATGCAGCTACCAGAAGAGACCATTACCCCCTACCATATTCCGAACATGTACTCAAAAGAGTTGCAGGCAAGGAAGCTTATAGCTTTCTAGATGGGTACTCAGGCTACAACCAAATCACGATAGCGCTAGAGGACCAAGCTAAAACTGCCTTCATCACAGAATTTGGCGTGTTTGCATTTCGTGTGATGGCTTTTGGCTTAACAAATGCCCCTGCTACATTCCAACGATTAATAAACACTGCTTTTAAGGAATATTTGAGAGAGTTTTGTGAAGCTTTCTTAGACGACCTTTGTGTTTACTCTTCTTGGAAAGAACATCTATCATGTTTGCGGAAGGTGTTTGAAAAGTGTAGGTTATATCGTATCTCATTGAGCCCGTTCAAATGCCAATTTTGGGTCAAGCATGGAGTTATTTTAGGGCATATAGTATCTAAGAATGGTATCTCAACCGATGAGAGCAAAATTAAAGTGATTCTAGAGTTACCACCACCAACCAATTACAAGGGAGTTCAAAGGTTCATGGGACACGTGGGTTATTATCGACGGTTTTTTTTTTTTTTTGCTGAGATAGCACGTCCTTTGTACAAGCTTCTTATTGAATTTAAATGGACTGAAGAGTGTGACCAGGCCTATGAACAATTGAAGAAAACACTAGCAAGTGCTCCGATTTTAAGGACACCTAACTGGGATGTCATTTTCCATGTGCATATTGATGCATCAAACTTTGCTGTTGGGTGTGTTCTCACTCAACCAGGAGAACATAAATTGGACTATCCCATTAGCTTTGCAAGCCGTCAATTGAACGATGCTGAAAGGAAATACACCACTACAGAGCGAGAAGGTTTAGCAATGGTTTATGCAGTAAAGAAATTTTGCTACCACCTTCTGGCAAACAAGTTTGTAATTTATGTGGATGATCAAGCGTTGCTGTATCTGGTAAACAAGCCATGCTCCACAGGAAGAATCACACGATGGTTGTTAATTCTTCTGGAGTTTGATTTCACGATTGTAGTGAGACCCGGTAAAAGGCACGTCATGGCTGATCATTTGTCTCGCATACCCAATGGTGAAGCCCCTATAGGAGTTGATGATGAATTACCCGATACTTCCCTATTCATAGTTGAGACTATGCCTGAATGGAGTGAGAACATTGTTAACTTTTTAGTTAATGGTTTTCCACCCAAGGAACTTCGTAAGGATATCTCTCGAAGGCTAGTAAAAGAATGTGAACCCTATTGTTTGATTGCCGGAACTCTGTATAGACTAGGCAAGGACGATATTCTTAGGCGTTGTGCCCGCGAGGATGAATATTTGTATATCTTGCAAGAAGCACATATGGGCATAGCAGGAGGACATTTTTCAGGAGACATGACTGCTAGAAAGGTGCTGCAATCAGGCTATTGGTGGCCAACTTTATTTAAGAATGCATCACTTTTTACAAAAGGGTGTGATGAGTGCCAACGTTACAAGACCACACAGTGCAAAGACAGAATGCCCTTACATCCTATTAAAGTAACCCAACCATTTGAAAAATGGGGCTTAGACTTTGTAGGTCCAATTAGTCCCGCAGCTCGCAACACTCAATCTCGATATATTCTAGTTGCTACAAACTATGTAACAAAGTGGGCTGAAGCTAAGGCTTCACAAAAAGCTGACGCGAGGACAACAGCTAAGTTTCTTTTTGAGAACATTATCACAAGATTTGGTTGCCCTTTTGAAATTGTTAGTGATAATGGTACCCATTTTATAAATGAGGTAATAAGAGAGCTTACCACGACCTTTATGATATCCCACCATAAGTCTACACCTTATTACCCGCAAGCTAATGGACAAGTCGAGAGCACCAACAAGACTCTAATCTCTATTTTAACCAAGACGGTAGAAGCTCATCGCACTGATTGGGATTTGAAGTTGACATCTGCTCTATGGGCTTATCATACTGCTTATAAAGTGGCTATTAATTGTACGCCATTCAAAATGGTATACGGCCAAGAAGTGGTTATGCCTTGGGAGTTTGTCATTCCTAGTCTTAGGGTAGCTTCTCAAGAAGGATGGAATGTTAACCCCTTAACCGAGCATTTGTATATCTTAGAAAAACTAGACGAAGAGAGACAGTTGGCTGTGCAAAATGCTCTTGTGGAAAAGGATAGGAGAAAGAAGTGGTTTGATCGCCATGTGAAGGACAAGGACATCAAAGTTGGTGAAAGTCCTTATGTATGGAGTACGTAAAGAGAAGAAAAAGTTGAAATATGCCAGTAAAGGACCATATAGAGTATGTGAAATTACCCCACAAGGTACCCTTCGTGTGGAAACTCTTGATGGATTTGAAACCATTGGATTCCTCAATGGGAGTAAATTCAAAAGATATTATGATCCTTTAAGCCAAGAAGAACTACGGACCATTCATCAAAAGAAGGCCGCCAAAGCACAAACCGAGTTAAAGAAGATACAAGATCAAGCTGAGGCTAAGGAGCGACAACAACGTATAAGACAAAAACGAGAGGCTAACCTTGGAGTCACAAATGCATTCCACGTGGAAATCGAAGAGGATTGGTTGGACTCTGACACACCTCTACGATACCCTATTGAGTTAAATAGTGCCTATGGAAAAGTGCTATATAACGCCTTATTGGACACGGGTGCTAAATATAATCTGCTATCCTATGGGGTGTGGTGTCAGTTAGGGAAGCCACCTCTATCTGAGAGTATTATCCAAGTCAAGGGTGTCAACAAGAAAAAAACTACGGTTTTTGGAATCTGGCACACTTCTGTCAGTTATGACAATGGAATTGTAGCTCAAGACTTTTTGGTCATGCCTACTGGAACTATGGAGGGTAATATAAACCTAGGACGCACGTGGATGATAGCCACCAAATGCACTATTGATTGGGGGACTGGGGGTGTCACAACGCAAAAACCAACTCTTATCCCTACCACTCAAGCCATAGTCCCTGAGATATTGCCTAAGGAAATAAAACCCAAGACATTGCATGTCCAGGAGGTTGAACCATACGTCCCCATAGCCCAACTCTCTAGATCTTCAACTGATGTAGTTGAAAGAAAGCTTGAGACACACGAGAACCATCCTAATATAACAAAGAAAGAATACAAGTGGGTCCCTAAAGCTTCTTTAGTAACCATGGCTGATGCTAAAAAACGGAAGCCTCGTAAGAAA
This sequence comes from Adiantum capillus-veneris, assembly GCF_014529385.1. Lineage (NCBI taxonomy): Eukaryota > Viridiplantae > Streptophyta > Polypodiopsida > Polypodiales > Pteridaceae > Adiantum > Adiantum capillus-veneris. The sequence goes on along the minus strand of NC_140938.1, from coordinate 114,765,267 downwards.
CGTCCCACTCGCTCCAAGAAATGTAAGAAAACGTGGCGCTGGATTCCTAAACGACTATTAGAAGCCCAAGGATACTATAAAGAAAATGATCAAATCTGGGTGCCCAAACGTAAATTGTACTCTTACCTGTCACCTGGCCCATGTAAACCCAATCCTGTGGCTCCAAAACAAATTGAAAATCATGGAAAGGAAAAAATCACGAAATGCGACACACCTGCTCCAGAGCTAGTTTGGGTACCAAAGAAAGAACGATTTGTTCCACCTAGCTCAGGAACAGGAAAAGCAAATAAAGCTTCTTGCTCTTCATGTGGTTCCTATACGGAAATAGAAGCTTCGACACAACCTCCACCTACCATTGTACATATCCATACAAGCAAGAAAGAGTTTGCACCTCCCGTTGTAGATTCACCACCTCCAACAATGTTGCAAATAAAATCATGGGAGAGTACCTTACCACCCTTGCAACTAGATGAAACACATAGGGTGATCGAAAACTATTGGTTAAAGCCTTTACCCATAACAAATTGGAACAATTGGTTTCAAAAGGTGACGACATCATTCCAAAAAGTATGATCTACCCAAGGAAGGGGGGAGTGTTGCTGACATCCGTCATTCACTTGCTTCCCTCTCAACCTTCCTCCCTGACCTCTCAATCTCCAATCTTAGGGAATGTATATATAAAGCCTTATACTCACAAAAACAAGATAAAAAAGTAAAAGACCAAGAGCCATAACACAAAATAATAAAAACAAATTATGCACAAAAACACAACCCTTGTAATATTTGCACTCTAACCATCATCTATTTGCGTGTACAGATATGGCTAGTTCGCTAGAGTCATCCACTCCGGCCTTGGGTGAGAGGTACCCTCGTTACTTTTCACAAATGTTTCACATGGTCTTTCCAGTGCTTGCATGTGAATGGGATTTGATAGGTACGCTAGCATGTGAGAGGAATTTTGAGGAGTTAGAATGGCTGATACGTCTCTTGACCACGTCTAATCCATACTTCGTAGAGAGCGTTTCTCCCATTGCACAAGCCTACCCTTTTGACCAAGATGACTATAGGCGTCTAGTGACCTTCTTAGTAAACATGGGCACCTATGATGAAGAAGAAAATTTACATAACTACACGGATGGCACATATGGTCTCATGGATGATGACTTTGTTTATCTCGATGACGAGGATAGGGGTTTAGCCTTAGGGTTTCCCCCCAACCTCTACAATATCCTATTCCCTTGACTCTTTAGGGGGAGTGCAAATAAGGTTAGGGTTCCTTATGTTTTTTGTTGTGTTCAATAAGTGTTGGTACCTTTTCCCACTAATGTGCCTCCTGGAGGTATTCCTTTTGTTTCCTAGTGTGTACAGGAGCGTGTTGCTATTGATAGGATTTGGACCTTCATGGAACCTTTCTCTCTTTCACACTTCAAATCAAGAGCGACCATCAACACAAACAGGTGTTTTATGTCCATTAGCATTGCCCTTATCTTTTTGCATCCATGTTTGTCTGCTTTGATTGTGATTGGTAGCATAATATTCAACGCATTTGCTTAGTATCAAACATTTAATTCAATGTAATGTTTTGTCATAATCACTTGTCTAGGTTTAAAAATCAAGCAGTCCGACTAAGCTAGTTTGACCAAGCTAGGTATTAGAAATCTTCTCTTAATACCATGGGGAATGCCTTCCTAATACGCAATGGTTACTTAGGTTCTTAATCCGATTTAGGCAGCATTGTGTGAAATGTACTAGGGCTTTCTAGTGGGCTTAACCCTATTGACCTTTAGCTTAAGTATTATAAAGGGAGTTTACTAATGTGATGAGCCTGGGGAGGGTAACAGTGTTATATGACCCCCCAAAGTTACAAAATTAAAATGCTGAAAATGAACAAACAAAAAATCAAAGTGCCACAATGTAAATTTTTAAGCTGGAAGAGAAATCCTTGCTTAAATTGGTACTTCACTCACATGTATCGCCTATGGTACTAGAGCCCTAGAGGTTCCCAGTGTGGGCGCTTTTCCTTGAAAAGCAAAAAACCCAAGGCATACAAAATAAGCACACACAAATAAATTGAATCAATGTGAAAAGACTTTGGGGGGTCAAAGAAAAGGTAATCAGTCAGGCGATGATTTCATGAGAAATTCCTTTTATCGTAGCTTAACTACAAGGTCTTCTAGGTATAGCCTCTAGTCAGCCCTCGAACATCAAATACTTGGCTCTCGCGATTAAACAACTTAATTGACCAGAAAAAATTGAGAAGTTACCCATGGTATTAATAGTCGAGCTCTAGTGCCTTTTGACCGTTAAATTAGCGACCCCGGACTTGTTTAATTTTTTACCTTTACATATGTTTCTGCATTTGATTATATTGCAATTTAATGTTTATTGCTGACAAATTGTCTAAAATTCTGTTACCAATCAATTTGTCTGTCTAGAATTGCATATGATTTTTAATTGTATATGAGAATGCAATTACTGTGGCAATGTTGTTTGATTTTGCAGTGATTGAAGAAGGCTACGCACATCCATGTCGACTGCTCTTCCATCTCGACGAACGAACTTCAACTAGATAGCTTCCGAGGACGGAATCTACATCAGGAAGGGGGGCACATGTTAACCCTCACGGCACACGGACACCCTATGATCTATAAACGTTGTATTATTTAGAGTCAGGTACCGGGCTTGTCGGACCAATAGGAACAGGGTAAGGGTGATCGCCGATGACAGGCGCACTCTAACTGGAATATTCAAGGAGTTAGTTGGCTAAGTATGGGCGCCCAAGTGTGAATGGGGTGAGCTCATATAAAAGCCACTAAACCTAATTTTTACTCATTCTCTCATAGTGCAATAGAAGCCGCTCTTGCTCCATCTCCACCATCTCCTTGTGTGTGTGTGTGTGTGTGTGTGTGTGTGTGTGTGTGTGTGTACGTGAGAGAGAGAGTGTGAGAGTGTGTGTGTGATCGAGCGTTGCGGCGGCACGACGGCGGCGAGGCGGTTGAGCGCGGCGTAGCGGCGTCTCCCTCTTCTTCGTGGCGCGGGAATCCTTCATTCGCAACTACGCAGGAAGGTGAGTGACACACCATTCTTCCTTGTGAGCTTGTCTGTTGTATGAGTGTGTGCTAGGAGCCTTTGTGGCTCGCACACGGCGCGTAGCAAGTCCCTAGCCGTGACACAATGGCTGGGAAACTAGAATTGGTAGTCCATCCCATTGATTGGTCTAAGAATCTGGAAGGGACCATAGTACCTTCTTGCTAACTTAGCATAGTACTTTTGGTGTCCCGTAAGATTCTTACCCGTCGTGTGCATTAATCGAGCCTTGAGAAATTTAAGTAAGACCCAATCATTTTCTTCAAAGGCTTACGCTCTTTTGTGCTTATCACCAGCAGCCTTTTGCCTTTGCTGTGAGATAGAGATAGCATCCTTAATCTTTTGGAAAGACTCTTGTAGGTCTCGGCTATACTCATCTGCAGTTAGTGAAGATCTTCCCATTGTTGGGAAACAAGCAAACTGAAACACCTCTATAGCAATGTCACCCAAGAGCGTTGAAAGAGAACTACAAGACACCAAAAGCGTTGAAAAATCCTTTTGAAACACCACAATTCCAATAGGAGTAGAACCTTGGGATTTACTAGTCGTCGCCCACCCAAGAGACCATGTCACATAGGAGCAAAACCCTGTCAAAGCACGAATTTACAACACACGCCGACCAATGCATATGAAAACAAGAGCCTCTCCTTTCACAATCAAACATCACAAACCCACAAATTCAAAATGAATTCCACAATTCATAGATACATGCCCTCCGAATCTGTCTACACACAATTTGCCACTAGGCTGCCATAGCCATAACCCTGCAGAGAACTAGTTGTAACCTGAAGAGTACAACTCCAATTGGGGCACTTTAAAGCTTGGAAAAAATATTGAAAAATGATTGGCGAGAAAGCTGAGATGACCCAATTTGAATCTACATGCGGCTACATGTAAAATTGATGCGAACAGGGAGCTGTCCCAACACGACTACGTGTAGAGTAGGCAAGGCGGGGGCAAAAACTGCAACAGAAACCATCAAGAAGCTAGAACGAGCTCAAACCTGCAAAATTCTGGAGTTTGGATGAAATTTTTTAAGTTTGTACACGAGTTTTAGTTATGTACAAGTCTCACTTAAAAAACTCATTCACGGGCACTTACGGTAGCCCGTAGCTGTCACTAGACTAGCGACTTGCAGTGCATGTACATGTGCTTGCTAAAGCAAGCTAAAAACCCCACAAAAAGAAAGCCCACATACCCTATTGACATCGGGTGTCATGTATGTATGTACAAATTTACCAAAATGAGGTGTCAGAAATGCGCCCAACATAGTTTGCCAACCCCCCAATCTGCTAGAGCATTCATGCTCAGCACTAGCATGAGCATATTGTCCACCCGGATCAAAGGGCCATACAACATAAGCACAAAATGCATGAAAAAAAATCAGCCATTTCATTTTTCTCACTCCCAATATCAAAGCATAAACCATATGTAGAATCCAAATCCTCATTAAGCATAAAGTACTCTCAATTGATACCACATAGAGAGACTCTATGTGGTATCAATATAGCATTAATATAGCATGCATTGAAGCCTTAAACATCTCATCCAAAATAGCATGCATTGAAGCCTTACACATCTCATCCAAAATGCCTTTAATATTTACCTCATCGATTTTCATATCCTCATGGGTATCCATCTCATTCTCCCCACACTCCATTAACCATTCATCCAATTCAACCGCACCATGCTTGATAGGTAAGCCACCCTTCATACATAACTTAGGCTCCTTAACAAGAGGATTAAGCAAGGTAGCATCAACCATATTCACATGAGGCATACAAAGAGAATCTCCATCATTTTGCATATCCTCTAAAACCTCAATATTCTCTTTATCAATCAAGGGATGGCCACATACATCACTACAAATGCAATCACAAGAGTCCTCATCGATAGTCTCCTAATTAATAAGGTCCACAACATGGTCAACAAAATCATCATTTAGTGGAAAAGACTCAACAATAGCATGCATTTGAGAGATCTCTTCATTCACATCATTCACTTCTACATAAGTATCCTCATTGACTTGCAAATCATTCTCAATGACTTCACATAACGGAGAGGGATACTCAACATCCACTTTTCCATCACACACATGCTCATCTTTCACATTGGACACATAAACAATGTCATCTATAGCTTGATTCTCATCATGATCATTCTTTAAGACTTCACTAATTGCATCTTTTTCCTTCTCTCATTAACTGTCAAATTGGTAGAAACATCACCTTTGGCATGTAAAGCACCATTAAGTGGCATAAACAACAAGGATGGCATAATGAGAGCATTCTTCTTAGCCTTTTTCTTCTTAGTACATGATTGATTATTTTTCTCAAGAGAACCATCATGATATAATACTGCACTAGAGGCACTCTTTTTACCTACATCAATGCATAGAGAAACCTTTGGCTCCACATCACCATGTAATCCAAGCTCTTGCATTCTCTCTAACTTCCATTCCTTATGCTTTGCAATCTTTACTGCATCCTCAAATGTAAGTGGCCTTTTAAGCTCAACCTTTAACTTCAAATCAGTCCTCAAACTTTGCATAAACATACACTTCTTAAGCATAAGAGGAGGAGCATCACTTCCCAAAGAAACACACCATCTTCTCCACAAAGCATTGAACTCCTTGACAAAGGCATCTACACTTTGACCATCACATTGAATGTCATAATAATCAATATCTAATTCTCCTAAATGATTTTCTCATATTAAACTGATCATTTAATGTGGGGAAGTGCCAAGGGAGAAAAAGCTAGAATATTGGTTAAGTTAGCAGACCGGCCACAGTAGGGATCCAAAGGAGGGAAAATAGGGATCCAAAGGGGGGGCCATCTGCAAAAGAGCCATGTGAAACAATGGGCTAAAAAGACCCTAAGGTTCAGCCCATTAAGACTTCCAAAATGCTAAGGTTCCAAAATTCAAAGGTTGTGTCCAAAGGTCAACCTTAGGGAAAATTGGATGCTTAGTGTGTGTCCAAAAAGTCTTTCTACATCCCTACATGGGAGGGGGCGAGCCCCAAAGCTAGGGGATGAGAGAGAAAGCCACACACACACACACAGGCTCCCTTTACACAAAGGGAATGAGGGACACATGTCAGCTCCCTAGGCCAGATGCCCACAAGGTGTGCCCAATTCCTATTGGAAGACCCTTGAAGTGGACCAATGAGAATTAAGCTAGAGTAAATCTAGTTTAATTAATTTAAAAACATTTAATAAAAGAAACCAATAAGAATTAAGTGTCCTAGAAGACTATTGGGCAGTCTCCCAAGGGGTCCAATGAGCATTCAGGAGCCCCATGGCTTGCCTGATTCCTATTGGCCAGGAGGCAAAGGGGTCCAATGAGAGTTTAGTTTAATTATTTAATTACCTAAAGCTCTCACAAAAGGGGAAAGGGGGACACATGTCAGAAGGCTATCACTTATGCTGCTTAATCCCTATTGGCTTGACCTGGGGAGGTCCAATGAGGCAAAAGCCAGACTAACTTAGCAGCTAGGGCTCGCCCAAGAAAGAGAGGGGGCTGATTTTTGCTTGGCATGGACACACACACTCTTAGACTTGACCATGTGTGAAGGGAAAATACTCTATCTCCTCCCAAGCTTTAATGGAGAGCTCATCACCTACTCCAAGCTTGTGAGATAGAAGCCTACATCAACACTCTCTTGGCATGTGGATGCAAATCCAACCAAGAGCCAAGCTTCAATGCATGCTCATCTTCTCTACCAAGCTAATTACTAAGCTAAGCTATGCTAATATGAGTGATTATGTGAGGAGATGTACTTCTTTCTCGTAAGATACTTCTTTTTCCTCTCAATCTACTCTCATACCCTGCTAGCTCTCACCATCTTCGAAGGTGTGTGAGGTCTTGGGTCTGAGAACGGGGATAATTCAAGTTGTGTTTGATTAAGTGTTTTGCTTGGTGTATGAAGCTTCCATCTTCATTGCACTAGCTCGTCTTGAAGGAACACAAAGAATTGTATTGTACAATGTCTCTCTTGATGGGAGAAACCATAATACAAAGCCTTTTGGAGGGGGGACCGGCTCCATGCAAATCCGGTCCTCAACTGTTGTCAATAGCTTAATTGCTCTCTCTTTTGAAAGTATTGTCGATGCTATCTAACTAGGTGTTATGCTTTTTGTTGCTCTCTCCACCCAAGCACTCTTGTAATTCTCGTTAGGAATCTATTCTAATGAAATGCCCACTATGTTCATGCTAATTTCCGCTACAAATAAGATTTTAGGCCATTAAATGTTACATTGGTATCAGAGCTCAAGGTTTCTCTTTTCTTGCTCAAGAAGGGAGGTCCTCAAGCTAGCTACAAATGGTTGGTATTATTAATTGCCTGTGAGTAAGTAGAATAGGGATTTTTCAGCCTTGCAGTGCGCCTGCCTTTGTGCAGTTAACGGGGCATCACCGTCGAGAGCTATGGTCTTAATAGTGGAGTCCTACGGGGCTTGCCTACGGCTTAACCACTATTGAGCTATTAGAAGCTTGACAGGAGCCGGTGCTGTTTTGGTGTCGAAAGACCCTCTCTTCTATTCCTTGCAATTAATGGTATTCGAGCCGCGGGTACAGTAGCTTGAGTGCTTTTTCTAAAGGGGTAAAGAGGAGTAGCAACTAGGGCTTGAAGTGCCAAAGTACACCTAAAAAGTTTACACCTAAAAGTTGTTAGAATGGCTGACAATATTAAAGAGAGTGAAATTAATGTTGATAACTTTGATTTTGCTCATGAGCAAGCTACTAATGATGCTTCAATGCTTGTTAATTATCTTGTTTCTAGGCTTCAACAAGCCATGGGCAATCCATCTCTCCAAAGTGAAGTGCAACGGCAGCTCCGTGCTCACGGGATTCTCCAAGCTCATCACCATGACGAGAGAACACCTAGGAAGCCTCCTTGTGAGACTACCAAAAGAGGTCTCTCTCCGATTCGGGAAGAAGAAGAGAATCCATATGAAGGGCTCAAGAACTTACTTCTTGATGATGCATCTCCTTCCCAAAGGAGAACTCAAGAGCCTCCACCGAAGGAACGAGAAAGAAGCGAGTCTCCAGCCACCTCGGTGGTGATGGCTCTCCATCACCACCAAAGCGGAGAAGACCATCACACTCTTCTCCACGCCATAATTCAAAGAGGGATGATAAAAAGCAAGAGAAGAAAAAGGCGAGAAAGAGGACACCCTCTTCTCCATCTTCTTTATCCTCTTCCTCTTATGAAAGCTATGGTGAAGATGACAAAGATCAAGACAAGAAAAAGGCGAGAAAGAGGTCACCCTCTTCTCCACCTTCTTCAAATTCTTCATCTTCTGAAGAAAGTGATGGTGCAACTTTTGAACCATCAAAAAGAAGAGGCCATAGGAAATCCTATGCCGCATGGAAGAGGTCGTCCAAGCTGAAGAAATTCAAAGAGGGAGGGAAGAGCATCTCTTTCCTTACCTATGATGGCACCTTCGGTGCTACAGACAAAGTTTTGGCCTTTATCCAGCAATTCGATGCGGCGTTTGGAGATGAGGGCTTCACGGAGTCCTCTAAGCTACGCCATGTAGCTATGCACTTTCAAAAGTCCGCCAGACAATGGTGGTCTAGCCTACGAGCCAACGGTGAAGCTCCACGAACATGGAAGGATTTAAGAGCTTCCATTATGAAGCAGTTTTTGGCCACCGATGCCAAAGACAAAGTACTCACCGAATGGCGAAGCTTAAAACTCTCTCCCAATGAATCCATCCACAAATATGTAGACAAGTTTTGGGACCTACAACTCAAAGCCACTGTCTTCAAAAAGTTGGATTTTGGAGAGCAAAAGCAACAATTTTGTGCGGGCTTAACCGAAGAAATGGCGGAGTATGTCAACTCCCAAAGGCCACGTACCATATCGGCGGTAATACACCATACTATGGTGGCCTCGCGAATCAATTTCCAAACAGGGGGTAAAAGAAATAGTAAACCACCGGAAAACAAAGGTTCCAATGAGCCTAAGGGGAAGGAAAATGTCCAAAAGTCTCCTAAGGGCAATTCCAACAAAGCTAAAGAGAAGGGAGTTTACAAAGGAAAGAATAAACTCTCTCCTGAAGAGCTTGAGCGTTATTGTAAAGATAACCGGTGTTTCAAGTGCGGCGAACAAGGGCATGCGTACCGCGCTTGTCCCCAAAAGAACAACCGCCAAGATCCTCCTAGAGCTTCTTTGGTTGAAATCCAAGAGGAGGAGATTCACCAAACTCACCACAAAGGATCTCCTCTATGCCATGCTTGGGGAAAGGTAAGAGAACATGATGCTTTTATTCTCTTTGACCCTGGTTCTACTCACAATTTCATATCTATGGAGTTAGCCACCAAGCTAGGCATACAATCCTACGAGATGGGAGATATCCTACCCGCAGACAGTGCCTTCAAGGGGCAAGAAGCTTCAGTCACTCCCTTAATCGGGAAATTGAGGCTTCATGTCCAAAGCTATGTGGACAAAGAGGATTTCTTTATCTCTCCTCTCAAGCATGAGGATGTAATCCTAGGGGCACCATGGTTTGACCGTCTGGCTGCCCATGTTAAATTTCCTGAAAGGAGAATCTCCTTTAAGTTCAGGGAAAAGGACATGTATATAGATGCTAGGGAGATGGGTAACACCATCCCCATTGTACATACACCAGCTTTCAACAAGTCAATAAAGAGCTCTATTTCCGTGTACATGATTTTTGTTAAAGATTCTCAAAATGAACCTAATGCTTTAACAAAAGAAAATAAAAGTAACCAAAAGGAATTAGAGTTATCCAATTTTCTCAAGGGGTTTCAAGATGTCTTTATTGACGACATCCCTTGTGAGCTACCTCCTAAACGAGGTAATGACGACCATGCAATTGAACTTCTTCCAGGAAGTTCACCGCCTAACAAACCTCCTTATAGAGTTTCTCAAGCTCAACAAGAGGAGATTATGCGGCAAGTGCATGAGTTAATTGAGAAGGGCATGGTTAGGCCTAGCTCATCTCCATTTTGCTCACCTGTGCTATTAGTGCAAAAGAAAGACGGCACATATCGTATGTGTGTCGACTATAGAGCACTAAATAGGATCACTATCAAGAATAGGTTTCCCGTTCCACGGGTAGAAGACCTATTTGATAAGCTACAAGGATCGACCTACTTCAGTAGGATTGACCTAAAAAGTGGCTATCATCAAATAAGGATAGTTGATCAAGACATTGTAAAGACCGCATTTCGTACTACATTTGGTCTTTACGAATACATTGTCATGCCTTTTGGCTTGACTAATGCACCAGCCACATTTAACCGCTTGATGGAGAAGCTGTTCAGACCTCATCGAACCTTCACTGGAGTGTTCTTTGATGATATTATCATCTACTCTAATTCATTAGAGGAACACAAGCAACACCTCCAGGTAATATTTCAAGTTTTAAGAGAGAATAAACTTTATGTTAATCGAAAGAAAAGTGAATTTTTCTTGCAAGAGATTCAATATTTAGGTCACATTATCTCTCAAGATGGAATCCAAATGGATCCATCCAAGTTAGAGGTAATAAAAGGATGGCCTAAACCAAGGAATCTTCATGAACTAAGAAGCTTTATAGGTATGTGTGCATACTATAGACGCTTCATAGAAAAGTTCTCACAAATTGCGGGACCATTACATGACCTAACAAAGAAAAATGTTAGGTATACGTGGTCTGCTAAGGAGAACAATGCTTTCGAAAAGCTTAAAGAAAAGCTTATCTCTCAACCTGTGCTTACACTACCGGATCTCTCAAAACCATTTGAGGTCCAATGTGATGCTTGTGGTGATTGCCTTGGGGCTGTTTTGCTCCAAGAAGGGCACGCCACAGGCTATGAGAGTCGAAGGCTCGACCCTGTTGAGCAAGCTCTAGGCATATACGAAAAAGAACTCCTTGCAGTTCTACATGCCTTAGACTCATGGAAGCACTATTTATTGGGGACTCCTTTCATTCTGCGAACGGATCACCAAAGTCTTAAGTACTTCATGACGCAGACCAAGCTCTCCGACAAACAAATGAGGTGGGCAAATTTCCTTTTGCAATTTCATTTTCATATTGCTCACATTGCTGGCAAGCATAATCAAGTAGCCGATGCACTCTCAAGACGACCGAGAGTGAATGCGGTTTCCATAGCAACTCACAATGATCTATCTTCAATGATAGATGAGTATGCTATTGATCCCGATTTTAGAGATGTGATTTCAGCCCTTGCATTAGGGAAGAAAGAAGAACCATTTACTTTACAAGATGGTTATCTTCTCTATGGCAATAGACTATGCGTTACTAACTCACTACGTGAGAAAGTAATGTATGAATCTCATGCTCCCCCATATGCGGGGCATAGAGGGATTCAGTCTACCCTAAAGGGGATTGAAACATATTTCTATTGGCCTACCATGAAAGTAAACATACATGAGTATGTTTCCAAATGTGTGGTATGTCAAAAGACAAAATTTGATAGAGGGAAGCAACTTGGATTGCTTCAACCCTTGCCAATCCCTAATTCACCGTGGGAGAGCATATCCATGGATTTTATCTTTGGATTGCCTAAGTCTATCCATGGGAATACGGGAATATGGACGATAGTAGACAGGTTTAGTAAACAAGCTCATTTTATACCTGTCAAAAAGACTATCAAAGCCCATCAAATGGCAACCCTCTTCATTTCACAAATTTTCAAGTACCATGGCTTGCCAATGTCCATAGTGTCGGATAGAGATCCTAGAATGACCAGTAATTTCTGGAAGGGTCTCTTTGAGAATTTAGGAACAAGGCTAAACTTCTCTTCGGCCTATCATCCACAAACTGATGGCCAAAGTGAAATAGCTAACCTAACTATTCTCGATCTACTAAAAGCCTATGTAACGGAAGTAGATCAAAGATCCCAATGGGAGAAGTACTTACCCTTAGTAGAGTATGCTTACAATAACACGGTACATACTTCTACAGGAAAAGCACCTTTCGAGGTAATTGAGGGAAGATCAAAAAGTCCCTTGCTACTTAAGGTACATGGGAAGATCTTCGCTGCAGATGAGTATAGCCGAGACCTACAAGAATCTTTCCAAAAGATTAAGGATGCTATCTCTATCTCACAGCAAAGGCAAAAAGCTGCTGCTGACAAGAACAGAAGAGCCCAAGCCTTTAAAGAAAACGATTGGGTCTTGTTAAAGTTTCCCAAGGCTCGATTAAGGCACACGACGGGCAAGAATCCTACGGGCCACCAAAAGTACTATGCTAAACTAGCAAAAAGGTACTATGGTCCCTTCCAGATTCTTAGGCCAATCAATGAGATGGCCTATCAACTTAAGTTGCCCAATCATTGGCTCATACACAATGCTTTTCATGTGAGCCTCTTGAAGCCTTACAAAGGAGAGCCACCTCAAGAACCAACTATTGAAGACCCACCGGAGATCGAGGACCACGAGGAGGTGCTGCAGCCCGAGTCCATTCTCCGACATGAAGACAAGGTATTAAGAGGCGGTAAGACTATCAGACGATATCTTATTAAGTTTAAGAATTATCCTTTTGAAGATGCTAGATGGATGCAAGGCATACAATTAAAGGATAACCTAAACCTTGTCAATGCTTACAATGCTTCCCAAGAGTAAACAAATGTACAAAATGTTAAAAATGAACAAAATTTTTTTTGTCTTATAAGACTCTCTTTTTCTTTATTTGTGCACAAAAATGAAGTAGTATGCATGCTTAGATCAAGTTTGCGGAGACGACGTCTCCCGAACACCAAGTAGAGCTTGTCACTCTACTATGGAAGACTGATAGGACTAATGTGCAGACATGCTTGCGGCAGCCTCAGGCTCTCAAGCGCCAAATGGACTAGTCATCCATTATGGAATGATGTCGTAGGGTAACATAGGGATCCTTTACCCGCTAAGAAAAGGACTCATGCATATGCTTTATCTTCTCTACACCATAGTCGAGGACGACTATGATTTCAAGAGAGAGGTAATGTCATAATAATCAATATCTAATTCTCCTAAATGATTTTCTCATATTAAACTGATCATTTAATGTGGGGAAGTGCCAAGGGAGAAAAAGCTAGAATATTGGTTAAGTTAGCAGACCGGCCACAGTAGGGATCCAAAGGAGGGAAAATAGGGATCCAAAGGGGGGGCCATCTGCAAAAGAGCCATGTGAAACAATGGGCTAAAAAGACCCTAAGGTTCAGCCCATTAAGACTTCCAAAATGCTAAGGTTCCAAAATTCAAAGGTTGTGTCCAAAGGTCAACCTTAGGGAAAATTGGATGCTTAGTATGTGTCCAAAAAGTCTTTCTACATCCCTACATGGGAGGGGGCGAGCCCCAAAGCTAGGGGATGAGAGAGAAAGCCACACACACACACACAGGCTCCCTTTACACAAAGGGAATGAGGGACACATGTCAGCTCCCTAGGCCAGATGCCCACAAGGTGTGCCCAATTCCTATTGGAAGACCCTTGAAGTGGACCAATGAGAATTAAGCTAGAGTAAATCTAGTTTAATTAATTTAAAAACATTTAATAAAAGAAACCAATAAGAATTAAGTGTCCTAGAAGACTATTGGGCAGTCTCCCAAGGGATCCAATGAGCATTCAAGAGCCCCATGGCTTGCCTGATTCCTATTGGCCAGGAGGCAAAGGGGTCCAATGAGAGTTTAGTTTAATTATTTAATTACCTAAAGCTCTCACAAAAGGGGAAAGGGGGACACATGTCAGAAGGCTATCACTTATGCTGCTTAATCCCTATTGGCTTGACCTGGGGAGGTCCAATGAGGCAAAAGCCAGACTAACTTAGCAGCTAGGGCTCGCCCAAGAGAGAGAGGGGGCTGATTTTTGCTTGGCATGGACACACACACTCTTAGGCTTGACCATGTGTGAAGGGAAAATACTCTATCTCCTCCCAAGCTTTAATGGAGAGCTCATCACCTACTCCAAGCTTGTGAGATAGAAGCCTACATCAACACTCTCTTGGCATGTGGATGCAAATCCAACCAAGAGCCAAGCTTCAATGCATGCTCATCTTCTCTACCAAGCTAATTACTAAGCTAAGCTATGCTAATATGAGTGATTATGTGAGGAGATGTACTTCTTTCTCGTAAGATACTTCTTTTTCCTCTCAATCTACTCTCATACCCTGCTAGCTCTCACCATCTTCGAAGGTGTGTGAGGTCTTGGGTCTGAGAACGGGGATAATTCAAGTTGTGTTTGATTAAGTGTTTTGCTTGGTGTATGAAGCTTCCATCTTCATTGCACTAGCTCGTCTTGAAGGAACACAAAGAATTGTATTGTACAATGTCTCTCTTGATGGGAGAAACCATAATACAAAGCCTTTTGGAGGGGGGACCGGCTCCATGCAAATCCGGTCCTCAACTGTTGTCAATAGCTTAATTGCTCTCTCTTTTGAAAGTATTGTCGATGCTATCTAACTAGGTGTTATGCTTTTTGTTGCTCTCTCCACCCAAGCACTCTTGTAATTCTCGTTAGGAATCTATTCTAATGAAATGCCCACTATGTTCATGCTAATTTCCGCTACAAATAAGATTTTAGGCCATTAAATGTTACATTGAACAAGTCCTTCAATGGAGTTCCATACATCCGTTGGGTCCTCTACCTTCTTGAACTTCTCAAGAAAATCCTTCTTTAATGCATCATAAGTCATCACCAATGGAGGTTGAGATGATTTCATCCAAAACTCATACTCATCATACCATGCCCTTCCATCGTCTTTCAAGCAAAAGAAAAAAATCTTGAGCATAATCATGGGATCTTCCTTATTTGCAATCAAATAAGCAAACTTCCATCTTCGTCTTTCATACCATGCCCTTCCATCGTCTTTCAAGCAAAAGAACAAAATCTTGAGCATAATCATGGGATCTTCCTTATTTGAAATCAAACAAGCAAACTCCATCTTCTCAATGAATGCATCAGCATCCTCATGTACATGACCACGGAACCTTGGAAACTCTGTCACCATAGCCATCAAAGCTGTCAATTGAAGGTCACTTGAAGAAGATCCTCGGTGGCGGGCACCAAAACACTGTTGGGAAACAAGCAAACTGAAACACCTCTATAGCAATGTCACCCAAGAGCGTTGAAAGAGAACTACAAGACACCAAAAGCCTTGCAAAATCCTTTTGAAACACCACAAGTCCAATAGGAGTAGACCCTTGGGATTTACTAGCCGTCGCCCACCCAAGAGACCATGTCAGATAGGAGCAAAACCCTGTCAAAGCACGGATTTACAGCACACACCAACAAATTCATATGAAGACAAGAGCCTCTCCTTTCACAATCAAACATCACAAACCCACAACTTCAACATCAATTCCACAATTCATAGATACATGCCCTCCGAATCTGTCTACACACAATTTGCCACTAGGCTGCCATAGCCATAACCCTGCAGAGAACTAGTCGTAACCTGAAGAGTACAACTCCAATTGGGGCACTTTTAAGCTTGTAAAAAATATTGAAAAATGACTGGCAATAAAGATGTAGATGACCCAATTTGAATCTACAGGCCGCTACATGAAAAATTGATGCGAACACGGAGCTGTCCCGACAGGACTACATGTAGAGTAGGCAAGGCGGGGACAAAAACTGCAACAGAAACCATCAAGAAGCCATAACGAGATCAAACCTACAAAATTCTAGAGTTTGGCTGAACATTTTTAAGTTTGTACATGAGTTTTAGTTATGTACAAGTCTCACTTCAAAAAACTCACTCACGGGCACTTACAATAGCCCGCAATTGTCACTAGACTAGTGATTTGCAGTGCATGTACATGTGCTTGTGAAAGAAAGCTAAAAACCCCACAAAAAAAAATCCCACATACCCTCTTGACATCGGGTGTCATGTCCGTATGTACAAATTTACCAAAACGAGGTGTCAGAAATGCGCCCAACACCGTGTACCTTAAGTAGCAGGGGACTTTTGGAATCTTCCCTCAATCACCTCGAAAGGTTCTTTTCTCGTGGAAGTATG
Organism: Adiantum capillus-veneris; assembly: GCF_014529385.1. Taxonomy (NCBI): domain Eukaryota; kingdom Viridiplantae; phylum Streptophyta; class Polypodiopsida; order Polypodiales; family Pteridaceae; genus Adiantum; species Adiantum capillus-veneris. The sequence goes on along the minus strand of NC_140938.1, from coordinate 114,749,208 downwards.
TACAGTGCTATTGTAGGCATACTCCGCTAAGGGTAAGTACTTCTCCCATTGGGACCTTTGATCTACTTCCGTTACATAGGCTTCTAGTAGATCAAGAATTGTTAGGTTATCTATTTCGCTTTGGCTATCTATTTGTGGATGATAGGCCAAAGAGAAATTTAGCCTTGTCCCTAAATTCTCAAAGAGACTCTTCCAAACATTACTGGTCATTCTGGGATATCTATCCGACACGATGGACATTGGCAAGCCATGGTACTTGAAGATTTGTGAAATGAAGAGGGTTTCCATTTGATGGGCTTTGATAGTCTTTTTGACACGTATAAAATGAGCTTGTTCACTGAACCTATCTACTATTGTCCATATTCCCGTATTTTCATGGATAGACTTAGGAAATCCAAAGATAAAATCCATGGATATGCTCTCCCATGGTGAATTAGGGATTGACAAAGGTTGAAGCAATCCAAGTTGCTTCCCTCTATCAAAATTTGTCTTTTGGCAGACCACACCTTAAGAAACATACTCTTGTATGTTTTCTTTCATGGCAGGCCAATAGAAATATGGTTCAATCCCTTTTAGGACAGACTGAATCCCTCTATGACCCGCATAAGGAGGAACATGAAATTCATACATTACTTTCTCACGTAGTGAGCTAGTAACACATACTCTATTGGCATTGAGAAGATAACCATCTTGTAAGGTAAATGGTTCCTCTTTCTTCCCTAGTGGAAGGGTTGAAATCACATCTCTAAAATCGGGATCAATAGCATAGTCATCTATCATAGAAGATAGATCATTGTGAGTTGCTACGAAAACCTCATTCACTCTCGGCCGTCTTGAGAGTGCATCGACTACTTGATTATGCTTGCCAGCAATGTGAGAAATATGAAAATGAAATTGCGAAATGAAATTTGTCCACCTCATTTGTTTGTCAGAGAGCTTGGTCTATATCATGAAGTACTTAAGGCTTTGGTGATTTGTCCGCATGAAAGGAGTCCCCAATAAATAGTGCTTCCATGAGTCTAAGGCATGTAGAACTACGAGGAGTTACTTTTTCTATATGCGTAGAGCTTGCTGAACTGGGTCGAGCCTTCTACTTTCATAGGCTATGGCGTGCCCTTCTTGGAGCAAAACATCTCCAAGGCAATCGCCACAAGCGTCACATTCGACCTCAAAAGGCTTTGAGAGATCCGACAGTGTAAGCACATGTTGACAGATAAGCTTTTCTTTAAGATTTTTGAAAGCATTGTTCTCCTTGGCAAACCATGTATACCTAACATTTTTCTTTGTTAGGTCATGTAACGATCTTGAAATTTGTGAGAACTTTTCTATGAAGCATCTACAGTATGCACACATACCTATAAAGCTTCTTAGTTCATGAAGATTCCTTGGTTTAGGCCCTTTTATTAACTCTAACTTTGTTGGATCCATTTGGATGCCATCTTTAGAGATAATGTGACCTAAATACTGAATCTCTTGTAAGAAAAACTCATTTTTCTTTAAATCAACATAAAGTTTATTCTCTCTTAAGACGAAATATTACCTGCAGGTGTTGCTTGTGTTCGTCTAGTGAATTAGAGTAGATGATAATATAATCAAAGAACACTCCAGTAAAGGTTCGATGAGGCTTGAATAGCTTCTCCATCAAGCAATTGAATGTGGCTCGTGTATTGGTCAAGCCAAAAGGCATGATTACATATTCATAAAGACCAAATGTAGTGCAAAATGCGGTCTTTACAATATCTTAATCAACTATCCTTATTTGATGATAGCAAATTTTTAGGTCAATCCTACTGAAGTAGGTCAACCCTTGTAGATTATTCACTACAAGACGTCGCGTAGAAATTGGCACAGGTACCGACGAAATGAAATTACTTTTTAAACTAAAAAGTGCTGATATAGGCCTCGAAAGAGACGTCGATATCGCAGCGTCAATATGACCATCGATATAGAGGATGTCGGAATAAACCTTCAAATACGCATCGGAATACGCAACATAATACGCACTGATATTTGTATAGTGAATTTCGACTCTCATACTGTTGCCCCTACCGACGGTGATACCGTCACCTGTAGTGCCGACCAAAACTTGCAAAATTTTTTGGGCAGAGAGGGCTGGGAACTAATGCTGCATGTACTGCAGCAAAAGAAAACAACCCTCTCTGCCCAAAGGAAGAGTGCACAAGCAACCACACTCCACCTACAATATGACACTAAAGAGCGAGTGTATGGCAATTAACAAAATTGTAAGAATAACATAACTTGTTAACAAAATTAAAACATGAGTGGAAAACTGTAAAACCATAAACATAACGTGTTTGCTATACTATAACCATTACCATAACTTGCTTGTCATACCATAACATCTATACTATCATTGCACAACCATAACCATAACCATCACATGATTGCTATTCCATCGTAGCAAAACCATAACCATCACCGGATTGCCATACCGTCATTGCACAACCATAACCATAACCATCAGATGATTGTCATACCATCATAGAAAAACCATAATATTAAGTTCACTATCAAACCTTAACCATTACATATGTGCCATACCATAAACCATAAACATAAGCACTACAAAACTCTGAATATGCAAACAATCACTGAGTGAAAAGACCCTCATGGTAATGCCTCCTAATCGACGTCCTCTCCCTCCTCCTGCACCTGGGTCAAAAGGGCCACAAGTCCATGCTTGTACCCATACTTCTCCTCTTGGCGTGTCTGAAGGCACTTCACGGCAACTTCCTGCAAAATTATGGTTTAATCATTAAATAAATCTTCAAATAACATATATATTATCAATAATTTAAAGCATACGTATAGTACTTACAAACTCATGTCAAAGAGTATCATAGCCTCCACTCCCAAGATGTGACGCTCCATCAGACTCCAAACGTGCTCTGGTTGCATCTCTTTGCTACTGAAATCTATCAGGATTGTCTTGTGTCTCTCGTGCAATCCCCGTCCACTCCTCTACGTCCAACCATGCCGGCTTGGGAGTGTTGTCATTGTACTGTCTCTCGCCTCTGACCGACGGTATGACATTGTGGACTTGGCACACTCAAAATCCAGTTGTTTGAGACTTGATCGTACCCCTCTGCCGGCCTGTACTCTCTCTGAATGGCATCGACGATGTAATTCTTTCTCTCAGCAACAAGGTTTTCCCAAATCTCCATCACAAAGTGACCAAACTTAATCGTACAAAGCTGTCAAATCCTTTGTCGCATGGCCTTTCCGACCCTATCTACCACAACAACCCCATCCCTGCTCTTGTACACCTTGCTAGGATCATGCTCGTGTGATCGCCAAGGTGTATGTGGTGTGACCATCGATGAACTATCTACTGAAGAGAGTGGTGTACACTCTCTGAGTGGTGTGGACGCATCGGTAGAGCCGCTACCACAACAACCACCGCCTCAAAAACGACACCTATGTCGTCTCGAGGATGAACCACCCGTCGATGTAGGGGTTACAAGAGTCCTAGGCGTAGGGGGCACACTAGACTGAGGTGTGGGGCCGCTCGGTGTAGGGACCACACTAGTCCCGGGCGTAGGGTCGGCCATAGTAGGTCTAGAGGGACCTACACCCCAAAGGTGCTGTGCCATTGCGATCTGCTATGGTGTGAACTGAGACAAAAAAGAGTCCATTTGCTAGGGTGACATGCCGGCCGGAGTGATAGGAAAACTAAAACTAGGAGAGTATGGCTCATCGTTATCGGCCATGGCTAATCATACACAAATAACACCCAAAAAATACGTTAGTGTACGTAAGAAATGCTTAATCAATACAAATAACAAATCAACAAAATTGCTACATAAATGACATCTAAAGTGTATTGTAGACTAATAAAAAGACTTTACAAAAGGTTTCCTAGCAAAAGTCAATAGTTAATCTCTCATCCTCTACGAGATCTGATGCACCAAAGATGTCTATCTCAATCTGTACTTCTGCATCTTCATCATTGAACTCTACTTCTTTGTCGCTCTCCGCATCAGCTTCACTATTTCACACCTCATCTAGGTTCAGACAATTGCTCAATGCTGACATCCACCTCAAAATCTAAACTTAAAGTTGGAGTCGACCCTGTGCTTTGTCCATGAATTACCTCTTCGAGCTCAAAATCCAATCCTTCACACACTTCCTTGCTACGTGGAGCAACTTGAACGACATAGAGCTAGCAGGGTTTAGACAGATCATTCTCATAATTTTCTATCCATAGTGGATTGTGTATGAACACAACTTGTTCACAATGCTACAGAAGTATGAATGTATCTCGCACATCTGTCCACACCCGCCTAGAGTTCACTTGAATCAATCCACTCTTGTCTTTACGCACAGTTGCATTAGGGCCGCTGTTAATAACTTTGAACCACTTGACATCAAAGATAAACATATCAAACTTTCTAAAGCTAATCTTCAAGATGTCTTGGATGTAGCCAAAGTATTCAAGCTAGCTAGTCTCTGCATTTTCATCCCTGGCACTACTCCTACTTTCTTGGACGAAGCTTGCCCTAACACCACTATCGAAAGTGACCCTTTGTTCGTTGATCTGTTGCACTATGAAGTGCTTACCATGCGACCATAGAGCTCCATATTTGTGATACTGCAGCCACAAAATTGAAACAGAATAAAAGTTATAAAAGCAAACTAATTTTTATGTGGAGCGTGAAAAGGAATTTATGAAATGTACATGCCAATCGCAGCCCCTTGACATTTCCTCTTCCTCTTTAGTGATCAACACTCCCTCCTCTTTGTCTCTGAGAGTGTCGCATCTAACCACCACTAGTTGGAAAGTCAGGCAATTTTTGAAGATGATTTGGAAAAGGAAGGTTTCTAGTTGCACGGTTGCACTTGAATTGAAGGTGATCTGTCAAACAATTTTGATTTTTCCCTTCGTACCTCTCTAGCCACTTTTGCATGATGTCTGAGTTGAGAAGGCAAAATCTCATAACCTTTTCTCGCATTGTGATGTCCATCTTCCTAACGATGCCTTGTCCCTGCAGCTCGTCCCCCGTCACCTTGACGTTGACCTCAGTAGTCCACATTCGTGGCATCTCTGGATCAATTGAGACAAAAAATTCACTGATGCGGACAAGAGACTCTTGTACAAGCCATCCTTTGCCCATGCTACCCTCGGGGCGAGCTCTTTGATGAACAAACCCCTTTAAAGTCTTCATAAATCTCTCCAAGAAGAACAACCACTTGCTATGGACCACCCCAAAAACTGCAACTTCATCGACCACATGCACAAGTACATGCATTTGGATGGTACGAATGTTTTTTGGAAAGTACTTCTCCACCATGCACACTGCTTCAATAGCATTTAAGCGTGCTGCATCGATGTTGTCTTCTCTTATCTCTTTTGAGTTGATCCAGCGTACCAACTCACTGATTTTGTAGATTGTTCTTCTAATGTTATCTGTCAAACAACCCTTTATGGAAATTGGTAAGATGAACTGTAAAAATTTGTGCCAATCGTTGGACTTAAGACCGCTGAGATTGTCATCTCTCGTAAAATCCGTTTTCAAACATCCCATACACCCTATGGGGGTCTTGAATGAAGATATATTATTCTTCAATTGTTTCTCTTCTGCGTGACTCAGAAACCATGGACCTTTTGGTATAGATCACTTTCCATTGGGTTTAATTCAAGGCCACATCTCTGGCATTCGACCCACAACCTGCAAGTCATCTCTTTGGGCCTTGCTCTCCCTTTTTCGAGTGATGGTCTTCCAGATGATCTCCCCCACATTCTTGAATATGTGCATTGGGTCGAGCAAATGATTAATCAACGGGTCACTCCAGTAGGGAGATCATGGAAATTAGAAAGTCTTTTCATTCTAGGGGCATCCAATCTCCCCTCTCCAGCCACACGTTTTTCTAATCGCTTGCTTTTAGTGGATGCATGTCATGTTTACATATGTTTGGTCCACATAGATCATGTCCTTCAGGCTACCATGCTCCTCCTAAATTGTCTTTCTCAAATGATCAGAGAGGTGGAAGCCAAGTCGAGGACCACATTTTGGACATGCATGATTGCCCGGGTAGCTCAAGCTTGAAACATCACATATTAATATTTAAAAGCGTTGACATAGCCATGAATCACATGTATGTGAGGGTTTTAAAGGAACTTACTTGAGCACTCACCAAAGCCTAGCCAATCGTGCATGGTCCACATGAGAATGCCTTGCACATGTCCATTTCATCATCCGATTGGTTGGGGCATATCAACCACATCGATTCATGTCCACAAGATTTGGATCTCTTCTATAAGATAGACATCCATGTTTTTTTCTTTGTACTTTCCTGGGATGATCAATGAAAACAACAGATGGCCCTTCTTGATAGCGAGCCATGGTGGAAGATTATAAGTAACCAGAAAAATAGGCCACGTGCTCCGTGACGAACTCCGTAATCGGAATGGGTTTACTCTGTCCATTGCCAGACCAAAGCGGATACATCGAGGCTCGTTCTTAAATGTAGGCCAACTCTCCTCTATGTGCTTCCATGCAAGAGAGTCAGAAGGTACCCGCATAACATCATCTGTCGATCTAGTATTTGAGTGCCATGTCATCAAAACGGCTATGGACTTGCACCTGAATATGCTCTTTATTCTTGGAATGATAGGAAAGTGTCGAAGGACCTTTGCAGGGATAAATTTTCCTTGTGTGTCCTCCTTGTACCTGTTTGATCCATAATTGGGACACTGTTCCAGGTTTGCATACTCATTGCAAAAAAGTATACAATCATTAGGACATGCATTTATTTTCTAATAATACAATCCCAAATTAGTAAGAAGCTTTTTAGCGGCTAGATGGGTAGGGGGCATGTGATTCCCTTCTGACAAGATTTGCTCATTTAGCAACCTGACGTTACATGAACAAGTCAGCCCTTTGATCACTTTATATGAACAGTAATTTTGGATATCAAGAAAGCCACCAAAAAAATCATAAAAGTGCTAATTTTGGCCAAAAAACAGGATTATGCAATTCTTGTAAATTGGTCATAACTTTCAATTTTAACACTTAGCTCTCCCTACATGCATCAAAACATGTTGAAAACTATGAAGGCCTAACCTCTAGCCATCTAAACGTCACAAAAAATGAAGTTTAGAGTGGTATAGTTGCCAAAAATTGAAAAAAAGCAAAAAACAGGACCCGTTTTTTCACACAGTTTAGGTTCAAAAATGTTGTGCAAGAGTAAGGTTAATGGTGAGATCGATACTCTAAAAAAAATGCTAAGTTTTTTTCAGCTCATAAGGCAACTTTGTGGATATATAGCACCTAGAAAATCATTTTCATACTCTTCAAATAATTCAAGCAAAATGGTCACTTAACAGGACACAAAAGTGTCCAAGGACATAAAAGTGTCCTGTTACCATTCTAGTGTTAATTAAGCAAATGTCTAAACCTTAAACTAAATATAAAAAAAGCCTTATAAGATAAACAGTTTCTGAACTTAAACAGAAGTCACTCAACGGATTCGATAATCTATTAATTAAACCACCGTCGCTTGCTACGACGGGTCAAAGTTGGTTCAATTTCCAAATTCTCTTCAATCTCTTCTAAAGTACATGTAGTTTCTACTTCATGAGATCCCCCTTGTAGCTCACTGTCTTCGTCCACCTCATCATTGGTTACATCATAAGTCTAGCGCGTCATCTCCTCTTTGTAGTTCTCAGCTTGCACTCTTTCCAATAGCCGATGGTTGCAGTACATATACACCAATTTTTCAGCTTTTGAATTTAGAAGGCGGTTTCTGATGGTGGAATGTACATATTTATATGTACTCCAGTTTCTCTCAGAACTTGAATTGGATGCACATTGAGCTAGGATTCTAACAGCTAGGCGTTTAAGGGTGGGTGCACTACCACCATTCATCATCCACCACTTCCACGCTGGTTGCTCCATGGAAAGTTTCTGCAAAAATTCTGTACCAAACTTACCCTCTTTGAGTTTAACTTTGTAAGATTAGTAACAGATGATGCATGCTCATCAGGATCAACATAAAACTTTCCTATCACATCATAAAAGTCTTCCAGCACCTCCTCATCAAGTTTGTCTATTTCCATTGCCCAATACTCTGGATCCAATAAGAAAGCTACGCTGTGTAGTGGACTATGTGCTCCAACCCATCGACCATGGACATACTTTCTTAGAATTTCTCTCCTCTTTTGAGTGAATGGTGTCTTGCAAGGCTTCAAAATTGGCTCCTGGGGCTCGTCTGGATTTGCAAGTCTTTCTTGAACACTCCACCAAGCCATCCACACCTTACCTATGTTAGGCAAGGCAGAACCCAGTTGGCGTAATGCGAGCATAATTGGCATCATGACATTGTGCACATCCACCAGATCATCCCAGAAGTGGCGATCAGCTAGTAGATCTTTGATCACCCCTATTTGCTTTTTATCTTCTCCCTTTGACCAACCTCCCATTCTAAAAAAGTGGCACAAACAAATGTCTCCATCATAGCATTCTTATTTTTTATTAGTGATTCTACCGTATAGTAGTTGGTGCAAAATCTAGTTTCGCACGACAGTTTTAACATAGTAGACATCCTCTGACGGTACATGTCAAGAACCCTCTGATGCTTCAAAACAAACTTGACTATTAAGCGAGCATTGTCTACTATCCATTTGAACCACTCCGTGTCATTAATCTTGTACCAATCTTGCAATACCAAGTTCAAGCTATGTGTATTGGAACCAACACTATATAGGTGAGAGAAGCGACTTTCAAGTATCCTACCTGCAGCCCTGCAATTTTTGGCATTGTCCATGATTACTTAGACAACATTTTATTTTCCAAGTTCCTCAACTGCGTCGCCAATGATGTTAGCTATAAAACTGCCAGACTTTATTTGACCAGAGCTATCCATAGCTTTGATAAAACATTCACCACGAGGACATACAACCATGATGTTGATCAATGGCCGCCTTTGAATGTTTGACCAACCATCAGTAACTATGGTGTATCCAGATTGTTCTGCTGCATTTAATATTACCCTTTGAATATCCTGTTGTGTGCTTTTGTAACATTTATCCAACAGTTGGTTTCTCATATGGTGATATGCTGCAGGGGTAAATCCAGCACCATACTCCCCAATGCGTTTCCAAGCTGACTTCCATGCATCAGGGGTGAAAATGGCCAATGATCCCCCAGTGAAATAGAAGGCTTTAGCTCGTGCAAGTTGTGCTTCTTCTAAGGCAAGCGTTTTGAAGCTCGTCTATAAGCTAACCTGTCTACTTTTTGACGATCCTACCTGAAAGTGAGGAGATCCATGGTTTGGAGGTGTAGTTCCATCGATATGAGAAGTTGGTTCCTTGCTTTGAGTGCTTCCCATGTGATCAGTCCATCCCAAAAGTAGAGATATCAACCCAAAGATTCACCTTTCTATCTCTTTTCAAGAATCAGTTCAGTCCAAAAAAGAACTAATGACCCATGATAGAAGTTCTAATCAATATAGCAATCAATTTAGCAAATATAACAGTGAACCAAACATGAGATCAGTCCATCCCAAACGTAGAGATACCGACCCAAAGATTCACCTTTCTACCTCCTTTCAAAAATCAGTTCAGTCCAAAAAAAGAACTAATGATCCATGATCAGAGTTACATTAAGTTTTATTTTTTTTAAAAAGAACTAATGATCCATGATCAGAGTTACATTAAGTTTTATTTTTTAAAAAAGAATATTCATTTTTTACCTTTAGTTTTTCTTCTAAATTTTAAAGGATGACCAAATTTAGAGGAAGAGGTGATGTGATGTGATGTTATAAAAGGGTTATATAGAGCCGCCAAATATGGAGGGGGTACACAACGGGCCCGGCGGGATTCTTGCTTGTCCCGTCGGGCCCACCGGGTTTCATATTAAACACGTCGGGCCTGCCGGGATTGTTGGTTGTTCCGCCGGTTCTACGTTTACTACCGATTTTCGTAGGTCATGACATTAGATATGTTATTAACATGAAAAAAATAGTGATAATAACAACAATAATTAACGTTTAACAAAATGCGTCATTGCGTAATTAAAATCCTTGTTAATGAGCATTCAGCAGCCCAATGGCTTGCCTGATTCCTATTGGCCAGAAGACAAAGGGGTCCAATGAGAGTTTATATGCATTGTTCAATTACCTAAAGCTCTCACAAAAGGGGAAAGGGGGACACATCTCACAAGACTATCACTTATGCTTCTTAACTCCTATTGGCTAAGCCTGGAGGGGTCCAATGGGAAGCCAGCGAGAGGAATTAGCCAGAGGGGCCGACCAAGAGAGAGAGGGGGCTGATTTTTCAAAGGCATTATTCCACACACACTCACACTAGCTCATGTATGAAGCAAGAAGACTCTCTCTCTCTCTCTCTCTCCTTCTCAAGCTTTAATGGACAGCTCATCATCTACTCTAAGCTTGTGAGAAGAGATGCCTACACCAACAACTCTTGGCTTTGTGATGCAAATCCAACCAAGAGCCAAGATTCAATGCATGCTCATCTCCTCTACCATGCTAATTACTAAGCTATACTAAGCTATTATGAGTGATTATGTGAGGAGATGTACTTCTTTCTCGTAAGACTACTCCTTCTGCCTCTCTATCTACTCTCATATCCTGGTATCTCTCACCATCTTCAAAGATGTGTGAGGTCTTGGGTCTGAGACCGTGAGGGAATTGATGTTGTGAGTTATAAGTGTTTGCCTAGTGCTTGAAGCTTCCATCTTCATTGCACTAGCTAGTTATTGAAGGAACACAAAGAATTGTATTATAAAATGTCTCCCTTGATGAGGGAAACCTATAATACAAAGCCTTTTGGAGGGAGGATAGGATCCTTCTAAATACGGTGCTGAACTGTTGTCAATAATTTTAATTTCTCTCTCTATTGAAATATTGTTCATGCCTATCTAACTAGGTGTTATGATTTTTGTTGCTCTCTCCGCCCAAGCACTCTTGTTATGCTTAGTAGGAATCTATTCTAATGAAATGCTCCCTATGTTCATGCTATTTTCCGCTACACACAAGTTACTAGGCCATTAAATGTTACATAGCCACCTCTTATGGTTCTTCTGTGTGTGCTAAATGATCTGTTTCTAATGTTTTTTTTGGTAGCAATTTGTTTAGGAATTTTGGTGAAAAGGGCAAAATGAAGATGCATTGCCATTATTGTAAAGCTAATGATCACTTGATAAAGCAGTGTCCAAAATTGAAGGCAAAAGAGGCTGGTTCCACTACACTTGTAGCTATTGTTGAGTCTTCTATGAAAGGAGATTGTGATGCTATTCTGATGCAGAATGGGCCTTTAGTTCACAATGCACTTATGATCCTTTTTTCCATGATGCATGTATGCCAATTGCTACAAATGCTCATGTGTGGTACTTTGATAGTGGTGCTACAAAGCACATTACCTGTCATCGTGACTTGTTTACCTCTTTTGAGGATGTCTCTCATGGAAATTCATTCACTTGTGCCAACAATGCCTTTTATCCAGGTAAGAGAGTTGGAAAGATTGTGCTTACTTCTGCAAATGGCAGTTCTTTCACACTTGTTGATGCATTGTATGTACCTGGGCTCAAGAAGAATCTATTGTCTATATCTACACTTGCTAGACTTGGACTTGTAGCCAAATTTATGGATGACAAATATAGAGTACATGATCTCAATTTTGGTGATGAAATTGTTGCATCTAGCATTTTATACAATGGGATGTATAAGCTTACTTTGTATGAGAAGTGTGGGAAAAATTTTGAAAATGAAGTTGTGGATTCTAGGGCTATTTCACATGAAAAAATTTGGCATGCACATTTTGGGAATCTGAATTTTACAAGTTTTCTACATTTGCAAAAATATGATATGGTTGCTTCTTTGCCGCCTCTTGAAGTACCTGTCAAACATGTTTGTGAAGGCTGTATTTTGAGTAAGATACAACATTCAAAGTTTCCAAAGGATGGTTTAGATAGGGACACATGCAGGTTCCAGCTTGTGCATAGTGATGTTTATGGACCCATGCAAACTCCGTCCTTGGGCAATTACCTGTAATTTGTGACTTTGATTGATGACTACTCCAAGAATGCATGGGTATATCCGCTTAAAGCCAAGTCCAAAGTGCTTATGTGCTTCAAGAAATTTTTGGCTATGGATGAAAATGTCTCAAATATGAGCACCCTCCGTTTTGATCAAGGGAGACAGTATATGGCTCATGAATTTAATGCATTTATGGCTAGTTGTGGGATAAAAAACCAATGTATAGTGCTATATATACCTCAAAAAAATGGTGTTGCTGAGAGAAAAAATAGGTCACTTATAGAAATGGCACAATGTATGGTCAAAAGTCAAGTTTTTTTTGCATTCGTTTTGGCTTGAGGCCATCATGTGTGCCACTTATGTACTTAATAGGTGTCCTAGGAAAGCTTTGCAGTCTATGACTCCATATGAAGCATGACATGATAGAAAGCCTTGTATTGGGCTCATGCGTGTTTTTGGTTGTCTGGCATATGCTTTGGTCCCACAATCGTAGTGCAAAAAATTGTATGATAAGGTTGTCAAATGTATTTTTGTGAACTATAGTACTGAAAGCAAAGGTTATAGGGTGTACCATCCGAAAACAATGCGTATCTTGGTTTCACCGGGATGTTGTGTTTATGGAAGATTCTGTTCAGCCCTTACTGTCATGTACTGGAGGCAACAATGTAAGCTCACATGACATTTATGACACTTTGTTGCCTCTTTTCAGTGGTGGAAGTTAGAATGTAAATTCCAATAAGGTAAATGTACAACCTATGGGGGTTTTTGAACATTTTACAGATCAACCTATTACTGATGCAGATTTACATGATGTACTTGATGAGGCAAGGACTGAGAATGAGCAGGCTAGAGGTATACCAAAATGGTTGGTGCATACTTTGCGTGATAGTATATTGGAGGCACCTTTGTTTAGTTGTATTCATTCAAGTTCTTGCCATGCATCTTATGCATCAGATTGTTATACTTTGGCTGTGTGTAGCTTATGTGATGTTGATCGAGGAACCTCTGTCTTTTGATGACGACATAAAATTCAAAAATTTGGATGGCTTCCATGAAATTTAAATATGATGCACTTAGAGAAAATGACACATGGACTTTATGTGATTTTCCTCTTGGAAAAAAAGGCCATTGGTACGAAGTGGGTTTACAAGTTGAAACACAAGATGGTTGGTGAGATTGATTGCTATAAGGCTCAGCTTGTTGCAAAGGGTTATACACGGAAAAAAGGAAGACATTATGAAGAGACTTTTGCTCCCACTTTTTATATGACTATTGTGCGTTTCCTATGTGCATGTAATGAAACTGGCCTATTTAATTTGAGAGTAGCGGAAATTAATCAGAGCACTTTTGAGAAATGACTTTGTGAGCATAGCGGGTGAACATAATTGAAGATAGCAACATAATCATAGCAATTAGTTAACTTGGCATGAACAATACTTTTGCAAGAGAGAGAACTTAGAGAACATGACAACACTTGAGGACCGGATTTATGTGGAGCCGGTCCCCCCTCCAATAGGCATTTGTATTATGATTTCTCCCGTTAAGAGAGACTTGTTACAATAAAATCTTTGTGTTCCTTGTGACCTAGGTGATGCAATGAAGATGGAAATCTTCATGCATCACAAACATAACATAAACTTGAAGAAAGCTTTAACTATCCCAAGCCTAAGTCCCAAGACCTCAAACACCTTCAAAGGTGGAGAGAGCTAGCAGGGAATGAGGGTAGGGAAGAGGAAGAAGAAACATTTCGTAGGAGAAAGAATTAGTTCCTCACGTATCATAGCTCTTGTTGCTAACATACATAATAGCATAGTAATGAAGAAGAAGGAGATGGCAAGATTAAGCATTGAAGCACGGATCTTGGTTGGATTTGCACTCCATATCCAAGAGTGTTGGTGTAGGCTCTCAACCTCTACTTGCTTGGAGAAGGAGAGGGAGATCTTGCACTTTGCATAGCACACAATGAGAGTGTTTGTGAGTGTGTGTGGGTGAGTATTACCCCTAAGAAACCCCTTGGATTGCTTGGGTCGACCCCCACTTGTAGCTCATGCTTGAAGCTCATTGGACCCCTCCAGGCCTAGCCAATCACAAGCATGAGGCATTACAAGCAGCAAGGGTAGCCTTGAGACAAGTGTCCTCCTTTTCCATTTGAGAGAGAGGGCTAGATAAATGCTAAATCATTTAATTAAATCTCCTAAATTATTATTGGACCCCTTGGGTGGCCAAGCTCTTGATGAGGAGAAAGCTCATCATGAGAGGAATGTACACATGTAATCTTCGACAGTTTTTTTTTTTCAAAAATATTTTACCATATGCCCATTTTTCTTGAAAGTACTTGGAAGGTAGAAAATAGTGACCACCATTTCTTGGTTTTGCCTATAAGCACATGTCTATATCTTAACACTTGTTCCTGTTTATTCTCCCACAGTAAGTGATCAATTTAATATGAGAAAATCATTTGGGTTGGTTAGATATTAGATATTAGATTTTATGACATTACCTCTCTCTTGAAATCATAGTCATCCTCGACTATGAGGTAGATGGGATAAAGCCTTAGTCATTAGTCAATTTTACTTAGCGGGTAGAGGATCCCTTTTTACCCTACTACATTTTTCCAAGATGGATGACTAATCCATTTGGTGCTTGGGAGACATAGCTGCCGCAAGCATGTCTGCTCTTTAGTCCATTTCATTCTCCCAAAGTAGAGTGACAAATTATACTCGGTGTTTGAGACACGTCGTCATCACAAACATGATTCTAAGCATGCATACTAGTTAAATTTGTGCACAATTAAAAAGAGGACTAGTCTTATAAGACAAGAACATGAGTCATTTAAAAGAAATGTGTACATTTGCTTACTCTAATGTAGCATTGTAAGCATTGACAAGGTTCATATTATCCTTAAGTTGTATTCCTTGCATACATCTAGCATCTTCAAAAGGATAATTTTTGAATTTAATAAGATACCATCGGATAATCTTACCATGTCGTAGTACCTTGTCTTCATGCCGAAGAACAGCTTTGGGTTGTAGCACCTCTTCTTGGTCTTCAACTTCGGGAGGGTCTTCAATAATTGGTTCAATTGGTGGCTCTCCTTTGTAGGGCTTAAGTAGGCTTACATGAAAGGCATTGTGTATGAGCCAATGGTTGGGCAACTTGAGTTGATAAGCCGTCTCATTGATGGGCTTCAAGATTTGGAAAAGACCATAGTATCTTTTTGCTAGTTTAGCATAATACTTTTGATGGCCCGTAGAATTTTTGCCCGTCGTTTGCCTTAATCGAGCCTTAGGAAACTTGAGTAAGACCCAATCATTTTCTTTGAACATTAAGGCTCTTCTGTGCTTATCAGCAGCAGTAGCCTTTTGTCTTTGTTGAGAGATGGATATAGCCTCCTTAATCTTTTGAAAAGATTCTTGTTGGTCACGGCTATACTCATTGGCGGCGAAGATCTTCCCATGTACTTTGATTAGCAAGGGACTTTTAGGTCTTCCCTCAATGATCTCAAAAGGTGCTTTTCCCGTAGAAGTATGTACAGTATTATTATAGGCATACTCTACAAGAGGGAAGTACTTTTCCCATTGTGAGCGTTGATCTACTTCGATAACATAAGTCTTGAGTAGATCGAGTATCGTAAGATTGGCTATCTCACTTTGGCCATCCGTTTGTGGGTGATAGGCCGAAGAGAAATTCAATCTTGTTCCTAGATTTTCAAAGAGACCTTTCCAGAAATTATTGGTCATTCTAGGATCTCTATCTGACACGATGGATGTGGGTAATCCATGGTGCTTGAAAATCTGAGATATGAAGAGAGTTGCCATTTGATGGGCCTTAATAGTCTTTTTGACAGGAACAAAATGTGCTTGCTTGCTAAACCTGTCAACTATTGTCCATATTCCTGTATTCCCATGGATAGACTTGGGTAATCCAAAGATGAAATCCATGGATATACTCTCCACTGGTGAATTTGGAATAGGCAATGGCTGGAGTAATCCAGGTTGCTTCCCACTATCATACTTGGTCTTTTGGCATACTACACATTTTGAAACATACTCTTGTATGTCCACTTTCATGGTAGGCCAATAGAAGTACGTCTCTACTCCTCGGAGAGTAGGTTGAATACCTCTATGCCCCGCATAGGGAGGAGCATGGGATTGATACATAACTTTCTCACGAAGGGAATGGGTAACACATAGCCTATTGCCGTGGAGAAGATAACCATTCTGCAAGGTGAATGGTTCCTCTTTCTTCTCCAAAGAAAGGGCTGACATTATGTCTCTAAAGTCAGGGTTAGTAGCATACTCATCTATCATAGAGGATAGATCATTGTGAGTAGCTATAGACACCGCATTAACTTTGGGTCATCGTGAAAGTGCATCAGCCACTTGATTGTGATTACCAGCTATGTGAGCAATATGGAAATTAAATTGCGAAAGAAAATTTGCCCACCTCATTTGTTTGTCGGAAAGCTTGGTTTGTGTCATGAAATATTTGAGACTTTGGTGGTCGGTTCGTAGGATAAATGGAGCCCCCAATAGGTAGTGCTTCCATGTGTCTAGGGCATGTAGAACAGCTAAAAGCTCTTTCTCATAAATGCCCAAGACTCGTTCATCAATATTGAGCGTTCGACTCTCATATTCTATGGCATGCCCTTCTTGAAGCAAAACTGCTCCAAGGCAATCACCACAAGCATCATATTGGACCTCAAATGGCTTTGAGAGATCCGGAAGCACGAGGACGGGTTGGGAAGTAAGCTTCTCTTTGAGCTTTTCAAAAGAATTTTTCTCCTTAGCAGTCCATACAAACTTAACGTTCTTCTTAGTTAAGTCGTGTAGTGGTCCTGCTACTTGAGAAAATTTTGCTATGAAGCGTCAATAGTATGCGCACATACCAACAAAGCTTCTTAGCTCATGTAGATTTCTTGGGTTATGCCATGCTTTTATTACCTCTAACTTTGATGGATCCATTCGGATACCATCTTTAGAGATAATATGACCTAGGTATTGAATCTCTTGAAGGAAGAATTCACTTTTCTTTTGGTTGAGAAAAAGCTTGTTCTTCCTCAATGCTTGAAAAATCACTTGGAGATGCTGCTTATGTTCCTTCAAAGAATTGGAGTAGATGATGATATCATCAAAGAGCACTCCAATGAATTTGCGGTATGGTCTAACAATTTTCTCCATCAAACGATTGAACGTAGCTGGTGCATTAGTCAAGCCAAAAGGCATGACTAGATATTCATAAAGACCAAAGGTTGTGTGAAACACGTTCTTTAAGATATCTTCATCCACTATCCTTATTTGATGATAGCCACTCTTAAGTCAATCCTACTGAAGTAGGTAGAGCCTTGTAGCTTATCAAACAGATCTTCTACCTGGGGTACGGGAAATCTGTTTTTGATAGTGATATGGTTTAGTGCTCGATAGTCCACACACATACGGTATGTACCATCTTTCTTTTGCACTAAAAGGACTGGAGAACAAAAGGGAGAGGAACTAGGCCTCACCATCCCTTTGTCTACCAGCTCTTGTACTTGCCTCATGATCTCCTCTTGTTGAGCTTGAGAGACTCGATAAGGAGGCTTGTTAGGTGGTGAGCTTCTAGGAAGGAGCTCAATGTGATGGTCATCATCCCCTCGTTTTGGAGTTAAGTCCATAGGGATATCATCGATGAACACATCTTGGAATCCTTTTAGAAAATTAGACAAGTCTAACTCTTCTTGATTCCTACCATTTACATTTGATGAAACATTAGTACCTTTTAGAGACTCTTTTACAAAAATCATGTACGCAGAAACTGAGCTCTTTATTGACTTATCAAAAGCAAGAGGATTTACAAGTGGAATAGTGCGACCACGCTCACTAGCATCTATATACATGTTCTTTCCCCTGTAGGTGAAGTAGATTCTCCTTTCAGGGAACTTCATGTTGGTAGCCATGCGATCAAACCATGGTGCCCCTAGGATAACATCCTCATGTTGGAGAGGAGAGATGAAGAAGTCTTCCTTGTCGACATAGCTTTGGACATGAAGCCTCAACTTCCCAATCAAGGGAGTAATGGAGGCTTTTTGTCCCTTGAAAGCTGCATCAGCCACTACTATATCTCCCATCTCAAAAGCTTGAATGCCCAGCTTGGTGGCCAACTCCATTGATATGAAGTTAAGAGTAGATCCAGGGTCAAACAAGATGAAGGCATCATGATCTCTTACCTTTCCCCAAGCATAGGAAAGTGATGATCCTTTGCAATGAGCATCCTCTTTTGGAGCTTCGATGGTGGAAGCCCTAGGAGTCTCATTGCGAGTATTCTTCTTGGGGCAAGAACGATAGCCATGTCCTTGCTCCCCACACTTGAAACACTTATGGTCCTTGCGAAAAGCTTCAAGATCTTCAGGAGAGAGTTTGTTTTTACCTTTGTAAACTCCCTTCTCCTTCGACCGATTGTTGTTGTTGTTGGAATTGACTTGGGAAGTATTTTGAATTTCCCCTTTGCATCATTTTTGTCTTTTTTTTCCATGGGCTTGACATTACGTCTAGCCCCTTGATGGAAATTGATGCGTGAAGCAACCATGGTGTGATGGATTACTTCACTAATAGTACCAGGCTGTTGAGAGTTGATGTATTCGGCCATCTCTTCAGGTAATCCCGCACAAAATTGCCGCCTTTGCTCGGCAAAGTCTATCTTTTGAAAGACAGTAGCCTTGAGATGTAAATCCCAAAACTTGTCTACAGATTTGTGGATAGACTCATGGTAGAGGAGCTTCAAGCTGCACCATTCGGTAAGCACTTTGTCCTTTGCATCTCTTGCAAGGAATTGCTTCATGATGGAAACTAGTAGAGTTTTCCATGTCTTTGGGGATTGACAATTGCCACGAAGGCTAGCCCACCATTGACGAGCTGATTTTTGGAAGTGCATAGCTACATGGCGTAGCTTGGAGGACTCTGTGAAGCCCTCATCTCCAAAGGCCGCATCAAATTGCTGGATGAAGGCCAACACTTTGTCGGTAGCACCGAAGGTGCCATCATAGGTGAGAAAAGAGATACTCTTTCCTCCCTCCTTGAAATTCTTTAGCTTTTGTGAACTTCGCCATGCAGGAAATGATTCACGATGTCCTTCCCTCTTGTATTCTCTAGGAGAATAGCCATAACTTTCGTCAGAAGAGGAGGAAGGTGAAGAAGAAGGAGAAGAGGGTGACCTCTTCCTAGCCCTTTTCTTCCTTTGTTTCCTCTCTTGCCTTTCTGAGTGATGAGGAGAAGGACTATGTGTTGATATTTTCGTCCTGGGAGGAGTGGGCGATCGTCTAGACCGCCGTCTTCGTGGAGCCACCTCTTCAGAGGAACTTAAACTTTCATTGCTTTCTTGCTTTTTGGATTCCTCCTCTTGAATGGGAGAGAGTCTTCTTTTGGGGGTCTCTTCAAGAGGCCTCCTAAGCTCTCTCTCCTCTTGGAGAGGAAGGGAAATTCCATAAGCACGAAGTTGTTGAGTAACTTCGGCTTGCAAAGCAGGGTTGCCCATAGCTTGCTGCAACCTAGTGACGAGATAATTCGCAAACATGGGAGCATCATCATTAGCACCTTCATGTGCAAAATCAAAGCTATCAATGTTCATTCTACTCTCTTGATTATTGTCAGCCATGTTAGCAAAATTTATGTATGTACTTAGTGTATGCTTTGGCAATTCAAAACCTTAGTTGCCACTCCTCTTAGCCTTTAAAAATCGGCTCTTAAGTATCTACACTCACGGCTCGAAGTGGTTAATTATAGAGAGTAGAGGAGTAGGTCTAACATAACAGAGTTGCCAAGGGCTATCTCCTTTCGGACTTCTTATGGCTCAATAATGGTAAAGCCGTAGGCAAGTCTAAAAAGACTCCATTATTAAGTCCAAAGCTCCTGAGGTGTGCACCATCTCCCACATAGTGGGCTCAACAAAACCGATAATAGATCCCAGTTCCACTTACCCTAATATAATTAACAACATCAACCATTTATAGGCTACTTAAGGGCCTCTCTTCTTAACACTAGAATGGTAACCTAACAGGACATAAAAGTGTCCTTCAGGGTTTTGGGAAAAAATTCCAAAACCATAGTAGATCCACTCATTTTGAAAAATCCTTTCATGAGCTTATAGTTCAATAACTACTACATATGGAAAAAATGAGAAACTTGTAATTTCTCTCATCCCTTGGTCACTACAAGCCTCCAAAGTTGATGGACCAGTGCATTTTGCGCAAAGCAGTAATTTCTTAAGGTTGATTGCATATAAATAAGAGTGGAGATTTTTGTAGGACATGAGATAAAATGCCCCGTTAACTTCAATGCGTTGGTGACCAAAACATATGGTTTCTTTTACCTCACTAATTTTTTTTTGGGCAAAAAAAAGGTACAAAAAAGTTGCATTTTTGCCATTCTGCGGACCTATCATCAAAGTTTCTATAGTCACGCTCAATACAGATACTATATACATGTTTTCGTAGTTTCCTTTGGGCCTCTGGATTCAAAAGGAGCCATGGAGCATGTTAAAAGGATAATGAATCTCTTACAATTGGAACCTTGGGGGCAATGATAAAGTGCTAAATACAACAAACATGGAAAAACTGGGTTTAGCATTATGACCTCTAGAAACCCATAGAAACTACTCAATATCTAGCCAATTTTGTAGTCTATGATTAGATATGGTCACTACCTACAAAATACACAAAATTGGCCTAAGAAACTAGCAATATTGAGAAAGTTATACTTGCTACTCTAAAATGTATCGTATTCTTTAGCAATCAAAAAACTCAACCATCGTCATATACTATGCTATATAGCATATTAGGTCCCCCAAAACTCAAGGAAGATTAGCTTTATGTTATACATTACACTTACACAATCAAAATTGAGTTTGGATATCAAGAAAGACACCAAAAAAATCATAAAAGTGCTAATTTTGGCCAAAAAACCAGGATTATGCAATTCTTGTAAATTGGTCATAACTTTCAATTTTAACACTTAGCTCTCCCTACAAACATCAAAACATGTTGAGAACTATGAAGGCCTAACCTCTAGCCATCTAAACCTCATTAACATGAAGTTTAGAGTGGTATAGTTGCCAAAAATTGAAAAAAAGCCAAAAACAGGACCCGTTTTTTCACACAGTTTAGGTTCAAAAATATTGTGCAAGAGTAAGGTTAATGGTGAGATCGATACTCAAAAAAAAATGCTAAGTTTTTTTCAGCTCATAAGGCAACTTTGTGGATATATAGCACCTAGAAATTCATTTTCATACTCTTCAAATAATTCAAGCAAAATGGTCACTTAACAGGACACAAAAGTGTCCAAGGACATAAAAGTGTCCTGTTATTACCATTGTAGTGTTAAGCAAGAAAGGAGTAACCAAATGCTCTGATACCAATGTAATGAAATTGGCCTATTTAATTTGAGAGCAGCGGAAATTAATGAGAGTAATTTTGAGAAATGACTTTGTGAGCATAGCGGGTGAACATAATTGATGATAGCAACATAACCATAGCAATTAGTTAACTTGCCATGAACAATACTTTTGCAAGAGAGAGAATTTAGAGAACATGACAACAGTTGAGGACCGGATTTATGTGGAGCCGGTCCCCCCTCCAATAGGCATTTGTATTATGATTTCTCCCATTAAGAGAGACTTGTTACAATACAATCTTTGTGTTCCTTGTGACCTAGGTGATGCAATGAAGATGGAAAGCTTCATGCATCACAAACATAACATAAACTTGAAGAAAGCTTTAACTATCCCAAGCTTCAGTCCCAAGACCTCAAACACCTTCGAAGGTGGAGAGAGCTAGCAGGGAATGAGGGTAGGGAAGAGGAAGAAGAAACATTTCGTAGGAGAAAGAATTAGTTCCTCACGTATAATAGCTTTTGTTGCTAGCATACATAATAGCATAGTAATGAAGAGAAGGAGATGGCAAGCTTAAGCATTGAAGCATGGATCTTGGTTGGATTTGCACTCCATATCCAAGAGTGTTGGTGTAGGCTCTCAACCTCTACTTGCTTGGAGAAGGAGAGGGAGCTCTTTCACTTTGCATAGCACACAAAGAGAGTGTTTGTGAGTGTGTGTGGGTGAGTATACCCCCTAAGCAACCCCCTAGCTTGCTTGGGTCGACCCCCCCTTGTAGCTCATGCTTGAAGCTCATTGGAGCCCTCGAGCCCTAGCCAATCACAAGCAGGAGGCATTACAAGCAGTAAGGGTAGCCTTGAGACAAGTGTCCCCCTTTCCCCTTTGAGAGAGAGAGCTAGATAAGTGCTAAATCATTTAATTAAATCTCCTAAATTATTATTGGACCCCTTGGGTGGCCAACCAACAGGCTTCAGGCACACCATGAGGGCAACATGAGGAGGAACTTGACAAGTGTCCCTTTTTCTTTCTTTGTACCATGCATGCCTTGTGTGAGTGTGTGGGTGTTCTCTCTCATCCACCCTCATGTAGGGCTCGCCCCTTCCTTGTAGGGATTGAATCTTTGACTTTTTGACACCTCAAGCCCCTCATGCATAGGCCCAGTTCCCACCACAAGCTTGGCTCATAAGCACTTTAATCTTGGGCTGGGTTCTCACCTCAAGTGCAACCCTAGCATCTCAAGCATGTCAAGCACCTCAAGCATCTCAATAATTAAGCACATCAAGCATCTCAAGCACCTTAATCATCAAGCACCTCAAGAACCTTAGTCATCAAGCATAACAAGCAAGACAAGCACCTCGAGCTGGGTCGGGTTCCCGCGCCTCAAGCTCAACCCTAGATTACCTAAGGTGAAAGGCCTTTTACACACATTATTGGAGGTCTTCAATGAAGCTAACCCTATGGTCTTATGCTCCATTTGTTAGCCTTGCTCTTTGATAGACCATCTCTCATTTGGGCGCCTTTACCATTGGCCCCGTGTTGAGATAGATCTATAAGCACATGTCTATATCCTAACACTTGTTCCCGTTTATTCTCCCACATTAAGTGATCAATTTAATATGAGAAAATCATTTGGGTTGGTTAGATATTAGATATTAGATTTTATGACATTGGCAACTCATTTTTGGTTGGGATGTATCAGTCAGATATTGTTATTGCTTTCTTGAATGGTGATATTTTTGAGGAAGTTTATGTAATGCAGCCTCGCGTTTTTGTCATTAAAGTGCAGGAAGATAAAGTGTGCAAATGTAATAAATCTTTATCGGGGTTGAAGCAATATCCTTGTGCTTGGTATGAGAAGTCTAACACTCATTTGGTCAAATGAGGCTTTCGTAATAGTCCAACAAGATGCACATTATATGTAAAGCGTGAGGGTGATGCACTTCTCATTGTCATTCTCTATGTGGATGATTTGATGATCATTGGACCAAATGAGAGACATATTCCTGTATTTAAGTATTATTTGGATGCTACTTCCAAGATGAAATATTTGGGGCTATTGCATCATTACTTGGATATATAGTTTAAGAAGTGTGATTGTAGTATTGCCTTGTGTCAGACAAATTACATAGAGACATTACTATGTAAGTTTGGACTTGAGGATTGCAATCCTATTGCCACTCCCATGGAAATAGTTTTGAAATTGCGTCTTCATGATTCTGGTGATCATGCCGATGTCACTCTTTACCAAACTGCTATTGGATGCCTCATTTATGTATACAACATGAGTCCAAATATTCATTTGGTAGTCTCATAGGTCAACAAATTTATGCATAGCCCAGGGTCTAAGAATTGCTAGGATGTCAAGTAGATCTTTTGCTAATTGAGTGGCACTTTACATCTTGGGTTGTTTTATCCCAAGATGGGATCATTGCCGCCAAATTTAGATGCTTTTTTGGACTCAAATTGGGTTGGTTGTTTTGATAGGTGAGTGTCCACGAGTGGTTTTTGTTTCATGGTTGACAGCTCATGCATATCATAGTTGAAGCAACCTATTGTGGCCAATTCCATTTGTGAGACTGAGTACATGTCAGTCTTCATAGCTACGGTTGAGTGTGTATGGATCATATGCCTTATGGATGATTTGGGTGTTGGATAGGACACTGCCAAAACTATCTACACTGATAGTCAGAGTGCGTTGGTAGTTGCAAGGAACCCAGTTTTTCATGCTCGCACAAAGCACATTGAGGTGCATTACCACTATGTCAGAGAGAGCCTCTTAGCAAGAGAGATCAACTTGTCTTATGTGCCAACACAGAATAGCCTTGCAGATATTTTCACAAAGGAATTTTCTCGAGATAATCTCAAAGCTTTCCCCGAATCTTTGAGCTTACTCCCCTTTGTGGATTGATTATGTCCTCAAGGCATGGAACTTCCCTATACTCTATGTGCCAACTCTTGTTCATTCCATCACTCCCATGGGAGATTTGTTACCATATACATGTAGTAGTGATGTGTGTGAACACACTTAGGACCGTCGAAGCATTTTTTCCCTCACTAGGAGTTTTTTCCCCCCGTGCATTGTATATACGCCCATCATTCTAGGGCTATCTGATGTTTCCATTGCACACTAAGTAATATACTCTCGTTGTGTGCCTTGAGCTTCCTTCATCATCTCCAACTTGTGTGTCTTTTCCTGCAACACTAATTCTAACAAGGATTTTTGTAGGCATACCTTTAGGTCAAACGCTACTCTAAGATCTATAGAGCCGCTTGCAAGCTATGTCTTGATTAACATTTTTTTTTCAATCAGAGTCCATATGTGAAAGTTATGGCCGTTTTTGTGAAAACTAGTTTTCACTTGAAACACAAAACTGCTTATAACTTGAGCTCTGCTAAGTATTTTTGGCCCAAACTATATCACTACAATGTATAGGATATGCACATCAAGGTTACCAAGTCTTGTCAAGTTTTGAGCTTTATAGCAAATGGATATGAAACAATCGCAATTTTCTCCTCATTTCTTTTTGAAGCATTTTTTAGTTTTTTTGAGTTCATTGGGCTCCCCACTCTCAATATACCCTGTGTATCAAGTTCTGTCAAGTTCTGATCTGTTTTGGTCAAAAGAAACACAGAAAATCATAGTTTTAACTTGTCCAGGCAGACTGTTTTGCTTGTATCTTGCACCCCCAATGTGAAAATGATACCAAATTTTGAACGTGCACTCAACACATCATGCACTACAAGCACACCAAATTTGAGCCCAATCTGAAAATTTCTAAAGTACTTGGAGAAAAAATCACTATTTTCTCCTCAAGATACTCTCTTTTCAACTTTTTCAAAGTTTTGTTTTTCACTTTGGCTGGGTTCCTCACATTATGAATAGCCTACCCATCAATTTTGGTCCAATTTAGAGTTTCAAAAGGTCTTATAACCCGAATTTGGCAATTTTAGAGTCCCTCTCTGACTGTGTTAAGCCTAACTTATTGTTTGAGTGTCCATATTTGACTTTAAAAAAACCATTGAATTCCTCACATCAAGGTCTACAAGCACACCGTGAAAATTTCTTCCTAAGGTCAACACAGAGTTGTCCAAGTGAAGATTTTTCTATTTTGTTGGGTTCCCCCACTCTCTATAGATCTTATAGTTTTGACATCTTTTGAGTGTTCCAAGCCAATTTTAGCATTTTTTTGGCACTTTTTGACTAGGGTTTGGTCTAAACTCATGTGCAAATGTTCAATTTCAATTTTTTCTTGATGAGTGTGATCCTTGCATCAAGATCCCCCTCTGGTCCAAAGCTTGGCAAAAAATTATTTTAAGAGTACACTCACCAAATGTCATAGTGTTTGGTCAACTGGTTTGATTTTTATCCCAATTTTAGTAGCAAATTTTGAGTTTGAAATCTGAGATTTGACCTCACTCTCACACTATGTGTCCAAATTCAATTTTGATATGATGGCTTGCTTTCTTAGTTCAAGTAGAACCCTTTTCCAAACCCTTGTCAACTTTTGACTCCTGTAGCAGTGTTATGCCTTGCACACACATGGAGAAGGAGAGACACACATGCCGTCCAACTACCATGCATTGCATTGTTTAATTGACAAATATGAGATACAGAGGTTCTTTTAATAAGTAACAACTCACTTCCTAGGACTTTGCAACTTCCCAAATCCCATGACTTTCCATATCCCCAAGCTCTTAAGCCCACATTCCCACATGAATATACTTCCAGATAGTCACCCTAACACACATAGACACAAACACAAATGCACACACAAACACAAAGAAATAGGCACACACACACACAAACACACACACACACACACACACACACACACAAAGAGAGAGAGAGAGAGAGAGAGAGAGAGAGAGAGAGAGAGAGAGAGAAAAACAAAGAACCATTTTTAGTACATCATAATAAAGTAATTGCACTAGATAAAGTAATTTCTCTAAAATTGATCCAAGAAAGTATCCTATGGTGGACTAGAATGTAATTAGTACCAAAGATTAGTAAATAGTATCAGTTATTTCTTGCTATAATGATCCTAAATGAAAATTCAATTTTGTCTATGCATAATAACTCCTTTAAAGGCTTATTGATCCAATAATGATAGTTGCTCAATGAATTAATTCAAGAACATGCCTAATGCTTGGTTATTCAAGCAAGGAGTAGAGTAAAATCTAGAGAGTGCTCATATAGCTAATGATTAGGTGGCTAGTGTCTATAGATATAGGAGATAAATTTCTTTTATTAGCCTTGATACTGCTTGAAGAATTAAGGAGGATTCACAAAAGATCCATTCATAATGAAAAGGGAGCTTGCTCTACTCTAACTTAATGATAGTGAGTAGAATAGCTACTTGTAGGTTTGCAAGGAGACTGTTGTAAATCTTCAAGGATAAGTCATTTGACCTAGGCCTTTCAATTACTCATGAAAATCATATGGGTTGTGTCAATTATACATCCTCTAGGCATCCTTTATGGCTATGTCTACGCTAGAGGAAGGTATGCTCGGAGCATAAGATAAAGCTCATCCCAAACAAGGTCCATGGTATTACAAAAATCTTGAAGGTGTCTTACCAATTAGCAATTTGTTATTGTTTATGATCATTATAACATACCAAAAGTGAATTGAGAGCCAAAGTGTAGCATTCAAGAAGTGGATAAAAATGCTCATACAAGAAGTTGAATGGACTAAGTTGTGAGCTTCTTAATAACATTTATTAGAAGCCAAATGGATAAATGTTTGAAAAAAATAATGAAAGAAAGTAATTGAAATAAATCTTTTTGACATTAAAAATTTGTATTTTGGTTGTTGTAGTAGACAATGCAAGGTTTAGTACTCCAGCTTGAAATCCATCCATTTGGCATCAAGTTTTGTGTGGAGGCTGATCCTATAGCTACATAGATCAAGCTTGAGCTCTCACTTGAACCACGTACTTCTACTTGCTCTTTTATGACAACAAGGAAAATATAACTAATGAAGCTGAATTGAGCTTCTAGAAAAAAATTTGAGATTATTACTTCAGAGGGCCGAGGCAATGTCATTTTGTACTCCTTTCGGCTCTCGAGTTGAAAAGATGCGATGGACTCCTTTGATGTTAAACAAGGTGAAGAGACACAAAGGCCTTTTAATTTAAGGGCGGAGTGAGATTTAAAGAAAGTAAGTTTCAATGAGTGCTTTCAATCACATTAAATTTTTATTGTGTTTTAATATAAAATTATATTATTCATTATATGTATATAATCACAAATGGTTTATATAGTAGAAAAGGCCCCACTGAAATAATGAGGTGAAAGATGCACATTGCACATTATCATTTGGAAATAAAATAACATGAAAATAAAAATAAAAATTTAAATATAAATCATATTATTCATTATACATACACAAGCTAAATTCAGAAGAGTCGCTGGCAAAAACCTTGTACTTTTTCTTCCACCTCTTTCTTCATTCACAAGGGACGGAGGTAGCTCTATAAAATTTATTATGTATGATTTTGATGTCCAATGAGCTATAGTATAGTGGTAGTGTTGTTGAATATGTAGCTATTGGATTCAATTCAATCACACCGATCCATGTTTTGTGTTGAAAATTGACCGGTAGAACTGCTCTTCTCGGGGGGGGGGGGGAGGGGAGGGGGAGGGAAGGTTTGCTAAATTTTTTATTTTTTGTGGGTCCAGAGAAGTATAATTTCCTTTTGTGCCAATGGACAACCTCCATCATGGTGAAGACACATTCCTTTTCGATGTCTTTCATCGACTTTGTTGAACCCAAAAAAAAGTTGCACTTAATTAATAAGATGAAATGTGCACATTACACATTACTATTTGAACATAAAATAAAATAAAGTAATAAAATAAATAAAAAACACATTAAAATTAAAACAAAAGAATATATTAATGTTATCATTGAAAAAGATAGCTTTAATAAACATAGAGAATAATAAATCAATTTAATAATTTAATAAAATGAATCTTGCTGAAGTCTTTAAATAAAGGAACTCTTTTACAAGTGAGAGTATTAAAAAAAAAAAGAATCAATACTTCACATCCTATATGGATCAAAACTCCTATGGAGACTTTGATCCTTTGTTCTTTAGTCTTTTTCATCATGCCAAAAACAATCAAAGCAGATTTGGGAAATAGCATTTGGAAGGAAATGGTTTCTCTCTCTTCATCTTTTAAAAGGAAACATGTCAAGCAAACAAATTTGAATGACCTTCACCCATATCTATACTAAGGCGTTTAGCGGGCCAAAAAGGAGAGACACTATAAGGGGTATGACTTAAGCCCAATTGACCAATAAGCACAATGAATAGCTTGGAGTTTGTTGATGACATAACCGTTCTTAATAAGGGAGCTAAGTATGGCATATCTTTTTTTTCTTTGCCATTCGAAGCTTCGCTTCGACTAGTTTTATGAGATTGCACCCACTCACCCACACCCGCATGTCTTAGGGCTATCTTAAATGGTTGCTGATGCACTTGCCCATGGATACATTGGTCGAGCATAGAAGGGCTTATGATGAGGGGCTTGCTCCTAGCAATGTGATACTAGATGATGGACTGGCTGGCTAAAGTGATCAACCAATATGGTAATGACATAAAACCAAGGGACCTGTCACCTTCCTCTTCATTAATAAGAGATTTGAGTATAAGGAAGCTTTTCATATAAACTATTGGGGTAGATGGTGGATGATAAGAGAGATGCCTTGTGACCTTACCTACCTTATCTTTACCTTTAGGGAAGACTCCTTGACTAGTGGATATCAAATATCCTCATAAATGATGACTATGGTCTATGGACCCTCCCATATGGGACATGCAAACCTTACTATGACTTTAGAGGAGGCTTACAATCTGGCTCACACCTAGGGTAAGGGGGCCAACTTAAGGCCACCTAAGCCGAGAAGGCCGGTTCTTGGGTCATGGTGCACAAAACAGAGCGTGGAGAGGCACAACTAAAAGCTGAGTCTCCACTCTACAAGGGGCCGAAAGGGCGGTGCAATCTGCGCTCCACACATGGCGTACGACGACGGCAATTTTTTATAGTGTAACAAAATTGCACGTGAGTAGTGATCAAGGGAAGGGGGTAATTAGGTCCATTTGGCAAGCAAGGCTAGATCTACGATCTCATGATTGAGATTGACGCTCAAACACGCTAACCACCCCAACACCCCTTGTGTTGTGTCCCATAATTGAAACACAATATACATATTTAGTAGGAGGGGTAGTGTCCTTGTGCAAGGACCCGGCTTTTTAATGGCCCCTTTACCCTCGTGAGGAGGATGACAATCGTGCTCACACTACGGAATAGCCTATGCTTATGCCAATAGACCTTATGTGAATGATCCATAGATCGAGATGCAAAACGTTTATGCAAAAAAAACCCAAGTAGCTTTTATGTTTTTATGTTAGCAAGGAATTGCATTCACGTCCAAGGTGCCAACTAGCTAGTAATATAGAGATCGTGGAAAGTTCTAATCATCCAAGCATATCAGTGTAGTGGCACCCTTATGTAATTTAATCCCCCTAAACATTCAATTAACCTTTTGAAAAAAATTATTTTCCAACCTTGATTTGTAACCTGGCAAAGTAGTACTTACAATACAGTTTACCATAACGTTTTAGAAGTACAGCTCAAATTCTGAGCTTTAAGGTCCAATGAGATTATTGTCAAGTTCCTTACTTTGCCTCATGACTAACACCTCTATTTTAGATAGGGGGCAATGGGATCAAAGGCCGAGAAGTTCACGCGCAAAAGCTGAGAAGATCGTAGCCCCAAAATCAAATCAAAAACTAAACCTGGACAGCCCAGGAAATGCATTTTATTTCATAATATAATGTTGTAAAAAGGGTTGTGAGTACACAATGCGTGCGCGGTGTCGTGCCGTGGCACGTACATAGTGTGAAATAAAAACATTCACCTCACTTTTGATATTTCTCGATGCATGGAAAAAAAAAGCAATAATGTACATATCGTGATATATGCTAAAGTGGCTACTGCAGTCGCTATCATGTACATACCTATCCGAGGAGTCGTGGCCCTGGATGTGGCTCATTTGCGTGCTTTTTCACTTGATAAGATGTTTAATTTGGTTTGACAATGTACATAGTCCAAGTGTTGCATGGTGGCACACTCATCTCGCCTACAAAGACTGATGCGAGCGAAAACTGCTAAAAATAGTAGCTAATAGGCGTCGTTGCAGAATTGCATGAAAAGTGACCCAAAATGGTATATTGATGAAAAATGATTCTTATCTATGCTTTTTATGCTTATGCAAGTGATCCCACAAATTTAGGGATTTTCTTGACTCCGTTTGGGATTTTTCGCATCAAATTAAAAATGACATTTTTTGGGTAAAAAATGAGCTGAAAATGGCCTAGTTTTGGTCCAAAGTGGCAAAATGGCTTAGAAATTGACACATCAGCTCATATTTCCGTGGGGAAGGGAGAGAAGGGGGCTTTTTACAGAAAAAACCAGCAATTTTGCTCTACTGTGTAATTGCTTCCATGGTTGCCCAATCTATGTGTGCTGCAGTCCCGCCTCTTCGCAATCTTGTATCTGAGGTGATCCTCTCATCATAATCTCGACTACGAAAACAAGCAGACTCCAAGCACGATAGGAAAGAGGGTTTGTGACTTGATGTCACGAATGCTCTCAGATTTTCTATCACCCTTAGAAAGAGGGTTGGTGATTCTCCACAAATGCTTTTTCACAAAGTGTTTGTGACTCTCATCACGAACTCTCACAGCCAGAGGTTTTGCACCTTCCTAGCTAGACCACACACATTCCGATGGATGCACTTTGATCTTGCACTCATACAAATGTTTCAAGCATTTTTCATGTACATGCAACAACAACAACAACAAGCAACGGAAAGAAGACAAATTTCAACCACAAAATCACTACAGTCCATTGTGAAGAGAATTGACCAGTTTGATGGCAAGGACATCACAAAGTATCTACGAGATTATATGAAGGAAATGAAGTTAAACAGAGTGTGTGAGGAAGACATGGTTCGAAGTTTTGAGCTAGTTTGTGTCCCAAAGATCAGAGACCGTATTAGGGTAATTCAAAATGCTCATGGAAGAAATTGGGAGGAATTCAAGATTTCTCTAAAAGAAGACTACTTTATGGAGGACTATGAGAGGGTGACCAAAAGAACTTTCTTAGATTGGGTTGCAAAGCCTAAAGAAGGGATTTCTGCTACAGATCTTCTCAGAGAGTTTGAGCGACACTATGCTCAACTATCACAAACTGAACAAGCTTCCTTGGATAGGGAGACGGTAGAACTTTTCCTACAAGCAGCGGGCAAAGAAATTAAAGAAAAGTTAGAGCTTCTCTTGGAAGACAAAGATGCAGAGCAAGGTTTGAAGACAAGGTGGAATGATGTACAAGATGCAGTCTGCCTGTTGGAAAAAAGACAATGCAGAAGAGACAAGATGGTGGTGAACAATGGTGCTCTAGTTCCTGCTATTACTGAGAAGCAGTCAAAACCTTCTATTGTAGCTTCTAAGGATGATGGGTCTATGCTTGAAGAACTTGTGAAGGGCATACATGAGCTGAAATTAAAGCTAGAAAGGCTTGAAGAAAAGGGGCAAACGTTTGGACAATCATCAAGTCAAAGACCTCAAAACAGAGAGGGATTTGTAAATAGGTGCATCTGGTGTGACAGCCCAGACCATCCAAGAAGGGACTGTGAAAGCTTCAAAGATGCCTTGGGTAAAGATCTTGTCTTCGTCAAAGAAGGGAAGATACATCTTAGTGAAACACGGAAGCCGTTGGCGACCAACTTTGGCAAAGGAGGGATGAAAAAGCTAGTTGAGGACATGGAAACAAGTCATGCTATCTCAATGGTTAAAGAAGAGGCATTTGGCTTAAAGGCTGGTCAAGTCATGCTCAAAGGGTCAAAATATATTGACGACGTGAGTGAGGATGGTGAAGATGTTTGGCCATCGGCGATGGAGTTATCTATGAAGGGAAAGTTGACTAAAGAAGTGTTACATGAAGCAGGAGATTGTATCCGTCTTGAGACTGGGTGAAATGAACCTGTAGATGATTTGTCAGTGCATGCCTACATTGCAAAGTGTTGAGGAAACAAGGCACTTGTTGAAAAAAGCAGGAGAGAAAATGGAGATGAAGGCCCCTCAAAGAGGGCTACTAGAGAGGAGGGAGAAAGGATCCGAGTCCCTCTCAAGAGCCCATGGCAAGGGAGCCTTCATCACAAGAAGTACCAATGAAAGATGCTGCATCAAAGGAGAAGCAAGATAAAGAAAAGAGCAAGGGAAAATGCCCATCATACAAGCTACAATCAGATATTGAAGCTGCCACAGATTTAAAGAAAGTTTTAGAGGAAAGGATCTTAAATAGCAAGGTGGAGTTTACATTGGGAGAAGTCCTTGGCATTGCAAAAAGAGAGTTTCACGAGGAAATCATTGATATCATAAGAAGGAAGCGACAAGCTTTAACGGAGTCTATCCAATCAGAGGCTGAAGAGAGTGCTTCAAAGACACATGTGATACAAGTACAACAAATAGATGAAGATGATAATTTTGTAAGCTGCTACCAGTCTTTGGGCGGTAGAAATAGGCATGTTAAATTTGAAGATGAAGATGAAGACGAAGCCACTCATAAGAGCCACTATTCTAGAAACCATTGGGCAAGGGCTACAACAGAAACCTTGGTTAAGGTGGGAGATCTTGAGGAGCCTTATGTGGCCTTGATAGACCATGGTTCAGAGATTAACCTCATGTCCAAGAGTCTCTATATGAAGGGAAAGTGACCAATTGATACTGACCATGGGTGGATGATTAGGGTTGCAAACAACTCATCTGGGGATCTCTATGATGCTTGTCCAAATGTTAATGTAACCATAGGGGATGTGAAAGGTGAGAAAAATTTCTTTGTTCAAGAGATGTCAAGCTACCCTCTAATCCTTGGACAACCATACATCACCGCAGTGTGAATGGAGACAAAAGTATTGGATGATGGATCTGCCTATGCCAGGGTCAAAAGCAAAGATGGAAAATGAGTTGTTCAATTCTTGACAGTTTGCGTTGACCATGAGCGAAATTGTGACAGCTTAAGGGACCATTCTCTACCAAAATCAAGCAAGGAGTTTGAGATCAAAGGGAGATGAGGGGTTTTGGCTGAGTACCATTGTGAAGCGGGAGTGCAGTGGTACAGAAAGAAAAAGGTTCTCGCCTGATCCGAAGGGAGATGAAGTTTTTTCTACAGGTGCCCTAGTAGCAAAGGATGGATCAATATCTTTCACAAAGCTTGGAGATTTAAAGAAAGGAAAAAAACAATATGTAAATAGTGTACAGAGAAAATACAGAAACCATAATTTACTAGATGAAGACGAGTACATTTCAGGTGTTTTTGAGGAGGTTTGTTTTGTAGATACTATGGGTGATCTCAATGCTATAACAAGTTCTAGTTTCCAATAAGGAAATGTCCTGGTAAAAGTAGCTTCTATGGACATGTATAGAATCATTGAGTCTTTCAAAGACTCGAGGAGTTCTTCAATGGGCAAAAAGATGTAGAAGTGCGAGTGGAGACGAAGTACAAAACTATAGCAAACAAGGTGAAACCAGTGACATTGCCTTTGCCTACAGATTGCAAGGAAATGATGGATCAGGCTTCTTTGCAATCTAGTCTCCGAGATCCAAAAAGAATTGGACACAAGTTTACGCAAGAGTCATTGAAGATGTTAAAAGTTGGAGGCAATGACTCCTTGACAGAGATTGAAAGAAAATGCTTTGAACAGACACTCTCCAAACATGGAAAAGATTTTGCATTTGAGCCGCATGAGATAGGATGTGTGGATCCATCTATAGTTGAACCAATGGTAATATTCACTATATCTCATGTGCCTTGGAATCTACGACCAATTCCAGTGCCAAAAGCACTCTTGTCAAAGCTTATAGATTTACTCAATGAAAAGATAAAGATGGGGATTTTGGAACCTTCATGTGCCCCCTACTCAAGCAGATGGTTCACAGTACCAAAGAAAAATGGAGCTCTACGCTTCATTCAAGACATGCAGCCTGTCAACAAAGTCACAATTAGGAATATGGGTACGGGGCCAATTGTAGATGTGAGTTTGCAGAAGCATTTGTAGGAAGGGAAATATATTCTATGGGAGATTTGTACTCAGGGTATGATCAGTTCCAACTAGCAATGGAAAGCAGGGACTTGACTACCATGAGAACACCCTTGGGTTTGGGAAGGATGTGCACCTTACCGCAAGGAGCAACCAACTCGGTTGCGCACATGATGAACGGTATGAACAAAGTCCTTCGTGACTTCATACCTCAAATTACAATGCCTTCTCTTGATGACGTTCCAATCAAAGGATGCGACTTAGTTTAAAAAGATGAGGCTCTAGATTCGAGGGGGTGCCGTAAATATGTAGCAAACCACATCAATGATTGTGATACAATTTTAACAAGGCTGGAAGAAGTGAACCTTACATTATCTGGGAAAAATTCAATGTTTGGGGTTGAAGAAATATTGAGTGGGACATCTTTGTAATCCTCATGGCCGCCGACCTTGTCCAACTAAAGTGGATGCAATACAGAGGATGAAGGAAGTATGCGTAAATATCACGGAGGTGAGAAGGTTTCTAGGTGCATGTGTCTTCTATCTCACATGGATTCCGCATTATGCACATGTTGCAGATCCTCTTTATCAATTGCTAAGGAAGAATCAAAGGTTTCAATGGAATGATGTACATGTAAAAGCTATGAGGAAGTTGAATCAATTGTTGTTGTCTTCACCAACTTTGAGGAAGATTGACTATGAGTGTGGAAGACCGGTGATTGTGACAGTGGACACTAGTCCAACGGGAATTGGATGGGCAGTAGGACAAGACGATGAAGAGAAACACAGGTATGTGGTGAGGTTTGGGGCCAAGGTTCTAATCTCTCGCCAAAGAGCATATCCACAGGTAAAAAGGGAGTTATGGGGGGTGATTACAACATTAAAGTGTGACAAAGAGTACTTCATTGGAGCATCTGTAGTTGTGGAGACTGATTGCTTACCACTTCTAGGGATGATTGCAAGCTGCTCTACTCCTGATATTGCTATGCTTTGGTGGATTGCTTATATAAAGTCCTTGAACCCAGAATTGAATCACATTGCAGGAAAAGATAATGCAATGGCAGATATTCTTTCAAGGGAAAGGTATGAAGATGAGGATGATATGATTGATGAGGAAGAAGATGTGGGCACAGAATTCTACACAATTTCTCATGCAAAGTGTGATGATATATGCATTGTATCTTCACTTGAATCCTTTTCAAAGGAGTTCTATGAGGATGAATGGTTGCTCATAGGTTGCTACCTGAGTACTTTACAAAAGCAAGATGATTGGAGTGAGTCAAAATTCAAAAGGATCAGAAAGAAATCATACATTAGGAAAAATATGGACTCTTCTTGGGCCTTTTTGATTAGTGAAGGCTTAAGGGAGAACCAATGAGAAGGCTCTTGGGATATCACCTAGAGGGGGAGGAATGGTAGGGGTGCAGCCTAATTGTCTCCCTCTTCAATGCTTGGTTCTTAGAGAGAGGTGGGAGGTAGGCTGGGGGGGGGGTAAATAGGAGGAGAGAGGTGTCATAAAAGAGGGAGGGACCCCCAAAAAAAAAACGCGCATGCTTAAAAACCCAAAAAATTGAATTTTTTTAAAAAGTTCCAAAGTTGACCCATTTGCCTCCAAAACTGCCCCAAAACATAAACTAACTTAAAAAAGTCAAATTTTCCCCCCAAAATCTACTTTTCTCTCTCTCCCTCATTACTTTTCTCTCCCACACTCTCCCTCTTCTCCCTCCTCCCATTCTCTCTTTACAATCAAGGCAGCCATAGCCAAAAGCTTTCCACCACTCTCTTCCTCTCTCTCCATAGCTCACCCTTCTCTCACACCTCCATCAACCCTCTACAGTCCCACACTCCATAGCCCACAGCTCCACTATCCTCTCTACCTCTCTACCTCTCACTCCTCTCTTTCTCTATCTCCACTGTCAAAGCCACCATAGCCACCATAAGCAGCTCACCTCACCCTCCCCTCAGCTCCTCATTCTCTCTCCACAGTACTCAACTCTTTCAAATCCCTTCCTAAGCCCAACTTCCCAAGCATGTCCACGCATAGACGGCCCAAACCAGAGATAGAGGAGATTGTGTTGCACAACACAAAAGACTCAGAGGGGGTATGGATCCCACAAGTGCTCAAGAAGGGTGCATGGATCTACATGCAACCGTCACGTGCTGGACCTCATCGCGTACGGTGTCGAGGCCTATTGGAACGTCATTGGAAGGGCCGGCTATTGACATTCAAAGAAACAAAGTCCGGAATGGTGGCCATCGTGCAACACGTCTACAGTGCAGCTGAGCTCCACCTCAAGAGAGCTTCTACTCAATTTGCACCTCATTGTAAGTTTTCATGGTTTAGCTATCCCATGCATATGTCATGTTTACGTTTATGTGATCATTATGTTTAACTAAGGACATTTGTAAAGATGTTTTTCCATCCAGCTTAGTTGAGGAGCAGCCGCTTGAGTGCCTCTCAGACACGTTCATGGTTGTGCATGCTCACATTGGGGAGCTTATGTTTCCTAATGTTTCATTGAAAAAAATTACCGAGCAGCGAATATTCATGTACTCCCACAAGTATGTGGTGCTGAAGTCAAGCCAAAGCTATGGTAGGTTAGAAGCCGTGGAGACACCCTCATTGCAGAGTGCAGAATGGCCAACTCCAGACCATTGGGCTTTGCTTTCTTTCAAGCGCAAGGTGCTGCAAGATTTCCAAGGGTTCCTAAAGTTTGGTAAGGCAACCAGATCGGTGGGTCTTAGTTGGCATTGTCCCATTCATTTGTTTGTGCATGCATTCCGCTCTCTACCGATTGTAGAAACACCAACAGTGTTTGTTTGCAAAGAAGTTGACATAGATGCAATGGACACCATTCTAGGTGTCAATTGGGGCTATGTTGACGGTTTGCATGATGGTGACCGTTATAAGTGCAATGTGTCCCCCACACAGCTTTGCCTTCGGTATTTGAAAGCAAGGTGCACATTGTATGCACAGTTTAGCTATGAGAGGTGGATGCACAAACGTGGAAAATGGATACCCTTGCAGTTGACAACCGAAGAGATTCAATCCTTTGAAATTCGTGTCCGCATGCCCAATAACGAGGTGGAGGTGGTTGCAGTGAATCCGCATTGGACTCTTGCCAATCTTCGGGAACACTTTGTCATAATGGGATTCGAGGATGTTGGTAATGCAAGTTTCAAACTAGAACAACGCAAGGTTTGCTTTGTGCTTCCTTAGCTACCTTTTCTTATTTTTTGAGGGTTTTTGTATTTTGATTGCCCATTTTTGGTTGTATAGATTGGAAGGCGGATGGAGGCCACTATGCTTGTTTACAAAGATTGGGCTATAGACGAAATCATCTTGTCTAAGTGAATTGGCTTGTAACTTTAATCGTTTATATATTGGATACTTTATTAAATATTTTGAAAAGTTTTAAGGTGTTGTACTTGATTTTGTACTTGAGTTTTAAGGTGGTGTAAATTTATTTTTTAAATCCATATTTTTTATTTTTTTCGAGATAGAATATGTCTATATAAGGAGGACCACCTCCTCATTTCACCATTTTCATCCCAGCATTGCAGAGAGACCTAGCATACCCAATCACGCAAAGAGAAGACATGGATGCTACTAGTGCTTTAGATGCATTCCTTACTGAGGTTGGGCATGCAAATCGCCCTGAGCTTCAAGCATTTTTCACAACCCAACCCGATTTGGAAACCACCTTGACCCTCCACTCTCAATCTCTTGAGCACATTGCTTCATACATTTCCACGCGCATGGGGAGATTCATTGTTGAGTTACCAAACCGACCAGGGCAATGGGTCCCTGAAGGCCTTCTCCACCACATCTACCAAGGGGACAGGCCATTTCATGAGCGGCTTGCACTCTTTGCCACCAATGCACAACCCGCCGGACAATATGTGCGGCTTGAAGCTGATGATGTGCGAGCAATGCGTAAGGGAAGGATCGGAAACACTTTTTTCTTTTGTTCAGTCCATAATGATCTTCCTCCTTCATGAGTGCCCAGCAGGCCCTGACGTAGTGCTACCTCACTTGCAGATCGGCGGGGTATTGGCTGATGTGAAGGACCCCAAGCCCGCGGCCATTGACTCATCCCCAGAGGAGAGGACGCTTTCCTTGACCTACCCTACAGGGATTCAAGGCCTCTTGGAGGCCTCTCCATCAGTCGGTTCATCCTCGGGACCGCCAGAAGGAACCACCACTCGGGATGCCATCCCTGAGGTAGAGATTACCTGCTTCTCCTCCATTGTGGTGGGTGGGGAGGAGTTTGTGTTTATGCACGATCTGGAGAAATCCTTTCAGCTTCGCATGGATGAGTGTTTCGCCATCCTCGATGCCCATGGAAAGTTTGAGCTTGATACCACCACCTCCCATGACGATGATCTCCTACTACCCATGGGGAATACTTTGGCGGACACAGTGGCGATCGCACAAGCCGAGGTGGCAGCGGCCGAGCAGGCCAAGGTCTCTGAGGAGGAGTTTGTGGCCGTGCAAGCCATGTGTTTGGCTAAACGCGCAAGAGTGGATTCACCACCACCTGCTGCAACACCTGTTTTGCTTGATCCAAAGGGGAAGTCAAGCGTGGATCTTTACTTGCACCCGGATGCCGATGAGGAGGATCGTAGACAAGAGGTATAGATGCTCACTTACATTTGATTGTTACAAATGATTTTGTTAATGTTATATCATAATTCTGTGCCATATCTCAGAAAACCTATGTTCTGCAGGATGTTCTGGAGGTTGACACCTGGGCGCAACGGTCAGGGGGGAGGAGGACGCCGTTCGGACCTCAAGCGGCACTTGCTCACTACCTCGGCACACTTCCCACTGGTATCGTGGTGTTTGTACATTCCGACTTCTCTCCCAATGGTCGCTACAACATTTTTGCTCTCCATTCACTCTCCAAGGCGTTGTGTTTAACAAAACTTGCCCAAACGGCCAACCTTGTAGTGCTTGTAAAGAAAGATTTTGCAATATCCACTTTCGGTGTAAACTTTCGCGGGCTCCTTATTGCCCATGTCGGCATGAACCAAGCTGTAGGGGTTAATGACACCCAAGAAATCACAACCACTTTACTTAACAGGGAGCCACCCCAAAAGGCCAAGCGCCAGAAAATTGTAATTAGAAAGATCCTAAAGCAAAAGCCGGATATCATGTAAAGCATTGATTTCTTTAATGAAAATACTTTTTGCTGTCTATGACTCTCTTTCTTGCAAGGTTTTGAATTTCTTATATGTTGGGCTTCCATTGTGTATGAGAAGCACCATAATTTTTGCTATGACTACTAAAGCGTTTGGCAAGCATTAAAATTTAAAAAATGTATACTTTGTTATTTCTAGGCTTCCAAAGTTATGTATGTGCCTAGTAAAGGGCTTGGAAGTCCCTAAACAATGTTGCCACAAGGGCGAGCATTAGGGCTTTCCATCAGCAGATGAAGTGTGCAAATGCGCGCCCTTGTGGCAGATCAAATTGGACACATCTAAGAGCATACCCAAGTACAAAACAGAGTTTCAAGGCATTAATACCTAGTTGCAAAAGAGAAACACATGGATACCCACGTAACCTTAAGCCCATCTTGCCCCAGATACCTAAAGATGTATTAACAAACCACAAAACTGTGGCAATATCTAAACCCTTCTTGGAGAATAGGAGCATATCCAGTTACAAAACAGAGTGAGAAGACAATAATACCCAGCTGCAAAACAAGAAGACATGGATACCCAGGTAACCTTAAGCCCATCTTGCCCCAGATACCTAAAGTTGTATTAACAAACCACAAGAGTAAACTTTGTGGCAATATCTAAGCCCTTTCTGGAGTTTAGGATTGACATGGACTAAGGGGGGATGAATACCAGTAGCATCTATGCTAATTGAAGCATTGAAGCAAACAAAACATACTTATTGCTTGTCAAAATTGTCTGGAAACCACTGGAGAGTGTCAAAAAAGCACTAGGAGAGGCTGCCACAAGGACGCGCATTATGTCCATCCATATGCCTCTGGAAGCCCAAAATGCGCGCCCTTGTGGCAGCCAACTTGGGGGCATTCCAAGCCATTTTGAACACTTTGTAGATGTTTTTGCCATGCAATAGTGAGTCACATAGCATGGATACATCAGGAAGTGCATGCCCCACTTAGCCAAGGTGCTAAACGTAGGCAATTTTTCACAATAACAAGCTAATGGCTACATACATACAATAGAAGGTAGACAAAACTTGAACCACTTCTACATTGCATGGTGCAGAATTAAAACAATACAATGCACACTGGGGTATACAATAAAAGACGCTTATATTCAAATTCTTCCCAATACAATGCACAGAGTGGGATATAGAATCAAAAGACGCTTGTATTCAAATTCTTTCCAATCTTGGAGTTCCGTAAATACAAAAAGGTTGATGCCTAATTACAAGATACTCCTCATGGCGCAAACGGCGAGCAAGCTGCATATCCTTGGGCATAATGGTTACACGCTTTGCATGGATGGCACAGAGGTTAGAATCCTCGAATATGCTAGTTAAATATTGCTCTGCTTCCTCTTGGACTGCCTCTATGGCCACGACGCCCATCCGAAACTGAGTGTTGTACAATTGCAAAACCTCCCTGCATAGCCTTGCAAAAGGGGCCCTCCGAATCAAGAGCTCGGTGCTCTTTTGATAGTGTCGAATCTCCGCAAAAGCACGGCTGCGCTTTCGTACCTTATGAGGTCGACGTGGAGGTGCATTTTTGGCAGGAGTCG
This sequence comes from Adiantum capillus-veneris, assembly GCF_014529385.1. Taxonomy (NCBI): domain Eukaryota; kingdom Viridiplantae; phylum Streptophyta; class Polypodiopsida; order Polypodiales; family Pteridaceae; genus Adiantum; species Adiantum capillus-veneris. The sequence continues at coordinate 114,707,982 of NC_140938.1, read as the reverse complement.
GGGCAGCTTGCTTCCTCTTCTTGTAGACAATGCTCTTTCTCTTTTTTTTTTGCAAAGGCACTTCCAACACCTCATAATCGGATTCCACCCACTCTCCATCTGATTCGTGCTCTTCACTATCGACCGGATGTGATGGTGTAGGTCCACTCCCTTTAGGAAGTGTCTTACCCCCAATAGACATGTGAGCCTGATAAGTTTGTATTTGGACGCCAACCCATGGGGCATCTTCATCCGTTTGTGTCTCTTCGGAGCCTTCTGATGGCTGCTTTTGGCTGTTTGTTTCTTTGCCCTGGTCGCTCTCATCCTCCCTGTTGCCATCAGAATCGTTGGAGTCTGATGAATAGACAACAAGACGATGTTTCCGTCTCTCTTTTGCTGCTGTAGAGGACTGGCCATGCTGATTTGAAGCTCCAGCTTCTTCTGTGTGGACTTCACCTTGAGCTTGTGAAGTTCCAGCTTTTGTTGCTGTACCTTTGAGTCGTTGGCCATCCGGCCCCTCTGGATATGCAATCCTAGCCGTTTGTTTTTTTCGTGCCATGGTTGTACCTAGTAGGGAAGATGACAAAATGAGCCCCTTCAACCTTTAAATAGGTTTTTTTGAGATTTGGGCCCTTTCACACTATGCGGCCAATTGAGTGAAGCTCAAATAAAGCAATTGAATTGAACAACTAAACCAGGATCATGCGGACGGCTGATGCGACGCCCAAATGCTGCCTTTTCGATATTTAGTTGCACGCCAAGCTTCGTGGCCAAGGGACGCTCGCGAGCGTTTCCACTTCTCGGATGCTGCAGTACGGGAAGCATTGCGTAACTGCTTTGCTTACATCGATTCTCTTGCTTTCTCAATAGTACGAGTTCTCCCAAAGGTGTGCCTAAAAAACCAATTAAACATCTCTTGGAGGTAGTTGGAGTGTGAACTACCACCACCATGCCGAGTATTCTTGAAGTAGACTCCTTTTGCTCGATAGTGGGACTTCTCCATGCCTTGTGTACTCCATATATCAAGTGAACCATAGCGGTCCATGAAGTATGCACCATGCGCATAGAGAATGTGCTAAAACAACCAAAAAGGAGATAAGCGAATAGAAAAGTTACATTTTCAAACATTGTATATGTATTAAGTCCGTTAAAACAAACCATGTAGTGTGTAATCTTGCTTTTATACCATCCGTCCTTAGCGGCCTTTGTGAATTCATAAAGCACCTTCTTGAACTCCTCTCGCTGCTCAACGGTGATGCTTGAAAGATTCATCAATTGCACAACCTTTTGAAAGGATGACCATACTAGCTTGCGTTGGTTAGCAACCTCCACATTGGGATCTTTGTCCGTCGTGCATGAACACAAATCTTTCCACAACTCCCACCGCTTCTCACTTGCTAGATTGACACTTGCCTTGGATACCTGCATTGGAGACTTTGACATCTTCTTGAAAAATCGACGTGCTTTGGCTCCATTCATGGAAACCTTCTGTGCCACCTCATATGTCTTCTCCCTACAAGTCTCTGCTACAATGTTCACCCTTGATCGGTGACATCCAATCTCATTAAGGAGCGTCTCCACCCCCTGCAAGGAGTCTTTTGACCGTTGAAGGGGCTTCATTGTGAAATCATAATCAATGTGATGCTTTAAGATCCTATCAAATATTCGCATAAACGCATGCAATGTGCAAAAGTGAACATTGTTGAGGGAGAAGGGAATTATGGGGTTCCACCCAGGATCTTTGCTATCCCTATTGGGCACCTGCAGCATATCACATGAAAGAACCGAACTTTGCCACTCCCTATTTATATGGTCATCATTATCATCGTCCTGACCTTCCACTTGAGTTGCTCCACTTGTCTTGTGCCCTTTCATACAGAATGGACAGGTAAGTAAAGAATTTGCACCTTGTTTGCATCGAAGCATGCACTTTATGGTCTTTAGATCACCACCTAAATGCCATTCAACATCAAACTCCCCACGTCCTGGAACCATGAGCTTCTCACCGTTTATTTGAGCTTTAATGACCTCTGTGACCCATGGGATTCTACTGAAAATCCATGCAAGGACTTCATGTGTCTCTTTCGGAACTTCAATTGCACCAAGCCACCATATATCCTTCTCTGATTGCACACTAAAAGAGGGCTTTGTCGCTTCACTCGAACTGCAAGATTGCTTGGCATAAGCTAGGGCTTCATTCATAAGCGTGATGCTCATTCTCTCCAACTTTCTCCCTTTAACAATTACACACTCATCCAACTTCAGCACGAACACAAGCTTGCCTTCAAGAACTGCCAACAACATAAAGCCTCAGAATGCATGTTATGACACATCATAGAGCATGTAGGCAACTCTAAACTAACCTGCATCACTCAAATTGTAGAAAACAGCTATGGAGTGCTGCAATCGTATCAAGTCCACAAAGATATTGTTGAATTTGGTGTAAACAAACCCTTCGGTCCGCAACACACTGTTAGAAACAGCACCGCTTCCCTTCCCGCGGCCCTTCCTTCCTTGTGATTTGCTACGGAGCAGCTAAAGAGGCATTGTGTCTTCAATATACGAGTAGTCCCCTAATCGGTGAACAACATCTTCATTTGACACCTTCTTGGCAATCTGCACTCTGTGAGGAAGTGGGAATAGGTTTTCCGTGACTCCTCGACTTGTTAATGCATCTTTTAATACTTGATGTATTGCTTGATAGCCCTTGGTACTAATCCCAACAGCATCACAAATATCTTGAACATCTAGATCAGTGACAATATTAGAAAAATCTCTAAGAACTCTCTTAGTGATTGCGTCTTTCAAGTGTTTTGCCTCTGGAGCATCAAGCATCCCAATAAAATCCTCTTTGTTGAAACAAGAACGAAGTAAAGTAGCCCTAGCTGATGCATTCTCGCCGCCGCACGTTTCTTGGACGAAGTTCCTATTGCCCAAAACAACAATGATGAGCCGTATTAAACTTAAACAACATGAGGGATAGAACATGTTACCTCATAGCTGTCACCCTTCGTTTTCTTGCACCTCCACGTGGTGCAAGAGTCTGAATTTCGGACAACTCTCGTTTCCTCACCCTACCTCCCATGGCAGTACTCTTCATGTGTGAAAGAGTATCCTCAAGCTTTTTAATTACATTTTCCTTGGTTGTGATGGTGCTCTTTGCCTCCTCAAGCGCACTAGTAGCTATTTGCATCTGAGCTTGAAGATTGTGGAAACTCCCATTGAGCAACTGGCAATGACGCAAGTAGATCTCGGACCGCGCAATCTCGTGTTTGTTGACTCTCTTGCAGTAGCCCAACAAACCTTGCTCTCCATTTTCAACGTATTGCAACAATGATGGAATGTTTGTAAAAGACGGATGAATATTGAGAGAAGGATCCTTTGGATACAAGCATCCGTCTGTCCAGAGATCCACATTCTTCTCCCCTTGAGCGCGGCGTTCGTTGGCTAAAGGTAATGTACCCAAGCATGTTTTCTTGGTCGGAACATACTCTTGAGGTAGGCATAGGAAAAGCCCTGGAGACCTACCGCGTGAAGAGCTTGCTGGGACATTGGTCACGTCGTCAAGAGGCATTGTAGGATGGAGAGATGGAGCTTGAAGGATGGAGAGATAGAGCTTGTAGGATGGAGAGATGGAGCTTGAAGGATGGAGAGATGGGTGCGTAGGTGCAGCAGCAGGTGCAGGTGTAAGGGGGGTGGGTGTAGGAGAGGAGCTTAGATTAGGAGAGAGAGTTTTCAATTTTGGGGGGAATTTTCTAAAAGTTTGGAGGGAGTAAAAAAATGTTGAATTTTGAGTAATTTAACTTAAAAAACTTTTTTTTATTATGTGTATATGTTGGGGGTACTTTTTAGGGGGGAATAGAGTTTTTTTTAAGTTTTTGAAAAAAGTCATTTTTTTGACCTCTTTGACCCGCGGATTTTCTTAGGTGGCATGGGAGAGTTAAGAGGCCACTTACAAGTTGGCCAAAAAGGTAGAGAGAGAAGACCCCCTACTCCCCTACTTTTCAAATGGTTTACCCCCCCCCTTCCCTACTTTTTAAATGGTTACCCCCCCCCCCCCCCCTTCCCCCTACCTTTTTAGGGGTCAAAGGTGGAGGAGACCCTACCAAAATAGCCCCATTCAAAGCCTTTGTCCCCCTTAATCTTGGCAGGCTTCCTTTAAATTAGGGATTCTTACAAGGCCCATGGAGAGTCTATTTTTTTTCCTAATGATGGATTCTTCTTGAGGGATGGCTACTTATGGAAACATCCTAAAAGAAGAGATGGGACTCCATTACGAGTAGTATGTGATAAGCCTACTTAAATCAAAGTTATCAAAGAGCTTCATGAAAGCCTATATGCTGGATATCGAGGTGTATGGGCTACTTTTTTCAAAGTGAAAGAGAGATATTGGTGGAAAGGCATGTATAAGGATGTAGCAGATTTTGTGTAGTCTTGTGTCACATGCCAAATGTATTCCAATGTACATCATCGTGATGAATTGCATCCTACATACCCATTAGCCCTGCACTATAAATGGGTTGTTGATCTAGTCACAATGCCTTTAGGACTTTGGCAAATGAGATACTTGGTACTTGCACGAGAAGACTTGACAAACCAAGTGGAAGGGCGTGCATTGAGGACAAAAACTACAGAAGCTATTTGTAAATTTTTGCTTGAAGATATAATTTGTCGCTATGGCTGTGTGGGAAAGATAGTTGCTGATAGAGGTGAGTTAGATGTAGATGAAGCAAGGGATTTCTTTACAAGAATTGGTATCAAGGCAGCCCTGACTTGTGCTTATAATCCAGAGGGAAATGGGAAAAGTGAAAGAGGACATCCTCCTATTATCAAAGCTTTGGCTAAGGCATGCAAAGGTAGAATGCGTGAGTGTTCCTAATTGCTCGTCTAAAGTAAAATTGAATGTGATTTGATGGTCCTTTCATCATAATCTCGACTACCAAAACAAGCACGTTCCAAGCACAATAGCAAAGAGGGTTTGTGACATTTTTGTCACGAACGCCCTTAGAGTTGAAACCATCTTTAGGAAGAGGGTTGGTGATTCTCCATAAAAACTTTTTTAGAAAGTGTTTGTGACTCTCATCACGAACTCTCACAGCCATAGGTTCCGCACCTTCCTAACTAGACCACACACATCCCGACAACGGGTGAGGTGGTTAGCCTATGTGACCCTAAACTCGGACGGCTGGGTGTTGGGTTCAAATCGCCCCATTGCGCCTCGTTTTTCCCGCTGTCCGTGTTTAATGTGCCTTGCCTTTTTGACGGCGCCCCTCGTTTTTCCCAATGACAAGGTTTAGTGCGCCTTGAGATTCCACCCCGCAGCCCCGACCGTCGATCCCATTACTCCACCCCGCATTTAATATGGGTGTCACTTAGTCCCAAGGCTAGCTTTGGAACAAAAATGTATTACTAACCTAGATGCTAAAGCTATGTCAACCAAGCCACCTATGCGAGTATAACATGAGCATCTGTTGATTGAGAGAGAAGAGAAGAAGAAGAGCGTGAAAGTTTTCGGAGGGGGGTTTCGGGGGGGGGGGGGGGGAGGTTTAATGGCTCCTCCCTCTCTCTCTCTCTCTCTCTCTCTCTCACACACACACACACACACACGAACTTTTGAGAGAGAAAGAGGAGGAAGAAGAATACAAGTTTTAAGAGTTGAGGCACGCCCAAGGTTAGTGGGGGAGAAAATTATACATAGGTTGTGCCCATGTAAAGTTTTGTGGTAGAGATTGTCGTGGAAAGAATGTAGTTGGTTGCAAATAATTTCATTGGAGCACATGCATCTACAAATGAAGAAACCATATTCTCATGGATAGAATGTAGTTGGTTGAAAATAATTTCATTGGAGCACACGCATCTACAAATGAGAAGAGCATATTCTTGCCGAGAAGATAGTTCAATACTATGTTTTTAGAGGCACTAGCAAGACCACAACAATGATTCTTAGGCTACTATCATGCGAGGCTTAGTTATCAGTTACAGATAACTAAGCCAACTATGCCCAGACAAAGCATTAAATGCATAACTAAGATTCTTGCATGGTCACACGAGGCTTAGTTATTCATTCATCCTCCTAACTAAGCCATGAACTTTATAGCTGTGCCAAAATCGACATAATTACAAAGGTGGACATAATTATTCATTTAATTCTCTATTTCGTATGTGATCGAGAGTGAAGCTTAGTTATTTGTTCAAATAATTGATAACTAAGTGACCATAGCCTTACATTCAAGGAAGATTTCCCTTTTACTACAAATAGGCTTTTTCTTTTCCCCAGAGCCCCAACTAATCTTCAGCTCCAACCTCATGGGAACAATCCCAATAGACCTCAACGATATATCCCACAAGTCTCCATACTTAGGCTAAGAGGGAATCCTTGGGTCATAGAAATGTTTTTCCCCGGTTTCCTCCTTATTCTTATTCTCTCTCTCTCTCTCTAGCGCGCGTACACACACACACACACACACACACACACACACACGCCTCTCAGGCGCTCACACGCAAACACACTCACACGCGGAGAGAGAGAGAGAGAGAGGATATTACAATGATGTGCATGAAATGATGTAAGATACCCTAACGAAATGATGGAGGCGCTCTCTTTTTGGGTGGGATGAAGTCATGTGCATAATACACACACACAGACATAATCTCTCTCTCTCTCGCTCTCTGTGAAGGGGGCGATGAAATAATGGCGCTCGCCTCATTTCTTTTACTTTGCAGGCACAGCAAGCTTTTGGGGCTGGACGACATCATCAGCATCAACATCATCATCATGAGTTTGCTGAGGCCCAGGGTGAGAGAGAGAGAGAGAGAGAGTGTGTGTTTTTCTCTGGCGAGACGGGGCGGGACCAACTCCAAACGAACGTGATAGATTCGCGGCTTTGCGTTTCCTGTTGCAAGCAAGGTCTGCAGCGCTCTCTCTCTCTCTCTCTCTCTCTCTCCATTGCAGGCAGCCTTTCGTTTGGATTACACGAGGCTCATGCGTGATGCGTCTCTCTCTCTCTCTCTCTCTCTCATTACCTACATCACACGCACACTCTCATGACGGGTAAAAATTGCCCCCACTCTCGCAGGATTAGAGCTTCACATGCATATTGCGCTCTCTCTCTCTCTCTCTCTCTCTCTCTCTCTTCCGGCCAAGGTGTCAGATGAGCCATCAACTCCCATTGCATGCAGCGAAGGAAACATGCACAAGCTACACAACGTCGTAGGTGTATAAATAGCGGGGGCGTCCCCCCCTCTCTCTCTCTCTCTCTCTCTCTCTCACACACACACACTCACACACACACGCATAGACATAGACATACAACTACTTTGAACTCCTCTTCCTCCTCCATCTTCTCTCTCTCTCTCTCACTCTCTCACACACAAACACACACAACGTGCATATCCCCTTCTTATTTGTGACTCAAATTCGCTTGGTGCAGGTCGGGAACATACCATAGTAAACCCTTGTTACTTTGTAGTGTTCCCTATCTGCATCAACTGAATTAGAGTCAAAAGTGAAACATCTCCTTCCCTTGCAATGGATGCTCTCCCTCTTCAACAGATGACAAAACCTCCATCTCAAACCGATGTCAAAACCATTCACGGTACCAGCTTCTCCAATTTTGGCTCCCCACTACTCATCAAGCTCTTGATAGCGGTATGCACTTTCCTTTCAATTTTGGCTCCCCGCTACTCATCAAGCTCTTCATAGAGGTATGCTCTTTTACTTTCAATTGATCCTCCTTGTAGAACAACATGAGTGCCCCAACAAATCCTTGTTTGAGGGAGGGCAAGGGGGCTACTGGCATATTCGTAAACATAGCATGTGGATTCAACGCAAGGGATTTTTGACGTGATTTTTTTATACATTTATATATTGCACAAAAGGGCACCAATTGAAAGGGACATACACAAATTGAACTAGAAAAGGATGTGTTATATTTATAAAAAACTTGCAAATGTGGATTTTCAATTTGGTCTTAAATGTATTGAATGTTGTTTTCAATACATGTGATATGGAGGGTTTACATATAGTGAACTCCTTGAAATATGTGTTATATTTATGAAAAACTTGCAAATGTTGGTCTGAAATGTATTGAATGTCGTTTTTAATACATGTGATATGGAGGGTTTACATATAGTGAACTCCTTTAAATTTTGGTATCCCTGTACAAAGATTTTTTGCTTTCTAAAACAAGATACATTGAAGAAGCGGCTCATTTGATTTTTTATTTATTTTTATAAACATGTTGCAAGTATAAATATAGCATGTATGCAGGAGTAATATGAATAATGATCTGTTAAATGTACATGATGTAAGAATAATTTGATATATGAAAACTGACCTCGGAAGCTTTTTTTGTGATCAACTTCTAAATTGCTTCATGAAAAAATAGACCTTGCATGAATGAGAATCCATTCTTTGATGCAGCCACAACATTCAAGATTAACTGAACTAGTTGGTTGTCCCTCATGTCATCACATGTAGCTATAGGATAAAGGGACCAACTTAAGGCCACTTAAGAGGGATGAAAAATTGCAGCCAATGTTCTTCATTGTTTTCAGCTTGTGAGGGTGCGCTCGAAAGCATAGCGTAAGGAATTCCATAGAGAGAAGACGTGTTGTGAATGGTGAGGCACGTAGTATGTAGAACGTCAAAGAAGATTTCCTATGTAATAAAAAAGATCGTGAAAAAGGAGTCAATGCAGGGTAAGAATAGAGCCGTTGCTCCACATAGTCTCGAACTCGCGATCTGACGGTGTCGATTGCATCTGGCTCTTTGCTAACTAGCCCAATACTGGCCTTGTTGTGTCTCATCACTAGAGAGCATCCAATATATGAAGGGCAACCAGTGCGCCTTGGCATAGGGGGCCGGTTTTTGACTGGCCCCTTTACCCTAGTCATTGTCAAGGAAGGGGTGATCATAAGTCTCTACCTATGCTAATTTACAATGTTTTTCCTTGAGGTAAGAGAAAGATGTGGATATTGTAGTGAGGGTAAATAGTTTATATATCTAAGACCTATGCAATGACTACATATTTATGTCTGAATTGATGGTTGATTGAATTAACCTCGCCTTTTTTTTTTCTTCTATAGTATTTTAGTCATGGACCGCCACTTTTACTACAATTAACTGGCAAGGTCCTCCCCAATGTTTAATCTATAGTCAATTGTATATTTTTGTACTGTACATGTAATTTTTATTCACGCTTAACTATTTTTTTGCATCTAATTAGTACTACCAATGAAATAAAGGCCACTTCAATGGCTTTAAGAGACATTTGAAAAAGAATTGTTCATACCTCTCAAGATTTCATAGAAGAAGATGCTTTTCAAAAATATTAACAACATGTACTATAAGCTGATAAAAAATAATAAGATTATGAAGTTCTCTTGATGGCCATCTCTAAGTACTATTTTTGTTAATATGTATGTCCACAAAATTTCATTAGATTTTCTCAAAGTTATTTTGCTTTTCTAGCGGGCTCAAATTTCTTTGAAAAATTCCTGTGTGTGTATAATATGTCATCAAGCTTCTATGCCACCTACTTAAAGATCTATATTCATCCTTACTATAAGTTGTAAATTGTAATTTTATTCTTAATCTACTGTTTTTTAAAAAGGCAAAGTTTTTACAATTGGATTTTAAGCTCAAAGTTTCACATCTTAAACATGTGCCCAAAATGGTCCATGGATTTTTTATGTTATATGTCAAATTTAAGCTTTTTTTTTGTGTGTGCAAAACTCACAATAGTGAGTAGTAGGGATTTCTTTCACGTCTTCACGTGAAGTGTGAAGTGGTAATAACTCATGTTATTAACACCCCATGGAAGTGTTAATAACATCAAATTCACATTGATTTGCTAAAATCGAGAGTTCTTGTTTGTTCGTGGGGATATTTGATTTGCCTAGTGGGTCCCCTTAGTAGCCCGATCGACAGGCTCGATATTCCCTCCCAATTTTCAAAGAGGTGCCAACTTCCAAGTTTGGAGAAGCCTATATAAACAATGCCTCATCCTCTAATTAGACATCCCTTTAGGCACACAATCTAGAGTCCTCACTAGAGCTGAAACGTGAGGTTCATTGAGCTTTATCATGTAAATTGACGTTTGTGTCTTTTTTTTCCTATAAGAATGTCCATGGATAGTTACCTCCCTTAGGTGTGTATTTGTCCAAAAGTAGGGTTGGGTAGGGCGTATTCTTGCGAAGAGTTTAGGTGGTGTAAGTGCGTGGGGCTCATTTCTATTGTTGGAATGGAGCACTCCTCATCACTACACAAATGTACTTGTATTTTATAACTAGTTACCTCCCTCAGGTGTCTATCTTCCTCTTGGATAGGAAGCATCATCTTTGTCAAGGTATTAATGTTTTTTGAAGGGCCCTTGATACTACTCAGAGGGCCAGGCTATTGTCCGTCTGGTAGCCTTTATGTCACATGGTCAATTTTTTGTGTATGTGAAGAGTTGTAAATCGAGAATTTTGTTAATTGGCATTGTGATCACATGAAAAAACATGTGATTACAAAAATGTAAAATCCCCAGTGAGTAGATTATATTAGCAGAATCACACAATTACAAATTCAAAACATGATCATATGGAGCGTCGATGCCTTCTCCCAAGACCCAGAGATTGGCAACACATTGGCTCATAGAGGAACCATACACCATAGTGGCACGACATTAGAGCAAACATTAGCTGAATAGGGAGGCCCCCCCCCCCCCCCCTCTCTCCCCACTAGAGCGGCCATTCCTTCTCCTAAGACATGATCATATCGAGTGGCTATGCCTTCTTCCAAAACCCAGAGATTGACATTGGCTAATAGAGGAACCACTACACAACAATGGCACGACATTACAACAAACATTAGCTGAATAGGGAGAGACCCCTCGCTAGAGAAAGGATCCATACACTTAACCATGAAAGTCAGCCAATGTAGCACTATTAGCCTTGTTCCACTCATCAAAGTTTATTTGTTCCTCAATGGTGACAATTTCTTTCCTACTTTCTTGTATAATCTCTATAAACCTAGCTGTTTCTAGGGCATTCTGGAAGACCCAACAGGCACGTCTTGTTTTAAGCGTTAGGGACTACTGAGTTGAATGAGAACTGTTAGTCGACTTGGAGGGAAGGAAACCGACGACTGTAGATGAAGTGAAGGCCTTTCTCCACATGCATTCACCAGATCCAAAGGGAATGAAGGATTCTCTCTCTCTCTCTCTCTCTCTCTCTCTCTCTCTCTCTCTCTCTCTCTCTCTCTCTCTCTCTCTCTCTTGAGGAGCCATTGGTGGCCCGTACCATCGTCTTCCTTGGCCTATTGTTGAAACAGTTGCTTGGATCTTTCTTTCTTCTCTCTCTTGCGCATGATTTTTGCAAGAGCTCCTTGTTGCATGCTCCCAGACAACATGGGGTAGCATGAGGTAGGGTGTAGGAAAGCGAGGATGCATATCTTGAGTGGGGAGGGTGCAGAGACTTGAGAGGAGGGTAGCTCGGCGAGCTCTTTGTGCAAGGCACAATAGAAGGAAGGGAAGCAGAAGGAGAATGTCCCGAAGGGTTGTACATGAGGATGGGAATATTCTAAGGTGATGAATATGTTTTAGTTAGAATGAGTATTGTTAGCAGATCTAAGCTTAAATTAGTGTTAAAGTAGATCATGGAGGAATAAGAAAAGTAGGAGAATCTAGTTGATAGATTAGAGAATTTCCAAGTCAAATATCATCTTATATGAGAGACCTTAGAGAGTTTCAAAATCCTCGTGTGAAGATATTTATATTTCATTTCAAGTCCTTTTCATGCTTTGGAATAGAAAATTGAATCTATGCATAAGAGCCTTTTAAAAAAAAAAAAAGTTCTTACTTCATACTTATTCAATTTATTCAATCATTAGGAATATTCCATGTGCTCGCGCACCATCTCCTCCATTTGCATGAAGGTATTCTCCTCCCCTAATTAAAGAAGGGATCATTGTCATAAGACTCGATCATAGAAAGATCATAGTTTGGTATGTACTGGAGCTGCTGTAAACCAATCAGACAAGTGCCTTGTATGACTTCCACGGCTCTAAATAATAATAAAAAAACCCAGATGATGTGGCCTTCCCAACCCTGACTTGCCTTGCTCCTTTCGCTAGTATACTATATGCTCCTCCTGCTAAAGTATAATTGCCTCCCCCCCCCCCCCCCCTCCCTTTCTTTCGCACAGGTGTTTTCTTGGATGTTCTCGCTACCTACAACCCCCCCTTTCCAATAAAGGAATCTCCTACAATTCGGCTTATTAAGGATTTAATTTTTAAAATGTGTACGACATACTCATAAAAGCTTGCATATTTAACGGAGGCATAGAGATAGTCTCTTTTCATCCATGAATATGACACTATTGGTCATATATCCAATTATAAGGTCTTAATGCGACCACTAGAAGTGCTCTAGGATTTTGAGAACTACAAAAAAAAGAAGAAGAAAATTTGTTACCATATACATGTGGTAGTGATGTGTGTGAACACACTAGGACCGCCGGGGCATTTTTTCCCTCTTTAGGAGGTTTTTTCCCCGTGCATTGTATATACGCCCATCACTCTAGGGCTATCAATCTTTCCATTGCACACTAAGTAACACACTCTCTATTGTGTGCCTTGATCTTCCTTCGTCTTCTCCAAGCTGTGTGTGTTTCTCTGCAACCCTAATTTCAACAATTGGTATCAGAGCAGGTCACGTCCTCCCGGGCTTAGTCGCTAGCTGCTCCAGCACATGCCTGCTCACTTTTCTCCGATTTCAGTGAGCTTTGGCGAGCGTTCGCAGGTTGACAAAAATTTTGGGAAAGGTCAAAGAGCTTGGTTTGCTCAGAATTTTGATTTGGGCTCATTTCGGCCTCCGTTTCTACTATAGGCAGTACTGCACAGGCTATTTCGTCATTTTGTGTAGAATTTCTGTCAGTGCCGTTTTTTGCATAACAGGTGCCTTATAGTCTACTACGGTTTGTGCTATATAGCACAGGTTGTTCCCGCTCCGTTTTTCCTATTTTTGGGCAGTTTTCACATCAGGTGCAGCATTTACCATGGCTGACAACAATAACACAGATGTGTTCAAGATGTTTGCTGTTGAGGACAGGTTGGATGGGGACAACTACGCTATGTGGGCTTATATGATGCAACATGTTCTTGTGTCAAAGGGTGTGTGGAACATTGTGCAGGGCATTGATGTACATCCTAGTTCTGAGGATGTAGGCGATGTTGAGGATGTTGCAGGTTTTGCTGCAAGGATTGCATCTGTTAGAGTTGTTTTGCCTATGGAAGAACAAGATCGTTGGGATGTTAACGATGCGCAGGCACATGCATTGATTGCGTTGTCTGTGAAGTGCACCATTGTTCCTCACATCCGTTCAGCAAAATTTGCAAAACAGGCTTGGGATATTTTAGCAGGTCTTTATGCAAGCCACAATGAGGCTAAAACTGCTTTGCTACGTAAAGAGCTGGAGTCGAAGATTATGCATGAGGGTGAAAGCATGTTAACTTGTCATGCTTTTTCATGTCCCGCACAATGCTAACTAGCACAATTTTGACATATGCTACTAGTACAATAACTTGAGCTACATCTGCAAGATCTATGACATATGATATATCAATAGAAAGCACTTGAAACAAGGAATCCAAATGTACAACCTCCGACAAATTTTGATATTATTTGTAAAAAATTTACCGGACGCCCAACTTTTCAAAGATGTGCTAACTTGAAACTGCTAACTAGCAGAAAAAGCGCGACAGGTTAACATGCTTTCACCCATGAGGAAGACGATATGGACACTTTCCTTGCTAGTGTCAAGGATATCAATGAGCAGCTTATTTCTGCAGGTGAAATCATTTCAGACAGTTCCCTTGTGCAGACTGTCTTGATGCCTTACCAGATTCCTACCAGACTTTTGCTAGTACTTGGAGACTGATGACCCAAGGAAATCCTGAAGTTGTCAAGTTTGATGCATTATGCACATTGCTGTTGCAAGAGTCACTTTCCAAAAAAAACAGGACTAGGCAGCATGCAGTTGAACAGGTTTTTATTGCTTCTCAAAGAAAGGGTGGTAATGCAGCCACTTCTTATGGTTCTGCTGCAACTGGCAAAAATTCTGTTCCTAATGCTTCTGCTAGCAGCACTTCGTCTGGCAATTCTGGTGATAAGGGCAAAAAGAAGATGCGTTGCCATTATTGTAAAGCCAATGATCACTTGATCAAGTCGTGTCCTAAGTTGAAGGCCAAAGAGGCTAAGAAGAAAGAGGGTGGTTCCACTACAAATGATGGTTCCACTACAAATGCAACCATTGTTGAGTCTTCTGTGAAAGGAGACTGTAATGCTGATGTTGATGCAGAATAGGCTTTTAGCGCAGAGTGCACTTACAATCCTGCTGTCCATGATGCATGCTTGTCAGTTGCTGCAGATTCACATGTATGGTATTTTGAGAGTGGTGCTACAAAGCACATTACCTCACATCGTGAATTGTTTACCTCTCTCGAGTCAGTCCCTCATGGGAATTCAGTCACTTGTGCCAACAACGCCTCTTATCCAGTTCAAGGAGTTGGAAAGATTGTGCTCACTGCTGCTAATGGCAGTTCCTTCACACTTGTTGATGCACTTTATGTACCTGGGATCAAGAAGAATCTCTTGTCGGTATCCGCACTTGCTAGACTTGGACTTGTAGTCAAATTTGTGGATGACAGATGTACAGTTCATGATCTCAGTTTTGGTGATGAAATTGTTGCATCTGGCCTTTTGTGCCGTGGGGTGTATAAGCTCACTTTGTATGACAAGTGTGGACAAAATTTTGCAAATGCTGTTGCAGATTCAAGGGCTATTTCAGATGCAAAACTTTGGCATGCACGTTTTGGTCATCTGAATTTTGCCAGTTTGCTGCGTTTGCAGAAATCTGATATGGTTGCATCTTGCCGCCTCTTGAAGCACCTGTCAAACATGTTTGTGAAGGCTGTATTTTGGGTAAGATGCAGCGTTCTAAATTTCCAAAGGATGGTTCAGTTCGGGCCACATGTAAGTTGCAGCTTGTGCATAGTGATGTTTGTGGGCCCATGCAAACTCCATCCTTGGGCAATTACCTGTACTTCGTGACTTTCATTGATGATTACTCCAGGCATGCATGGATATTTCCGCTTAAAGCAAAGTCCGAAGTTTTTATATGCTTCAAACATTTTCTGGCTATGACTGAAAATGTCTCGAAATGTACTATGGGCACCCTCCGTTCCGATTGAGGGGGGGAGTATATGTCTCATAAATTTAATGCATTTCTGGCTAGTCGTGGGATAAAACACCAATGTACAGTTCCTTATACACCTCAGCAAAATGGTGTTGCTGAGAGGAAAAACAGGTCACTGACGGAAATGGCACGATGTATGGTCAAAAGTCAAGCTTTGCCGCATTCTTTTTGGCTTGAGGCCATTATGTGTGCCACTTATGTACTTAACAGGTGTCCTACGAAAGCTTTGTAGTCTATTACTCCATATGAAGCATGGCATGATAGAAAACCTTCTATTGAGCACATGCGTGTTTTTGGCTGTTTGGCATATGCTTTGGTGCCACAAGTGCAGCGCAAAAAATTGGATGATAAGGCTGTCAAATGTATTTTTGTTGGTTATAGTGCTGAAAGCAAAGGTTACAGGTTGTATCATCCGCAAACAAAACGTATTCTGGTTTCTCGGGATGTAGTGTTTGTGGAAGATTCTGTTCAGCCCTTGCTGTCATGTACTAGAGACAGTAATGTAAGCTCACAGGACATTTATGACACTTTGTTGCCTCTTTTCAGTGGTGGAAATACGAATGTAAGCTCCAACGAGGCAAATGTCCAGCATATGGGGGTTTCTGAAAATGCTTTAGATCAGCCTATTACTGATGCAGATGTACATGATGTACTTGATGAGGAAAGGGCTGAAAATGAGCAGGCTAGAGGTATGCCAAAATGGCTGGTGCATCACACTTTGCGTGATAGTAAATTGGATGCACCTTTGTCTAGTCGTACTCGTTCAGGCTCTCGCCATCCATCTTATGCATCAAATTGTTATGCTTTGGCTGTGTTTAGTTTACATGATGTTGAGGAGCCCCTGTCTTTTCATGAAGCACAGAATTCAGAAAATTGGATGGCTTCCATGCAATCAGAATATGATGCACTTATAGAAAATGACACATGGAATTTATGTGATTTGCCTCCTAGCAAA
Organism: Adiantum capillus-veneris; assembly: GCF_014529385.1. Lineage (NCBI taxonomy): Eukaryota > Viridiplantae > Streptophyta > Polypodiopsida > Polypodiales > Pteridaceae > Adiantum > Adiantum capillus-veneris. Next base: position 114,691,808 of record NC_140938.1, on the reverse strand, counting down.
AAGGCCATTGGTACGAAGTGGGTTTACAAGTTGAAACGCAAGCCGGATGGTAAGATCGATCGCCATAAGGTTCGACTTGTTGCAAAGGGTTATGCACAACAAAAAGGCATAGATTATGAAGAGACTTTTTCTCCCACTTGTCATATGACTACTGTGCGTTTTCTATGTGCATTGGCAGCTCATTTTGGTTGGGATGTACATCAATCAGACATTGTTACTGCTTTCTTGAATGGTGACATATTTGAGGAAGTTTATGTAATGCAACCTCGCGGTTTTGTCATAAAAGGACAAGAGGACAAAGTGTGCAAATGTAACAAGGCTTTGTATGGGTTGAAGCAATCTCCTCGTGCTTGGTATGAGAAAGCTTACACTCATTTGGTCAAACAAGGCTTTCGTAACAGTCCAACAGAAAGCACATTGTATGTAAAGCGTGAGGGTGATGTAATTCTCATTGTGGTTCTTTATGTTGATGATTTGCTGATCACTAGACCAAATGGGAGACATATTGATGAATTTAAGGCTGATTTGAATGCTACTTTCAAGATGAAAGATTTAGGGCTATTGCATCATTATTTGGGTATACAGTTTAAGCAGTGTGATGGTGGTATTGCCTTGTGTCGGCAAAGTTACATAGAGACATTGCTATGTAAGTTTGGACTTGAGGATTGTAAACCTATTGCCACTCCCATGGAAACAGGTTTGAAGTTGAGTCTACATGATGCTGGTGATCCTGCTGATGTCACTCTTTACCAAATTGCTGTTGGCTGCCTCATTTATGTATGCAACACGAGGCCGGATATTTAGTTTGCAGTCTCACAGGTCAGCAGATTTATGCATAGCCCAGGGTCTAAGCATTGGCAGGCTGTCAAGAGGATTTTCCACTACCTTAGTGGCACTTTATATCTTGGCTTGTTTTATCCCAAGGGGGGATCATTGCCGCCAGACTTACATGATTTTTCGGACTTAGATTGGGCTGGTTATTTTGACACGCGAGTGTCCACAAGTGGTTTTTGTTTCATGCTTGGCAGTTCATGTATATCATGGTTGAGCAAGAAGCAACCTACTATGGCCACTTTGAGTTGTGAGGCTGAGTACAGGGAAGTCTTCACAGCTACGGTTGAGTGTGTATGGATCAGACGCCTTATGGCTGATTTGGGTGTTGGACAGGACACTGCCAACACTATCTACACTGACAGTCAGAGCGAATTGGCAGTTGCGAGGAACCCAGTTTTTCATGCTCGCACAAAGCACATTGAGGTGCATTACCACTATGTCAGGGAGAGGCTCTCAGCAGGAGAGATCAGCTTGGCTTATGTGCCAACACAGGACAACCTTGGAGATCTTTTCACAAATGCATTGTCTCGTGAGAAGCTTGAAGCTTTCCGCAAAGCTTTGGGCTTACTCCCCTTTGTGGACTGATCCTGTCCTCAGGGCATGTCACTTCCCTTTACTCATGTGCCAGCTCTCGTTCACCGCATCACTCCAGGGGGGATTTGTAACCATATACATGTGGTAGTGATGTGTGTGAACACATTAGGACCGTCGGGGCATTTTTTCCCTCTTTAAGAAGTTTTTTCCCCCGTGCATTGTATATACGTCCATCACTCTAGGGCTATCAATCTTTCCATTGCACACTAAGTAACACACTCTCTATTGTGTGTCTTGAGCTTCCTTCGTCTTCTCCAAGCTGTGTGTCTTTCTCTGCAACCCTAATTCCAACAAAATCTAGTTTTAAATATTCCTTTTTTTTAAGAGATTCATAGGAAAACAAATTAATAAGAGATGACATTCAATAGTAACGGGAGAGGCTCTTTTTGAGATTTGAATGCAAATGACCATTTTTGGGTCTTTTTGGATATGCAAGAAAGGTGCGATCAATTGACTTATTTATCTAATACTTGATCTCACTTCAATACAAGGAACACATTAATTTACTGTGGAGATTCTGAGATTCAAGGCTTACTACATCATCCAAGATGGAGCAGACACAGGCTATAGGTCATGTAGGAGCAACGTCTCATGTCCTACCACATTACCCTCCCTCTTGCCCGCTCGCTCGACTGCCCGACAGCTCTGAGCAACGATTTCAAGAGAGGCACAAGGCTGATCCTGCCCAGAGCGAGAGGCAAAGAGTGTGCAAAGGACTCCCGCCTTGGCCCCCCCCCCCCTTCGCCCTCCCCAACAACACACACACACACATCTCTCTTTCCAGGTTCATCCGCTATCACTTGCCTCCCTCTACATCATATTTCTGTTTCTCTCTCCCCCTGTTAGTCTCTCCCTCTCCTCAACGTCCACCTCCTGTCTGCCCTCCAATGCAGTGCATACAGTATCAGCGGCAGTCCCGCCTTCAAGCCCCCCTCTCCCCCCAAAAAAAATATATAAATCGTGCTCGTGACTTGTGGCATTCCTTCTTGACGGTGGATAGAGCTTCCCTGCAACCCTCTCTACGTTCCTCAAACAACCTAACTTGCGTTGCCAATCTCTTCCCATTTCTTATATTATATCTCCAGGCCTGTACGCAACTTCTTCCCTATGTTCAAGCTATCAGCCTCTATCGTGCTCGCAAGTTTCTCCCCACATTCAAGGCATCAACTCCCTCTTGCTACAGAGTCATATTTGCCATGCGTGGGCTTGTGACGTCTACTATGATGAGCTTCTCCTGTGCGATGAAGAGAGAGAGAAGAGACCTTGAAATTGAAAAAAAAGGGAAATATTTGGGCATCCAAATGCACATAAAGACACTTGGAAATATCTCTCTCTCTCTCTCTCTCTCTCTCTCTCTCTCTCTCTCTCTCATAACTGATAGCAAAAGTACAAAACCATCACTTTTGCTTCTCTCAAGTGAAAGAAATCTTTTAAGATTCTCCTTAAAGCAAATGTGTCCAAAATTGTGGGCACATACACTTTGGTTTAAAATTGAAACTCTTTATCTCGGGAGGTCACTATGTAAAAATTGTGTATATCATGTGAGTTCAATAGTTATTTCTAAAACTTCTTATCTATGAATTTTTGACAAATAAAATACACCTTTTTTCTTTTCAAATAGTTTTTTTTTTTACAGTTCTATTTCATGGTACCCTTCTATAAGTGAAAATGTGAAAAAAAAAACTTAATAAACTCTTCTACAACACTCACGTGATAATTATTAAGTGACCCCCTCAAGTGTTTTACTCATTTCTCTTCAAGGTCCAATAAGAAGGGTTTTCGATGCACTTAGACACATCTCCTCCGTACAATGTTAGCTATGTATGCTATGTTATCTCTGAATTATGATTGGCTCACTATTGTTCCACCCCTCAAAAGAAAACTATGAGCTTGTAAACTTGTTGAGCTCTCGTTTAGTTTCAAATTTCATTGTCTTGTGGCACACATCCCAAAGTCAAATTTGTTAGGAAATAAGACGTAGCTAAATAGATAATTGAGTAGATTACTTAATGGAGAGAGACAGATTTATATACACGAGATTATAGAGTAGAGAGAGAGAGAGAGAGTACATACGATATACGTGGTTCACCCAATGTGGGCTACGTCCACGGGAAAGCAGCCACTTAATGGCTTTAGTATTTCAAAACAAGAAGTAGTTTACAAAGGGATTATACCCTTAATGGAGCTCCCGCCTTGCTTCACTCTCACAACCTCACACTCACCTTGTTGCATCAACTTCACACACTATCAAATGTGTGTAGAAATGGCCTCCTTTTATAGGCCAAAAGGGCTGCCCTCTCTTATGAGAGACAGCCATGTGTAGCCGCCCTTGTGCGAATAAGTCCAAATCGGACCCTCCAGTCCGCCCACACACACACACACATATCATGTACCAAACTCGAACATTTCTATTCAATCTAACTTTTGCAAACAATGTGTAATAGAGTATTAGAGATATAAAATATAGGTAAACTTAAAAGTCTCTTGTTTCTTAGGTCAAAATTTTAAGCTTTTGCTAAAAGCATTTTTGGTTTACTTCAAGGCAAGCTTGCAATCAAGCTGGGTTGTTAAAATTCAAAGGATCAAAGCCAAAACTCTTGAAGAGAAAATTGTATAAATGATCCAAATAAATTTTTCTAACAAAAGAACGAGAGTCTAGAGACCAATAGCAAGAAAAGAGCACAACAAAAGCGACTTCATATGAAAAGAACCACTAACCAATGAATTGCAAAACCAATGATTGGGTAGAAGATCGTCCCAAGCTCTCTTAGGCGCATCGTTTTCCTACTCATCATCAGAGCCATCATCAAAGGAACGGGATTGTCAAATACAAGTAGCACTAATGTCACCAATAGAAACAAGTAACCAAGACTCTTTCTTTGTGATAACAACATTTTAGAAAGAACTTACAAAGGCAAAAAATTTTGATGCCAGGCTCGCGGGTATCTACGACATACACCAAATTGCAGATCCCATTCTTCTTTGACTTCCCGTTTGCCTTATTTGTAATATTTTTTCATGGGTCTTATGGCATAAGCACTTAATATCCCTGCCCCCCCCCCCGCGGCGGGGTAGTGTTAGGAAATAAGACGTAGCTAAATAGATAATTGAGTAGATTACTTAATGGAGAGAGACAGATTTACATACACGAGATTATAGAGTAGAGAGAGAGAGAGAGAGAGAGAGAGAGATAGAGAGAGAGAGAGAGTACACACGATATACGTGGTTCACTCAAAGTGGGCTACGTCCACGGGAAAGCAGCCACTCAATGGCTTTAGTACTTCAAAACAAGAAGTAGTTTACAAAGGGATTATACCCTTAATGGAGCTCCCGCCTTGCTTCACTCTCACCACCTCACACTCACCTTGTTGCATCAACTTCACACTATGAAATGTGTGTAGAAATGGCCTCCTTTTATAGGCCAAAAGGGTTGCCCTCTCTTATGAGAGACAGCCATGTGTAGCCTCCCTTGTGCGAATAAGTCCAAATCGGACCCTCCAATCCGCCCATGTGTGGCCGCCCTTGAGAAGACAAGTCCGCTTTTGAATTCAGCCACCGGCCATTGAATTCGGCCACCGGCCACCGGCCATTGACTTCCGACCACCGGCCATCGGCCATTGACTACCAGCCATCGGCCAACCGACCGGTTGTTTTCCGACCACTTTCCGGCCATAATATTCCGGCGAAAAAAAAAGTCTCGAGGGCCTCCGTCCCCGAGGCCTTTAAAGTGCCCCTGATTCTTGTCCGTGAAAATTTTGGTTTCCGGTGAGTGATTTTCCTTCACGCACGATGGCTTCTCCTCATAATGGGGGCCTTACAAATGTGCGATTTTACCACAAAAAATTACAAGGGTAAATCAGGCTCCATACTTAACAATCTCCCACTTGGAGACTGATCTCCAAACCAAACCTGTGACTGCTTTCCATTCTGGCTTCTTATCCTTGAATGCCGATTGAAGATGAGCAAAAGCTCAACTTCTCCTTGTTGACCACCTTTGTAAACATGTCTGCAGGATTTTCACTTGTATGCACCTTTCCTAGCTTTAGTTGTCCCTCTTCCAAAAGAGTGCGTATGAAGTGATATCTCACCTCAATGTGCTTTGTCCTTGAATGAAAGGCTGAGTTCTTCGCAAGATGGATAGCACTTTGGCTATCACTATACAAGACACAATTGTCTTGTTTGAATCCAAGCTCTTCTAAGAATCTGTGAAGCCACAGAATTTCTTTGCTTGCCTCCGTCATTGCTACATACTTTGCTTCCGTGGTAGAAAGTGAAACCACTTTCTGCAGCTTTGAAGCCCAGCTTACTACTGTGCCTCTAACCATGAACACATAGCCAGTAGTGCTCCTTCGAGTATCTTTGTCCCCTTCCATATCTGCATCAACATACCCTTCTAGAAAAATATCAGTTCCTCCAAAATACAAAGCATTTGTTGTTGTCCCTTTTAGATACCTAAGTATCCACTTCACAGCTTGCCAATGCTCTTTACCTGGGTTGTCCATGAACCTACTCACAACTCCCACCGCATGTGCAATGTCTGGCCTTGTCCAGACCATAGCATACATTAGAGAACCTACCGCTGCAGCATATGGAACTTTAGACATATAGGCTATCTCCTCTTGTGTCTTTGGACACATATCCTTCGTTAGTTTAAAATGACCAGTCAAAGGTGTAGAAACTGGTTTTGCATTTTGCATTGCAAACCTTTTTAGTACCTTCTTGATGTAATCTTCTTGAGATAGATTTATTGTCTTCTTCGTCCTGTCCCTTGATATTTTCATACCAAGTATCCTCTTTGCAGCACCTAAATCTTTCATTGAAAAAGATTTGGACAGCTCCTCTTTTAGGTCTTTGATGTCCTGCATGTTAGCACTTGCAATCAACATGTCATCAACATACAACATTAGGATGATGAATTTCCCATCTCCCAAATTCTCCGTGTAGACGCAGTGATCCGAGTTGCATCTTCTGAATCCATGATCCAACATCCATCGATCAAACTTCAAGTACCATTGTCTTGATGCTTGCTTTAAACCATACAAGCTCTTCTTTAATCTGCAAACCATTTTCTCCTTACCTTTTACTTCATACCCCTTTTGGTTGAAGCATGTACATTTCCTCCTCTAAGTCACCGTGAGGGAATGCCGTATTTACATCCATTTGCTCGAGATTTAGATCATGAGCAGCCACAAGGCTTAAGACAATCCTAATTGAGTTCATTTTTACAACAGGAGAAAATATTTCATTGAAGTCAATACCTTTCTTTTGAGAAAAACCTTTTACCACAAGCCTAGACTTGTACCTTTTCTTCCCACCTTCTTCTTCCTTTAGCTTGTACACCCATTTGTTTTGAAGTGCCCGCTTACCTTTAGGCAACTCAACCAACTCCCATGTTTGGTTGCGATGTAGTGAGTCCATCTCCACTTGCATGCTCTTTGTCCATTCTTCTTTGGATTCATGTTGCATAGCTTCTTCATATGATTCTGGCTCTCCAGAATCTGAGATCAAGAGATGGTTGAAGGAAGGAACAAACCTTTCTGGAGGTCTACTTGCTCTTGTAGATCTTCGGGGAATAGGTTGAGGCTCCTCATTTGGTTGACGTTGTTGCACATTGTCACCGTTTGCAGTTCTTGAGTCTTCACCGTCCTCAAGCTCCATGTACTCATCACCTGTTTCTTTTGTTTGTTTTCTTTCCAAGTAATCTGTACATATTTTGTTCGTTAAAAATTACATCCCTACTCCTTAATATTTTACCATCTTCAGGATTCCATAGGCGATACCCAAAGTCTCCTTCTCCATAGCCAATGAAGAAACACTTTTTGGACTTTGCATCTAACTTTGATCTTAGGCTTCTATCTATGTGCATAAAAGCCTCACACCCAAACACTTTGAGAAATTCATAATTCACCGGTTTACCTGTCCATGCCTCTTCTGGAACTCCCCCATCCAATGCCGTTGAGGGTGAGCGATTGATTAAGTACACAGACGTACTTATAGCTTCCGCCCAAAGCTCAAGCGGTAGGCCTACATGTAGCCGCATGCTTCGTGCTCGTTCCATGATTGTCCTGTTCATCCTTTCCGAAATCCCGTTTTGTTGAGGTGTCCTTGGGGTTGTCCTTTGCCTCCTAATGCCATTGGTAGCACAAAATCTTTCAAAAGGTTGGCTGCAATATTCGCCTCCATTGTCGGATCTGAGGCATTTAACCTTGGTACCTGTTTCATTCTCCACAAAGGCTTTCCACCTTTGAAATATGGAAAATACATCGGATTTATTCTTCATGACATAAACCCATGTTTTTCTAGTCGTATCGTCTATGAATGTTACATAGTACAATGAGCCACCAAGTGATGGTGTACTTGCAGGACCCCAAACATCAGAATGAACCAACTCAAGTTTTTTATTTTTTCTTTCATTTCCTGATTTTTGAAATTTTACCCTCTTTTGTTTACCATAAACACAATCTTCACAGAACTCTAAGTCCACTTCTTTCAAACCTGGTAGAAGCTTCTTTGTTTGAAGGATTTGCATTCCTTTGGCACTCATATGCCCAAGTCGGTAGTGCCACACCGCACTGTCAACTTCTGTAGTTGCTACCACTATAAGAGGCTATTCATATTAGCGACGCTCACACAGCGACGCTCAAAAAAACAAATCCCGGCATCGCTATGAGCGTCGCAAATTTACAAAGAAATTTGCGACGCTCATAGCGACGCCGGCTGGGCTAAAAAAATAACTGAGCGTGCCCAAAAACTCAGATCTCAGATCTGAGTTTTTCGGCGTCCTCAAGCAAGGAGCAGGTAACGCTCTTCCTCTCTCTCTCTCTCTCTCTCTATCTCTCTCTCTCTCTTTTTCTTCTCCACACACACACACACACACACACACACACACACACACACACACACAAGGAGAGGAAGGAGAGCCAGGTATGCTCCTTCCCTCTCCTCATTCTCATGTTCCCTTCCCCTCTTTCTCTCTCCCGCTCTCTCTCTCACACACACACACATACACACACACACATAGTGTTTTTGAGAGAGAGAGAGAGAGAGAGAGAGAGAGAGAGAGAGAGAGAGAGCATGCATAAACAAAAAACGCACGCATTGAGAGAGGAAAAGAGAGAGAGAACATGCATAAACAAAAAACGCACACATTGAGAGAGGAAAAGAGAGAGAAAACATGCATACGATCCAAAAAAACGCACACACATTGAGAGAGAAAGAGAGAGAAACTAATTTAACATCGTAGGAAACTAATTAAAATTAAAAGACCTAAAGATCTAGCCGACGAGGAGTTGAACTCAAGACCTATTATTCAAGAGGGAAATGGCATAATCAATCTATCATACTTGGCATGGGTGATAGAAAGGTTATACCATTTATCTCTTTTTATTGGCACACACATCCACACACGCGCACACACACAAGAAGAAGAGAGTTATAACGTCGTAGGAAACTATCCTAAAAGACATTAAAGATTAGGTTAGATGTAGACTTACGTTAAATTAGATTTAGGTTTATTTAAGTTAAATTAGATTAGATTTAGGTTTATTTTTAGTTAGATTTACGTTTATTTACGCTAGATTTAGATTTACGTTATACTAGATTAGATTTAGGTCTCCATAGACTGCGATGCCTGCATGAAGCGGGTGAAGAAAGCCCTCAATGGAATATAGGGTATTGCTGTCTTCACTCATGGTGGGCTTTGTCGATCCAAAAGTACTGGTGAAATGTCTTCAAAAGATAGGGAAGAAGGTGGATCTTCAGGGCGGCAAGAGTCACTACATCCCCGACACAATGACCATCTAGACAACCTCTAGTCATTCAACAGCAACTTCAAAGTTAGTAACAAGAGCAAGAACGGTCTAAATGGCCAATTGCTGTCGTCAGATGTGGATGGAGATGAGGCAGCGTCACCGCCGGAAGTTAACTCTCACATCTTTAGTGATGAGAATGCCAACTCTTGCCGAGTTATGTGAAAAATTATGTGTTAAATCAGTTTTAAGGTTCTTATAATCCCTATTAGTTTAGTTCTTTGTTTTTAATATAAAATAATTTACGTTAGATTTAGATTTATGTTATATTAGATTAGACTTAGGTTTATTTAGGTTTACCCACACACACACACACACATACACAAGAAGAAGAGAGTTTTAACGTCGTAGGAAACTATCCCAAAAGACGTTAAAGATTAGGTTAGATGTAGACTTACGTTAAATTAGATTTAGGTTTATTTTTAGTTAGATTTACGTTTATTTAGATTTATGCTTATTTACGTTAGATCGAGTCCACGCAAGAACTACTTACGGTTTAGGGTTTAGAGTTAGACGAACAGTGAAAAGATCTACTGTGAAAAGATGTTAAGATGCTGTGAAGTGCTACAGCTAGAGAAGAGGCAAAGGGGTTTTGTCCACTACATGCAGTATCATGTAGACGTGGGTGTGTAGATTTCTTGTACCCACAAATATAGGTATTGACCAATAAAGACGAGATTATAACCCGGTGGTTCTGATCTCCGTGCACCTCTAGACCGAGGTGTGCGGGGATTGGACATGACTAGAGAATGTGAGGTAAAGAGAGAGAGAGAGAGAGAGAGAGAGAGAGAGAGAGAGAGAGAGAGAGAGAGAGAGAGAGAGAGAGAGAGAGAGAGAGAGATAAGACGAAGAATGCCAATAGAATATTAAATTTGTTGTCCAGGTTATAAGATTTTTATCCTCATTATGAGTAGTGACGAGGATGTGGGACCGTCCAACCGAAACACCTATCTCTCAACTGTTGAAGATGATGAAACATGAAACAGAAGGAAGACAGCAACTCAGAGTAGGAAGAAGATGGAGAAGGAGAAGACACAGAGCTTGTGTACGAGATCTCTGTAGTCTATCTCTCTGTATTGGAATAATAATGTATTCAAACTCAGAGCTACAAAGCTTATATGAAACCCTAAGAGATAAGGTGTTCTTTCACACCGGATGTCCAGGGGGAAAAACCCAGTGGGAGAAAAGTGCCCTTGGTGAAGCGCGTATACACACTAACACTACTACATGTCTACAAATCCCCCCTGTAGTGATAGTGTGAATCCGTACAAGGTAGCAGATCATCATGTGTATGAGAGTAAGCCCAAAGCTTTTCGGAAAGCTTCAAACTTTTCTCGTGATAACGCCTTCGTAAATAGATCTGCAATGTTATCCTGTGTAGGACAGTAAGTTAGTGTGATCTCCCCTGCATGTAGCCTTTCCCTGACATAGTGGTAGTGAACCTCTATGTGCTTTGTTCTTGCATGAAATACTGGATTCCTTGCAACTGCCATAGCACTCTGACTGTCAGTGAAAATGGTAGTGGGTGCCTGTTGACACTCACAAAGATCTGCCAATAACCTGCGTATCCATACACAATCAACTGTTGCCGTGAAAGCTGCCCTGTACTCAGCTTCACAAGTTGATGTAGCCACTGTGGGTTGCTTCTTGCTTAGCCAAGATATACATGCATTTCCCAAGAAAAAACAATTGCCACTTGTGGAATGTCGTGTGTCAAAATCACCAGCCCAATCTGAATCGCTGTAACCAAGAAGCTGCATAGAACTGTGCTTTCCATACATATCCCCCCTTGGAAAGAACATGGCAAGATTAGGGGTACCTGAAAGGTAACGAAGTATGCGCTTCACAGCTTGCCAATGATGCATACCTGGGCTGTGCATAAATCTGCTTGCTTGTGAAACCCCAAATTGAATGTCTGGACGAGTGTTGCCTGCCAAATATATCAAGCAACCAACCGTTGCTGCATAAGTATGTACATCAAAAGGTTCTCCAGCATCGTGCATGCTCAACTTTGATCCAGTTTCTACGGGTGTAGAGATTGGCTTACAATTTTGCATACCAAACTTGTCCAAAATTTTATGCAAATATTTTGCCTGCAACATGTATATGCCATCCTCTGAATGCACAAACTGAATACCCAAGTAATAATGTAGCAAACCAAGATCAGACATCTCAAAGGTTTTTCTCAAAGCATCTTTAAACGCTTCAATTTCATTTGCATTATTGCCTGTAAGAAGCATATCATCCACATAAAGTGTTAGCATAATGAGAACTCCATCTCTCTTTTTGACATACAAAGTACTTTCTGTTGGACTATTCTGAAATCCCTGGCCAATCAAATAAGTATGTATCTTCTCATACCATGCTCTTGGAGCCTGTTTGAGACCATACAAAGCTTTACGCAATCTACATACCTTTTGCTCTTGACCTTTTACAACAAAACCACTTGGTTGAATTACATAAACTTCTTCCTGCAAATCACCATTCAAAAAAGCAGTTTTGATATCCAACTGATGCACTTTCCAACCATGATGAGCAGCAATTGCAACTAGTGATCTAACTGTGGATGCACGAGAAGTAGGAGCAAAGGTTTCATCATAATCTATGCCTTTCTGTTGCGCATAGCCTTTTGCCACAAGCCTTGCTTTGTACCTGTCAACAGTACCATCTTGTTTCCTTTTTACCTTAAAAACCCACTTTGTACCAATAGGCTTTTTACCTGTAGGCAAGTCCACTAGATCCCATGTATGATTCTTATGAATAGAATCAATTTCTTGCTGCATAGCATCTTTCCACTGAACACACTCTAAAGCTTGTTCAAATGAATCAGGCTCATCTGCATCACAAAGAGTGCTAAAGCAAGCCAAATCTACTTGCTCTCTGCCAAAAGTAGTACCAGCACGTGTTTTTCGTGGCAACGGTGCATCCAACTTGCTATCCTGCAAAGTTTTCTGAACCCATTTAGGCAAGGTTCTTTCTTCCCTGAGAACTTCTTGCTCTTCACGCACAATTTCCTCTACATCATGAGGTGTCACATGCTGATCAAAAGATTGATCGAGATTATCAACCTGTTGTGATTCTTGATTCTCCACAAAAGAAGGAAGCAAACCTTCAAATACATCATGTGTCTGCATATGAGGTACATCAAAAGCAACCATAGGTTGAGCAGTAGTTTCTGCAAAAATTACATCACGACTTTCAAAAATCTTGTTTGTAGCAGGATTGTAAAGTCTATAACCTTTACTTCCACTACTGTACCCCACAAATATACATTTGATTGCCTTATCATCAAGCTTTCCACGTAACTGCTGAGGGATGTGAGCATAAGCAAGACAACCAAAAACACGAAGATAACTGACTGAAGGTTTTTTGTCATACCAAGCTTCATATGCAGTAATGGTCTTCAAGGCACGAGTAGGACACCTGTTCAAAACATGTGCTGCACAAGCAACTGCCTCCATCCATAGCTTATGAGGCAAACTCTTAGCCTTGAGCATACATCTAGCTGTCTCCATTAAAGACCTGTTCTTCCTTTCTGCAACACCATTCTGTTGTGGTGTGTATGGCATAGTGCATTGGTGTTTAATGCCTTTCTTTCCCAAAAAATCCTTAAATGCACCTGACATGTATTCACCTCCTCGATCGGTACGAAGAGTCTGTACTTTGTAACCTGTTTCATTTTCAACCATGGCGACATAATGTTGAAAAACTGCAAACACATCTGACTTTGCTTTGAGTGGATACACCCAACAAAACCTGGAAAAGTCATCAATGAAGGTCACAAAATAAAGGCTGTTTCCTATAGATGGCGTCCTCATAGGACCACATACATCACTGTGTACAAGCTGCAACTTTCGTGTCGCTCTAACTGAACCATCCTGCGAAAATGCAAATCTGTGCATCTTTCCAAGAACGCAACCTTCACATACATGTCTTGGTGGCATCTCCAATAAAGACAAATCATGCACCATATTATGACGTTGTAAAGTCATCAAACTGCCATAACCAACATGCCCAAATCTAGCATGCCACAACTCAGCATCCTGCATGGCCTGAGTCTTTGTTTCTACAATACATACCTGAATCTGCTTTTCATAACGATCTAGCACAAATAGTCCATTGTCCAGCGTATCTGTAGTGATAAGAGAATAACCATTCTCTCGATCTCGTACAACACATCTGTCATCCTCAAAAATGACCCGAAGACCATTTTTTGCAAGAGAGGATACAGACAACAAATTCTTCTTGATCCCTGGAACATATAGGACATCTGGCAAGCATAAATCTGAACCATCTGAAATGGTAATCAAAATCTTACCAACGCCTTTGATCGGATAAGAAGCATTATTTGCACATGTCACCTTCTTTCCTGCTGGAGCTGCATCCAATGAACAAAACAAATCCTTCCTTGAAGTAATATGCCTGGATGCACCACTATCAAAGTACCAAATCATTTGTGTCTTGTCAACACTGTAAGCAGAAAAATCTGAACATACTACAAAAGCATAAGAATCCTGCACAAAGTTTGCAGACTCTTCTTTAGCTGTAGAAGAATCACCAGAAGCTGAAACGACCAAACTTGACTCTTTCTTCTTTTCTTTAGCAATTCGCTTTTTACACTCACTAATGTAGTGACCAGGTTTCTTACAGTAGTGACATTTACCTTTCTTCTTGGACTTGTCGGAATCACCTTTAGACTTCTCTGAAGATTGTCCTGCACTAGACTTGGAGTGATGAGCACTCTCTTTACCCCTGTTTTTGTTCTGTACAACAAGAGCATGATCCATACCATCCACCTGTAAAGACTTGTTCTTACGTGATTGATCCTCCTGCAATAGCAAAGCCACTAACTCTTCAAAATGAAGAGGGTCAGGATTAGCTCGCAAAGATAGAGTCAAAGAAGTCTGAAAAGTCAAATAAGATGGTGGTAGTGAATTGAGTGTTTTGGAAACCAAGTCCTTCTCTGGAATCACTTCATCAATGCTAAGCAATTGCTCTTTAAGATCCCTGATTTTTGTAAGATGCTCGACAATATCGTCACCTTCGTCCATCTGTATTTTGTCAAGTTGTTTCTTCAAAAACTCTATTCTGGCAGCGTTTCTTCCTCCAAACATAGCTTGCAGAGTGTTCCAAGCATCCTCAGAAGTTCTGCAAGATCTGATATGTGGTGTGATTGTCCTCTTTATGGTTAAGGCAATCACAGCCATAGCCTGTGCATCTTTAGTATCCCATCTCTTTTGCTCTGGAGTGACTTGTGAGGGTCCTGCACCAACAGTTGCACCACGACCAGGCGTGGCAGGTGCAATGCTACCTGGACGAACTTCATCTCCAGATACATAATCCCACAATCCTTTACCAACCAAAACATTTTTGGCCATAAAAGACCAAAGAGAATAGTTGGTACCATCCAATTTGTCTTCGGATGTAAACGCACCAAAAATCTCTTTCTCCGTAGATTGAGCCATACTGTAGATGCACACAAGAGAGCAAAAGAACCTCCAAGAGATTCACAAATCTCCTCTCCAATCCAAGCAAAACTCTACACAAAATCTCAGCACAAAGCTAAGACAAGTTGCTTCCCAAAAGAACTGTTTACCTGAAGAAAATCTGTCAAAAAGCACACCCTCTTGATCTAAACGCCTCTGAAAAGTAACTTCTGCTACGCTGCTCAGAACAAAATTCTGAGGGCTCGAACGGCTTCGAAAGGGGGGTAAAACCCCAGGTCGCCTAGTCGCCTGCTCAGAATACTCCCGGAACGTTGAGGATGCTCCCACGAACAAATTTTCCGAAAACTACCTGAAAACTGCGATTGCGCGCGCGGACGCGAAAACGCAAGTAGAGGCTCTGGAAATCACCTCGCTCTGATACCAATTGTTGAAGATGATGAAACAGGAAACAGAAGGAAGACAGCAACTCAGAGTAGGAAGAAGATGGAGAAGGAGAAGACACAGAGCTTGTGTACGAGATCTCTGTAGTCTATCTCTCTGTATTGGAATAATAATGTATTCAAACTCAGAGCTACAAAGCTTATATGAAACCCTAAGAGATAAGGTGTCCTTTCACACCGGATGTCCAGGGGAAAAAACCCAGTGGGAGAAAAGTGCCCCTGGTGAAGCGCGTATACACACTAACACTACTACATGTCTACATCAACGAGGGTCTTATGTCCTTGTAATCAATGCAAGCATGCTGTGCGACGGACAAGACGTGTTTCTTTGCAGCACGTTCGCGAATTTGGCGAGTTCGATCCATCTATTATAGATCGAGTTGTTGCCAATTATAACTCGTCGGACTCTGACGCTGGCCAACAAGCAGCAATCTTGCAACCCAATAGACGTGTTCGCAGGCGCTTTGGTCAAGCAGCATATGTGAGGCCACAAGATGTAGCCTCTGACAGCTCGGGGGATGATCATGCAGAGCACATTCCCAACGAGGCAATGCTTGAGCTCGAGATTGATGAAATGATCGAGACGATCATGGATTCAGAAAGGCTTATCTATGATGATATGAAAAGTGAAGCCGATACGCCATTGTATAATGGAGCACGTATGTCTAGATTGAAAGCACTCCTGGTTCTTCTCAACATGCAGGCAAAGTTTGGATGGAGTGACACTAGCGTCACAGCGCTTTTCAGGTGATCTATTACAATTAGTTTACTTTAATAAAACTCTAAATGTATAATGATCTGATAGATTTTTACACGACTGTATCGTATTTTTATGTTGTGTACATTGCTTAAAGAGCACATACTACCAACTGACAATGTGATGCCAGATTCCCGAGATGAAGCAAGAAAGATTTTGCGAAACTTGGGGATGGATTACAATTCTATCCACGCTTGTCCTAATGATTGCATTCTTTTCAGAGGGGAATACATAGACATGGAGAAGTGTCCGAAATGTGATTCCGAAAGATATCGAGTAGATCTCCACGGGACAAAAATTCCACAAAAGGTTTTGCGACATTTTCCTCTGCTTCCTCGCATCAAGCATTTCTTCGAATGTAAGTCCATGGCCGCCCTAGCATCATGGCATGAGGAGAATAAATCTTCGGATGGTGTGCTACGAATTCCTGCAGATTGCGCAGCCTGGAAACATATAGATGGAACATGGTCGGATTTTGCCAGGGAAACTCGAAATTTGCGCTTAGGCCTGGCTATGGATGGCGTAAATCCATCTGGTCAAAGATCAACATCTTACAGTGTATGGCCCGTTGTCATTGTCAACTACAACATTCCCCCGTGGTTGATTACAAAGAAGGGGCACCTATGGCTAAGCTTGATTGTGCCAGGGCGATATAAAGTGGGGAATATGGATGTGTATCTTCGTCCACTATTGGAAGAGCTACAACAATTGTGGATTGGCATAGAGGTGGTGGATATGAGCCGACACACAGGACGACGGAATGCTTTGATCAGAGGCATTCTAATGTGGACCATGCATGACCATCCCGGGCTAACAGAATGCTCAGGTGATCTATTGACACTCCTCACTCAGACACTGTAAATCTTGTTTTTTCCCATAGTTGATCTATTATCATGTGTATACATGCAGGGCTTCAAACAAGCGGATATAGAGCATGTGTCACATGTGGACCTAGACTGAATGCACGTAGGGCACCCTCACTGAAGAAGCAAATCTACGAAGGTCATCAAGCGTATCTTCCAGAGAATCATGTGTTACGCGACGGCTTTTTGGGAAGAGAGCCACCAAGGATGTCTGCACAAGCATGGTTAGAGCAGAAGGAGATGTGCGATGACGGATTGCCTCCAGGGATGAAGAGACTATCTCTATGGTACGAGTTACCATACTGGCCCCGACTCATGATCAATCACTTGCTCGATCCAATGCACATATTCAAGAATGTGGGTAATCTACTATGGGACCATCTGACCGGCAAGAAAGATACTTTGGGAGCCAAAGTTGACCTTAGAAATGTGGATCGTATGGAGAAATATTGGCCGCAAACAGCGTCTGATGGATCGATAAAAATCCCTAAAGCACCATGGATTTTCACAGGAGCCCAAGAACGCAAAGTAAAAGAGACCATTTGATCTTTGCGGACCCCCACTGGCGTAATGCACTCGCTCCGAACGTGTTTTACTAAAGAAGGAAAGCTTACCGGTTTGAAGTCACACGATTGGCATAAAATGTGTCAGGTACGTTCATAGTGGACTTTAATATCATTGCATAAAATGTGGACTTTAATATCATTGCTGCACATACTTTACAGTTTATTTTACCGGTTGCCATTGAGGGATGTTTGTCTCTCGACATCCGTAACACAATCTATAAACTTGCAAAGCTGGTGCAATGGATCTCACAAAAGGAGATCAACGTAGACTCCATACCATTTTCCAAACTAAATGCTGCGGAGCTTGTGTGCATGTTTGAGAAACATTTTCCTACTACCATGCTAACCATTAAGGTGCATCTTCTTGTTCACATAGTTGATGAGGTGGAAATAGCTGGCACAGTTCATTCCAGATGGATGTTCTTCTTAGAACGTTTCATGAAAACGCTTAAGGGATATGTGCGTCAAAAGGCACGTCCGGAGGGTAGCATGGCAGAAGGTTGGTTGGTATCAGAGTCCCTAGTGTACATTGGAGAGTGGCTAGACGGATTTGATAAATCCCGGGACACGCTATGGCGAACCATAGATGATGAGCGCATATCTGGGATTGTCATGTGCAATCTCGGTGTTGAGAAGAAGATGACAGAAGATCTAGAGGCTAAAATCAACCGATTTTGCATGCTTCACAATCCAGTGATGCAAAAGTGGATTTCACAATATGAGGATGCAAAGCAAGAGCGACAAAGGGCACGAATCGAGTGGAGATGGGGAAGACGACCACCGATGCACTATCCAGCGGTTCTGGAGAGCCTACGAACCTTCATGAGCTTAAGATGGTTGCACAACCAATTGAAAAGCGCACAACAATGCGGTGACGAAGTGACTGAGGAAGAGTGGGAGTACTCTCGGGGTTGCGCGACCAAGGTAAGTTTGCAATGTACGACTAGCAAGTGACTTTATTTATAAACGTTTGAACGGCCACTCATAATCTTTGTTCGTTGTAGTATAAGTCATACACAGCAGCATGGTGTAAAGGTCGATATTTTAGGGTGGAACGAATCGACAAAAAGCGTTTTACTCAAGATTGTGGAATCATGGCAAAATTTGAACAGTCTAGTCGACGACGTTCCTCTGATGCAGATCCTCTGGTGGCGGAACTCACTTACTTCGGCACGCTGCAAGAGATTTTGAGGATCGATTACAGAGGATTTTTTGTTGACTTGTTCGACGTGCAATGGTTCAAGATAATCATGGAGGGTCGCAACGCTACTGTGCGTAGAGGAGAGTCTGGTTTTCTTGAGGTGGATTCTACTAAGAAATGGAGTGACCTAAGAGACACTTTCGTACTACCCGAGCATTGTGAACAAGTAAGTATGTAAATAGTTAACATCCCCCTTTTACAAGTTATGTGCTTGAAAGCTCTCATGTAAGTTATGTGGCTCTGGCAGGTAATATTTCATCCTACAAAGTCTACATCAAACTGGTGGTACGTCATAGAGGTAGCCCCTCGTAGTGCAAGGACGTATGAAGTCTACCATGTGCCAATCACAACGGCATCAATGGAGGAGATCAGAGAAGATGCTCAATCAGAAGCCGCTGCGGTGGTGCCAGACGAGCATCAAGATGCTATTACTCTATATGGGGTGCATGCAGAGGAGCTACAAAATGAAACAGAGGATATGTGTTTAAACGGAGAGCTCTATATAGATATAGGAAGTTATGCTGAGTTATGCGAGGATGAGAGAGAGATCTCTTAAAGCCACAAATATTGTATTTGAACAATTTTGCTCCGTGTTGTAAAAGCTCTGGCTCTCTAAGTACCTTCCATGGTGTATAACGCTCTTTTCTACTCGCGCTCACATCTTTTGATTGAAAATTCTGAGTTTTCGACTTGCCTCTTCTATCACTCAATTCATTGCGTCATTGTATTTATATGCGTCATTACGTCATTGTATTTAATGGTCTTTGCGTCATTGTCTACTTTATTCATTCAATATTAAGTTTAAATATTCGTGTGTTTAATGCAGGTATGGATGATGAGGAGTTTCTTTCTTCTTTGTCACCGCAGCAGAGAGAGTGGTACGTGGAGCGTCATCGCTCTGGCGCATCATCGCGCGTTCCTACTCCATCCGCATCTCCTTCTCTTTCGGAGCATTCGGCGCGCTCCGAAGCTTTGGCGTCGACGAGACGAGCTTCACACTCGTCTAGACACCGGCGCTCTAGTGGTGGCGGTGGCGGTTGTTGTGGGGATTCCACCATCGATGCCCCCACACCGCCTCGTGTTCGACGAGGCTCTTTACCCTCCCCTGCTTTGCCCGCCCCCACACCAGCCATAGCATCGCCATCTACGCCAGGTTTTGCACGGCTGACTGTTCCTAGAAGCTACACACCTCTACCTACTCCGCCAGGAGCGACCCCACTCGCCACTCCTCGCTTCGGGGCCCAGACGCCGGTGGAGACACCTGACGTCCGTACCCCCATCGACATGCCGCTAGAGACCCCTGCCGGGACACCCAGGTTCACACGTCACCGGACAGAGGGCTTGTCTTACTCCGTCGACTTCAGCGGCGGCATCATCATGGATGATGACGGCAAGAAGGTGATCTCGCGCATGCGTGGTCTTTGCTCTCAGCTGTTTAGACACTAAATACTAAACAAATGGAGTGAAGTACCAAGTGATTTAAAAAACAGAGTCATCAGCATACTTCATGATGATTTTCCCGTTTCAACACGGGATCAGCGCTTCAATGAAGACCTGATGAAGATTCGAATGCGCGAATACTGCAAACACAAGCGTTCCGAAGTGCAAAAAGAAATCAGGAATGGGTGGAACAGGCCAGATTGGCTGGCCAAAGAAGATTGGAAGAATGCGAAGAAAGCAGCGCGCGAGAATCCCGACAAGTGGAAGCAACAAAAGGATGCAGCCAGAGCGCGAGTAGAGGCAGGGAGCTCGCACCACTTGGGGAGCGGTGGATGGGCATCATTTGAGGCCGATTTTGTAAGTGTTTTCGCATTGCTCTTTATGTTCGATAGTTTAGGGTTTATGAGTTTTTTAATTCTAACATAATGAAATCTTTGTATGTTTTGACAGTGGTCGATGACAGGACGTGATCCCACACTGTACGAGCGCGAGTACGCAGGCAGGAAGGGCTTAAACGCCCTGATGGACATTCTCAGTTCTCGCGGCGGCATGGTTAGTATTAGGGTTTACTCTTTTCTATTTTTTGTATTGTTTTATAAATGTCGTTATATGTTTATACTTACTGAAAGCTGTCTTATTGTCTTTTTTTGCAGAATCCGACAGATACGCCGCTTGGACGCGATGAGACGTCTGATTAGACGACGTCAGTTTAGCCGTAGCTAGATAGCATTAGTTTAGGGTTTCTCATAGCTTATGTATCATGAGACGGATTTTATACGTCTTTTTGAACCATGTATATTATTACATTTGTCACCGGAGTTCCTTTTGCCAATCAATTCTTTATGCCTATGATGTTGTACAATTGTCATTATTACATTTGCCAATCAATTCATTTGTCCTATGATGTGTACAATTGTCAATTTTGCAAACAATGCGTTTTGTGGGTGACTATTTTGGGTCTATTATCTACCCTTGCACTTTTTTTAAAAAGTGAATCAAGTACAATATGGTTGATGGGTGGCAGGGCATTCAATGCCCTGCCACCAAAAAAAAATTCTCTCGGGCGTCGCTATAACCATCGCTATTTATGGCTCTGTAGCGTCGCTATGAGCGTCGCTATAGTCTTCTGTGTAAACGTCGCTATAACCGTCGCTATGAGCGTCGCTATGAGCGTCTCTATATAGCGACGCATATAGCGACGCTCTCGTAGCGACGGTTTTAGCGACGCCGGGGGTTATAAAAACCCAGTGTATTTTCGTCGCTAACAGCGTCACAAAGAGCACACAACCTCTTGAAGTGTACACAAGCTGAAGGTTGCGTGCTAGCAATACACCAGTAAAGTGTACCGACTTTTTCACCCTTGGCAACAACCAAAGATCTCTTTGAGATCTTCCACCGTTTGTTTCCGAATGCAATGTTGTGACCTTCATCGTCCAATTGTCCTGCAGAGATCAAATTTTTGCGAAGAGAAGGAACATGCCTAACATCTTTAAGCTTCCATTCATTTCCGTTAGCAGTTTTGACAGAAACTGTACCTTTGCCGACAATCTCACAAGCTTCATCATCTCCCAAGTATACATACCCAAAATTACCTTTAGTGTAGTCTTGGAAATGTTGCTTGTGTGGTGTCGCATGGAATGAAGCCCCGGAATCTACTATCCAGGAATTAGACACATTGTCTAATGAGAGAATTAGAGCATCTTGCTCTACTTTACCTGCCACATTGGCCTCCGATGTTGGCTTGTTGTCTTGAGACTCTGTCTCCTTTTTCTTCTTGGACCAGCAATCCTTCTTGACGTGGCCCTTCTTGCCGCAGTTCCAACATTCAAGAACTGAATTTGTACGTGACTTTCTCCGCCTTGAGTGATCACGACCCTTTTGGTTTTTGAACCTCTCCTTAGGCCTTCCTCTTGTTTCCACTGATAGTGCAGCACTTGATGATTCTCCTGTGCTTCTCCTTCGCATTTCCTCGCTTAGGAGAACACCCACAACATCATCAAACTTAAGAGTATTTGTGCCAGAGATAGAATTACTTACAGCCATCACAAGGCTGTCCCAACTATGCGGTAGAGATGATAGTATAAGGAGAGCTCGCACTTGGTCATCGAAATTGATTTTCACTGATCGAAGTTGACTTATGTTTGTGTTAAAGTCATTTAGGTGTTCTGCAACTGAACCATTATTTGCCATCTTTAGATTGAACAAGAGCTTCATAAGAAATACCTTATTGGATGCCGATGGTTTCTCGTAGAAGTCGTCAAGTGACTTCATCAAGTCCTCCGTGGTCTTCATCTCTGAAACATTGAAGGCCACCGTTGACGCCAAGCTTAACCGGATTGTTCCCAGTGCCTTTCGATCAAGGACAATCCATGCTTCATCTGCCATTGTTGCGGGCTTCTTCGCAAGACCGCCTAATGGCAAATAGAGGTCCTTCTGGTAGAGATAGTCTTCAATCTGCATCTTCCAATGTTGGTAGTTTCTGCCGTTGAACTTCTCAATCTTGAGCTTCCCTTCCTCCGCCATAACTCCCACTCAATTCAAGGAATCCTTTCCTTGAGATAATTTAGCTACGAGAAAACCTTGCTCTGATACTAGTTGTTAGGAAATAAGACGTAGCTAAATAGATAATTGAGTAGATTACTTAATGGAGAGAGACAGATTTACATACACAAGATTATAGAGTAGAGAGAGAGAGAGAGAGAGAGAGAGAGAGAGAGAGAGAGTACACACGATATACGTGGTTCACCCAATGTGGGCTACGTCCACGGGAAAGCAGCCACTCAATGGCTTTAGTACTTCAAAACAAGAAGTAGTTTACAAAGGGATTATACCCTTAATGGAGCTCCCGCTTTGCTTCACTCTCACCACCTCACACTCACCTTGTTGCATCAACTTCACACTATGAAATGTGTGTAGAAATGGCCTCCTTTTATAGGCCAAAAGGGCTGCCCTCTCTTATGAGAGACATCCATGTGTAGCCGCCCTTGTGCGAATAAGTCCAAATCGGACCCTCCAATCCGCCCATGTGTGGCCGCCCTTGAGAAGACAAGTCCGCTTTTGAATTCGGCCACCGGCCATTGACTTCCGACCACCGGCCATCGGCCATTGACTACCGGCCACCGGCCAACCGACCGGTTGTTTTCCGACCACTTTCCAGCCATAATATTCCGACGAAAAAAAAGTCTCGGGGGCCTCCGCCCCTGAGGCCTTTAAAGTTGCCCCTGATTCTTGTCCGTGAAAATTTTGGTTTTCGGTGAGTGATTTTCCTTCACGCACGATGGCTTCTCCTCATAATGGGGGCCTTACAAATGTGCGCTTTTAACACAGAAAATTACAAGGGTAAATCAGGCTCCATACTTAACAGGTAGGTCATGTTACGGCATATGTCTTGTGGCATAAGCACTAGATATCCTTCCCCACCCCCCTGCAGGGTAGGTCCTTCCGTCCCTTATGCATACGGTACGAGCGTGAAATAATTGGGGGACTACCTCTATTTTATACACTTATGTCTGACCTCTAAAAACCTCCCTCTTGTACACTCATGTGATACCATACAAAAATCCATAGTGAACCCCCCGGGCTCTCAACTTAGCATGTACTTTTTGATTTTGAGACAACTAGCCACAGATGGGTGACAAGTTTATTTCTTCTTGTTTTCTTGTGTGTTTTTGACCTTTAATTTGGAAGGATCCCTTATTGCAAAAATCAAAGTGCTTTGAATAAAATAAAGAGTATCAAGGCTTCTACCCCATGCCATGATACTATTCATTGAATTAAGATAAAGGGAAATGGCACATGTGCAAGGCACTTAAATGTATCATCTCAAACCATTGAGACCATCATTGTCACCAATGTCTTTTCACTCTTTTTTTTTGAGTTGCATGCACATTGTGCCAATAAGGTGGACTTGATTCCACTCAATCAATGTTTACGCTTTTGCTATAACACCAAATACTTTGTCAAGCACAACATTCTCCACCTAATAGTCAAGGTCGATGCAATTAGATGTGGTCTCCACATGCACTCAAATTGCATGATTCTTTAAGAGGAGGGAAGATCTTGTTTTCTTCCAATGATTTTTTCATTGATCTTCCCCTCAGGCTTGTGTATGCCACGCATCACTCAAATTTTTTGTAGATTATTCTCTCCAATGGCCTTCGTGAAGATATCTGAAACCTGCTCATCCATCACCGTGTACTCAAGGTTGATGTAGCCTTCTAAGACCCTTTTATGATGAAGTGGTAATGCACCTCAATGTGCTTTGTTCTTGCATGAAACATTGGGTTTTAAGCCATCTATATGTTTTTGAGGTTGTCATAATAGATGACAACCGACCTCGATACTTGTACTCCAAAATTCTGAGGTAGTAATCCGAAACATGCTACCTTACATGCCACCATTGCAACACCCATGTACATGGAATTGACACTATAGAGCAATTGTAGGTTGCTTCTTGCTGCTCCATGTGATAGCGTCACTCCTAAGTGAAACATGAATCTATTGTGGTAGACCTATGATTGTATATGCTACTAGCCCAATCTGCATTTGTGTAACCATAGAGCTAAAACTCCACATTAGACCTATAGAAGAGCGCATAATATAAAGTAGCAATCACACAGTACAATGTGCACCTAGCTACATCCAAGTATGGTGTGAAAAAATTAAGCTAGTTTCATTAATCATAGTGGAATTATATTAACAAGAGAGAGAGTTTCATTAAGGAGATTCCTTATGAGAAAAAAAAGGGTGCTTGGTTGGAGTCTATAACAAGAAACAATATAACTAGTTATCTTGGCATGCAAAATAACTTGAGAGAGAGAGAGAGAGAGAGAGAGAGAGAGAGAGAGAGAGAGAGAGAGACCAATATCAGCTGAGGAGAGGATCTACTAAGAGCTGGTCCCCAATCCAAAATGACTTTGTATTATAACTTCTCCCATTGAGAGAGACTTGTTTACAATACAAACTTTGTGTTCTTCAAAGCCCAATTGGTGTCATTGATAACCCTTTTTTGGCATCCAAATCTCCATAGCCAGCTATCTCACCCTACCAAAATCACCCAAACACTGTGGCTATCCCTACCATTTCATTGTACATAGGCATTGTCAAGAATTTTTTGGGTGGAAATGAAGTTCCTAATCCATGCTAAAAAGCTTGCTCACTAGCCCCGAGTACGTAGATGTACATAATGCTTTGAGTTTTTGGAGTGCTCTTGTAGAATTTATGTACAAAGGCTTGGTTTTGGTCAAGCTGTTGGTTGAGTTTTGGGTTGTTCGAGCTTTCAAAAAATAGTTTTTAATGAGCATTCCTAGACGTGCTTGATAGCTTGCAAATCGGACTCCGACATCATGAGTTACACGCACTCGAAGTGAATGGTTTTTCACTTAAAAAGCGGCGGAGAATGCACATGGGAAGACGGCAAGTGGGCCGACTTGATGGTTTTTTTTAGAAATGGTATCTTTAGAAATTTCTGGATTTAGCTGGGGTGATAAGCTCCAAGCCATACTTTATGGCGCTATATTTGGTGGTCAAGGTCACCCGCTACGCCTCTGAGAAAATGGCTCAGTTTGGGGGCAAAACAGAAATTTTAGGTTTGGACATGGGGAAGTTGGGGAGAGCATGCCAAGTGGCAATGGAATAACCTCACATCGGGGGAGCATGTGAAAATTGGAGGGTATAAGGGGGGAGTGGGTACCCCCTAAGGGTGTATCAAAGGAGATAATGGAGCTTCTTGGACTTGCTTCAGAGGGCTCGTGGGCTTTGGGGAGAGGAGGGGGCGCCTAATTGGCGTTCCCACTGCCTGGACAAGTGCCCTGCCCATTTTTTTGTCCCCAGACACTATCCCCCCCACTTGCCTTGGTCAAAAAGTGGCCTACAGCCCATTTTTTACCCAAAAACCGCTCAAAATGGACCAATAAAAAGGTGCCTAGAGGGGGAAATGAAGTCGGCTAAGAGGGGAGAGAAAATCCCTTGGGATAAGAGCCAAAAAAATCCCCCCTTAATAGCTGCATTTCTCTGCACACCTGCAGACACTTTCCAAAGACCACTTTTTTTTGAGCTTTTTGAAAACCCCCGAACTTCAAATGCTTGTAATTTGCTCATTCCTTATCGGAATCAAGCATATGGATGCTCTACGAATATCTATGTGAGCCAATCTATACACTCATATTCTCTAATTCTTCTAATTCTAAGTGTGATTTCCGCTAGAGTTGTTCTTCTCCAAGCTTTACAATTGTTTAACACATGTGAATTTGACGGTGCGGCTGTTGTTCTTTCCGACGGTGTGATCGGTGTAAGGCTATAGGGGCATTCATTTTCATTTTCGTTTGCACTCCACAGCGTGTGTGAGCTAGGGGACTTTCCTCTCGCCTAGCTAGTCATTGTGTTAGTAGTAGCTGAGCCAAAAAATAACTAAAATTAAAAAAAATAAAATATATTATGACCCATTTGTGTGTAAATATTTCATTTTATATAAGGCCTAAGAATTTTCATAATTATTTTGGTATTTATTTAAATATTTCTACCTAGTTGTGAGTTATTTGCCGATGTATGCTATGTACATTGACTCACCATTACCACAATTCTTCTTACTATTTTTCATACTCTTTATTCCATATAGAAATATTTTTATTCAAGCTTCTCTTATTTTTGGTGTGAATCCACTCCAAGGAAAAACCTCAAGAAAAAACCTTCCACCATTAGTCACTGACTTTCACTAAATTCCTATTTTCTAAAGGTGTTTTTCCTTACATCTTGTAAATAAATATACATGAATAAAACAAAATAAGGGCCCTCCTCATTTGATTCCCTATATTTCTATATATTTATTTTTTATAAGTATAACTCACACTATTCTAGATTCCATAAATTGTTTATATATACTATACTATTTTTTTCCATCATATCCACATATTATATTTATGTATAATCTGTTGGAGCTCGTGCCAGGGAGCCATGGTGGTGCAGGGCGTGTAGAGCAAGAAGAGGGACGAGAGAGAGAAAGAGATCGACACAGTTTTCAGTAAAAAGACACGCTACAACTAAATCTATTAAAAGAGGTCTTTACATAGCTTTTGCAAGGTGATATCAACCACACCTTTTCCTCATGCAAACTCAACTAACTGATGGTCTATAGCTGCATGCCTTTAGACTTGTTCTCACGGGCTGATCGACAAGGGCTTGAACCCAACAATCCCCCCTCAAGCCCGAACTGGACAAGCAACTCATGATACCTCGAGTTTTTGGTGTACTCGTCAACCGTGAGTTTTAGGTTTTATCACAACCAAGGATTTCTGGTGTATCCATAACCTGGTGCTAGATCAGTAACCCCCCCTTGAACAGATAGGGTGTAGGTCAGAAAAAGCTAGCCACCAAAAATGGAGTTTTTGGTTCACTGCCAAACCTTGGGTTTATGGTGTACCCAGTAACCTCATGAGAAGCGGGACAAAAAATGGGACTTGAGAAAAAAAACTGAAAATTGGGAGGTCTTACCACTCATATGTGGTGGCTGTGTCTATAACCTGTACAATTTATTTTGACTAAACAGCATGAAAAGAGTTGATCTAATAAATTTCCTCATCAACAGAATATATTGGAGATTCAGTGTCTCCCTCAACCACATGAATTTGAGTTTTACCCTTTTGAAATCACTTACTTGACGGATGATTTTTTTTCACCACAGTGAACACAAGGATTCTTCTTGAAACAGTCTTTCGTCTGATGATTGTTGAGTACACAAATTATGGCACAAGATCTGGTTCCATTGAATGGTCGGGATGAAGCTGCTGTAGCATCACATTTAGTGACTGCATATTTACTGGAAGTATCAGAAGAACTCGTGGGGGATACGGCATTCGAGACTGTATATGCACTGGAAAAAATAGTAGAATTATTGGTACTAGGTACCCTGCGTTCTTCTTCCTGCAATGAATTGATGATACCATCCAAGGAGGGCAGAGGATCTTTCTCTTTTAAAACAATAACAATTTGATGAAATTTGTCAGTCAAACTTTTTAACAAAATGGCTATGAGATCTTCTTTCGGTACTGAAGCTTCGACATAAACAAGTTGAGTTTTAATACTCTTCAGTCTATTGACTAAAGCTGCAATGTTTTCATCTTCACGCATGCGGATGAAATATAATTCCATTTTTAAACTCATTTTTGAATATTTAGCTTTGGCACCGAAAAGCTTCTCTAACTCTATCCAGGGAGCACTTGAAGAATCAACATCGTCCAAATAATGAATAAAATTGTCTTCTAAAGAGGTTAGGATGATACGAAAAGCGTATCGTCTTCTAAAGAGGTTAGGATGATACGAAAAGCGTGTTCGTCTTTCCTTTGTAGCTCAGCAGATAATGCTCTTGTAACTGCAACGGATGTTCCAGATTCCTCGTCTGCGAGAGGCTTGACCACGTTCCATAAGTTTTTCCGCATCAAATAGCCTTTAACTTTGATCTACCAAGTATGGAAGTCAGATCCATTGAACTTGTCGACTTTTGATGCCATATTCAATATGCAAAGGATAGCTTTATGCTGGCAATAATTGAATTTAATTTGAGTCAATTTGGAGCAGTCGAACTTTTGGAAAGCTTGCCTTGCAATAGCATGTTGAAATGCATGATTGAATATTATTTCCCTACAATGTTTTGATAAGCTTGTAGTATTGCAGGGAATATGTCGCCTTGCCTTCTTGAATTAGTGGCTCGCTTTCAAGAGCAGTGTTTTTGAAAGGCTCAAAATCAGAGTGTACACAGTGGTGGGAATGCCCGCTTGCATGAGGCCTCAAGACCAAATTGGGTGGCCATTGAAATGAAATGTGAAATAAGTAAAAATAAACTCAGCTCTACAGCGATGGCGCAAGAAACGACAGCGTGAGGTATTTTGGCTCGCAGTAGGCTATCGATGCCGATTTGGACGTCGCTCAACAGTCGGATTATTCCCATCATGCCAGGGCAATCCCCATGATGCCAACTCTGTGTGTTTTGCAGCAGGTCGACTCCGGGTCCTTCATCTTTGTAGATAGCGGTTCCGATAGGGAAACTTCTTTGAGTCGAGCCAAGGCCGCGGGACAGGCTCTTATGGCTCTCATACCAGTTGTTGGAGCTCGTGCTAGGGAGCCATGGTGGTGTAGGGCGTGCAGAGCAAGAAGAGGGACAAGAGAGAGAAAGTGATCGACACAGTTTTCAGTAAAAAGCCACGCTATAACTAAATCTATTAAAAGAGGTCTTTACATAGCTTTTGCAAGGTGATATCAACCACACCTTTTCCTCATGCAAACTCAACTAACTGATGGTCTATAGTGTTGGGGTATAAAGCCCAATGTGGTCGCCCAGGTAAGTGGGCGGGCCGCTAGGTATGTACACATATTCTTTTGTAAAAACCTAATAAGAACTCACTATGCTCTACACATTATAGTAGAGCGAGTTCACCATATCGTCGTGCTCTTCTTCTCGCACTCTCTCTCGCGTCGCACTTCCGGTCGTACTCCTTCAACTGGTATCAGAGCTCAGATCGAGGCTCGGAGCAGCACTGCAGGAGGCTAGAGTCACCAGCTCAGATTGGAGTGAAATTGGACAGGACAAGACACGGCCCCAAATCTTGTGGGTAAGCCCGAAGGGCTTGGTGTGCTCAAAATTTCATTCTGAGGTCATCTCGGTCACCGTTGGGCTTCGACAAAGGTCTGCGCAGGCCATTTTCGACTACGTGGTCTCGGCGGGTGCAGATCCGACTCTGCAAATTTGGGGTTTTCGGCCTACGACTGCAGGTGCTGAGGATATCGACACTCCCAGAGTGTTGATTTGTGGCTGTCTACACATCGAAGGATGGCTCACGGTTCTTGGAGGCGTTTCACAAACGACACGGGCGCATCTACACACAGACTGTAGGCGACATCCACTAGTTCATCAGGTAGCTTGTGTTTGTTGCTTGATATTCCAGATTTCATCCTGACATTGCAGGTACTTCCACATGGGATGTATTGTCAGAGATGATGTATGTCTGTTGAGGGTTTGCTGGCTGTGAGTCACGCAGCAAACAACCGCCGCAGCGGTTATAGCATACAATGGGAAATTTGTGGATGTATGACTTTGTGGGAAGTCTATGTACTGTCAGATTTACTGCAGCCTTTGTAGAGGGTCGAGTGAGGTTTTATTGAGCTGGGGGATTCTCGAATGTTGAGATCCTTTCGGTGATACAGGTCTTGGAGCGATCCCTCGAGCACCCTTAGATAGGCAGCTAGGATGTATTGACTGTGAGTTAGACAGTTGGGATTGCATCTTTGCTTTACTGCCGTTGAGGAATTGTCGCAGTCTATGCTTACAGGACAGTGACAGGACAGTGAGAGACAGTACAGGTGCAGGACAGGTTTACCCGCAGCTTACAGTGTCAGAGAGACAGTGTTTTTTGAGCTGTTTTTTGGTCTCTTTTTTGAGTACACCAGAGCCATTTTACAAAGGAGACTCTGCCAAAATTTATGCAGAATCTGAAGCTTTCTTGGTTCATTTCACAGGTGGATATTGGTTCAGAGGTCAGTTTACAGGGGAAACTCTGCCGAGTTTTTCCTAGGAAAGTAAACTACTGTGAAGCGTAGCTATGGCTGGATCACAGGACACTGCTCTTTACAATATCAAGAAGCTGGATGGAACCAATTTCCCATTGTGGAAGAAGCAGCTTTGGCACGTGTTGGTACAAAAGAGGCAGATAAAACCTATAAAGCTCAAGGGGATAAAACCAGAAGATATGGACGAAGATGAATGGAACCAAATGGATGAATTGGCACTTTCTAATATTATGCTGACTTTGGCAGAAAGCGTTTACTTCAATGTAGCAGACGAGATGTCGGCTTCTCAAGCATGGTTAAAGCTGAGTGATCTTTATGAGAATCAGAGTGCAGCTTCACAGGTATATTGGCTTAAAAAGCTTGTTGACTTGAAGATGAAAGAAGGGACACCTATATCCAATCATCTGAATGAATTCAACACAATCTATAGTCAGTTGTCAGCTCAAGGTGTCAAGTTTGATGAATCTGTTAGAGCTATGTTCCTGTTGATCACATTGCCGGAAAGTTGGGACACTTTTCGCACAGCTTTGAGTAATTCTGCACCTCTAGATGGTTTGAACATAGCAGGTGTAGAAGGAAGTCTGCTTACTGAAGAAACCAATAGAAAGACAATGGACAAAGGCAAAGGAACAACCTTAGTTGTCATGGGAAGGACCAAAGAAAAGTACAAAGGTGGAAAGACGAATCAGTCTCGTAGCAAGTCCCGCAGTGCTAAAGGCAAGAGTGACATAGAATGCTACCATTGTAGCAAGAAGGGTCACATGAAAAGAGACTGCAGAGAATGGAAAGCAGAAAAAGGCAAAGAGAAAGCTGAATACCATGGTGAGAAGAACAAGTCCTCAGTGAAGATTCAAGAAATAAATGTGACAAACACTGTTGCAGAGGATGACAGTCTAGTGTCAGGAGACATCTACTTCTTGAAGAATACAATGGACTCAGCTCTTCTTACATCATCTGATGGAAATGCACTGAGTGACTAGATTATAGACTCAGGGGCATCACTTCATGTGTCTCCAAACAAGGAGTGGTTTACTTCTTATGTGACCACTAAAGATCATGTTCGGCTAGGCAATGGGCAGACATGTGAGATCTTGGGTGTTGGAGATGTTCAATTGAAGTTTCAGAATTGCTCTTTTTCACGGTGAAGAATGTGAGACATGTTCCCACAATTACAAAGAGCTTGATCAGCACATGTTTACTTGATGATGCTACGTCACCACTTTTGGACAGAACATGTGGAAGATATCCAAGGGTTCTATGACAGTAGCACATGGAGTAAAGTCTGGAGGACTTTACATGATCTATGTATCAAATGTCTCTAAAAATGTAATCAATGTAACCGAGCAGCCGAACGTTTCTTTGTGGCATAGACGATTAGGACATATGTCCAAGAAGGGAATGGAAATCTTGTCTCGTTCTGGTTATTTGCCTGTATTTTCATTTAATGATTTTGAATTTTGTGAACATTGTCTGTATGGTAAGCAAACACAACAGCCACATAAGCATAGAAGCAGTAGAAGAGATACACAGTTGGAACTTGTTCATAGTGATTTGTGTGGACCTATGCCTAGCCTATCTCTAGGGGGAGCTTCTTACTTTATGACATTTATAGATGATTACTCGAGGAAAGTATGGGTTTACTTTCTCAAGCACAAGGATGAAGCGTTTAGTGTTTTCAAAACGTTTGTGACACTTGTGGAGAATCAGAGTGGCAAGAAGCTTAAATGCTTATGCACTGACAATGGTGGAGAATATGTTTCAAAGGCCTTTCAGGACTTTTGTGAGTCAAAAGGTATAAAACGTGAACATACTGCTCCTTACAATCCTCCTCAAAATGGTGTTGCTGAGAGGATGAATAGGACCATACAAGAGAAGGTTAGAAGTATGTTGTCTAATGCACAGCTGCCAAATGGGTTTTGGCCTAAAGCTGTATCAACAGCTGTTCATCTTGTAAATAGATCTCCTAGCAAGTTTTTGCAGAAGGATTCAGTTCCAGAGATGGTATGGTCAGGCAAAATGCCCTCATACAAGCATCTCAGAGTCTTTGGCTGTGAGGCATATACTCACGTCCCAAAGGAAATTAGGAACAAACTTGAGCCAAAGAGTAGAAAGTGCATCTTTCTAGGCTATGGTAATTCTGGTGAGATGGGGTACAGACTTTGGGATCCTGAATCCAGAAAGGTTATCCGCAGCAATGATGTTCACTTTAATGAATCCAAATATCATTCTAAACCAGAGAGGGTTAAGGAGATTAGAAGAGTTTTCTTCCAAGAAGATGGACCTGCACGTGCAAGACAAAATGTCAGGGCTCAAGAGTAGCAAGGACAGGATAGATTGGAACCACAGGTTGTGACTCACCCTGAGCCACCTATTGTGCGTAGATCCGGATATGTCACGCGACCTCTTGATAGGTTTGTTCCATCTATGAACTATGTCATGTTGACTGATTGCAATGAGCCTTCATATTACAAGGAAGCAGTGCAAATGAAGGACTCCGGGAATTGGCAATTGGCCATGCAGTCAGAGATGACATCTCTGCATAAAAACAAGACATGGAAGTTAGTTAAATTACCACAGGGAAAAAAGGCTCTACCTTGTAAATGGGTTTACAGGTATAAGATCACCGCTCATGATAGTCAGCCAAAGTACAAAGCAAGGCTTGTTGCCAAGGGCTTTAAGCAAGAACAAGGCATTGACTTTGATGAAGTCTTCTCTCCGGTGGTCAAGATGACTACATTGAGATGCTTTCTTGCATTGGTTGCCATATTAGATTTGGTGTTGCACCAAATGGATGTCAAGACAACGTTCTTGCATGGTGATATAGATGTGGAAATTTACATGCAGCAGCCAGAAGGGTGTGTTGAGAAAGGCAAGGAAGATTGGGTATGCCAGTTGTTAAAGAGTCTTTATGGCTTAAAACAATCACCGAGGGCATGGTACCATAAACTCCACAAGTTTATGCTTTCTCAAGGCTACAAACGTAGTGAGTTCGATCACTGTCTATATACAAAGAAGGCTAAGGATGGTAGTTGGCTGATCCTTATTTTGTATGTGGATGAGATGTTGATTGCTGGCAAGCACTTGGAAGAAATTTCAGCTTTGAAGTCAAAGATGGCAAAATCGTTTGACATGAAAGACATGGGTGAGGCAAGTCATATCCTTGGTATGCGCATTGAGAGAGACAGATCAAAGAAGTTGATTTGGTTATCTCAAACAGAGTATATTGACAAGGTTTTGCAACGTTTCAATATGAAGAAGGGAAAGGCATTGAGTGTTCCATTGCCACCATATGTGAAACTTAGCAAACAAGATTGTCCTGTGTCTGAGGAAGAACAGGCTGAAATGGATAAGATTCCATATGCGTCTGCAATGGGTAGTTTGATGTATGCAATGATTGCTACTCGCCCAAACATTGCATTTGCAGTGGGAGTAGTAAGTCGATACATGTCAAACCCAGGCAAGAAACATTGGGAGGCAGTGAAAGGAATATTGAGATACCTGAAAGCTACAAAGAGTATGCGTATATGATATGGGAGTCAGGAGCTAAG
Organism: Adiantum capillus-veneris; assembly: GCF_014529385.1. NCBI lineage: Eukaryota > Viridiplantae > Streptophyta > Polypodiopsida > Polypodiales > Pteridaceae > Adiantum > Adiantum capillus-veneris. Next base: position 114,657,753 of record NC_140938.1, on the reverse strand, counting down.
TGTAAAGGGTTTTACAGACTCAGATTATGCAGGTGACTTACACAACCGAAGCTCTACGTCAGGGTATGTCTTTACATTGGCTGGTGGAGCAGTATCATGGCGTTCTAGATTACAAGATTGTGTTACTCAGTCTACTACAGAGGCTGAATATGTTGCAGCATCAGAGGCATGCAAAGAATCAATTTGGCTTAATCGACTAGTAACAGATCTGGGAATCAAAGAAGAGATGCCTGTGTTATATTGTGATAGTCATAGTGCTATACAATTGGCTCACAATCCAGTTTATCTCTCAAAGACAAAGCATGTGGATGTGAAGTATCATTTCATCAGGGAAATGCTCGAGGATAAGCAACTTCAGGTTGTCAAAGTTCACACCATAGAAAATCTTGTTGATCTACTTACAAAAGGACTTCCCTTAGAGAGCTTTGAGCATTTTCGCAAGCAGTTAGGTGTAGGGTAGTACATCACTTCTCTACATCTCTTGTATGTTAGCTTGTATAGTAGCTTCTCTCATACTTAAATTACCACATTGGACTTTAAAGCCCAATGTGGTCGCCCATGTAAGTGGGAGGGCCGGTAGGTATGTACACATATTCTGTTGTAAAAACCTAATAAGAACTCACTATGCTCTACACATTACATTAGAGCGAGTTCACCATATCGTCGTGCTCTTCTTCTCGCACTCTCTCTCGCGTCGCACTTCCGCTCGTACTCCTTCATATAGTAGTTGCATGCCTTGAGACTTGTTTTCACGGGATGACCGATAGGGGCTTGAACCCAACATAATCCACAACCATGCATATTTTCAAACCTTTAAGAATCTATTAGGTCATGATCTCATGCAAGGAAGGGCTCACCTTTGGATCCTTATGCAATTTCAACAAAAAGGGGGCCATTGAAGACTTTTTGTAAAGAAAAATAGGTTTTTTGGTGGGATTTTTTATATACATCTCAAATTCAAATTTGAAGTGGTGTTTAAGATACAAAATGTGGACCAAGATCTAAATAATTACCTCAAAAATTTTGATAATTTTTGAAGCTACCATAGGTGAGATAGGATTTTTTGTGTGGACCTCAATGTGCCCAGTTTTTTCACAAAGTAATCCATAGTCTTCTCTCACCTCCTTTCCTACTCACACACACACACACACACACACACACACACACACACACACACTCTCATTCCTCTCAATTTCTCACTCAAACCTGCACCTTCACCCTCTTCACCATCAACCTCCCCTCTTACTTCCATAGCTCTCATATGAGCTCTCCATGTACATACACCATCTCTATGCCTCTATCTATTACCTCTAAGTCACAAATCCTTTTACGTCTTCTATATACATAAAATTCAGTATGTAAAACCATGTTTAATCTTTGCTAATTGGAAATTCTCATCCAGCATTTCATCATGGTGATTCAACCTTGGCAATAACAATGCAAGAAGAGAAAAATAAAAAGAGGATCGACTATCATTTTGAGAACCTACATAAGTAAGTCCAAAACTTCTTCAAGATTCACCATCACAAGAATTTACTCACTTCATTCAACCATCTTACTTCAACCATATTACTTCAACCATCCACCTCATTCTACCCATTGTAAATATGTCATTAGCTTTTTGTTGATTACTAACACTGACCACTAACACACTAACACAAAATAGCCATTGACCTAACCATAAAAGACACCTCACCTCAAGACATGTGCATAGTAACTCTCTTTCTCTCTCCTTCCTTAAAACTCTACTTTCACCTTATCTACCATCAATAATTCTCTCTTTTGAGCCCACATCCATGAGTCAAGCAGACAAAGAAGGTCCGCAATATTTTGATATTTAGAAAAAATCATAATCCTGATTTGTTAGCTTGTCAATTAGGATTTCCAATCATCTTAATGAGAGGTCTCCAACCTCTCATTAAGGCCCCTCTCCTTCTTGTAAATCATCCCCAATATCTCACATAGCACCCCAACATTCTATGCGTGAGGAGAGACTTAGACGTAGCAACCACTTTGTGAGCTTCACTTTTGGTGTGAGAGAAGCTTTCAAGCTACACATTGCAAGTGAGAAAGTGTGAGTTCAAAATTTCAAAACCACTATTGTATATGTTACTCCATCATCAATAATTGAGGTTTGGTGCATCAAAGGTGTGATTCAATGTTCAAATCTTTGTCCTTTCATTTGTGCAATATGGTTTGGTGAATTCAAGCTTGCGTCCTAGTTCGCATCCCATAACTAGGTGGCGCCCCTATCTTGTTTGGGTTTGGCTATGGGTTTGTTGTTGTGTTGTGCTTGTGGTTGCCCCAACACCAATTGAGCAGCACGGGAGCCTTGAGGGGTGTTTAGAGGTCGCCTCTCTTGTTGCCTGCACCGAACCACCTGACCATGAATATGGAAAGATTCATGGCCTCAATCCTAAGACTTCAAACACCTTCAAAGGGGGAGAGTGCTAGTAGGTAATTGAGGAAAGAGAAGAAGAAGAATAAGTATTCTTACAAGGAAGAAGAATTCTTCATTAGGAAAAATATGGATCCCAAAAGGGCTCTTTAGGGTCAAAGATGCTTTTGGAATATACTCTTCTCATACTCTCTACACCAATGAGAATACGCTTGTGGCCACAACCCCACCAATTTTTTCATTTTTTGAATGGACATACATTAAGAGACCGAGGTATTTGCCGCGCATGACAATCGCTTCAGGATGAGAAAGAGTAGAGAGAAGAGACGTGGGGGAAGAGAGAGACTACAACTTCTATATTGGCATGTATATTGCTTTTATAATTGCCATGCAAATTGTCTTACTGATTGCCGCATAGATAGCTTCAACATTGTCACGAATATAAACCTCTTATATACCCTTACATGAATATAATATACCCCTTTTGATACCCGTCCACATCTCTCCTTTATATAATACAAAATATATAATAAATTGTTCTTTCATTTTGTATCCTCTCTAAACACCATATCAAAGAGTTTGAGACTCTAGAGCCCATTTGGGAATCACTAATGTCAAGTGAAAATTTTTCCATACGGACAAATCTCAAACTCTTTTTGAAGACCAAAGACTTCCACAAGGTAGTACTTGAAAAGGATTTTTTAGCCATGCTCTCAAAACTTTGGCTAAGATTTGGTCATGTGGTCAAATCTTAAGCTCCTTTTGAAAGTGGGAGTTGAGAAACTCCCAAATTCACTAATATTGCATTTCTATACATTATACTTACTTACTGGCTCTCCTCAAAAGAAATCCATTAAATTTTAGGATTCTCTTGGAATGTTCTATCACCCCCCCCCCCCCCCTCCCACCCCAAAATTCCACATCAGAAGCAGAGATTTCTTGGCTCGCCACCTTCACCAATTGTCTACCCTAAATTCCCTTCCAACCCTCTACATTAGATTAGTCCTCTGTGAGCCCCCCCCCCCCCCCCCTCTCTCTTTGTGCGCATGCTTTTTCCATCCATGTCCTCTCTCATCTCGTCCACAGGTACATCCTAGAAAATTCATCCCTTTGCAAAGACCACCCCACCTCAACTCACCTTGCTATTGCTCCTTGTCTGCAAACATACAAGCCAGAAAGAGAGAGAGAGAGAGAGAGAGAGAGATAAAAAATGTGTTACAATGTATGCTAGAAAAATATCATTAACAAAGCATTCAAAAAAGCAAGTGACCGACATTAACTACAACAGCCTTATTACGATGAATTAATACATGGACTTAATTAATCATCCACTACATCATTATTTGCTAGTTCCATAGCCATGACACAGTCAATGTGGAGTCCTAGTTCATAAATATTGCATTGGCATCAAAATGATCATCATCATTATCATTCTCTTCTTCTTGTTGGGGTATAAAGCCCAATGTGGTCGCCCAGGTAAGTGGGCGGGCCGCCAGGTATGTACACATATTCTTTTGTAAAATCCTAATAAGAACTCACTATGCTCTACACATTACAGTAGAGCGAGTTCACCATATCATCGTGCTCTTCTTCTCGCACTCTCTCTCGCGTCGCACTTCCGCTCGTACTCCTTCAACTGGTATCAGAGCTCAGATCGAGGCTCGGGGCAGCATTTGCAGGTAGCCAGAGTCACGTGCTCAGATTGGAGTGAGATTCGACAAGCGAAGACACGGCCATCTCGGCCACCGTTCGGCTTTGATAAGGTTTTGCGCAGGCAGATCCGACTCTGCAAATTTGGGGTTTTCGGCCTACGACTGCAGGTGCTGAGGATATCGACACTCCCAGAGTGTTGATTTGTGGCTGTCTACACATCGAAGGACGGCTCACGGTTCTTGGAGGCGTTTCACAAACGACACGGGCGCATCTACACACAGACTGTAGGCGACATCCACTAGTTCATCAGGTAGCTTGTGTTTGCTGCTTCATATTCCAGATTTCATCCTGACATTGCAGGTACTTCCACATGGGATGTATTGTCAGAGATGATGTATGTCTGTTGAGGGTTTGCTGGCTGTGAGTCACGCAGCAAACAACCGCCGCAGCGGTTATAGCATACAATGGGAAATTTGTGGATGTATGACTTTGTCGGAAGTCTATGTACTGTCAGATTTACTGCAGCCTTTGTTGAGGGTCGAGTGAGGTTTTATTGAGCTGGGGGTTTCTCGAATGTTGAGATCCTTTCGGTGATACAGGTCTTGGAGCGATCCCTCGAGCACCCTTAGATAGGCAGCTAGGATGTATTGACTGTGAGTTAGACAGTTGGGATTGCATCTTTGCTTTACTGCCGTTGAGGCATTGTCGCAGTCTATGCTTACAGGACAGTGACAGGACAGTGAGAGACAGTACAGGTGCAGGACAGGTTTACCCGCAGCTTACAGTGTCAGAGAGACAGTGTTTTTTGAGCTGTTTTTTGGTCTCTTTTTTGAGTACACCAGAGCCATTTTACAAAGGAGACTCTGCCAAAATTTATGCAGAATCTGAAGCTTTCTTGGTTCATTTCACAGGTGGATATTGGTTAAGAGGTCAGTTTACAGGGGAAACTCTGCCGAGTTTTTCCTAGGAAAGTAAACTACTGTGAAGCGTAGCTATGGCTGGATCACAGGACACTGCTCTTTACAATATCAAGAAGCTGGATGGAACCAATTTCCCATTGTGGAAGAAGCAGCTTTGGCACGTGTTGGTACAAAAGAGGCAGATAAAACCTATAAAGCTCAAGGGGATAAAACCAGAAGATACGGACGAAGATGAATGGAGCCAAATGGATGAATTGGCACTTTCTAATATTATGCTGACTTTGGCAGAAAGCGTTTACTTCAATGTAGCAGACGAGATGTCGGCTTCTCAAGCATGGTTAAAGCTGAGTGATCTTTATGAGAAGCAGAGTGCAGCTTCGCAGGTATATTGGCTTAAAAAGCTTGTTGACTTGAAGATGAAAGATGGGACACCTATGTCCAATCATCTGAATGAATTCAACACAATCTATAGTCAGTTGTCAGCTCAAGGTGTCAAGTTTGATGAATCTGTTAGAGCTATGTTCCTGTTGATCACATTGCCGGAAAGTTGCGACACTTTTCGCACAGCTTTGAGTAATTCTGCACCTCCAGATGGTTTGAACATAGCAGGTGTAGAAGGAAGTCTGCTTACTGAAGAAACCAATAGAAAGACAATGGACAAAGGCAAAGGAACAACCTTAGTTGTCATGGGAAGGACCAAAGAAAAGTACAAAGGTGGAAAGACGAATCAGTCTCGTAGCAAGTCCCGCAGTCCTAAAGGCAAGAGTGACATAGAATGCTACCATTGTAGCAAGAAGGGTCACATGAAAAGAGACTACAGAGAATGGAAAGCAGAAAAAGGAAAAGAGAAAGCTGAATACCATGGTGAGAAGAACAAGTCCTCAGTGAAGATTCAAGAAATAAATGTGACAAACACTGTTGTAGAGGATGACAGTCTAGTGCCAGGAGACATCTACTTCTTGAAGAATACAATGGACTCAGCTCTTCTTACATCATCTGATGGAAATGCACTGAGTGACTGGATTATAGACTCAGGGGCATCACTTCATGTGTCTCCAAACAAGGAGTGGTTTACTTCTTATGTGACCACTAAAGATCATGTTCGGCTAGGCAATGGGCAGACATGTGAGATCTTGGGTGTTGGAGATGTTCAATTGAAGTTTCAGAATGTCTCTTCTTTCACAGTGAAGAATGTGAGACATGTTGCCGCAATTACAAAGAGCTTGATCAGCAAAGGTTTACTTGATGATGCTGGCTACGTCACCACTTTTGGAAAGAACATGTGGAAGATATCCAAGGGTTCTATGACAGTAGCACATGGAGTAAAGTCTGGAGGACTTTACATGATCTATGTATCAAATGTCTCTAAAAATGTAATCAATGTAACCGAGCAGCCGAACGTTTCTTTGTGGCATAGCCGGTTAGGACATATGTCCAAGAAGGGAATGGAAATCTTGTCTCGTTCTGGTTATTTGCCTGGCTTTTCATTTAATGATTTTGAATTTTGTGAACATTGTCTGTATGGTAAGCAAACACAACAGCCACATAAGCATAGAAGCAATAGAAGAGATACACAGTTGGAACTTGTTCATAGTGATTTGTGTGGACCTATGCCTAGCCTATCTCTAGGGGGAGATTCTTACTTTATGACACTTATAGATGATTACTCGAGGAAAGTATGGGTTTACTTTCTCAAGCACAAGGATCAAGCGTTTAGTGTTTTCAAAACGTTTGTGACACTTGTGGAGAATCAGAGTGGCAAGAAGCTTAAATGCTTATGCACTGACAATGGTGGAGAGTATGTTTCAAAGGCCTTTCAGGACTTTTGTGAGTCAAAAGGTATAAAACGTGAACTTACTGCTCCTTACAATCCTCCTCAAAATGGTGTTGCTGAGAGGATGAATAGGACCATACAAGAGAAGGTCAGAAGTATGTTGTCTAATGCACAACTGCCAAATGGGTTTTGGGCTGAAGCTGTATCAACAGCTGTTCATCTTGTAAATAGATCTCCTAGCAAGTTTTTGCAGAAGGATTCAGTGCCAGAGATGGTATGGTCAGGCAAAATGCCCTCATGCAAGCATCTCAGAGTCTTTGGCTGTGAGGCATATACTCACGTCCCAAAGGAATTTAGGAACAAACTTGAGCCAAAGAGTAGAAAGTGCGTCTTTCTAGGCTATGGTAATTCTGGTGAGATGGGGTACAGACTTTGGGATCCTGAATCCAGAAAGGTTATCCGCAGCAATGATGTTCACTTTAATGAATCCAAATATCATTCTAAACCAGAGAGGGTTAAGGAGATTAGAAGAGTTGTCTTCCAAGAAGATGGACCTGCACGTGCAAGACAAAATGTCAGGGCTCAAGAGTAGCAAGGACAGGATAGATTGGAACCACAGGTTGTGACTCAGCCTGAGCCACCTATTGTGCATAGATCCGGACATGTCATGCGACCTCCTAATAGGTTTGTTCCATCTATGAACTATGTCATGTTGACTGATTGCAATGAGCCTTCATATTACAAGGAAGCAGTGAAAATGAAGGACTCCGGGAATTGGAATTTGGCCATGCAGTCAGAGATGACAGCTCTGCATAAAAACAAGACATGGAAGTTAGTTAAATTACCACAGGGAAAAAAGGCTCATTTTTTTAAATGGGTTTACAGGTATAAGATCACCGCTCATGATAGTCAGCCAAAGTACAAAGCAAGGCTTGTTGCCAAGGGCTTTAAGCAAGAACAAGGCATTGACTTTGATGAAGTCTTCTCTCCGGTGGTCAAGATGACTACATTGAGATGCTTTCTTGCATTGGTTGCCATATTAGATTTGGTGTTGCACCAAATGGATGTCAAGACAGCGTTCTTGCATGGTGATTTAGATGTGGAAATTTACATGCAGCAGCCAGAAGGGTTTTTTGAGAAAGGCAAGGAAGATTGGGTATGCCAGTTGTTAAAGAGTCTTTATGGCTTTAAACAATCACCGAGGGCATGGTACCATAAATTCCACAAGTTTATGCTTTCTCAAGGCTACAAACGTAGTGAGTTCGATCACTGTCTATATACAAAGAAGGCTAAGGATGGTAGTTGACTGATCTTTATTTTGTATCATTAGGAGAAATATGGACCTTGCATGGGCCTTGTAAGGAATCCTAATTTTTAGGGATTAAGGCTAATGTTGTGTAGGGTTAAGGGGACAAGGGCATTCAAGAAGCTAGTTTTGAGTAGACTTTTCTAGCCTTTGTTTTAGACACATGTAGGATGTGGACATAAGAGGTCACTTTCTCTCTCTAGCTTTTGGAAAGTGAAGGGAGTAAAGGGGTGTGGCCACATCAGCAAAAACGTGGGTCACTAAGAGCCAAAATTTGACTTTTTTTCAAAAAAGTTATTTTTACTTATTTTTGACTTAAAACTCCCTCCCAACATATATACACATCAAAAAATCATTTTTTGACATTTTTTTAAACCTACAAACACTAAAAGTCCACTTTTTCAAAAAAAAAAATCCCCCCCCCAAAAAAAACCTTTGTTCTCTCCTCCTCCTTCCTCCTCTCTCCTTCTCCTCTCCCTCCCTATCCCCTTCTCTCCTCCTCCTCCCCTCTCTCTCCCTCTCCCCCCCTGCCCCCTTCTCTCCTCCCATGTTCCTCCCTCTCCCTCCCCCCTCTTTCGTTTCATTCTTTGTTTCCTCACGCAACAGCTGCCATGGTGCTCACGGACATCACAAATAGTATGCCTCCACCACCATGTACTCCGCATAACAAAAGTGTACATATTGCTTGTCCGCGGTGTTTGCACCGACGGCCGCACGTGAGGGTGAGCAAAGGTCATCCCAAGATCGTCATACTGTCGGTGAGGCGAATATGTATGGTTCTTCAATATCTTGGGAGGGGAGAAGTAGGCTTGTTAGGCTATTGCAATTGGTTGTGTATGGGTGCAGGTGCTTCTTTGCATTCGTGGATGCACGAATGTCAAGCTCTTCAGCTCAAAATAGTGGCATTACAAGAAACAGTGGGTGCAGGTTAGAGAGGTCAAGTGTCACCACTTTTCGTCTAAAACAGCCTTCTTTGTTACATCTTGCAGGTAGGTGCTTCAAATCCATCCTTATTAGAGGTGGGTAATCTCATCCTAATGCAAGAATGGCTCAAGGAACTGGCATAACATGAAGCTTTTACGGTGGCACAAAGCTCTCCTCAAGCAATGTGGCTCCCACTACACCAAAAATCACTATGCTAACATGGAGAGATCCCTAGTAGGACAATACAACAACTTTTCATCAGCAGCACACCCTTTCCTTACATGAGGGCACCCCCACCAGAGATATTCTTATATGATAGGTCACCCCATGAGCATACCATGTCATGAAATGGATGTAAGAACTATGACTGCACTACCCCTTGGAAGTTGTTCACGAATGCATGTTTATCGAAGTTAATGAGAAGAAGTTTGGACTTTTTTGTTTGTTGATGTGTAAGAGCACTCTTGGTCTACCATATTTTAGATTGTTTGATAAGTTAAATAAGATTTGTAGTCGTTTAAAGTGTCATTTTTTTTTGTGGTAAGATTGTACATGAGAAGACATGATAAAGCACAAGAGATCTTGACGGAATAAACCTCGATGAGATTCCCACCATGCACTTGTGACACCATACCTCTCCTTGAACCCTTTGACTTCTATCGTTGTGGGGAGTCCAATGGGGAGCTATTTTCAAATTTTTAGCATAACTTTTTTCTGAAGGAAATTTTGGTTATTCTAAAGTTTATACACAGTCTAGGAGTTCATTCTGATTGTTTTTCTTCAGTTTCAAATTTTGACCGAGTACACTCCTTGGAAGCCACTTTTGAAGGTGTTAGGGCGAGATTTTGGGAAAGTTTTGTATGTAGAAAATACAGTCCTTAACACAATTAAAAACAATGGTTCTTTGAGTATTTTCAGATTCCATGGTTTTAATGCTCGTTGGAACCTGTAGATTAAGAAAAAAGTAAAAAATGTATGTTTTACATCATTTTTAAATAAATTGTCAACTTGCACGTTGATTTTTGGAGAATGCGAGCAAGATATGATTTTTTCTCATCACATGATGGTCGAAGAACGCGATGAGATGAACAAATTCATGTGAAACAAGCCTAGGCAGATTCGGAGCTGATTGAAATCTAGAAGTTGTTGAAAACAACCAAAAAGTTCAATACTTAAAAAAAAAAAAAAAAAAAACTTAAGACTTGAATCATGGCCATGCATAAAAAATATGCTCACACGGTGAAGGAGGTGCTTCAAAGCTATGGAAATCAGTATAAAATGCAAGCAATAGCGTTGGAGGCTATTTAAGAAGTTGTAGAGGCTCACATCATTTCAGATGACTTTGCAATGACAAAATGATTAAGAGTTGTGTCTACTGTCTCCATAGTGATTTGGCTTTTCGGTTTATCCATGTGTTTTAAGTTAAGTGGTTCTGGCCATGAAGAGTTAAATTTAAATCAAATATTAATATTTTTGCCATCCTAAGGGGCAAACAAAGCTAGAAAATGCAAAAAAAAGGGTGGCCACAAGGGCGCGCAGATGGCCCATCCAGCAGTTTTGGATGGCTCATCTGCGCGCCCTTGTGGCCACCCTTTTTTTTGCATTTTCTAGCTTTGTTTGCCCCTTAGGATAGCAAAAATGTTAATAGCTGATGAAACCAGATGTTTATGTAGCATGAGACTAGATTTTTATATTGTCCAATGTGATTTGGCCTTTTGGTGCAGGGAACTAGTAAGTTGAGTTGAAGGAAGGCATAATGTGCTTGAAAAGTTAAATTTTACATTCATCTCACCTTTTCCAAGGTCCTGGAGTGCAACAATAGCCTAATTATGCAAAAAGAAAGGGTGGCCACAAGGGCGCGCAGATGGCCCATCCAACAGTTTTGGATGGCTCACCTGCGCGCCCTTGTGGCCACCCTTTTTTTTGCATTATATGGCCTTGTCTGCCCCTTATAATAGCAAGAATGTTAATATTTGATGAAACCAGATGATTATGCAGCATGAGACTAGATTTTTATACTGTCCAATGTGATTTGCCCTGTTGGTGCACGGAACTAGTAAGTTGAGTTGAAGGAAGGCATAATGTGCTTGAAAAGTTCAATTTTAGGTTCATCTCATCTTTTCCAGGGTCTTGGAGTGCAGAAATAACCTAATTATGCAAAAAAAGGGTGGCCACAAGGGCCCACATATGGCCCATCCAACAGTTTTGGATGGCTCACTACGTGCCCTTGTGGCCACCCCTTTTTTTGCATTATATGGCCTTGTCTGCACCCCAAGATACCAAATTTTTTTTAGATCAAGTGAAAGAAAATCTTTATGCAACATGACAATACAAATTCCACTTCTTTTCACTCAGATGAAATTAGCCCCCCCCCCCCCCGTCTCCCCCCCCCCTTTCTTTGTGTTCAAAGGTCCGGAGCATTCACTATGTAAAATTTCCCTATATCACGTGCGTTCACTAGAATGGATTAAAAGTACCCCTTATAGGCCTTATCTACACATGTTTCTGCAACTTTACAAGAATATAAAATCCCTTCTGTTGAACACATGTGCTATGTTACATATACTTTAGTGAACTCCCCATGTCAACAGTCTCACAAATCCTGTGCACTAAACATTAAACACTAGAAATCGACCAAACAAGGAGCCAATTTTTACTTCCTTGTGTCCACCTAGTGTTCTTGTGAAACATTGCTAATGATATATATTCAACATCCCCAAATGAGGACATCTTGACAAAGTTTATGATCCACTTTAATAAGAGTAACCAGTAATGATTAAACTGAAATCGAAATATTGCTTGAATTTCTTCAAGGTGGAGTGATTAAGACTTGCGACTTGAATCATCGTACAGGCAAATCAAAATATCCATAAAAGTAAACAATATTTCTCAGATCTGTATGAAACTTCAGTAATCTAAATTAAATACTCTCACTCAATGCGACACCCTTTAACAAAAAAACATATTTATATTGCATTTATAGAGGAATCCAGCCTCATGAAAAATAATTACAAATGGAGACAATGTTGTTGCTGTTAGGCTTATCTTACAAGTATTTGTCTTCCTCATCTAGAGATTCATATACACTTGAGTATTTGTGTGTCTATGACACTAGGGAAGATAGTAGTACTATATCGATGGCTTCTATGAGAGCTCCTAGAGAGTCCCTATTGGTTCAAGATTCTAAAAAACACCTACTATTCTTATCAAAATCTTTTAACATGGTAGTGAAAGGTTCCTCAAGGAACAAAAATAGAGTGATTTCCATCTCTGCACATGGTTGCTTGCTCATGTCATCTTAAAACAAGTTGAATCTGTAAGTAAACAAAAGATTATGTGAGCACAAAGTTATAAAGTACAAAATGATATCATTCCAATTATCTAATGACAATTATACGAAGAATAAATTACAAGAAAAATCTTTGACGACTCTCCATAGATACTTACTTACATTGTGAGACTCAAATCACATGCTACACAACTATAGATGGCGCACCAAAGCCATCAACAAAATAGCACCACCCAGTGTTATGAGGTGTGAAGCCTAAACACTGAAAGCCATAAAGAGGTTAATTACCTCCAGCATGATAAACTTAAAGATGGAGATGATGTTAAGCTCTAAATGTAAACTACAAGGGTAGTTTTTTTACCATTCTATCTTTATGTTGGAGATGAACCCTTGCAATGCCCACGCGATATTCACACCTCCTATTGTTGTGGTATGCAACTCATGTGAGCTCATACTTTTTCCACCTTCGGGAGTAGAGGTTTCCATGTAGTGTGAGTGAATGAAAGTAGAAGGAGTAGAATCTGGTTTCATGTTGTAATGGAGAGGAGAGAAGGGAGAGGAGCTAGATTGGTGTGAAACTATGTGGTGGGCAAGGGGAAGAGATGGAGGAGGAGCTTGCTTGGTGCTACAATGGAGGTAGGAGAAAGCTAGCAGAGAGATAATGATGGACTATAGGGGGTGCATGTGGTTGTTGCAGCAATGGAGAGCTTGGAAAAGGGTTTGTAGAGAGAGAAAAACACTTTTTAGCTATAGAATAGGTTTGGAAAGACTTTGGAGGGTGAAAATGATGTTTTGATTTGTTTTTTAAAAAAATCAATTTTTTGGATTTTTTAGTGCACGTTTTTAACTTTTGAAGGTCAAAAATACTTTTTTGACCATGAAATAGGTTTGGGGACCTTTTAAGGAGGGAAAACTTGAAATTTGAATTTTTTAGTGTATTTTTAAATCCAGGCCAAAAAGTGGGGAAAAAGAGGTCAAAGTGGTCCCCCCCCCCCCCCCCCCCCCCCCCCCCCCTCTTTCCCCTATCCACCTCCCTTACCTTCTCACTAGGTAAGAGGCAATTAAGAGGTGTAAGGCTGCCTTGTCCCCCTACTTTTTTGAGGGTATGGAGTGTGTCCACCACCCTCTTCCTATTGGCTGACCTCTAATTAACCTTAATCCCAAAGGGCCCCTAGAGGGTTCATATTTTTCCTAATGTGTGGATGACATGTTGATTGCTGGCAAGCACTTGGAAGAAATTTCAGCTTTGAAGTCAAAGATGGCAAAATCGTTTGACATGAAAGACATGGGTGAGGCAAGTCATATACTTGGTATGCGCATTGAGAGAGACAGATCAAACAAGTTGATTTGGTTATCTCAAACAAAGTATATTGACAAGGTTTTGCAACGTTTCAATATGGAGAAGGGAAAGGCATTGAGTGTTCCATTGCCACCATATGTGAAACTTAGCAAACAAGATTGTCCTGTGTCTGAGGAAGAATAGGCGGAAATGGATAAGATTCCATATGCGTCTCGAGTGGGTAGTTTAATGTATGCAATGATTGCTACTCGCCCAGACATTGCATTTGCAGTGGGAGTAGTAAGACGATACATGTCAAACCCAGGCAAGAAACATTGGGAGGCAATGAAAGGAATATTGAGATACCTGAAAGCTACAAAGAGTATGCGTATATGCTATGGGAGTCAGGAGCTAAGTGTAAAGGGTTTTACAGACTCAGATTATGCAAGTGACTCAATCTTCTTCACGCTTTCTTTTCGATTCTGTATATAGGTCTAACCACTTTTGCATCACTGGTGCATTAAGAACAAGGTAGTTGTTTATTGCATCACATATGTGCCTTTCCATGAGCTTTATCTTTCCCTTTCCATTTGACATATGAGAGTGCATCCTTGGATCTTCTTTAGCAATCCATAAACGTGGTATTGTTTCATCTACTATAGCCATATACTCAGAGATGTACACAAACAACTCTTAAACAATCCATCTGTCGGCCATGCTAGCCTTTGGTTGTGAGCGTAGCCTCACAAAATCCTTGAGTGTCTTAAGAAAATGCTCCAAGAAGAACATCCAATGGAAATGGACCACTCCACAAATCAAAGTTTATTTAACCATTAGTTGCAAAGTTTATTTATGCATTAGCTTTAAAAACAAGTTGCAAAAGTCTAAGTTTACTTAACCTTAAAAGACAATCAATGCTTGTATTTCTCTTTTCACACATAACCTGTAGGTTCAAAATCTTTAACAAAGCACGAAGAATAGAGAACAAAGCATTGGGATACATAGGTGTCTTCCTTGCAGCCAAAAGAGTATCCGCCTCCTTTTGTGAAGTCTCTTCACATCCACAATCTTTGTCATCACACGGATCCTCCTCACAAGCGAGAAGCTCAATAAACTAAATTCTCCATAATTGTATCCTCCTCCATATGGTGCGGTAGATCTGTCATCTCCTCCTCCCCATAATCACATGCATTGGATCTCAAACTCTTGCCCATTGTTGGTAGTGGGGAAAACCTATTTTCTTGCAATTCTTTCTTTGACTTCCTCACTCGAGATCCTCCTCCCACAACACTCCAGTGAGGAGCGGTATCCATGTGCAAAAGTTTGCAAAGATTGATTATTCGTGTTTGTGGATCATCCCACATTCCATAGTCCTCGACATGCTTCAAGCAGACTCGTTTTCGGAGCCTAGGAATGTCCCTTTTGCAGTGCTCGCACGGACACGCCAACCTATCGTTCAACCATCGATCATGTTCCACCGCATTGTTTAGTCTGTCTTCGTCCCAAGTTGGTGCTTTCATCTTCTTAATGCAAGAGAGGAGGGAGGGAAGGGGAACAAGATCTTAAAGTAAAAAATGAGAATGATTAAAATTAATTAATAGATTCTTCTAAAAAGAAGGAGGAGGGAGTTGGTCCATAAAACAAGGGGGAAGTGATCCAATATTTTTTTTTAAATACGCCCTAGGGTATCTAAGTGGCTCTCTCCACGGCAATAAGCGCATCTATCTCCATGGCAATTTATAATTAGAATTATATAAATATAGCATCAGGTTGGGCAGGGCTCTTTTAACCCTAACCCTTTACACATCTTCTTTGTTTCATCTCTGCTTTTCTCTTCTTCTCTATCTTCATAAAAAATTAGTACTCTCTCTCTCTCTCTCTCTCTCTCACACACACACACACACACACACACACACACCCACACACACACACACACACAAACACACACACACACACACACACACACACACATGGAGGAGGCTACTTTGATAGTCAAACATTGGTGGCAAGCATATGTTGTCGGCAAGAGAGCGTAAAAGGAGCGTTGGCGGCAAGGAGACACACAAAATCACACACGTGCAACACATTTTCAATGTAAGTGCACTTATATTCTTTTCAATTTTGCAATTTATATAAAAATTAATGTTATTTTTCTCTTATTGTCAAGGTAATGACTCACGTGAGCCCATGGGTTGTCCCCCATGCTCATGATTTTTAGATTCTATTTTGCCCCCACAATTAGAGCGATTTTGTATGCAACGGACTGTTCCAAATAAGCATTCCATTGCATGACAAAATGCATGCCAAAACCCTTAGTTTTGGACATGACTTTGGCCCCTCTATTGGAGGGGTTTTGGCATGCCTATTTGCATGCAATGGGCAGCCCATTGCATGCAAAAAGGCGTGTCAAAACCCCTCAAATAGAGGGGACAAATTCATGCCATAAACAAGGGGTTTTGGGGTAGGGTTTGGCCCCTATATTAGAGGGATTTTGACATGCAATGGCTACCCATTGCATACAAACAAGCATGTCAAGATCCCTCTAGTAGAGGGATCAAACCCTAGCCCAAAACCCTTAGTTTATGGCATGAGTTATGCCTCTCTATTGGAGGGGTTTTGGCATGCCTATCTGCATGCAAAGGGCAGCCCATGCATGTGAATATTCATGTTAAAACCCTCCCTCCTTATTACTAATTTATTGTCGTAACTGGTCGAGGTAAAGGCTCATATGAGCCCATGGGTTGTCCCCCATGTTCATGTTTTTTTGGTCCTATTTTGTCTCCCCCCTTCAATGTCCAAAACCTCTAGTTTGGCCCTTCTATTAGAAGGGTTTTGGCATGCTTATTTGCATGCAATGGGATCCCTGAATGAGCAACTCATTGCATGCATGTAAATAGGCCTTCCAAAACCTCTCTAATAGAGGGGCCAAAGGGTAGCCCAAATCCTCTCTAATAGAGGGGACAAAATCATTGCAAAAACCCTTGTTTTGGGTATGAGTCTGGCCCCTCTATTAGAGGGTTTTTGGCATGTCTATTTGCATGCAATGGGATCCCCAAACAAGCAACCCATTGCATGCCAACAGGCATATCAAAACCTCTCTAATATGGGGCCAAATGTTATGAGTTCGGCTCCACTGTTAAACTTTAAGGGGTTTTCACATGCATAATCGCATGCAATGGACAACCCAAACCCCTCTAATAGAGTGGGCAAACACATGCCTTGAATTGGTCAAGTTAAAGTCTCATGAGAGCCCCTCGTTTGTCCTCCATGCTCATGTTATTTGACCCTATTTTCCCATCCCCTTCAATGTACAAAACCCATAGTTTGGCCCCTCTATTAGAGGGGTTTTGGCATGCCTATTTTCATGCAATGGTGGGAAACCCGTTTGGGTTTCCCATTACGTGCAAAATGGCATGCCAAAACCCCTCCGATAGAGGGGCCAAATGGGATGCCCAAAATACCTATTTTATGGCATGCCTATAGCCTCTCTATTACAAAGGTTTTAGCATCATGCAATGGGCTGCCCATTTGGATAGCCCATTGCATGAAAATAGGTATTCCAAAACCCCTTCAATAGATGGAACAAACAGTAGCCCAAAACCTCTCTAATAGAGGAGCCAAACTCATCCCAAAACCCCTCTAATAAAGGGGGCAAACTCATCCCAAAACCCCTAGTTTTGGGTATGAGCTTGGCCCCTATATTAGAGGGGTTTTGGCATGCCTATTTGCATGCAATGGGCTCCACAAACCGGAAGCCCATTGCATGAAAATAGGCATGCAAAAAACCTCTCTAATAGAGGGGCCAAATGGTAGCGCAAAACCCCTATATTAGAGGGGGCAAACTCATCCCAAAACCCCTAGTTTTGGGTATGAGTTTGTCTCCTCTATGCAATGGTCTCCCCAAATGGGCAGTTCATTGCATGCAAATAGGCATGCCAAAACCTCTCTAATAGAGGGTCCAAATGGCATGAATTGGGCTCCACAATTAGAGGGGTTTTTTCATGCCTAATCACATGCAATGGGCAAACCAAACCCCTCTAATAGAGGGGACAAACTCATGCCTTGAATTGGTTGAGTGTCAAGGGAGGTGGTGAAGTATCCAAAACGCAACAACAAATACATTACCTACATGTGGATGTTCCAACAAGGCCACATAAATCAAGCACAATTTGACGCTCTCATCGACACCTTGACCACTACACAAGTACAAAGTTAATCTAACTAATTAATTATTTTGTTGTTTACTTATTTTAATACATATTTATTAATTATGTGGTTTGCTTTGTTATTTTTGTAGACTCCAGAGGTGGCACTAAAACAAGGGGGAGGACGACGAGGGCAGCGAGGGTGACGATGAGGGTTACTAACTTACTAACACAATCCCCTCACATTTTGAATGACCGGCCAAGAGCCCTTGTACAACATAATCCCCTCACATTTTGAACGCCTGGCCAAGAGCCCTCATAAATATTTCACTTTTATTATGGATGCCTGGCTAAAAGGTCTTGTATACATTTTGCAAACTCTCGGTATCAATAAAAAGAATTTTGTCATTAAATTGTTTTAAAGTGTATTGTGCTTAAAAATATGTATGATATTGTTAAATCTCAAATAATTAATAAATGTGATATCTATGTGAAACAAAAATATCCAAGGATCTTTGGATGATGCAAAATATTCACATATGGGGACTTGAATCATCAGAGACCCTTGGATTGTTTTTTAAATAAATTTTGTATAGGGTATACATGCGGCTATCACATAGGCTATGAGCGCGGAAATTTTCGTGGCAATATTGATCTACATACAAGTGCGTATACTTGTGGAGCTTGCCGCGAGTTCACAGCTGTGATAACACTTGCGGGGATACCCGTGTGCCCAATTCTTTCTCTCTCCACAAACGCTTGTTGATGTGTGGCTATTCTAAATGCATTTAACCCCCCTTCTTATAGTGATAACTTCAGCATTTGAACTTCAAATTTTTCAGACAATAGTGCATTGGAGTGCATTGCCGAGCTCTTTCAATAGATATGTTATATGATATGATTTTATGGTACATAGATATAGGCTATCCATGGCCCCCCTTTTATGTCCTATTGTTGATTGAAATCTAACTGGTTGCTCATTCAATGCCCCTTTGGGGTTCATATGTTTCCTAATGTCTCACATTAGTTCACTCCTCATAAAGCATAGCATAGCATAGTAATGGAGATGGAGAAGAAGACAAGCATGCTTAAAATTTTGTCACTTGCTTGGATTTGCATTCCAGGTTCAAGTGTGTTGGTGTAGGATTCTTCACGTCTATTTTCCTTGAGAAGTGTCTTCACCTTGTTAGAATTAACTTCATTGAGTTGCAAGAGGGAGAGAAATCCATCAACCCCCATCCCTGGGCATGCTTGAAGACTAATGGATCTTGTTGTGGGCTATCCAATGAATGGATCACTTCATTTCAAGCAAGAGGGTTAGCATTGTGAAAAGTTTCCTTCATTCCCTCTTTGAGAAGAGATCTTAGTTCTTTAATTAAATAAACCTAGATTCTCATTGTCTCTCAAGGCAGGCTATCCTATGAGATTCAGGCTTGCTCATGGGTTGCTCTACTCTCATTGGTCCCCGTGGTGGGCTACTTAATAGGATCAAATCTTACCCATAGGATACTATATTTTTATTGGCTATCTTTGTGGGCTATCCAATGAGATCAAAGTTTATTCTAGGGAATTGTTAATTCTCATTGGCTCTTCATGTTGGCTATCCAATGTGATATAGGTTTTCTTGTGGGAAACATAGCTTGTTACCTCAGATGTGCCTGACATGTGTCCTTTAAGCTTTGAGTAAAAGGGTTCAGTTCTAAGGTGTGCGAGTGTTCTCTCTCATCTTCAATTGATAAGCCATCTTATTGATTGCTTAAAGAATTTGAAAGAGATCATAGTATTGTTTTGCTAGTTTAGCATAATACTTTTGGTGTCCCATATAGGATTCTTGCCCAAGGTATGCCTTAGACAAGCTTTGAGAAACTTGAGCAAGAAACAATCATCTTTCTTGAAGGTCAAGGCTCTTCTTTGCTTATTAGCAGCCTTCTTCTGTTTTTGTTGAAAGATAAATATACCTTCTTTAGTCTTTTGAAAATATTCTTTTAAATCACGACTATATTCATCAAAAGAGCGAAGATCTTCTTGTGTAATTTGAGTAGCAAGGGGATTTTTTATCTTCCCTTAATGATCTCAAAAGGTGCATTTCCTATAGAAGTATGTACAATTTTATTGTATGCATACTATACAAGAGGTAGGTATTTCTCCCATTGAGAATTTTGATCTACTTCCATAACATATTCTTTAAGTAGATCAAGGATCAAAGAGTTGGCTATTTCACTTTGTACATCCGTTTGTGGGTGATAGGTTGAAGAGAAATTTAATCTAGTACCTAGATTTTCAAAGAGACCCTTCCAAGAATTACTAGTCATTTGAGGATCTGTATCTGATAGAATGGATGTAGGCAAGCCATGGTACTTGAAAATTTGTGATGTGAAGAGGGTTGCCATATGATGTGACTTAATAGTCTTTTTGATAGGTATGAAATGAGGTTGCATGTTGAACTTGTCAACTATAGTCCATATTTCCATATTCCCAAATATAGATGTGGGCAACCCAAAGATAAAATCCATGGATATGCTCTCCCATAGTGAGTCAGTATGAATTGGCAATGGCTGGAATAATCCAGATTGCTTCCCTTAATCATATTTTTTCTTTTGGCATATCACACATTTTGAAACCTAGTCTTGTATGTTTACTTTCATGGTAGACCAATAGAAGTATGTTTCTACTCCTTGTAGAGTAGATTGAATCTCTCTCTACTTCGCATGAGGAGGAGCATGATATTCATACATTACATTCTCATGAAGTGAGTGAGTGACACATAGCCTATTGCTATAGAGAAGATAGCCATCTTGCAAGGTAAATGGTTCTTCTTCCTTCCCTAACACAAGGGCAAAAATTACATCTTTAAAATCTGGATCAATAGCATACTCATCTATCATAGAAGATAGAGCACTGTGAGATGCTAACGGCATTTACCTTTGGCCATCATGAAAGTTCATCGTCCACTTGGTTGTGCATGCCTACAATGTAAGCAATATGAAAATTGAATCGTAAAAGAAAATCTGCCTACCTCATTTTTTTGTCAACAAATAGCTTGGTTCGGGTCATGAAGTATTTGAGACTTTGATGATCCGTATGTAGAATAAATGGAGTCTCCATGAGATCATGTTTCCATGTTTCTAGGACATGTAGAACAACTAATAGCTCTTTTTCATAAATGCCCAATGTTTGCTCGTCAAAATTTAATCTCCACTCTCATGTACTATGGCATGCCCTTCTTGAAGCAAAATTGGTTCAAGGCAATTACCACATGCATCACATTGGACCTCAAAGAGAATTGTGAGATCCAATGAAATAAGCATGGGTTAAGAGAAAAGATTTTGTTTAAGAATCTCAAAATCTTCTTACTCCTTTCCAAGTCATCCACACTTAGCGTTCTTTTTTGTTAGTTCATGTAGTGGACAGGCTATTAATAAGATTTTTTCTATAAAGCTCCTATAACATTCACACATAACAATAAAGCTTTGTAACTCATGTAAATTCCTTGGTTTAGGCCATTCTTTGATTACTTCCAACTTTGTGGGATCCATACGGATACCAAATTGAGAGAAAAATTCCTGGCCTTTTCTTTTGAATAGTGAAACTCTTATTATCTATTAAAGCTTGGAAAATTACCAGGAGGTGTTTCTTGTGCTCCTCAAGAGATTTGGTGTAAATGATAATATCTGAAGAAAATACTCTAGTAAAGTTGCGATATGGTCGAAATATTTTCTTTATTATGCGATTAAAAGTGTCTTGAGCATTTCTCAAGCCAAAAGGCATGACAAGATATTCATAAAGACCGAAATATTTTCTTTATTATGCGATTAAAAGTGGCTTGAGCATTTCTCAAGACAAAGGCATGACAAGATATTCATAAAGACCAAATGTAGTACGGAAAGTGATCTTTAAAATATCTTCATTGACTATCCTTATTTGATGACAGCCACATTTAAGGTCAACCTATTGAAGTAGGTAGACCGTTGCAACTTATCAAATAGATCTTTTACCCAAGGCACGAGAAATCTATTTTTAATTGTGATTCTATTTAGGAATCTATAGTCAATGCACATGAGATAGGTGCCATATTTATTTTTCACTAATAGAATCGGAGAGAAAAATGGGGATGAACTAGGCCTTACGGTACCTTTATCTACCAATTCATTTACTTGCCTCATAATTGCCTCCTGTTGAGCTTGAGAGGCTCTAGAAGGAGGCTTATTGGGAGGTGAACTTCTTGGTAGAAGCTCTATGGCATGGTCTTCATCCCCTCATATTGGAGGTAACTCTTCAGGGATGTCATTAGTGAAAACTCTTGGAATTGGTTCATGAAATTATATAACTCTAAATCTTCTTGATTTCCATCATTTTTATTTGGTAAAACAGTAGTGTCAGCTTTAAAAAATCATGTATACAGAAACCAAACTTTTCATTGACTTGTCAAAAGCTTGTGTATGTACAAGGGCTACGGTGTTACCTGTCTCACTTACATCTATATACATATCTCTATTTCTATGCCAAAAGTAGAATTTTCTCTCGAGAAACTTCATGGAGGTAGTCATGCAATCAAACCATGGTGCCCCTAGAATTACATCTTCATGTTTGAGAGGAGAGATAAAGAAGTATTATTTGTCCACATAACTTTGGACATGAAGTCCCAATTTCCCAAATAAGGGAGTGATCAAGAACTATTGTCCCTTGAAGCCCCATCTTCCTTCAAAGTATCCGTGATTTCATAAGCTTGTATCCCTAACTTGTTGGCTAGCTCAATTGATATGAAATTATAAGTTGAGCTAGGATCAAAGAGGAGAAAAGAATCAGTTTCTCTCACCTTTCCCCAAGCGTACAAAAGTGATAACCCTTTGCAATGACCATCCTCTTTTGGAGCTTCAATTATACATGTTCTAGGTGGTTCATTGTGTATATTTCTTTGTGGACAAGACTAATAGCCATGTCCTTGCTCCCCACACTTAAAACATTTGTTATCCTTACGATAACGCTCTAGCTCTTTGGGTGAGAGTTTATTTTTACCTTTGTAAAAATCTTTGTCCTTTGCTTGGTTTTTGTTGTTGTTGTGTTTGTTAGGGTTTCCTTTAGAAGAATTTTGGGTATAGTTATTCTTCCCCTTAGGATCATTTTTGTCCTTAATTTATGTGGGCTTAAATTTCTTCCTAGCCCCTTGTTGAAAATTAATTATTGAAGCAACCATGGTGTGGTGAATGACTACCAAGATGGTTTAAGGTCTTTAAGAATGGACGTATTCATTCATGTCTTTGGGTAGCCCGACACAAGCGTTTTCTCTTCAAATTCTATCTTTTTGTAGACAATGGCTTGGAAATGTAGGTCCCAAAACTTGTCTACATACTTGTGAAAAGAGTCGTATGGAGGCATCTTCAAGCTTTATTATTTGGTGAGAACTTTATCTTTGACATTGCTTGAAAGAAACTGCTACATAATGAAATCTCTTAATACTTTACATGCCTTTCAAACTTCTCTATTAGCCCATACACTAGCCCACCATTTCCTGGTGGACTTTTGAAAGTGCATGGAACATATTGTAGCCTAGAGGATTCTGTAAAACCTTCATCTCCAAAGGCCGCATCAAATTGTTGTATAAAAGATAAGACTGTGTCGGTGGCACCAAAGGTACCATTGGAGTGAGGAAATTGATGTTCTTTCCTCCCCCGTTGAACTTCTTGATCTTGTTTCCATACACCATCAGATTTTTTATGTCCTCTCCTCTTAGGCTCCTTGAAGGAGTAGCCGTTACTTTTATTGGAAGAGGAGAGTGATGAAGATGGAGAAGAGGGTGACCTCTTTCTCTCCGTTTTCTTCTAGGAGTTCTTTCTTCTCTCTTGGAATCAAGATGAGAAGAGTTATGCAACAATCTTGTCCTCTTTGGAGGATTTGGAGACCTTTATGACCGCCGTCTTCTTGGAGCTACATCTTCAATAGAAGTATTTAGAGACTCTCTTCTATTTCTCTCCATTGATGGAGGATCCTCATTTCAAGCATATCTCCTTTTTGGAGGAGATGCATCCCCAATCTGATGTTGGATCTCTTCATACGGATTGAAATGAAGCGATCAATCCATTGGCTAGCCCATAGCAAGTTCCAATAGCCTTCAAGCATGCCCAAGAAGGGGGGGTCGATGGGTCTCTCTCTCTCTCTCTCTCTCTCTCTCTCTCTCTCTCTCTCTCTCTCTCTCTCTCTCTCTGTTGCACACACACACACACACACACACACACACACCTAAAGTAAGTTCATTCTAACAAGGAAAAGACACCTTCTCAAGGCTAAGAGAAGTGGAGAAACCTACACCAACAACACTTGACCATGGAATGCGAATCCAAGTAGGTGCCAAGCTTACAAGCATGCTCATCTTGTTAATTACTATGCTATGCTATGCTTTAAGAGTGAACTAATCTAAGATGAATACTTCTTCCTTGTAAGAATGCTTCTTTTTCTTCTTCTCTTTCCTCACTCCCGGCTATCTCCCTCCATCTTTGAGGGTGTTTGAGTCAGGGATTTAATATTTACGTAATTACCAAAAAATTGTGTGATCACAAGGTCTTATTGACACATATACATAATCACACTTAACATGATCACAAACAAGCCGGTTAAGAGTGACTTGGAAACCCTCAAAAAGCATGCCAGGCTATTCAGTTTTCCCTGCCGGGCTAGTGTATTTTCCCGAGGGCCTGTAGGGAAAACAGACATGCCCGGCAGGGCCACAAAACAATATATATAGGGCCCCGATCGGGTCCGTTAGATTTTATTCCTTGATCCATCGTGTGTGTGTGTGTGTGTGTGTGTGTGTGTGTGTGTGAGAGAGAGAGAGAGAGAGAGAGAGAGAGAGAGAGAGAGAGAGAGAGTTGATCGTGGGTCAACAACATGACATAACTCAACAAAGCCTTATTTTTTGAGAGTTATGGAATACAGAGGATTATGGTTATAAACATCATTTGAATAAGTAGGTAGTCTAGTTGCAGAAGTTGGGGTGCAATGGCACTTCCAAATTGTAAATACCAAGCCATTTAACCCCTCAAACTCTATTTTTTGGTTAACCTAAGGTAGACTTAGTATATAAGGTACGTAGGTCACTTTTGTAAGGACATTTTTATCATAATCTAAGTTTTAAGCGGCCATCAACTGTGTGTGACAGAGGCAGAGAGAGAGCATGACCTTCATCCTGGCGCTACTCCCCGCTCGCTCATCACATTGGAGAATTGACTGCACCATCGTGCTAGCGTCGGCAAGAGCTATGTGACAACGTTAAGCATCCCTCATGGAACAGAGCGAACGCGCTCGTTCATCCACGAGCTATTTGCGATCATAAGTATATCAAACAATGATTGTTTTTTGCTTGCAAGTAGTCGTTAGAATTGTCTAGCAACATAAGCTACACATAGGTACTCATAGATTTTAGTTTCGAGCACTTTTAGAATTTGGATCTATCTTTATAGGTGTTTTCTGCAGATGGGTTTATAGCTAGCATTTTGAGTGTCTTTGAGACAAGTGTATCCTAGTGAGGGGATGATGTTCCTTAAGTTTTGTGCGATTCTAGCATGATTTAATGGGTTTTCTTTTGTTGTGTGTATGTGGATAGGTGGTGTAGTTGAGAGCAGTGAGACTCTAGGTTGTCGTTTAGTTGGCCTTCCAAAGTGTTATATGTGTAGGATGGTCTCAGCTTGACAAGCTAAAGAGATTTCCTCTGTGTGCCTATCGTGGCATATGTGTCCTCGATTGACATTATGTTGATCTATGTTGTTTTTCATGCACTTTATGGGTGATGTGATTTGCTCCCACAACACACACACACACACACACACACACACAGACAACCACCTTCACAAGTATTTTGAGAGGAGAGAGGGGGTTCTGTGGGAGCATGCTCTACGTCACAGTGCACAGAAGTAGCGGAGTATCTGACCACATGGCCCGGGTATGTATTTTGTGTGTTTGTATGCATTGTGTGGTAGCGTGCATTTTGTTGTATTGCACAACAGTCTAAGGTACCTTACCACACAATGCGAGTGTGTGTGTAAGTTGTTCTACCAAATAGTGCTTACCACGAGGGCATCACCTTGGTGACGAAGGAAATATGGTGTCCTTGGGGTAAGACTTGGCTCACTGTCTAGGTAATACGTCGGTAACGTGGCGATTCTAATATCCTTATGGTGAAAATATATGGTCATCGATCGATAACCCGGCTATATGATGCTTGAATGCAAGCCATTATTTCTCTATAGATTTGGGTGGCACTCATTTGATAACACGGCTAATTGAGTGTCGTTTGTTAGAAACATCTACTTTTGCAGAAATGTGGCATTTAAGTTGTTAACGCGGTCGTACCCCAGGGGATTCACTCTATATACAAAATGGGATGCCACCTACGAGAAGAAAACTTTGATAAACCCCCTATATTCCACTTGTATTAGAGAAAATGACCCCCCTTTCTACGCTTATACAATAATCAATGCAAAAAACTATCATACCCCTATCTTACATATAAAATTTAGGTGTCACATGATCTAATTGAGTAAAACTAGTCAAAGAGCATGTAGCATAGTGATTAGAAATGTACAAAGGAACCACTTTTGTCGATAACTAGATGTACCCTCAATGTGTCTTAGTTTGACTTTCAAACTATGTGCCCTTTTAGCCTGCACTCTAGCTATTTGTCCAATTTGGACCCATCTAAATCACACGAAAAACATGGTTATAAAGTTGTGTTAGGTTCTCCGTGTAAATTTGCATCTATACAAGCTCTTTATAGCTTTCATCCCTAAACAAATGAATTATAATAAAAAGACAAGTAATTGATACAAAGCAGTATTAGTTCTTGCTTGTATCTTTGTAGCTATTGACTCACAAGTTTGACTCTTTTGGGAAGCCATTATTTTTGAACCACAAAAACTTTGTCTCATTTTCTCCTCCCTCC
Organism: Adiantum capillus-veneris; assembly: GCF_014529385.1. Lineage (NCBI taxonomy): Eukaryota > Viridiplantae > Streptophyta > Polypodiopsida > Polypodiales > Pteridaceae > Adiantum > Adiantum capillus-veneris. The sequence goes on along the minus strand of NC_140938.1, from coordinate 114,631,133 downwards.
CTCCCTCCCCCCCCCGCCCCAATAAATATGATACCCCCTCCCTTATTTTTAAGCTTGCGAAATAAATTATTGGGGGCCTACCCCTAACTTATACGATTATGTAACTTGTTAAAAAAACCCCTCCCTTGCACTTACGTGGTGCGGTGCGTTTACCATGGTAAATCCCTCGGGGTCCGTACTAACACCATATAATTTGTATGTGCATGTACAGATATTTTGTAAAATATTAAGTATATGAAATACTTGGTCAGTAACACCATCATGAAGAGTATTCATATACAAATGTTTGAATTATTTGATATTGTTGTTTTTAAGTGTTCTTATGAAAATACATACTAGCTAATCATATTCAAAAGAATACTTTAATCAATCATCATCTCTATTTTAAATGCTACATTTACATAAGTAATACTCACACTATGTTATTTCTCTATATACAAAAGTATATGCACACAATTTACATGTTAAATATTCATTTTTATCTTTTTAAAGAGCAAGACGTTCTTTGCAATTTATGATTGGTTTGTATAGTTTCAATGTTTTAAAACGAGATACAATAAAATTGGCAATATGTACATCTATGCATGTATCTGCTAAGAGGCTTTCTTTTTTGAAGTGGATCGTGTGATAACATGTAAAATATAAACTCATGTCATATGTTCTATTGGATTTTTTTTTTGGGGTTTTTCACATGTTCTGTTAGATCTAAACAATTTTATTAAGAGTTAATTATTCTTATTGCATTTTATAAGAGTAAACATACCATTTTAAATTCAAAATGAATATCACCTTAAATCTATACTATTATAAAAGGGGGAGGGATTCCCCTCCCCCCTGCCACATGCGCACACACACACACACACACACACACACACACACACACACACACACACACACATAGAGAGGGAGAAGGAGAGGCGGCCAAAGGCCTCCGACCACACTAGTAAATATAATCTTGCACAATTTTTTGAAGTCTTTAAGTCAGTGTATGGATTGTTTGAACGAGTGTAAGAGTGCAACATGAAAAATATAGGTAATACATCCACAATATGCTAAAATGTTTCAGGTTTTTTACCTGTATATGTTTGATCTGGATGAAGTTATTAAAAGCTACTTATTTGTTCTATATTTTACACGGGTAGAGAATGTATTATAAAGTGTAATTGTTTTTAATGTGTATCATTATAATTGTGCATATCTCTTAAAATCTTCAAGTCATGGTTATGGTTTGTATGAACTAGTGTGAGAGTGTTAGTGTAGTGTGAACCCATGAAAGTGTATTGATATGTTGTTTTTTATTGTCCAATGCTAAAATGGTGCTAGATCAAAAGAAAATTATTATGTGTGCCATTCAAAAAAATGTATTTTGGCATTATCATCATGTGCAGATGGTTCCATACAGCAAATTAGTGAAAGTGGTGTCTTCAATAAAGATCTCACTACTTGGGGGGTTCACTATGTGTAAAACTACCATATCACGTGTGTTCAAGACATGTTTGTAAAACCCCTTACCTGTGAATTTTGTTAAGAATATAATGTACCTTTTTCTTTTAAAATCTGTAAGTTTTTTTCAAATTTAAAAAACTAATGTCCTTCTGTATATATAGATTTCTGTAAGTTTTAAGAATTTTAAATACCCTTCTGTTGAACTCATGTCATAGGTTACATTTTTATTAGGTGACCTCCACAGGCCTCACTAGCACTATATGAGAGAACATAAAGCCTATGCTGTGAGGTGAAGACCAATATGAGTTACTTATTTTAACAGGAAATCGAGAATTTGACCCCCACCACAAGGTTAGGACAGTGTTGGGCAATATGAAAGTCTGCTACAAAGACTTAAAGGAAGATATCCCTCCCACCTGCAATATGGAAAAATTAGATCTCTGGGACAAAATTATGGGAGGAATAGAAGGTCAAGATGAAGCGGGTGAAATCTTAGGACCAGAACTCATTACCCAAGATATTGAATATTTGTCTATTTTTCTATTTTTCAATTGTAGCTCTAAGATACTATGTTTTGTCTATTTGTCCATTGTAGCTCTAAGATACTATGGCCGATAAAGAACAAGTTTGTGGTACCCAATCAATGCCAAATGATCAACAACAAGTGGTTGCTAATGCATTTCATCACATGAAATCTCTAGTGCACGGTATGTCGGCACAGTAAGCAAGGCGCATTACTCAACGACTATCAAAATGGGCAAATCCAAACCACATGCAATGGAAATATATCAATAAATAAGTGACCAAGGATATGATTAAAAAAATATGGTCACGCGGAGATAAAGAAAGGATACTGGAAGGTATCGAAGTGCCTCCATGAAATGATCAAAGAAAACACTGAGAGAATCTACTTGAAAGTTTATGGCCATCCACTACACAATGCAGATTGTGTGTTATATTTTTAAAAAATGTTGTATATTCATTTTGTACAATAGGAACCATTAGAAATTTCGTCGAAGGAGACAATTGTTGCCACCCATTGTTTCAGGGAGAGTTGTGTCACTTTCAACCGACATGAGCTGGCATTGATAGTTGAAGGGATCGACCTACATTTACAAAAGAATATAGACATAAGGGTTTTTTTAATTGATTTTAGAGAAAATCTCATAAATTTTTGAAGAAAAAGGGATCATTTGATTACCTTAATCATGTTAGTAAAGGGGTTTTTTTAATACTCTTTGAACGCATGCTATATGAATAATTTCTTAAAGGTGCATCCCTTGAGGGTAAGGCCTAGTTTATTCCCATTTTTGTCGCCTGTTCTATTAGTGCAAAAGAAATATGGAACTTATCGCACGTATGTAGATTATAGATCCCTAAATAAAATCACAATAAAAACTAGATTTCTCATGCCTCGGGTAGAATATCTATTTGATAAGTTGCTACTCCGGAAGGATTGATCTTAAAAGTAGAAATCATCAAATAAGGATAGTCAATGAAGATATTTTAAAAACCACTTTCTGTACTACATTTAGTCTTTATGAATATCTTGTCATGCCTTTTAGCTTGAAAAATGATTCAAACACTTTTAATCACATGATGGAGAGAATATTTTGACCATATCTCAACTTTACTCGGGTATTTTCCGCCGATATAATCGTCTTTTCCAAATCTCTTGAGGAGCACAAGAAACACCTCTATGTACTTTTTTAAGCTTTGAGAGATAATAAGATTTTCATTAATCAGAATAAAAGTGAATTTTTATTTCAAGAAATTCAATATTTGGGTCATACTCAATTTGGTATCCGTATGCATCCCACGTAGTTGTAAGTAATTAAAGAACGGCCTAAACCAAGGAGTTTACATGAGTTATGAAGCTTTATTGGTATGTGTGCATACTATAGGTGCTTTATAGATAATTTCTCATTAATAGCCGGCCCACTCCTAACCAAAAAGAACCCTAATTATGCATGGACTAGATAGGAGCAAGAAGCTTTTCAGACGCTTAAACAAAATCTTATTTCTCAACCTGTGCTTATTTTACCGGAAAGACCATATTAGGTATTTTGGTAAAAATCTCACATTATGGGAATCTCCAAATCGACTAATTCATGTAATTTGGGAATTTTCCACTTAAAGTGGCAAAAATTGAGGTGTGTGGTTAGTAAATAAAGTGAAAATCTCATAGGATTGTGGTGTTGATAAACACCAAAAGTCAAGAGGATGTACAACACATGGATTTGAATAATAACTACAAATTACATAAAACAAAGGAAGATACAAAAAAGATTTTGGTTACAAAATTGACTAGTATAGTCACAATAGAAGCTCCACATAATTCTACTCCACATTTGATACCATATCTAATCTTTGATCCAAGTGTGGTTGATGTGCACGAGTGAGGCCTTCTTTGGCTTTTAGAGCATGCCTTTCTGGAATCTTTATTTTAAAAAATGGTCCTTCTTTGTTGAGTCTCCAGGACCAAACAATTGCATCTACAGTTTCCCGCACTTGTGGGTCCTTATAGTTGACAGCCCAATAACCCTTCCAACAAATACTGTAAGCTTGAGTATCTGTCATGCCACTTTTTCTCGCGCAAGGTGCCCAATATTGAATCAAGATTTTTCTGTAGTTTGGTGATGTAGGCTCATTATCAATGTCAGATAAAGCCATTGCAAGCCACACTGGATAGATTTATGTGTCATTGGGAACAAGCATAAGAAAGTCACCTTGGTGCACATCAGACATAGGGTCAAACTCTTCCCTTGGCCTATCTCGTTGAGGCCCACAAAAATGATCGTTCAACTCTTCAAGGCCTAGGAATATTTCTGCTCCTTGTTGCAAATTCATTGTAGTGCTTTGTAGGTGAGAATATTCTTGAGTTTTTGGCCAAAACATTTCATACAAGACTCCCTCTGATATGATTGCTTTTCCAATCTCTTCAATTACTTTACTCCAATAATCTATCACGGGTCTATAATATCGGGGAATACTTGAACCATTCCCTAAATTTTATATAGTTCTTTAGCCCCAAAATGACTTCTTCGTGGGCCTTGACATACTCCGCCATTGGTACTAGAGGTGGATATCCATGTGGTAACATTGGCTTGCCTTCTGTGTTTGTTTTCCAAAGGCGAATACTTCCACTCCAACTTGATACACCTACATGTGCCTTATATTGCATCATTGGTGTCTCATCCTGCATAAAGAACCTGAACTGAAGCGGTTTGGAATGTCCAACAAGTATGTCTTGTCCATCACAATATTGCTTGAAATCGGGGATCTTTGTGAGAAAAAATGGAGATGGAGATGAAGATGAGCTGTTTTGTAATGTATCCATCAAATCTAGCAAAGTATAGGTTTGTGTAACTCTCAACTTCTCTGAAAACCTACTAAACATGGCGTCTATGTCCTCATGTGTATGCCCAACTATTAAAAATCCTAGCTGGATGGTTTTCAAAACACCCCTTGCAACAAGCATTGACAAATAGGCAAATAAGTATCGATTTTTGTTTTCCCCTGCACAATTATCCAATTGTAGCAACAAGTTCTCTGGCAACCTGTGAAATGTTGACCCCAATTCCTCTTCTGCAATTTCTGATGATTGCACAATGGGCTCTTTTCCATCACTCAAGTTATGGTAGTCCAAAGAATCCCTTGAGTTCAAAGCATGTAGTAGTGAAATATTGCTCCTTGGAAGTCCATTTTTTACTAGATCACCAAGAGGATGCTTATCTATCCTCTCTAGGTTATGTAAACAATTAGCAATTGAGACAATTGTAAGATTTGGATCAGCTGGCCACAAACCATTCAAGACAAAGTGTCCGTAATGACCTTCTCCATGTCCATGAGTGATCATGCCAATCAATGCCACCTGCAGAGTATATCCTGAATCCACACCCTTAGGAACAATGCGTAATCTAGGAATGGAAGTCTTCTTTTGATCCATCTTATCATGGATTATGCATACATATTTTTGTGGTTGAGTTTCTGAATACGTGCCCCATGCATAATATAGGCTTCTGCAACTCTTTTGTTGTGCCATGTGAACTTCTCTCTCCCTCAAGAGAAGAGCTCTCTCTTCAAGAGAAGGTTTAGCTTCTAACCTTGCACTTATTGAGCTACAAATATTACACATAAAAGATCCACTTGTTTGTATGTTGATGGAATCACCAATTGAGTCTCTCTTGAGCCATCTAGCAGTGTTCTACTTCTATGTGGCATCTTCTCAGAGTTGTTTTCCACAACCTCATTTAGTAATGCTCTTGCTAAAATAGTATGTTGAAGTCCCCTTCTCAATGTACATGTGTTCCCATGTACATATTGGCACACACCATTTTCAAAGTTCTCCTTGTATCAATAAAACGATGTCTTTGGTATTCCATGTAGCTCATACCAGATCCATTTAGCCTGAATTGGTATCGTGACTTCTCATCTTTCTGATAACATATAGAAAGAACATCATAAACATAATTAGTGCATGATTTTTGAGACTCTCCCCAAAATTGTTGTCATAACCTTGTCACTATATCACGATCTGCAAACTGGAAACATTTTTGTGCACAACAATCAATGCATGATACCCTTTGAATTGATTTGTTTGAAAGGTAAAAAGTGGAAGCTGGTGCTGCTTTTGATTTTTGAGTCCTGTTCATGAAAGTGTATCGTCTCTTCCTTGACAACTGGACAACATTACTCCCATCAAGTTTTTTTCCAACATTGTCATCGTTGGATACATCCTCATATGTAGCATGCATGCCATCAACAGGAACAAAGCATTGTAATGGGCTCCCATTCAACATTGTTGTCTGCTTGATGGGCCACTTTAGCAAAATGATGCTACCCACTTCAACCACATCATCAATGCTTGCATTTGCTCTTTCAATACCCACACCCACACAATCATGACCAAGTTCCTGAAAGTTGACATAATCATGTGGAAATACATTTAAGATGGTCCCTTCATTCATGGTTTGCATCATTGTGTCATCTTTTAAAAGTACCCTCTAATTTCTCCAAGACTCTCGAATCACTGCTTCAAATTCCGGGCTTGTCATAGGTATTGCATCTGTAACAAGAGGATCAGAATGATCATGCTCTTCATCACCATTGTAGATTTCCTGTGGATCAATTAAGTTCCCATTTAATATAAAAGATTGCAAAAGAAGCTTTGACCATCGAACAACACTCCATAATGAGCCTTGGAGAGATGAAGCATCCATTGTAGGAAAAGGTAGGACCACATCCTTCAAGTATTCCTCCACTAGTATGGAGACATTTCCTTGCCCTATCTTTGTACCACCACAAGTGGAATGTGGATCTGTTCTACACACACAACCAATACCAACAATTTCATTGTCAAGTATCATATGTACTTTCTCCCCAGATTCGAAGTCCATCCTGTAAGTGAAAAAGATTACATTGTTAAATCCATAGTTTATAGAAAAATACTCTTCAAACAAAAATCATGCTACAACATGAAAAAGGTTTGCATAGGTTGGACAAGTGGTGAACCTTGAGACCAAATCCTCCTTGCTATATTAATGGAAGCAAGGTTGGAAATTATGGTGGATCTTGAAACCAAAGCATCCTTGCTATATTAGAGTATAGGTTGGACAAGTGGTGGACCTAGTTGTAGTACCCACTGCCACCTATCAACTACTATAGGACTATGCTTTCCAATGTCCAAGTATCCCTTGAGTTTTGCAAGGTTGAACAGGTGGTGGATCTTGAAACTAAAATCCCCTTTCTATATCAGAGCATAGATAAGTGGTGGACCTAGTTATAATGCCCAATATCCAAGGTGCAATACCTTAGGACCTTGCTACCTTGCTTAACAATGTTTACGTAGCCCCTCATTTCTTTAATGGAAGCAAGGTTGGACAAGTGGTGGAACTTGAAACCAAAGCCTCTTTGCTATATGAGAGCATAGGTTGGACCTAGTTGTAATACCCACTGCCACCTATCAACTACTATAGGACTATGATTTACAATGTCCAAGTATCCCTTGAGTCTTGCAAGGTTGAACAGGTGGTGGACCTTGAAACGAAAATCCCCTTTCTATATCAGAGCATGGCTTGGACAAGTGGTGGACCTAGTTATAATGCCCAATATACAAGGTGAAATACCTTAGGAACTTGCTACCTTGCTTGCCAATGTTTACGTAGCCCCTCATTTCTTTAATGGAAGCAAGGTTGGACAAGTGGTGGACCTTGAAACCAAAGCCTCTTTGCTATATGAGAGCATAGGTTGGACCTAGTTGTAATACCCACTGCCACCTATCAACTACTATAGGACTATGTTTTCCAATGTCCAAGTATCCCTTGAGTCTTGCAAGGTTGAACAGGTGGTGGACCTTGAAACAAAAATCCTCTTTCTATATCAAAGCATAGCTTGGACAAGTGGTGGACCTAGTTATAATGCCCCTCCTTTCTTTAATGGAAGAAAGGTTGGAAAAGTGGTGAATCTTGAAACCAAAAACCTTTGGCTATATATAGAGGATAGCTTGGACAAGTGGTGGGCTTAGTTGTAGTATCCAATGTCCAAGGTCCAAGGTGAGCTATGTAAAGACCTTACTTCCAAAAACAAAGTCGTACAAGTGGTTCTCCTTGAAACCAAAACCTCCTTAGTGTATTAGAACATAGCTTGGAGAAGTGGTGGACTTAGTTGTAACGGTGAATGTCCAAAGAAAACTATTATAGGACCTTGATTGCCAAATCAAGTTTGGACAAGTGGTGGATCTTGAAACCAAAACCCCCTTGCTCTATTAGAGCATATCTTAGATAAGTGGTGGACCTAGATGTCATGGAAAATGTTCAATGTGAACTGCTACTACAGGACCTTGCTATTAAATGTCTAAGTAGAGCTAGCTTCTTTAATGGAATCAAGGTTAGGAAAGTGGTGCATCTTGAAATCAAAAGCCCTTTATTGTATTAGAGCATAGCTTGGACAAGTGAGGGACCTAGTTTTAATGTGTGATGTCCAAAGGAAAGTATTACAAGACCTTGCTTTCTAATATTTGAATTGGTCAAGTGGTTAAAACTAAGTATAAAACTTTGACCATTTTCTTCCCGAATTGCCAAAAAGCTAGTTTTAGACACCCCTAAATGAAAATGGTTTAGGGTGGCCTTAAACAACGTTTTTTCAAAGACTTGAACAAAAGGGTTGCCAAAGAGTAATGAAAATTTATTATGGCTTGAAGTGCCCAAGTATGTGAAAACAAGCTTAGGTTTTCCACGAGGCAAAAGGTGACAAAAAAGAACTGTTGTCTCTTATGAAATAATAAGAACATTGGAAACTTAGGATTGACCATGTGGCCTAAACTTTGGCAAGTGAAGTGGTGGCCAAGTTTTTTGGCACAGTGTGCACTTGGTCCTATATGTGTTGACCACTTGGCTAAATCTAGGACCATAAGGCCAAACCTTTGGCACCTTAAATATAGTATGGGACATAATTTAGAAGTGCTATAGTAAATTAGTAGTATAGTTAATATGTTAATATTTGTATTATTTTTAAGTATATGCTAAATATGATTTATGTTCAAAATTTCACTAATGAAGAATGTTCCCATTTAGCACTCCAGATGCGGGGTCTTAGTGAAATGCCACAATGGGGTGCATCCGACGAGGCAGCGATTCCACGTGAGGTTTGGGGACAGTGCTCTTGATGGGGATGTGGAATATAGCGCTCTCGATGGCGGGGCTTGGGAGGCTAATATTGGGATATTGTTCCGAGCGGGGTCCTGGGGCAGCGCCCGAGGCAGGGTCCGGGGCAACGCATGTTTTGCATATTTTCAACCATGATTTCTTTAATTTTGGCCGTGTGAATTGGTTAATGTTTTATACTGCTTTTGTTTTTTTTAATCCTATGATAAAACATGGACTTGTAACATACGTGGCATTCTAATAAACCCTATCAAGATTAGGCACAGAGAGAGCGCACGAGCAACGCACATAGAGAAAGTACACGAGCAGCAAACACACAGAAAGCGCACACGGATCACACACAATTGGAGTATACACGCGTGTAGAGGAGCAAATCTGACATCGTACACAATGCACAGGTGGAGCGCACAGGATTGACAGTTTGCGCACAAGATAAAGAAACAGAATCGTACGCAACGCTTTCCAGAAGGGCAGAATCGGGAATAGCTTCTTCTCAGGAGACATTGCACACCTCACGAATAGAGAAAAAATAGGTATTTCTCTCTCTCTCACTCTCTGTCTTTCTCCATATAGAGAAGATGGTTTAGGGTTACTCTTTCTTGCACACACACTCTCTCGTCAAAAGACAGAGATACATAGTTTAAAAGTATTCCCGCACACATACACATATTCCCACACATCCTCTTTCTCTCTTCCACATACATGACCACAGTGAAATCTGTTTTCTTGCTATCTCTCTCTTGAAAATACATGCACATATTCCCACACATCGTCTTCCTCTCTTCCACATACATAACCACAGTGAAATCTGTTATCTTGTTTTCTCTCTCTTGAAAATACGTGCACATATTCCCATACATTGTCTTCCTCTCTTCCACATACATAAACACAGTGAAATTTTCTATCTTTCTCTCTCTCCTCTCTCTAGAAAACAGGTATTTCTCTCTCTCTCTCTCTATCTATCTATCTTTGTATCTTGCTATCTCTCTCTTGAAAATACATGCTCATGTATGTGTGCGTCTGTGTTATATATGTGTATGTATGTATATTTGTGTTATTTCATTGTAATACTCATACATAATGCAAATATACAATTACACTTAATTACGATATGCACACATAGTATATATAGATACATAAATATCACAGATAACTAACACATTGCAATACTAGTAAACTTGAATGGAAGACTTACTTGCGTGATCTGTTAAAGTCGATTCTTGTAGCGAGTTTTGGATGTATGCTGAGCTGATTTTCCTCTGATCCATTTGTAGATATGATTGTGACTTCTGTTTCTCAACAGAAGTAGTGTTGTTTAGTGATACACCTAATAGACATAAATGGTTGAAACTAGGACATGTAGACCAAAAATACGTGTATTTCTTTGGACGAATATGTACACTTTTTGGTGACCCTTACCACAAGTGGTGGACCTTGACCAGTGGACTATAAGGACCTCCAAACAATACCTTGTACACTCAATCCTTCTTGGTATCTAGGTTGGACAAGTGGTGGACCTTGTTCAAATTCTCTAACCACTCTCTCTAACATGGTGACATAATTTAGGTGTGATAAATTCATATCTATGCAAACTAATATCAGTTTAGGCTTGTTAATTTGAATTTGTTTGAATTTATGTACAATAGAATGATTTGAGGTTTGCATATTTGAATTTAGGTGGGATAATGATATCTTTTTGTGGTAAACTTGAATTTAAAATCAATTTCGCGTGGAATACTTTAAATTTAAGCGGTAAATTTAAATTTTATAAAAAAGTTTGAATTTAAAAATTTGGACGGGATATTTTTAAATTTAGGTGGGATATTTAAAATTTGAGAGGGATATTTTAAATTTAGGCGATAAGATTTTGAATCTTAAATTTAGGGGGAAGGTTCTGAATTTATAGCGAGATCTCCCTTAAGAGAGTATAGGTTGGACAAGTGGTGGACCTTAAAGCCAGAGCATCCATGCTATTGGACATGATAGGTACAGAATCTAGTTGAATATTGTATGTATAATATATATGTAATAGATCTAGCTTGGACAAGTGGTGGACCTTGGAACAAAACCCCATGTAAAACATATCATGCACATTCCAAGTGGTAAGAAAAATTATCAGTTAAGATATAGCCTTATAGGTTGGACAAGTGGTGGACCTTAACACCAAACCTTCTTAATATAATGACATAGAGTGTAAAAGTGGTGAATCTTGAGACCAAACCACTCATGCTACTAAGGATAATAGGTTGGACAAGTGGTGGACCTTGAACATAAACCCCCCATGTACGAAATATCGTGGGCTTAAGGTATTTCAATGGAGCCTAGCATCTTGGAGACATGGTGCAACTTGCTTCTCTTCATGTTTCAATGGAGCCTATCTTGGACAAATAGTGGAGCATCCTTATCTCCATGTTTCAATGGACCCTAGCTTGGGCAAGTGGTGGACCTTTGCTTCTCTCTATGTTTCAATATAGTTAGCTTGGACAAGTGGTGGACCTTGGAACCAAACCCCCATTTAAAACCTATCATGGTCCCTCCAAGTGGTGAGAAAGAATGACCTTTAAGATATAGCCTTATAGGTTGGACAAGTGGTGGACCTAAAAACCCAGATAATATAATGACATAGAGTGGAAAAGTGACGAATCTTGAGACCAAACCACTCATGCCACTAGCGATAATAGGTTGGAAAAGTGGTGGACCTTGAATGTAAACCCCCCATGTACCAAATATCGTGGATTTAAGGTATTTCAATGGAGCCTAGCATCTTGGAGACACGGTGCAGCTTGCTTCTCTTCATGTTTCAATGGAGCTTATCTTGGAGCATCCTTCTCTCCATGTTTCAAGGGAGACTAGCTTGGACAAGTGGTGGACCTTTGCTTCTCTCTATGTTTCAATAGAGTTAGCTTGGACAAGTGGTGGACCTTGGAACCAAACCCTCATGTAAAACCTATCATGGTCACTCTAAGTGGTGAGAAAGAATAACCTTAACACTAGGTTGGTAATGGGATACTTTTATGTCCTGGGACACTTTTATGTCCTGGGACACTTTTATGTCCTGGGACAATTTTATGTCCTGTTAAGTGACCATTTTCCTTGAATTATGTCAAGAGTTTCAAAATGGATTTTGAGGTGCTATCTGTCTAGAAAGTTGTCTCATGAGCTGAAAAAAACTCGACATTTTTTTGGAATATCAATTCCATCTTTAACCTTGTCCTTGCACAACATTTCACAACCTAAACTGTGTGAAAAAAAGGGTCCTGTTTTTGGCTTTTTTCAACTTTTTGCAACTATACCACTCTAGAATTCATGTCTGTGAGGTCTATAATGCTAAAGAACTATCTTTAGTAGTCCTCAACATGTCCTGATGCTTCTAGGGAGAAATAAATGTTAAAGTTGTAAGTTATGACCAAATTACAAAAATTGTCAAATCCTGTTTTTTAGCCAATTTTAGCTCTTCTATGATTTTTTTGGTGGCTTTCATGATATCCAAATGCACTTTTGATTTTCTATGTCGCATATTGTAACATAGAGCTAATATTCCTTGAGTTTTGGGGCACCTAATACCCTAGTTTGCATAGTAGACAACGATGGTTGATTTTTTCAATTATAGAAGCAAACGAAACATTCTAGTATATCAAGTATAGCTTTTTCAATATTGCTAGTTTCTTGTGACAACTACATGCATTTTGTAGGTAGTAACCATATCTAGTCATAAGGATCAAATTTGGCTAGATATTGAATAGTTTCTATGGGATTCTACAACTCATAATGTTGAACCTAGTTTTTTCATGTTTGCTGTATTTAGGACTTCATTTTTGTCCCCAAGATTCCCCTTGGTATGAGATGTATTATTCTTTTGACATGCTCCATGGCTCCTTATGAGCCTAAAGGACAATAGGGAACTAAGCAAAGATGCATGTATTATTTGTATTGAGCGTGGCTATAGAAACTTTGATGATAGGTTTGCAAAATGGTAAAAATTCAACTTTTTTGTACCTATTTCTTTTGGCAAAACAAAAAATAGTGAGTGAGAAGCAATTATATGTTCTCATCACCAACCCATTGAAGTTAACTAGGGATTTTATCTCAAGTCCTACAAAAATCCCTAATCTTATTTTTATGCAACAAAACGTAAGAAATGACTGTTTTGATGAAAATGTACTGGTCCATCAACTTTGGAGGCTTGGCGTGACCAAAATATGAGAAATTTTACAAGTTTCTTATTTTTTCCATGTGTAGTAGTCCTTGAACTATAACCTCATGAAAGGATTTTACAAAATGAGTGGATCTACTATGGTTTTGGAGGTTTTTTTCAAAACCCTGAAATGACACTTTTATGTCCTGTTAGGTTACCAACCTAGTGTTAAAGATATAGCCTTATAGGTTGGACAAGTGGTGGACCTTAACACCCAGATATTCTTAATATAATGACATAGAGTGAAACAGTGGTAAATCTTGAGACAAAACCACTCATGCTACTAGCGATAATAGCTTGGACAAGTGGTGGACCTTGAACATAAACCCCCCATGTTTCAATAGAGTTAGCTTTGACAAATGGTGGAGCATGCTTCTCTCCATGTTTCAATGGAGCCTAGCTTGTACAAGTGGTGGACCTTTGCTTCTCTCTATGTTTCAATAGTGTTAGCTTGGACAAGTGGTGGACCTTGGAACCAAACCCCCATATAAAACCTATCATGGTCAATCCAAGTGGTAATAGAGAATAACCTTTAAGATATAGCCTTATAGGTTGGAAAAGTGGTGGACCTTAACATCCAGATATTCTTAATATAATAACATAGAGTGGAAATGTGGTGAGTCTTGAGACCAAACCACTCATGCTACTAGCGATAATAGCAAGTGGTGGACCTTGAATGTAAACTCTCCATCTACGAAATATCGTGGGTTTAAGGTATTTCGATGGAGCCTAGCATCTTGGAGACATGGTGCAGCTTGCTTCTCTTCATGTTTCAATGGAGCCTATCTTGGACAAATGGTGGAGCATCCTTCTCTCCACGTTTCAATGGAGCCTAGCTTGGACAAGTGGTGGACCTTTTCTTCTCCCTATCTTTCAATAGAGTTAGCTTGGACAAGTGGTAAACCTTGGAACCAAACCCTCATGTAAAACCTATCATGGTCACTCCATGTGGTGAGAAACAATAACCTTTAAGATATAGCCTTATAGGTTGGACAAGTGGTGGACCTTAACACCCAGATATTCTAAATATAATGACATAGAGTGAAAAAGTGTTGAATCTTGAGATAAAACCACTCATGCTACTAGCGATAATAGATTGGACAAGTGGTGGACCTTGAACGTAAACCCCCCATGTTTCAATAGAGTTAGCTTTGACAAATGGTGGAGCATGCTTCTCTCCATGTTTCAATGGAGCCTAGCTTGGACAAGTGGTGGACCTTTGCTTCTCTCTATGTCTCAATAGAGTTATCTTGGACAAGTGGTGGACCTTGGAACCAAAACCCCATGTAAAACCTATCATGGTCACTCCAAGTGGTAAGAAAGAATAACCTTTAAGATATAGCCTTATAGGTTGGACAAGTGGTGGACCTTAACACCCAGATATTCTTAATATAATGACATAGAGTGGAAAAGTGGTGAATCTTGAGACCAAACAACTTATGCTACTAGCGATAATAGCTTGGACAAGTGGTGGACCTTGAATGTAAACCCCCCATCTATGAAATATCGTGGGTTTAAGGTATTTCAATGGAGCCTAGCATTTAGGAGACATGGTGCAGCTTGCTTCTCTTCATGTTTCAATGGAGCCTATCTTGGACAAGTGGTGGAGCATCCTTCTATCCATGTTTCAATGGAGCTTAGCTTGGACAAGTGGTGGACCTTTGATTCTCTCTATGTTTCAATAGAGTAAGCTTGGACAAGTGGTGGATCTTGGAACCAAACCCTCATGTAAAACCTATCATGGTCACTCCAAGTGGTGAGAAAGAATAACCTTTAAGATATAGCCTTATACGTTGGACAAGTGGTGGACCTTAACACCCAGATATTCTGAATATAATGACATAGAGTAGAAAAGTGATGAATCTTGAGACCAAACCACTCATGCTACTAGCGATAAAAGGTTGGACAAGTGGTGGACCTTGAATGTTAACCCCCCATGTATGAAATATCGTGGGTTTAAGGTATTTCGATGGAGCCTAGCATCTTGGAGACATGGTGCAACTTGCTTCTCTTCATGTTTGAATGGACCCTATCTTAGACAAATGGTGGAGCATCCTTCTCTCCATGTTTCAATGGACCCTAGCTTGGACAAGTGGTGTACCTTTGCTTCTCTCTATGTTTCAATAGAGTTAGCTTGGACAAGTGGTGGACCTTGGAACCAAACCCCGATGTGAAATCTATCATGGTCACTCCAAGTGGTGAGAAAGAATAACCTTTAAGATATAGCCTTATAGGTTGGACAAGTGGTGGACCTTAACACCCAGATATTATTAATATAATGACATAGAGTGAAAAAGTGGTGAATCTTGAGACAAAACCACTCATGCTACTAGCGATAATAGCTTGGACAAGCTGTGGACCTTGAACGTAAACCCCCCATGTTTGAACAGAGTTAGCTTCGACAAATGGTGGAGCATCCTTCTCTCCATGTTTCAATGGAGCCTATCTTGGACAAGTGGTGGACCTTTGCTTCTCTCTATGAGAAGAATACAGTTAGCTTGGACAAGTGGTGGACCTTTGCTTCTCTCTATGAGAAGAATACAGTTAGCTTGGACAAGTGGTGGACCTTGCAACCAAACCCCCATGTAAAACATATCATGGTCATTCCAATTGGTGAGAAAGAATACCCTTTAAGATATAGCTGTATAGGTTCGACAAGTGGTCGACCTTAAAACCAAGATATTCTTAATATAATGACATAGACTGGAAAACAGGTGAATCTTGAGACCAAACCACTCATGCTACTAAGGATAATAGGTTGGACAAGTGGTGGACCTTGAATGTAAACCCCCCATGTACTAAATATCGTGGGTTTAAGGTATTTCAATGGAGCCTAGCATCTTCGAGACATGGTGCAACTTGCTTCTCTTCACGTTTCAATGGATCCTATCTTGGATAAATGGTGGAGCATCCTTCTGTCCATGTTTCAATGCAGCCTTGCTTGGACAAGTGGTGGACCTTTGCTTCTCTCTATGTTTCAATAGAGTTAGATTAGACAAGTGGTGGACCTTGGAATCAAACCCCCATGTAAAACCTATCATGGTAACTCCAGTGGTGAGAAAGATTAATGTTTAAGATATAGCCTTATAGGTTGGACAAGTGGTGGACCTTAACATCGAGATCTTCTTAACATAATGACATGGAGTGGAAAAGTGGTTAATCTTGAGACCAAACCACTCATGCTACTAGCGATAATAGGTTGGACAAGTGGTGGACCTTGAATGTAAATCCCCCATGTACAAAATATCGTGGTTTTGAGGTATTTCAATGGATCCTAGCATCTTGGAGACATGGTGCATCTTGCTTCTCTTCATGTTTCAATGGAGCCTATCGTGTACAAATGGTGGAGCATCCTTCTCTCCATGTTTCAATGGACCCTAGCTTGGACAAGTGGTGGACTTTTGCTTCTCTCTATGTTTCAATAGAGGTATCTTGGACAAGTGGTAGACCTTGGAACCAAACCCCCATGTAAAACCTATCATGGTCACTCCAAGTGGAGAGAAAGAATACCCTTTAAGATATAGCCTTATAGGTTGGACAAGTGGTCGACCTTAAACCCCATATCTTCTTAATATAATGACATAGACTGGAAAAGTGGTGAATCTTGAGACCAAACCACTCATGCTACTAAGGATAATAGGTTGGACAAGTGGTGGACCTTGAATTTAAACTCCCCATGTACAAAATATCATGGGTTTAAGGTATTTCAATGGAGCCTATCATCTTGGATACATGGTTTAGCTTGCTTCTCTTCATGTTTCAATGGAGCCTATCTTGGACAAATGGTGGAGCATCCTTCTCTCCATGTTTCAATGGACCCTACCTTGGACAAGTGGTTGACCTTTGCTTCTCCCTCTGTGTCAATAGAGTTAGCTTGGACAAGTGGTGGACCTTGGAACCAAACCCCCATGTATAACCTACCATGGTCACTCCAAGTGGCGAAAAAGAATACCCTTTAAGATATAGCCTTATAGGTTGCACAAGTGGTGGACCTTAACACCGAGATCTTCTTAACATAATGACATGGAGTGGAAAAGTGGTTAATCTTGAGACCAAACCACTCATGCTACTAGCGATAATAGGTTGGACAAGTGGTGGACCTTGAATGTAAACCCCCCATGTACAAAATATCGTGGTTTTGAGGTATTTCAATGGATCTTAGCATCTTGGAGACATGGTGCATCTTGCTTCTCTTCATGTTTCAATGGAGCCTATCGTGTACAAATGGTGGAGCATCCTTCTCTCCATGTTTCAATGGACCCTAGCTTGGACAAGTGGTGGACTTTTGCTTCTCTCTATGTTTCAATAGAGGTATCTTGGACAAGTGGTAGACCTTGGAACCAAACCCCCATGTAAAACCTATCATGGTCACTCCAAGTGGAGAGAAAGAATACCCTTTAAGATATAGCCTTATAGGTTGGACAAGTGGTGGACCTTAACACCCAGATATTCTTAATATAATGACATAGAGTGTAAAAGTGGTGAATGTTGAAACCAAACCACTCATGCTACTAGCGATAATAGGTTGGAAAAGTGGTGGACCTTGAATGTAAACCCCCCATGTATGAAATATCATGGGTTTAAGGTATTTCAATGGAGCCTAGCATCTTGGATACATGGTGCAGCTTGCTTCTCTTTATGTTTCAATCTAACCTGGCTTGGACAAATGGTGAAGCATCCTTCTCTCCATGTTTCAATGGAGCCTAGCTTGGACAAGTGGTGGACCTTGGAACCAGACCCCTATGTAAAACCTATCATGTGCATTCCAAGTGGTGGTAAATAATACCATTTAAGATATATCCTTATAGGTTGGACAAGTGGTGGACCTTAACACCCAGATCTTCTTAATATAATGACATAGAGTGGAAAAGTGGTGAATCTTGAGACCAAACCACTCATGCTACTAGGGATAATAGGTTGGACAAGTGGTGGACCTTGAATTTAAACCCCACATATACAAAATATTGTGGGTTTAAGGTATTTCAATGGAGCCTAGCATCTCGGAGACATGGTGCAGCTTGCTTCTCTTGATGTTTTAATGGAGCCTATTTTGGACAAATGGTGGAGCATCCTTCTTTCCATGTTTCAATGGACCCTAGATTGGACAGGTGGTGTACCTTTTCTTCTCTCTATGTTTCAATAGAGTTAGCCTATATTAGACAATTAGTAGACCCCGAATCTCTCCATGTTGTCTAGAGTTGAGCTTGGACAAGTGGTGGACCTTATTTTCTCCCTTCCCTTAGTTTACTAGCTTAAAAGATCACTATGTATACTTGCTTAGATCTAGCTTGAACAAGTGGTGGACCTTGTATTCACACAAACTTAATCCATTACCAAAACGTATATGTTAAAATAACATTTGGTTTTTTTTTGTTTCAGGAAAGATGGCTCCAAAAAAACAGGTTGCAAGGGTTGCTATCTCAGATGACTATACTTGCAATGATCTTAGGAAATGGTATTTGGACATACATAGTATAGAGGGTGCACAATTTCATAAGGTGCATCTATTTATTGCCAAAAAGGAGAATGACAGCTTGTTTGAAGATGTTGGACAAGTTGTGGAAGCATCTGTCTCTGTAGTTGATAGTCATTCGGAGGTGGAATGCATTGACATTCTAGTTCCAATGAATCTAGAATTTCAACTATCTCCACGAGCATATGCATTGGAGTGCATGTCTAGAAACAAAGAAGAGACAATGTTTTCTCGAGGATGGAAGTTTGTAGAGTCAAATCCAAATATCACCGCAGATCAACTTCAAAGCTCCATCATTGCCACACTACAACGAAAAAAGGTGAAAGCTTCACGACCACCATCCACAAAGAAGCAAGTAAAAATGCAAAAAGTAGCAGCTAAGTGAACTAGTTCCATTTTGGATGTACACAAGGCATCTTTGGCATCCTCATCAACAGAGGGTTTAATGTCAAAGATGAGAATTGTGGATCCAGATGTTTTAGAAGCCGAGGCCATGAAAGGACAAGAAAAAGATACAGGTGGAATGAATAAGTACATAACCTATTTTCCTTTCCAATATAGATAATTTGATATCCCTATTCAAAATTGTTGGCTTGCTCCTGATCACTATAATGCACATATTATGTATAAAAAACACATTGAAAGTGTGTTATTTGGATTTTCACGGAGTACGACCAAGCCTGCAGCATGTGCATATTTGATGCCTGTTCGAAATGCAAAGTCAAAGAAGGGGACTCTTTTGGCAGTAGAAGAGGTAGAAGAGCAAAACATTAAAGATTATCATTATTGGATTCCTGATGGGCAGCATTCAATCTATGCTGCAAAAGTTTTGCTTCACAATGAACAAAACAACAAAGAGATATTTGAAAGACTGATTAGCGTGTATAAATTTAGAAAGGCTCGCATTGTTGTGAATGCTCCTCCATTTGTTGCAACTGCTATATCTGCCATTGCAAATGAGGAGGCTCAGGCATTATATGTCAAGCAAACTTACAGCCAAATATTGAGACATTTACGAAGTCAATGGATCTTCTCAGGACGACCACGAAAGGCATCAAGTGGAGTTGCAGAGGGACATGCATCTCGTGCCGGATGGGATGCAAGTTATTTTCTTTGTCTTTTTGATAGTGGTTAATTAACAAATATTGATCAATAGTTTAATTATTTCTCTATTTTTTTTTAGGCTTTTCTTCAATTAGCAAGAATGAGTGCAGCAGCAAGTTGGATTGCTAAACAGGCACACATGGTCAAGTACTCTGATTTAATTTATGATTGTTGGATAGAAATCATTGAAAGGCTAGAAGGGGAGAATAAGAAACCCCCAACAACTGTATTTAGATACCTTTGTGGCCTTGAGGAATCAGAGGTAAAGACTATTCAAGAAGAGATTAGAGATGAGAAGATTTTACTGTCAAAAAGAGATTAGAGATGAGAAGATTTTACTATCAAAAAGAGTGCAAAGGATGGTGATGCAACTGACATGTATGATCGAATCAAGCAGTTGAAGCAAGACAAATTGATTCAAGATGCACTTTTTGAAGGCTTCAACAATTTGAATGAGTCTTCACCATGTAAAGACTCGGAGGAGGTGGTCAAAATTTATAACATCAATGATGTTGTTTATAAAACACTTTTAATGCTATGCGAGGAATGTCTCAGGTCTAGTTTGAAGTGTGGAACAAAGAAAATGGCTTTTCCAAATGGAGCAAGAAAATACATGCAATGGGAAATTCACCTTCAAAAGGAGAAAATTGAGCCTAGAGATTTGCCATGGTCAATCTATGTGGTGAGCCTACAAATGGAAGGCAATCTCTACTTGATGCGCCACTTCAATAATAAAGTGCCTATTGGCTTATATGTTTTAGATATGACAAAAAACGTTGGAGGAAATTTGAAGTGGAGTGAGGAGACATTTAACAATGCTTTGGATGGGATCTTGGCTATTGCTGGAGGGTCAACCGATCTTGGATTTGTCTTTCTTGCATTTGTGGATTTCACTAACTTCACAAAATTGCAATGTGCCTTTCACGCCATGGGAGATAATCTGAGCTACCATTGTTGTGGTGCATTGCATCACTTTCCATCAGCTCCTTGCAAAGGAGAAATTCAATTACTAACAGTTATTGCCTTCTTGGGACAAGGCAATGCATTTGAAGACCTGAGAAGAATATCATAGGAACATCCCATGCCAATTGATTGTTCTCTTCTTCAAGTAGCAGATAACGATATGTCACATTTGCAATATTTGGAGGCCAAAAAAAGAGCTTTGGTCAAGCACTACATTCGTACATATTTTTTTGAAGACTGCAAGCTTGTTGATGTTTTTGGTGATGGCTCCTTGGTTGCACAAGATACAACAGAAAAAAGAAGTTATATGCTTAGTTGATTGTGTGGAAGAGGCAAAAAATGTGGAGACCATGCTGCTAGACTTTGTTAAGTCTCATGAAGATATAGAAAAATGGGCTGGACTTCAACAATCCACTTCACAATCAAACGAGACTGTGCCTATTACAGAGGAGTGCTCTCCACGAAGAGAAGAAGAAGAAGAACAACAACATCCTCTATCAATGGAGGACTTTTTGGAAATGGAGACACGTATGTTTTGAGTTTCTTGTGCGTCATAAAATCTAATATCTAACCAACCCAAATGATTTTCTCATATTAAATTGATCACTTAATGTGGGAGAATAAACGGGAACAAGTGTTAAGATATAGATATGTGCTTATAGATCTATCTCAACACGGGGCCAATAGTAAAGGGGCCCAAATGGGAGATGGTCTATCAAGAGCAAGGCTAACCAATGGAGCATAAGACCTTAGGGTTAGCTTCATTTAAGACCTCCAATAATGTGTGTAAAGGTCCTTTGACCTTAGGTAAGCTAGGGCTGAGCTTGAGGTGGGAACCCGGCCCAAACTCGAGGTGCTTGTCATGCTTGAGGTGCTTGTCATGCTTGAGCTGCTTGATTAAGATGCTTGAGGTGCTTGACTGGCTCCATGCTTGAGGTGCTTGACTTGGTGCATGATTAAGGTGCTTGAAGTGCCTTCAGAAGCTTGCCTCAGATGCTTGTGGAAACACCCCCTACTTCAAGTGCTTATTCATGCTTGATGACTAAGGGGCTTGCTCATCCAAATTCAAAAAGATCCCTACAAGGAGGGGGGCGAGCCTACAAGGGGGGGGGGGATGACAGAGAACACACACACACACACAAGGGAAGCCCCAGCTTGAAGAGGCAGCAAGGACACTTGTCAAGTTCCTCCTCATGTTGCCCTCATGGTGTGCCTGAAACCTATTGGTTGGCCACCCAAGGGGTCCAATGATAATAAAGGATATTTAATTAATTGATTTTGCATTTATCAAGTCCTCCCTCTCAAAGGGGAAAGGGGGACACTTGTCCCAAGGCTATCCATGTTGCTTGTAATGGCTCTTGCTTGTGATTGGCTAGGCCTGGAGGGGTCCAATGAGCTTCAAGCATGAGCTACAAGGGGGGGTCGACCCAAGAAAGCTAGGGGGGTGCTTAGGGGGTATACTCACCCACACACACTCACAAACACTCTCATTGTGTACTATGCAAAGTGCAAGAGCTCCCTCTCTTTCTCCAAGCAAGTAGAGGTTGAGAGCCTACACCAACACTCTTGGCTATGGAGTGCAAATCCATCCAAGATCCATGCTTAAATTCTTGAGCTTGCCATCTATTTCTTCTTCATTACTATGCTATTATGTATGCTAGCACAAGAGTTATGATAAGTGAGGAACTAGCTCTTTCTCGTATGAAATGTTTCTTCTTCCTCTTCTCTACCCTCATTCCTTGCTAGCTCTCTCCACCTTCGAAGGTGTTTGAGGTCTTGGGACTGAGGCTTGGTATAGTTAAAGCTTTCTTCAAGTTTAGGTTATGCTATGATGGTGATACATGAAGCTTTCCATCTTCATTGCTTCACCTAGGTCACAAGGAACACAAAGAATGTATTGTAACAAGTCTCTCTTTATGGGAGAAATCATAATACAAATGCCTATTGGAGGGGGGACCGGCTCCACATAAATCCGGTCCTCAATTGTTGTCATGTTCTCTAAATTCTCTCTCTTGCAAAAGTATTGTCCATGCCAAGTTAACTAATTGCTATGATTATGTTTCTATCTTCAATTATGTCTACCCGCTATGCTCACAGAATCATTTCTTGAAAGAACTCTCATTAAATTCCGCTACTCTCAAATTGAATAGGCAAATTCCATTACATTGGTATCAGAGCATTTGGTTTCTCTTTTCTTGCTTAAGAAGAGAGGTCCTTAAGTAGCCTATAAATGGTTGATGTTGTTAATTATAATAGAGTAAGTGGAACTGGGATCTAATATCGGTTTTGTTAAGCCCACTATGTGGGGGATGGTGCACACCTCGGGAGCTTTGGACTTAATAATGGAGTCTTTTTAGACTTGCCTACGGCTTTACCATTATTGAGCCATAAGAAGTCCGAAAGGAGCTAGCCCTTGGCAACTCTGCTATGTTAGACCTACTCCTCTACTCTCTATAATTAACCACTTTGAGCCGTGGGTGTAGATACTTAAGAGCCGATTTTCAAAGGCTAAGAGGAGTGGCAACTAAGGTTTTGAACTGCCAAATCATACACTAAGTATAAACATAAATTTTGTTAACATGGCTGACAATAATCAAGAGAGTGGAATGAACATTGATAGCTTTGATTTTGCACATGAAGGTGCTAATGATGATGCTCCCATGTTTGTGAATTATCTCGTCGCTAGGTTGCAGCAAGCTATGGGCAACCCTGCTTTGCAAGCCGAAGTTACTCAACAACTTCGTGCTTATGGAATTTCCCTTCCTCTCCCAGAGGAGAGAGAGCTTAGGAGGCCTCTTGAAGAGACCCCCAAAAGAAGACTCTCTCCCATTCGAGAGGAGGAATCCAAAGAGAAAGAAAGCAATGAAAGTCTAAGTTCTTCTGAAGAGGTGGCTCCACGAAGACGGCAGTCTAGACGATTGCCTACTCCTCCCAAGAAGAAAAGAGAAACCTATATTCCTTCTCCTCATCACTCTGAAATGCAAGAGAGGAAACAAAGGAAGAAAAGGGCTAGGAAGAGGTCACCCTCTTCTCCTTCTTCTTCACCCTCCTCCTCTTCCAATGAAAGTTATGGCTATTCTCCTAGAGAATACAAGAGGGGAGGACATCACAAATCATTTCCTGCATGGCGAAGGTCACAAAAGCTAAAGAAGTTCAAGGAGCGAGGAAAGAGTATCTCTTTTCTCACCTATGATGGCACATTTGGTGCTACCGACATTTTGTGCGGGATTACCTGAAGAGATGGCCGAACACATCAACTCTCAATGGCCGGGTACTATTATCGAAGTAATCCACCACACCATGGTTGCTTCACGCATCAATTTCCATCAAGGGGCTAGACGTAATGTCAAGCCCATGGAAAACAAAGATAAAAATGATACAAAGGGGAGATCCAATGCTCAAAATAATTCCCAAGGCACTTCCAACAACAACAATAACAACAACAACAATCGGTCCAAGGAGAAGGGAGTTTACAAAGGTAAAAACAAACTCTCTCCTGAAGAGCTTGAAGCTTTTCGCAAGGACCATAAGTGTTTCAAGTGTGGGGAGCAAGGACATGGCTATCGTTCTTGCCCCAAGAAGAATACTCGCAATGAGACTCCTAGGGCTTCCACCATTGAAGCTCCAAAAGAGGATGCTCATTGCAAAGGATCATCACTTTCCTATGCGTGGGGAAAGGTAAGAGATCATGATGCCTTCATCTTGTTTGACCCAGGCTCTACTCTCAACTTCATATCAATAGAGTTGGCCACCAAGTTGGGCATTCAAGCTTTAGAGATGGGAGATATAGTAACAGCTGATGCAGCTTTCAAGGGACAACAAGCCTCCGTTACTCCCTTGATTGGGAAGTTGAGGCTTCATGTCCAAAGCTATGTCGACAAAGAAGACTTCTTCACCTCTCCTCTCCAACATCAGGATGTTATCCTAGGGGCACCATGGTTTGATCGCATGGCTGCCAACATGAAGTTCCCTGAAAGGAGAATTTACTTCACCTACACGGGAAAGAACATGTATATAGATGCTAGTGAGCGTGGTCGCACTATTCCACTTGTAAATCCTCTTTCTTTTGATAAATCAATGAAGAGCTCAGTTTCTGCGTACATGATTTATGTCAACGAGTCTCTAAAAGATAATAATGTTTCATCAAATGAAAATGATAGCAATCAAGAAGAGTTAGACTTGTCTACTTTTCTAAAAGGATTCCAAGATGTGTTCATCGATGATATCCCTATGGACCTACCTCCAAAACGAGGGGATGATGACCATCGTATTGAGCTCCTTCCAGGAAGCTCACCGCCTAACAGACCTCCTTATCGAGTCTCACAAGCTCAACAAGAGGAGATTATGAGGCAAGTACAGGAATTGGTAGACAAAGGGATGGTGAGGCCTAGTTCTCTCCCTTTTGTTCTCCAGTCCTTTTAGTGAAAAAGAAAGATGGTACATACCATATGTGTGTGGACTATTGAGCACTAAACCATATCACTATCAAAAACAGATTTCCCGTGCCTCGGGTAGAAGATCTGTTTGATAAGCTACAAGGCTCTACCTACTTCAGTAGGATTGACCTTAAGAGTGGCTATCATCAAATAAGGATAGTGGATGAAGATATCCTAAAGACCGCGTTTCGCACAACATTTGGTCTTTATGAATATCTAGTCATGCCTTTTGGCTTGACTAATGCACCAGCTACTTTCAATCGTCTCATGGAGAAAATTTTTAGACCATATCATAAATTCACTGGAGTGTTCTTTGATGATATCATCATCTACTCCAAATCTTTGGAGGAACATAAGCAACATCTCCAAGTGATTTTTCAAGCCTTGAGGGAAAACATACTTTTTCTCAACCAAAAGAAAAGTGAATTCTTCCTTCAAGAGATTCAATATCTAGGTCATATTATCTCTCACGATGGTATTCGTATGGATCCATCAAAGTTAGAGGTAATAAAATCATGGCCTAACCCAAGGAATCTACATGAGTTAAGAAGCTTTATTGGTATGTGTGCATACTATAGACGCTTCATAGAAAAATTCTCTCAAGTAGCAGGACCACTACACAACTTAACAAAGAAGAATGTTAAGTTTGTATGGACTGCTAAGGAGCAAAATGCTTTTGAAAAACTCAAAGAGAAGCTTACTTCCCAACCAGTCCTCGTGCTTTCGGATCTCTCAAAGCCATTTGAGGTCCAATGTGATGCGTGTGGTGATTGCCTTGGAGCGGTTTTGCTTCAAGAAGGGCATGCCATAGCATATGAGAGCGGAAGGCTCAATAGTGATGAACGAGTCTTGGGCATTTATGAGAAAGAGCTTTTAGCTGTTCTACATGCCCTAGATACATGGAAACACTACCTATTGGGGACTCCATTTATCCTACAAACCGACCACCAAAGTCTCAAGTATTTCATGACGCAAACCAAACTTTCCGACAAACAAATGAGGTGGGCAAATTTTCTTTCGCAATTTAATTTCCATATTGCTCACATAGCTTGTAAGCACAATCAAGTTGCCGATGCACTTTCACGACCACCAAAAGTTAATCCGATGTCTATAGCTACTCACAATGATCTATCCTCTAAAATAGATGAGTATGCTACTGACCCTGACTTTAGAGACATAATGTCAGCCCTTGCTTTGGGGAAAAAAGAGGAACCATTCACCTTGCAGGATGGTTATCTTCTCCACGGTAATAGGCTATGTGTTACCCATTCCCTTCGTGAGCAGGTTATGTATGAATCCCATGCTCCTCCATATGCAGGGCATAGAGGTATTCAACCTACTCTCCGAGGAGTAGAGACGTATTTCTATTGACCTACCATGAAAGTGGACATACAAGAGTATGTTTCAAAATGTGTAGTATGCCAAAAGACCAAGTATGATAGAGGGAAGCAACCTGGATTACTCCAGCCATTGCCTATTCCAAATTCACCATGGGAGAGTATATCCATGGATTTCATCTTTGGATTACCCAAGTCTATCCATGAGAATACAAGAATATGGACAATAGTCGACACGTTTAGCAAGCAAGCACATTTTATTCCTGTCAAAAAGACTATTAAGGCACATCAAATGGCAACTCTCTTCATATCTCAGATTTTCAAGCACCATGGATTACCCACATCCATCGTGTCAGTAGAGATCCTAGAATGACCAGTAATTTCTGGACAGGTCTCTTTGAAAATGTAGGAACAAGATTGAATTTCTCTTCGGCCTATCACCCACAAACGGATGGCCAAAGTGAGATAGCCAATCTTACGATACTCGATCTACTCAAGACTTATGTTACCGAAGTAGATCAACGCTCACAATGGGAAAAGTATTTACCTCTAGTAGAGTATGCCTACAATAATACTGTCCATACTTCTACGGGGAAAGCACCTTTCGAAATCATAGAGAGAAGACCTAAAAGTCCCTTGCTACTCAAAGTACATGGGAAGATCTTCGCCGCCGATGAGTATAGCCGTGACCTACAAGAATCTTTTCAAAAGATTAGGGAGGCTATAGCCATCTCTCAACAAAGGCAAAAAGCTACTACTGATAAGCACAGAAGAGCCTTAATGTTCAAAGAAAATGATTGGGTCTTACTCAAGTTTCCTAAGGCTCGATTAAGGCAAACGACGGGCAAAAATCCTACGGGCCATCAAAAGTATTATGCTAAACTAGCAAAAAGATACTATGGTCCTTTCCAAATCTTGAAGCCCATCAATGAGACGGCTTATCAACTCAAGTTGCCCAACCATTGGCTTATACACAATGCCTTTCATGTAAGCCTACTTAAGCCCTACAAAGGAGATCCACCAACTGAACCAATTATTGAAGACCCTCCCAAAGTTGAAGACCAAGAAGAGGTGTTACAACCCGAAGCTGTCCTTCGGCATGAAGACAAGGTACTATAACATGGTAAGATAATCCGATGGTATCTTATTAAGTTCAAAAATTATCCTTTTGAAGATGCTAGATGGATGCAAGGAGTACAACTTAAGGATAGTATGAACCTTGTCAATGCTTACAATGCTACATTAGAGTAAGCAAATGTACAAATTTCTTTTAAATGACTCATGTTTTTGTATTATAAGACTAGTCCTCTTTTTAATTGTGCACAAATTTAACTAGTATGCATGCTTAGAATCATGTTTGTGACGACGACGTCTCTCAAACACCAAGTAGAATTTGTCACTCTACTTTGGGAGAATGAAATGGACTAAAGAGCAGACATGCTTGCGGCAGCTATGTCTCCCAAGCACCAAATGGATTAGTCATCCATCTTGGAAAGATGTCGTAGGGTAAAAAAGGGATCCTCTACCCGCTAAGTACGATTGACTAATGACTAAGGCTTTATCTCTTCTACCTCATAGTCGAGGACGACTATGATTTCAAGAGAGAGGTAATGTCATAAAATCTAATATCTAACCAACCCAAATGATTTTCTCATATTAAATTGATCACTTAATGTGGGAGAATAAACGGGAACAAGTGTTAAGATATAGATATGTGCTTATAGATCTATCTCAACACGGGGCCAATAGTAAAGGGGCCCAAATGGGAGATGTTCTATCAAGAGCAAGGCTAACCAATGGAGCATAAGACCCTAGGGTTAGCTTCATTAAAGACCTCCAATAATGTGTGTAAAAGTCCTTTGACCTTAGGTAAGCTAGGGCTGAGCTTGAGGTGGGAACCCGGCCCAAACTCGAGGTGCTTGTCGTGCTTGAGGTGCTTGTCCTACTTGAGGTGCTTGTCATGCTTGAGGTGCTTGATTAAGATGCTTGAGGTGCTTGACTGGCTCCATGCTTGAGGTGCTTGACTTGGTGCATGATTAAGGTGCTTGAAGTGCCTTGAGAAGCTTGCCTGAGATGCTTGTGGAAACACCCCCTACTTCAAGTACTTAGTCATGCTTGATGACTAAGGGGCTTGCTCATCCAAAGTCAAAAAGATCCCTACAAGGAGGGGAGCGAGCCTACAAGGGGGGGGGGATGAGAGAGAACACACACACACACACAAGGGAAGCCCCAGCTTGAAGAGGCAGCAAGGACACTTGTCAAGTTCCTCCTCATGTTACCCTCATGGTGTGCCTGAAACCTATTGGTTGGCCACCCAAGGGGTCCAATGATAATAAAGGATATTTAATTAATTGATTTTTCATTTATCAAGTCCTCCCTCTCAAAGGGGAAAGGGGGACACTTGTCCCAAGGCTATCCATGTTGCTTGTAATGGCTCCTGCTTGTGATTGGCTAGGCCTGGAGGGGTCCAATGAGCTTCAAGCATGAGCTACAAGGGGGGGTCGACCCAAGCAATCTAGGGGGGTGCTTAGGGGGTATACTCACCCACACACACTCACAAACACTCTCATTGTGTACTATGCAAAGTGCAAGAGCTCCCTCTCTTTCTCCAAGAAAGTAGAGGTTGAGAGCCTACACCAACACTCTTGGCTATGGAGTGCAAATCCATCCAAGAGCCATGCTTCAATGCTTGAGATTGCCATCTATTTCTTCTTCATTACTATGCTATTATGTATGCTAGCACAAGAGTTGTGATAAGTGAGGAACTAGCTCTTTCTTGTATGAAATGTTTCTTCTTCCTCTTCTCTACCCTCATTCCCTGCTATCTCTCTCCACCTTCGAAGGTGTTTGAGGTCTTGGGACTGAGGCTTTTTATAGTTAAATCTTTCTTCAAGTTTAGGTTATGCTATGATGGTGATGCATGAAGCTTTCCATCTTCATTGTTTCACCTAGGTCACAAGGAACACAAAGAATGTATTGTAACAAGTCTCTCTTTATGGGAGAAATCATAATACAAATGCCTATTGGAGGGGGGACCGGCTCCACATAAATCCGGTCCTCAACTATTGTCATGTTCTCTAAATTCTCTCTCTTGCAAAAGTATTGTCCATGCCAAGTTAACTAATTGCTATGATTATGTTGTTATTTTCAATTATGTCTACCTGCTATGCTCACAAAATCATTTCTTGAAAGAACTCTCATTAAATTCCGCTACTCTCAAATTGAATAGGAAAATTCCATTACATTGTGCATATTAGTGTTTCTTGTGTTGTTGATTTGATACTCTTAATGTTAGATTTTGCTTTATATAGTAATGATTGAGTTTGTATTTTTTATCTCAAGCATTCAAGGTTTGAATGTAACTAGTAAATTACTTGAGTTCTTGAATGGTGGATCTTTAGACTAAAACTATTAACATTTAATACTCACGAAGACTTAATTACTTAAGATCTTGAACTCAATAAGTTTTGGAACTTTTATCAATAACCCCTTGATATGATACATTAGATCCTAGCATGGTTAAATGGTGATGCTTCATAAATTGAACCTAGCTTAGACATGTGCTGGAGCCTAAATTTAAACTAACCTTTCTAGAAGGGAGCTTATGTTTGGACTTTGAGAACTAGCATAAGTAATCAATTAGAGCATAGATTAGACATGTGGTGGTGGCCTTAGAGACCAAAATCTTAATGAGCTTGGAAAGGTATTTAAGTACTGCAATTTACTTATTTTTAGTACTCACTAAAGGCATAGCTTGACAAAAGGTGGACCTTACATGGATCCTAATTTCAAGAGGTGTGGTAGACCTTCAAACCAATCTCATATAGCTTGGACTTGTGGTGGACCTTGCATGCAGACTAGTTTAGACAAGTGTGGTACACCTTGTAACCAACACCCATTTGTTACATTAGCTTGGACAAGTGGTGGACCTTGCTTTTATGTTTCAATAGAGCATATTTTGGATAGGTGGTAGACCTTGTTTCTCTCCATGCTTCAATGGAGATAAAAATTATCTTGGACAAGTGGTGGACCTTGCTTTTATGTTTTAAAGGAGCATATTTTGGACAAGTGGTAGACATTGTTTCTCTCCATGGTTCAATGGAACCCACCTTAGACAAGTGAAGTACCTTGAAACCAAACCCCCATAATATAACCTATTAAATAGGTTGGAAAATTGGTGGGATATGAAACCATCCATGATAGAGCATAGTATAGGTGAAAACGTAGTGGTCCTTATATCAATTACCCATGCATAGCTTGGACAAGTGGTGGACCTTGATTCTCTCTATGTTTCAATGGATCCTATCTTGGACTAGAGATATATCTTACTTATTTCCATGCTTCAATGGATTCTAGCTTGGATAAGGAGTGGACCTTCAAACAAAACTCCACAGCATAGCATATATTAACAATTCATGCATTTGATATATTTTGAGAGTTGGTAGACCTTTCTTCTCCATGCTTCAATGGATCTGAGGTTGGACAATCGGAGCTGGAGAAGTGGTCAACCTTAGAATGAAACCTCCCATGCTAACCCATCATAGATCGTATATGTAGTGGACCTTGAAACTCTTTTATGTCCCTAGCTTAGAGAATCATTGCACTCTTGATTATCTCCATACAGGAAGGCAAGGTTGGACAAGTGGTGGACCTTCAAACCAAAATCTCTATGCAATAATAGGCAAGTGGTGGAGCTTGTTTTCTCCATGTTCCAATAGAGCCTAGCTTAGACAAACAATGGAGCTTGCTTCTCTCCATGTTTCAATGGATCCCATCTTAGAAAAGTGGTGGAGCTTTGCTTCTCTCCATTTTCCAATGGACCATAGCTTAGACAAGTGGTGGACCTTGAAAAACACCCCCTGTATACAACATATTATGGGGTTTTCATGTTTCAATGGCACCTAGCTTAGACAAATGGTAGAGCTTGCTTCTCTTTATGTTTCAATGGATCCAACCTTATCCAAGTGGTGGACCTTGAAACAAGAATCCCCCCCTCCCAATGTACAACGTATCATGGGTTTTGAAAGCACTGGGAGAAAATAATAGCTTTGATAAGTGGTGGACCTTGCTTCTCTCCATGCTTCAATGGAGTCGAGGTTGTAGACATGTTGGAGAGAAGATGGTTTCCCATGAAATAAGACCATGCATGCTATAATCAATCATATGTTGTACACATGGTGGACCTTGCAATTGTTTTATATGCCTAACTTGGACAAGTGGAGGACCCTTGATTACCTCCAGATATCAACAACAAGCCAAGTTCGGACAAGTGTAGTACCACCAAACCAGAATCTCTATGCTACAATAGAGTATAGGTAGGACACGTGGTGAACCTTGATATCAAACCATCCTACTAGAGATGATAGGTTTCACATGTGGTGGAACCTTGTATCAATGTTCTATGTGTAGTTTTTGACTAGTGATAGACCTTGAAACTAATCTCTCTAGGCTACAAGAAAAAAGAGATGGATGAGGAGGCTAGACTACTTTTGTTGCATCAACGCATCCCATGTTACCACATATACTATAGGGTTCTTGGATAAGTGTTGGATCTTGTGTCAATGCTCCATGTCTAGCTTGGACAAGTGGGGGACCTTGGTTCTCTCTATGCTTCAAATGGGCAATAGAGTTTTTCAATGATTTTATTTTTTGGAAACCTTGGAGGCACCATGTAAGAGGCACTCTAAGTCTTTCATACAATGGACCTATTGGACTATAAAATAATGATAACTTTCTTTGATCTTGTCATTATTTTATGCATAATATTTTCTTCTTTTTGCAAACACAAAGGAGTTAAGTGATATAAAAACTAGATGTATTTCACACTATGATTGGCATGAAGATCCTTTTGGGACACCAAATTTTCCTATTCCCAAAGATGTAATTTTCCATATTAACGGTGTGGATTTTGAAGTGCGACTTTCATGTATTCAAGGAGCTGGTTATGGGCTATTTGTGCATACTACCCTGGAAAGTGGTTTGACTATTCTAAACTATGGAGGGCATAAGTATAGATTTCAAGACTGAAAAAAGATATGCAAAATATTTCCAAGAGCTTATAAATATTCTCTTCTAGAGGATCCAAACATAGAAGAAGAGGAAGATCAATCATACATTATTGGTTGTGTAGAAGAAGGAAACGTGTCGGGCTATATAAATAGTTCTCACAGTACAAATGTTTGTCCCAACGTACGCTATACATTTGATCCAAATTTTCCACCTTGGCATAAATGCACCTCTTCACACATCAAGTTAGGAGAATATGGCCATGTATGCATTGAGACTATTTGTCAAGTTGAAGCAGGAGAAGATTTTTTTTTGCTGACTATGACTTTACTTGACATTGTAAAGTATTGTACATGGATGGAAATCTCAAGTACATGCATCATTTTCATTTTTCATGGATGAAATCTCAAGTGAATATAACATTTAATGGTTGCAAGGATTCTAACAATGACTTTACCTTAAATAAATTTCTTACTAGGAGTTCTACATGTAAATATGGTGCATAAAATTCTAGTGGTTTTGAGATACCATTTTTGTGTGTGTTTTCTTAGATTCACAAATTAGGATGGATAATGCTCCTATGGTTCAGTCAACAACTATAGAATCCATAGATTCTATGGTTTCTGACGTGCCCAAGATGGATGATATTTCTATACTAGAGTCTAGTGTTGTGCAACTTGAGCAAGCTTCCAATAATGAGAACCAAGAAATCGATGCTTCAAAAATGCAACATACATCAAAAGAGACTGAAAAATCCACTTACGAGCTATTTCCAATTGCTACTACGTCATGTAGTGTAGATGTTGAGAAATCCATGCTTACAATTATATTGGATTTAAATGGTCTATTGTTGAAACGTTCCCCTCAACCATCCTCACACCACAACTCAGTGCAAATGGATTCAAAAAGATATATTATACTCAGGCCAGGTTGCATCCAATTCTTGAAGACTATTTTACAGAGGTTTAATGTTGCAATTTGGTCGACAGCTACTAGGAATAATGTGTATCAAATCCTTGCAGCACTAAACAACTTAGCTGAGGATACATTGCCTTTCTTTGCAATTTGGTCACAAGATGTTTGCTACACCGCTCAAACTCAAAAATTGTTTAGACCCAACAATCCAAACGTTGAGTCAATGTTCAAGCCTCTAGCCAAAATTGCCATGGGGTTTGAATGTGGTCCACAAAGAACAGTGCTTATTGATGACTCTCCTTACAAGGGATGTATTTCAGCAGCAAACAATTGCATTTTTCCACCACAATTTGATGTTGAGAAGATGGTTGACAATATGCTCTTGGAGGAGCTACTGACATACTTGATTCAGCTTGATGAGAGAAGGGATGTGCGTGATTTAATTGCTTCTAATCGTTATGGACAACCTATAGTGACAAATGATAGTGAATACAAAAAAATCACGGAGTATTGGAAGCAGAAAAATGATGTTTGGTCAGCTAAGGTGTTCTTTACAAGAAGAATACCACCTGCAAAAGGTGACAGAGATGAAACTATCATTGAAGAAGCAAGTGACACAAGCCACCGCAATGAAATGAGAAGAGCCCATATACAAGAGATCTTGGAAAAGGAGCGTACACCCATTGAAAGCATGAAGGCATCACAATTGACCACTTTAGCTAGGCAATTGGGTTGTAACACAAAAGGAGTTTTGAAGGCAACCGCAGCAAAGGCTTATATAAATAAGGTGAAAGCTGAGAACAATCTTCTAGGGCTGGATAGAAACCAACCCTAAGGTACTAATGACATGTCATATATTCTTGATACACATGCTTGAACACTCATGTGCATGGTATCTAACAAATCTTTCTTTTTATTCCTTCCTGTAGGATCTTACAAAGGATACTACTAGATGGAGCTCAATCAATAGAGATTTTGATATTTTTGATCAAAATAATGAAGCAGTCACCTACATTTTTTGTTTATCAATTTCTTGAGAGACTTTATTTTAATTTGTAATCATCAAATGAAATGAAAGTATCCTTCTTATTAAGATTGCTGATCTTTTTCTTGTTCAAAACTTTCAATTGTGATTTATAGTTTTGTTAGCATGAGATTGTGCTTTTTTTAGTTTGAAAAAAAATGTCAAAGATCCAAGTCTTTTTGGCTTTACTTAAGTTATTAATTGTGAAAGATCCAAGTCTTTTTCCTTTACTTAAGTTATTGATTGTCTATGTAATAGTCCTTAAAACAATATCGGATGGCTTTCTTGCTCCCATGTCTCACATTGGTCTTTAGGTAAGACAAGTGGTGACCTTGAAAGTATGGTCTCATATCTCGATCAAGTGAAGAGACATGAAGCTTAAATATCACTACTATGTATCTAGTGTTAAACTCCATCAAGACAAAGATACTAGATGCCAAATTGCAGTCTAGTTTAAGTGAAAATCCATTTGAGCTAAGGTAAAAATTATAGTGCCTCATTTTTCTAGGATTCTACCCCATCAAGGAAGTTAGAATCTAGCACAAACCAATTAAGACTCTTTTGGAGCCTAGATAGGACAATACGTGGAACTTAAGAAACTTATTATTGAGTTAGAGTATAGTTTAGATAAGCAAAAGATCTTGAAACCAGCACTTGACTTTCTTACTATTCAATATTCAAAGTCCCTTGAGGCGAACAAATTACATACCTACTTGTAACCTAACTAATGAGTAAGTATATAGATCTAAGCAAGTATATATAATGAGTCTTCAAACTAATAAACCAAGGGAAGAGAGTAGCAAGGTCCACTACTTGTCCAAGCTCAGCTCTAGACAACATAGAAAGATGCTAGTTCTACTAAGTGTCTAATTATAGGCATGGAGAAATGATAGAAGGTTGACCACTTGTCCAACCTATCATCTCTAGTAAGATGGGAGGTTTGGCCTTAAGATTCACCATGTAACCAACCTATGCATCATTGTATTATGAAGAGTAGAAAAGCAAAGCTCCACCACCTGTCCAAGCTATTTCTAAAATCCACATGGAGATAAGCAAGCTCAACCATTTGTCGAAGCTCTCTTCCATTAAAACATGAAAAAACTCAACTATGTTGTACCGGGGGGGCTTTTTTCCAAGGTCCACTACTTGTCCAAACTAGGATCCATTAAAACATAAAAATAAACAAAGCTCCACCACTCGTCCAACCTTTAGAGTTGCAAAGTGTATGGGTTGTCTAAACTAGGTATGGGAAAATAATTGAAGGTCCACCACTTGAAACATGGAGAGAAGCAAGCTCCACCATGTCTCCAATATGCTAGAATCCATTGAAACACCCTAAACCCATGATATTTTGTACATAGGGGATGTACATTCAAGGTCCACCACTTGTCCAACCAAGTGTCCCTAGTAGCTTGATAGGTTTGGTCTCAAGATTCACCAATTTTCACTCTATGTCATTGTATTAAAAAGGATTGGGTGTTGAGGTCCACCACTTGTCCAACCTATAAGGTTATATTTTGAATGGTGTTTTTTCTCACAACTTGAACTACCCATGATATGTTTTACATGGGAGTTTTGTTTCAATGTCTGCCACTTGTCCAAGCTAACTCTATTGAAACATAGAGAGAACCAAAGGTCCACCACTTGTCCAAGCTAGGCTATATTGAAACATGGAAAGAAGGATGCTCCACCATTTCTCCAAGATAGGCTTCATTGAAACATGGAGAGGATCAGGCTCCACCATGTCTCCAAGCTAGGATCCATTTAAATACCATAAACCCATTTTATTTTGTACGTGGGGGGTTTTATTTCAAGGCCCACCACTTGTCTAACCTATTATCCCCAGTAGCACGAGTGGTTTGGTCTCAAGATACACCACATGTACACTCTATGTCATTATATTAAGAAGAACTATGTATTAAGGTCCACCACTTGTTCAACCTATAAGGTTATATCTTCAATGATATCCTTTCTCACCACTTGAAATGCCCATGATATGTTATACATGGGGGTTTCATTCCAAGGTCCACCACTTTTCCAAGCTAACTCTATTCAAACATAGAGAGAATCAAAGGTCCACCACTTGTCCAAGCTAACTCTATTCAAACATAGAGAGAAGCAAAGGTTCACCACTTGTCAAAGGTAGGCTCCATTGAAACATGGAGAGAAGTAACCTCCATCATTTTTCCAAGATAGGTGCCATTCAAACATGGAAAGAATCAACATCTACCATGTCTCCAAGATGCTAGGCTCCATTGAAACACCCTGAAACCATGATATTTTGTACATGGGGTGTTTACATTCAAGGTCTACCACTTGTCTAATGTATTATACCTAGTAGCATGAGTGGTTTGGTCTTAAGATTCACCACTTATCCACTCTATGCCATTATATTAGGAAGAACTGGGTGTTAAGGTCCACCACTTGTCCAACCTATAAGGGTATATTTTACATGGTATCCTTCACCACTTGTCAAGGTCCATCACCACTTTTCCAACCTATAAGGTTATATCTTGAATAATATTTTTTCTCATCACTTGTAATGCCAATGCTATGTTTTACAAAGGGGTTTTGTCCCAAGATCCACCACTTGTCCAAGCTAACTCTATTGAAACATAGAGAGAAGTAAAGGTCCACCACTTGTCCAAGATAGGCTCCATTGAAACATGGAGAGAAGGATGCTCCACCATTTCTCCAAGATAGGTTCCATTGAAACATTGAGAGAAGCAATCTCCACCATGTCTCCAAGCTAGGCTCCATTGAAATACCCTAAACCCATAATTTTGTACATGAGGGGTTTACATTCAAGTTCCACCACTTGTCCAACCTATTATCCCTAGTAGCACGAGTGGTTTGGTCTCAGGATTCACCACTTGTACACTCTATGTCATTATATTAAGAAGAACTATGTGTTAAGGTCCACCACTTGTCCAACCTATAAGGTTATATCTTAAATGGTATCCTTTCTCACCACTTGAAATACCCATGATATTTTTTACATGGGGGTTTCATTCCAAGGTCCACCACTTGTCCAAGCTAGGCTCATTGAAACATGGAGAGAAGGAACCTCCACTGTTTCTCCTAGATAGGCTCCATTGAAACATGGAGAGAAGTAAGCTCCACCATGTCTCCAAGATGCTAGGCTCCATTTAAATACCCAATACCCATGATATTTTGTACATGGGGTGTTTACATTCAACGTCGACCACTTGTCCAACCTATTATCCCTAGTAGGTTTGGTCTCATGATTCACCACTTGTCCACTCTATGTCATTATATTAAAAGGAATTGGGTTTTAAGGTCCACCACTTGTCCAACCTATAATGTTATAGCTTGAATGGTATTTTTTCTCACCATGTGTAATGACCATGACATGATTTACATGGGGGTTTTGTTCCAAGGTCCACCACTTGTCCAAGATAACTCTATTGAAACATAGAGAGAAACAAAGGTCCATCACTTTTCCAAGCTAGGCTGCATTGAAAAGTGGACCTTAATACCAAATTATTTCTAGTAGCATGAGTGATATTTTGTACATGGGGGGTTTACATTTAAGGTCCACCAGTTGTACAACCTATTTTTCCTAGTAGGTTTGGTCCCAAGTTCACCACTTGTCCACTCTATGTCATTATATTAAGAATAATTGGGTGTTAAGGTCCACCACTTGTCCAACCTATAAGGTTATATATTGAATGGTATTTTTTCTCACCACTTGTAATGCCCATGATATGTTTTACATGGGGGTTTTGTTCCAAGGTCCACCACTTTTCCAAGATAACTCTATTCAAACATAGAGAGAAACAAAGGTTCACCACTTGTCCAAGCTAGGCTCCATTGAAACATGGAGAGAATGATGCTCCACCATTTATCCAAGATAGGCTCCATTGAAACATGGAGAGAAGCAAGCTTTACCATGTTTCCAAGCTAGGGTCCATTGAAACACTCTAGGGGGTTTTATTTCAAGTCCCACCACTTGTTTAACCTATTATCCCTAGTAGCATGAGTGGTTTGGTTTCAAGACTCACCACTTGTACACTCTATGTCATTATATTAAGAAGAACGATGTGTTAAGGTCCACCACTTGTCCAACCTATAAGGTTATATCTTAATTGGTATCCTTTCTCGCCACTTGAAATGCCCGTGATATGTTTTACATGGGAGTTTCATTCCAAGATCCACCACTTGTCCAAGCTGGCCATATTCAAACATAGAGAGAAACAAAGGTCCAGGACTTGTCCAAGCTAGGATCCATGCCATTGAAACATGGAGAGAAGGAACCTCCACCATTTCTCCTAGATAGGCTCCATTAAAACATGGAGAGAAGTAAGTTCCACCATGTCTCCAAGATGCTAGGCTCCATTGAAATACGCAAAACCCATGATATTTTGTACATGGGGGATTTACATTCATGGTCAACCACTTGTCTAACCTATTATCCCTAGTAGGTTTGGTCTCACGATTCACCACTTTTCCACTCTATGTCATTATATTAAGAGGAATTGGGTGCACTTGTCCAGCCTATACGGTTATACCTTGAATGGTATTTTTTCTCACCACTTGTAATGCCCATGACATGCTTTACATGGGGGTTTTGTTCCAAGGTTCACTTGTCCAAGCTAATTCTATTGAAACATAGAGAGAAACAAAGGTCCACCACTTGTCCAAGCTAGACTCCATTGAAACATGGACCTTAATACCAAATTATTCCTAGTAGCATGAGTGATATTTTGTACATGGGGGGTTTGCATTCAAGGTCCACCACTTGTCCAACCTACTTTTCCTAGTAGGTTTGGTCGCAAGATTCACCACTTGTCCACTCTATGTCATTATATTAATAATAACTGGGTGTTAAGGTCCACCACTTGTCCAACCTTACTTGTAATGTCCGTGATATGTTTTACATGGGGGTTTTGTTCCAAGGTCCACCACTTGTCCAACCTAAATCTGTTCAAACATAGAGAGAAACAAAGGTCCACCACTTGTCCAAGATAGGCTCCATTGAAACATGGACCTTAATACCAAATTATTCCTAGTAGCATAAGTGATATTTTGTACATGGGGGGTTTGCATTCAAGGTCCACCACTTGTCCAACCTACTTTTCCTAGTAGGTTTGGTCACAAGATTCACCACTTGTCCACTCTATGTCATTATAGTAATAATAACTGGGTGTTAAGGTCCACCACTTGTCCAACTTATAAGGTTATATATTGAATGGTATTTTTTCTCACCACTTGTAATGTCCATGATATGTTTTACATGGGGGTTTTGTTCCAAGGTCCACCACTTGTCCAAGCTAAATCTGTTCAAACATAGAGAGAAACAAACGTCCACCACTTGTCCAAGCTAGGCTCCATTGAAACATGGAGAGAATGATGCTCCACCATTTATCCAAGATAGAATCCATTGAAACATGGAGAGAAGTAAGCTAGAGTCCATTGAAATACCCAAAACCCATGATACTTTGTACATAGGGGGTTTACATTCAAGGTCCACCACTTGTTGAACCTATTATCCCTAGTAGCATGAGTGGTTTGGTCTCAGGATTCACCACTTGTCCACTCTATATCATTATATTAAGAAAAATTGGGTTTCCATATCTAAATGGATCTTTGCTTGGATAAGTGGTAGACCTTTAGACCTAAATACCCATTCTACACTAGAGCATTGGTTTAAGCCTTATACACTTCAAGCATCCCTTTAACAACAAGTAGTAGTTATTAGTTGACTTAAGTCTAGTTGAACTCCATGGTATTGAGACTAAGAGAGAGTGTAGCATAAAAAAGAGTCAGGATTTTAATTTGACTTTCTTTCTATTAATGAGTAGATCATAGATGGATTTTGGTATCTAATAAAACCTTAGGGTAGACACTGTAAAACTCATGTCTATTGTTGTGTTTGCATTAAGTGTTCTTGTTCTTTAATTTCAGAATCATTACAAAAAAATGGATTGGAATGGATTGGCTATATGCTGGCATAAATTGAAGAAAACTATTGAATTACCCATCCAACCTCCTCCAAGACCTTGTCCAAGGAATCAATCACCTCCTTATCACCTACCACCTGCTTTCAAGGACATCAAAAGAGTACTTATCTTGGATCTAGAGGGGTTACTTCTCAAGACAATTGAAATGAAACATGGAGATTCTATGCCAGCTTGGTCTCAACCCATGCGACTTGTGGAGGATAAAGATGAACTTTATCATGTGGTGCGACCAGACACACAAAGTTTTTTGGATTTTTGTGCTGAATACTATGAGCTATGGATATGGAGTTGCTATAACTTAACAAGGGTGCAACGCATCACACAAAAATGCTTTCCTGAGCAGTATACCAAGTTCAAGGTGTTTATGAGTAACAAAAATTGCCAAAATCCAAATATCATGTTAGGATTTACAAGGGTTTATCACAAAAATTTGAGTGATATTTGAGGATTTGGATGCAAGCAATACCTTAATTTTTTATGACACTCCATATAGGGTGATGTGGAACATGCCAGGGACATATCTTATATTTCCAAAGATGTGGAGGCAAACTTCCGAGCAACTTCAAAACTTCTTGCAGAGAGCCATAATTCCATGGTTGGTAGGATGGTTGTATGCAAGAGATAAGAGAGTCTATACATACAACACAATTGTAAATCAGTACAGTGATTCTGAGACAAATAATTTCCTTGGTGTGTACTTGTCAACACAAAAGCATTGAATAAATATGGCCATAAGATGCTTTTTTTATTCTAGTGTGTATCTTTCAACATTCATATAATTTGATATAGTCTTTTATAAAATTAAAAAAAAAGGTGTGTCAATTTTATGAACACTTCAATGGAGTGCACCCTACTCTAAGGGGACTTCAATGTACTATTGGAGTGCATCCTATTGTAAGGGGACTCTGATGTATTGCTAGAGTGCACCCAAATTTTTGGGGACTCATTTTTTATTTGATTGGGGTCTATGTTGGGTCATATAGTAAAAGAAATTCATTTTTTGTCAATTCATATCGAGGTTGCATTTATTTGTAACTATGAGAGAATTGATGTTTGACGTCAAAAGAAAACTTGTAAGTGTGGATCAGAGAATTCATGGACTTTAAATATGTGAGAGGGATCTTTTTCTTGGGCACAAATGTTTGCTTCAAGAATTTTGTCATTACATACTTTATGTGAAAGAGTTTTAGAACCTAAAACACTTTGAAAAG
Source organism: Adiantum capillus-veneris (assembly GCF_014529385.1). Classification (NCBI taxonomy): domain Eukaryota; kingdom Viridiplantae; phylum Streptophyta; class Polypodiopsida; order Polypodiales; family Pteridaceae; genus Adiantum; species Adiantum capillus-veneris. Next base: position 114,589,375 of record NC_140938.1, on the reverse strand, counting down.
AAAACTATGGAATCTAAGTGCATGCATTCTTGAATGGCTTGAAAGTTGATGTATACATGCATGTCGCCTTGATGAAGATTTAGATCTGACAAGATGCAAAGCTAGAATTCTTGGACGTTACCTTTGTCAATTTGGTAATAACATATTTAACTTTCTTTTCTTATGGATGGAAAATATATTATTATGTGCATTTGGAACCTAATTGCTTGACCTTCAAACCAAGATTCCTATGTTATTTTTTCATATACTTTTTTGTAATGGATTAAGATTGTGGATACAAGGTCCACCACTTGTTCAAGCTAGATCTAAGAAAGTATATATACTGAGTCTTCAAACTAGTAAACCAAGGGAAGAGAGAAGCAGGGTCCAAGCTCATCTCTAGACAACATAGAGAGATGCTAGGTCTACTAGTTGTCTAATATAGTCATGGAGAAATGAGATAATTAAGCTCTCTTCTCAAAGAGGAAATGAAGGACACTTATCACAATGCTGATCCTCTTACTTGAAATGTAGTAAGCCGTTCATTGGCTAGACCATACCAAGGTCCAATAGCCTTCAACCATTGGGGGGGGGGGATGGGTCTCTCTCTCTCTGTTACCTCAAGGAAGTGCATTCTAACAAGGGCCCAAACACCTTCTCAAGGATAAGAGAAGTGGAGAAGCCTACACCAACAACACTTGAAAATAGAATGAAAATCCAAGAAAGTGTCAATGTCATAAAATCTAATATCTAACTAGCCCAAATGATTTTCTCATATTAAATTGATCATTTAATGTGGGAGAAAAAATGGTACCAAGGGTTAAGATATAGACATGTGCTTATAGATATCTCTCAACACGGGGCCAATGGTAAAGGGGCCCAAATGAGAGATGGTCTATCAAAGAGCAAGGCTAACCAATGGAGCATAAAGACCTTAGGGTTAGCTTCATTGAAGACCTCCAATAGTTAGTGTAAAAGTCCTTTCACCTTAGTAGGGTTGTACTTGAGGTGGGAACCCCGCCCAATCTTAAGGTTCTTGACATGCCTAATGACTGAGATGCTTGAGGTGCTTGAGGTGCTTGTCATGCTTGAGATGCTATGGTTGTACTTGAGGTGAGAACCCAACCCAAGCTTGAGGGGCTTAAGGGCCAAGCTTGTGGTGAGAACTAGGCCCAAGGTTGAGGGGCTTGAGGTGGCACAAAAGTCAAAGGGAATCCCTACAAGGAGGAGGCAAGACATGCAAGAAGGGGGGGTGGTTGCTTGACCACTCTCTCTCTCAAAGGGCACCCCTTGCCCAAGGGGCAAGTGGGACACATGTCAAGCCCCTAGCTAGGTTGCCCTCATGGTGTGCATGAAGCCTATTGGTTGGCCACCTAAGGGGTCGAATGATAATTTAGAAAATTTAATTAATTGCTTTTACATTTATGAAGCCCTCTCTCTCAAAAGGGAAAGGGGGACACGTGTCCCAAGGCTACTCTTGTTGCTTGGTATGACTTTTGCTTGTTATTGTCTAGGTCTAGAGGGGTCCAATGAGCTTCAAGCATGAGCTACATGGGAGGTCGACCAAAGCAAGTAGGGGGCCTGCTTAGGGGGTATACTCTCCCACACAAACTCACACACACTCTCATTGTTTGAAGTGCAAGGTGCAAGAGCTCCCTCTCCTTCTCCAAGCAAGTAGAGAGGTTGAGAGCCTACACCAACACTCTTGTCTATGGAATGAAAATCCAACCAAGAGCCATGCTTCAATGCTTAAGCTTTCCATCTTCTCCATCTTCATTACTATTCTATTATGTATGCTAGCAAGAAGAGTGATAATAACTGAGAAACTAATTCTTTCTCCTGTAAAATGTTTCTTCTTTCTCTTCCCTACCCTCATGCCCTGCTAGCTCTCTCCACCTTCAAAGGTGTTTGAGGTCTTGGGACTGAGGCTTGTCATAGTTAATGCTTTTTGAAAAGTTTATATTATGCTTGTTATGCATGAAGCTTTCCATCTTAATTTCATCACCTAGGTCACAAGGAACACAAAGATTGTATTTTGTAACAAGTCTATCTTGATGGGAGAAATCATAATACAAATGCCTATTGGAGGGGGGACGGGCTATAAATCCGGTCCTCAATTGTTGTCATGTTCTCTAAATTCTCTCTCTTGTAAAAGTATTGTTCATGCCAAGTTAACTAAAATTCTATGTTTATGTTGCTACCATCAATTATGTTCACCCACTATGGTCACAAGGTAATTTCACAAAAGTACTCTCTCTAATTTCCGCTACTCTCAAGTTAATATGTCAATTCCATTACATTGGTATCAGAGCATTTGGTTTCTCTTTTCTTGCTTAAGAGGAGAGGTCCTTAAGTAGCCTATAAATGGTTGATTTTGCTAATTATATTAGGGTAAGTGGAACTGGGATCTATTATAGATTTTGTTGAGCCCATTATGTGGGATATGGTGCACACCTCGGGAGCTTTGGACTTAATAATGGAGTCTTTTTAGACTTGCCTATATATTTACCATTATTGAGTCATAACAAGTTCGAAAGGAGCTAGCCCTTGGCAACTCTATTGTGTTAGACCTACTCCACTACTCTTTATAATTAACCACTTTGAGCCGCGGGTGTAGATACTTAACACTAGAATGGTAACCTAACAGGACATAAAAGTGTCCTTTCAGGGTTTTGCGAAAAAATTCCAAAACCATAGTAGATCCACTTATTTTGAAAAATCCTTTCATGAGCTTATAGTTCAATAACTACTACATATGTAAAACATGATAAACTTGTAATTTTTCTCATCACTTGGTCCTACAAGCCTCCAAAGTTTATGGACTAGTGCATTTTGCCCAAAACAACAATTTCTTATGGTTGATTGCATATAAATAAGAGTGGGGATTTTTGTAGAACATGAGATAAAATGCCCCATGAACTTCAATGGGTTGGTGACAAAAACATATGGTTGCTTTTACCTCACTAATTCTTTTTTTGGGCAAAAAAATAGGTACAAAAAAGTTGCGTTTTTGCCATTCTGGGGACCTATCATCAGAGTTTCTATAGTAACGCTCAATACAGATACTATATACATGTTTTCTTGGTTCCCTTTGGGCCTTTGGATTCAAAAGGAGCAAGGAAGAATGTCAAAAGGATAATGGATCTCTTAGAATTGGAACCTTGGGGGCAATGATAAAGTGCTAAATACAGCAAACATGAAAAAAATGGGTTTAGCATTATGACCTCTAGAAACCCATAGAAACTACTCAATATCTAGCCAAGTTTGTAGTATATGATTAGATATGGTTACTACCTACAAAATACACACAATTGGCCTAAGAAACTAGCAATATTGAGAAAGTTATACTTGCTACTCTAAAATGTATCGTATTCTTCAGCAAATCAAAAAACTCAACCATCATCATATATTATGCTATATAGCATATTAGGTCACCCCAAACACAAGGAAGATTAGCTTTATGTTATACATTACACTTACACAATCAAAATTGAATTTGGATATCAAGAAAGCCACCAAAAAAATCATATAAAAGTGCTAATTTTGGCCAAAAAACAGGATTATGCAATTCTAGTAAATTGGTCATAACTTTCAATTTTAACACTTAGCCCTCCCTACAAGCATCAAAACATGTTGAGAACTATGAAGGCCTAACCTCTAGCCATCTAAACCTCACAAACATGAAGTTTAGAGTGGTATAGTTGCCAAAAATTGAAAAAAAGCCAAAAACAAGACCCGTTTTTTCACACAGTTTAGGTTCAAAAATGTTGTGCAATAGTAAGGTTAATGGTGAGATTGATACTCCAAAAAAAATGATAAGTTTTTTTCAGCTAATAAGGAAAATTTGTGGATATATAGCACCTAGAAATTCATTTTCATACTCTTCAAATATTTCAAGAAAAATGGTCACTTAACAGGACACAAAATTGTCCAAGGACATAAAAGTGTCCTGTTACCATTCTAGTGTTAAGAGATGATTTTCAAAGGCTAAGAGGAGTGGCAACTAAGGTTTTGGATTTCCAAAGCATACACTAAGTACGTACACAAATTTTGTTAACATGGCTGCCAATAACCAAGAGAGTAGAATGAACATTGATAGCTTTGATTTTGCCATGAAGGTTCTAATGGACGCCCCCATGTTTTTCAATTATCTCCTCGTTAGTAGGTTGCAGCAAGCTATGGACAACCCTACTTTTCAAGCCAACGTTACACAACAACCACGCTTATGGGATTTCCCTTCCTCTCCAAGAGGAGAGAGAGCTTAGGAGGCCTCTTGAAGACACCCTCAAAAGAAGACTCTCTCCCTTAGGAGAGGAGGCCAACGAGAAAGAAAACAATGAAACTTTAAGCTCCTCTGAAGATGTGGCTCCACGAAGACGGCAGTCTAGAATATCTCCCACTTCTCCCAAAAGGAAAAGAGGAAAATATCGACACATAGTCCTTTTCCTTGTCATTCCGACAGGGAAGAGAGGAAAAAAAGGAAGAAAAGGGTTAGAAAGAGGTCGTCATCTTCTCCTTCTTCTTCACCTTCCTCCTCTTCTCACGTAAGCTATGGCTATTCTCCCAGAGAATACAAGAGGGGAGGACATACCCTGCATGGCAAAGGTCACAAAAGCTAAAGAAGTTCAAGGAGGGAGGAAAGATTATCTCTTTTCTCACCTATGATGGCACCTTTGGTGCTACTGACAAAGTGTTGGCCTTCATCCAACAATTTGATATGGCCTTTGGGGATGAGGGTTTCACAAAGTCCTCCAAGCTACACCATGTAGCTATTCACTTCCAAAAATCATCTCGTCAATGGTGGGCTAGCCTTCATGGCAATGCTGAAGCCTCAAAGGCAAGGAAAACTCTACGAGTTTCCATCATGAAGCAATTCCTTGCAATTCATGCAAGTGCTTACCAAATGTTGCAGCTTGAAGCTTCTCTATCATGAGTCTATCCACAAGTCTGTAGACAAGTTTTGGGATTTACATCTCAAGGATAATGTCTTTCAAAAGATAGACTTTTCCAAGCAAAAGCTTGTGGGATTACCTAAAGAGATTGCCAAATACATCAACTCTCAACGGCCTGGTTCTATCACCGAAGTAATCCATCACACCATGGTTTCTTCAAGCATCAATTTCCATCAAGGGGCTAGACGGAATGTCAAGACCATGGAAAACAAAGACAAAAATGATGCAAAGGGAAAAACCAATGCTCAAAATTCTTCCCAAGGTACTTCCAACAACAACAACAACAATCGGTCCAAGGAGAAGGGAGTTTACAAAGACAGAAACAAACTCTCTCCTGGAGATCTTGAAGCTTTTAGCAAAGGACCATAAGTGTTTCAAGTGTGGGGAGCAAGGACATGGCTATCGTTCTTGCCCCAAGAAGAATGTTTGTAATGAGACTCCTAGGGCTTCCACCATCAAAGCTCCAAAAGAGGAATCTGTTCATTGTTGCAAAGGATCGTCACTTTTCTATGCTTAGGGAAAGGTAAGAGAGCATGATTCCTTCATCTTGTTTGACCCTGTCTCTACTCACAACTTCATATCAATGGAGCTTAGGGCTTCCACCATCGAAGCTCCAAAAGAGGATGTTCATTGTTGCAAAGGATCATCACTTTTCTATGCTTACAGAAAGGTAAGAGAGCATGATTCCTTCATCTTGTTTCACCCTGGCTCTACTCACAACTTCATATCAATGGAGCTGGCCACCAGGTTGGGCATTCAAGATTTTGAGATGGGAGATATGGTAATGGTTGACACAGCTTTCAAGGGATAGCAAGCCTCCATTAATCCCTTGATTGGCAAGTTGAGGCTTCATGTCCAAAGCTATGTCGACATAGAAGACTTTTTCATCTCTCCTCTCCAACATGAGGATGCTATGCTAGGGGTGCCATGGTTTGATTGCATGGCTACCAATATGAAGTTCCTTGAAAGGATAATCTACTTCACCTACAAGAGAAAGAACATGTATATAGATGCTAGTGAGCGTGGTTGCACTATTCCACTTGTAAATCCTCCTGATTTTGATAAATCAATGAAGAGCTCAGTTTCTGCGTACATGATCTTTGACAAAGAGTCTCTAAAAGATCCTAATGTTTCATCAAATGTAAATGGGTGAAAGCATGTTAACTTGTCATGCTTTTTCATGTCCCGGACAATGCTAACTAGCACAATTTTGACATATGCTAACTAGTACAATAACTTGAGCTACATCTCCAAGATCTATGACATATGATATATCAATAAAAAGCACTTGAAACAAGGAATCCAATTGTACAACCTCCGACAAATTTTGATATTATTTGTAAAAAATTTACCGAACACCCAACTTTTTGAAGATGTGCTAACTTGAAACTGCTAACTAGCACAAAAAGCGCGACAGGTTAACATGCTCTCACCCAAATGGTAGGAATCAAAAAGAGTTAGACTTGTCTAATTTTCTAAAAGGATTTCAATATGTGTTTATCGATGATATCCCTATGGACTTACCTCCAAAACGAGGGGATGATGACCATCGCATTGAGCTTGTTCCAGGAAGCTCACCGCCTAACAAGCCTTCTTATCGAGTCGCACAAGCTCAACAAGAGGAGATCATGAGGCAAGTACAGGAATTGGTAGACAAAGGGATGGTGAGGCCTAGTTCATCTCCCTTTTGTTCTCCAATCCTTTTATTAGTGCAAAAGAAAGATGGTACATACGATATGTGGGTGGACTATCGAGCACTAAACCATATCACTAATCAAAAACTGATTTCCAGTGCCTCGGGCAGAAGATCTGTTTGATAAGCTACAAGTCTCTACCTACTTCAGTAGGATTGACCTTAGAAGTGGCTATCATCAAATAAGGATAGTGGATGAAGATATCCTAAAGAGCGCGTTTCTCACAATGTTTGGTCTTTATGAATATCTAGCCATGCCTTTTGGCTTGACTAATGCACCAGCTACGTTCAATCGTCCAATGGAGAAATTTTTAGACCTTACCACAAATTCACTGAGTGTTCTTTGATGATATCATCTACTCCAAGTCTTTGGAGGAACATAAGAAACATATCAAAGTGATTTTTCAAGCAATGAGGGAGAACAAGCTTTTTCTCAACGAAAAGAAAAGAGAATTTTCCCTTCAAAAGATTCAATACCTAGGTCATATTATCTCTCAAGATGGTATCCATATGGATCCATAAAAGTTAGAGGTAATAAAAGCATGGACTAATCCAAGGAATCTACATGAGCTAAGAAGCTTTATTGGTATGTGCACATACTATAGACGCTTCATAGAAAAATTCTCTCAAATAGCAGGATCACTACATGACTTAAATAAGAAGAACGTTAAATATACATGGATTGCTAAGGAGCAAATTGCTTTTGATAAGCTCAAAGAAAATCTTACCTCCCGACTAGTCCTCATGCTTCCGGATCTCTCAAATCCATTTGAGGTCCAATGCGATGATTGTGGTGATTGCCCTGGTGCAGTTTTGCTTCAAGAAGGGCATGCCATAGCGTATGAGAGCCAAAGGCTCAATACCAATGAATGAGTCTTGGGAATTTATGAGAAAGAAATTTTGTTTTTCTACATGCCCTAAACATGTGGAAGCATATTGCTCATATTGCTAGTAAGCACAATCAAGTTGCCGATGCACTTTCACGACGACCAAAAGTTAATGTGATGTCTATAGCTACTCACAATGATCTATCCTCTATGATAAATGAGTATGCTACTGACCCTAACTTTAGAGACATAATGTCAGACCTTGCTTTGGGGAAGAACGAGGAACCATTTACCTTGCAGAATGGTTATCTTCTCCAACGGAAATAGGCTATGTGTTACCCATTCACTTCGTGAGAAATTTATGTATGAATCCCATGCTCCTCCTTATGCGGGTCATAGAGGTATTCAACCTACTCTTCGAGGAATAGAGACATATTTCTATTGGCCTAACATGAAAGTGGACATACAAGAGTATGTTTCAAAATGTGTAGTATGCCAAAAGACCAAGTATGATAGAGGGAAGCAACCTGGATTATTCCAGCCATTGCCTATCTCAAGTTCACCATGGGAGAGTATATCCATGGATTTTATCTTTGGATTTCCCAAGTCTATCCATGGGAATACGAGAATATGGACAATAGTCGACAGGTTTAACAAGCAAGCACACTTTATTCCTATCAAAAAGACTATTAAGGCACACCAAATGGCAACTTTTTTCATATCACAGATTTTCAAACACCATGGATTACCAACATCCATCATGTCAAATAAAGTTCCTAGAATGACCAGTAATTTTTGGAAAGGTCTCTTTGAAAATCTAGGAACAAGATTGAATTTCTCTTCAGCCTATCACCCACAAACGGATTGCCAAAGTGAGCCAATCTTACAATACTCGATCTACTCAAGACTTATGTTACCAAAGTAGATCAACACTCACAATGGGAAAAGTACTTACCTCTTGTAGCATTAGGAAATATTGGAGGTCATTTGGAGGGCCTTATTGAAGAGAGAGAAAAGAAGGTGTAGCCAATGAGCAGCAACCTTACGTAACGTAGAATACATGGAAATCAACACAAAAGTGAAAGAAAACATTTTCAAATATTGATGTTTGTCCCATTTTTGTAAGGTAACTTCCTGGTTTCACAAAGTAGGGCCCAGTGTTAGTAGCTGTCAAGTTCATGAAACTTGACTATTGATTGATGGCTAGCTCTCTCCCTTCATCAAAAGATATCCACTACCTTTATGAAAGGCTTTCAAACCTCATTCTCCCTCCATTTTACGTATGGCTTCGTCTTCTACCCGCCCAAGAAGTTCTAGAGGCTGCTCTACACTGTCCCCAACCAGCCTCACCATTAGTGTGCCAAGAAGACCATGTAGTAGCATAAGCACTATCTTAATCTCAAACTCTCTCACTAAAGATAATAGCTGGCAAGAGCATAGGATAAGAAAAGGTTCTTGGGTTCTTATGCAGCCAAGAAGGAGAAAAAGCTCGAAAGCAACAAACATATTTCGTTTTGCATGGAAAGCAAGAGTTCTGGATTTCAAAGTCGAGGTCAGTAAGAAGACTGTGAAAGAAGTCTTTGTTCAACATGTTTTCACTCACTCCAATGTGATTGCTAATGGCAGCGATCTCTCCAAGGTGCATAATCCATGATGCAACTGTAAGTTAATTATTTAGCACTCCTCTATAAATGTTATCTTAATTTCAAATGAGAATCTGTTTTCTTTTTTTATCACAGGTATATAAATTAGGTTATACAAATGTCTGTATTTATTTCTATTTCTATTACATTCACAAATGTTTATCCTTCGTCATATGAGGAATGGGAGCCACTGGAGTGCATTATAGGTCTCATCTCTGTGACCCATGCGCATATTGGAGTCTTGCAATATGCTGGCAGAACTAGCAAAAGCCTAGCAGACGAGGGTATTTTCTTCTATGACCATTTCTACCAACTCAATCAAAGGAATCAGAGAGGAGTGTTGGTGAAGGTTCCACTACCAATCAACTGAAACTCTGTGGATTGGCCCGTTCCCGACACAACAATGAGTGAGGCATTGAGGAGCAGGATCTATAAGGATGTTCAAAGGTCTCTCCGAAACTCTGTACCCACTAAATTGGTGAAACTTGCAAATTTTTGTCCTATTGGTCTCTTTGTTGATTTATTTCATACCTGCAAAGTACATGTTGTTAAAACAATGCTGCTCTGCAAATCATTTGATTCCCTCTTGTGTGATAAGCTTCTTGATCGAGGGTGGTATGTGAAAGAAACAGATGGCATATGTTGCGAGATTTCTCTTGACACTTTCATTGTCAAGTATATGCTTGCGACACAAACGTTAATAATCTCCTTTTGGTACAAGCGTTCTCACATTGTTGAAGGTTGCTATGTGCCTATGGATCAAGAGGCAGCAAGTTTGGCAAACAATGCTATCATAGACGTGGAAGTGGTGGAAAAAGACCTAAATCTTATGACGGTAATTACAATAAGGCATCAATGCAATCTTTTGCGACTTCGACATGACATAGTGGAGGATACTGCTGACATTGACTCCGTAAACTTTTCTTTCTTGCTGAACGGACGAAGAGTAATTCAGCGAAGGGAGAAGCATTTTTTCTCTGGAGATCTTTTTGGCCATATTCAAATTGTGCCCATGTAATTATCCCTGAATGGATTCAACAAAATGTAACATTTTTGACTAGTTTAATCCTAATATCAAGTGTTTCCTCAAGGCTCTCTCTCTCTCTCTCTCTCTCTCTCTCTCTCTCTCTCTCTCTCTCTCTCTCTCTCTCTCTCTCTCTCTCTCTCTCTCTCTCTCTCTCTCTCTCTCTCTCTCTCTCTCTCTCTCTCTCTCTCTGAGTATTCGAAACACATAGACAGATAGACAGTATCAATTTAAGGTATAAAATGAATTACTAAGTTCATTTGTAAGTACAAATTCCGATGTGCTCAATGGGCTTAAGTACATTGCTTGCAGATTTGGGACCAAAATGTCCTCTAGGTAAAAATCGTGAAGATGCCCTTCAAACGAAGGTGGGGATATAGTAGTGCCGGATGGATTAAGTAAACCCTTATGTGGTGTGTCATCAATCAATAAAGTGTTGAAAGCATCATAAGGTACATTGATCTGCTCAAAGGGCTTGTAGAAAAGTGGTACATTAGCTTTAGTTGGGGTGGAAATGTCCCGCAATGGTATTACAATTTCTTTGACTATACAAAAAATAAAAAGCCGATTCGTTGAATTTCAGCCAAATTAAAAACTATGGAAACAAGGGGATTCGAGTTATGGGCCTGCATTGAAGACCAGATAGCCACCTTAAACCTTGGAATAAAAAAATTCAAAAATTCCTTTGTGCCTGGTCGAATTAATACTCTGACATTTCCCAAGCGAAAACTACGTAAATCGGAGAACTCTGTATGTACACTGTACAGCTGTCGTAGAAGTAGCAATCCATTGAGATCCAAGATAATCAGTCTCTGCAATCATTGTGTGCATACATATAAGTAGTTAGAAACAAAAAAGCATTTATTATTTGAGTACAATGGATATTACCGAAACAACCATATCTACTTGAAGCAAGATTCCATATTGGTCATTTCTAATGTTGACATTTTGTTGTTGAGCGTCGATGTTTCCTTGTGTATTGCCAAGGGTATCTACCTCTTGTGCTTGTGCAATACATGACTCTTGTGTTTCCATGGTCGAATGGTTAACTTGTTCTGTGGTCTATTCCTGGCCTTGATTTGCAATATTGGCCTCCTCCCCTAGCACTCCCTTATTCTCCTCTGCTTCGCCTAGAACCTCTATTGCATTCTTCGTCTTTGAGGAGCATTTTACATCTATATTTTCAGGGGCTTGGTCTACTTCACATTGCTCAACCCCAACGTCGGATTTACGTGCTCCAACTGCAAAGTTTACCGGTGTCTTTTCCTCTAATATGGGGTCAGTTTGAGGAATTTGGTTTAAGGTGTTGGAAATTGACATGACTACCTCTTCACCGGTCATTGTTAAAGCTATGATATGGTCATTGACAAAACTGTCCTCTGCATCTAAAATTCTTGGGACTGAAAGAGATAGTAGATGTCGAATCATTGAAGCGCGGTACCTTTGTAAATATTCTAATGTATAATTTTCTAGAGCATTTTGCAAACTAAGGTTAACTTGTGGTCAATACTTTAATTAATAATAGCACTAATGTTGGACCATACCATTACAAGGAAATAACTTTGACATAAATGGATGAAGAGCAAAAAAACTTTGGAGTATATACTCTGCATGGAGAAGACATCTCCAACCGCAAGAATTTGGATCTATTTGATTAGGCACTTTGGCATCTTTAAAGGTGGACTTGTACAGTTCATGATTTCCCCAGAGTTTTCCATAGACATGAAGTAATCTTTTTATACATCTGTAAATAGTGAAGGTTATTTATTATTAACAATATTCAAGTCATCAACCATTCCCCAAATAAACACTAAAGGTTTTATCAACACTTACACTCTTATCTCTAAATGTGTTGCTTGTATGGAGTTGATAGTCCATACCACTTGTTTGTCCAATTCTATACATACAAGGCTCCAATGATTTGCTGATTCGTATGGCAACACCAGTGTTGTCACCTGGAGCATTGGATATTGTATAAACCATCTCTCCAATGTGCCATGTGGGGTGTTCTTTATTCGGAGTGGCACAGACATTTGTAGATCTAAAATATAAATTTCATTTTGGGTTTCTTGAGGGAGCTAGCTCTTTATTAAGCTACAATCACAAACAAGGATTTAATTAGAGGTCAAGTACCAACAAAGAAATATCTTAAAGGTAGAGATATGAGCACTTACTTTAGGCATACATAAACAATAGAGTCGGTACTTTGTGCATTTTTATCTTTCAATATCCTAATATCAACACAGTCCAGTGCTAATTGCCTACTGCCATCAGCAAGGGGAATGCTTGCTAACAGTCCCTCTGTCATGGAGTGTAATACATCATTGTTTCTTTCATTTAGCTCTATGATAACTTGCCATAAGTTCTCCTCTGGGCCTCTTCATCAGCTGCAGCGGACTGTATACTCTTTAACTTCTCTGCTTCAAAGTGCCGTCTTTCTTCTTGCTCAGCTCTGGCTCTTGTGTTCACCTCATGAGTAACCGCATGAATCTTAACCCCTTGAGCTTGGTGGCCTGGTGGTATTAGAAATATATCTTTCATTTTGGGATCAATAAACTCATTAGGGATAAGGAGCTTATCGTATCTCCAGCGCACTCTCTTAAGAGTCTCACTATCCTTGTCCATTATTGTCAAACGGTGAGCATGAGCAACAACAATAGTAATATCATTAAAATACTCCAAAATAAAATCTTATGCCACTTCTTGAACACACAGTAGGGCAACTACCTTCCACTCATTGTACCAGCACATGCTTCCTCACAGATTTGTCTCACTGCTCTTTGAAAAGGAAGTTTAGGGACACAAAGCTCAATACATTTTTGACCTTTCCTGATCTCCCTAAAGAAACCCATGTTTCTTTGAATATTCTTCATTCTTGAGCCCTTCAATATCTTCATTGGTTTACCTAAAGTTTTCTTCTTATTAGCAGACCTTCCACATGCTTTCTTTGCAAGCCCTGGTCCTTTCCCGGCCTTCCTTGCTGTTGCCTTGGTTCTTGCCATTACACTGAAAGAGAAAAATGCAGAGAATCTCTCTCTCTCTCTCTCTCTCTCTCTCTCTCTCTCCTGTCCCCGGGGGATTCACCATGGAAAACTTACCGCACCACGTAAGTTCAGGGGAGGGGTTTTTTTTAACAAGTTACATAATCGTATAAGTTAGGGGTAGGCCCCCAATAATTTATCTCGCAAGCTTAAAAATAAGGGAGGGGGTATCATATTTATTGGGGGAGGGGGGGGGTGGGGGGGGGGGGGGAGGAGAAAATGAGACGAAGTTTTTGTGTTTCAAAATCATGGCTTCCCAAAAGAGTCAAACTTGTGAGTCAATAGCTACAAAGATACATGCAATTGAAAGCCATAAAGAGCTTGTATAGATGCAAATTTACACAGAGAACCTAACACAACTTTATAACCATGTTTTTCGTGTGATTTAGATGGGTCCAAATTGGACAAATAGCTAGAGTGCAGGCTGAAAGGGCACATAGTTTGAAAGTCAAACTAAGACACATTGAGGGTACATCTAGTTATCGACAAAAGTGGTTCCTTTGTACATTGCTAATCACTATGCTACATGCTCTTTGACTAGTTTTACTCAATTAGATCATGTGACACCTAAATTTTATATGTAAGATAGGGGTATGATAGTTTTCTGCATTGATTATTGTATAAGCGTAGAAAGGGGGGTCATATTCTCTAATACAAGTTGTATATAGGGGGTTTACCAAAGTTGTCTACTCGCAGGTGGTGTCCCATTTTGTATATAGAATGAATCCCCCGAGCCCCTGTCCTTCTCTCTCTCTCTCTCTCCCTCTCTCTCTCTCTCTCTCTCTCTCTCTCTCTCTCTCTCTCTCTCTCTCTCTCTCTCTCTCTCTCTCTCTCTCTCTCTCTCTCTTTTTTTTGGGATCACGACATGCGGGCTCAGATTTGAGATGGGCTACTAGCCTACTATGCGTCGTGATCCACAAGAGAAATTCTCTCTCTCCTTATCTCTCTCTCTCTCTCTCTCTCTCTCTCTCTCTCTCTCTCTCTCTCTCATTCTCTTTCTCTCTCTCACTCTCATTATGTCTCTCTCTCTCTCACTCTTTCTCTCTGCCCCTCTCTCCCTATCTCCCTCTCTCTCTCTCTCTCTCTCTCTCTCTCTCTCTCTCTCTCTCTCTCTCTCTCTCTCTCCTCTCTCTCTCTCTCTCTCTCTCTCTCTCTCTCTCTCTCTCTCTCTCTCGCTCCACCCCATTTTTTGTGGATCACAGCGCGCGGGTTCGTCTTTAAGCCAGGTTTCTAGTTGTCCACGCGTAGTGATCCACAAGAGGATCAAGAAAAATTTGTAGGATACTCTCTCTCTCTCTCTCTCTCTCTCTCTCTCTCTCTCTCTCTCTCTCTCTCTCTCTCTCTCTCTCTCTCTCTCTCTGTATCACGGCGTGCATACACAAATGCAAGCAAAGAGAACACTCTACAGCGCGCCATGATCCACTTTATGAAATCCCTCTCTTTGTCTTTCTTTGTCTTTCTTTGTCTCTGCCTCTTCTTCTTTCAACCCAAGCAAAATTTCAAAAATACTATCTCTAACACTCTCTCCATCGATCTCTCTCAGTCTTTAGCTTCCAAATCTAACAAACTTACAGCAAATATAGCTCTCTCTCTCTCTCTCTCTCTCTCTCTCTCTCTCTCTCTCTCTCTATTTTTATCTCTTTTTGGCTCTTCATCTACAAAAATCACTATGGAAATACCTTTCTATGAGGAATTCAAATGGACAAAAACGCGTGTAGGAGCCTTGCAACTTGGTTGTAGAGGATATCTCAGTTGTAGGTGTCCCTCTCTCTCTTTCTATCGCTCGCAGAGGTTGACTTTTCAGTTAGCTACCTCCTTCTCCTTCTCGCGGAGGTTGTCTATGCAAGCTTTCTCTCCTCTCTCTCTCTCTCTCTCTCTCTCTCTCTCTCTCTCTCTCTCTCTCTCTCTCTCTCTCTTATCATGAAATCAAGTGCGCATTTATTACTATAACTGTATACGTTTTTTCGGGTAGTTAAAAATCACTTTTTTGGTTGTACCGCCCATTAAATGCATGTCCTTGTAACACGCGTTCAATACATGCGGCTCACATCGTAAAAAACGCAACGGTAATATCTATTATTGCATGAAAAGGGGAGACGAGAGAGAGAGAGAGAGAGAATAATGAGAGAGAGAGAGAGAGAGAGAGAGAGAGAGAGGAAGATAGAGAGAAGGAGGGAGAGAAAGAGAGATTAGCTGGTGTGCACAAGCTTATTACAGACCTCGAAAGAGACATATATAAAGCCTTGAGAGACAGAGAAATAAAGTGAGAAAGGGGAAAAGAGACACCAAAGAAGGCCTTTGCCTCCTTCAAGGTGCAGAAATCAGAAGCTTGAAGACTCCAAACTACATTCCCAGTCCAAAACCTCTACTCCAACAACAATGTCTAGTCCTCGCAAAGGTAAAGCAAATCCCTTTAGTTTTACTACGTCCTTAGTTTAGTTGTGTTCTGTAAGTGTGCTTCAAATTATAAAAGATCATTTGACCTTTCAAATATCATAATTGGATCACGGCACGCCAGTTACGTTATAAAGATGAGTTTACATACTTCGCGCGCCGTTATCCTCTTCTAATATTTACAAAGGGATTTTTTGTATTACTATATTGTAGGTATTTCAATTTATCAAAGCCTTCAAAGTGGATCACGACGCACCAGCAGTGCTTTTAACGTTAATTTACATATTCCGCGCGCCATGATTCTCTTTTTACTTTGTACATAGAAATATTCTGAAAGTACAATTGCTTTGATGTATTTGTAACTATTCTATTTTCTGAAAGCCGACCAAGTGGATCACGGCATGCCTATATTTCTATGGATATTTGTTTTTGTACTCTTCGCGCCGTGATCCACTTGTATATATGGCTTTTACTCCTCACATATATAACCTAGTTTTGCCTAATTATATTATTGACTACTGATTAGTTGGTAACAATTGTGAGATACCTAATTATACTTTGTTCAAAACTTATATGATCATTTGGTGCTCTTCTTTTTGTATATACTAATTGAAACTTATATTTGTGATTATGAAATAAATGGCAAGTTTAAGATCACATAGGAGGAAGAGGCAAAAAATTGATCCCGAGCGCATTGTTTGGCCAAGGAAACTTTCCAAATAGACTGCCGGAGCTGTTAAAAACATCAATGAAGAGGAATTTAGACTTCACAGAACCCATTGATATAACTACTGCTGCAGAGCCTGCCAGTAGTTTGGAGGAGCCACTATAGGTTTGGAGGAGCATGATACTGACCCATCTCTAGAATTAGAGTCCCCTTCTACTCCAAAATTTACTGTACCCAACTCACTTAAGAGAGAAGTGGATTTCTCAACACCTACTTTGCAGAGTGCCCAATGCATTGCAACAATCCAAAAGAAAAAAGAGAGTTATTTATGAAGACCTTACAGTGATTGATGAAAGGCATTTAGATTTTGCAATTACTTCTGGGGCTGGTGATAAGTTTGATTTGGTCTCCTGCATGTTTAATGCTCCATTTAATCTTTATGTGTTCATAGCTTAATAGAGTGAACGCTTGAAGCTGGAACGAGAGAAGTTTGATCTTCACACTCAAGAGGGTAGGGTTATTGTTGGTGAAATGGTGGTAGTCATTTAAAGGACTGTGATCCTAAAAGACAATCTTACAAGAAGTATAATCAGCTCCCTCTTATGTACAGGCCCCATTTAGGTCCAAATCCTAACAACAACAACACATTCCTGTACACACTAGGAAACACAAAGAATACCTCTGTAAATGGATTATTTACAAGTCTTATGAAAGATCCTAAGGAGGTCATGGAGGCACAAGATTTACCAATAGATGAAAAAGAGGAAAAGAATGAGGAATATATTGAAGTGACAGAGATAGAGGAGTCCATTGATCTTGAAGAAGAAGCAAAAGAGGTGAAACGAAGCAATCTTCTCTCAGTGAAAACCTCAGATATCAAGCTACCTCTCAATGTGTCAGGTTTCAATGAGCGGCAAGCCACCTTAATGCTACCAGGAGTGCCAGAGTTTAAATTTGGAGATAGGTCCTACATTTTCCTCCATGATATACAAAGTATTTTTTGTTTGTGGGAGGACTTGCGCTGGCCACTATTTCCAAGTATCGGGAGGAGAGGAATGGATTTTTTTCAGATGGCAGTAGTGATGACGAGGAAATGGAGATCTCCAGTAACCCACTGGACTGTCCTAAACTTTGCTTTGAAAAGGCAGAAAAGTATAAAGAAACCCTTCTTGATGAAGCCACATTTCAAGCTATTCAAAATAAACTTAAGCCATCAACTAGTAAATAGGATATGGAGGATTGGTTTAAGCGCCCAGCGTAGGAGTCAACCGGATTAGTTAACCTGTGGAAGGATGAGCATTTTTTGCAAGATGAGAGTTTCATGGTATAAATTCCTGCCCCCCCCCCCCCCCCAATCTCTGTCTGTCTCTCTCTCTCTCACATACAAAAATAATTCTTTTGTTTACAGTCATGGATTGCTGAAAAGGACGACTTTCTGCGTCTCGTCGAAGAAGACAGTTCCATGGCAGGGATGCGGCTCTAGGACAATATCTTCCTAGTTTATGCGAGGCACCCATCCTAATCTTCCCCAATGGAATGTCACAAGAGGGGAATACTGCAACCTATGCTTTCAAGACATTATCTCGCTTCTTAGGTGGTCCAACGCTACCACAAAATGCTGACAAAGTAATCCTCGTCCACAAGGTTTTTGGGAGAGAATGTTTTGGTTACTCGCCAGGATATACTGGGGGCCATGCAACATATTACTACACATACACAGCAATGGCATTATCTTTAGGGAAAGAAAACCCTATTGAACTCTTAAGGTATGGCAAACATTTAATGATCAGATACAAGGGCGAGGTTACAAATGATATTTGCAAATCATCAAAATGTTGAAATAGTTATGGTACATATTGAATTTAATTCAACAGGAATTTGGGGTACATCGATCGTCTAAACTCTAACTCTCTTGTTCCACAGATGATTGGCATATTGCATTGTCTCTCTCCACTTGATTTGACTTTCAAGAGCACTTGAGTTCTAGAATGCGTCTACTCGCTTTCTTTTTCTGAATTCGCAAATGTCTGATTGCCTGTACGGTTGCTGAAGAGGCCAATACTTGCTTTTGTTGCATGTGATGAATGATCGAGAGCCTCCATGTTGTGTGTGTCTGAAGTAGGCATTTCTAGCCATGTAATGAGACTTCTACAGGCCCTTGGTGTTCCATATACCTGGATTCCCATACTTTTGGATGAAGTATGGAAGCTGATTAAAAATAATGTGCTGCAAAAGAAGAAATTTATTTAGAAATTTAAACACACTCTTAGTACTAAGACTATATGAGGCGCTTTGAATTTACCATGTAATGAGTGATTTGAGTGTGAGTCCATGCTGTCCTGAAGGATTTTTTCAGTAGCTGAAGGTTCTGTTTAAACTTGCTAAGATTATCTTGCGACCAATCATCATTCTCACACATTTGAAATAATATGTCAATGGAACGCCACAGATCACCCCTTGCATTGCGAGTTGTTGGCTCTTGGTCTTTCACTGCTAAATGAAGTTTTTTCCAGTGCATATACTCAACTTTGCTAATGTAGGTAGAGTGATATACTCTCCCTCGCTTTGTTAGCTTCACATCTTTCATACCTTGAGGTTTAGATAGAAAACGGCGTGCCTTGACCCCACCTATGGATGGTTTGCAAGGTACATCTTTCTCATTGGTTGACCTTTTTTCGTCCCGCTGTATTTTCACATTGCCCCCATGTAGACCAATATCTGACAAAACTAGTTCCAAAGCCTCTAGAGCGACTTGTTGTTTAGATGACTTTTTTATTTTCCAAGCAAACCCAACGTACAGATATACCAACTTCTCTACAATTCGGCAGAGAGCATGCATTGTACAAATATGGACATTAACAAGTGGTATATTCAGAACTGGTTGGAAATTAGAGTCTTGATTGTGATGAGTAGGAGCCTTTCGCCACCACTTTGGGTCCATCACTTTTGTAGGTTCCATGCAATACAAGCATGGAGACTTTTCCATGGCACCCATTCCACAATTATACATACACTTCCGTGTTTTGAGGTCACCTGCAAGATGCCATTGAACTTGAAAGTCTCCTCTTCCATCTACAGCCAATACCTCTCCTCGATTCATTAGCCTATCAATGATATCTAGAATAGGGTTTTGATCGAACACCCAAAATAAAATTTCATGGTCTTCTTTCTTTACCTGCAAGATCAATCCTTGTGAGATACAAAAATTAAATCTAAATTTAGGTACAATAGAGGGCTTGCTAGAGCTACAAAATTGGAGATAACTGGATTACCTGAAATGTACCAAGCCACCATATGTTTGTTTCTGATTGAACACTGAAGTGTGAAGGGTCATCAATGGGACATTTGGAAAGGGACCTATTCATTGATGTGAGTGTAACTCGCTCTAGCTTCTTCTCTTTAAGAATCTCACACTCATCTAGCTTCAAAACAAAATGTAGAACGCCACCTGTCTCTTCGAACGTGATATTGTAGAACTCTACCATTCTAGTTTGCAGCAAAGTGAGGTCCATGAAGATATTGTTGTACTCATCATAAGTGACAGTAGTTCCCTGTGAGCTATAAATATCTTGAATATGAAATGGACATCCAATGAAGTCTGTCTGTTCATTATTGAGTTGTAGTCTTTCCTTCCAAACTCTTGCAGTTGTTGGTAAAAGCTTAGACTTTATTCCCTTCTTCACAAACATGGAAGAGATAGACTGTTGAATAGCTGAGTAACCTCTTTTACTAACTCCAAGGGAGTCCAATGTACCCTATATATGCTTGATAGGCACTGCATTCTTTGAAATGAATCTGTCCACGACATCTTGTTGCAAAACCTTAAACTTTTTGTCATGCATGATATCCTTTGCAAGACCACTAGTTATCAATGGCTTTAAGTGCTTTCCTACATTGGCCTTCGGGTCTATGTTTTCTTTGTCTCGATAGATGGAATCTCTACAAAGAAAGCATACTATAACATAAACAAACACTTAGATTAATTTATATTAATTAGACAGTTTACAATGCTCACCTCAATGCTTGGATTCTTTTCTTAAGGCCGCCAGAGCCTACCTTCAACGTTTCAAGATTCCGTAGTTTCTTCTTTCGCACATGAGTGCCTAACATTGTCTCTTTGTTTTGTAATGACCGTACCTCTGTTCGCAAGACCTATGATTCTTGTGTGCACTGCATTAAAGTCTTTTGGTCCTCATGATGCAAGTTTAAAAGTCTTCGAATCTCATTGTCTTGGTGCTTCACCATGTCTTTATAAGTTTCTGATTTATTGTTTAGAGCTTTACAGTAGCCAAGCAATCCATTCTCTCCATTACATGCAAAGCTCAATAAGTTAGTGGGATTTGAAACTGTTGGAAAAGCATTTGCCACGGGATTCAATGGATAGAGTGAGCCTTTTGTCCAAATATCTAAGTGTTTTGCTCCCTCTGCTCTGAGTCTCTCTGTCATGAGCGGTGTCACTTTGATGTTAGTTTTGCCTCGCTTACATAGTGGCATATATTGGGGATCTAGGTCAATGTGTAGATGATATAAGGGTCTCTTAAGGAGGACATTTGTTGGGGTGGAAGAGAATCCATGTGTGCAACAGGGCAAAAAAGGGAGGATTTCTTTAAGGTCAACGCACAAACAGTGCGAGAGTAAGGAGAGAGCAGGTTTGGAAGGATATTTCCTTTACTCATACATTCCATGTACAGGAAACTCCCTCCAATTCTAGAACATTCACTAAATGCAACTAAAAACGATTTATTATTGAATCATCACAACCGTTATGACACTGTGGCAAGAATCTACTTGTAAGTACACTTTTCGAATGGTTATTCCAACTTTACATTTGCTTTTACCACACCTATTTTCTAGAGAGAGAAATTCAAAATTCTATTTTTTTAAGAAGGCCCTCCAAATGACCTCCGAAATTTCCTAATGAGTATGCCTACAATAATAGTGTACATACTTCTACGGAAAAAGAACCTTTTGATATCATTGAGCGAAGAACTAAAAGTCCCTTGCTACTCAAAATACATGGGACGATCTTCACTGCCGATGAGTATAGCCTTGACCTATAAGAATCTTTTCAAAAGATTAATAAGACTATATTCATCTCTCAACAAAGGCAAAAAGCTACTGCTGATGACAAGCACAGAAGGGCCTTAACATCCAAAGAAAATGATTGGATCTTACTTAGGTTTCCTAAGGCTCGATTGAGGCAAACGGCAGGCAAAAATCCTACGATCCATTAAAAGTAAAATGCTAAGCTAGCAAAAAGATACTATGGTCCTTTCCAAATCCTGAAGCCCATCAATGAGACGGCTTACCAACTCAAGTTGCCCAACCATTGGCTCATACACAATGCTTTTCATGTGAGCCTACTCAAGCCCTACAAAAGAGAGGCACCAAGTGAACCAATTATTGAAGACGCTCCTGAAGTTGAAGACCAAGAAGAGGTGATACAACCAGAACCTATCCTTCGGCATGAAGACAAGGTACTACGACATGGTAAGATTATCCGACGGTATCTTATTAAGTTCAAAAATTATCCTTTTGAAGATGCTATATGGATGCAAGGAATACATCTCAAGGATAGTATGAACCTTGTCAATGCCTACAATGCTACATTAGAGTAAGCAAATGTACAAATTTCTTTTAAATGACCCATGTTTTTGTCTTACAAGAATAGTTCTCTTTTTAATTGTGATCATGTTAGAATCATGTTTGTGATGATGATGTCTCTCAAACACCAAGTAGAATTTATCACTCTACTTGGTGAGAATGAAATGGACTAAGAAGTAGACATGCTTGCAGCAACTACGTACTCTCTACCCGCTAAGTAAGATTGACTAATGACTACGGCTTTATCTCTTCTACCTCATAGTAGAGGACGACTATGATTTCAAGGGAGAGGTAATGTCATAAAATCTAATATCTAACCAACCCAAATGATTTTCTCATATTAAACTGACCATTTAATGTGGGAGAATAAACGGAACCAAGTGCTAAGATATAGACATGTGCTTATAGATCTATCTCAACACGGGGCCAGTGGTAAAGGGTCCCAAATGAGAGATGGTATATCAAAGAGCAAGGCTAACCAATGGAGTATAAAGATCTTAGGGTTAGCTTCATTAAAGACGTCCAATAGTTAGTGTAAAAGTCCTTTGACCTTAGGTAAACTAGGGTTGTGCTTGAGGTGGGAACCCGACCCAAGCTTAAGGTGCTTGACATGCCTGATGTCTAAGATGCTTGAGATGCTTGAAGTGCTAGATGAGTGAGATGCTTGAGGCGCTTGTCATGCTTGAGATGCTAGGGTTGTACTTGAGGTGAGAACCCAACCAAAGCTTGAGGGGATCAAGGGCCAACCTTGTACAAAAATAGGCCCAAGGTTGAGGGGCTTGAGGTGGCACAAAAATCAAAGTGAATCCCTACAAGGGGGAGGTGAGCCATGCAAGAAGGGGGAGTGGTTTCTTGAGCACTCTCTCTCCCAAAGGGCACCCCTTGCCCAAGCGGCAAGTAGGACACACATATCAAACCCCTAGTTAGGTTGCCCTCATGGTGTGCCTGAAGCCTATTGGTTGGCCACCCAAGGGGTCAAATGATAATTTAGAAATTTTAATTAATTGCTTTTACATTTATCAAGCCCTCTCTCTCAAAGGGAAAAGGGGGACACTTGTCCCAAGGCTACCCTTGTTGCTTGGTATGACTCTTGCTTGTGATTGGCTAGGCCTAGAGGGGTCCAATGAGCTTCAAGCATAAGCTACAAGAGGGGGTCGACTAAAGCAAGTAGGGGGCCTGCTCTCCCACACACACTCACACACACTCTCATTGTGTGAAGTGCAAGGTTCAAGAGCTCCCTCTCCTTCTCCAAGCAAGCAAAGACTTTAAGAGCCTACACCAACACTCTTGGCTATGGAATGCAAATCCAACCAAGAGCCATGCTTCAATGCTTAAACATTTTATTGTGAGTAAATCTCTCTCAATAGGAGAAGTTATAATACAAAGTTCTTTTGGAGGGGGGATTGACTCCAAGTAAACCCGGTCCTCACCAATTATTTTTGGTCTTAATCTCTCTTTTCAAGTTATTTTAAATGCCAAGCTAATTAGTTATGTTGTTTCTTGTTACAAACTCCAACCAAACACTTTTGTTTTGCTCATAAGGAATCTCCTTAATGAAACTCTCTCTTGTTAATATATTTCCGCTATGATTAATGAAACTAGCTTAATTCTATCACAAATAAATAGTATTTTCTAATAGTTCTCTCTCTCTCTCTCTCTCTCTCTCTCTCTCTCTCTCTCTCTCTCTCTCTCTCTCTCTACATGAAACATGTAGTTTTTTTTTTCAAATGTCACCTCAAGATAAAAAGCGCTCACTAGAAAATGTTCACCAAACCATATCATTCAAGTGCACACAACTAAATGTGGCAAGATAAATAGGGGAATGATTTAGGAGAAAATCTTTCCCTAATGTAAAGTTTAAGAGTACAAATACAAGCTCTTAAAACTCACTAAAGACACATACAAGTAACGAGTCAATCAAAGAATCTGGTAGGAGTACAACTACATATGAAAATTCACTTGATAAAAACACCAAATAAAAATTTATAATTCACCTTGTAGTAATCCACAACCCAAGCTCAATTTCTTGAGCATTAACTATCATAATAATCAATATCTAATTCTCCTAAATGATTTTCTCATATTAAACTGATCATTTAATGTGGGGAAGGCCAGGGGAGAAAAAGCTAGAATATTGGTTAAGCTAGCAGACCGGCCACAGTAGGGATCCAAAGGAGGGGCCATCTGCAAAAGAGCCATGTGCAACAATGGGCTAAAAAGACCCTAAGGTTCAGCCCATTAAGACTTCCAAAATGCTAAGGTTCCAAAAAGGTTGTGTCCAAAGGTCAACCCTAGGGAAAATTGGATGCTTTGTGTGTGCCCTAAAAGTCTTTGCACATCCCTACATGGGAGGGGGCGAGCCCTAAATGTAGGGGATGAGAGAGAAAGCCACACACACACACACACACACAAGCTCCCTTTACACAAAGGGAATGAGGGACACATGTCAGCTCCCTAGGCCAGATGCCCACAAGGTGTGCCCAATTTCTATTGGATGACCCTTGAAGTGGACCAATGAAAATTAAGCTAGAGTAAATCTAGTTTAATTAATTTAAAAACATTTAATAAAAGAAACCAATGAGAATTAAGTCTCCTAGAAGACTATTGGGCAGTCTCCCAAGGGGTCCAATGAGCATTCAGGAGCCCCATGGCTTGCCTGATTCCTATTGGCCAGGAGGCAAAGGGGTCCAATGAGAGTTTAGTTTAATTATTTAATTATCTAAAGCTCTCACAAAAGGGGAAAGGGGGACACATGTCAGAAGGCTATCACTTATGCTACTTACTTGTAATTGGCTTGACTTGGGGAGGGCCAATGAGGCTTCAGGAAGAGCATTTAGCAAGAGGGCTCGCCCAAGAGAGAGAGGGGGCTGATTTTTGCAAGGCATTATCACACACACACTCACACAAGATCATGTGTGAAGAAAGAGAAGACTATCTCTTCCCAAGCTTTAATGGAGAACTCATCACCTACTCCAAGCTTGTGAGATAGAAGCCTACATCAACACTCTCTTGGCATGTGGATGCAAATCCAACCAAGAGCCAAGCTTCAATGCATGCTCATCTCCTCTACCAAGCTAATTACTAAGCTAAGCTATACTACATATGAGTGATTATGTGAGGAGATGTACATCTTTCTCGTAAGATACTCCTTCTTCCTCTCAATCTACTCTCATACCCTGCTAGCTCTCACCATCTTCGAAGGATCCATCCAAGTTAGAGGTAATAAAAGGATGGCCTAAACCAAGGAATCTTCATGAACTAAGAATCTTTATAGGTATGTGCGCATACTATAGACGCTTCATAGAAAAGTTCTCACAAATTGCGGGACCATTACATGACCTAACAAAGAAAAGCATTAGGTATACATGGTCTGCTAAGGAGAACAATGCTTTTGAAAAGCTTAAAGAAAAGCTTATCTCTCAACCTGTGCTTACACTACCGGATCTCTCAAAACCATTTGAGGTCCAATGTGATGCTTGTGGTGATTGCCTTGGAGCTGTTTTGCTCCAAGAAGGGCACGCCATAGGCTATGAGAGCCGAAGGCTTGACCCTGTTGAGCAAGCTCTAGGCATATACGAAAAAGAACTCCTTGCAGTTCTACATGCCTTAGACTCATGGAAGCACTATTTATTGGGGACTCCTTTCATTCTGCGAACGGATCACCAAAGTCTTAAGTACTTCCTGACGCAGACCAAGCTCTCCTACAAACAAATGAGGTGGGCAAATTTCCTTTTGCAATTTCATTTTCATATTGCTCACATTGCTGGCAAGCATAATCAAGTAGCCGATGCACTCTCAAGACGGCCGAGAGTGAATGCGGTTTCCATAGCAACTCACAATGATCTATCTTCAATTATAGATGAGTATGCTATTGATCCCGATTTTAGAGAAGTGATTTCAGCCCTTACATTAGGGAAGAAAGAAGAACCATTTACTTTACAAGATGGTTATCTTCTCTATGGCAATAGACTATGCGTTACTAACTCCCTGTGTGAGAAAGTAATGTATGAATCTCATGCTCCCCCGTATGCGGGGCATAGAGGGATTCAGTCTACCTTAAAGGGATTTGAAACATATTTCTATTGGCCTACCATGAAAGTGAACATACAAGAGTATGTTTCCAAATGTGTGGTATGTCAAAAGACAAAATTTGATAGAGGGAAGCAACTTGGATTGCTTCAACCCTTGTCAATCCCTAATTTACCATGGGAGAGCATATCCATGGATTTTATCTTTGGATTGCCTAAGTCTATCCATGGGAATACGGGAATATGGACGATAGTAGACAGGTTCAGTAAACAAGCTCATTTTATACCTGTCAAAAAGACTATCAAAGCCCATCAAATGGCAACCCTCTTCATTTCACAAATTTTCAAATACCATGGCTTGCCAATGTCCATAGTGTCGGATAGAGATCCTAGAATGACCAGTAATTTTTGGAAGGGTCTCTTTGAGAATTTAGGGACAAGGCTAAATTTCTCTTCGGCCTATCATCCACAAACGGATGGCCAAAGTGAAATAGCTAACCTAACAATTCTCGATCTACTAAAAGTCTATGTAACGGAAGTAGATCAAAGATCCCAATGGGAGAAGTACTTACCCTTAGTGGAGTATGCTTACAATAACACTGTACATACTTCCACAAGAAAAGCACCTTTCGAGGTAATTGAGGGAAGATCAAAAAGTCCCTTGCTACTTAAGGTACGTGGGAAGATCTTCGCTGCAGATGAGTATAGCCGAGACCTACAAGAATCTTTCCAAAAGATTAAGGATGTTATCTCTATCTCACAGCAAAGGCAAAAGGCTGCTGCTGACAAGCACAGAAGAGCCCAAACCTTTAAAGAAAACGATTGGGTCTTGTTAAAGTTTCCCAAGGCTCGATTAAGGCACACAACGGGCAAGAATCCTACGGGTCACCAAAAGTACTATGCTAAACTAGCAAAAAGGTACTATGGTCCCTTTCAGATTCTTAGGCCAATCAATGAGATGGCCTATCAACTCAAGTTGCCCAATCATTGGCTCATACACAATGCTTTTCATGTGAGCCTATTAAAGCCTTACAAAGGAGAGCCACCTCAAGAACCAACTATTGAAGACCCACCGGAGATCGAGGACCAAGAAGAGGTGCTGCAGCCCGAGTCCATTCTCCGACATGAAGACAAGGTACTAAGAGGCGGTAAGACTATCCGACGATATCTTATTAAGTTTAAGAATTATCCTTTTGAAGATGCTAGATGGATGCAAGGCATACAATTAAAGGATAACCTAAACCTTGTCAATGCTTACAATGCTTCCCAAGAGTAAGCAAATGTACAAAATGTTAAAAATGAACAAAATTTTTGTCTTATAAGACTCTCTTTTTCTTTATTTGTGCACAAAAATGAAGTAGTATGCATGCTTAGATCAAGTTTGCGGAGACGACGTCTCCCAAACACCAAGTAGAGCTTGTCACTCTACTATGGAAGATTGATAGGACTTTCTCATAAGATACTCCTTCTTCCTCTCAATCTACTCTCATACCCTGCTAGCTCTCACCATCTTCGAAGGTGTGTGAGGTCTTGGGTCTGAGAACGGGGATAATTCAAGTTGTGTTTGTTAAGTGTTTTGCTTAGTGCATGAAGTTTCCATCTTCATTGCACTAGCTAGTCTTGAAGGAACACAAAGAATTGTATTGTACAATGTCTCTCTTGATGGGAGAAACCATAATACAAAGCCTTTTGGAGGGGGGACTGGCTCCATGAAAATCCGGTCCTCAATTGTTGTCAATAGCTTAATTGCTCTCTTTTGAAAGTATTGTCGATGCTATCTAACTAGGTGTTATGCTTTTTGTTGCTCTCTCCACCCAAGCACTCTTGTAATTCTCATTAGGAATCTACTCTAATGAAATGCCCACTATGTTCATGCTAATTTCCGCTACACATAAGTTACTAAGCCATTAAATGTTACATTAACAATGCTTCAAGTAAGTTCAATTAAAGTGAATGGATTGGATCAAAATGAGATTTATTAGGAAAAATGGGAAAATCCTACAGACAAATGAAATTCTCTAACATTCTCTAATCAAAGTTTAATCAATCAATGCACAAACACAAGGAATAATAAGTTAGCAATATGAAACTATAGGAGATTAAGCGGAGTAGTATTCATAATTTACTCAATCATATGCACATGCACCAAGAGAGAGTGAAATGAAAGTAAAATTTGATCATTTAATCAACAAAAATTTACAAACAAACTCTCTATAGCTAAGGGTTATGACTTTTGCATGGGTAGTACAATGTCTTACCTCCACTAGAGATCAAAATGCATATAAAAAAGCATCCTTCAGAAGAGGGTATGACCCTAAATACATGGAATTGATCTTGGAAGTCAATAAACATACGTAGTCTTCATGTATTGTCATGCCATGTAGATGCTTGCAGGTAGGTTCATAAGATACAGCCAAATCTCAACATTATTGATATAGTTTATACTAGCTTGAGAATAAATATTCAACATCTAATAAGATCCGAAATCAATGAGAACCATGCAAATGTGAAGAAAAGTAAGAGATAGACAGTGATATTCTGCCACATTATTAAACTCTTCCAAACTAGTAGTGATCAATCGTTTGGCTTAGTACTTCAACATTTTTGCTATACTGTTCTAAATCATGTGATTTCACTACCGTGTGCTAAGAGTTGTAGCACCCATTAAGAAGGC
Organism: Adiantum capillus-veneris; assembly: GCF_014529385.1. Taxonomy (NCBI): domain Eukaryota; kingdom Viridiplantae; phylum Streptophyta; class Polypodiopsida; order Polypodiales; family Pteridaceae; genus Adiantum; species Adiantum capillus-veneris. Next base: position 114,560,849 of record NC_140938.1, on the reverse strand, counting down.
CGAAGAATATCCCAAAGTTGAGTGCTTCGAATAAAGGACTGTAGGCTTTCAAGGAGAATATGATTATAGGTTTTTAAATAAAGTGTATTCTTCACTCCATGTGCACTTCCATTTTATATAGGAAACACTATTTTGTTATCTTGCTTTCAAAATATACCAAATATTCTCCACTCCATGTACACTTCCATTTTATATCAGAAATACTATTTTTCACCATGCTTTCAAAATATACCAAATATTAGTGGAATGGCATCACATTTTCTTGAAAAACTTTAAGGGATTTATTGGATGTAGACCCTCCATCTAACATTCATTCAAGTCTTGATTAAAACTCCACTTCTTCGTGGATTTTTCTTGAATTTAACACACCCTTTTCTATCAATCTGTATATATGTTTCTTGATTAGTAGCTATTTGTTATATGTTGAAAATGTGTAAAAAATGATGCTAAATAACCTATCACACTGAACTTAACTTATATGACAAGGACCCTACCAAGGAAAATTTATGCACACTTTTGAACTATCAAAGACTAGATTCTCTTGTTCCATAGGGCTCTATCATATTTTAATACATGCCCTAGCTAGTCCCCAAGGAGTCCACTACATGTAAAAACTATATATAACAAACATTGAAGTGGTAATAAAAAATCCCCTTGTACTGAATTTCAAGTGGGATGAAACTAAGAGAGCCTAATTCCTTTGCTAACTCATGCAAGACTGTTGGAAGACAATCTTCTACATATTTACTGATTAAAGTTGAATATTTATACATATCATCTACAAAAATATTCATGGCAAACTCATTCTTCAAAATAGAAGGCATCAACATGAGTTATTGGAGCTTCTTCAATTTGATAATTACTTTCAATACATCATAAATATGGTTGCTTATAATGGATTACACACAATAGGTTCCACCTAAATAATGATTCATTCCATGAAAGATTGATCATATATAAAAAGATTTACAATGTTTCACAACTTTAAGTGTGTAATTTTGTGAAGCCTAGGGTTTTAGTACACCTTGTAGGTTTTGTGGAAGCCCTTTTATTTCGGGATAGTATGGTTCCCTTTGAGTTCACAAGGCATCACAAAAGGCTAGATATCACACCTCAATGTGCATAGTGTACAAATCCCCTTGCCACTATTCTAAGCTTTCATAACATGTATCATGTATCAATACTACTGTCTTCACATACATGTCTATTTCATGGGGGAGAAAAAAGGCATAATTAATGGTACTCCCACCTGTATGGCTTCCATGGCTCGCAAGGAAGACTGTTGTTGATCTCTTCGATTCATCAAGCCTCGGCGATCCTGTATCATGAAAATTGTTTGTATATTTGATTCAAGAACATTGTTAGTTTTGTTTGAAATCTTCATCTTGGTGAAGAGAAGGGTGGAGGTAATGATGGTGAAGAAATTGATCCATTTGAAGAGGAGGTGGAAAACTTTGTGGTGGTAGAGGAGGAGGAGGAGGAGGTGGAGGGATAGTTGTAGGTGGAATAGGAGAGGTGCATGATGAAGCTTGGGGTGGCTTCTTCCTTTTCTTCTTCTCATAGGCAATGCCACGAGCTTTGGCTTGTGTTTCTCGCACCTCTCGCAAGTAGAGACGGACAGCTCGAGCGCCAAAGGGGTTAGACTCCGGCTTGCCACCGTGCTCTTCGTAGGCGGCACGGAGGCGTCCAATCAGAGCATCAAGACTCCCCCAAGCTTGCCGAAGGGGACAGCCACAAGGGGCTGGGGGTTGGGGGTGACCAAAAAAGGGGCAGCCCTGCGTGTGAACCTTGGTTTTGCCAAATTGATCGAGATATCTAAGGAACTCCAATACATGGGCGCCGCTACATTTAGCGAGGGCCAGGGGGGGCCGGTGGTTGCGCAGATATTGGCCGAAGGTGTTCCAATCGCGTCGTTTCTGGGACTCGTAGCGGCTGGGGGCGCCGCTAGAGTTAGCGGGGACCGCTAAATCTGAGGGGGCAGCTGCTGCAGCTGCTGAGGGAGCCTCTGTACTCTGGTTATCAAAACCCTCGGGTGGGAGCAGTAAACCATGGTCAAGGAAGCTGGATCCGCCTGCATCGAAGCCCTGGTTCATGCTTTGGAGCAAGCCCTAATTAAGGGTTCTTAATTCTAAGGTTTAAGCATAGGATTAATAGAGTGATACAACCTTAATAATTAGCTTAGATTAAGGATAAGGGGAAGGGGGGCAGATCGAGAGAGAGAGAGAGAGAGAGAGAGAGAGAGAGAGAGAGAGATCCTCGTGCAGGTGCAGCTCAGAACTAGAAACAAAGATTGAGAAGAGAAAAAGACTCAGAGAGAGAGAGAGAGAGAGTGATGGCTATGCGGGTGAAAAGAAAGGGCGCTGCAGCTTCTTACTGTGCATGGTGGAATGAGAGAGAGAGAGAGAAAGAGAGAGAGACTGTGTCTAGACAGAGGAATGTGCGTGTCCCCCTAGAGAGAGAGAGCGACAGAGAGAGAGAGAGAGAGTCAGCACGGTGGAAACTGAGCTGAAAATTACACCATAAAATCAAAGGATCCATAGACAAACCAAAAATATAGTATTTTCGAATAATATTTCTCATCATTTTAGCTGCATTATTTAAGTGGCAGATCTAAGGCCGCGGGTATAAAAATGAAATTCAAAATGATGCAGTGGGCGGGCCCCTAAAGGAGCAGACAAGCACTGGCCTCCGGACGGACAGTGAGCTCGTGGACATGACGTCACCCCGACGTAGGCCCCCGCCTTTCGCATTCACGCTCGACGTAGACAGCTGCACGGATGCTGCCCTACGTGGCAACATTCCCTCAGGGCACTGCGCTGAGCTGGCAGCTCAGCTGGACAGTTTTATCTCTCAGTCATAGGTACCCACCCAGTTAAAAAGTGACCACTACAAGGCCATATCATATATGGCAAATGAAGGCACTGAAGAGCCCTGTGAGGACGACTTTTTTGTGTCCTTTAACCACCGAATTCTTGTCTTAGGCCCTCACTGGCAGGTGTCCTATGCCAGCGTTAAGCGCAATACGCATGGGAACACTTGTCCGTAGCGGCGGGGTGTTAAAGAACCTTCCCATAGGACCTCCCAGTGTGTCTCTAATTTTAGAGAGCGCAGGGCGCCTCACTGCTCAGCCACTTGTGCATAGGTCAATAGCTTGTACTCGAAAGAAACCCCTCTCTTCCTACTAGGGTAAAGGGGCCAAAAGAGTGCCACCTAAGGAGTGAAGGCAGTTTAGGGTGGGAAATTTCAAAATTTTGGGGACTTGGGGTATTGGCCAGGGTCGCTAGGTGTCAATCTGCATGTGAAGGTATGCTGGTGGCTTTTTTCTGAGGGTAGGTGGGATAAATTAAGGTTTTTTGAATTCATGTGTTAAAGAAATGGGGTTGCATGAGGTGATAATAGTCCGCATTGGAAGTGCCGAAAGGTGGTGACTAGTGAGTGTGATAACTGCCCAATACAAGGACAGGGGGCTACCACCCGTTTTCCATTGGATACCCCATGAAGAACCAATGGCGTACCCCCATCTGGATGCCGCTTATCCCACTCGGCTCATGTGTTATTGCAGGGAACCACGAGGGGACTTTGTACACTGGAAGGTGGTACACGAGGGGACTGTGTACACCCCCCCACAACAAAGTGCGTGCATGGGCTTGTTGCTTGTATCGACTGCTGGACTCTCCTCATGTACTCGAGCTCTCCATTACCTCTGAGTCTCTCTTGCAGCGCTTACTAGCTGGGTGGTGTGTATCCGTAAGCCAGTATGGTTTCTTCTCTGAAAGTGGTATTGCTTGCATACGCCTCTGATGTAGGGTTGTTTTCCGGACGACTCAATATCATTGAAGAGGTAACCAGCTCGTGATTAAGAGAGAGCTCTCCTCCTCTTAACTGTGTCAGTTCCACCTATGAACAACCATCAAAGAGGCTAGATTCCTAAAAGCTCTATTAGTGTCACTTCTTGTTCCCAGAATACATGAGAACACCTTCAAAAGCTTTGAGATGGTTACCGCTCACAAAGCTGGAAGTTCTTGCATTGTCTGCATGTCCATCGACAACCTGATAGAATGAAGCTGCAGCAATGGGTGCAGGCATGCTGCAAGTGAACCATGATAAAGTCCTCTTTCATTGGACGAATCGATTCTCCTAGCTGAAAAATCAGCACAACGTTATGCTTGCATCATATAGGCATAGACCTTTAAAAAGATCTAATGTGCTCTACCTTATGCATAAGCTGCAAGTCTTTTGATGAGTTGCTTGCAAGCTCAGCATGGGCAGCAGCCTTTGTGGCTCTTTTAACTGCACCTTTGTCAAGTGAGTGAATGTTGATCATGGAATTGTCTGTGAGTTGCCAAAATGGATGCAATGTATTATTCTGTCATTTTCAATGATGTAGGCAAAGAGAGAGGCACAACTACAACCTGCTCATGAAGCTGCCATTTTTGGTCCATCTACGGGTATGTCCACTGAGAAGATGGCGTGCATTTCTGAGTTTAATGGTTCTCGATTAAGATTAATCATATTCAACTTTTGTCCATGAGTCTAATGTTTCTTGTTTTTGTGGTTGCAACCTTGTGATAAGGGTGTTGCCCGGATTTGCAAGCCCCGATGTCCTTACATGTGATGATTGTTGCAAGTGAGTTCTTTATGAACTCACTCAGCAATCCGAAGAAGTTATTATGCTTAGTATGTTTGGCTGATTGCTGTCTTGAATGAGACTAGTCAATTGTTATGCAATAGGCTAGATAAGCATTTCATGTGGTTCTAAGGTAGATGATTAATGCTAATCTATGTGGTAAGATGAGAAAACTAAATGTCCAAGTTCTAGCATCATAGTTTATTTTTCTTATCTACACTTCACACAATAGAACAGAAGGTGGATAAAATGCAAGAAATGAAAGACACTATCATCTCACAAGATTTCACACATGTCGCGAGGGGTATATCTGCATCAGTCCTCCTACAAATACAAGTAGATAAAAAGATGGAGTAAAAGTTAATAAATGCCTTTACATTCTTTCTATTAAGTAGCTTGGCCAAAACAATCAAAATTGCATTACGTATGCATTACAGCATGATGGTAGTGCCGAGTACTTTCTAGATGACCAAAAACAATAAAAAAGGGTTCACTGTTGTTGCGACAATCGACGAGCCCGTCACATCTTAGCCATACGATGGCGTCGCGCAAGTGCATGGAATGGGGTATCGGTGTGGAGTGGCCTACACACAAGCCCTTGCAAGGATCGTCCCTCCCATAAAACTGAGTGTAATCGATCCTCAAATTGTTGTTGTTGTATCTCCCATGCTCTCCTTGACAATTTTGCTTTTTGAGCTTCTAACCTCTTTTGTTGTGCTGCTTCCTTGTCTGCTAGTGCTTGCTTTCTCTTCCTTTCCTTCTCCAATCTTTTCTCCTCCTTTGAATGAGCTACCTCCTCCTTTTTTGCAGTCTTGGCCTTCATGATTTCAATATACTGTGTCGAAGTGAGAATTAAGCTATTTGTATAGTCTATAAATGCTTCAAGGTTGACTTGCTTGATGCATACTTCTATTGTTGGTATTCGCAAGAGATTAATGACACGATTTGTTTCCTCGGAGTGGGCTTGTTGAGTGGGTAGTATGGGTGGGGAATTTTCATCTGCACATTGGTTTATATGCTGCTGACTACTTCTTTGCAGGAAGGGTTGACAAATGACTGAATTTTGCACTGTCTTTGAACCTTCTGCTTGATTTGCTGCCTGATAGCTCCCAAACATGTTGATCGATCTCCAAAACATTCCTCATCTTCTTCCAACAACTGTCTATAAGAAACTGTGTTTTCCACATACTCCTGAGTTGGAGAGATGTTGTCTTGAAGTGGAGTTGTGAGATTATCTTGCGCTGCATATAAACTGTCCTCAAACTGAGTTTCGATGTCATTTAAAGCATTGATGGCCTCATCCTCAATATCATTGTGTAATGGAGTTGATGGTACTTGAGAAATGTTTGCTCCAATTGTCAAAGTTGGATCATCACTCAAGTTGATGTAAGTACATGGCATACTTTCAAAAACAACAACAGAAGGGTTTAGGGGCCATATGCTTGTGGTGCGGAAACCGGCTTGGATGTTTGACTCCGTGAAAGAAGAGGAAATGGCATTTGCAACTATTGAAGCCAACTCTGATTTGCTTGCTTGTCTTGGAGATGTCTTCTGCTACCATATGTCACGTTCTTTTTGAAATTGTACTTTTAGTGACTTGAAGACAGAAACGTCCAAAGGCTGCAACTTGTGTGATGTGTGGGCTGGCAATGTAAGTATGTCTATCCCTGCTTCATAAGCTTTAGTGACAACTTCTAAAGAAATATGACTCCCGTGTCCATCAAGAACTAGAAGATGTCTGCTGGTTTTTCCTATCTTTTGAGTTATTGCATTCTCAAAGTGTTCTAGCTATGCTTGAAATAACTCACCAGTCATCCAAGCCTTCTTTTGCATGGCCATTGCAACACCTTCTTCGCAGTTTTCAATGTAGTTTCTTGTGATTCTACTTCCTTCGAAAATGTAATAAGAAGGAATTGATTGACCTGCAGCATTAACACAACACAAGATTGTCATCCATTCTCTGGAGTCGCATGTAACTCCATAAACGACTTTTGCGCCTTTCTTTTCCAAGACCTTCATTCCTTTATCCCTTGAGCCTTGAAAACCTATCTCATCTGCATTCCATATATTTGTTGGTGGATACTTGTGCTCATCATACAATTTCTAAAGGTTGTCGTGAAGGCTTTTAACTATTCAGGTTTGAAGCGTGTTGCCCTTGACTGGTCCAGTCCCTCTGAAACTCGAAAGACCAGTTTTGGATGTCGTTTGCGAAAACTGTCCCACCAACTTTTTCCTGGAATCCCATTTGAAAATAAAGTGTGCCTAGTTTGACATATTTCGGCTACTTTGAGCTTGACATCAGAATTGAAACGCCGTGTCCCGACTCGCATTTTAAGTATATCCATTGAATTAAAGCGTCCTCTTCCTCTCTTGAAAGTTGAGTGGGGGGCCCTTTCTTCTTAGTCTGCGTCCTCCCTTCTTCCCAATTAGATATGGCAGTTCTACTCATGCCAAATTGGAGAGAGCATTTGTGTAGAGATAGGCCATTTTCCCTTGCTTGAAGAGCCTTTTCCATGTCTTGCTCGGTCCAAGTGAGTTGATTACGCCTCTTTGGTTTAGTTGCAGCATTCAGCGAGTCGTCAATGGGCTGAGGTATCGTTGGTCCTGTGTTGATTGTAACCATCTTGGACTTTGGAAACGTAGGCCTTGCCATGAGAGCAAGTGGAGGTTTAATGATGGTCTGCCCTTTTCTTGAACAGGGTTTAGTGGATGAAGCTCTTGTCCCCACTCTGACCATGCCCACAAGCTCCCTTGAAGAGGACGTTGAAGGACACAAAAGTGATGAGTTTAGTCTCCGATATTTTCTACATCTTGCATGTTGGGGAGACAAGACTCTCTGCTTTCTCTTTCCTGTAATTCCTACACGTAAAAGGAACAAATTACTTGTTGTGAATGTTTACAACAGCTTGTGAATTTGTAATATATATCATTTTCTTGTATGCTTTGGAGGTGGCGTAAATGATGAATTTTGTTTTCTCTTTGCCATAGTGTCTACACAGAGAAGCAGCTACTCATTTGATGTGAACACATAGAAATAGTAAGCTGTTTGATGTGGATTCTGGTATCTTGATATGAAAAAGATGATATTTGTAAGCAAGGCAATTAAAACTGTACTTTCTTACCTATTCCTGTTTGCTTTCGAGGAGGTGTGAATACTCCTTAACTGAGAACTTTCTCTTTGGAGTGGCCTTTGGTGGGCTGCTTTCTCGACTATCCAAACTTTGTGCAGGAGTGGAAGATGTAGTTGATTTGGGGGTAATGAAGGGAGGTTTCTTGCAAGGCAGTTTGCACATAAAAATGGGCACTACATGTACTTGCCCGCAGCAATAGACGCGGCCACCATGTTTGTGTAGCAACAAGGAGGTACAGAGTAGACCTTAGGGTGGGATGTCTTTCTAAAAGACATGACTCACATGGAGTAGATTGTGCCATTGAATTTGATGTGGCATTCCTTATTGTTGAAACTTCTTTGTTGTGCTAGACTGCTTTTGAGGCGCTTTTGCGGGTTGATAGTTGCCGTGTTTTGGAAAGGTTGTGTCTTGTGGGCAAGGTTGGTGAATGGTTGGCAGACTTCACAATTCATGGAGCTATGGATGTGGACTTACTGGTTTCAATGAGCTGTTCTTGAATAACCGATTTTGTCAGTGTTCAAAGAGTTGTGGATTTGGGCTTGCTGATTTCATTGAGCTGCTCTTGAATGGTTGGTTCTACTGGTTTTCATTCAGCCAAGGTATGGGTGATAGAAAGTGTTGTGAGCAAATTGTACACATTTGCATGTTTTGTCTGGGTTTTATCTAGAGAAGTGAGGGACCAGGGTAGAGGCTGAAGCGTGTTTGAATCTGTGTTTTTAGGTAATTTGGTGATGCGTAGCTCTGTGACTCAGTGAAATCTCTTTCTAAATGTTTGCACTAGATTTGAATAGTTGGTGGGTGTTGTTTTGGTTTGCTGAAGATCTGTTCTCTTTGCAGGTGGAGGGCATTAAAAGACCATGTCTTTACTATGATGAAGATCACAGGTTGCTGATATGAGAAGACAGTGTGGTGGATCACAGAGATGATTGGAGTCGCACTGAAAACTTTGTAATGATCTTTTCGGTGGCGAGCGTGACCCAATACAGGGCAGCTACATGTATTTGAAATGGGCATTTTGCCACATTAATAAAAGATCCATGTTCTGGTATCTCTTTTTTCCACATGTGGCCTTTGTGTGCACTTAACTTTTGTCCCTCTATTGGTACCCGACACGCTATTGGCCCCTTTACCCTACCTCCACTCTCCCCATTCACAAACATACATCAAAAGAGGTCTTTGAGAGAACCTCCGCAGTTGTTTTAAACGAATGAGAGATAAATTTATCAGTTGGGTGATTGGTCGAGAAGGAAGGGGACTCAAATGAATCACTAGTCATCTACTTTGGTTTGGTACTCTTGAGCTAGAGAACTCTCTCTCTCTCTCTCTCTCTCTCTCTCTCTCTCTCTCTCTCTCTCTCTCTCTCTCTCTCTCTCTCTCTCTCTCTCTCTCTCTCTCTCTCTCTCTCTCTCTCTCTCTCTCTCTCTCTCTCTCTCTCTCTCTCTCTCTCTCTCTCTCTCGCGTGTGCTTCAACAGTGATCTCTGCATTGAAAAAAGCATAATAAAGAACTCTTTTCAGTTACGGCGAGTTGTATTAACTTGAGAAGTATTCACAATGAGGCAAAAAGATATCTGTATAGAAAACCCCTTTCTTCGACACTAGCAAAAGAGATCCAGAGCATGGTTTGGGAAAGATACATCAAGTATCCTAGCAAGGGGACAAGGTAAGATCCAAAGCACAACTTGAGGGGGGAACCTACATCGGCGGTAACATGAGTAAGTATAAATTGATGAAACATAGATCCAAAGGATGACACGGAGGAAACAAGTATTGATGCACCCAATTGGGGGGCGGGCGGGGGGGGGGGGGGGGGGGGGGGGGGGGGGGGGCGATAGCCTCTAGTCAGCTAGGGAGAGGGTTTACATTGGGAAGAACAATCCTCATCATGGTGGAGGATCCATCCCAATAGACCTTGAAGTTAATGTTGATAGGCATCCACCTGCTTGATCCCAAAAATAGGTACCCTAGCCTCACGATCAATTTCATGTGTCCACACACCGGTTTTCACTCGTGTCACCCTCTCCCAAAAAAATATCACGATAACGTCTCATCAATCTTTTCCAGTGCTTTCATTTCTCTATTTACACTATGCTAGCTTAATTAGAGTAGCATTCATGGTGATAAGTATAATGATCAATGAGTCAATACACAAGATATAACCAAAATGAATTAAAACTAGTTTATCAATAATACACCCTTAAGAACTGTGTACAAGAGTAGGCTCTTATGGCAACCCCATCCTAAAGACATCTACCATACAATGATGCATAAGAAGATTTGGTCTAACCCCCTTAACAAGGTATGGAAAAGACAATGGCCGGAGGAAAGGTGGGAGCAAGTAATGGAGAACATTTGGAAGCCAAAGATTCCGCAGCACATGAAGGTATTCTTATGGAAGGTAATTTGGGGTGATCTTTTGATGAGGGTGATGATTCAGGAAAGAGGGATTGGGTCAGATCGATGCTTGGGGTGCAGGTTGGCTAGTGAAGATCTGTTCCACCTCTTCATGGATTGCCCAACTATCAAAGGCCTCGCAGGGAAGATATGCAAGTGGGTCCAAAGAACATGTAAAATTGGGTTTTACAAGACTAAAATTTTCCTTGGAGGAAGAATTTCAAGTGGTCCTGCCATCCTCATCAGCACTCAAATCGTCAGGTACTTCTTCCTACATAATGTATGGTAGACAAGGAACCGGCTTGGCTATTAAAAGTTCTCAGAAGAACATGATAGTCCTTAGAAGAACATGATAATGAACCTCATGTATCATGGATAAGTTGGTTGGGCTAGCTGCCCTGTTAGCCAATGTAACTTGGGGCCCTGGATGATGTCATGGCTCAACACGAGCATGAGAAGACCTTGTAACTATTTGGGTTGATTAATATAATTCACTCACAATTGTGAGTTGTGCTATAAAAATAAATAGAAAAGTGTGGACAAGAGTAGGCTACTTAAGTAGACGTGGCAAGAGCATCTAAGGTGTAGTACAAGGGATGTAGTACAATACACATGGATCCAAGTTGTCCCCAAATCAACCCATACAAAGGGGGTCTACCCATGAAGAAAGGAGAGACATTTGGCACTTTGTAAAACTCATTTCGAAGCTTATACACCTCATACAACTCACATGGAAATCACATGACAGTGTGCTACATAGTCACCGTAAGATTTTGGATATGAGACCATGAAGTATGTATCTTGTCTCACCTCCCAGCCTCTAGTCCCTTATATAGGCAAACCCCCAAGCTCGGTTCAGACTGGCCCGTGGCCTCTGCTCCTTGACCTGACATTACTCCCCCCTTAGAGAAGAGTTTTCGTCCTTGAAAACAAAAGTGGAAAATTTATTCTTAAGAACACTAATGTTTTCCCAAGTGGCACCCTCCTTAGGTCTTTCTTTCCACTTGTCGATGCACATGATGACACGTATGTAGATCACGATAGTCCAAAACGTGCTCAAGTGTACGCGACTGAGATGGAGGTTCAATAAAAATAACTAAAATCTATTGGTCAATGACATTGCCATCCCTATGCAAACGTTTACATACACCACTTACATGAAATACAGGATGATTGTAAGATTGCGTAGGTAAAGAGAGTTTGCAAACCATATCTCCCACTTGCTTGAGTATTTTAAAAGGCCCATAATATCTCGGAGATAATTTAGGTGTTGGACCAGTTTTTAGACTTTTTGAATGCTTGGTCCACATAAAAATACCTCTTCCCCTTCCATAAAGTTTTCTTCCTGAATTTTCTCATCAGCATACTTTTTGTGTATTGATTGTGCTTGTCGAAAACTTTGACAAGCAAGTTTCAGCATATCCATGTGGTCTTGGAGAAAATCCTTGATCCACTGAAGTTTCTTGGTTGCCAACCACACCATAACTGGTGATCTAGGTTGAAACCCGTACATAAGCATGAAAGGCATAAAACCAGATGCTTGGCAGTATTGTAAGAAAACAGGGAGATAATCTTTCCAATCTGATTGCCTTTTACTAATGTATGCTCTTAGCATATCCTCTAGCATGTGATTAACACATTAAATCTAGCCATCCATTTTTAGCATATCCTCTAGCACTTGATTAACACATTGAGTTTGACCATCCATTTGTAGATAATTGTAGTACTAATGTTGAATTATGTAACCAATTGTTTAAATACAGCCCTCTAGAACTGATTGTTAAACTTGGGATCACGAACACTCACAATATTGTTGGACAAATCGGTACAACCTATATAGATTGTCAAGAAATAACTTAGCTAACTCTCGAGTCTCAATTGTGAACTTCTTTGGAATCAATTTGCAAAGTTGAGTCAACCAATCTACTACCACCCATACCGAGTTATGACCTTGTACAATGGTTCGTAGATCCACAATGAATCCATAGAGATAATTTTCCATTTACCATTGGGAATCTCCGATGGATACAAGAGACCTCCTGCTTTCAGGCGCTCCAATTTATAAACTTGATATTTTTTGTAATGCAAAACATAGTCTTGAACATACTCGTATAAACTTGGCCCATAAAATTGTTGTTGTATGAGTGTATAAGTTTTTTTTATTCCTCGGTTCCCTATAGTAGGATTGTCATGACATTCATATAGAATTGGGCATTGAATGTTTGTGTCGATCAGTACACAAACTCTCCCCTTGTGGAGTAGGTACCCATCATCTGCGAAAAACTTCTTCCATCTCTGCAACTCATCACTTGAAAGAGGAGAACTCGGTGTGGAGGAAACACTCTGTAGCATTGGAGTGAGAAGGATCCCTCATTTTCACATGGCTCCACTCTTTGGATTATGTTTCATCATGCTCATATTTTTCTTTTAGAGATTTCAAAAACTTACTTTGAAGTTTTGTTGGGTCTCAGGAATACGGCTAAGAGCATCAGCCACCACATTGTATCATCCTTTACGATTCTAAATCTTTCCATGATACTCCTGAAGAATCTCAACCCACCTAGCCTTTTGAGCCTTCAAATCTATTTGTTGTGTAAATCATTTTAGACTTTCATGGTCAAACACAATCTCAAGCGGAGACCCATACTAATAATGTTCAAAGCAGACACTATTCCATAGAGTTCTATTTGGAAGGAATATTATTTTCTACGTGTAGAATCAAGCTTCTTGCCTTCAAATACAATTAGCCTTCCATCCTGCAGAAGGATTGCTCCAATAGCATGATTACTAGCATTCTTTTCTAACAAAAACGGTTTCATAGGATCCACAATAACTGAAATAGGAGTTGTAGCTAATACAACCTTGAGAGCGTCAAAATTTTCATGTTGATCTTTTTCCCACTCGAAGGTTTTCCCCTTGGCTTTCACTTGGTCTATCATCGGAACAACAATATGAGTATAGTTTTTAGAGAATTGTCGATAAAAACCTGCAACTCAAAAGAAAAATTATAGCTCTTCTAGATTTTTGGGAGAAGGCCATCTCCTAATTGAATCCTCTTTGTATTTTAATTTAATGCCTCCAAAATATATATATTCACTACCTATATAGTGCAAGGAAACTCTAAAGAGTAGAAAACACTAGAAAGAAAAACACATATGTATCAATGTGCACTTGACCATCTTTTTATATGGACACAAAATGTCTTTTGACTTTTCGTTGTCATGGGTCGTTTCATTTCCCAAAATCACCCTTCACTTATGCACTTAAGATGTTTTTAAAGGCTTTTTAATATTTTGAGATTGGAAAAACCTAATGGAAGTCTCTTTGTATTTATTTATCCATATGGAATCCGGAAGCTGAAATTACATGTCCCAAAAATGATTTTCCTCCTTGAGAAAATCACACTTGGATTCCTTGGCATATAAATTACTTGTCCATTAACAACTCAAACACTTGCTTCAGATGTTGCACATGATCTTCCTTAGAGGCAATATACACATGAATGTCATCAAGAAAAACGATAACCAACTTGCCCAAATATGGTTTCAAGACACTGTCTATAAGCATCAGGAAAGTAGGCAGCACATTGGTCAACTCAAAAGGCATAACCAATAACTCATAATGTCCAAACCTTAAGCAATTCTAAGGTACCTTGACCACAAATCTATCTTTATAAAGATACAAGCATAGGTGAGTTTATCAAATAACTCATCCACTCTCAGAAACAAGTACTTGTTCTTAACAATAACCGCATTTAGGCCACGGTAATCTATGGACATATGCATACTACCATCCTTTTTCTTCACCAACAAGATGGGAGAGTCCCATGGTACGGTGAAGAACTCGATTGTATAAACCCTCTATCGAGGTAGTCAGCAAGAGGACATTCCACCTCAAAAGTCTTAGAGTGGCTCATTTCTATAACATTCACATTCAATTGTGCAAAATTAGACTCTAAAACAATCATATGTATTTGGAGTGCTTGAAACTCTCGGATGTCAAGCAGTTTGATGCTATCATCCGGCTTCGTTTCTATGCAAGCACCCTCTATTAGAGTGGCTACCTGTGGGGTAGCAGTAGGCAGTATTGGGGCAAGGTTTTCAAAATCAAACGTATGTTGCATATCAATATTTGAATTTATGTCTTAACGTGTTTTGCTAGCAAGAGAAAAGATGTACCTTGTAGTAAAAGCTGCCCAGTAAAACCAAAGAGGACCACAAAAGAAATTGACTAGCCTTGCTAAATCAATATCATCAATTCGTAATCAATTGTTGATGTTGACCTCAAACATCAAAAGTCACCGCCCAATCAAAAAACTTGTCGATAATCTTGAAATCTATTAAAAAAATACCATGTCAAATTTGAGGGAGAAAAACCTTCAATTTGAATACACAACAACCGGGGGGGTCCACCTTTCAAAAATACCTATAGCACGTGCATTCAAGAGGTATTTTAAAACCCCTCTATAGACACATTTCATCATGAATTAAAGGACCCCTCTTCCTTCATAAACCTGTAACTTTTTTCCAGTTTTCCATTTTTAAACCCCTCTTGTGCATGTAATTCTGTAACTCTTTGGTATATAAAATACCCCTCCGGGTGAACTCAAGTGCTACACTTATATATCTTTAGGTGGGGACAACATTTTGTTGAAAAAGAGAAGAACAAAGGCCTAATTTCTTTTTTCAGGTTTTCTAAAATGGAAAGGATTTTAGCAACGACTCAGTGTCTACAAGAGCGATTCTGTTGGTATTGATCACCACCCTTGATGGGTCTTTGTCAAAAATTCTCCTCTCTCCACCATATCCACGGACTAGGGGGATGTACCCGTGTGGGCACGTTCCCTTATCTAATTAAGTGTCAAAGTGGCCCTCCCCTTAGACGGCCACGTTTAACACTAGTCCTGTAAAAAACCAGCCACTTTTGTGGCTTTTTAATACTTTTGTAAAAAAATACTCAACATTATGTTAGTTATTCAAATAGAAAATGGTTTCAAGGAATTATGACCAAAACTCAATATGAGTTGATAAAAAATAGTATAGAGCTAAATGAATTCTAAATGTGTCTTTCCATTGCCTTCTTCTACAACTAATTTGTGTGGATGGACAAAATTTTTCTAAACTCTTTTGAAAGTAAATCAGATCATTGTTAAGCAGGCCCAAACTTCTTTGAAAAATCTCTCAATAGGTATGTGATAGATGTACCAAGCTTTTTCAACCCATATACAAAGACTGTCGGCATTTTTTACTTCTCCAAGTTAAGTGTTGAAGTGCAATTTATTAGCATCACAATCTCCTTTCACAAAAGACTCAAAAATGGCTACATTCGTAGTGGAACAAGCATTTGCAGTGGAACCACCCTCTTTCTTCTTAGCCTCTTTGGCCTTCAACTTAGGACACTGCTTGATCAAGTGATCATTAGCTTTACAATAATGGAAACACATCTTCTTTTTGCCTTTATCACCAGAATTCCCAGACAAATTGTTGCCAGCAGAAGTATTAGGAACAAAAGTTTTGTCGTAGCAGAACCATAAGAAGTCGCTGCATTGCTGTTACCACCCTTTCTTTGAGAAGCAATAAAAGCCTATTCAACTGCATGCTACCTAGTCCTATTGTTTTTTGGAAAGTGACTCTTGCACTAGAAATGTGCATAATGCATCGAACTTGACAACTTCAAGATTTCCTTGGGTCATAAGTCTCCAAGTACTAGAAAAAGTCTGGTAAGAATCTCGTAAGGCATCAAGAGCAGTTTGTACAAGGGAACTGTCTGAAATGACTTCACCTGCAGAAATAAGTTACTCATTGATATCCTTGACACCATCAAGGAAAGTGTCCATATCATCTTCCTCATGCATAAATAATCTTTGATTCCAGCTCTTTACATAGCAAAGCAATTTTAGCCTCATTGCGGCTTGCATAAAGACCTGCTAGAATCCCAAGCCTGTTTTGCAGATTTTGATGAATGAGTGTGAGGAGTAATGGTGTGCTTCACAAACACGTAATCAATGCATGAGCCTTCGCATAATTTACATCCCAACGAGCTTGTTCTGCCGCCATAGGCAAAACAACTCTAATAGCAGCAAGACCTGCAACATCCTCAACATCGCCTACATCCTTAGAACCACGATGTACATCAATGCCCTGCACAATATTCTAGACGCCCTTTGACACAAGAACATGTTGCATCATGTAAGACCACTTAGGGTAATTGTCCCCATCCAACCTGTCCTCAGCAGCAAACATCTTGAACACATCTGTGTTGTTGTCAGCCATGGAAAATGTATGCGCTTGATGTGAAAACTGCCCGAAATGAGGAGAAACTGAGTGAGACCAACACGTGCTATATAGAACAACCCGCAGTAGACTGTAAGGGACTTGTTATGCAGTATTTGACATTGATAAAAATTTTGCACAAAATGATGAAATTGCCTGTGCAGGCCTGACTGTAGTGGAAACGGAGGCCGAAATGAGCTCGAATCAGAAATCTGAGTGACTGAGCTCTACGAGCAATCTCAAAAAATTTATCAACCTACGAATGCTTGCCAAACCTCACTAAAATCGGAGAAAGTGAGCAGGCGTGTGGTGTTGGAGCTGCTGGCGACTAAGCTCGGGAGGACGTAACCTGCTTTGGTACCAATTGTTGGAATTAGGGTTGCAGAGAAATGCACACATCTTGGAGGAGATGAAGGAATCTCAATACACACAACTGAGAGTGTGTTACTTAGTGTGCAATGCAAGAAAATTGATAGCCCTAGAGTGATGGGCGTATATACAATGCACGGGGAAAAAACCTCCTAAAGAGGGAAAAAATGCCCCGGCGGTCCTAGTGTGTTCACACACATCACTACCACATGTATATCATAACATCCTTCTTTGGTTTATTATTGACAAAGTACGACTATAATTTTTGTTCTCATAGCAGCCTTCATCGTATATGCTAGGCAAATTTTGCGATCTTATCTTATACATCTTCCTACAACCGGATATGGCTATGACTATTCTCGTCAATGGTTTTCCTTCTGGTGGGCAACATTTATGTTCCTCCTTTTCAAGGCCAATGATTTCCTGGTTGGAAAGCAAAGATGTTGTTAATTCTTGAAGTCAATGAAGTCTCTGACGTTGTTATTGGAAATTATGTATGTCCATCTTAGCCGATTGATCTGGATCATGACAACATTCTTATCTGAAGGACCTATATTTGAAGACTTGCATCTTACATATATGGATTGGCAATGGCGTGATAAAGCAGCTTGTCGATACATTCTTTCTTCTCTTACCAATTCTCTTTTGCTTGATGTGCATGAATTACTTCCTGCTTTCCACAATGTATGAAAGTACCTTATTACAAACTTTCAAAAAAAATCTATTACAAAAATAGTTTACCTAAGAGGTTTTCTTTCCAATATACAATATGAAGTTGGTACTGCTATGATGGGACATATTGATTCTTTCAAATATCTTATTAATCAACTTAGTGCTACCAGTGATCCTGCTCCACAAAAACATTTGATTACACTTCTCCTTCATACGATGAAGGACTCTTCCTATGATAACATTGTTACAATTCTTTCTAACAAGAAAGGTATGTATTTTGATCAAACCTACATATGTTTAATTGAATACTCTCAACATCAAGAACGATGTAATATTGGTCATGATGCAACTATGATTTCGCAAGAGAAGGCTGAGTCACAACAATTGGAACGTGCTTTTTATATTTGAAAGCGTCCAATTCAGCAAGAAAACCATAGAGGTGGTCATCACAATAAAAATTTCTCTTGTCTCAAATTTCCTAACAAGCATTGTTCTTACTGCAATAGAAATGACCATAGTGAAGATGATTGTTGGGTACATCAATATGATGAATAACGAGTGAAGATTACAATATTACCACTAAACAAATACGCTATCTAGAGATTCTTCTTCTTGTTGTGGTTATTATGGACAATCTAATCATCCCACTTACATGTGCTTTAAGCGTTGATTTCACACAGATCACAATAGAGCATATGCTATTGAACATCATAATAGCATTGTGCTAGAAACAAGCTATATTTTATGTTTGGTTCCTCCAAATAGAATACTTCATGTACGTGATGGTTCACTTTTTATGATTGACTCTGGTGCTACATATCAATCAAAGTGGTTACATAACTATCATCCCACCACCTTTTCAGTGTGTTGTTTATCTTGCTGATGATACGACTTGTCAAGTAAAAGGTGTTGGAGATTTATATCTTGGTAGTTTATCTTCTTCCACTTGCGTTTTGCGAGGGGTTCTACATGTTGCAGATCTTCAATGTAATCTTATTTCAATTGCTAGACTTGTTGACCTTGGTCTGTTTGTTGGATTTGATCATACCAAATGCCATATCACTACAAGAGGTACTTCACATTAGCGACGCTCGCAGTGCGACGTTCAAAAGTGAAAATCTACGGCATTGCTATCAATGTTGCTATGGGCGTCGCTATTTTATTTGTTACATAGCGATGCCCATAGAAACGCTCATAGCGACGTCGACAGGGGTAAAAAATAAACCGAGAGAGCCCAAAAACTTAGCTCTCAGATCTAAGTTTTCGACGCTCAAGCAAAGAGGTAACCCGCACTCTCCCTCTCTCTCTCTCTTTCTTCCCCACACACACACACACACACACACACACATACACGAGGAGAGGAAGGAGAGCCAGGTATGCTCCTTCCCTCTCCTCTCCCTCTCATGTTCCCTTCCCCTCTTTCTCTCTCTCCCCCCCCCCCCTCTCTCTCTCTCTCTCTCTCTCTCTCTCTCTCTCTCACACACACACACACACACACACACACACACACACACACACACAGTGTCTTTGAAAGAACGAGAGAGAGAGAGAGAGAGAGAGAGAGAGAGCACATGCATAAACAAAAAACACATACACACAGACATGCATAAACAAAGAATGCATACACACACACACATTGAGAGAGGAAAAGATATATATATGTATATATATATATATATATATATATATATATATATATATATATATATATATATATATATATATATATATATATATATATATATAAAAGTAAAGAGAGAATGAGAGAGAGAAACATATAAAAAAAACAAGAGAGAGAGAGAGGAGAAAACAAAGAGAAAGAGAAAGAGGGAGAAAAAGAGAGAATAAAAAACCAAAGAGAGAGAGGGGGGGAGAAGACGAAAGAGAGAGGTAAGGGAAGAAAACAAAGAGAGAGAGAGATTAGGTTAAGATTCAAATTAGATCAGGTTAGATTATATTTAGATTTATGTTTATGTTGAGTTTAAGATTATGCCAGATTTAGATTTACGTTAGATTAAGACTAGGTTTGATTTAAAATTAGGACAGTATTAAAGATTAGCTAGCTATGTTAGATTTAAGTTAGATTACATTTAGGTTTAGGATTTAAGATTGGATTAGATTTAGGTTTATGTTGAGTTTAAGATTAGATTAGATTTAGATTTAAAATTAAGACAAGATTTAAGATTAACTAGATTTAAGTTAGATTACATTTAGGTTTATGTTAGATTTAAGATTAGATCAAATCTAGATTTATGTTTGATTTAAGATTAGATTAGATTTAGGTTAGATTTTAGTGCATGTCAATGAAGGCGCGCTTTGCCCAAAGAGAAAACACTAGTTACACAACAATATATATATTCCCATTAGAATCTGACACCTATTAACTCACACACTAACCATATTCAATTAGCCGCGGATCACCACATGTTCAATTAGGTTAGATTTAAGATTAGATTTTGGATTGAGTTTTCATATTAGAGTCTACCTTCAAGATTACGGTAAAAAAAATTAGAGTTAGACAAACGGTGATCCCTCTCTTCCTCTCTACAGATGCGACCTTAAGTTGGAAAGCTTTCAACGGCATGATACTCAGATTGGAGTCCAACATGTAATGTGCTAAGTAATCCCTCAAACAAAGATCTACTGTGAAGAGATGTTAAAATGCTATGAAATTCTACAGCTAGAGAAGAGGCAAAGGGGTTTTGTCCACTACATGCACTATCATGTAGACATGGGTGTGTAGATTTCTCGTACCCACAAATATAGGCATTGACCAATAAAGACGAGATTATAACCCGGTGGTTCTGATCTCCATGCACCTATAGACTGAGGTGTGTGGGGATTGGACATGACTAGAGAATGTGAAGTAGTTTATAGTGTGAACAAAGAGAGAGAGAGAGAGAGAGAGAGAGAGAGAGAGAGAGAGAGAGAGAGATAAAAGACGGAGGACGCCAATAGAAGATTACATTTATGTCCACGTTATAAGGTTTTTACCTTCATTATGAGTAGTGACGAGGATGTGGGGCCGTCCAACCAAAACACCTATCTCTCAACAAGGATCTTATGTCCTTGTAATCCATGCAAGCATGTTGTGCGATGCACAAGACGTGTTTCTTTGCAGCACATTCGCAAATTTGGCGAATTCAATCCATCTATTATAGATCAAGTTGTTGCCAATTATAACTCGTCGGACTCTTGACGCTGGCCAACATGCAGCAATCTTACAACCCAATAGACATGTTTGTAGGCGCTTTGGTCAAGCAGCATACGTGATGTAGCCTCTGGCAGCTCGGAGGATGATCATGCAAACCACATTCCCAATGAGGCAATGTTTGAGCCCAAGATCGATGAAATGATCGAGAGGATCATGGATTCAGAAAGGCTTATCTATGATGATATGAAAAGTGAAGCCGATATGCCATTGTATGATGGAGCACGTGTGTCTAGATTGAAGGCGCTCTTGGTTCTTCTCAACATGCAGGCAAAGTTTGGATGGAGTGACACTAGCGTCACAACGCTTTTTAGGTGATCTATTACAATGTGTTTACTTTAATAAAAAACTCTAGATGTATAATGATCTGATAGAGTACTTACACAAGTGTATCGCAATTTTTTCGCTGTGTAGATTGCTCAAAGAGCACATACTGCCAGCTGATAATGTGATGCCACATTCCAGAGAGGAAGCAAGAAAGATCTTACAAAACTTGGAGATGGATTACAATTCAATTCACGCTTGTCCTAACAACTGCATTCTTTTCAGAGAGGAATACATAGACATGGAGAAGTGTCCAAAATGTGATTCCGAGAGATATTGAGTAGATCTCCATGGAAGAAAAATTCCACAAAAGGTTTTGTGACATTTTCCTCTGCTTCTTTGCATCAAGCATTTCTTCGAATGTAAGTCCATGTTTGCCCTAGCATCATGGCATGAGGAGAATAAATCTTCGGATGGTGTGCTACGGATTCTTGCAAATTGTGCAGCCTGGAAACTTATAGACGAAACGTGGCCGGATTTTTCCAAGGAAGCTCGAAATTTGCACGTAGGCCTGGCTATGGATGGCGTAAATCCATTTGTTCAAAGATCAACATATTATAGTGTATGTCCCGTTGTCATTACAACATTCCCCCATGGTTGACTACCAGAAGGGGCACCTGTGGCTAAGCTTGATTGTGCCAGGGTGGTATAAAGTGAAGAATATGGATCTGTATCTTTGTCCACTACTGGAAGAGATACAATAATTGTGGATTGGCATAGAAGTGGTGGATATGAGCCGACACACAGGTCAACGGAATGCTTTGATCAAAGGCATTCTAATGTGGACCATGCATGACTATCCTAGACTAACAGAATGCTCAGGTGATTTACACTCAAACTCAAACACTATAAATCATGGTTTTTCTAAAGCTTATCTATTGTCATGTGTACACATGCAGGGCTTCAAACAAGCCGATACAGAGCATGTGTCACATGTGGACCTAGACTGAATGCACGTCGGGCACCCTCATTGAAGAAGAAAATCTACGAAGGTCATCAAGCGTACCTTCCAGAGAATCATGTGTTACGTGATGGCTTTTTGGGAAGAGAGCCACGGAGGATGTCTGCACAAGCATGGTTAGAGCAGAAGGAGATGTGTGATGACGGTTTGTCCCCGGGGATGAAGAGACTCTCTCTATGGTACAAGTTACCATATTGGCCCCAACTCATTATCAATCACTTGATCGATCCAATGCAATTCAAGAATGTGGGTAGTATTCTATGGGACCATCTGACCAGTAAGAAAGATACTTTGGGAGCCAGGGTTGACCTTAGAAATGTGGATCGTATGGAGCAATAATGGCCGCAGACAGCATCTGATGGATCGATAAAACTCCCTAAAGTGCCATGGATTTTCACAGGAGCCCAAGAACACAGAGTAAAAGAGACCATTCGATTTGTGCGGACCCCCACTGGCGTAATGCACTCGCTCTGAACGTGTTTCACTAAAGAAGGAAAGATTACCGGTTTGAAGTCACACGACTGTCATAAAAATGTGTTAGGTATGTTTGAAGTGAAATATATCATAGTGGGAATTGTGTAACAAAATTGTGTGTGGACTTTAATATCATTGCTAGACGTGTTTGCAGTTTATTTTACCGTGGCCATTGAGGGATGTTTGTCTCTTGACATCCGTAACACAATCTACAAACTTGCAAAGTTGGTGCAATGGATCTCACAAAAGGAGATCAATGTAGAATCCATACCATTCACCAAACTAAATGCTGCGGAGGTTGTGTGCATGTCTTAGAAACACTTTCCTACCACCATGCTAACCATTTAGGTGCATCTTCTTGTTCACATAGTTGATGAGGTGGAAATAGCTGGCACAATACATTCTAGATGGATGTTCTGTTTAGAACGTTTCATGAAAACACTTAAGGGATATGTGCGTCAGAAGGCATGTCCAGAGGGTAGCATGGCAGAAGGTTGGCTGATATCAAAGTCCCTAGTTTACATTGGAGAGTGGCTAGATGGATTTGATAAAGCCCGGGACACGCTATGGAGAACCATAGATGATGAGCGCATATCTGGGATTGTCATGTGCAATCTCGGTGTTTAGAAGAAGATGACGGAAGATCTAGAGGCTAAAATCAATCGATTTTTCATGCTTCACAATCTAGTGATGCAAAAGTGGATTTCACAATATGAGGATGCAAAGCAAGAGTGACAAAGGGCACAGATCGAGCGGAGATGGGGAAGACGACACCACAGATGCATTATCTGGCGGGTCTGAGAGCCTACCAACATTTATGAGCTTAAGATGGTTGCACAACCAATTGAAAAGCGCACAACAGTGCGGTGAAGAAGTGACTAAGGAGGAGTGGGAGTACTCTCGGGGTTGCGTGACCAAGGTAAGTTTGCAATGTACGACTAGTTAATTTCTAGATGTTTGAACGGCCACTCATAATCTTTGTTGGTTGTAGTATAAGTCATACACAACAGCATGGTGTAAAGGTCACAATTTTAGGGTGGAATGAATCAACAAAAAGTGTTTTACTCAAGATTGTGGAATCATGGCAAAATTTGAACAGTCTAGTCGGCGACGGTCCTCTGATGTAGATCCTGTGGTGACGGAACTCACTTACTTTGGCATGCTTCAAGAGATTTTGAGGATCAATTACAGAGAATTTTTTGTCGTCTTGTTCGACGTGCAATGGTTCAAGATAAACATGGAGGGTCACAACGCTACTGTGCGCAGAGGAGTGTCTGGTTTCCTTGAAGTGGATTCAACTAAAAAATGGACCGACCTAAGAGACACTTTCATACTACCCAAGCATTGTGAACAAGTAAGTTATGTGGCTCTGGCAAGTGATATTTCATCCTACAAAGTTTGCATCAAACTGGTGGTACGTCATAGAGGTAGCCCCTCGTAGTGCACGGACGTATGAGGGCTACCATGTGCCAATCACAGCGGCATCAATGGAGGAGATTGGAGAAGATGCTCAGTCAAAAGTCGCTAACATGGTGCCAGGCGAGCATCAAGCTGCTACTCTCTATGGGGTGCATGCAGAGGATCTACAAAATGAAACGGAGCACTTCTGCCTAAACGGAGAGATCTATATAGATGTAGGGAGTTATGTTGAGCTATATGAGGATGAGAGAGAGACCTCTTAAAGCCATAAACATTGTATTTGAACAATTTTGCTCCATTTTATAATATATATTGTATTCACGTGGGTGTACTTGAGAAATTTAAATTTTGTTTAATCATCGTTGCGTCCACTCCAGGTACGTATGCTCTAAGTATGTTCTCACAAGCAGGGACACTCCTTGCCGATGAGCACTATGATGCGAGTGCAATGGAGACTGAGGCTGCAATCAAAAGGAGGTGATCCATCTCTGCTCATAGATGTTGCTCGTCCCTCCACTAGATTTAGTTGATCGAATGAAACATGCCTCAACCAAAGGGGTATGAAGTAAAAGGTAAGGAGAAAATGATTTGCAGATTAAAGAAGAGCTTGTATGGTTTAAAGCAAGCATCAAGACAATGGTACTTGAAGTTTGATCGATGGATGCTGGATCATGGATTAAAAAGATGCAACTCAGATCACTACGTCTAGAAAAAGAATTTGGGAGATGGGAAGTTCATCATCCTAATGTTGTATGTTGATGACATGTTGATTGCAAGTGCTAATAGGCAGGACATCAAACACCTAAAAGAGGAGTTATCTAAATGTTTTTCAATGAAATATTTAGGTGTTTCAAAGAGGATACTTGGTTTGAAGATGTCAAGGGACAAGACAAAGAAGACGATAAAGCTATCTCAAGAGGATTACATCAAGAAGGTACTAGAAAGGTTTGCAATACAAAATGCAAAAACAGTTTCTACACCTTTGGCTGGTTGCTTTAAACTAACCAAGGATATGTGTCCAAAGACACAAGAAGAGATAGCCTATATATCTAAAGTTCCATACGCTGCAGTGGTAGGTTCTCTTATGTATGCTATGGTCTACACAAGGCCAGACATTGCACATGCAGTGGGAGTTGTAAGTAGGTTCATGGACAACCTAGGTAAACGGCACTGGCAAGTTGTGAAGTGGATACTTAGGTATTTGAAAGAGACAACAACAAATTCTTTGTATTTTGGAGAAACTGATATTTTTCTTCAAGGGTATGTTGATGCAGATATGGCAGGTGACAAAGATACTCGAAGGAGCACTACTGGCTATGTATTCACGATTGTAGCAATGACGGAGGCAAGCAAAGAAATTCTGTGGCTTCACAGATTCTTAGAAGAGATTGGATTCAAACAAGACAATTGTGTCTTGGACAATGATAGCCAAAGTGCTATCCATCTTGCAAAGAAATTAGCCTTTCATTCAAGGACAAAGCACATTGAGGTGAGATATCACTTCATACACACTCTTTTGGAAGAGGGACAACTAAAGCTAGGAAAGGTGCATACAAGTGAATCCTGCAGACATGTTTACAAAGGTGGTCAACAAGGAGAAGTTTATTTTTTGCTCACCTTCAATTGGAATTCAAGGATAAGAAGCCAGGATGGAAAGCAGTCATAGGTTTGTTTTGGAGATCAATCTCCAAGTGGGAGATTGTTAAGTATGGAGCTTCATTTACCCCTTGTAATTTTTTGTGGTAAAAATGCACATTTGTAAGGCCCCCATTATGAGCCTTGTTGTATGACTTCCAAAGTTTGTAAGATAGTGCCCCTAGGCCTCTTATGGATCCTCCTAAAGTTTCATTGCATTTTGAGGTTATTTGGTCAATAAAATGGCATGATGACTTAGAGCGATGAGATAGGACATAGGTATATTTCCTAAATTAGAGAGTGATAGTATTCTAGTTGTGTTGATAGCTTAATTCACTAGGCTCACTTCTTGAGGTTGAAAATCTCAAAGAGTATCCATGCCCCATCCGAGTCACTTCCCTAAGTATTGACATTATGTTAGTGTCAGATAGCTATGTTGCAGACGTCTGATTGTAGCAACCCGCTAACATCATGGAGGTTATTTTTTCACTAATTTGCATGGCCTCTCTCTTCCTCACACAAGTCTATGGTAGTTACCATGAGAGAAATAACAACATAGGAAACTATCCTTGCAAGAAAGAAGGTGTCGTGGGGAGACCTTCCCTAGATAGCATGAGAGTGGTACTAGACAGATTCGTGCTAGTAGGGGGATCATTTTTCTCTCCTTGAGTGCAATCCAAAAGGGTCCTAAGGGCCTACTACAAGTTTGTTTATTCCCCTCTATGTCACCTATGCACTACAATTTCATGCATTGACCTCTTTTTCATATGTCTTGGGGAGCAAGGCAAAAAGGGCACCCTATTTTGGGGATTTCTCCTCTACTAAAGACAAAGTCCCATGGTTCTCTATTCGTTGGGTTAGAAAAGAGAATATTCTATTCAAATTTCCATGTACTTCTTGTAAGAAAAGCCCTTTGCAAAGGCATTTCTAGCAGGCAACACATCAATATCATGGATGTTATTGTGCAACAAGGCTCATGTTGTCCACAACATCAAGATCATGAAGTAAAGTTCCAAGTAAAAGTCAATGGGATTTTTTTGGTGATCCAAGACACATCATTGAAGCTTGAAAAGGGTTAAATGCTAAGCAGGGATTGGAAATTTCCAATGATCAAAGTAATTGGCAAAACTACGTCACATACAAGGCATCATTCCGAGTACGTTGATAGTGGAATGGTCATAAGCGCGTAACTATATATGGTGGCTCGGTCTAAGACCAAGAACTATCTTATGCATGATAAAAGATATCAAAATAAAAGTCCAGCCAAGGCGGTAGCAGAGCTTTATGGTTAACTAGGTTGGGAGTTATCAAGCTTGTTTAATTTTCACTTGATCTTGAGTTTTTTTTTTGCAAACAAACAACCTGTGCTTTCTTATCTCAACAAGGTTATTATTATAAAATGTTTTTATCAATATGATTATCAACTTTCTTAGTCCTGGTCACTCAACATGAGAAGTATGGTCAAGTAGCCAAGGGTAGTCAGGCAAGATGTAGTATATCATCAAGGGTTTGCACTAGATATTGTATGCATATTCTCTTTGCACTCAATAATTTAACGTACACTATTTTTGTACAATAGTGTAGTTATGACATGCATTAAATTGCAGGTGTTTTTTATGCTTCCACTTTGGCATACAATTCAACAAGGTTGATATTATTTTAACTTTTCTTGGCATGACTGAAGCCTTAAACTATCTCAAAACCTTGGATGCTTGAGTGAAGCTCCTACTTGGGGTTAGCAGTGATAGCAAGGCAAGTCACTACAATATTGCTATTACATCTTTCCCTTTGCAATTTTTATCATGCATGGCATGTGTGTGGTTAAAGAAGTCTCAAAAGGATTTGATCCCAAACACCATCCAACCTAGATTCATTAGTGAGCTGCTATTATGTTCAAGAGTGAATTGTCATGTGAAACAAGGCTTCAATTTTATGTATCTCGAATAGTGGCTTCCCAAGTTTGAGATATGCTATCATCATACAAACTTGAGGGCACTTTGCAGGTGCACATGAACAGTCCTTCAAAAGGTGCCGACATGAACCAAGCCGAGGGGCTTACACGGCATATAGAACACTCTAAATATATAAGAATCCATGGTTTTAAGTGGGATTCAAGTAAGGACTATCAAACCAAATTGACATTCACTCTTTACCAAGCACTTGTTTCTAGATTTTGCAATAACTAGCACCAAATGGGCAACACAGTTGGAAAATTGAAAGTTTTTGTTTGTTTAAAACCTTTAATTTAGAAAGTAGCATAATGTGCACAATGAGGTGATTTGAAAGGAATCATGGATTCTTTCTCATGCCAAAGTCTTGTTTGTTGGGTTGGAATTGATCACAAGGCACCAAGGCAGGGGTATTGGATTTATGGGGATACAACTTCCTATCTTCTGCATGACAAGGTCAAACAATGTTATATCAATGCAAGCTTTGTATAATGCAAGGCACTTATGAGTAGCAACTAAACCAAATTGAGGCGATCATGGTCACCAAGAGCTTATCAACCTATGTTTTTTGTTGCATGTAAGGTGGGATTATTTCCACTTACCTAGTATTTTTGTTTTTGCTATGATGCACAATACTCTATTAAGGTTGCACACCTAATGGTCACTTCCAAAGTGATTTCCATATGCATTGGAGTCACAAGATTACTTCACAATTGATAAGATTTTCTTTGTTTCCAATGATTTTTATCGATGATTCTCCTGCTGAAGTTGTTGCAAGAGTTACCCATAGTAGTGTCCTTCTACTCAATAGCAATTGAGGCTTCTATCTCTGCTTGTGTTTGTTGCATCTCAATGCATCAACAAACACTATATATCATTGGTTATATGCACAAGGTGCATACACTACAGATGATGATTTTGTATATATGAAAAAACATGGCCTTGCTATCAAGCAACTACTTCATGTGATAACATGAATCTACTAAGAAAAACTCAAGGTAGGCAATCTCTTGTTTCAAAAACCAAAGAATATCTAGTATGATTACCTTCTTTTTTATTTTAGGAATTTTTCTCTTCTTTAAATGGAGGGAATATGATTGTTTCAAAGATCGAATTGTGAAAAAGATTCTATCTTAATCGGATCTCCTACTTAATCTATAGCATTGATTGTATCTATAGGAGTGGTATTTTTAGGGGCGCATGACCTAGCTAATAAAATCACTCCATAAGTGTTGATGGTCACTGATTGGCCTCTTCACACTTGTATTTTCAAGTAGAAAAGTTCTCAACTACCAAGGGGTAGTAGCTAAATTCACTTTAACAAGCTGCTTACAATCAATATTGGTAGCACGGTAGCCTATGCTTGTTGTAGTAGTCACCTAATAGTTTAAGTAGTTTCATTGCAAAATCTAACCAAAGAGTTTGTATTTCCAAGGCAACAACTAATATTCTCAGTTAAATATCTGCTTATTTTCATCAATCTCTCGGAATTACTGAAATTGGCGTTGTGGTTGCGTGTTGCCGGCGAATGGTGTGTTGCCAGTGGTTCGGTGTCGAGCGTACCTCTTTTCGGGGTTGGCCGGGGCATGCCTTCGGCGCATTTCCTCTTTTTGTTGTTGGCGGTGCGTGCTTTGAGTCCTTCTTCTTTTTCGTGGTCGTTGTAGTCGTGGAGTCCTTTGTTTTCTTTGTATTTGTAGTGCGTATACGCGTGTGTGTGTACGTATGTGCATGTGGGCGGATGTGTATATATATATATGTATATGGGTGTGTGTGCGTGAGTGCGTGTGTGTGTATTTTGTATGTGTGCGCAAGCATGCGATGGGAACGGGGGGCTTATGTACATAATGTATATATTATATATATGTTTTTTATTTTTATTTTTTTTTCTCTGTGTTCGGCGGCCAGCGGTAGCTACGCGTGCTTGGGGGTGGGGGGGATGGTGTGTGTGTGTGTGTGGTGTGTGTGTATTGAGAGAGAGAGAAAAACGTGTTGCGCCTGTACAGGCCGAGAGGGAGAGAGAGAGATATGGCGGGCGGGCTGCTGCTGAAATAGAGCACGAGAGAGGGAAAGGGGATTGAGGGTGTGTGTGTGAGTGTGAGGATGAGGGAGAGGGTGAGGATGAGGGTGTGAGTTTGTGAGTTTGTGGTGTGGAGGGAGAGTGGACTCCGGCTCCGTGCACTGCGCCTTCGGGCTGAAACGGAAGAGAGAGAGAGAGAGAGAGAGAGAGAGAGAGAGAGAGAGAGAGAGAGAGAGAGAGAGAGAGAGAGAGAGAGAGAGAGAGAGAGAGAGAGAGAGAGAGAGAGAGAGAGAGAGAGAGAGAGAGAGAGAGAGAGAGAGATGAGGTGCTTCTAGAGGGAGGGGAAATTCCATAGGGCGGGTGCCCACCGTGGGGGGGGGGGGGGGGTGTCTTATCCTCCGTCTTGCATGTTGTCTCAAGGATGAGAGGAGGGGGAGAAGTCAATAGTGTGGGGGGGGGGGAGAATATTAGCGGGCCAAGGGTGGGGTAATGAGAGGGGGGGGAAGAGTGTGAGAGAGGGAGAGGGTGAGTGTAAGAATACGGGAGAGCGGGGGTTCACATGCGGCTTGACACAGAGGGAGCACGAGAGGAAAAACAAGAGAGGGGTCGGGGTGAGTGATCGAGGCTTGCGCTTGGCCGAGGGGAAATGGAGAGAGAGAGAGAGAGAGGATATTAGAGAGAGGTATGTAGGGAAAATGAGAGAGAGAGGGGGGGGGGGGGGGGGGGGGGGGTAATTTCATTCGATGCCCGCCGGGGGGGGAATAAACTACGGGGGAAAGAGAGAAGGGGTATCTGAAAACGAGGGCGACCGGCCAGGCTGGGGTATAGACAAGCGGGGGCCTGAGGTGATAAGGCTGGCCAATCAAAAGGGGGGGTGGGTGTGTGCCATGCCCGTAGAGGTGTCGTGAGGTTTACCAGGCGGTACTGAGCCTTCCAAGAGTGTCGCCAAGGCTCCAGCAGAGGAAAAATAAGTTTTTTTCTTTTTTTTTCTTTGATTTTCAAAAATCGGCCATCATTATCCCTCTCCCTTTGGCTAGAGGCATTCATGCTTCTAGCCCGTCTTTTGCTTCTTTAGTTGTGGAGTTAGAGGGTTCTCCCTCTTCTGGAATGTCTAGCATGAATTCTGGATCAAACCTAAGAAAATACCTATTCAGTCTCCATCCATTTACCCTAGTCTTGTGAATTCTCTCATCTGCTTCTATCAGCTTATAGCTGCCGTTGTC
This sequence comes from Adiantum capillus-veneris, assembly GCF_014529385.1. Taxonomy (NCBI): domain Eukaryota; kingdom Viridiplantae; phylum Streptophyta; class Polypodiopsida; order Polypodiales; family Pteridaceae; genus Adiantum; species Adiantum capillus-veneris. The sequence continues at coordinate 114,530,173 of NC_140938.1, read as the reverse complement.
ATAGCGTTTCTTGATGATGAATGGCCCTTCCCATCTGGGTTGAAACTTTTTATCCTTCCTGGTGTCAAATCTGTTATCGTATCTCAGCACTTACATACCTTTTTCCATTCCCTTTTCTTTATTTAAGCCCTTGATTGAAAGTGAGCCAACGTCGTTCTTCCTGCGCTGCATAATGATTGATTTCTTCTTCCCTATCTAGTTGGAGTCTGTAATGGAATTTGCCTATTCAATTTGAGACTAGCGGAATTTAATGAGAGTACTTTCAAGAAATGATTTTGTGAGCATAGCGGGTTGACATAATTGAAGATAGCAACATAATCATAGCAATTAGTTAACTTGGCATAGACAAATTCCATTACATTGGTATCAGAGCATTTGGTTTCTCTTTTCTTGCTTAAGAAGAGAGGTCCTTAAGTAGCCTATAAATGGTTGATGTTGTTAATTATAATAGAGTAAGTGGAACTGGGATCTAATATCGATTTTGTTAAGCCCACTATGTGGGGGATGGTGCACACCTCGGGAGCTTTGGACTTAATAGTGGAGTCTTTTTAGACTTGCCTACGGCTTTACCATTATTGAGCCATAAGAAGTCCGAAAGGAGCTAGCCCTTGGAAACTCTGCTATGTTAGACCTACTCCTCTACTCTCTATAATTAACCACTTTGAGCCGTGGGTGTAGATACTTAAGAGCCGATTTTCAAAGGATAAGAGGAGTGGCAACTAAGGTTTTGTATTGCCAAAGCATACACTAAGTATAAACATAAATTTTGTTAACATGGCTGACAATAATCAAGAGAGTAGAATGAACATTGATAGCTTTGATTTTGCACATGAAGGTGCTAGTGATGATGCTCCCATGTTTGTGAATTATCTCGTCACTAGGTTGCAGTAAGATAAGGGCAACCCTGCTTTGCAAGCCGAAGTTACTCAACAACTTCATGCTTATGGAATTTCCGTTCCTCTCCCAGAGGAGAGAGAGCTTAGGAGGCCTCTTGAAGAGACCCCCAAAAGAAGACTCTCTACCATTCGAGAGGAGGAATCCAAAGAGAAAGAAAGCAATGACAGTCTAAGTTCTTCTGAAGATGTGGCTCCACGAAGACGGCGGTCTAGACGATTTCCTACTCCTCCCAAGAGGAAAAGAGCAACCTATAGTCCTTCTCCTCATCACTCTGAAAGGCAAGAGAGGAAACAAAGGAAGAAAAGGGCTAGGAAGAGGTCACACTCTTCTCCTTCTTCTTCACCTTCCTCCTCTTCCGATGAAAGTTATGGCTATTCTCCTAGAGAATACAAGAGGGGAGGACATCGCAAATCATTTCCTGCATGGCGAAGGTCACAAAAGCTAAAGAAGTTCAAGGAGGGAGGAAAGAGTATCTCTTTTCTCACCTACGATGGCACCTTTGGTGCTACCGATAAAGTGTTGGCCTTCATCCAGCAATTTGATGCGGCCTTTGGGGACGAGGGCTTCACAGAGTCCTCCAAGCTACGCCATGTAGCTATGCACTTCAAAAAATCAGCTCGTCAATGGTGGGCTAGCCTTCGTGGCAATGGAGAAGCCCCAAAGACATGGAAAACTCTACGAGTTTCCATCATGAAGCAATTTCTTCCAAGCGATACTAAAGATAAAGTTCTTACCGAATGGCGCGGCTTGAAGATTCTCTCTCATGAGTCTATCAACAAGTATGTAGAAAAGTTTTGGGATTTACATCTCAAAGCTACTGTCTTTCGAAAGATAGACTTTGCCGAGAAAAGACAGCAATTCTGTGCGGGATTACCTGAAGAGATGGCCGAATACATCAACTCTCAACGGCCTGGTACTATTACCGAAGTAATCCATCACACCATGGTTGCTTCACGCATCAATTTCCATCAAGGGGCTAGAAGTAATGTCAAGCCCATGGAAAACAAAGATAAAAATGATGCAAAGGGGAAATCCAATGCTCAAAATAATTCCCAAGGCACTTCCAACAACAACAACAATCGGTCCAAGGAGAAGGGAGCTTACAAAGGTAAAAACAAACTCTCTCCTGAAGAGCTTGAAGATTTTCGCAAGGACCATAAATTTTTCAAGTGTGGGGAGCAAGGACATGGCTATCATTCTTGCCCCAAGAAGAATACTCGTAATGAGACTCCTAGGGCTTCCACCATCGAAGCTCCAAAAGAGGATGCTCATTGCAAAGGATCATCACTCTCCTATGCTTGGGGAAAGGTAAGAGAGCATGATGCCTTCATCTTGTTTGACCCTGGCTCTACTCTCAACTTCATATCAATAGAGTTGGCCACCAAGTTGGGCATTCAAGCTTTTGAGATGGGAGATATAGTAACAGCTGATGAAGCTTTCAAGGGACAACAAGCCTCCGTTACTCCCTTGATTGGGAAGTTGAGGCTTCATGTCCAAAGCTATGTCGACAAAGAATACTTCTTCATCTCTCCTCTCCAACATCAGGATGTTATCCTAGGGGCACCATGGTTTGATCGCATGGCTGCCAACATGAAGTTCCCTGAAAGGAGAATTTACTTCACCTACAGGGGAAAGAACATGTATATAGATGCTAGTGAGCGTGGTCGCACTATTCCACTTGTAAATCCTCAACTGTTGTCATGTTCTCTAAATTCTCTCTCTTGCAAAAGTATTGTCTATGCCAAGTTAACTAATTGCTATGATTATGTTACTATCTTCAATTATGTCAACCCGCTATGCTCACAAAATCATTTCTTGAAAGTACTCTCATTAAATTCCGCTACTCTCAAATTGAATAGGCAAATTCCATTACAGAGTCTCTCCAGATCCAAGATGTGGTTTCGGAGATTTATAATCGAATGGTGTATCTAGCTAGCCAAAACTCGTAAGCTGGCTATTTGTACCTCCATGGGTAGAATTTCCTCCTTCCCATAAACTAGATGGAAAGGGGTGAAACCTAGTGGTGTTCAGAACTTTGTTCTGTAGGCCCAAAGAGCTGCCATGAGATGTTTATCCCAATCCCCTGTGTGATTGTTCACCTGCTTTGTGATGATTTTGCAAATCATTCCATTTACCTTCTCTACCAGACCATTGCATTGTGGATAGTATGGTGTGGAATGCCGGCGTGTGATGCCTAACTTCTTCATCAGTTCTCCCACCAAATCTTCTCTGAACCCTGGTCCTCTGTCTGATATTATCTCAAGAGGAGTGCCAAAACGGCAACAGATATGCTCAAAAATGAACTTTGCTACCTCTTGAGCTGTAATGCGGGTGGTGGCTGTTGCTTCTGCCCATCGAGTCATGTAGTCTACACCCACTATGATGTACAGTTTACCTGATTGGGCCCTTGGTAAAGGACCGATTGTATCTATTCCCCATTTCTCAAATGGACCATATGAGATGATAGGAGTTTGTGGCTCGTAGGTTAATGTTCGATCACTGGCCACTTGACAGGCCTTACATGTTTTACACCAATGGTGTACATCTCTGTTCAAGCTAGGCCAAGAGTATCCTGCTTGTAGAATCTTCCTACTGGTGATGTCTAGAGCAAAATGACCACCGCAGACGCCATCATGGCAACTTGAAATTACCTCTGTGATCTCACTGGAGGTTGGCACTTGCCTGAAAATTTGATCCTTGCCCTTACAATACAAGTGGTCGTTTACAAGGCGGTATCTAGTAGCCTTCCTTACCAGCCACACTGTTTTTGGCCTTTGGTGTATCCTGCTGGACAATCTCCTGTATCTAGAAAACCGATGACATCAGGCATAGCATCACTACCTTGGAAGAGGGGTAGCTTTCGTTTGATTGCTCCTACAGAAATGTCTTGTATTCTTTCTTTGGCTAGAGCATCTGCCTCTTGATTTTCTTCTCTAGGGACATGAAATAGTTTCACTGCTTCAAATTTCTTTATAAGGTCCTTAACTTGGTGGAGTTGACAAAGTAGAACTTGATTCTTACAATCCCAGGTGCCATTTATCTGCCTTATCAAAAGCAAAGCATCGCCAAACACATTTGGGTGCTGAATTCCTTGTGAAATACATTGTTCCAACCCAAGAATTAGGGCTGTATACTCTGCTTCATTGTTGGAGTGGGAGTGTAATACTGCCCGATGGAGAACACTCTTTCTTGTTGTTCATTGAAAATGACTATGCCTGCTGCAGACTGATGCTCCGTCAAAGAAAAGAGAGTGAGCTCTTTCTAGCCTAGGACTCTCTACCATTGGTGTTTCTTCCTTTGCTTCCGTGTTGACCTTCAGCTTCTTCTCATAATGGTGATGAGTGAGAATTCCAGCTAAACTAGCCATGGTGGAGTTTTCTACTTGCATGGTGTAGTCAAACTCTTGTAATCTAATCAATCACTTTGAGATCCTAGATGAGACATCCATGTGTCGCATTACGTATGGGAAAACCTCTCCTATTGTGAGGATTACAAATGGTCTACGCAGGAGATAGGAGCGGAACTTTGTGGTAGCAAACATTAGTGCCAGAACCATGTGTTCTACTCTAGTAAATCCCTTTTTTGACAGGGGTCATGACACGACTAGAGAAGTAAATAGGATGCATGAAAGAAGTTTTGGGGTCCTTTTGCATTAGCACGGCTCTGAGTGTATCACTTCCCACACTAGGGTTCACATAAAATGGCTCGTCCCACTTAGGAGGTGAAATAGTGGGAAGCTTAGCTAGGATTTGCTTTACCTCAGTAAACTGCTGCTCATTCTCTTCACTCCATGAGAAGACATCCCTCTGGGTGAGTTGTTGTAGGGGAAGGACCACTTGAGATAGCAAGTGAATGAACCTGCTTAAGTATCTTACCTTTTGAAAGAAAGAAACCATCTGCTTAGCAATGGTGGGTGACGATAAAGATACTAGGGCCTGAATCTTGCTAGGGTCCAGCCTCGATCCCCTTTGCTGAAATTACATGACCAAGGAGAGTGACTTTGCTTTCACCAATGTGACACTTATCCATGTTAAGTTGGCCACCCAAGGTTTGCATCCTGGTTAAGCCATCATAGTCTTTGCTTAAATGAAGGGCTCGTGAGCTATAGAAGAAAAATCATCTATGAACACCCGTATTGATGTCCCAAAGTAGGGTTGGAAAACAAAAGTCACATAGCGTTGAAATGTAGCCGGGGCGTTAGTGAGGCCAAACGGAATCACCCTGTAGAAAAAACATCCCCAAGGTGTGATGAAGGTTGTCTTCTTCTGATCTTCCTCTACAATGCTAATCTGGAAGTATCATGAGTAGCCATCACACTCTGTGTACCGCTCATGACTTGCCACTTCATTGAGTATTTCATCCTGGAATGGGAGAGGAAAGTGATCCCTCTTTGTGGCTGCATTGAGAGGTTTATAATCCACACAGACTCTCCACTTACCTTTTTTTTTTTTGGTGTGACTACTACCGGGGAGACCCATTCTGAGTCTTTGACAGAGTAGATGAAACCTGCTTGTAGCAAACTTCTCACTTCTTTAAGCAGTGCCTCTTGTTGGATTACTCCAAGTCTTCTGAGCTTTTGTACTACGGGTTTACTGCCTTCCTTGAGCTTTATGTGGTGTTGAACTACTGTAATTCGTGTGATCTTATCATAGCCATCAATGAACAAAGTAGTGAAGTTACCTATCATGGAGACGTACTCCTTCCTTTCTTCATTGGTTAACTCATTTGAGAGCATTTTTCGTAACTTACCTGCATCCTCCAAGGACTGCATACCTGATGATCCCTCTTGGTTTGTCAAGGGTGTTTCAGATTGTGTGAATCTGTTTGGGTCTTTAAGAATGACCCCCATCAATTCGATGCTACTGTCACTTCCGTTGGTGGTGGTCGTCTCTTCTCCTGAGATAGACGAGTAGTCGCTGGTGGAATCATCTTTTGAAGCCTCCAAGATCATGTTGCGCTGCTTTCCAGTCCTCATGTCGTAGAATATGGACTTCCCTTTAGCGTCCTTCATCTGAATCATCGCGGTGCTCCAATCTTGTTTAGCTTCCATATCCATAAGCCAAGGCCTCCCAAGAATGATGGGTATCCCTCCCCTTTGTGTGGCATGACGAAGATGTCTACCTCCACTTCTGTATTGAATGCTTTTACTTTGACCGCATTTACAATGCCCGTGCATTTCACTCTTACATTGTTTGCCATCTTGGCTCGGTTGGGTGCTGGCCTACTTACCTCTAGACCTAGATGGTGCATCATCTTTTCACTCATGGCGCATATTTGTGCTCCACCATCTATGTATACATTTGAGATTCGTTGCCCCTTGATGTGAGTGTCCATGGTTGCTAGGATGTCGTCGAGATCTCTTCTAGAGATAGCCCCCGCTATCTTGGGCCTTGATTTCCTGGTACTTACCATTTTTGTCCATTGCCTCCTGATTCTAGGTGCAAGGTGGAGTAATTGGGGCCAAGTTATCTTCAGGCCCTGCATTAACACATACTGAACTAAGTCATAGGGTTTTGCATACTCACCTAGTGAGAATTCCACGATGTCTATCTTCTGCTGCGGTTTAGTTGCTTGCTTGCTAGACTCGGCCTTCCCTTTCATCTTCTCTTCTCTTTGAGATGCTTCCTCATGCCTGGCACGCTTCACTCCCATAGCATCCACTTCTTCTACCTTCGCTTTTCCTTCGTGCTTCTCTCGAACTGATTCTTCTACCTTTGCCTTCCCTTTAGCCTCCAAGCTAATAACACCCATCGCTTGGTTCACAGTAGGTGGTGGAGGTAGTGGTGGAATGAGAGGTTGGGATGGTGGTTGCTATTGTACAGGTGGTCAAAGGATTTGGACCGGTGGGATCGGTCCTCGTTGCCTAGGTGGTGATGGTCTTGCTCTTGGCGGAGAGATCTAATTTTGTCTCCCCCCTCTATTGAAATTCTGCCTCCTCGGGTGTGAGCAGTAGTACATTCCATGGACATCTTCCCCGCAATTGTAATAGTGGTACTCTTGGTTTTGCCTTTGTTGTCCTCTTCCTTGTTCTGGATTCATGCCAGCTGCATGCCCTTGCTGCACCATATGCACATATAAACTCTCTAGTTGGGTGGTGATGCAACTTAGCAGGTCTTGCTGCTCTTCTGATGCCTCCTGCGGTTGGAATCTATGATTGGTTGTTGCAGCCACTGGGGTTGGTCGGGTCGAGCTTGTTTCCTCTGACTCGTTTACTCTTGCTTGCATGTGCAGCTTCTTGTCTTTAAGGCAAGCTACTTCGACTGCCAACTCATATGTTGCAAGAAACCTTCCCTTCACCTTCTCCTAAGCGACCACCATAGACCAGCAATGAAACGGTCCTTCTTTAGGAAATTAGGCGCTCATTTTCCTTCCTCCAATGAGGCAACCCATCTCTCCCATATGTCCAAAAATTTGGACTCGTAGGTGGCATACTCCAGCAGACCTCCCTGTTTTAATTCTCTCAGTAGCTGCCATAGCTTCTCCGAGGTTGTGCCTCCACCGAACCTCTTTACAAAATCAGCCCTTAACACATCCCATGCATTCTTGGTGGCTTGAGGCAATGCATTATACCAGGACTTGGCCTCTACTTTCATCAGTAGAGGAAAAACTCTAAGTTGTGAAGCGTCATCATCTTTGTTGGAGACGAAACAAGCAATGTCGAAATCATCCAAAAAGTTGGTGGTGAGATCCTCTCCCTTCTTTCCACTGAACGTGGGGAAAGAAACACTTGCCATGGTAGTGACTCAGGAAATTACAAACCTTTTTTTCTCTCTTTTTTTTTTATAACATTAACAACATTAGCGGCTCATAGCGGCTTTTTACAGGGGTGGGTGGATAGGTTTAAACAGGATAAAGATAGAGACATTAAAGGAATGACGGTAATCCAATATGAGGAGAATGATAGGGTTCGGGGAATTGAGGATTTCTCATAGTACCGCCGCACCGAATAGGTAAACGATCTTCTGTTGGTAGAAGACTTTCCTATCTACATAGATATTCACATGCATATACTGCAGGATCTGAACACGAATGCCGTCGGCCCGTTTTCCATCATGCACAGAGGGTGGAATACTTACTTATACTCTTACCATGCCAGTGTTGATGAGTTGGAACATCCACAAGAGGTCGTCGCCTTTCATGGGCTCTACCTTTCCTTCGTTGCCCAGCACGTACGGGGTGATGGCGACGCGTCTGACCACTCCCAGCCTCTTGGCTAATAGCAATTGCAGGTAATTTCCGTAGTCGGCGTGATGCATGAATTCTACTCCATTCAGTTGCAACTCGTCCCCATTCCACTGGGTTTCTCCCGTGGTAGAAAGCTTCTTCAGGATAAGTTGTACAGGGAGAGGAGGAAGATCCTCCACTCGTTTTCCAAAACAGCGAGAGCAGTAGCCGAACCACTCTTCTCTAGGACATGGGAATCTTCTTACCAATTCTTCTTCAGGATTGTCGAAGTGTATTGGTAGCACTCGCATGCGTTGTGAAAATCGGTAGGCGACCTTCCGCCGCTTAGCTTCGGATGACTATCTCTTTGGCAAGCTAGGTACAACCCGGCTTTCTGAGCTTGAAGCACTTGCTTGGACAGATGCTTCTCCCTTCGGGGTCATGTGTTTCTAGACTCAGATATTGGCTTAACTCATCCTTACCTTTGGCTCAAGCAGCCCCTTTAGGCCACTTTGGAGTTATAACTTTGACTGCAGTTTCTTTAAGGAAAAGAGGCCTCATCCCTTCCTTGATGTGGATGACTTCTTCGCGATGAATGTCAATGTAAATGATTTCAGCCCTTTCGCTGCCTTCGTTGCTAGAACTCATTGACAGTGTGCCTTGGTTGATAGAAGTGATGGCACTTTACTGACCTCCCACCTGATGCTCTCAATTTATGGCTAGAATGAGCAACACGAGATGGAGAATTTACCTCCTGAATACTGACAACGTTGTAGCCTGGCAGAAGTACTTTAATGAAGGCAGCTAGTGCCTCCTTCATCTCCTCTTCTTCCGTCCTCCAGTTAGAAAATTCCTTCAGCCATTCGTCCATGATTGATAGTGGGCATCACTTTCAGCATTGTAAACTAAAGGGTCTTAAAAATCCCTCCTTCGTGGGGGCACCAAATGACGGGAGCAAAGCAAACCCCGAACCCCGACAGCCTCTAAAACATCGGGGGCCGAATGGCGCGCCTCGAGCTTATCATGGTAAAGCGAACAGGGGCACCACCTAGCTTTAAGCGGCTAGGACACTAACCACAATGATATGAACACCACAAACTTACACACACACACACACACACACAGATTTGCAAATGATGAAAATCCTCAGGAGTGTGAGGGAGAATTATTTCTGCAGTATTTACAAATGGCACGCCATGGTGGTAGAGAGGTAGGGAGAGGAGGTGGTGCAAACTAGTTGGTGCATTTTCTAAGACTTCTCAATGATTGTGAAGCTTGCTACCAAGAGCGTGTATACATGTGTGCATCGACCTTTGGAGTCGAGAGATGGACGTGGCTCCCTTCGCATGGTGCAATTCCCAAGGCAAACCCAACACACAAGCCTCCTCTCCGCGATGGTGATAGTGTCAACTCTTCCCCCTACACTCTACCAAGTGGTGACTTCTCATGGACTGCCCTCCCCCCTGATAGTGACCTCTCAGTGCCTGCTTGGATTATGGTAATCCTAGTGTGATTAGGGTAAGCTTAATCGGGGAGACAAAGCAAGTGGTGGCCCTGGTGTGGTTGACCCTTGCTTTGTTTTGGGAGGTTATTAAAAGATGGGAATCTCTAGGTGGGCCTTTGTGACCATCACCTAAAGAGAGGAAATTTAGAAAGTGGGTTTTTTACAATAACTCGGGTGAAAACTGAAGAAATGATGAAAACACCCTATAAATTACTAAAATTGGCGTTGTGGTTGCGTGTTTCCGGTGAATGGTGTGATGCTGGTGCGTTGATGTCGAGCCTACTTCTTTTCGGGGTCGGCCAGGGCATGCCTTCAACGCAATTTCTCTTTTTGTTGTTGGCGGTGCATGCTTTGAGTCCTTCTTTTTCGTGGTCGTCGTAGTCGTGGAGTCCTTCATTTTCTTTGTATTTGTAGTGCGTATACGCGTGTGTGTACGTATGTGCATGTGGGAGGATGTGTATATATATATGTATATGGGTGTGTGTACGTGAGTGCGTGTGTGTGTATTTGTATGTGTGCGCAAGCATGCGGTGGGAACGGGGGGCTTATGTACATAATGTATATATTATATATTTGTTTTTTATATATATATTTTTTGTCTGTGTTCGGCGGCTAGCAGCAGCTACGCGTGCTTGGGGGTGGGGGGGATGGTGTGTGTGTGTGTGTCTGTGTGGTGTGTGTATTGAGAGAGAGAAAAACGTGTTGCGCCTGTACAAGCCGAGAGGGAGAGAGAGAGATATGGCGGGCGGGCTGCCTGCAGAAACAGAGCGCGAGAGAGGGAGAGGGTGAGGATGAGGGGTGTGGAGGGAGAGTGGGCTCCGGCTCCGTGCACTGCGCCTTGGGGCTGAAACGGAAGAGAGAGAGAGAGAGAGAGGATGAGGTGGCACTAGAGGGAGGGGAAATTCCATAGGGTGGGTGCCCACCGTGGGGGGGGATGAGAGTGTGTGAGGGGGGGGGGGGGGGGGGGGGTGTCTTATCCTCCGTCTTGCATGCTGTCTCAAGGATGAGAGGAGGGGGAGAAGTCAATGGTGTGGGGGGGGGATAGAGGGTGGGGATAGCGGGCCAAGGGGAGGGTGAGTGAGGCCGAGGGGAGGGTGAGGCGAGTGGGTGGGGAAGAGGGGGGGGGAGAATATTAGCGGGCCAAGGGTGGGGTAATGAGAAGGGGGGGGGGGGGGGGGGGGAAGAGTGTGAGAGAGGGAGAGGGTGAGTGTAAGAATACGGGAGATCGGGGGTTCACATGCGAGTCGACACAGAGGGAGCATGAGAGGAAAAACGAGAGAGGGGTTGGGGTGAGTGATCGAGGCTTGCGCCTGGCCGAGGGGAAATGGCGATAGAGAGAGAGGATATTGGAGAGAGGTATGTAGGGAAAATGAGAGAGAGAGGGGGGGGGGGTTATTTCATCCGATGCCCGCCGAGGGGGGGAGGGGGAATAAACTACGGGGGAACGAGAGAAGGGGTATCTGAAACCGAGGGCGGCCGGCCACGCTGGGGTATAGACAAGCGGGGGCCTGAGGTGATAAGGCCGGCCAATCAAAAGGGGGGGGGGGGGGGGGGGGTGTGCGCCATGCCCGTAGAGGTGTCGTGAGGTTTACCAGGCGGTACCGAGCCTTCCAACAGTGTCGCCAAGGCTCCAGCAAAGGAAAAATAAGTTTTTTTTTGTTTTTCTTTTATTTTAAAAAATCCGCCATCAACGTGTATGATTTCTATGATGAGAAAATGGCCTTTTAAGCATTTGGGCATGAAGTAGATGCCTTGGACATGCCATATGTGAGGCCAAATCTTGCGAGGAGACTCTAACTATGCATTTTGACTTCATCTGATGTCTTCAAACGATCCAATTTGCATGAAACTTGGTGTATGAGATGTAATGAGAATTTGAGAAGAGATGGTATGGTCAAGTGGTGCAAAACCTGTGTAAATGGGACAGTTAGACATCATACACGTATGGTGTCTAGAATGCAAAAATCAGAATCTAATGCCTTGGGAGAATGTGTGCTAGTGCAACAAGCCTATCTAGCTTTGGTTCAACCTTAAAACACATGTGTTTAGCATAAAAACTCCTTGTTTGTCATTTTAGTTTCCAAAATGGATTGTTGTCTTTGGAGATAACCTTCTCTGGTGATTTTTCTTGAGATCATTCTACTAAGCTTGAAGATGCATTAGAGCAACTTCCCATGGCTCCGATGTAACCGTTGGCTTTATGGATACCGTTTTTGGTGATTTGTCGCTAAATTTGTGTCTTTTTGTGAGGAGAAGGTTGGAGAAGATTTCCCTGGAGGTTTGACCATAAGTTTTGGTTATGGATGATATGTCAATGATGCCTGTGATGTTTGGTGGCAAATGGACGCATCGCTTGTCCGTGAGGGCCAAATCACGCTTTGCATATCCGAAGCCTAACTTGATGTTTTGGCTCTCTTTTTGATGATAGATTTCTTTAACGCGATGCTACATTGTCGATTTTGGGAGTTTTTTGCGCCAAAGTGAGTATAGAACAAGAAGATCATATGGTAACGAGTCTACCTCTCATGTTTGGCGCTAGTTGATGTGTCATGTTCATTGTACAAATTTGTAGAAAGTCTGCACGCTCTAGGTCTCTCAAGCTCTCTTTCACCTGTGAATGGTGAAAATGAGCTAAGAAGTGGGCCCAAATTATCTTATATCGGGGTTCCCCAAACCACTTGTTACCAAACTTGACATGTGCTCCTCTCATGTCGCGAAATGCACTTTAGGCTTAGAAATTTCTTCATTTGGACTTCGTTTGCTCTGTTTTTCATTTCATTCAACAAATTACCAAACCGAGCTTTTCGCAACTTTCTCATAATTGCAACCCATCTTCACGATAAGCTGTCGTTGACTTACTGATCACTCCCATATTATTCTTTTGTCACTTGCTATTTTACTTGCTTTTTCTATTTTTCTTTGTTTCTCTCTAGAAAATAAACAAAAAATAAAGGAAAAAAGATAACTTGACCTAAAAAATATCCATAAATCAAAATAACTAGAAAATAGCATAATAAATCACTATATACATCCATCTATAGTATTTTTGGCCAGATTGTTCCGTTTTCTTACTTTTTTAGCATGAAAATTGTGATTTTTACATATGTACACACACCTAGGGGCTCATCTTTGGTGTTCGTCCTCTATTTACTATTGCACCACATTAATTAAGGGCATATATACTTGGGTTTACCAAAATTCTCTCAATCAAACATGCAAAAAACCAAAATAATGGAAAACAGTGCCCCCTTTTTGCATTAGTAAGCCTGTCGGGTCTTGAGATCAGCCGCAGGTTAGAGGAGCTGTAAACGCCGACTTTAGAGGAAGGAGATGCAAATGAGCGTGAGTGTGAGGGTCAATGGGAAGATTCTGAGGCATGCATGCAAAAACAAAGTTGGAGCCGACTTGCAGGGCCGCTAGTTGTAGAGGAGATGCCCGAGAGACTGGAGCAACTCAGATCAGAGCCAGGCCTGAGCTTGGGAAGTTTGTTGCGGCCATAGGAAAAAACAAGAAGTGTCGAGTGCGTGGGAGAAGAGTAGGGGTCTTCTCAAGGCGTGCATACCTGCTGTTTACAAAGGGAGACACTTGCAGGCTTCCCGAGAGTAATTGAAGAGTGTTAGAGTGTGGTAAAGAGGAGCTCTAGCGCATGTAAATGGTTGTCCAGATGTTGCACTAATTTGATATAAAGCCACCATTGTACACATTCATTCCAAGTTTATCGAGTGACGTGATCTCCATAGTCTTCGTTTTTTATGGGCGTGCTTTTTGTTCTTTTTTTCTCGTATGCTTATATTTGTATGTACTATGTGAAATCTCTTTCCATGGGTATGGGATATGCCATGAGGATGCAAGCTTGTAGGACAACTTGTGTTTGCTAGTGGATTAAGCCGAGTGCTCAAATTCAGGATTGTATATCTGTGAGTGTTGTGCATGCTAAAGGTTTGACAAGGATTGTGTCCTTGTCGAGATGCATATATGGGCAGATATGGTGTTTGAAGAGGTTGTAGATAGAAGCTACAATGATTTTCTTTGCCATTGAGGACATGTTGTGAGGGTTTGCTGGGTTCGGGCAAGGGAAATAGTCGGTTGCAGATTGTGTATCGTGGTGTGTGTTTGCTAGGGGATAGGGGTGTTGTGATACCACAGGGCTATAGAGAGGCATTCATTCAGTGTGCTGGGTGTTTTCCAATTTCCCCCTTTCCATCTTGTGGTGCCCCCATTGACGATCACAATGATCGCTCAAGTGATGACGTGGTGCAATAACATGGTGCCAGATTGTGAGTTAGTGTTCTCAGGTAAGCAAGATGCTGAAGATTGGATGTCAGACGTGGAGCTCTGGATGTTGTCGATGCAAATGGTGACCGATGAAGCCATGTCAAGGGTTGTGCCTTTGGTGATGCGAGGGAATGCCAAAGCTTGGTTCAAGGGGCTGGAAGTTCCTGATAGGCAGTCATGGAAGGTAATTCGAGCTCGGTTTATCCAAGACTTCAAGCAGAGAATTTCACCTGCAAAATTGGACGCAAAATTGAAGGCATTGAAGCAAGATGTAATTGGTGAGTTTGCAAATTTTTTAAAGCAACTTGAAGAAATTTGGCAGCAATTAGAAGCTGCTGCACAGTCCCAAGGCAACGACTACTTCAAATTAGAGAGGTTTTTGGAGTGCTTACATCCCAAGATTCGAGATACGGTGGAGTTTGCTGGTGCGGAGTCCTATGAGGATGCAGTGTACGTTGCCAAAGTGAAGAGTAGAAAGACGAAGAAGATATTGGAGATGGGTTTGCTCAAGCCTAGTCATTATGAAGTTGTTTGGACGACCCCACAACAAGCAATGCAAGTACAAACAGTTCACAGTTCCCGACATGCAGCGGTTACAAGTTCTCCATGGGTAAGCTCTATTCCATATCATGTTTCATTGGTGCCCCCCATGTGGTATACATACATGCCTTCAAAGGAGGACCTCATCAACGAGGATGAAGGATGCATAAACAAGGGTATGCATGAAGAAGAGACATAAGACGTCGTTGGTTCTCAGTTCTAAGTAGAGGGTAAAGATCATTAAGTGATAGAGGAGATGAAGCCGACTATGCAAGTGTCACATGATCCAATTGTAGAGGCAGATACAAATATGGAAGTTTCTCAAGTAGTCGACAAAAAAACGAGTGATGTCTAAGACCAGGGGGTTGGGCAACCCTCTCTTATGCCTTGGGATGGTGAGGCTTTGCCGACTAGAGAGGTAAGCTCTGAGGATGAAGTTGATTGGGGGTTTGATGAGCCAATAGTCAGTATAGATGAGGAGTCACATGTTCTTGTTGCTAAATCTATGGCCAGCATGAAGATTAAGCAAGACCTTACACCTCCTCCAGTGTCAAAAAAAAAAGCACACGTGATTTTTCTTAAGCCTTTGTGTGATGTCAAAGCGGACAATCAAGTTTGGGATGCAGCAAAAGAAATAGAGGATAAAATAGTCAACAAGGGAGGTTCTATGGACTTGGGATTGATGGCGAGAGACATCCAGACTATGTGCAAACAGATTTGTGCCGATGGGTTGATAGTTATGCTTTTAAGGGTTGCTTTTTTGCACGTTTTATGCCAGATACTATGCTCTTTGCAAGGAGTTTTTGATATGAAGACTTCTTCACTCGATATTG
Organism: Adiantum capillus-veneris; assembly: GCF_014529385.1. Classification (NCBI taxonomy): domain Eukaryota; kingdom Viridiplantae; phylum Streptophyta; class Polypodiopsida; order Polypodiales; family Pteridaceae; genus Adiantum; species Adiantum capillus-veneris. The sequence continues at coordinate 114,514,960 of NC_140938.1, read as the reverse complement.
GTATGGTTGCCTGGGACTCTATAGGAGTCTCTCATATGGGTGGGGATGCTTATCATGTGCACAACGACCATTGCTCGATACAAGTTGAAGAGGAGGAATGTTATGAAGAGCTTTTATCATGCTCTATGTGTAGGTTTAGAGATGTATTACGAGCACATGTTTCATATATTTTACAGATGCATGGCTTTGGCCAACGATTTATTTTTTATCTAGGTGGAGTGCCAATCATGGTTGGGAGAGCATATGGCTTTCCATTTGATTTGGGGGGATTCTACTGCTGATAAAATCTCTCTCTTTATCTATCTACTGCTTATATACATACTAAGTATCACTTTTCTAATATGCAATAATCTATTATCTAAATAATGCTATAGTTGAGTATGAATGCTCAATGAGGGGTTGGGCAATGATGGTACAGCTGAAGATGGTCAGCCTATGGAAGTGCAAGAAGCCTAGGCATGGCAGTTTGCAAGCAAATGATGGGAACATTGGGCAGGTATTTGATGCAGTTAGGAGACAATGCATAGGGATGGAGCACTCGCTAGTAGAAGCTGCAAGTATTTTTTTCTATCACAAGACACTCTACTTGACAGGAATACCTTTCACTTGGAGGGCATTGAAGCTCATTGAAACTATGGTGATGGGGCTTTTCAATTGGCTAGCACATTCAGTTAAATACAGAGGCCAAAGCAATGGTCGTCTTTTTCCCCGCAGCAACACGAGTGGCAGAGGACCATTGCGGGGATTGATGTTTGCTAGGGATGGTGTCTTGGTCATTGCCATGAAGTTTAGGTGAAGGAGTGCGATGTTCAACATGATCATGGTCCTTCTCGTGGGAAAGCGGCCCAACTCACAGAGCTTGATAAAAAAAGGAAGTTTTGCAAGGTAGTGGGCATGCAGGGGAAAAATGCCATATGGATGGAGGGAGGCCGAGAGAAAAAAGAGAGAACGCTGCATGGTGGGCCAAAGAAGAGCCGGGGCTTCAGGGGCGGTATGGTAGAGCCTTCAAGAGCACAAGGGGGGGGGGGGGGGGGGACTTGCATGCGGTGTAGGGGTAGAAGAAGCAAACCATGTGCAGGGCCGCCAGGGCATGAAATGAAGGAGATGCCAGCAAGGAGCTCAGGGCCGCTTTGAGGAGAGCAGGGCCAAGATCAACTACAGGTTAGAGGAGCTACAAAGGCTGACTTCAGAGGAAGGAGCTGCAAATGAGCGCGGGCCTGAGGGTCAACGGGAAAATTTTGAGGCATGCATACAAAAACAAAGTTGGTGCCGAGTTGCAGGGCTGCCAGTTGTAGAGGAGATGGCCGGGAGACTGTAGCAACTCAGATTAGAGCCAGGCCGTGAGCTTGGGAAGTTTGTTGTGGCCATAGGAAAAAACAAGAAGTGTCCGAGTGCATGGGAGAAGAGTAGAGGTCTTCTCAAGGCGTGCATACCTGCTGTTTACAAAGGGTGACACTTGCAGGCTGCCCGATAATAATTGAAGAGTGTCAGAGTGTGGTAAAGAGGAGCTTTAGCGCATGTAAAGGGTTGGCCAGATGCTGCACTAAAGGATGTTTTTGATATAAAGCCACCATTGTACACATTCATACCAAGTTTATCAAGTGACGTGATCTCCATAGTCTTGGTTGTTTATGGGTGTGCTTTTTGTTCTTTTTTTCTCCTATGCTTACATTTGTATGTACTATGTGAAATCTCTTTCCGTGGGTATGGGATATGCCATGAGGATGCAAGCCTGTAGGCCAACTTGTGGTTGCTAGTGGATAAAGGTGTGTGCTCAAATTCGGGATTGTATATCTGTGAGTGTTGGGCATGCTAAAGGTTTGGCAAGGGATTGTGTCCTTGTTGAGATGCATATATGGGCAGATATGGTGTTTGAAGAGGTTGTAGATAGAAGCTACAATGATTTTCTTTGCCATTGGGTGCATGTTGTCAGGGTTGGCTGGGTTCGGGCAAGGGAAATAGTCATTTGCAGATTGTGTACCATGGTGTGTGTTTGCTAGGGGATAGGGGTGCTGTGAAATCACTGGGCTATAGAGAGGCATTCACTGAGTGTGTTGGGTGTTTTCCAACTTCTCCCTTTCCAACATTTTGACCATAGGAGAGTGTTCTTAGACCATAGGGCCTTCTGCTGTAGTTTTCAAGACCTTTTTCATGATGGATTGTGATTTTGGTACCTTTCTGGATTGCAACCAAAGTTGGTAGGATAGTGCCCCTAGATGTGTTGGACCTCCTCGTAGACTTTAACACTAGGTTGGTAACCTAACAGGACATAAAAGTGTCCTTTCAGGGTTTTGAGAAAAACCTCCAAAACCATAGTAGATCCACTCATTTTGTAAAATCCTTTCATGAGGTTATAGTTCAAGGCCTACTAAACATGGAAAAATTAAGAAACTTGTAAAATTTCTCATCTTTTGGTCACACCAAGCGTTTTGTTGCATAAAAATAAGATTAGAGATTTTTGTAGGACTTGAGATAAATTCCCTAGTTAACTTCAATGGGTTGGTGATCAGAACATATGATTACTTCTCACTCACTATTTTTTGTTTTGCCAAAATAAATAGGTACAAAAAAATTGAATTTTTACCATTCTGCAAACCTATCATCAAAGTTTCTATAGCCACGCTCAATACAAATAATATATGCATGTTTTCTTAGTTCCCTATTGTCCTTTATGTTCATAAGGAGCCATGGAGCATGTCAAAAGAATAATACATCTCTTACCAAGGGGAATCTTGGGGACAAAGATGAAGTGTTAAATACAGCAAACATGAAAAAACTGGGTTGAACATTATGAGTTGTAGAATCCCATGGAAACTATTCAATATCTAGCCAAATTTGATCCTTATGGCTAGATATGGTTACTACCTACAAAATGCATGTAGTTGTCACAAGAAACTAACAATTGTCTCATGAGCTGAAAAAAACTCGACATTTTTTTGGAATATCAATTCCATCTTTAACATTGTCCTTGCACAACATTTCACAACCTAAACTGTGTGAAAAAACGGATCCTGTTTTTGGCTTTTTTCAACTTTTTGCAACTATCCCACTCTAGAATTCATGTTTGTGAGGTCTATAATGCTAGAGAACTATCTTTAGTAGTCCTCAACATGTCCTGATGCTTCTAGGGAGAAATAAATAATAAAGTTCTAAGTTATGACCACATTACAAAAATTATCAAGTCCTGTTTTTTAGCCCATTTTAGCTCTTCTATGATTTTTTGGGTGGATTTCATGATATCCAAATTCATTTTTGATTTTCTATGTCGCATATTGTAACATAAAGCTAACATTCCTTGAGTTTTGGGGCACCTAATACCATATTTTGCATTGTACACAACGATGGTTGATTGTTTCAATTATGGAAGAAAACGAAACATTCTAGTATATCAAGTATAGATAGATAGCACCTCAAAATCCATTTTGAAACTCTTGACATAATTCAAGGAAAATGGTCACTTCACAGGACATAAAAGTGTCCAGGACTTAAAAGTGTCCCATTACCAACCTAGTGTTAATTCGTTGCATATCGAGTCCATTCGAGTGTAGAAATGGCGTGATGGCTTAGAGCGGTGAGAAAGGACATAGGCCGATTTCCCTGATCATTGAGTGTTGGTTTGCTTGTTGAGTTGGTGTGTTTGCTTGTTAAGAGTTCACTTCTTGAAATTGACAACCTCAAAGAGTCTTTATGTCCCATCAGAGTCACTTCCCTGAGTATTGACATTATGTTAGTGACAGATTGCTATGCTACAGACGTGCATCACTACGACCCGCGAACATTGGCTCTGCTGCCGGGGATGATGATCCTTAGATGGTGAGTGACCTAGTGCGTATTTGGAGCGTTCTTTTTGAAGGTTTTTCTTTCCATTCCATTTACACCTAAGTAGTGAAGCAATTAGACATGGGGTTTAGTGCTTGGTAGAGTCTAGAAGTTGATTTTCTTTAGAGATAAAGAGGGTTGTGAATGAGATAGCCAAAAGAATTTCATTCTTTGATTTTCTCTATGCTTTCAAAGTGTTGTTTCTTTTTTTGTTTTGACTTTATTTTGTACCGTTGTTTTTGTTTTTATTTCAATACTTAGGAGTAGGGTAAGTAGAAATTACCACCATAAAATTTGGGCTAAAAGATTGAGGGAAAAAAGGGTGAAAACCATATTTTGGCCTAAATGACCATAACTCTCCCCTTCCTAGTTGGAGTTCTTCTGGATGACGGTGTGTCGCTATAGGGTATATGATGTGCATAGGAACCAACATTGTGCTAATGATGGCTATGCAATGCAGCCCTGTATACATACTCACACAATGCATGGAAAAATTGAGGATGTGCATGAGGAAGGTATAAGCATGATGCTTATTGGAATTTGATGTTGAGGTTTCCAGTGAAAGTATGAATATTGTGAGAGTGGTGAAATATTAAGCTCTCCAGTTTGGCTGCTCTCTCTTTGATAGTCTATAGATATTGAAGCCCGTGGAACCATTGGGATGTGTGTCACCTTTGTGAGTTGTGGATGGCCTTTGTTTAGATATCCAAATTGGAGTTTGGCAGACACTCTTAGGAAAACTTAACTACGCATATGGTTTGATTGGTACATGCTTGTGGTTGGCTTTTCAAAGTTTGTAATGGAGGGATTTCCTCGAGTTTTTGTTTTGGAATCGAGATTTGTGTATGTTTAATTTGGGCCATAAGTAGTTGCTTTGGTAACCCATATTTTCTTAAGGATAAACTATGATTTTAGCTTGCGGGTTGTAGTGGAATTCAATGGAGAGATATCTTGGAATCGACTTTGTTGAAACCTTGAGACTTTATCCTTTCTGATCCATATCTGCTTGGTATCTTTGGCAGGTAGAATAGGTGGGAGTTGTCATGGTACCCTGTCGTGAATTCCCATGGATTTTTTCTCACTTGTTGAACTTTTTTCCTGGGAAGAGTAGTCGCTATAATGACTTTCTTTGCTTGCTTTGTTGGTCTCTTTGGAACCCATTGTTAGACAGTTGTTGTTTGTAAGGGTTGCTTGCCTTTATCCGTCGAGTGCATCACGGATGATCTGTCTGCAGCTAAAGTAGCAAAAGGAACTTGCTGTTTTCCTAAAGCAGATTGGATGTTGACTGTATTAGAGATCCAATCAAGTTGTACATTGTACCTTCTTTGCCACGGTTGCCCAAGCAATAAAGGATATTGTGTGGGCTTATCTTCTACCACATAAAACCTATGCATACAGACATATTGTTAATCTATACCAAGAGCTTTGTCCAACCCATTACCTTGATTGAGTGCTTTGAATAAGTGTGAAGTTCTTGTTGTGCTGATTGTAATTAATTGTCAAGTTGGAGTTTCTTGTTAAGGATGTAGGAGAGCAGATTACCTTGAGAACCTGAATCAAGCATTTCATCGCTTCCACTTGATTGCATCCTAGTTTGATAGTAATTGCAGGATCCTACATATCCTTTGCTTCAAATTCTATTACTTTAATTTCATTAATCGTTAGGGGAGGCCCATGTTGTAGTTTCTATCAAAGAGGCTTTCGCTTAGGTATTCTATTCTTTCCTTGGCCTCTGTTTGTGCTTCAACAAGAATCTGCTAGTTTTCTTGGGTCCGTTTCTTTTTCTTGTGGATGTTTAGAAGTATATCCTAGGTTAGGGGTGATTGAAATTCTTTTAACTGACATCCACTAATCTAGTTGGGCATTTTGTCACCGTCTAATGTAGCAAGTTTAACGGTGCCACTTGCTGATAAGTCTTTGATCACAAATGGTTCCATTCTTGCTTCTTTAGCTTCTTGGCGTGTTGTTTTAAAGTGTAAATTAGGACATAATCACATGTTTTGAATTATTTTGAGCATACATGCTTATCAAAAAACTCTTTTTGCCTCTATTTTTGCGCATAGTTGGAGGCTACTACCTATAAGCAAAGCTCATCTAGCCTTTCAAGGTCATCTATCCGTGAAGACATTTCATGGCCTGTCCACTCAAGTTTTTTGGCTGCTCTTAGTGTTGGGATTAGGAATTCCATATGCAAGATATCGTTAAAACCAAATACCATGTTGTACGGTGTCGTTCCAATCGAGGTTTTATAAGGAATTCTATAAGCCCATAGTGTCCAATGTAGATTTTGATCCCAATCTGTTCTTGACTCTGAGGCTATTTTTGTTAAGATTGTACACAGAGTCTTATTTGTAGCTTGTGCCTGCCCATTAGCTTCTGGGTGGTACGGGGGAAACGTTTTATGAAGTACCATGAACTCATCAAGAATATTTTGAATCACTTCATTTGTAAAATGTGTGCTCTAATGACTATCAATTTCTATGGGTAGACCATATATACCAAAGACATTTTCAGATAGAAATTGTAGAATATTGATGGCATTAGCTTTTTGTGTAGCTTTAGCTTCAACCCATTTAGTGAGATAATCCGTGGCTACAATTATACATTGGGCATGTGTTTTGTAAGTGGGGGGTTTAAATTGGTCCCACAAAGTCTGTTCCCCACTTAGCAAAAGCTCTAGCTCCCATTATTGGTTTTAAGGGCATTTCATCACGTTTTATTGACACTTTGGTGCGTTGACAAGAGTCACATCGTCTTGTATATCTGTCCGCATCCATACGTAATGTTGGCCACCATATTCTAGCGCTCAAAAAAAATTTTGTTTTCTTTTCCCCTGAGAAATGGCCTCCACTTATTCCTTCATGTGCTTGCTCAAGGATTGGAAGGTTCATGCTTTTTGTTGTGCATAGCCTAAGCTAGTTATCTTTCCTCGTTTATAAAGCTGGCTTTCAATCAAAGTGAAGTCATGAGATTTGATTTCTATCGCTCTCTGACGTGCTCTAGTGGTATTTGCAAGAAATGTTTGCATTTCCAAGAAGTGAACCATATATTGACTCCATTTCGGTGTAACTATTATTTGAAACAATGTTGCATGTTCTACTAGTGGGTTTGATCTGCAATTGGCACAACTAGTTATATAATCATAAACATCAGCACACATAGTTGGTCAATACACTCCTAATTGTCTCAAGTGTTGATAAGTTTTTGTGGATGAGCAATGAAATGTTAAGTCCTGATTATGTGCTTCCAAAAAGTAGGTATAATATTCCTCTGGACTTTTGCACACTCGTAGGATACCGTTGGAGCCTAGATGATATAAACATGAACTAAAAGTTCTTAGCTTTTCAAACCTTTTGTGGTTTATGGTCTTAGTCAGTCTTATCAAATTCTCCGCTGTGTGATAGTAGGCTTCCTATCCCTTGGGACCACATAGGTACCATTTATACATGAAAGAGATGTGCATCAGGGATATCATCATCTACTCCCTCTCGAGCTTCTCCATTTGGAAATCTAGAAAGGTGATCTACTTGAAAATGCGTCTTCCCCTTCTTAACCATTACAATAAAGTCAAACTCAAGCAGTATGATGAACCATCTTACAATTCGTCATGTATTGCATGGTTTGTTTACAAGGTATCAGAGGGCTTGATGGTCCGTGAAAAACACAAACTTATTTGTTGCGAGGAGATAATGTCAAAATTTCTTAACAACATAAATAATTCCAAGCCTCTCTCTTTCAGTAGAGTTAAGTTGTCGAGACTGGCATAACATACTGGAAAATTCATAGTTTCGTCTCCTGGCTGAGCCCAAATACATCCTATAGCAAATGCAGACGCATCAATATGAACGTGAAAGATTTTTTCCTAGTCCGGTGCTTTTAACACTGGAGTAGATATGAGAGCATATTTTAATTTCTTAAATGATTCCTCACACTCATCCATCCATTCAAAGATTACTATAAATATATATAGAGGCTGGGCAATGATTGCATACATATGTATGAACCTCCTATAATAACCACAACGTCCCATAAAGCATCATACTTGCTTTGCATTGATGGGTTTAGGCATTTCAATAATCACTTTTATCTTATCCAAACTCGTGGATATGCCATTTTCTGAGACAATATGTCCTAAGGTTCATCCTTGTCTGACTATAAAAACACACTTTTGTGAATTAAGACAGATCCTATACATCTTGCACTTTTTAAATAATTTTTTGAGGTGTTCTGTATGTTCCGCTCTCAGGAGAGAGTGTACACATAGGTCATCCCTATAGATTTCCAGGAAGATCCTCAAGTACTCTTTGAAAGTATGTGCCATCAATCTTTGGAATGTTGCAATATGCAAGTATGCCCCATTTAGTGGCAGGTGCCATTTTATATTGATCCTCATGTGTAATTGCCTGTTGGTTGTAGCCAGAGTATCCATCCAAGAAGGAATATTCACCCTTTCTTGCCACTCATTCAAGGACATGATTAGTGATTGATAGGGGATAATTATCCCTTATCGTGGCTGCACTAACCTTCTTGAGATTGACACACACACACACACACACACACACACATACACAATTTTCAATTCTTTTGGGACACCATGATGATTGGAGATACCCAGTTGGTGTGTTCTATCTCATAGATGAAGTCTGCTTCTTTTGGCTTATCGATTTCTTCCTTGACACGCTTAGCAAAGGTGTCATTGTATGTGTATGGCCTTTTTCTGCTAGGCTTTCCATCAAGTTTTAAAGGGATAGTATGTTGGCATATTGTAGGATCCACTCCCTTTAAGTCCTTATATAACCATGTAAACACGTCCTTGTATTCTCAGAGAAGGCTTACAAGCTCCTCTTCCTCTTCATGACTAAGATCGGCTGCTATACAGACTAGTTTTGATTCCTCTCCAAGTCTTGCTAAGTCTATCTTCTTTGCATCCTCGAATCCATCATATGACTCCTTATCATGTCGTTCTCATATGGGCTGTGTAAATACTATCTTGTGGTCTTGAATAGTGAATTTCCTATAGTGGGAGGGTACACTCATATTGTTGTCACCTTTGTCTTTTTCATCTCCTCCACTTTCTAATTTAGTTGTCCATACTTCCCTAAGAGTTTTCTTGAGCTCAACTTTGGTCCAATTTGATTCTCCCATTTTGTTCAGTTTTGTTTTTTATTTCTTGGGTTTAGTTTTTGTTTTCAACTTCTAAGTTTGTTTTCTCACATCTCTCCCTCTGTCTTGTGTCCTAGAGTCTCGATCCCGAGAGAATTGGCCTGAAATGTTTAATGTAGTCTTCAGCTTTCACCAAAGATTAGGATTCTATTTTGTTCCTCATTTTAGGAATTGGGTTATCTCTTGCATTTTGTGATGCCTTCTTTTTCTTGTAGCGTGCTTGACATCTAGGTTTTTAATCGTAAAACTTCACCTCCACTATCATTTCCTTTTGCTCACTGGGGTTGTCAAAGCACTTATTATCTTCATCTTCGTCTCCTTCAAGATTCTCTAGAGAGTCGTAGAATAACTCCCCATTCACCTCTTTTGTGTGTTAAGTTTTTCCTAGTTGTCCTAAAATTTGTTCACCATCATCATCATCTATTACATCAACCATATAGTATGGAACCACATCATAACCGTCCTTGTCACAAAAATTTGTCGTTGGTTCCTCCGTAATAGCACACACATCTAATGTTGCTAGAATATGCATCCATTCTAAGGGTTCTTCTCCTTCACAGTATTCTCCTACCTTGTTAAAGGGTATTGGTTGCATGTTGAGCTGAGGCTTCTCTAATTCTCTCATCCCTTCTTGCATCTGTAAAGTTGGATCCTTTACCCCAAATTTTTATAGGAAATTTCCTACTGTAGTCCACATGTGAGGTCTTATTGGAGACGCTCGACAAAAGTAATGGTGCAAGCCACTGGAGTAGACAATATGGTTATCAACCCTTGGGAGTCCATCACCTTCCTTTTGGAGAGTCTCTGTAATGGTACCACCTTCACATCCGAATTTGCTTCATACTCTCCCATATAAGAGGGTAAAGTTCTCAGAGATATAGGTTGACTATCCAAAGATCTCACAGATCTCTTGTCCGCCCAATACGAGTGCATCTTCAAATCTGTTTGAGGTCCTGCCTCAAATTCTTCAATAGGAGGAAGAAATACATATCTTCCCATATTGTTCTCATTGGATTCTCCTATATGCTTCCAAATCTCATTCAAGCCATTGTCCCCTCTATACAATTTTGGTATGATAGGTTTTAAACCTTCTAACTCCTAATCTATAGTGTTCTTCACTATCCTATGTCTTTTGATCGATTTCTCCGGCTCCAATTCACTTTTTGGACTAACATTTGTCTTTTCAAACTCATGTGTTGAAGAGGTTTTTGGTATTGATGCTGGATGTTCTACCCACTCCTCTGGATTTTTTTCCATTGGCTCTACCAAAGCTTGGGCCATTTGGATAATCTTTGACACATTTTCATTCTTTGTTTTTCTAGCTCTGCATAGGGGTATGTCATCCACCTTTGGTCTTGTGTTTGATTGATTTTAAGCCTTGCTTCACATGCCTTCATGAGAGCATTTAGAGGTTTGTTTACTTTCTCAACTAATAAAGATCCTCTCGATCCTGCACTTTTTGGTTCCCTATTCCTCTCAGTCTCTATGACTTCAGGAATTTCTAATTTGTGAATAGTTTGACTCTCAAGACTTCCCAATCTGTCTTTGGTTTGTTTTAATTCTTCTGCTAGGACCAACCTTCTCACTACAAGAGGCTATTCATATTAGCGACTCTCACACAGCGACGCTCAAAAAAAAAATTCCCGGCGTCGCTATGAGCGTCGCAAATTTACTTGTAAATTTGCGACGCTCATAGCGATGCCGGTTGGGCTAAAAAAAAAACAGAGAGCGCCCAAAAACTTAGATCTCAGATCTGAGTTTTTCGGCACCCTCAAGCAACGAGCAGGTAACGCTCTCCCACTCTCTCTCTCTCTCTCTCTTTCTTCTCCACACACACACACACACACACACACATAGTGTTTTTGAGAGAGAGAGAGAGAGAGAGAGAGAGAGAGAGAGAGAGAGAGAGAGAGAGTACAAACATAAACAAAAACGCACACACACATACATAAACAAAGAATGCACACACACATTGAGAGAGGAAGAGAGAGAGAGAGAGAGCATGCATAAACAAAAAACGCACACATTGAGAGAGGAAAAGAGAGAGAGAACACGCATAAACAAAAAACGCGCACATTGAGAGAGGAAAAGAGAGAGAAAACATGCATAAACAAAAAAATGCACACACATTGAGAGAGAAAGAGAGAGAAACTAACTTAACGTCGTAGGAAACTAATTAAAATTAAAAGACCTAAAGATCTAGCCGACGAGGAGTTGAACTCAAGACCTATTATTCAAGAGGGAAATGGCATAACCATTCTATCATACTTAGCATGGGTGATAGAAAGGTTATACCATTTATCTCTTTTTATTGGCACACACATCCACACACGCGCATACACACAAGAAGAAGAGAGTTATAACGTCGTAGGAAACTATCCTAAAATACGTTAAAGATTAGGTTAGATGTAGACTTACGTTAAATTAGATTTAGGTTTATTTAAGTTAAATTAGATTAGATTTAGGTTTATTTTTAATTAGATTTACGTTTATTTACGCTAGATTTAGATTTATGTTATATTAGATTAGATTTAGGTCTCCATAGACTGCGATGCCTGCATGAAGCGGGTGAAGAAAGCCCTCAATGGAATATAGGGTATTGCTGCCTTCACTCATGGTGGGCTCCGTCGATCCAAAAGTACTGGTGAAATGTTTTCAGAAGATAGGGAAGAAGGTGGATCTTCAGGGCGGCAAGAGTCACTACATCCCCGACAATGACCATCTAGACAACCTCTAGTCATTCAACAACAACTTCAAAGTTAGTAACAAGAGCAAGAACGGTCCAAAGGGCCAATTGCTGTCGTCAGATGTGGATGGAGATGAGGCAGCATCACCGCCGGAAGTTAACTCTCACATCTTTAGTGATGAGAATGCCAACTCTTGCCGAGTTATGTGAAAAATTATGTGTTAAATCAGTTTTAAGGTTCTTATAATCCCTGTTAGTTTAGTTCTTTGTTTTTAATATAACATAATTTACGTTAGATTTAGATTTATGTTATATTAGATTAGACTTAGGTTTATTTAGGTTTATTTAGGTTTACCCACACACACACACACACACACACACACACACACACACACACACACACACACACACAAGAAGAAGAGAGTTTTAACGTCGTAGGAAACTATCCCAAAAGACGTTAAAGATTAGGTTAGATTTAGACTTACGTTAAATTAGATTTAGGTTTATTTTTAGTTAGATTTATGTTTATTTAGATTTACGCTTATTTACGTTAGATCGAGTCCACGCACGAATTACTTACGGTTTAGGGTTTAGAGTTAGACGAACAGTGAAAAGATCTACTGTGAAAAGATGTTGTGAAGTGCTACAGCTAGAGAAGAGGCAAAGGGGTTTTGTCCACTACATGCAGTATCATGTAGACGTGGGTCTGTAGATTTCTTGTACCCACAAATATAGGTATTGACCAATAAAGACGAGATTATAACCCGGTGGTTCTGATCTCCGTGCACCTCTAGACCGAGGTGTGCGGGGATTGGACATGACTAGAGAATGTGAGGTAGAGAGAGAGAGAGAGAGAGAGAGAGAGAGAGAGAGAGAGAGAGAGAGAGAGAGAGAGAGAGAGAGAGAGAGAGAGAGAGAGAGAGATAAGACGAAGAATGCCAATAGAATATTAAATTTGTTGTCCAGGTTATAAGATTTTTATCCTCATTATGAGTAGTGACGAGGATGTGGGACCGTCCAACTGAAACACCTATCTCTCAATGAGGGTCTTATGTCCTTGTAATCAATGCAAGCATGATGTGCGACGGACAAGACGTGTTTCTTTGCAGCACGTTCGCGAATTTGGCGAGTTCGATCCATCTATTATAGATCGAGTTGTTGCCAATTACAACTCGTCGGACTCTGACGCTGGCCAACAAGCAGCAATCTTGCAACCCAATAGATGTGTTTGCAGGCGCTTTGGTCAAGCAGCATATGTGAGGCCACAAGATGTAGCCTCTGACAGCTCGGGGGATGATCATGCAGAGCACATTCCCAACGAGGCAATGTTTGAGCCCGAGATTGATGAAATGATCGAGACGATCATGGATTCAGAAAGGCTTATCTATGATGATATGAAAAGTGAAGCCGTTACGCCATTGTATAATGGAGCACGTATGTCTAGATTGAAAGCACTCCTGGTTCTTCTCAACATGCAGGCAAAGTTTGGATGGAGTGACACTAGCGTCACAGTGCTTTTCAGGTGATCTATTACAATTAGTTTAATTTAATAAAACTCTAAATGTATAATGATCTGATAGATTTTTACACGACTGTATCGTATTTTTATGTTGTGTAGATTGCTTAAAGAGCACATACTACCAGCTGACAATGTGATGCCAGATTCCCGAGATGAAGCAAGAAAGATTTTGCGAAACTTGGGGATGGATTACAATTCTATCCACGCTTGTCCTAATGACTGCATTCTTTTCAGAGGGGAATACATAGACATGGAGAAGTGTCCGAAATGTGATTCCGAAAGATATCGAGTAGATCTCCACGGGACAAAAATTCCACAAAAGGTTTTGTGACATTTTCCTCTGCTTCCTCGCATCAAGCATTTCTTCGAATGTAAGTCCATGGCCGCCCTAGCATCATGGCATGATGAGAATAAATCTTCGGATGGTGTGCTACGAATTCCTGCAGATTGCGCAGCCTGGAAACATATAGATGGAACATGGTCTAATTTTGCCAGGGAAGCTCGAAATTTGCGCTTAGGCCTGGCTATGGATGGCGTAAATCCATTTGGTCAAAGATCAACATCTTACAATGTATGGCCCGTTGTCATCGTCAACTACAACATTCCCCCGTGGTTGACTACAAAGAAGGGGCACCTATGGCTAAGCTTGATTGTGCCAGGGCGATATAAAGTGGAGAATATGGATGTGTATCTTCGTCCACTATTGGAAGAGCTACAACAATTGTGGATTGGCATAGAGGTGGTGGATATGAGCAGACACACAGGACGACGGAATGCTTTGATCAGAGGCATTCTAATGTGGACCATGCATGACTATCCCGGGCTAACAGAATGCTCAGGTGATCTATTGACACTCCTCACTCAGACACTGTAAATCTTGTTTTTTCCCATAGTTGATCTATTATCATGTGTATACATGCAGGGCTTCAAACAAGCGGATACAGAGCATGTGTCACATGTGGACCTAGACTGAATGCACGTAGGGCGCCCTCACTGAAGAAGCAAATCTACGAAGGTCATCAAGCGTATCTTCCAGAGAATCATGTGTTACGCGATGGCTTTTTAGGAAGAGAGCCACCAAGGATGTCTGCACAAGCATGGTTAGAGCAGAAGGAGATGTGCGATGACGGATTGCCTCCAGGGATGAAGAGACTATCTCTATGGTACGAGTTACCATACTGGCCCCGACTCATGATCAATCACTTGCTCGATCCAATGCACATATTCAAGAATGTGGGTAATCTACTATGGGACCATCTGACCGGCAAGAAAGATACTTTGGGAGCCAGATTTGACCTTAGAAATGTGGATCGTATGGAGCAATATTGGCCGCAAACAGCACCATGCATTTTCACAGGAGCCCAAGAACGCAAAGTAAAAGAGACCATTCGATCTTTGCGGACCCCCACTGGTGTAGTGCACTCGCTCCGAACGTGTTTTAGTAAAGAAGGAAAGCTTACCGGTTTGAAGTCACACGATTGGCATAAAATGTGTCAGGTACGTTCATAGTGGACTTTAATATCATTGCATAAAATCTGGACTTTAATATCATTGCTGCACATACTTTACAATTTATTTTACCGGTTGCCATTGAGGGATGTTTGTCTCTCGACATCCGTAACACAATCTACAAACTTGCAAAGCTGGTGCAATGGATCTCACAAAAGGAGATCAACGTAGACTCCATACCATTCGCCAAACTAAATGCTGCGGAGCTTGTGTGCATGTTTGAGAAACATTGTCCTACTACCATGCTAACCATTCAGGTGCATCTTCTTGTTCACATAGTTGATGAGGTGGAAATAGCTGGCACAGTTCATTCCAGATGGATGTTCTTCTTAGAACGTTTCATGAAAACGCTTAAGGGATATGTGCGTCAAAAGACACGTCCGGAGGGTAGCATGGCAAAAGGTTGGTTGGTATCAGAGTCCCTAGTGTACATTGGAGCGTGGCTAGACGGATTTGATAAAGCCCGGGACATGCTATGGCGAACCATAGATGATGAGCGCATATCTGGGATTGTCATGTGCAATCTCGGTGTTGAGAAGAAGATGACGGAAGATCTAGAGGCTAAAATCAACCGATTTTGCATGCTTCACAATCCAGTGATGCAAAAGTGGATTTCACAATATGAGGATGCAAAGCAAGAGCGACAAAAAAGGGCACGAATCGAGTGGAGACGGGGAAGACGACCACCGAGGCACTATCCGATGGTTCTGGAGAGCCTACCAACATTCATGAGCTTAAGATGGTTGCACAACCAATTGAAAAGCGCACAACAATGCGGTGACGAAGTGACTGAGGAAGAGTGGGAGAACTCTCGGGGTTGCGCGACCAAGGTAAGTTTGCAATGTACGACTAGCTAGTGACTTTATTTCTAAACGTTTGAACGGCCACTCATAATCTTTGTTCGTTGTAGTATAAGTCATACACAACAGCATGGTGTAAAGGTCGACATTTTAGGGTGGAACGGATCGACAAAAAGCGTTTTACTCAAGATTGTGGAATCATGGGAAAATTTGAACAGTCTAGTCGACGACGTTCCTCTGATGCAGATCCTGTGGTGGCGGAACTCACTTACTTCGGCACGCTACAAGAGATTTTGAGGATCGATTACAGAGGATTTTTTGTCGACTTGTTCGACGTGCAATGGTTCAAGATAATCATGGAGGGTCGCAACGCTACTGTGCGTAGAGGAGAGTCTGGTTTTCTTGAGATGGATTCTACTAAGAAATGGACTGACCTAAGAGACACTTTCGTACTACCCGAGCATTGTGAACAAGTAAGTATGTAAATAGTTAACATCCCCCTTTTACAAGTTATGTACTTGAAAGCTCTCATGTAAGTTCTGTGGCTCTGGCAGGTAATATTTCATCCTACAAAGTCTACATCAAACTGGTGGTACGTCATAGAGGTAGCCCCTCGTAGTGCAAGGACGTATGAAGGCTACCATGTGCCAATCACAACGGCATCAATGGAGGAGATCAGAGAAGATGCTCAATCAGAAGCCGCTGCGGTGGTGCCAGACGAGCATCAAGATGCTACTACTCTATATGGGGTGCATGCAGAGGAGCTACAAAATGAAACAGAGGATATGTGTTTAAACGGAGAGCTCTATATAGATATAGGAAGTTATGCTGAGTTATGCGAGGATGAGAGAGAGATCTCTTAAAGCCACAAATATTGTATTTGAACAATTTTGCTCCGTGTTGTAAAAGCTCTGGCTCTCTAAGTACCTTCCATGGTGTATAACGCTCTTTTCTACTCGCGCTCACATCTTTTGATTGAAAATTCTGAGTTTTCGACTTGCCTCTTCTATCACTCAATTCATTGCGTCATTGTATTTATATGCGTCATTACGTCATTGTATTTAATGGTCTTTGCGTCATTGTCTACTCTATTCATTCAATATTAAGTTTAAATATTCGTGTGTTTAATGCAGGTATGGATGATGAGGAGTTTCTTTCTTCTTTGTCACCGCAGCAGAGACAGTGGTACGTGGAGCGTCATCGCTCTGGCGCATCATCGCGCGTTCCTACTCCATCCGCATCTCCCTCTCTTTCGGAGCATTCGGCGCGCTCCGAAGCTTCGGCGTCGACGAGATGAGCTTCACACTTGTCTAGACACCGGCGCTCTAGTGGTGGCGGTGGCGGTTGTTGTGGGGATTCGGCCGCCGATACCTCCACACCACCTCGTGTTCGACGAGGCTCTTTACCCTCCCCTTCTTTGCCTGCCCCCACACCAGCCACAGCATCGCCATCTACGCCAGGTTTTGCGCGGATGACTGTTCCTAGCAGCTACACACCTCTACCTACTCCGCCAGGAGCCACCCCACTCGACACTCCTCGCTTCGGGGCCCAGACGCCGGTGGAGACACCTGACGTCCGTACCCCCATCGACACGCCGCTAGAGACCCCTGCTGGGACACCCAGGTTCACGCGTCACCGGCCAGAGGGCTTGCCTTACTCCGTCGACTTCAGCGGTGGCATCATCATGGATGATGAAGGCAAGAAGGTGATCTTGCGCATGCGTGGTCTTTGCTCTCAGCTGTTTAGACACTACATACTAAACAAATGGATTGAAGTACCAAGTGATTTAAAAAACAGAGTCATCAGCATACTTCATGATGAGTTTCCCGTTCCAACACGGGATCAGCGCTTCAATGAATACCTGATGAAGATTCGAATGCGCGAATACTGCAAACACAAGCGTTCCGAAGTGCAAAAAGCAATCAAGCATGGGTGGAACAGGCCAGATTGACTGGCCAAAGAAGATTGGAAGAATGCGAAAAAAGCAGCGCGCGAGAATCCCGACAAGTAGAAGCAACAAAAGGATGCAGCCAGAGCGCGAGTAGAGGCAGGGAGCTCGCACCACTTGGGGAGCGGTGGATGGGCATCATTTGAGGCCGATTTTGTAAGTGTTTTCGCATTGCTCTTTATGTTCGATAGTTTAGGGTTTATGAGTTTTTTAATTCTAACATAATGAAATCTTTGTATGTTTTGACAGTGGTCGATGACAGGACGTGATCCCACACCGTACGAGCGCGAGTACGCAGGCAGGAAGGGCTTAAACGTCCTGATGGACATCTCAGTTCTCGTAGCGGCATGGTTAGTATTATGGTTTACTCTTTTCTATTTTTTGTATTGTTTTATAAATGTCGTTATATGTTTATACTTACTGAAAGCTGTCTTATTGTCTTTTTTTGCAGAATCCGACAGATACGCCACTTGGACGCGATGAGACGTCTAACTAGACAACGTCAGTTTAGCCGTAGCTAGATAGCATTAGTTTAGGGTTTCTCATAGCTTATGTATCATGAGACGGATTTTATACGTCTTTTTGAACCATGTATATTATTACATTTGTCACCGCAGTTCATTTTGCCAATCAATTCTTTATGCCTATGATGTTGTACAATTGTCATTATTACATTTGACAATCAATTCATTTTGCCTATGATGTGTATAATTGTCAATTTTACGATTGTCAATTTTGCAAACAATGCGTCTTGTGGGTGACTATTTTGGGTTTATTATCTACCCTTGCACTTTTTTTAAAAAGTGAATCAAGTACAATATGCTTGATGGGTGGCAGGGCATTCAATGCCCTGTCACCAAAAAAAATTTCTCTCGGGCGTCGCTATAACCGTCGCTATTTATGGCTCTGTAGCGTCGCTATGAGTGTCGCTATAGACTTCTGTGTAAACGTCGCTATAACCGTCGCTATGAGCGTCTCTATATAGAGACGCTATTAGCGACGGTTTTAGCGATGCCGGGGGTTATAAAAACCCAGTGTATTTCCGTCGCTAACAGCGTCACAAGAGCACACAACCTCTTGTAGTGTCTCACTCTTTCCTAGCTTCCACCCGTGCTTTCCTAGCCTTCCATGTGTTTCATTGCCTTTTCCATTCAATGTTGTGTGCTTTAATTCTTGCTTCTCCTAGTATATGTTCCTCTCTCTCTCTCTCTCTCTCTCTCTCTCTCTCTCTCTCTCTCTCGTTTTGAGCTTGTGCTCGTGTGATAACCTGTATAGGTATCACCGTTTTGTTTTCTGAACCATTGCTTGATGGGATTTCCTCTAGGTTGTTCAAATTTGTCTTATTTACTTTTTTTGGATTTTTTGGACAATCGATGATGAAATGATTGATGCCACAGTCTGGACAATATGCATTCATTCAGACAATTTCCATATGAAGATAGTCTTTCATGAGGTGGATGCCTCCACACTCGTAGCATGGTCCCAATGGTTGTCAAGGAGCTCTTGGAGCTCCCTTATGTTGCTAATCATGCCTCCGTCCACCTAGGCCTCCATTGGCTATGAAAAACAATGTTCTCTCATCCAAACTATATCTACCTTCTCATGCAACATGTGTCGTTGTTGGTGGTTCAACATTGCCAATCATGCTCCATGGTTCTGGTGCTCTTAGCTATTCACGTGGGTAATATGGAGGACAAGCCATATGTCCACTTGGCTCTTCATAATATATAGGTACACGCACTAAGGATTGTTCCTCTGGTTCTTCCACAGTGGGTGTATACCTCACACCTATAGGTCTTGCTCCTCGGACTTCTAACATGTATCCTTTAAAGGTTCTTTGAACATGTGGTTCCACTGCAAATCTTCTTTTCGTCTTGATCCTTTGCATATAAAGGAATCTTGTTGTGGTCGACATCATCGTCGGTCTTTTCCCCTCTTTGGAATAAGAGTAAGAATAAGTGGGCATTGGAATACTATGGGGTCACATATGATCCTGTTGTGATAGGGATTTCTCCTCTATAGAATTCTTGTTCCCTTGTCACTATGGGAGGCAACCAAGATTGCAAGGTTTCAAGATTTAGGTTTGGATATGAAGGAAGAATTGGCATTTCAACCCCTCTAGCTTGACTAGATGGAAACATGGCAATATCCTCCACTTCTTCAAATGGATTTTTAGACTTTCTAGGGGCAGGGTTTGGACTTTGATTTGTAACTGGATCTATTGGAATTATTCGAGTGCTTGTCATTCTCACTACTTCAGCTTTTTCTATCGACGCATACTCTTGTCCATACTTGTCAACATACATTATGAGACTCCCTTCACCTGATTCGTACAAAAACAAGTATAAAGTATTTCTCGTGCTTAACTCAAAGACATAGGGTCCTAGACACCTAAAATATGTTTTGGTCCTACCATTCATGTACTCGTAGATTCCTACCACTCCCTGGTTTTTCACCAAGTTTAGTCACCTTCTTGTCAAACACCAGGATGGTGTTAGAAAGATCTATCCAAGGAGGCATTTCTATCATCTGAGAAACCATTTTCCCCTTTGAAACTTTGTCCACGTATTTGTTATAGTTCTTTAGGTCCTTAACAATGAGATAATGTGTCCCCTCATCATCACGGAATATGTCCCCATCATCATACACTAGAAGGGATTCCACTCCATTGGCTGGTTTTTTCTCTATGCATATGCTTTTGCGTCCCCTTGCATCGGCATATACCAAAGCTCCATGGGCATTTGATCCTTCTAAGTAAAGGGTTGTATACCTTGTTATTTGAGTGGGGTTCCTAGAGGTTCTACCTCCTCCCACTTGGTTCTATTGGTTAACACTGATGTTTTAGTCAGCCATGAGCTAAACAGACTCCTTTGAAGAGGTGTTAGTCCCACTACCGTCCTCTATAACTGGTGCTAGTAGATCTATTCTTTCTTGGGTCACACTCTCCTCCATAGACACTAAGTTGTTCTAGTCTCCTAGTGATCTTAGGTCTCTTTGGAGATTTCGAACTGATCTCAAATACATAAATTTTGTTAAACACACAACTATCAATCCCAACCTTTTACCTCAAAAGTTTTCTTGTAGTTGTTCTTTGATCAAGCTAGCCTTCAAACTGCTCTTCAATTTGTTGACTGTTTGTACTTCAGATTGGTCTCAACTTGCTGGACCTTGTTGATGGCTATCTGTACAAGACTTTAGACTCTGCAAATCTTTGTCAAATAGTGATTCTCACTTTAGTACTATTCAGTGTTGATAGTATGACATTGAGGGTAATTTTTTTCCAAAAATTGTTTTTGGAGGATTGGCTCCCTATATATGTTCCTTACACTAATTTTAATTGACAAAGGGGGTGCTAGAGTTAGTTGGAAAACTCTGGCAGACTCAATTCAACCACATAATTCCTAAATTTGGCCCTTAAACATTATACGCGTATGATGTCTATGTGCCAGATTTAGCTCTAATTCAAATCTT
The DNA here is from genome assembly GCF_014529385.1 of Adiantum capillus-veneris. Taxonomy (NCBI): domain Eukaryota; kingdom Viridiplantae; phylum Streptophyta; class Polypodiopsida; order Polypodiales; family Pteridaceae; genus Adiantum; species Adiantum capillus-veneris. The sequence goes on along the minus strand of NC_140938.1, from coordinate 114,494,045 downwards.
AGGTTCTCCTTGATGTATTAAGCCTCAATCCAATCTCCTTCTGTGGTCTTAAACACCTGGAATCTGGTTAAATCCTCTTGAAATTGTCTGAATATTTTTCAATTCCCTAAGAGGTTTTCTAAACCAAAATATGACTCAATTTATGTGAAACTAGGTCCTTAAGCTTGCCTTGAGGTGCTAGACCCCTTGGTCAACCCTAAAGTCAGCTCTGATCTCTGAATATGCCCTTGAGACATCCTACGTGTATGATGTATATCTGGCCAAAATGTGAAGATTTCCACTCCAGAGGTTCTCTACCATTCAAGCAACTCTCATAAGCTTTCAAAGCTCAATTTCAACACTTCTTTGTGCTAGGTATGAAGAATGCAGTCATTCACTTGCCTTGAACCGTCTTTTGGCTCTTTTTAGTTCCAATAGTGCTTCCCGCTGATAAAATTGGTTCTACGTGCTCATTACCTGCTATAGCACACAAGGGCATACTCATATGCACAATTTGACTCAATTTTGACCTCTAACACATTATACATGTATGATGTCTTTTTGCCCTGAATGGAGTTCTGTTTCTATCACAGCTACCCCTTGATATGTGCAACATGCATATGTGCTCAAATCCAATTTTGAATATTAGCGTTGTACAATTTCACTACTTTATACCCAAGAACTTCCCGAAAAGAAATATACACTCAATTCTTAACTTATTTTTCCAAATGAGATGAAACTTGGTGAATGTGCTCCCCACAACATGCAAAATGTGAGTATGAAGTCAAAGGTTCAATTCGACTACCAAATCACCCTTTGAGACATTATACACGTATAATGTCTACTGATGGATTTTTGCACAAATTTCACTCACAGGCTTCCACAAGTTCTTAGCAAATGATTTTCAAACACTTTTACCAATTTTTTATGCAAACAAATGTGATCAAAATCACCACTACCCTAGTTTTTCGATTTTGAATTTTTGGCTTTTGCCTTTTGGGTATCAAGGGTTGGTCAAAGCCTTCGTCTCAAGTTGCACTTAAGGTAAAACACCCCTCTACAACACTTTGGTGTAGTCTGCTTTGCCAAATTTGGTCTCTTGTTATGCCCTAAGACATCAAATGCATATGATGTCAAGCTGATGAAAAATTGCAATTTTCTCACCCACATCTCTTGCATCTATGTATTCTTTTATGCCTAGCAACACCCAAACATGTTCAAACAACCACTGATGCTTGTTTATTGCATTTTTCTTCCTAAAATTCACTTTTTAATATTGCAATTGCAAACAAGCAAACAAGAAAATCTATTCTATGATGATCAGCTCATGATCTCAATCACAAGCTCTACTTACCCTACTCCTACACATCATATGGGTTTTTTCGTAATTCATGAGTAGAAAAACGCTTTACTGCCACACACTGACTAGTTTACACTTTTACAACTTACAAATCACTCACTCTCTAACTACACTAACTACAACAAAATTGTCAAACGCGATGACCTAGGCAAGCCGTATGCTTACTCACACCTCCCTAAGATCTCAAAAGTCCTACCGTCGGATTCTACCTAAAGTAAAATAGTAAAATTTTGGCAAACCAGAGAGACTTTTACCTTGTAGGTTGGTCTAAGGTCATCTACCTAGGGCTCTTTGTCCCCGGCAAAAACAGCGCCAATGTTGGTGGATACCTCGAGGGGTGCACTATGTAATCATGTTAATGTATAACGTGAGTTCTATACGAGGGGTTTTAAAATACAAAATTTTTAAGCAATTTAATAGAGATACATTAAAATAAGAGGTTTTTATATTCAATTTTGCAGAAAATCCTAAAATAAGAGGTCATTTTATTCATTCAGACATGTTAAAAGAGAGGTTTTATTAATACCCTATGAACACATGTTATATAGGGGGGCACTGAACGTTGAACCCCCCTAAGATGGATATGCCATGAGCGGATGCTAGCATAGCAAAAACAAGACCAATAACTCTACGTCATCCAAGGAATAAGCTCAACCGGTAGGCACATGGAAACAAGGAGATGGGTGTCAGTCATCTACTCGACCTTCTAAGACAATCCCTACTCAAGGAAACCAAGTCTAGATGTCCTATGCGCTTGTGAGTGCAACTCAACCTACAATGCTCATGCTATTCAAAACTAGACCAAAGGCTACTTTTTGGTTTGTAGGATCCTAATGGGTAGCTCTAGTCACCGTGAACCCACTGATATAAAGAAACCACCAACCGGACAAACGGTTTGCAAGAAAACTCACCCGGAAGCTCATAAGATCTCGCTTCGCAACGACACTGGAATCGTGCAAGCTTGGGGTTGGATTGAAGTCCCCCGCTATTGCTAACGCATTGGTGATGTCGCTTTTGCAATGGAAGCTCCATAGAGTGCGTAGGAAAGAGAAGAATCTTCACTCTCTCACTCTCTCTCTCTCTCTCTCTCTCAGACACAACGCACCATAAACATAATATTAGATTAATTCAAAAAGTCTCCCTTAGGGTTACAAAAATTGGCTTATATACAATTCCTCCTTAGAAGCTCCTTCTCACAAAGAATAATGGACGCTTAACCCATACAAATGGTCATGTTGCTTCTAAAAAATAAGTGATACAGAAAATGGAAATTTGGAAAAGGATTCTTTTGTGTTTATACATCAACATCGTAACACCTCAGGGAATAATCACTTTTGCCACCAGTCAACCCTCGCCCACCTATTACTTTGGATGAGGGGAGAGAGAGATGGATGATTCAAGTCCTAGTGCTACCAATCTTAGCGATGATAATTACCATGATGATGATGATGAGATGGAAGATGACAAGTTCAAAGATGATGAAGCCAGCATATCCACAAACGACAATTCAATTTCTGTTGCTATTAATTTAGGAGCCATGGGTTTAGATTTAGATAAAGCTACTTGTAGAGTTATTTTGGAAGATGATTTATAAACTGCATTTTGTGTATTTTATTCTATGAAAAGCTTTTTCATGTCACCAATTCATTGCTTTCTCTCTCTCTCTCTCTCTCTCTCTCTCTCTCTCTCTCTCTCTCTCTCTCTCAATCTCTAATTTTTTAAAGCATGATAATTTATGTTAATCAAGTGAGAGTGATTAATTTAATGATAAATTATCAATCATTTTTTGATACAATTCTTCATGAAAAATAACAAATGCATGCTTTGTAGTTAGATTTTTTAAAAATAGAACGAAGTACTTAAATTTACATATTCTTGCTCTTAATCATTGCACAATAATGCTAGAGGCAATAACAACATTTATAACATCTCTCCCTTTCAAACATTCACCTTCATACATTCTCTTCCGTTGTTGTCCTAAAGAGTTATATGTGTGAGTAGCATTTTGTGTTGTACATAGTGCAAGAGTGCTTCCTCTATTGAAAATTGATGTGAAGAAGTACTCATTTATTGTGCTCCTTGCTCAAAATTTCTACATAGCAAGAGAGAGCTCGTCGTCGCCACCACTATGTAAAGCCTTTTAGAATATGTGACAAATGCATGGATGTAGTTGCTCGAGTGAAATGCATGAGAAATATTTGGGGGAAGAGTGCGAGCCTCTTCTATTTTGTAAATGATGCATGCTTTACTTGTGAACAAACATTTTTGATAGAGCACTCACATGCCTTGCACAACCTACTTTATCGAAATAGCCCTCATTTCATGTTTTAATATCATTTTTTGAGATTCATAATCATATTCATAAAAATTTTTAACAAGAAAAACAAAGAAAAATACCCAAATTTAAATGTTTTAGTGCCAAAGTGATAGTCAATAATAAAAAACGGTAATATGTATGGGAACAAGAGTGGTAATATGCACGCTAGTCCATTTTGGCATGTCTCTCTCTCCCTACAAACCATGGTAAAAGGCCACGATAAACGTTTTTGAATTTTCATAGTGTACTAGGAAACAAAGTAAAGAGAAAAATGGATGATGGCTATGGAGCTTAGAGCTTCTTATCGTAATTGAGAAGTGATTACCGGTGGTCAGAAGCCTTCTTGATTTTCCACAAGAGAGTAGTGATTACTCATTGTGGAGCATGTACAAGGTGAAAAGAGAAGAGAATTTAGTAAGCAAATAGAGAGAGTGTGTTTTCCTTCTTTTCCTTGCAAACGAGAGGAAAGTTCTTATGGAGATGGTGATAAAGAGTTTGCACCACTCCGTATAATACGTACATATAGCCTTATGATAGTAAATGCAATTGTCGGCAGTGAAAACTCAATAATAGAAGTTATCCTTATATGCTAATTTTGCCAGGCTAGATTGATTCCCAAGCAAAAGCAGGATGCCCACTCTCTTGCCAGATATAGCTGGAACATTTGAGAGTCTTTTTTAAAAGCAAGGCACTTCTTTTGATGGTCAACTCTTCCCCTTTCATTTCAATTTTTACTGCAAATCAATCAATTGAAATAGTATCACGATAATTAATATGACATTGACTGAACTATGCCGCACTGGAATACTCTGGCATAATTACGACTTTGTCGTACTACCCCAATAGCTAATATGACTGCGATGACTGAATTATGCTATATTGTGATACTCTAGCATAATTATGACTTTATCGTATTGTCTTGGCGTATTTATGGTGTTAGTTTTTATAAAAGAAATTCTCCTAAACGTTCTGCTTAATCTTGTTTTTTCATCGTGTCGCCATTTTATAAACCCAAATTGTGACTAAAAATAGTATTTTAAGAATCACTTTAAAAAGCACATTGATTTCCAAAATTGCCAAAAAACACAAAAGGCTAGAAATAAAGTCAAAAGGAAAATTTTCTAAAATTCAATCAGGAGTTTCTCTCATCCACTTGAACAAGAAAATGGACTCGCTTTTTGCATGAACATCTAAAAATAGGGTGAAAAGCACTCAAAAGTCATTTTTTTACAAAATTGAACCATAGCATTCTCGGGACTTGTAGATTAAGGATCCAACCCCTTTTTTCACAAAAGAGCAACGAAAAGCACCAAAAAGCATCAAAAAGCTAATAAGGTTTTTTTAAAAAAAGTGAATCAAACAGACGTATTGGAATATGAAAACGACGTTGTTCTTCATTTTAAAACCTTGCAATATTGTCAAACTAGCATTCTGAACCAAAAATTTAAGAAGTGGACATTGAAATCTATTTTTCTTATTTTTAAAAGAGACCCAAAAATCGGGGATCTTACAAGACACTATAAATAGCAAAGGGGAAATCATGTTTAGCTCATACAGGTGCTTCTATGAAATGTAGATTATCAAGGAGCACATCACATTGACTAAGTTCCTGTAAGGTTCGTAGACCTTCTTGTAAGGTCCCCAGACCCGTCGACACCAGAAGTGGGATGGGACCATTGACAGGTCTCTAGGCCTACTAAAATAAGACTCCCTAAACAAGAAGAATTCCAGGGAATTCACCCTTATCATTGACAATGGTTTAGCTTTATATCCCTAGAAGGAGACCTAGTCCTGTCTCACAGTGGAAACGGGACCACTTGTAAAAAAAAAGACTATTCCGGCCCTATAACTTCCATCATTCAGATTAAGGTTTCCTTAGCCAACGCTTTTTCCCCCCAAACATATGTGAGGGCACAGCCGTTGGTGGATTCCTCTTCCAAGCGAAGAAGTTTCTAAACATTTTAGTGCGCGGGAATGGATAGTTACCTGACTAATCAGGTCCACCCGTCCATGATTGACAACCTTAGTCAATGCCCACTTACCACCCCGCACTCACACATGATTTCTGTGTTGTTTATTTAGTACCACATTCTTTTCACAACTAAAACAATGATTTCTTTTAACTTTCATAACTGAATTTCATTAAGACAACCCTTGAAAATAGTATTGAAAACATTGGTTTAGCAAACAAACATCTTTAGACTTAAGGCAACGTACTGTCATTCTCAAGTATCTCTAACCACTACTGGCTTGTCTCAAAACCACCTATACAGGGATGAAAAGACGGCACTCATTCCTTATTTATAAAAACCGGGGTGGAAAAAGCCATCACCCATAGTCTGGGCGCCCATACGCCAACCGGTTGCCCATACAACCAGGCGGTTCCTCTAGGATAAACTTGATATCCTAAGTAATATCCACAAGCACAAAGAAGCACGGGGTAAAGACTCCATGCGCGCTGAGGAAACCGACTCATCCATGGCGGCATCGCCATCATTACTCATTACCTAGAGTAAAATATTCCAAGGAATTAGAGGTGTCTTGAGACAAGCTGTCTTAAGGATGGTCAAACATTTCTTTTCTAGGTCAATCATTCATAACCCAATCATTTCTTTCCTATTTACAATCATTGCTCGTTGGTTTCTCGGAAGTTATCTTCCATTTACAGTCAGTTTATCCTTCCTAACCCTTACGTATGCAATGCTAACTTAGAAATGAACTTCAAAAGACTTAAGGGAACAAAATAGAAATCCACCTGGGGCTGGTCGTCCATGTGCTGTTGTGCTGGTGCCTGCAGACTTACCTCTGCAGGCCTATGACTAGGCCCAGCCTCATGGTCATGAGTGGCTTTATTTCTTTTGTTTCTAATATCCTCCTCCTCGGTAAGAGGATTTCCTCTGGTTCTCTCTGGAGCCATACTGGCAGCCTTTATAAAAGGACTTAATCGATTAGAAGATTAATTGAATAATCTCTTTTCTTCCTTGTTTTACCCAAAAATAAGGATTTTTGGAATAAGTATCCTTGATAGTTATTGGATGAGATATTTCTCCTTTACTTACTTGTACTATTAGTATTCTCCCATAATTATCATATAATTATGGGAACTATTTTAGTGGATTTCTTCTTAGTCCATATTCCAAGAATATTCTATTTTTCACCTTAGTAAATTGTAAGTTTCCTTTCTGTTAGTGGATTACTCACCCTAGATGTAATTTGATATGTTCTATTTTTAAGAATTTTTTGATTAACTCCTAAAATTGATTTATAACTTTTCCCTTCTATAATTATGGTCTAATTTAGGGAAACTTTGCTGACAGTAATTTGTTATACCAATTATTAAAGCTAAGGTAATTTTTCTAACCTTCAATAGGGATTTCTGACCTCAAGTATTTATTGGGTAATTATATAAATTCATTTACTAATTTCCTTTCTCTAGTTTATACACAAAATCGGTTACTTTTAATGAAGATAAGTATCTAAACTAATTATCTGAGGTTAAGATAATTATCAAAGGTTCCATAAGATGTGATTTACTTCTGATAATTATCTCAAAGTATTTGGGAGTAGTTTGCGATTTTCCTTCTTTTATTTTCTCCTAAAAATAGTGTAATTCTGCTGAGATAATTTTACCAACCTTCAATAGTGATTTCTGACCTCAGGTATTTATTGGGTAATTATATAAATTCATTTACTAATTTCCTTTCTCTAGTTTATATCCAAAATTGATTACTTTTAATGAAGATAAGTATCTAAACTAATTATCTGAGGTTAAGATAATTATCACGGGTTCCATAAGATGCGATTTACCTTTGATGATTATCTCAAAGCATTTGGAATTAGTTTTCTATTTTCCCCCTTTTATTTTCTCCTAAAAATAGTGTATTTCTGTTGAGATAATTAGTTAGACTAATTATCTGAGGTTAAGATAATTATCACGTGTTCCATAAGATGTGATTTACCTTTGATAATTATCTTAAATCATTTTGGACTAGCTTACTATTTCCCCCCCTTTATTTTTTCCTAGAAATAGTGTAATTCTATTGAGATATTTAGGTAAGCTAATTATCTAAGATTTAAATAAATATCATGGTTTTCCTAAGATGTGATTTACCTTTGATAATTATCTCAAATAATTTTGAATCAATTTTCTATTTTGCCCCTTTTAATTTCTCTTAAAAACAGTGTAATTATGCTGAGATAATAAGTTAAAGTAATTTTCTAAGGTTAATATAGATATCACAATTTTCATAAGATGTGAATCAACTATGATAATTATTGTAAAGCATTTTAGATCAATTTGTTATTTTTCCCATTTTAATTTCTCCTAAAAATAGGGTAATTATGCTAAGATAATTAGTTAAGCTAACTATCTGAGACTAACATAATTCTCATGGATTCTATAAGATGTGATTTACCTTTGATAATTATCTCAAAGAATTTTGGATCAATTTGCTATTTTCCTTCTTTTAATTTTCCCTAAAAATAGTGTAATTGTTCTAAGATAATTAGGTAAACTAATTACTTGAGATTAAGATAATTATCACGAGTTCTCTAAAATTTGATTTACTTTTGATGAATATCTCAAAGCATTTTGGATTACTTTGATTATTTTTCCCTTTACTTTTCTCTCAAAAACAATGTAATGTTTCTTAATTAATTATGAAAATTACTCAAAAAATTACAAGATAATTTTCCTAGAATAATCATAGTCTAACACAACTTTGATAATTATCTCGTCTTAATCTAAACTTAATTAGTATAATTATCATTAATTTATGTTTAAAATGAGTAATTTTAGCCATTTTATGATATAAAGTATCCCTAAGCTTAATCACAATAATCAATAGAGAATTTTGAATTAAGAGAGGATTTTTAAGTGTACATAGGTTTAATCTTCGATTAATCAAGAAATTTGTAAATAGGTTAACCTAACTTTGCTAATTAAGAAAGGTTAGTGCTAATTACTGTTGTTTAACCAACTAGAGCTTTGCTCTCTAGTGATTTCTGAGTAGAGGTCTCTCTAGATGAGAGAGAATGTACCAAGGCTCTGAGTCTCATTTTTTGTGAAGGAAAAGGGTCTTTTTATAGTTTTTCTGGGCCCTTGGACTGTTCTTGGCAGGTTATGGCACCTCAAGCAAGGCCTCAACTTCCATGTAGCACCACCCGCTGCTAAAACTATCTCGGGCAGGTTCCCAGAGCTCCACATAGCCCCCTCAGCTTCCAGATTTGATTTTGACTTATTTCACTAATTTTTAATGATGAAAATTGGAAATATCAACAATTTTTAGAACCTTAGGATAAGAAAGTTTTTGTTAATAATAATTACTGAAACCATCCAATATTACTTAACTAATTGAATTTCTAGTGTAACCTTTCAAGGTCCGTAACTTTTCCAAATTTTATTGGAATCTGATTCTGAAAAATACTAACCACACTAAAGCTCTGGTTATGATTCCAAAAATACCAATATCAGCCATGATTGACTCATTCTACAGTGTTTTCAAGTTAAATTTACAGGCTTTGTACAATTACTAAGGTTTCAGAAATTGGAAACCTTACAATCACCCCAACTTAAGGAATTGAGATGTCCTCATCTTAACCGAAATTGGGGAAATCTTTGCGAAATGCTACTTCATCTTCCCATGTGGCGTCTTAAGTGGGGTAGTCCTTCCATTTTACTAAATGTTCTCCGATAACTCTGTTTCATAGACTGCTTTCCCTAGTATCGAGAATACAATTTGGTTGGAGTTCAAGAATTCCCTGGTTCTGCATCACAATCTGTTCGTCATCTAGAGTGTGATTGGGATTTGGTATGTAGGGTTTTGGAAGGCTGATATGGAATACATTATGAACCTTGAGGTGTTCAAGTAGTTTTAATTTGTAAGCTTGTTCACTGATTACTTTAATCACTTCATAAGGTCCACAATATCTAGGGCTTAGTTTTTTGTATTTTCCCAAAGATAAAGTGCTTCTCTTTGGCTGTACCCTAAGGAATACTTTATCCCCTTGTTTGAAAAACCAATTAGATGGTTTTTGATCAGCATAATGTTTTTGGCGGTCCTTAGTTGCCTGAATGTCCTGTCGTATGGCTTTGGTTTGGGCATCCATCTCCTCCAACATTTCCTTTGAAGATTCTACTCTTGTAGTAGGGTCAGAAAAGTTTAGGGGTGATATACATTCATGCCCATAAAGAGCATTAAATGGTGACATCCGAATGCTTTTATGAAATGAGGAATTATAGGAGAATTCCACCAGAGGAAGAAATTGTATCCATTGGCGGGGTTCTCTACTATAGTAGGCTCTAAGGATGACTTCAATAACTTGATTCACTCTTTCCGTCTGGCCGTCCGTCTGAGGGTGATAGGCTGTACTGAAACATAGCTGGGTACCTAAGGATTCAAATAAATCTTTCCAAATTTTTGAAGTAAATTTTTCATCTCTATCACTGACTATTCTCTTAGGAAGTCCGTGTAATCTGAAGATCTCTTTCATAAATAAACGAATTATGTCTGATGCAGTGTAAGTTGTTTTTACAGGCATCAAATGAGATACTTTAGTCATCATATCCACTACCACCATAGTGGAGTCATAACCCCCTTGAACAGTGGGAAGGACTGTTATAAAGTCCATGCTAATGAGTTCCCACTTCATTTGAGGAATGTCCAGAGGTTGAAGTTTTCCTGGCATCATTACTTGTTCAACCTTAATCCTTTGACATGAACGAAATTGTTTGATGTAGCGAAGTATATCTCCTTTCATTCTTGGCCATAAATAGCTTTTCCTTATGGCATTAAGAGTCTTTGCATAGCCAGGATGGCCGGCAACTGGAGCGTCGTGTCTTCATAAAGGATAAACTCCTTTAATGTTGGATTCTTAGGAATGTAAAGCCGATACTTATAATAGAGAAGCCCATCCTCAAGTGAATAATCCTTGATTCTTTCTTTATCTTTCTCTTTTAGGTCCTGTTGATTAATAACCTGTAGAAGTTTTTGATAATCCTCATATTTTAGGGAAGCTTCCTTAACCTTGTTTAGGATTGGATTGTCGACTGTTGAAATATCCCCAAGAAAAACCGTACGGCTAAGAGCATCAGCAACCACATTATTTTTCCATGATTTATATTTTATTTCAAAATCATATTCCTGTAAGAGTTTTATCCATCTTCTCTGCCTCATGTTGGGTGTTGCTTGTGAAAAAATCCATTTTAGACTCTGATGATCAGTGACGAATTGGAACTTTCCTCCTAGAAGATAGTGCCTCCAGAGTTTCAGAGTGTCATAATAATCAATATCTAATTCTCCAAAATGATTTTCTCATATTAAACTGATCATTTAATGTGGGGAAGGCCAGGGGAGAAAAAGCTAGCGGCCACAGTAGGGATCCAAAGGATGGAAAATAGGGATCCAAAGGGGGGGCCATCTGCAAAAGAGCCATGTGCAACAATGGGCTAAAAAGACCCTCAGGTTCAGCCCATTAAGACTTCCAAAATGCTAAGGTTCCAAAATTCAAAGGTTGTGTCCAAAGGTCAACCCTAGGGAAAATTGGATGCTTTGTGTGTGCCCTAAAAGTCTTTGCACATCCCTACATGGGAGGGGGCGAGCCTTAAAGGTAGGGGATGAGAGAGAAAGCTACACACACACACACACACACACACGGGCTCCCTTACACAAAGGGAATGAGGGACACATGTCAGCTCCCTAGGCGAGATGCCCACAAGGTGTGCCCAATTTCTATTGGATGACCCTTGAAGTGGACCAATGAGAATTAAGCTAGAGTAAATCTAGTTTAATTAATTTTAAAACATTTAATAAAAGAAACCAATGAGAATTAAGTCTCCTAGAAGACTATTGGGCAGTCTCCCAAGGGGTCCAATGAGCATTCAGGACCCCCATGGCTTGCCTAATTCCTATTGGCCAGGAGGCAAAGGGGTCCAATGAGAGTTTAGTTTAATTATTTAATTACCTAAAGCTCTCACAAAAGGGGAAAGGGGGACACATGTAAGAAGGCTATCACTTATGCTGCTTAATTGTAATTGGCTAAGACATGGGGAGGGCCAATGAGGCTTCAGCAAGAGCAATTAGCAAGAGGGCTCGCCCAAGAGAGAGAGGGGGCTGATTTTTGCAAGGCATTATCACACACACACTCACACAAGCTCATGTGTGAAGAAAGAGAAGACTATCTCTTCCCAAGCTTTAATGGAGAACTCATCACCTACTCCAAGCTTGTGAGATAGAAGCCTATATCAACACTCTCTTGGCATGTGGATGCAAATCCAACCAAGAGCCAAGCTTCAATGCATGCTCATCTCCTCTACCAAGCTAATTACTAAGCTAAGCTATGCTACATATGAGTGATTATGTGAGGAGATGTACATCTTTCTCGTAAGATACTCCTTCTTCCTCTCAACCTACTCTCATACCCTGCTAGCTCTCACCATCTTCGAAGGTGTGTGAGGTCTTGGGTCTGAGAACGGGGATAATTCAAGTTGTGTTTCTTAAGTGTTTTGCTTAGTGCATGAGGTTTCCATCTTCACTGCACTAGCTAGTCTTGAAGGAAAACAAAGTATTGTATTGTACAATGTCTCTCTTGATGGGAGAAACCATAATACAAAGCCTTTTGGAGGGGGGACCGGCTCCATGAAAATCCGGTCCTCAACTGTTGTCAATAGCTTAATTGCTCTCTCTTTTGAAAGTATTGTCGATGCTATCTAACTAGGTGTTATGCTTTTTGTTGCTCTCTCCACCCAAGCACTCTTGTAATTCTCATTAGGAATCTATTCTAATGAAATGCCCACTATGTTCATGCTAATTTTCGCTACACATAAGTTATTAGGCCATTAAATGCTACATTGGTATCAGAGCTCAAGGTTTCTCTTTTCTTACTCAAGAAGGGAGGTCCTCAATCTAGCTACAAATGGTTGGTATTATTAATTTCCTGTGAGTAAGTAGAATAGGGATTTTTCAGCCTTGCAGTGCGCCTGGCTTCGTGCAGTTAACGGGGCATCACCGTCGAGAGCTATGGTCTTAATAGTGGAGTCCTACGGGGCTTGCCTACGGCTTAACCACTATTGAGCTATTAGAAGCTTGACAGGAGCTGGTGCTGTTTTTGTGTCGAAAGACCCTCTCTTCTATTCCTTGCAATTAATGGTATTCGAGCCGCGGGTACAGTAGCTTGAGTGCTTTTTCTAAAGGGGTAAAGAGGAGTAGCAACTAGAGCTTGAAGTGCCAAAGTACACCTAAAAAGTTTACACCTAAAAGTTGTTAGAATGGCTGACAATAGTAAAGAGAGTGAAATTAATGTTGATAACTTTGATTTTGCTCATGAACAAGCTACTAATGATGCTTCAATGCTTGTTAACTATCTTGTTTCTAGGCTTCAACAAGCCATGGGCAATCCATCTCTCCAAATTGAACTGCAATGGCAGCTCTGTGCTCACGGGATTCTCCAAGCTCATCACCATGACAAGAGAACACCTAGGAAGCCTCCTTGTGAGACTACCAAAAGAGGTCTCTCTCCGATTTGGGAAGGAGAAGAGAATCCATATGAAGGGCTCAAGAATTTACTTCTTGATGATGCATCTCCTTCCCAAAGGAGAACTCAAGAGCCTCCACCGAAGGAACGAGAAAGAAGCGAGTCTCCCGCCACCTCGGCGGAGATGGCTCCACGAAGACGGCGGGCTAAACGCTCTCCATCACCACCAAAACGGAGAAGACCATCACACTCTTCTCCACGCCATAATTCAAAGAGGGCTGATAAAAAGCAAGAGAAGAAAAAGGAGAGAAAGAGGACACCCTCTTCTCCATCTTCTTCATCCTCTTCCTCTTATGAAAGCTATGGTGAAGACGACAAAGATGAAGACAAGAAAAAGGCGAGAAAGAGGTCACCCTCTTCTCCACCTTCTTCAAATTCTTCACCTTCTGAAGAAAGTGATGGTGCAACCTTTGAACCATCAAAAAGAAGAGGTCATAGGAAATCCTATGCCGCAAGGAAGAGGTTGTCCAAGTTGAAGAAATTCAAAGAGGGAGGGAAGATCATCTCTTTCCTTACCTATGATGGTACCTTTGGTGCTACGGACAAAGTCTTGGCCTTTATCCAACAATTCGATGCGGCGTTTGGAGATGAGGGCTTCACGGAGTCCTCTAAGCTACGCCATGTAGCTATGCACTTTCAAAAGTCCGCCAGAAAATGGTGGTCTAGCCTACGAGCCAACGGTGAAGCTCCACGAACATGGAAGGCTTTAAGAGCTTCCATTATGAAGCAGTTTTTGGCCACTGATGCCAAAGACAAAGTACTCACCGAATGGCGAAGCTTAAAGCTCTCTCCCGATGAATCCATCCACAAATATGTAGACAAGTTTTGGGACTTACAACTCAAAGCCACTGTCTTCAAAAAGTTGGATTTTGGAGAGCAAAAGCAACAATTTTGTGCGGGCTTAACCGAAGAAATGGCGGAGTATGTCAACTCCCAAAGACCACGTACCATATCGGCAGTAATACACCACACTATGGTCGCCTCTCGAATCAATTTCCAAACGGGGGCAAAAAGAAATAATAAGCCCCCGGAAAATAAGGGTTCCAATGAACCTAAGGGGAAGGACAATGTCCAAAAGTCTCCTAAGGGCAACTCCAACAAAGCTAAAGAGAAGGGAGTTTACAAAGGTAAGAATAAACTCTCTCTTGAAGAGCTTGAGCGTTATCGTAAGGATAACCGGTGTTTCAAGTGCGGCGAACAAGGGCATGCGTACCGCGCTTGTCCCCAAAAGAACAACCGCCAAGATCCTCCTAGAGCTTCCTTGGTTGAAATCCAAGAGGAGGAGACTCACCAAACTCACCACAAAGGATCTCCTCTATGCCATGCTTGGGGAAAGGTACGAGAACATGATGCTTTTATTCTCTTTGACCCTGGTTCTACTCACAATTTTATATCTATATAGTTGGCCACCAAGCTAGGAATACAATCCTACGAGATGGGAGATGTCCTACCCGCAGACAGTGCCTTCAAGGGGCAAGAAGCTTCAGTCACTCCCTTAATCGAGAAATTGAGGCTTCATGTATAAGGCTATGTGGACAAAGAGGACTTATTTATCTCTCCTCTCAAGCATGAGGATGTAATCCTAGGGACACTATGGTTTGACCGCCTGGCTGCCGATGTTAAATTTCCTGAAAGGAGAATCTCCTTTAAGTTCAGGGAAAAAGACATGTATATAGATGCTAAGGAAATGGGTAACACCATCCCCATTGTACATACACCAACTTTCAAGAAGTCAATAAAGAGCTCTATTTCTGTGTACATGATTTTTTTTAAAGACTCTCAAAATGAACCTAATGCTTTAGCAAAAGAAAATAAAAGCAACCAAAAGGAATTAGAGTTATCCAATTTTCTCAAGGGGTTTCAAGATGTTTTTATTGACGACATCCCTTGTGAGCTACCTCCTAAACGATGTAATGATGACCATGCAATTGAACTTCTTCCAGGAAGTTCACCGCCTAATAAACCTCCTTATAGAGTTTCTCAAGCTCAACAAGAGGAGATTATGCGGCAAGTGCATGAATTAGTTGAGAAGGGTATGGTTAGGCCAAGCTCATCTCCATTTTTCTCACCTGTGCTATTAGTGCAAAAGAAAGACGGCACATATCGTATGTGTGTCGACTATAGAGCACTAAATAGGATCACTATCAAGAATAGGTTTCCCGTTCCATGGGTAGAAGACTTATTTGATAAGCTACAAGGATCAACCTACTTCAGTAGGGTTGACCTAAAAAGTGGCTATCATCAAATAAGGATAGTTGATCAAGACATTGTAAAGACCGCATTTTGTACTACATTTAGTCTTTATGAATACATTGTCATGCCTTTTGGCTTGACCAATGCACCAGCCACATTCAACTGCTTGATGGAGAAGCTGTTCAGGCCTCATCGAACCTTCACTGGAGTGTTCTTTGATGATATTATCATCTACTCTAATTCATTGGAGGAACACAAGCAACACCTCCAGGTAATATTTCAAGTTTTAAGAGAGAATAAACTTTATGTTAATCGAAAGAAAAGTGAATTTTTCTTGCAAGGGATTCAGTATTTAGGTCACATTATCTCTCAAGATGGTATCCAAATGGATCCATCCAAGTTAGAGGTAATAAAAGGATGGCCTAAACCAAGGAATCTTCATGAACTAAGAAACTTTATAGGTATGTGTGCATACTATAGACGCTTCATAGAAAAGTTCTCACAAATTGCGGGACCATTACATGACCTAACAAAGAAAAGCATTAGGTATACATGGTCTGCTAAGGAAAACAATGCTTTCGAAAAGCTTATCTCTCAACCTATGCTTACACTACCGGATCTCTCAAAACCATTTGAGGTCCAATGGGATGCTTGTGGTGATTGCCTTGGAGCTGTTTTGCTCCAAGAAGGGCACGCCATAGGCTATGAGAGTCGAAGGATCAATCCTGTTGAGCAAGCTCTAGGCATATACGAAAAGGAACTCCTTGCAGTTCTACATGCCTTAGACTCATGGAAGCACTATTTATTGGGGACTCCTTTCATTCTGCGAACGAATCACCAAAGTCTTAAGTACTTCATGACACAGACCAAGCTCTCCGACAAACAAATGAGGTGGGCAAATTTCCTTTCGCAATTTCATTTTCATATTGCTCACATTGCTGGCAAGCATAATCAAGTAGCTGATGCACTCTCAAGACGGCCGAGAGTGAATGCGGTTTCCATAGAAACTCACAATGATCTATCTTCAATGATAGATGAGTATGCTATTGATCCCGATTTTAGAGATGTGATTTCAGCCCTTGCATTAGGGAAGAAAGAAGAACCATTTACTTTACAAGATGGTTATCTTCTCTATGGCAATAGACTATGCGTTACTAACTCACTACGTGAGAAAGTAATGTATGAATCTCATGCTCCACCTTATGCGGGGCATAGAGGGATTCAGTCTACCTTAAAGGGAATTGAAACATATTTCTATTGGACTACCATGAAAGTGAGCATACAAGAGTATGTTTCCAAATGTGTGGTATGCCAAAAGACAAAATTTGATAGAGGGAAGCAACTTGGATTGCTTCAACCCTTGCCAATCCCTAATTCACCATGGAAGAGCATATCCATGGATTTTATCTTTGGATTTCCTAAGTCTATCCATGGGAATACGGGAATATGGACGATAGTAGACAGGTTTAGTAAACAAGCTCATTTTATACCTGTCAAAAAGACTATCAAAGCCCATCAAATGGAAACCCTCTTTATTTCACAAATTTTCAAGTACCATGGCTTTCCCATGTCCATAGTGTCGGATAGAGATCCTAGCATGACCAATAATTTCTAGAAGGGTCTCTTTTAGAATTTAGGGACAAGGCTAAACTTCTCTTCGGCCTATCATCCACAAACGGATGGCCAAAGTGAAATAGCTAACCTAACCATTCTCGATCTACTAAAAGCCTATGTAACGGAAGTAGATCAAAGATCCTAATAGGAGAAGTACTTACCCTTAGTGGAGTATGCTTACAATAACACTGTACATACTTCCACGAGAAAGGCACCTTTCGAGGTAATTGAGGGAAGATCAAGAAGTCCCTTGCTACTTAAGGTACATGGGAAGATCTTCGCTGCAGATGAGTATAGCCGAGACCTACAAGAATCTTTCCAAAAGATTAAGGATGCTATCTCTATCTCACAGCAAAGGCAAAAGGCTGCTGCTGACAAGCACAGAAGAGCCCAAGCCTTTAAAGAAAACGATTGGGTCTTGTTAAAGTTTCCCAAGGCTCGATTAAGGCACACAATGGGCAAGAATCCTACGGGCCACCAAAAGTACTATGCTAAACTAGCAAAAAGGTACTATGGTCCCTTCTGAATTCTTAGGCCAATCAACGAGATGTCCTATCAACTCAAGTTGCCCAATCATTGGCTCATACACAATGCTTTGCATGTGAGCCTATTAAAGCCTTACAAAGGAGAGCCACCTCAAGAACCAACTATTGAAGACCCACCGGAGATCGAGGACCAAGAGGAGGTGCTGCAGCCCGAGTCCATTCTCCGACATGAAGACAAGGTATTAAGAGGCGGTAAGACTATCCGACGATATCTTATTAAGTTTAAGAATTATCCTTTTGAAGATGCTAGATGGATGCAAGGCATACAATTAAAGGATAACCTAAACCTTGTCAATGCTTACAATGCTTCCCAAGAGTAAGCAAATGTACAAAATGTTAAAAATGAACAAAATTTTTGTCTTATAAGACTCTCTTTTTCTTTATTTGTGCACAAAAATGAAGTAGTATGCATGCTTAGATCAAGTTTCCGGAGACGACGTCTCCAAAACACCAAGTAGAGCTTGTCACTCTACTATGGAAGACTGATAGGACTAATGTGCAGACATGCTTGCGGCAGCCTCAGGCTCTCCAACGCCAAATGGACTAGTCATCCATTGTGGAATGATGTCGTAGGGTAACATAGGGATCCTCTACCCGCTAAGAAAAGGACTCATGAACATGCTTTATCTTCTCTACACCATAGTCGAGGACGACTATGATTTCAAGAGAGAGGTAATGTCATAATAATCAATATCTAATTCTCCTAAATAATTTTCTCATATTAAACTGATCATTTAATGTGGGGAAGGCCAGGGGAGAAAAAGCTAGAATATTGGTTAATCTAGCAGACCGGCCACAGTAGGGATCCAAAGGAGGGAAAATAGGGATCCAAAGGAGGGGCCATCTGCAAAAGAGCCATGTGCAACAATGGGCTAAAAAGACCCTAAGGTTCAGCCCATTAAGACTTCCAAAATGCTAAGGTTCCAAATTTAAAGGTTGTGTCCAAAGGTCAACCCTAGGGAAAATTGGATGCTTTGTGTGTGCCCTAAAAGTCTTTGCACATCCCTACATGGGAGGGGGCGAGCCCTAAAGGTAGGGGATGAGAGAGAAAGCCACACACACACACACACACGGGCTCCCTTACACAAAGGGAATGAGGGACACATGTCAGCTCCCTAGGCGAGATGCCCACAAGGTGTGCCCAATTTCTATTGGATGACCCTTGAAGTGGACCAATGAGAATTAAGCTAGAGTAAATCTAGTTTAATTAATTTTAAAACATTTAATAAAAGAAACCAATGAGAATTAAGTCTCCTAGAAGACTATTGGGCAGTCTCCCAAGGGGTCCAATGAGCATTCAGGAGCCCCATGGCTTGCCTGATTCCTATTGGCCAGGAGGCAAAGGGGTCCAATGAGAGTTTAGTTTAATTATTTAATTACCTAAATCTCTCACAAAAGGGGAAAGGAGGACACATGTCAGAAGGATATCACTTATGGTGCTTAATTGTAATTGGCTTGACTTGGGGAGGGCCAATGAGGCTTCAGCAAGAGCAATTAGCAAGAGGGCTCGCCCAAGAGAGAGAGGGGGCTGATTTTTGCAAGGCATTATCACACACACACTCACACAAGCTCATGTGTGAAGAAAGAGAAGACTATCTCTTCCCAAGCTTTAATGGAGAACTCATCACCTACACCAAGCTTGTGAGATAGAAGCCTATATCAATACTCTCTTGGCATGTGGATGCAAATCCAACCAAGAGCCAAGCTTCAATGCATGCTCATCTCCTCTACCAAGCTAATTACTAAGCTAAGCTATGCTACATATGAGTGATTATGTGAGGAGATGTACATCTTTCTCATAAGATACTCCTTCTTCCTCTCAATCTACTCTCATACCCTGCTAGCTCTCACCATCTTCGATGGTGTGTGAGGTCTTGGGTCTGAGAACGGGGATAATTCAAGTTGTGTTTGTTAAGTGTTTTGCTTAGTGCATGAAGTTTCCATCTTCACTGCACTAGCTAGTCTTGAAGGAACACAAAGAATTGTATTGTACAATGTCTCTCTTGATGGGAGAAACCATAATACAAAGCCTTTTGGAGGGGGGACCGGCTCCATGAAAATCCGGTCCTCAACTGTTGTCAATAGCTTAATTTCTCTCTCTTTTGAAAGTATTGTCGATGCTATCTAACTAGGTGTTATGCTTTTTGTTGCTCTCTCCACCCAAGCACTCTTGTAATTCTCATTAGGAATCTATTCTAATGAAATGCCCACTATGTTCATGCTAATTTCCGCTACACATAAGTTATTAGGCCATTAAATGTTACACAGAGCATGAATGACAGCTAGAAGTTCCAGATCATGAGCTGGATAATTTAGTTCGTGGATTCTTAATTTTTGAGAAGTAAAAGTGATTGGTCTGCCTTCTTGGTTTAAGACTCCTCCTATAGCAAGACCACTGGCACTGTTACTACTTCAAACACTTGAGTGAAGTCAGGAAGTTTGAGTACATGGACTGATGTGAGATTTTGTTTTAGTTTGAGGAAACAATCCTCTTGTTCTTTTTCCCATGTAAGTTTGGCTGTCTTTTTAAGTAGTTGCATCAAGGGTGCGGCGATGACTGCATAATCTTCGACTAAGATTCTATACCATCCTGTAATGCCCAAGAATCCTCGAATCTCACTGACCGTTTTGGGTTGTGGCCAATCTATTATGTCCTTAATCTTTGCGGGGTCTATCGAGATTCCTTCAGGGTTTATTATAAAACCAAGATAACTAACTTCAGGTGTGGAAAACGCACATTTACTCATCTTGGCATATAACTGATGTTGGCGTAGAAGATGAAGTACTTTACGTACATGGCCTTCATGCTCTTTTTCATCTTTGGAATATACCAAGATATCGTCGAAAAACACAAACA
Organism: Adiantum capillus-veneris; assembly: GCF_014529385.1. Classification (NCBI taxonomy): domain Eukaryota; kingdom Viridiplantae; phylum Streptophyta; class Polypodiopsida; order Polypodiales; family Pteridaceae; genus Adiantum; species Adiantum capillus-veneris. The sequence goes on along the minus strand of NC_140938.1, from coordinate 114,473,649 downwards.
CAAAATCATCCAGATATTCTTTGAATATATCTTGCATGAGACGGCTAAAAGTAGCCCGAGCATTCGTAAGACCAAAAGGCATCACGATGAACTCATAATGCCCATTTTGGGTGTTGAATGCAATTTTGTAAATATCTGTCTCCTTAATCGAGATTTGATGGTAACCTGATCTCAGATCAATTTTTGTGAATACCTTGGCTCCATGTAATCTATCAAGCAATTCGTTGATGCGAGGAATAGAATACTTATTCTTTACTGATACCTGGTTAAGTCCCCTATAATCGACGCAAAGATGTAAAGATCCATCCTTCTTCTTTTGGAATAGAACAAGCGCTCCCCAGGGTGAAATGCTTGGTCGTATGAATCCTTGTTCAATAAGCTAACGAAGCTGTTCATTTAATTCAATAGCTTCAGGGAGAGACATTTTGTAGGGTCTTTTTGAAATTGGTTCACTACTTGGAAAGGATTCTATTTCGTGGTCTATGTCCCTTGGAGGAGGTAAATTTGAGAGATCTTCCGAAAATATATCCAAAGATTCCTTAAGCCATTCTAGAGTTGTGTTGTCCCTTAAATCATCAGCTTTATTAAGTTTTACTACAAATATCTGTTGCCCCTGCGTTTAGAAGTCGACTACCCTTAACTAAATGAGCCTTAGGCTTCCCATTTGATCCTTGTACTAACATTTCTTCACTAAGTGATTTTTGAAGGATAGGTTCCCTTGAGCTCAGTGAATATGGGCTTGATTTTTTATTAACCACTCCATTCCTAGAATACCATCATAGATTCCTACTGGTAGAGTCCGAAAGTAAGAAGAAGTAAGGGTTCCTCCTAGTTCAAACTCAACTTCCCTTAAGTAAATGAGCGTTTAAAAGTTGACTACCCTTAACTAAATGAGCCTTAGGCTTCCCATTTGATCCTTGTACTAACGTTTCTTCACCTAAGTGATTTTTGAAGGATAGGTTCCCTTGAGCACAGTGAATATGGGCTTGATTTTTTATTAACCAACCCATTCCTAGAATACCGTCGTAGATTCCTACTGGTAGAGTCCGAAAGTAAGATGAAGTAAGGGTTCCTCCTAGTTCAAACTCAACTTCCTCGGCTATAAATTTAGATAGAACCTCTTTCCCATTTGCTAGTTCTACCACTAATTTGTTGGTGGGATATTGGTTCAATTTAAGTTTCCTTAAACATTTAAGGGAGATAAAAGAGTGTGTGCTGCCACAATCTATAAGTAATTCCAATTTTCACCTTCTCTGTTTGCAGTGGTTTGGATGACAGCATACTATTGCCGAGCTCCAGGGTTATCAATGGCGGAAAAAAGAGTATCTCTTTTGTCTTCCTCATCCAGGAAGGTTGGCTCTCCTACTGCAGCATAAGCTCTAGCTCCTCTACCTCTTCCTCTACCTCTTCCTCTATTTCCTCTACCTCTTTGATTATTTCCTTGTCCTATTTGAGTCTGAGGAGTGGTTCCGGCATCAACTCGGGGATTTTTCCCCTTGGGGCATTGGATCCTATATTGCTCCATTCTATTGCATCCATAGCATCTTATGTTTCGAAAAGTGTGCTCTATAGCGGCTGCAAGTTGACACTGCCCTTCGTTGATTTCCTTGGTTGTAATTTCTCCTTTCGCTTCCTCAAAAGTTATTGTAGTTGTAATAGCCCCTTGCAGGGGGTTTTCCTTTAGCTGCAAGTGGTTTAGCTCTCAGAAGAGCATCTTGAATAGATATGGGTCTCATAGCATCTAAGCGGGTACTTAAAGGTTTGTTTAGACCCGGGCAGAAACGAGCAATCTATTGTTCCATTGTCATTGGTGGTGCATAATGTTGTAAAGACACATATTTGGTGTAGTACTCTTCTAGAGTAAGCCCTAACTGTTTGAGGGTGAAAAATTCATTCATTTTAATATCTTGGGTGACCTGGAGGAAGATATCTTTCTTTCACTACCTGCTTCATTCTTTTCCAGGAGGAACTAATGGAAGGGTTATCTCTATAGTATTGTTTCCACCAGAGTTTTGCATCTCCAGTGAGTCAAAACATTCCTAACATTGCCTGATTTTCCGAAGTAGTTCCTGCTACCAAGAAATAATCATCCATGGTGTGAAGCCAGGCTTCGGCATCACGTTCTAAGTTGGTTCCCTCTCCCTTGAAAGTTGGGAGTTGAACTTGTTTTAGTAGTAGTTTATTTTCCTGGGTGGGAGTGTAGAGTCTTTTTGCATTACCCTGGGTTTTTTTAAATTAATAAGGATCTTTAAGTGATAACAATAATTTTGTGTTGTCATGCAATTTTTCTAATCTACATACTTTCAAAAATTTAAATGAAAACAAAAATCTGACAATTACTATAACCATCTCAATTAATTACACAAAGCATGTCATAGATCCATGGTATATACAAAAGTTAATACAACACTGACTCATACTATGTACAAGATGGACTCATGCTATATACAAGATGAATCATACTATATACGGGATGGACTCATGCTATATACAAGGTGTAACTCTCTATATCAAAATCCTCTTCACCACTGGTGGGTCTGACAGGGGATCAAAAAATATAACATCTTTTGGTCCCCTAAATTTTACGCTCGTGGGTCTGATTCTACCTGGGTATATTACTTTGGATACCTGATTGTATACCCACTGATTTTGTGACACTTCTACCCCATCTATAGTAATGGTATGATCTGGAACCCTTGAAAACAGTATTGAAAACATTCTTTTAGCAAACAAACATCTTTAGACTTAAGACAAGGTACTGTCATTCTGAAGTATCTCTAACCAGTAGTGGCTTGTCTCAAGACCACCTATACAGGGGTGAAAAAATGGCACCCATTTCTTATTTATAAAAACCGGGGTGGAAAAAGCCATCACCTATAGTCTGGGCGCCCATACGCCAACCGGTTGCCCATACAACCGGGCGGTTCCGCTAGGATAAACTTGATATCCTAAGTAATATCCACAAGCACAAACAAGCAGAGGGAAAGACTCCATGCGCGCTAAGGAAACGGACTCATCCATGGCGGAATCGCCATCATTACTCATTACCTGGAGTAAAATATTCCAAGGAATCAGAGGTGTCTTGAGACAAGCTGTCTTAAGGATGGTCAAACATTTCTATCCTAGGTCAATCAGTCATAACCCAATCATTTCTTTCCTATTTACAATCATTGCTCGTTGGTTTCTTGGAAGTTATCTTCCATTTATAGCCAGTTTATCCTTCCTAGCCCTTACGTATGCAATGCTAACTTAGAAATGAGATTCAAAAGACTTAAGCGAACAAAATAGAAATCCACCTGGGACTGGTCGTCCATGTGCTGCTGTGCTGGTGCCTGCAGACTTACCTCTGCAGGCCTATGACTAGGCCTAACCTCATGGTCATGAGTGGCTTTATTTCTTTTGTTTCTAATATCCTCCTCCTCGGTAAGAGGATTTCCTCTGGTTCTCTTTGGAGCCATACTGGCAGCCTTTATAAAAGGACTTAATCGATTAGAAGATTAATTGAATAATCTCTTTTCTTCCTTTTTCTACCCAAAAATAAGGATTTTTGGAATAAGTATCCTTGATAGTTATTGGATGAGATATTTCTCCTCTACTTCCTTGTGCTATTAGTATTCTCCCATAATTATCATATAATTATGGGAACTATTTTACTGGATTTCTCCTTGGTTCATATTCCAAGAATATTCTATTTCTATCCTTAGTAGATTGTAAGTTTCTTTTCTGTTAGTGGATTACTCACGCTAGATGTAATTTGATATGTTCTATCTTTAAGAATTTTTTGATTAACTCATAAAATTGATTTATAACTTTTTCCTTCTATAATTATGGTCTAATTTAGGCAAACTTTGCCGACAGTAATTTGTTATACTAATTATTTAGGCTAAGGTAATTTTACCAACCTTCAATAGTGATTTCTGACCTCAGGTATTTATTAGGTAATTATATAAATTCATTTACTAATTTCCTTTCTCTAGTTTATACCCAAAATTGGTTACTTTTAATGAAGATAAGTATCTAAACTAATTATCTGAGGTTAAGATAATTATCACGGGTTCCATAAGATGCAATTTACCTCTGATGATTATCTCAAAGCATTTGGAATTAGTTTTCTATTTTCTCCTAAAAGTAGTGTATTTCTATTGAGATAATTAGCTAGACTAATTATCTGAGGTTAAGATAATTATCACGAGTTCCATAAAATGTGATTTACCTCTAATAATTATCTCAAGTCATTTTGGATTAGTTTGCTATTTTCCTAAAAACAATATAATTCTGTCGAGATAATTAGGTAAGCTAATTATCTGAGATTAGGATAATTATCAGGGTTTTCCTAAGATGTCATTTACCTTTGATAATTATCTCAAAGCATTTTGAATCAATTTGCTATTTTCCCCCTTTTAATTTCTCCTAAAAATAGTGTAATTATTCTAAAATAATTAGATAAACTAATTATTTGAGGTTAAGATAATTATCACTATTTTTAAAAGTTGTGATTCACCTTTGATAATTATCTCAAAGCATTTTGGATCAGTTTGTTATTTTCTTCTTTTAATTTTTCCTAAAAATAGTGTAATTATTTTGAGATAATTAGTTAAACTAAATATCTGACATTAAGATAATTATCACAGGTTGCATAAATGTAGTTTACTTATGATAATTATCTCAAAGCATTTTGGATCATTATACTATTTTCCCCTTTTTAATTTCCCCTAAAAATAGAGTAATTATTCTGAGATAATTAGTTAAACTAACTATGTGAAACTAACTATCATGGTTTTTTTAAGATGTGATTCATCTCTGATAATTATCATAAAGCATTTTGAATCAATTTTCTATTTTTTGCTTTTTTAATTTCTCCTAAAAACAGTGTAGTTATACTGATATAATTAGTTAAACTAATTATCTAAGGTTAAAGTAGTTATCATGGGTTCTATAAGATGTGATTTACCTTTGATAATTATCTGAAAGCATTTTGGATCAATTTTCTTTTTTTTAATTTTCCCTAAAAATAGTGTAATTCTTCTAAGATAACTAGGTAACCTAATTATCTGAGATTAAGATAATTATCAAGAGTTTCCTAGGATGTGATTTACCTTTGATAAATATCTCAAATCATTTTGGATTAGTTTGATCATTTCCCCATTTACTTTTCTTTGAAAAATAGTGTAATTTTGCTTAATTAATTACGAACATTACTCAAAAAATTACAAGATAATTTTCCTAGCATAATGATAGTCTAACATAGCTTTAATAATTATCTTATCGTCATCTAAACTTAACTAGTATAATTATCATTAATTTTTGGTAAAAATGAGTAATTTCAACCCTAATATGATATAATAATTAAGTAGTTTAGTATCCCTAAGCTTAATCACAATAATCAGTAGAGAATTTCGAATTAAGAGAGGATTTTTGAGTATACATAGGTTTAATCTTCGAGATTATCAATAATTTCTAGAACCTTAGGATAAGAAAGTCTTTGTTAATAATAATTACTAAAAGCATCCAATTTTACTTAACTAATTAAATTCCTAGTGTAACCTTTCAGGGCCCATAACTTTTCCTGATTTTATCGGAATCTGATTTTGAAAAATACTAACCATAATAAAGCTCTTGTTATGATTCCAAGAATACCAATATTAGCCATGATTGAATCATTCTATAGTGTTTTCAAGTTAAATTTATAGGCTTTGTACAATTTCTAAGGTTTCAAAAACTGGAAACCTTACACTTCCTTACTCAATAGCTCCACTATCATCACTCCACTTTTGGGTGCTTCATGTGAGGTTCCCACCCCGTCAACGTAACCACACGGTGACGTGAAGCTCCACTACCATGCTAAGAAATATACTTGAAAAATGCATGTTGAGCTTGTTTGAAGCTTACATGATTAATGAACAGTGTTCGGAGCCTGGTACCAGGCCAAGTTTAATGTTGAATGTATGTCAAATGCAGCTAAAAGGTCCAACATATGCCTTAATGATGCTAAAAAGGAGTATGGTTGAAGTGAGCACAGATGGGAGATTGTGATGTGGAACTGCATTTCTTGAAGTGCTCTACCGGCCTGTCTTTACAGCTCGTCGATTGGAGCTACGGTGAAAAAGTTATGCAGTTTGAAGGTTGAGTCAATTGCAGATCCGTACCAGATTGGGCAATTGCAATTGAGGTGACAGAATTGAAATGAATGCATGGGCTTGAAGTTCTCACTTTGTAGAGCGCATCGGTATTTTTAGATCAGTGATCGAAGTTCTGGCCAAGTTATTGGCCCGTTAAAGATTTATCGAGGACCGGTTTCATACCAGTCTGGTCGGCTCGATCGGTGTGCCATCTGGGAATTTTTGACATTCACCAAGTCTCAAAACGTCATGCAGTAATGTGTTGGTTGATATGTTGTGCCTGACAATAATATTATTTATTAGAGATTGTTGATATCAAGAAATGCCCAACATGGCTATGGCTTAAGTAGATACGAAATCGAGGGTCTCTCTCAAAATGCAATCACCTATACTAGCATCTTCAAGGCTGTGTCATGGAAAATGGCAGCAAAATTCACGATGATGTTGTTAGTCAAGGACTATTGGAGGAAGAATCCAATTGATTTTGGCCGCCCAATCAATCCGTATATGCCTAAATTCGTGCCGTTACGAAATCACAAAAAAGCTCTTGATGAGCTCATTGTCCGAAATGACGTCTCATGGAGTGTATTGATTGGCCGATGTTCTTAGCACTGCTTTGCTCGATATGTATGACACATGGGGTGTCCTTGAGGGGAACCAGCCAAAAAAGAAGGAAAAAACTTTGCCCCTCATTTTAAAGGGAGCCACCTATATTTTAAAGGGATGTGAACGAAGAAAACAAGAAGATGGCCGCGGGTGTGAGCAGGGGCACGAGCGCAAGAAGGAGAGAAAGAACTCGTAGCGCCTGGTATGAGGCTCCGACGAGGAGGAGCATGAAGAAACAAATGCTCAACATGCAGAGGCAACCATGTCTGGTACCAGGATTGTGTCAAATAGTGTTGTCCAAAACTCAAGCTGCCACATCATAGGGACGAATCCCATGCCACGTCAGTGGCAACGATGCCATTGAGGGGGTTGGGTGCTATTTTAAGGAAGGGGGGGTTATTGCATGAAAGTAACGAAGGAAGGAAAAATTAACGGAGGAGAGTGGAGAACATAATGGTTTTGGAGGGAGCTCGGCAAGAAAAAGGAAGGAAAGCTCTCTCTTCCTCTCTCTCTCTCTCTCTCTCTCTCTCTCTCTCTCTCGGTCATGGCGACATTGGGAAGCGAAGTGTTTGAGGAAGTAGGAGGTAGCACCTGACTAGAAGGGAAGTTTAGGGCTCAAGGAGGAATTAAGAAGAGAGTCTCTCTCTCTCTCTCTCTCTCTCTCTCTCTCTCTCTCGTAAGCAAAGGAGTTTCGAGAGCTCTTGACAGCATCAAAAGAGAAACTTGAGGCTTATTATTAATAACTAAAGCAATGGAAGGAGCATAAGAGGAGGCTAAGGAAAGCAGTTAAAGAAGCTTTATGAGGACAATCAAAGGAACAGAAGCAGTGTGGAGAGCTTTTAAAGGTAGTTGAAGGAGTTAAAACTGCAGAGAAAAATTTCCATCACCGTCATCATTTTGAAGATTGATTAAAAAGCTTATTAAGCCCGGTGTCGTTAACGGCCCAGTTAATCATGTAAAACGAGAGCTTAAACTCCTGGTTATCAAATAATCCAAGTGACGGTGCTACTAACAACTCATCTTGGCTAAGGATTAAGCTGTACTCAAAGCATTGAATCGATCAATTGATGATTGTGGTTATTTATATAGCCTTTTGCATCTGTTCTTCTTATTCTCTCTCACACCTCTCACAGCCAAAGGCCCGCGGCGCCTGCCCGACCCACGTTTTGAACACATGTCCCCCGACATCTTTGGGGAACCTGCCATGAAATGAGCCGGGATGGGAGGTAGAGATGGAGAATTTAGAGCATATGTGAAGATGATTGCATAGCTAAGTGCAAACGGTTTTGATGATAAGACAACAGTTCCAGATTTTTTGAAGATGCTTTAATTGGTGCAAGAATCTCTGCTTGAATGGAGACCGTAAAGAAGAAAAATCAAATGGATGAAGCTTTGACGAGAGACGAGTCTTTGATGGATATGATCGAGAAGGTTACTTGGAGTGTCATGAGTCGGAAACCAAATTAAGAGGGATACCAGAAGAGTTAATGATCAGATTTTTTGAGCAATTAGTGAGTATAGATTTGAAGGAGCGGATTCAAGAGGTTACCAAAGCCTGCAACGATGACTGTGAATACTTAAAATATGCTATTTTATAGGTAAGTTATGAGCATGAAAGCTATCAAGAACAGAGTCCAAGTCTACCAAACTACGCAGATATTCAAGGACAAGTACGATCAAAGTTAGAAGGTGTGATTGATGAGTGTATTGTACAAGATGCTACCTTCTTACTGGCTAATGATGAAGATATAGCTAAAGATGTGTATGAAAATTTGGGTTATGCAGATGTTGTGAATGAAGTAGAAGTCTATGAGGATGAGGCTTTACAGCTTCAGAATACACAGGGTGAATTTTGCAAAGAATCTACACATGCAGTTCAAGATACACAGAATGAATTTTGTAGAGAACCTATGCATGCAGTATAGGAGGAAAAGAAATCATGGGATCAAAACAATGAGTTGGCTAAAGATCAAGAAGAAATTGTACAGGTGAATGAGTGCAGCCATATTCAAGTAGACATGCATGAAGATTCGGTTAAAACTGGTACTTTTGCTACTACTGAATCAGAATTAGAGCAAAATTTTTTTGGTACAGATTCTATCATAGAGTTGATTGATGATACTGGTACAGATTCTAACATAGAGTTGAATGATGATGCAGATGTTATAGATCAAAGCAAGGCTGCTGCTGTTAAGAGCAACATGATCATGGATTCGAGTATACCAAATTTACCAAATTTGGATGTACCAGATTTTGAGGACTTGGTTAAGCAAGAATATATGCTTGAAGTTCTGCAAAATGTTGATTCAGAGGGGGTGCAGATTCCTTCATTGACAAGTTGTTGTGAAGCCAAGCTACCAAAGTGTAAAATTGGTCTTGAATGTGATGATGAAGAATCAAAGGGGGTGCAGACTTCTTCTTTGACAAGTTTCTGTGACCAAGAGCTACAAATTTGGGAGATTGATTCTGAATTTGCTGATGATTTAGAAGGGGAGCAAACCTCTTCTCTATCAAGAATTCATGACACAGAGCTCACACTATGGAAGAATGATCATGAATTTGATGATGTTGATTCAGAGGGGGTGCATAGTGAAGTACAATCTCTTGATGTTGAATATGATTGGTTTCATTTTGCCGATAATATAGACAGGGCACTAGATGAAATCTTTTATGTGCATGCTGAGCTTTGTGCTACAAAAATGCAAAGATAATTGGATGAGGTTGAAAGACTTGAAGAGCAGTTTACAGCAGATGTATTTTGTATGGATGTCATATGTGGAAATATTAGTTTACAAAAGATGTATTTAGTATGGATGTCATATGTGGAAATATTAGTTTACAGCAGCCTGAGATGTGCAAAATGGAGGAACCTTTTGAAGCGGTGGATCTAGACCTTATGTGCTTATTGGATGAAGCTTTGGAAGGGTTCTCAAATACAGATGCTATGGATGTCAATCAATCCAGATTCATGCATGAGTAGGCTCATTCAAATGCAGCTAATGATCGATAGAGAATGTTTTTTTGATGCATCTTGCAAGCCTAATGAAGAGAGTTTTTTCAGAGACTTGATGTATTCAGGTATGCATGATTGGAATTCCAATACTATTTTAGAGTGAAGGTGCACTACCAATGCTTTTACATGTCATTGATGATCGATAATTGGATGAGCCAGTTGCATAGGGAATATGGCAGTATCTAGTGCTACCTGATGCTATGTGGGATCTTATGTTACCCTATGATGTAGGGGCTTTTGAGCTAGCTTTTGATCCAAGAGGGGACATATATATGCATGGTCCGGGGCAATTGACTTATATGCCATATGATCCAGGTGGTTTGCATGAAGATTTGTGGGCTAATTTTTGTTTATGCTGTAATGATTGGAAATTATTGTATTTTCCCTATGATCCTGGAGGATGGTGCAAATTTTTTAAAGGAATGCTCACAGTGGGGCAAATGATTGGTTTCCCATTTGATCATGGGGGCTACTAAAGTGCAAAGTCGCAAATTTGAAGAGTACTAGTTATCTACTGTTAGCAGGTTGCATGGTACAAGGTTTTTGTTTCTAGATTATGCTAAGTCAGAAGAGTTTTTGGTTATGCGTTCAATAAGATTACATGGCTGGCTTCTAGTTGACTTCTTTGGACAATTGATGAAGTATCTTCACATCTTTTGAGTTGGTTCTACTACCAGAACTTAAAGTAAAGGACTTAACGGCCATTCTATATGCAGATAGAGTAAGGCATTCTTGAGCTTGATAGGGTTCCCTAAAGCAGCCTAATGATCAAGCCATGTGAATCATTAACTGGAGCACTTGAGTCTAGCGGGGTTCACTAAACAGGTTTTCTATAATTGAATTCTCTGGAGATACGACAGATATGGTTCAAAGATTTCTGATGGGCAGCTACCTCACGATTAAGCTAGCACATTGATGTAGGGTGTAAATCTTAATTTATTTTTCATATGTTTATAAACTACGCGATTTTGATGATGGAAAATAGATTAAGGTACCTATAGCAGATGCAGATTGAAGTGTACTTGGCACAGAGCAGAGACTGTGCAGGTTCGATGGGGTGGATGTCATGCATCTCCGCTTCCATGATGGGAAAAAGAGTAAAGAAACCCAAGCTAAGATCCTTTGAAGCCTACACATTTATTGAGCAGTGATCAAGGCTTGATAAAATGCAAGGTTTGATGATTAATGTATGTCAGATGTGGCTTTACAGGGACAACATATTCCTTAATGATTCAAGAAAAGAGTATGCTTCAAGTGAGCACATATGGGTGATTATGATCTATAACTACAATTCTTGACATACTCACCAGCTTGTCTTTACGACTCGGCGATATGAGCTATATTGCAAAAGTTATGGCAGTTTGAAGTTTAAGTCGATAGTAGATCTGTACCAGATTGGGCAACTACAGTTGAGGGTACAAAAATGAAGTGAATGCACGGGCCTGAAGTGCTCACTTTGTGGAGCACGTCGGTATTTTCACATAAGTGATCGGAGTTACGGCGGCTACCAAGATATCGCCAAATTAAATTTCATCAGGGGCCGATTCCCTACTAGTCTAGTCCGCTCGATCGGTGTGCCATTTGGTATTTTTGGCCTCCTCAGCAGGGTTTGTATGCATTCTATGCAGCTTGAGAGGTCTAAAGGGATTTACAGCTCGTCAAGCAGAGTCTGGCTTGATCAGATAATATAAATTGAGGATGGTGACAGTTGTTGGCACTGCTAAGCTGGATAATTTTCGCATTATCTGAGAAGCTGATACAAGCAATTAACAACCGAGTGCAAAGGGAATGCCTTCTGGCAAGTGCAATCACCTATACGTGTATCTTAGAAACATATGGCATTATTCAAGATTCTATGGATACTAAAATTCACAAAGATATTGTTAGTCAAGGACTGTTGGAGGAAGATGTCGTGCTTGGAAATTTTTTGATATTCACTTGTAGTAGACAATGCCTTTCCCAATAATGCATCTTTGAAAAATCTCGAATTGTTGACTTATCATCAAAACCGTTTGCATTTAACTCTGCAATCAGCTTCATCATTTACTCTAAATTCTCCATCTTAACCTCCCACCCCCCCAGCTCATTTCATATCTGCGGGTTCACCAAAGATGTCGGGGGACATGTGTTCGAAACGTGAGTCGGACAGGCGTCTGGCCTCTGGCTTTGAGAGGTGTGGGAGAGAATAAGAAGAACATATGCAAAAGGCTATAGAAATCACCGCAATTATCAATTGATCAATTCAATCTTTCAGTACAGCTTAATCCTTAGCCAAGCCATGCTGTTTGCAGCATCGTCACTTGGATTATCTGCGAACTAGGAGTTTAAGCTCCCATTTTACACGATTAACCGGGCCGTTAACAACATCGAGGATTAATAATCTATTTAATCAATCTTTGGAATGATGACGGTGATGGAAGTTTTTCTCTGCCGTTTTAATTGCTTCAAAGAGCGCTCTGCACTGCTTTCGTTCCTTTGATTGTTCTCATAAAACTTCTTTAAGTGATTTCCTTAGCCTACTCTTACGCTCCTTCCATTGCTTCAGTTATCAACAATAAGCCTCAATTTTCTCTTTTGATGTTGTCAAGAGCTCTCAAAACTTCTTTGCTTATGTGTGAGTGTGTGTGTGTGTGTGTGTGTGTGTGTGAGAGAGAGAGAGAGAGAGAGAGAGAGAGAGAGAGAGAGAGAGAGAGAGAGAGAGAGAGAGAGAGAGAAAAACTCTCTTGCTTACTTCCTCCTTAAGCCCTAAACTTCCCTTCTCGTCAGGTGCTACCTCCTGCTTCCTCAAACACTTCGCTTCCCAATGTCGCTATGGTCGAGAGAGAAAGAGGAAGAGAGAGCTTTCCTTCCTTTTTCTTACCAAGCTCCCTTCAAAACCCTTATGTTCTCCACTCTCCTCCCATTCACTTTTCCTTCCTTCGTTACTTTAATTCAATAACCCCCCCTTCCTTAGAATAGCACCCAACCCCCTCAATGACGCCGCCCCCACTGACGTGGCATGGGATTCGTCCCTATGACGTGGCAGCTCGAGTTGTGGACAACATTGTTTGACGCGATCCCGGTACCAAACATGGTTGCCTCTCTATGATAAGCATTCGTTTCTTCATGCTCATCCTCATCCAAGCCTCATACTAGGAACTGCGAGTTATTTTTCTCCTTCTTGCGCTCGTGCCCCTGCTCACGCCCGCATCTCCTTCTTTTCTTGGTTCAAATCCCTTTAAAAACTAGGGTGGCCCCCTTTAAAATGGGCGACCAAATATTTTTGCTTATTTTTGGGCGGCCTGTGGGGTAGTCGGTTCCCCTCAAGAACACCCCATGTGGCATACATATCGAGAAAAGCAATGCCAAGCACATCCGCCAATCAATACACTGCATGAGACGTCATTTCGGACAATGAGCTCATCAAGAGCTTTTTGTGCTTTTGTAATGGCACCAATTTAGGCATACATGGATCGGTTGGGTGGCCAAAATCACTTGGCTTCTTTCTCCAACAGTCCTTGACTAACAATATCATCGTGAATTTTGCTGCCATTTTCCACGACATAGCCTTCAAGATGCTAGTATAGGTAATTACATTTTGAGAGAGACCCTCGGCTTCGTATTTGCTTAAGCCATAGCTGTGTTGGGAATTTCTTGCTTATCATCAATCTCTAATAAATAATATTATTGTCAGGCACAACATATCAACCAATGCATTACTGCGTGACGTTTCAAAACCGATCGAGCCGACCAGACTGGTACGAAACTCGCCCCCGGTAAATCTTTAACGACCAATAACTTGGTAAGCGGAACTTCGATTTTGCTGATCTAAAAAGACCAATGCACTCCACAAAGTGACCACTTCAAGCCCATGCATTCATTTCAATTTTATCACCTCAGCTCCAGTTGCCCAATCTGGTATGGATCTACAATTGACTCAACCTTCAAACTGCCATAACTTTTGCACCGTAGCTCCAATCGATGAGCCGTAAAGACAGGCCGGTAGAGCACTTCAAGCACTATAGTTCTAGATCACAATATCCCATCTATGCTCACTTCAACCATACTTCTTTTTAGAATCAGTAAGGAATGTGTTGGCCCTTTTAGCCGCATTTGACATACATTCAACATTAACACTAGGTTGGTAACCTAACAGGACATAAAAGTGTCCTTTCAGGGTTTTGCAAAAAACCTCCAAAATCATAGTAGATCCACTCATTTTGTAAAATCCTTTCATGAGGTTATATTTCAAGGCCTAATACACATGTAAAAAATATGAAACTTGTAAAATTTCTCATCTTTTGGTCACACCAAGCCTCCAAAGTTGATGGACCAGTACATTTTCATCAAAACAGTCATTTCTTACGTTTTGTTGCATAAAAATAAGATTAGGGATTTTTGTAGGACTTGAGATAAATTCCCTAGTTAACTTCATTGGGTTGGTGATTAGAACATATGATTGCTTCTCACTCACTATTTTTGGTTTTGCCAAAAGAAATAGGTACAAAAAGTTGAATTTTTACCATTCTACAAACCTATCATCAAAGTTTCTATAGCCACGCTCAATACAAATAATATATGCATGTTTTCTTAGTTCCCTATTGTCCTTTAGGTTCATAAGGAGCCATGGAGCATGTCAAGAATAATACATCTCTTACCAAGGGGAATTTTGGGGACAAAGATGAAGTGCTAAATACAACAAACATGAAAAAACTGGGTTCAACATTATGAGTTGTAGAATCCCATAGAAACTATTCAATATCTAGCCAAATTTGATCCTTATGACTAGATATGGTTACTACCTACAAAATGCATGTAGTTGTCACAAGAAACTAACAATATTGAAAAAGTTATACTTGATATACTAGAATGTTTCGTTTTCTTCTATAATTAAAAAAATCAACCATCGTTGTCTACTATGCAAAATAGGGTATTAGGTGCTCCAAAACTCAAGGAATATTAGCTTTATGTTACAATATGCGACATAGAAAATCAAAACTGCATTTGGATATCATGAAAGCCACCAAAAAAATCTAAAATTGGCTAAAAAACAAGATTTGACAATTTTTGTAATTTGGTCATAACTTACAACTTTAACATTTATTTCTCCCTAGAAGCATCAGGACATGTTGAGGACTACTAAAGATAGTTCTCTAGCATTATAGACCTCACAAACATGAATTCTAGAGTGGTATAGTTGCAAAAAGCCAAAAACAGGACCCGTTTTTTCACACAGTTTAGGTTGTGACATGTTGTGCAAGGACAAGGCTAAAGATGGAATTGATATTCCAAAAAAATGTCGAGTTTTTTTCAGCTCATGAAACAACTTTCTAGATAGATAGCACCTGAAAATTCATTTTGAAACTCTTGACATAATTCAAGGAAGATGGTCACTTAACAGGACATAAAAGTGTCCCAGGACATAAAAGTGTCCCATTACCAATCTAGTGTTAAACTTGGCCTATTACCAGGAGATGAACAGTGTTTATTAATCATGTAAGCTTCAAACAAGCTCGATGTGCATTTTTTTGGTATATTTCTTAGCATGGTAGCGGAGCTGCACGACATCTAGCTCCGCTTCCATGATGGGAAAAAGAGCAAAGAATTGCAAGCTAAGCTTTGTTGAAGCCTAAACATTTATTGAGCAGTGATCAGGGCTTGTTAACAGGCCAAGTTTAATGTTGAATGTATGTTAGATGCGACTTAAAGGGACAACAGATGCCTAAATGATGCTAAAAATGAGTATGGTTGAAGTGAGCATAGATAGGAGATTATGATCTAGAACTGTAGTGCTTGAAGTGCTCTATCGGCCTGTCTTTACGGCTTATCAATTGGAGCTATGGTGAAGCAGTTATGGCAGTTTGAAGTTTGAGTCAATTGTAAATCTATACTAGATTGGGAAACTGTAGTAGCTGAGGGGACAAAAATGAAGTAAATGCACGGGCATGAAGTGCTCACTTTGTGAAGCGTGTCGGTCTTTTTAGATCAGTGATCGAAGTTTTGGCCGCCAAGATATTGGTCGTTAAAGATTCACCGGGGGCCAGTTCCGTACCAGTCCGGTCCGCTCGATCGATGTGTCATCTGGGAGTTTTGAGCTGCACCCAGGGTTTTTATGAGTTCTATGTAGCTTGAGAAGTCTACAAGAATTTAAGGCTCGGCTGATAGAGTCCGAGTTGATGAGATAATACGGCTTGAGGTTGGTGTCAGTTGCCACCACTGCCGAGCTGAATGAATTTTTAACACTATTCAAGACTTTTACGGGCATCAAAATTCACGATGATATTGTTAGTCAAGGACTACTGAAGAAAGAAATTTTTCTTTAAAATACATTGGCCGATATGAATACCGAATGTGGTGTCCTTTCGGAGGCACAAAAAGTTCTCGATGTGCTTTCACTCAAAAGATTCAAAGAATGCCAAACATGGCAGTGTGAAGGCAGTGGAGTGAGGAAGAGCATGCTCAAGCTGGTGCCCTTTGAGGGCCACCCGCCCAAGGAGACTATGGTGCCCAAGGGCCCAATACCAATGGCCACCCAAGGGAACATGCTCAAGTTGGTGCCCTTTGAGGGCCACCCGCCTAAGGAGACTATGGTGCCCAAGGGCCCAATACCAATGGCCGCCCATTTGAATAAAATAAGGGCTTTAGTGTGGAGAGAGGGGAAAACAAAAGTGAAGCATGGAAAAGAAAACGGGTAGCCAGTGAGAGGACGAGCACAAGAAGGGGTGATGTGGCTCGTGTAGGCCGAGGTGGTGCTCCAACGGTGGCGGCCAAGAAACGGAAAATGCAGATCAAGCCATGGCAACCACATTCAAGACAGGTCCGGCCAAATTTTGTGTCATCCACAGTTTTGCCTGCCATGTCATAGGGGCAAATCCCGTGCCACGTCAGTAGTTGCGGCACCATTGGGTGCTGTTTTAAGCAAAGAGGGGATAAGCAAGCAAAGGGAAGCATTCTCTCTCTTGTCCTCAACATGCAAAGGGAAAGAGGCAAGGAGGGTGAACAAGCAAGGGAAGGCAAACAAAGCAAGCTCTCTCTCTCTCTCTCTGTGTGTGTGTGTGTGTGTGTGTGTGTGTGTCTCTCTCTATCTCTCTCTCTCTCTCTCAAGCTTTCTCTCGCTCTCTCACTTCCTCAGCTAGCATCTAAGGGAGACGAGGAGCAATCGAGGAGAAGCCAGCAAAAGGGATATGAGACGATAAGGAGGGTTATGAATAAGCTGGCAAGGGAGGGTTTGAAGCAAGAAACGGGCTCTCTCTCTCGTGGTGGAAAAACAAGAGAAACTCTCTCTCTCTCTCTCTCTCTCTTGGGCTCGGTAAGAGGAATCACTAGCATACAGAGCTTGAAGGCAAGTTGCTTAGAGGATGAAGTCAAAGATTGTGTGCGGTGATGAAGACAATGCAAAGCAAATAGAGCAGGGAGCTGCAGAAGATTTGGCAATAATTGAAGCACGATGATCGACATAGTAAACTTACATGAAGTATGCAGAATCTTGAATGTAGATAAAGCAGGTAAAGCGGCAAGCAAAAGTTTTTATCACTCTCATTAGTCTGAAGGTTAATTAATCACTATCTTAAGCCACGGTGTCGTTAACGGTTCGGTTAATCTGTAAAGGGAGCTAACTCCTATTTACTAATTGATCCAAGTGTTGGTGCTACTAACAACTCACCTTGGCTACTAATTATATTGTACTCAGAGTTTGAATTGATTAATTGAAGACTACGGTGATTGCCAAAGCCATATGCATCTGTTTTCCTTGTTCTCTCTCACACCTCCCACAGTAGAGGCCCAGCGCCTGCCCGGATCACGTTTCGAACACATATCCCCCAACAACGGTAGCTGGGGGTACTTGATAGGTCACTAGGACCTAATTGTTTGAAAAAAATAGTCAAGAAATATTCGATTCCAATGGACATCCTCTCGTCACAAGATGATGAGTGTGAATCATTAGATAGGTTTCCTAGACCTCTCTCACAAGGAAAGCATGAACTAGTATGAACATTTAGACGCTCCTAGATTTCATCTTCCAAAATAGAGAAGCTCAAATGCTTTTTTTTCATATCTTTCAAAGGTACAAACATTTGAGAGTTTCTTGGCACTTGGTGCAATGAGGTTCTAATTTGGTTTTTCCTAAATGAAGGGGAGCAGAGATTTTCTCAACCAATCAAGACTACGCATCCATAAACATGGCAACATGAGCCAATCCCCACTTTCCACTTTCTACTTCCACACTCACACTTTTATCTTGTTTTATAATTAATGTCATGTAGTTGTTCATAACACAAAATTTCTTTCTTACATTTCTTGTCAAAGATTCCTTAACACGAGAATGGTAACCTAATAGGACATAAAAGTGTCCTTTCAGGGTTTTGGCAAAAAATTCCAAAACCATAGTAGATCCACTCATTTTGAAAAATCCTTTCATAAGCTTATAGTTCAATAACTACTACATATGGAAAAAATGAGAAACTTGTAATTTTTCTCATCCCTTGGTCACTACAAGCCTCCAAAGTTGATGGACCAGTGCATTTTGCCCAAAACAGCAATTTCTTACGGTTGATTGCATATAAATAAGAGTGGGGATTTTTGTAGGACCTGAGATAAAATGCCCCATTAACTTCAATGGGTTGGTGACCAAAACATATGGTTGCTTTTACCTCACTAATTTTTTTTTGGGCAAAAAAAAGGTACAAAAAAGTTGCACTTTTGCCATTCTGCGGACCTATCATCAAAGTTTCTATAGTCACGCTCAATACAGATACTATCTACATGTTTTCTTAGTTCCCTTTGGGACTTTTCATTCAAAAGGATCCATGGAGCATGTCAAAAGGATAATTGATCTCTTACAATTGGAACCTTGGGGGCAATGATAAAGTGCTAAATACAGTAAACATGAAAAAACTGGGTTTAGCATTATGACCTCTAGAAACCCATAGAAACTACTCAATATCTAGCCAAGTTTGTAGTCTATGATTAGATATGGTTACTACCTACAAAATACACACAATTGGCCTAAGAAACTAGCAATATTGAGAAAGTTATACTTGCTACTCTAAAATGTATCCTATTCTTCAACAATCAAAAAACTCAACCATCATCATATACTATGCTATATAACATATTAGGTCCCCCAAAACTCAAGGAAGATTAGCTTTATGTTATACATTACACTTACACAATCAAAATTGAATTTGGATATCAAGAAAGCCACCAAAAAAATCATAAAAGTGCTAATTTTGGCCAAAAAACAGGATTATGCAATTCTTGTAAATTGGTCATAACTTTCAATTTTAACACTTAGCTCTGCCTACAAGCATCAAAACATGTTGAGAACTATGAAGGACTAACCTCTAGCCATCTAAACCTCACAAACATGAAGTTTAGAGTGGTATAGTTGCCAAAAATTGAAAAAAAGCCAAAAACAGGACCCGTTTTTTCACACAATTTAGGTTCAAAAATGTTGTGCAAGAGTAAGGTTAATGGTGACATCGATACTCCAAAAAAAATGCTAAGTTTTTTTCATCTCATAAGGCAAATTTGTGGATATACAACACCTAGAAATTCATTTCCATACTCTTCAAATAATTCAAGCAAAATGGCCACTTAACAGGACACAAAAGTGTCCAAGGACATAAAAGTGTCTTGTTACCATTCTAGTGTTAAAACATCCTTTCAAACATTATCAAAAAATTAGTACCAAAACATTCATTCCTCGAAAAAAAAACATGCGCTCCTTCTTCATTAAAATATCCCAACCCCAACGGTTCATTTATCTTAGCAAGAGTTTATTATCCTTGGTGTCTTTGGTTGCCCATATAATCAAAATGTCTTGCAATCTCGGCACAAACATGCAAGACTATCCTACAATATGGGCACAAACCTACACGAGCTATTTTGCAATCTGGACACAAATCTGGAAGATATGTGTACCTATATGCACACACGTTCAGCATTCACTCTGCTAAGCCCTCCTTCCTCGATATAATTATTTTCTACGACCAAACAATCTACTTTTCAAACAATCCTTTCCTATAATAAAAACAATTATGAATATATATGTCGTAGTTTGTAATCAATTTAGTCCCATTTGAAAATTGTTTTCCCTTTTCCTTTTCTACTCTATTGTTTATGCAATGCATACAATACTCAATTAAATTGTTCTAACCTTATCTATTTCAAGGCGGATGCCCCGTGAGTTTGATGGCACATCCTCCATTGCACTTCTTTGTCCCTTATCATCTTCTGAACTAGTGCCATCCTCATTAAAGTGAGTCTTGTTAACACGGGTCCTTTTTGGGACCATCTTCATGACTACATAGTCAAGTTGAACTTAGGTAAAACTAATTTGATGGAAACCAATTTGACCGTAAGGTCGTAAAAATGATAATTACACCAATTTACACTTCTCTTCCAATAATTCAAATTTATGGTAGGAAAAAATGTGATTATGTAAAGCCTAAAGGCATCCATATCCATACCATCCAATGATGTAGTTTACACTAATCACACATTTAGCTTGCATAAATTTCTTGCAAGTACTTGAAGAAAGAATTTGAAGGAGATTAGCTTGTTTTGCAATCATATTGACGAGAATTCGATTATTTGGTCATACGTAAGAGGCTATGAAATTGATTAATTAGTCTATTATTACTTCATAGAGTTAAATGTAGAGAATTCAAAGTCTTCTTCTCCTAGGAGTGTGTCCAATCTGAGTGAGAGAAGGGTCCTTTTAATAGATTCTGGCAAGTTGGGGCTACCCCTTTGTTTCTAGGCTAGGCCCTAGATTCTAAGAGCCAAATTAGAACCTATTGCATCGAAAGCACCCCCTATTGCTGTTCTAATTACTAAAGGTGTCCTAAGGTCACTTGCTTGCCAGGATAGGTCAAAAGTGCACATCAGCTAAGCCTTCCATGATAGCTTTGTGTGCTACACCTCATGTAACCCCATGCTTAGAGCCATTGTTTCCAAAACAGATGGGTACATGGCTATGGGTCATCTTATGAGCGTCCGTGGACATGCATACACATGCACACACATGCCCATGCCCATGCACATGCACATGCCCATGCACATGCACATGCATAGACATGTATACCTTTGAATTGTGCATTAATTTGATTAGGTTTAGGATATTGATTAATTGACTAGGGTGAGCTTAGCTTATTAAAATTCAATCCAGAAAATTGCTTTTGAAAGGCAAGCTAGAGGATGACGAGCCAATGTAAGAGATGCACACACCTAGTATATCTAGCAATTTTTGGAGCACACAACTATTTTTATGGAAATTCAAGGCCAGGTATATTTAGATGAGATAATCATGTCTAAATAGGGGCAAGCACCTCAAAACTTTCTATTTTTGGACAAAAGTGACAAAGAAGTTGAAATTTTACTTTTAAAAGGCCTACATCAATATATACATCAATAGATCATCAATGGTGGAAAAGATTGCTAAAAATAGAAACTTCTGATTTATGATCAAAATGGCATGATAATGTTTTTGCATGGAGACCCAGTCTCCTAGGGTAGTAGAAACCGTACATTCTTCCCAAGTTCAAGAATTAAAATGTCCTCAAGGTAAATTTGGAAGATCTTTTGGAGAAAAGTTTTGTCTTCCCATCTTGAATCTTTTTCAGGAACTTCTTTCTACTTCACTGAGTGCTCAATGATGATTTTGTTTCTAAGATCCCTTTCTTGAGAGTAAAGAATTCAAAGTTTCTCTCTCCTCAACATGGTCCCTAAAATTGGCTTTTCTGTAACAATAGTATGAGCTTGATCCACAGCTCCACTTCCACGACCTCTATGTGCATTCCTTTATCCATGATGAACATGTTGATCTCTACCATTTGGTGCTTGAACAAGTGCACATTGGACAAGAAAGAAATTTATTTGCTGGAAAAATAGCCAAATCAGTCATGGCTGCCAAGAATTTCATTTGAGATTGTTTCTACATTTCTTCCAGGGCATTTTTTCTTGTAGTGACAACTCATTACACTCATACCAATGGATATTTGAATGTTGAGGCTAAGTTAATTTACTATAGCTGCTACTAAGACAAGGTGAGGTTGATAAGATTAAGAAGGTCTAGGGTTCCAATATTGAGTCTGCCTCTTTGATTCCTAAAGTCTACTCTCCCTTGATTCCTAGCCATTTTTTTAGCTAGAGGGTTTTCCCTTAAGAGAGCATCCTAGAGTAATATGGGTCTCATTGCTTCAAGACATGTATTCAAGGGTTGATTTAATCTTTGATAGAATCTAGCTACATGCTACTCAATGGAAATTTTGGGTTCATATATTTGTACGGTTATGCATTTGGAGTAATACTCCCCCACAAATAAGGTTAGTTGTTTTAAAACGAAGAACTCATTTATCTTGACGGCCCAATGAGCTGGTGGAAGATATTGCTTTGTAACATCTCTTTTCATATCCTCTCAAGACTGAGAAGATCCTAGGATACCCAAGTCCTTGCAATGTTTCTTGCACCATATTTTCACATCACCTAGAAGGGAAAACATTGCAAGCATAGTTTAATTTTCAGGTTGGGTCCTTGCAGCTTCAAAATGTTCTTTCATCGCATCAATCCAAGCTTCTTCATTGCACTCAATATGGCTCCTCTTCTTTGAATGTGGGAGATGGACTTGTTTTAGGAGAAGTTTTTTCTCGTGTATGGTAGTTTATAGTGCAGTGGATGGTACTTATGCAAAAATACACTTATCAATGACGGCTCAAGTCAATATGTTCAAGGAATTTAACTTTCAACGATTCAAGGCAAAACTCAAGACACAAATTGAAGAGAACAAAACTCTTTTGTAGTTTTCATAAAGTATTTACAATATTGTTCCTATCATATTAAGCTATAGCATTCTATGAGTAGATTGTCCTCATGCATAGTAATATAGGCAATACTCGTTTGTAAGCACACTACATCATCAATATGATAATCCTTATTTACATCATTCTTAGGTTCATCAACTACAAACCTATTTGTGGTTAGAAGAAAATTCTTGATAAGTGAAAAACTTTTAACTTGTTGCAGTGAAATGACTTTGATAACTCTATTATAGACCCACTCATTTTGAGTGACTACTGGTTTAGCAATAACAAAGTTTCCATTATCCTTCTTGTTGGTGACAAAATAGTATAACTGAACCACTCACAACTCTTCCACCTATTGTAGCTTCTTGAGATCTGTCTTGATGCACGCAATTCTTGAAGCATAAATGTATAGGATTCCACCACTCCAAGCCATCTCCTAGCCTTTATAAACACTTGATGAAGGTGGTGAAAAATTCTTTGTCAACATGATCATTATGTCACATCGAAACGTATACTCAAAAGACTTACAAGCCATATATTAGCTGGAATGCTTGGATAACCAAACAAACTCCTAGAATCCTAACCTAGTATCTTATACCACATGTGAGGTCCTCACCTTGTCACCGTAACCACTCGATAGTTGGGGTACCTAATATTGGAAAAAGAATATTCAAGATAGATTTGATTCGAATGGATAGGCTCTCATCACAAGGTAGCTTTGGTCTGAGCCATTAGATAGGTTTTGTAGCCCTTTCTTCACGGGAAAGCATGAGCTAGTACAAACATTTAAACGTTCCTAGAACACATCTTCCAAAAGAGAGAAGCTTAAATGCCTTTTTTCTTGTAGCTTTTAGAGACAAACATTTGAGACTTTCTCAACTCTTGGCACAATGAGGTTCTAATTTTGACTTTCCTTAATGAAAAGGAGTGGAGAGTTTCTTGAATAATCAAAACCACCCATTTATAGATGTGGAAACCCCCACACTCACACTTTAATCTTGTTTCCTAAGTACTAACACATGATTGTTTATAGCACAAAGTTCCTTGCTTATGTTTTTTATTGCAAGTTCCTTAAAATAGTCCTTCAAACATTATCAAAATTCGCACCAAAACATTCTTTCCTAGAAGAAAGATAGCACACAATCATTCTTCATTCAAATATTCCAACCCCAAGAGTTCACTCCTCTTTCTGAGAGTTTATTACCCCTAGTGTCATTGGCTTACCATACAACCAAATTGTCTTGCAATCTAGGCACAAACCCGTAAGACTGTCCTGCAATCTGGGCACAAACCTATAAGAACTATTGATGGTCGATTTTTGAAAATGTGGCCACGAGAACCAACCCCACTCGAGGAGAGTCTAAAAATAAACAATGAAGGAAAAATAAAACGTTTTTAAGCCTGCCACCCCGCCACTCTTTTTCCTCCCATGCATATGCCCACAGTGGACCACCCCTCCCTTGGCACCACCTCCCCCCCTCTCCTCCATTATTTCCACTCTCCCTCCTTCATTATAACATGCAGCTAGACTCCCTCTTTTTCCCCCTCGTTCGTCAACCCACAGGGGCTGCCATGCAGCATGGGACAATTCTCTCTCCCTCTCATCCATTACTCGAGATAGTTCCTCTCTCTTACTCACACTCCCTCTTGTTCTCTCACTCTCTCTAATCAAGCCCAATAAAGGGGGCATGAAATAGCTCTCTGTCTCTCTCTCCTCTTGTTCGTCAATCCAAAAGCAAGACCCGCCATGTATGAGCCGAAATAGCTCTCTCTCTCTCTCTCCATCCATCACCCTATCCCTCACACTCTCCCTCCCTTGTTCACCCTCCCCCCCCCCCCCCCCCCCCCCCCCCCCAGGTTTCTCCCTCTCTCATTCTCGGCACTCTCTCAGTCTCTCCCTCCCATTGACTCTTCCTTGCCCTCCTTTCCTGATTCGGCAACAGCCTAGTGGGCTCAGCATAATCCCTCTCTCTCTCTCTCTCTATCTCTCTCTCATCACTTATACAAACACACACAGACACATACAATCACCCTCTCGCTCCATCTCTCTCTCTCTCTCCCCTCTCAGCCGTCTACTCTCTCAGACTCTCTCGCTTTCTGTGTAATAGCCCATGCGGGTGCATAGAATAGTTTTTTTTCTCTCTCTTTCTTAATACCTACACACCCACCCACCCATACACACACACACACACTCCCTCACTCTCTCCCCAGCACCCTCCCTCTCACTCTACCTCTCATTCTCTGTGGTCATCCAAGCCAGGGCACAGTCTAACTCTCTCTCTCTCTCTCCCTCGTTACCTACACACACACACACACACACACACACACACCCAACCCCTCTCACCCCCCTCAACCCCTCACTCTCCTCACTCAGACCCTTTCTCCCTCGTTCTCTGTAATCGACCAAAGCCAACACGTAAAATTAAAAAAAAAAAAAAAAAAAATATCTCTCTCTTTCTCTTACTCCCACACACCCGCTTGCCGTCACACACACACACACACACACACACACACACACACACACACACACACACACACACACTTACACACCCACAGACAACCCCATATACATACGCACACACACTCACAAGCACCTAGACCCTCACAAAGTTACATACACCCACAAATGCCCAGACGCACTTATGAGCACATGCACATACATACATGAGTACATTACACTTGCACGCACACAATCAAACCAACACAACATGCCATACACACAGACAAGAAGGAAAAAGTAACAGATTTCAACATTGACCAAGAAGACAACCAAAATCACGCAAAGGCGACCCCGGTTCAAGGAATGACGTTGAAGGCATGCCCCAGCTGACCCCGAAAGTGGCGAACGCGCTACACGGATGCACCAACAAAGCCCACCATTCACCGACATCTCGCCACAACATTTCTTCATAGTAAATATCCATAGAATAATCTGTTTTCCTGTTTTCAAGCCAAAAATCTTGTATAGAAACCAATTGTATATTGCCACCTGTCTCTAGGCGATGGTCGCAAAGGCCCACCTAGGAGATATCATTTTAAAATTCTCCTAAGACAAAGCAAGTGTCAACCATCTGGGACCCAACTCCTTTCTTTGTCTCTCCTCATTAGGACCCTAACGTAATCAAATTATCCTAAACTAAAGCATCCTGTACCTATAAAAGGGCACTAAGAGGTGTCATAATAATCAATATCTAATTCTCCTAAATGATTTTCTTATGTTAAACTAATCATTTAATATGGGGAAGTGCCAGGGGGGAAAAAGATAGAATATTGGTTAAGCTAGTAGACCGGCCATAGTAGGGATCCAAAGGAGGGAAAATAGGGATCCAAAGAGGGGGCTATCTGCAAAAGAGCCATGTGCAACAATGGGCTAAAAAGACCCTAAGGTTCAACCCATTAAGACTTCCAAAATGCTAAGGTTCCAAAATTCAAAGGTTGTCTCCAAAGGTCAACCATAGGGGGACTGGATGCTTTGTGTGTGTCCAACAAATTCTTTACACATCCCTACTTAGGAGAGGGTGAGCCTTCCTTGTAGGGTATGAGAGAGAAAGCCACACACACACACACACAACCTCCCTTTACACAAAGGGAATGAGGGACACATGTCAGCTCCCTAGCCCAGATGCCCGCAAGGTGTAGCCAATTTCTATTGGATGGCCTTGGAGGTGGACCAATGAGAATTAGTCTAGAGTAAATCTAGTTTAATCAATTTAAAAACACTTAATAAAAGAACCATTGAGAATTAAGTCCTCTAGAAGACTATTGGCCAGTTTCCCAAGGGGTCCAATAAGCATTCAGCAACCCAATGGCTTGCGTGATTCCTATTGGCCAGGAGGCAAAGGGGTCAAATGAGAGTTTAGTTGAATTATTAAATTACCTAAAGCTCTCACAAAAGGGGAAAGGGGGACACATGTTAGAAGACTATCACTTATGCTGCTTAATTGTCATTGGCTAGCCCTGGGAGGTCCAATGAGAGGATAGCAAGAGAAAATAGCGAGAGGGGTCGCCCAAAAGAGAGAGGGGGCTGATTTTTGCAAGGCATTATCATACACACACTCACACAATCTCATGTGTGAAGTAAAGAAGACTCTCTCTCCTTATCAAGATTTAATGGAAAGCTTACCACCTACTCCAAGCTTGTGAGAAGGGAGGCCTACACCAACAACTCTTGGCTTTGTGATGCAAATCCAACCAAGAGCCAAGATTCAATGCATGCTCATCTCCTCTACCATGCTAATTACTAAGCTAAGCTATGCTAATATGAGTGATTATGTGAGGAGATGTACATCTTTCTCATAAGAATACTCCTTATTCCTCTCAATCTACTCTCATACCCTGCTAGCTCTCACCATCTTTGAAGGTGTGTGAGGTTTTGGGTCTGAGACCGGGGATAATTGATGTTGTGTTTTCTAAGTGTTTTTCTTAGTGCATGAAGCTTTCATCTTCGTTGCACTAGCTAGTCTTGAGGGAACACAAAGAAGTTTATTGTACAATGTCTCTCTTGATGGGAGAAACCATAATACAAAGCCTTTTGGAGGGGGGGACCGGCTCCATGCAAATCCGGTCCTCAATTGTTGTCAATAGCTTAATTTCTCTCTCTTTTGAAAGTATTGTTCATGCTATCTAACTAGGTGTTGTGCTTTTTGTTGCTCTCTCCACCCAAGCACTCTTGTAATTCTGATTAGGAATCTATTCTAATGAAATGCCCAGTATGTTCATGCTAATTTCCGCTACACACAAGTTTTTAGGCCATTAAATGTTACATTGGTATCAGAGCACAAGGTTTCTCTTTTCTTGCTCAAGAAGGCAGGTCCTCAAGCTAGCTATAAATGGTTGGTATTATTAATTGCCTGTGAGTAAGTATAATAGGGAATTTTCAGCCCTGCAGTGCACCTGCCTTCGTGCAGTTAACGCGGCATCACCGCCGAGAGCTATGGTCTTAATAGTGGAGTCCTACGGGGCTTGCCTACGGCTTATTAACCACTATTGAGCTAAATTTAGAAGATTGATAGGAGCCGGTGTTGTTTTGGTGTTGAAAGACCCTCTCTTCTATACCTTTCAATTAATGGTATTCGAGCCATGGTACAGTAGCTTGAGTGCTTTTTCTAAAGGGGTAAACAGGAGTAGCAACTAAGGCTTGAAGTGCGAAAGTACACCTAAAAGTTGTTAGAATGGCTGACAATAGTAAAGAGAGTGAAATTTGTGATAAAATTTAATATCTAATATCTAACCAACCCAAATGATTTTCTCATATTAAATTGATCACTTAATGTGGGAGAATAAATGGGAACAAGTGTTAAGCTATAGACATGTGCTAATAGATCTATCTCAACACGGGGCCAATGGTAAAGGGGCCCAAATGAGAGATGGTCTATCAAAGAGCAAGGCTAACAAATGGAGCATAAGACCTTAGGGTTAGCTTCATTCAAGACCTCCAATAATGTGTGTAAAAGGCCTTTGACCTTAGGTAAGCTAGGGCTGACCTTGAGGCGCGGGAACCTGACCCTGCTCGAGATGCTTGTCCTGCTTGATGACTAAGGTGCTTGAGGTGCTTGATGACTAAGGTGCTTGATGATTGAGGTGCTTGAGATGCTTGAGGTGCTTAATTATTGAGATGCTTGAGGTGCTTGACATGCTTGAGATGCTAGGGTTGCACTTGAGGTGAGAACCCATCCCAAGCTTAAAGTGCTTATGATCCAAGCTTGTGGTGGGAATTGGGCCTATACATGAGGGGCTTCAAGTGTAAAAAAGTAAAAGATTCAATACCTACAAGGAGGGGGCGAGCCCTACATGAGGGGGGATGAGAGAGAACACCCACACACTCACACAAGACATGCATGGTACAAAGAAAGCAAAAGGGACACTTGTCAAGCTCCTCCTCATGTTGCCCTCATGGTGTGCCTGAAGCCTATTGGTTGGCCACCCAAGGGCTCCAATAATAATTTAAGAGATTTAATTAAATGATGTAGCATTTATCTAGCCCTGTCTCTCAAAGGGGAAAGGGGGACACTTGTCTCAAGGCTACCCTTGCTGCTTGTAATGCCTCCTGCTTGTGACTGGCTAGGCCTGGAGGGGTCCAATGAGCTTCAAGCATGAGCTAAAAGGGGGGGTAGACCCAAGCAAGCCAAAGGGGTTGCTTAGGGGGTATACTCACCCACACACACTCACAAACACTCTCATTGTGTGCTATGCAAAGTGCAAGATCTCCCTCTCCTTCTCCGTGCAAGTAGAGGTTGAGAGCCTACACCAACACTCTTGGATATGGAGTGCAAATCCAACCAAGAGCCATGCTTCAATGCTTAATCTTGCCATCTCCTTCTTCTTCCTTACTATACTATTATCTATGCTAGCAACAAGAGTTATGATAAGTGAGGAACTAATTCTTTCTCCTACAAAATGTTTCTTCTTTCTCTTCCCTACCCTCATTCCCTGCTAGCTCTCTCCACCTTCGAAGGTGTTTGAGGTCTTGGGACTGAGGCTTGGGATAGTTAAAGCTTTTCTTCAAGTTTATGTTATGTTTGTGATGCATGAAGCTTTCCATCTTCATTGAATCACCTAGGTCACAAGGAACTCAAACATTGTATTGTAACAAGTCTCTCTTAATGGGAGAAATCATAATACAAATGCCTATTGGAGGGGGGACCGGCTCCACATAAATCCGGTCCTCAACTGTTGTCATGTTCTCTAGATTCTCTCTCTTGCAAAAGTAATGTTCATGCCAAGTTAGCTAATTGTTATGATTATGTTGCTATCTTCAATTATGTTCACCCGCTATGCTCACAAAGTGATTTCTTAAAAGTACTCTCATTAATTTCCGCTACTCTCAAATTAAATAGGCCAATTCCATTAAATTGGTATCAGAGCATTGGTTTATCTTTTCTTGCTTAAGAAGAGAGGTCCTTAAGTATCCTATACATGGTTTATGTTGTTAATTATATTAGGGTAAGTGGAACTGGGATCTATTATCGGTTTTGTTGAGCCCACTATGTGGGGGATGGTGCACACCTCGAGAGATTTGGACTTAATAATGGAATCCTTTTAGACTTGCCTACGGCTTTACCATTATTGAGCCCTAAGAAGTCCAAAAGCAGCTAGCCCTCGGCAACTCTGCTATGCTAGACCTACTCCTCTACTCTCTATAATTAACCACTTTGAGCCGTGGGAGTAGATACTTAAGAGCCAATTTTCAAAGGCTAAGAGGAGTGGCAACTAAGGTTTTGAATTGCCAAAGCATACACTAAGTACATACATAAATTTTGTTAACATGGCTGACAATAACCAAGAGAGTAGAATGAACATTGATAGCTTTGATTTTTCACATGAAGGTGCTAATGATGATGCTCCCATGTTTGTGAATTATCTCGTCACTAGGTCGCAACAAGCTATGGGAAACCGTGCTTTGCAAGCCGAAGTTACTCAACAACTTCGTGCTTATGGAATTTCCCTTCCTCTCCAAGAGGAGAGAGAGCTTAGGAGGCCTCTTGAAGAGACCACCAAAAGAAGACTCTCTCCCATTCGAGAGGAGGAATCCAAAGATCAAGAAAGCAATGAAAGTTTAAGTTCCTCTGAAGATGTGGCTCCATGAAGACGGCGGTCTAGACGATCGCCCACTCCTCCCAAGAGGAAAAGAGCAACCTATAGTCCTTCTCCTCATCACTTTGAAAGGCAAGAGAGGAAACAAAGGAAGAAAAGGGCTAGGAAGAGGTCGCCCTCTTCTCCTTCTTCTTCACCTTCCTCCTCTTCCGACGAAAGTTATGGCTATTCGCCTAGAGAATACAAGAGGGGAGGACATCGCAAATCATTTCCTGCATGGCGAAGGTCACAAAAGCTAAATAAGTTCAAGGAGGGAAGAAAGAGTATCTCTTTTCTCACCTATGATGGCACCTTTGGTGCTACCAACAAAGTGTTGGCCTTCATATATCCAACAATTTGATGCGGCCTTTGGAGACGAGGGCTTCACAAAGTCCTCCAAGCTACGCCATGTAGCTATGCACTTCCAAAAATCAGCTCGCCAATGGTGGGATAGACTTCGTGGCAATGGTGAAGCCCCAAAGACATGGAAAAATCTACGAGTTTCCATGATGAAGCAATTCCTTGCAAGCGATGCAAAAGACAAAGTGCTTATTGAATGGCGTAGCTTGAAGCTTCTCTCTCATGAGTCTATCCACAAGTACGTAGACAAGTTTTGGGATTTACATCTCAAGGCTACTGTCTTTCAAAAGATAGACTTTGCCGAGCAAAGGCAACAATTATGTGCGGGATTACCTGAAGAGATGGCCGAATATATCAACTCTCAACGGCCTGGTACTATTAGGGAAGTAATCCATCACACCATGGTTGCTTCACGCATCAATTTCCATCAAGGGGCTAGACGTAATGTCAAGCCCATGGAAAACAAAGACAAAAATGATGCAAAGGGGAAAACCAATGTTCAACATACTTCCCAAGTCACTTCCAGCAACAACAAAAATCGGTCCAAGGAGAAGGGAGTTTACAAAGGTAAAAACAAACTCTCTCCTGAAGAGCTTGAAGCTTTTCGCAAGGACCATAAGTGTTTCAAGTGTGGGGAGCAAGGACATGGCTATCGTTCTTGCCCCATGAAGAATACTCGCAATGAGACTCCTAGGGCTTCAACCATCAAAGCTCCAAAAGAGGATGCTCATTGCAAAGGATCATCACTTTACTATGCTTGGGGAAAGGTAAGAGAGCATGATTCCTTCATCTTGTTTGACCCTGGCTCTACTCTCAACTTCATATCAACGGAGTTGGCCACCAAGTTGGGCATTCAAGCTTTTGAGATGGGAGATATAGTAGTGGCTGATGCAACTTTTAAGGGACAACAAGCCTCCGTTACTCCCTTGATTGGGAAATTGAGGCTTCATGTCCAAAGCTATGTCGACAAAGAAGACTTCTTCATCTCTCCTCTCCAACATGAGGATGTTATCCTAGGGGCACCATGGTTTGATCGCATGGCTTCCAACATGAAGTTCCCTGAAAGGAGAATCTGCTTCACCTATAGGGGAAAGAACATGTATATAGATGCTAGTGAGCGTGGTCGCACTATTCCACTTGTAAATCCTCTTGCTTTTGATAAGTCAATGAAGAGCTCAGTTTCTGCGTACATGATTTTTGTCAAAGAGTCTCTAAAAGCTAATAATGTTTCATCAAATGAAAATGATAGGAATCAAGAAGAGTTAGACTTGTCTACTTTTCTAAAAGGATTCCAAGATGTGTTCATCGATGATATCCCTATGGACTTAACTCCAAAACGAGGGGATGATGACCATCGTATTGAGCTCCTTCTAGGAAGCTCACCGCCTAACAAACCTCCTTATCGAGTCTCACAAGCTCAACAATAGGAGATCATGAGGCAAGTACAAGAGCTGGTAGACAAAGGGATGGTGAGGCCTAGTTCCTCTCCCTTTTGTTCTCCAGTCCTTTTAGTGCAAAAGAAAGATCGTACATACCGTATGTGTGTAGACTAGCGAGCACTAAACCATATCACTATCAAAAACAGATGGAGGAACATAAGCAACATCTCCAAGTGATTTTTCAAGCATTGAGGGAGAGCAAGCTTTTTCTCAACCAAAAGAAAAGCGAATTCTTCCTTCAAGAGATTCAATACCTAGGTCATATTATCTCTAAAGATGGTATCCAAATGGATCCATCAAAGTTAGAGGTAATAAAAGCATGGCCTAACCCAAGAAATCTACATGAGCTAAGAATCTTTGTTGGTATGTGCGCATACTATAGACGCTTCATAGAAAAATTCTCTCAAGTAGCAAGACCACTACGTACACGACTTAACTAAGAAGAACATTAAGTTTGTATGGACTACTAAGGAGAAAAATTCTTTTGAAAAGCTCAAAGAGAAGCTTACTTCCCAACCAATCCTCGTGCTTCTGGATCTCTCAAAACCATTTGAGGTCCAATGTGATGCTTGTGGTGATTGCCTTAGAGAAGTTTTGCTTCAAGAAGGGCATGCCATAGCGTATGAGAGCCGAAGGCTCAATATTGATGAACGAGTCTTGGGCATTTATGAGAAAGAGCTTTTTGATGTTCTACATGCCCTAATCACATGGAAGCACTACCTATTGGGGACTCCATTTATCCTACAAACCGACCACCAAAGTCTCAAGTATTTCATGACGCAAACCAAGATTTCCAACAAACAAATGAGGTGGGAAAATTTTCTTTCGCAATTTAATTTCCATATTGCTCACATAGCTGGTAAGCACAATCAAGTGGTCGATGCACTTTCACGACGGTCTCTATAGCTACTCACAATGATCTATCCTCTATGATAGATGAGTATGCTACTGACCCTGACTTTAGAGACATAATGTCAGCCCTTGCTTTGGGGAAGAAAGAGGAGCCATTCACCTTGCAAGATGGTTATCTTCTCCACGGCAATAGGCTATGTGTTACCCATTTCCTTCGTGAGAAAGTTATGTATGAATCCCATGCTCCTCCATATGTGGGGCATAGAGGTATTCAACCTACTCTCCGAGGAGTAGAGATGTACTTCTATTGGCCTACCATGAAAGTGGACATACAAGAGTATGTTTCAAAATGTGTAGTATCCCAAAAGACTAGGTATGATAGAGGGAAGCAACCTGGATTACTCCAGCCATTTCCTATTCCAAATTCACCATGGGAGAGTATATCCATGGATTTCATCTTTGGATTACCCAAGTCTATCCATGGGAATACATGAATATGGACAATAGTTGACAGGTTTAGCAAGCAAGCACATTTTATTCCTGTCAAAAAGACTATTAAGGCACACCAAATGGAAACTCTCTTCATATCTCAGATTTTCAAGCACCATGGATTACCCACATCCATCATGTCAGATAAAGATCCTAGAATGACTAGTAATTTCTGGAAAGGTCTCTTTGAAAATCTAGGAACAAGATTGAATTTCTCTTCGGCCTATCACCCACAAATGGATGGCCAAAGTGAGATAGCCAATCTTACGATACTTGGTCTAATCAAGACTTATGTTACCGAAGTAGATCAACACTCACAATGGAAAAAGTACTTACCTCTTGTAGAGTATGCCTACAATAATACTCTACATACTTCTACGGGAAAAGCACCTTTTGAGATCATTGAGGGAAGACCTAAAAGTCCCTTGCTACTCAAAGTACATGGGAAGATCTTCACCGCCGACGATGAGTATAGATGTGACCTACAAGAAGCTTTTCAAAAGATTAAGGAGGCTATATCCATCTCTCAAAAAAGGCAAAAATCTGTTGTTGATAAGCACAGAAGAGCCTTAATGCTCAAAGAAACTGATTGGGTCTTACTCAAGTTTCCTAAGGCTCGATTAAGGAAAACGTCGGGCAAAAATCCTATGGGCCATCAAAAGTATTATGCTAAACTAGAAAAAAGATACTATGGTCCTTTCCAAATCTTGAAGCCCATCAATGAGACGGTTTATCAACTCAAGTTGCCCAACCATTGGCTCATACACAATGCCTTTCATGTAAGCCTACTTTAGCCCTACAAAGGAGAGCCACCAACTGAACCAATTATTGAAGACCCTCCCGAAGTTGAAGACCAAGAAGAGGTGCTACAACCCGAAGCTGTCCTTCGGCATGAAGACAAGGTACTACGACATGGTAAGATTATCCGTCGATGGTATCTTATTAATTTCAAAAATTATCCTTTTGAAGACGCTAGATGGATGCAAGGAATACAGCTTAAGGATAGTATGAACCTTGTCAATGCTTACAATGCTACATTAGAGTAAGCAAATGTACAAATTTCTTTCTAATGACTCATGTTTTTGTCTTATAAGACTAGTCCTCTTTTTAATTGTGCACAAATTTAACTAGTATGCATGCTTAGAATCATGTTTGTGATGACGATGTCTCTCAAACACCAAGTAGAATTTGTCACTCTACTTTGGGAGAATGAAATGGACTAAAGAGCAGACATGCTTGCGGCAGCTATGTCTCCCAAGCACCAAATGGATTAGTCATCCATCTTGGAAAGATATTGTAGGGTAAAAAGGGATCCTCTACCCGCTAAGTAAAATTGACTAATGACTAAGGCTTTATCTCTTCTACCTCATAGCCGAGGACGACTAAGATTTCAAGAGAGAGGCAATGTCATAAAATCTATTATCTAATATCTAACCAACCCAAATGATTTTCTCATATTAAATTGATCACTTAATGTGGGAGAATAAACGGAACAAGTGTTAAGATATAGACATGTGCTTATAGATCTATCTCAACACGGGGCCAATGGTAAAGGGGCCAAATGAGAGATGGTCTATCAAAGAGCAAGGATAACAAATGGAGCATAACAACTTAGGGTTAGCTTCATTGAAGACCTCCAATAATGTGTATAAAATGCCTTTGACCTTAGGTAAGCTAGGGCTGAGCATGAGGCACGGGAACCCGACCCAGCTTGAGGTGCTTGTCTTGCTTGTCATGCTTGATGACTAAGGTGCTTGAGGTGCTTGATATGATTGAGGTTCTTTACATGCTTGAGATGCTAGGGTTGCACTTGAGGTGAGAACCCAGCCCAAGCTTAAAAAGCTTATGAGCCAAGATTGTGGTGGAAATTGGGCCTATACATGAGAGGCTTAAGGTGTCAAAAAGTCAAAGATTAAATCCCTACAAGGAGGGGGCGAGCACTACATGAGGGGGGATAAGAGAGAACACCCACACACTCACACAAGGCATGCATGGTACAAAGAAAGCAAAAGGGACACTTGTCAAGTTCCTCCTCATGTTGCCCTCATGGTGTGCCTGAAGCCTATTGGTTGGCCACCCAAGGGGTCCAATAATAATTTAGGAGATTTAATTAAATGATTTAGAATTTATCTAGCCCTCTCTCTCAAATGGGAAAGGGGGACACTTGTCTCAAGGCTACCCTTGCTGCTTGTAATGCCTCGTGCTTGTGATTGGCTAGACCTGGAGGGGTCCAATGAGCTTCAAGCATGAGCTACAAGGGGGGGTCGACCCAATCAAGCCTGGGGGTTTCTTAGGGGGTATACTCACCCACACACACTCACAAACACTCTCATTGTGTGCTATGCAAAGTGCAAGATCTCCCTCTCCTTCTCCAAGCAAGTAGCGGTTGAGAGCCTACATCAACACTCTTGGATATGTAGTGCAAATCCAACCAAGATCCATGCTTCAATGCTTTATCTTGCCATCTCCTTCTTCTTCATTACTATGCTATTATGTATGCTAGCAACAAGAGTTATGATAAGTGAGGAACTAATTCTTTCTCCTACGAAATGTTTCTTCTTCCTCTTCCCTACCCTCATTCCCTGCTAGCTCTTTCCACCTTCGAAGGTGTTTGAGGTCTTGGGATAGTTAAAGCTTTTCTTCAAGTTTATGTTATGTTTGTGATGCATGAAGCTTTCCATCTTTATTGTGTCACCCAGGTCACAAGGAACACAAAGATTGTATTGTAACCAGTCTCTCTTAATGGGAGAAATCATAATACAAATGCCTATTGGAGGGGGGACCAGCTCCACATAAATCCGGTCCTCAACTGTTGTCATGTTCCTTAAATTCTCTCTCTTGCAAAAGTACTTTTCATGCCAAGTTAGCTAATTGCTATGATTATGTTGCTATCTTCAATTATGTTCACCCGCTATGCTCACAAAGTCATTTCTTAAAAGTACTCTCTCAAATTAAATAGGCCAATTCCATTACACAAATTAATGTTGATAACTTTGATTTTGCTAATGAGCAAGCTACTAATGATGCTCCGATGCTTGTTAACTATCTTGTTTCTAGGCTTCAACAAGCCATCTCTCCAAAGTGAAGTGCAACGGCAGCTCCGTGCTCATGGGATTCTCCAAGCTCACCACCATGACGAGAGAACACCTAGGAAGCCTCCTTGTGAGACTTCCAAAAGAGGTCTCTCTCCGATTCGATAAGAAGAAGAGAATCCATACGAAGGGCTCAAGAATTTACTTCTTGATGATGCATATCCTTCCCAAAGGAGAACTCAAGAGCCTCCACCGAAGGGAGGAGAAAGAAGTGAGTCTCCCGCCACATCAACAGAGATGGCTCCATGAAGACGGCGGCGGGCTAAACGCTCTCCATCACCACCAAAGCGGAGAAGACCATCGCACCCTTCTCCACACCATAATTCAAAGAGGGATGATTAAAAGCAAGAGAAGAAAAAGGAGAGAAAGAGGAAACCCTCTTCTCCATCTTCTTCATCCCCTTCCTCTTATGAAAGTGATGGTGAAGACGACGAAGATCAAGACAAGAAAAAGGAGAGATAGAGGTCACCCTCTTCTCCACCTTCTTCAAATTCTTCACCTTCTGAAGAAAGTGATGGTGCAACCTTTGAACCATCAAAAAGAAGAGTCCATAGGAAATCCTATGCCACATGGAAGAGCTCGTCCAAGCTGAAGAAGTTCAAAGAGGGAGGGAAGAGTATCTTTTTCCTTACCTATGATGGTACCTTTGGTGCTACGGACAAAGTCTTGGCCTTTATCCAGAAATTTGATGCGGCGTTTGGAGATGAGGTCTTTACGGAGTCCTCTAAGCTACACCATGTAGCTATGCACTTTCAAAGTCTGCCAGACAATGGTGGTCTAGCCTACGAGCCAACGGTGAAGCTCCGCGAAGATGGAAAGCTTTAAGATCTTCCATTATGAAGCAGTTTTTGGCCACTGATGCCAAAGACAAATTACTCACCGGATGGCGAAGCTTAAAGGTCTGTCCCTATGAATCTATCCACAAATATGTAGACAAGTTTTGGGACCTACAACTCAAAGCCACTGTCTTCAAAAAGTTGGATTTTGGAGAGCAAAAGCAACAATTTTGTGCGGGCTTAACCGAAGAAATGGCGGAGTATGTCAACTCCCAAAGGCCACGTACCATATCGGCGGTAATACACCATACTATGGTGGCCTCTCGAATCAATTTCCAAACGGGGGCTAAAAGAAATAATAAGCCCATGGAAAACAAGGGTTCCAACGAGCCTAAGGGGAAGGACAATGTCCAAAAGTCTCCTAAGGGCAACTCCAACAAAGCTAAAGAGAAGGGAGTTTATAAAGGTAAAAATAAACTCTCTCCTGAAGAGCTTGAGCATTATCGCAAGGATAACCAGTGTTTCAAGTGCGGTGAACAAGGGCATGCGTACCGTGCTTGTCCCCGAAAGAACAACCGCCAAGATCCTCCTAGAGCTACCTTGATTGAAATCCAAGAGGAGGAGACTCACCAAACTCATCACAAAGGATCTCCTCTATGCCATGCTTGGGGAAAGGTAAGAGAACATGATGCTTTTATTCTCTTTGACCCTGGTTCTACTCACAATTTTATATCTATATAGTTGGCCACCAAGCCAGGCATACAAGCCTATGAGATGGGAGATTTCCTACCCACGGACAGTGCTTTCAAGGGGCAAGAAGCTTTAGTCACTCCCTTAATCGAGAATTTGAGGCTTCAAGTCCAAAGCTATGTGGACAAAGAGGACTTCTTTATCTCTCCTCTCCAGCATGAGGATGTAATCCTAGGGGCACCATGGTTTGATCGCCTGGCTGTTCAGGGAAAAAGATATGTATATAGATGCTAAGGAAATGGGTAACACTATCCCCATTGTACATACACCAGCTTTCAACAAGTCAATAAAGAGCTCTATTTCCATGTACATGATTTTTGTTAAAGATTCTCAAAATGAACCTAATGCTTTAGCAAAAGAAAATAAAAGCAACCAAAAGGAATAAGAGTTATCCAATTTTCTCGAGGGGTTTCAAGATGTTTTTATTGACGACATCCCTGTGAGCTACCTCCTAAACGAGGTAATGATGACCATGCAATTGAACTTATTCCAGGAAGTTCACCGCCTAACAAACCTCCTTATAGAGTTTATCAAGCTCAACAAGAGGAGATTATGCGGCAAGTGCATGAGTTAGTTGAGAAGGGCATGGTTAGGCCTAGCTCATCTCCATTTTGTTCACATGTGCTATTAGTGCAAAAGAAAGACGGCACATATCGTATGTGTGTCGACTATAGAGCACTAAATAGGATCACTATCAAGAATAGGTTTCCCGTTCCACGGGTAGAAGACCTATTTGATAAGCTACAAGGATCAACCTACTTCAGTAGGATTGACCTAAAAAGTGGCTATCATCAAATAAGGATAGGTGATCAAGACATTGTAAAGACCGCATTTCGCACTACATTTGGTCTTTACAAATACATTGTCATGCCTTTTGGCTTGACCAATGCACCAGCCACATTCAACCGCTTGATGAAGAAGCTGTCCAGGTCTCATCGAACCTTCACTGGAGTGTTCTTTGATGATATTATCATCTACTCTAATTCATTAGACAAACACAAGCAACACCTCCAGGTAATATTTCAAGTTTTAAGAGAGAATAAACTATATGTTAATCGAAAGAAAAGTGAATTTTTCTTGCAAGAGATTCAGTATTTAGGTCACATTATCTCTCAAGATGGCATCCAAATGGATCCATCAAAGTTAGAGGTAATAAAAGAATGTCCTAAACCAAAGAATCTTCATGAACTAAGAAGCTTTATAGGTATGTGTGCATACTGTAGACGCTTCATAGAAAAGTTCTCCCCAATTGAGGGACCATTACATGACCTAACAGAGAAAAGCGTTAGGTATGCATGGTCTGCTAAGGAGAACAATGCTTTCGAAAAGCTTATCTCTCAACCTGTGCTTACACTACCGGATCTCTCAAAACCATTTTAGGTCCAATGTGATGCTTGTTGTGATTGCCTTGGAGCTGTTTTGCTCCAAGAAGGGCACACCATAGGCTATGAAAGTCGAAGGCTCGACCTTGTTGAGCAAGCTCTAGGCACATATGAAAAGGAACTCCTTACAGTTCTACATGCCTTAGACTCATGGAAGCACTATTTATTGGGGACTCCTTTCATTCTGCGAGCAGATCACCAAAGTCTTAAGTACTTCATGACGCAAACTAAGCTCTCCGACAAACAAATGAGGTGGGCAAGAATCCTACGGGACACCAAAAGTACTATGCTAAACTAGCAAAAAGGTACTATGGTCCCTTCCAGATTCTTAGGCCAATCAATGAGATGGCCTATCAACTCAAGTTGCCCAATCATTGGCTCATACACAATGCTTTCCATGTGAGCCTATTAAAGCCTTTCAAAGGAGAGCCACCTCAAGAACCAACTACTGAAGACCCTCTGGAGATCGAGGACCAAGAGGAGGTGCTGCAGCCCTAGTCCATTCTCCGACATGAAGACAAGGTACTAAGAGGCGGTAAGACTATCCGACAATATCTTATTAAGTTTAAGAATTATCCTTTTGAATATGCTAGATGGATGCAAGGCATACAATCAAAGGATAACCTAAACCTTGTCAATTCTTACAATGCTTCCCAAGAGTAAGCAAATGTACAAAATGTTAAAAATGAGCAAAGTTTTTGTCTTATAAGACTCTCTTTTTCTTTATTGTGCACAAAAATGTAGTATGCATGCTTAGATCAACTTTGCGGAGACGACGTCTCCCAAACACCAAGTAGATCTTGTCACTCTACTATGGAAGATTGATAGGACTAATGTATAGACATGCTTGCGGCATCCTCAAGCTCTCAAGAACCAAATGGACTAGTCATCCATTGTGGAATGATGTCGTAGGGTAACATAGGGATCCTATACCCGGACTCATGAATATGCTTTATCTTCTCTACACCATAGTCGAGGACGACTATGATTTCAAGAGAGAGGTAATGTCATAATAATCAATATCTAATTCTCCTAAATGATTTTCTCATGTTAAACTGATCATTTCATATGGGGAAGTGCCAGGGGAGAAAAAGCTAGAATATTGGTTAAGCTAGCAGACCGGCCACAGTAGGGATCCAAAGGAGCGAAAATTGGGATCCAAAGGGGGGGCCATTTGCAAAAGAGCCATGTGCAAAAATGGGCTAAAAATACCCTAAGGTTCGATGCATTAAGACTTCCAAAATGCTAAGGTTCCAAAATTCAAAGGTTGTGTCCAAAGGTCAACCATAGGGGAATTGGATGCTTTGTGTGTGTCCAAAAAAGTCTTTACACATCCCTACTTAGGAGGGGACGAGCCTTGCTTGTAGGGGATGAGAGAGAAATCCACACACACACACAAGCTCCATTTACACAAAGGGAATGAGGGACACATGTCAGCTCCCTAGCCTAGATGCCCACAAGGTGTACCCAATTTCTATTGGATGTCCTTGGAGGTGGACCAATGAGCATTAGGCTAGAGTAAATCTAGTTTAATCAATTTGAAAACACTTAATAAAAGAACCAATGAGAATTAAGTCCTCTAGAAGACTATTGGCCAGTCTCCCAAGGGGTCCAGTAAGCATTCAGCAACCCAATGGCTTGCCTGATTCCTATTGGCCAGGAAGCAAAGGGGTCCAATGAGAGCTTAGTTGAATTATTAAATTACCTAAAGCTCTCACAAAAGGGGAAAGGGGGACACATGTGAGAAGGCTATCACTTATGCTGCTTAATTGTCATTGGCTAGCCCTACGGAGGTCCAATGAGAGGATAGCAGAAGCAAATAGCAAGAGGGGTCGCCCAAGACAGAGAGGGGGCTGATTTTTGCAAGGCATTATCACACACACACTCACACAATCTTATGTGTGAAGTAAAGAAGACTCTCTCTCCTTCTCAAGCTTTAATGGAAAGCTTACCACCTACTCCAAGCTTGTGAGAAGGGAGTCCTACACGAACAACTCTTGGATTTGTGATGCAAATCCAACCAAGAGCCAAGATTCAATGCATGCTCATCTCCTCTACCATGCTAATCACTAAGCTAAGCTATGCTAATATGAGTGATTATGTGAGGAGATGTACATCTTTCTCATAAGAATACTCCTTGTTCCTCTCAATCTACTCTCATACCCTGCTAGCTCTCACCATCTTTGAAGGTGTGTGAGGTCTTGGGTCTGAGACCGGGTCTGAGACCGGGGATAATTGATGTTGTGTTTGCTAAGTGTTTTGCTTAGTGCATGAAGCTTTCATCTTCGTTGCACTAGCTAGTCGTGAGAGAACACAAAGAATTGTATTGTACAATGTCTCTCTTGATGGGAGAAACCATAATACAAAGCCTTTTGGAGGGGGGACCGGCTCCATGCAAATCCGGTCCTCAACTGTTGTCAATAGCTTAATTTCTCTCTCTTTTGAAAGGATTGTTCATGCTATCTAACTAGGTGTTATGCTTTTTGTTGCTCTCTCCACCCAAGCACTCTTGTAATTCTCATTAGGAATTTATTCTACTGAAATGCCCACTATGTTCATGCTAATTTCCGCTACACACAAGTTTTTAGGCCATTAAATGCTACAAAGAGGTCACTATCAGGGGGCACTTGGGAGTGAGCACTTGAGAAGGTATCCATGCACACACCCTGACTCCAAGGGTCGCCACACAACAAGAGTAGAATCTCCGTGCTTATGGAATTTCCTCTAGAGAATGCACTATAAGCTCACTATCTCTCTCCATCTCTCTATCTCTCTCTATCACCAGAGTCGCCATTTCGGTGAAACTAAGGTTTTTGTAAATATCACGTTGAATCAAGTTTCCCTCACATCCCGAGGGGTTTTCATCACATATGTCTCTCTCTCTCTCTATCTATCTATGATGTGTAGT
The DNA here is from genome assembly GCF_014529385.1 of Adiantum capillus-veneris. Taxonomy (NCBI): domain Eukaryota; kingdom Viridiplantae; phylum Streptophyta; class Polypodiopsida; order Polypodiales; family Pteridaceae; genus Adiantum; species Adiantum capillus-veneris. The sequence goes on along the minus strand of NC_140938.1, from coordinate 114,431,506 downwards.
ATTTGTGCTATTTTAAATCACCATTGTTCGTGTCCTAGCCGCTCAAAGCTAGGTGGTGTCCCCTATTCATTTCTCGTGAATAGCTCAGCGTGTACGGTCATGGTGTTGAGGCCCGTCGGGGTCCATTTTGCACTTTGCACTTGTCACTTGGTGCCCCCATAGAGGAGGCTTTATCAAAAACCTTCCGTTTACAAGATTGAAATGATGCGTGTCATCAATCATGGACGAATGGCTGAAAGAATTCTCCAATTGGAGAACAAAGGAGGAGGAGATTGAAGAAGCACTGATCGCCTTCATCGAAGTGCTGTTGCAAGAATACATTGTCGTAAACATGCAAGAGGTAAGTTCTCCGTCTGGCATCTCTCACTCTAACCGCAAATCAAGAGCCACCCAAGGGGGGGCTGTAGAGTCTGCTCCCATTATCGTCGCCCACCACACTCTATCAATGAGTGTCGTCAACGGAGGTAAAGAAGAAGAGGAAATTCTCTACATCGACATCCATTGCGAAGAGGTTGTCCATATCAAGGAAGGAAAAAGTTTTCAGAGGCCTCTCTTCTCCAAGGAATCTATAAGCAAAGGTATAGCCTCTGCTCCTAAGTGGCCAAAAGGAGCTGCTCATGCCAAAGGAAAGGAAGGGCTAGGCCACTCATGAATCACATCACCCCAAAGGAAGAACACTAAACCACATGAGTGCTTCAAGTTCGGGAAGCAAAATCGTGCCTAGTTTGCCAAAAAGTAGGTCGTCCAAAGTGAAGTAGCGAAAGATCGCCTATTGATTCTCACGACGCATGTGAGTGCTTCCAGTCCACTTCAGCAACCCCAAAGCAGAAGTGGTAAGAAGGTTCCCATGTCCTAGAGAGGAGTGGTTTGGCTATTGTCCTCGCTGCTTTGGAGGGCGAGTAGAGGGTCTTCCTCCTCTCCCCGTACAGCTCATCCTGAAGAAACTATCCACCACGGGTGAAACCGAGTGGGCCAGAGATGAGTTACAACTAAATGGAGTGGATTTCATGCAACAAGATGACTATGGTAATTACTTGCAAATGCTCTACTAGCTAAAAGGCTAAGAGTAGTCAAACGTGTCGCCATCACACCATACATACTGAATGACGAAGGGAAGATGGAGCCTATGAAGGGCGATGACCTCCTGTGGATGTGCCGATTTATCAACACCGCCATGGTAAGGGTGCAAGTAAGTGCTCTACACTCTGTGCATCATGGATAATGGACCAACCGCCTTTCGTTTTAGGTTTCTGCAACACATGCATGTATATATATATGTAGATAGAAAAATATTCTACCAACAGAAGATTGAATATATGTTTGGTGTTGCGGTGATAGGAGAGATCCTTAGCTCCCCAAACCCTATTATCCTCCCCGTGTTGGATTACCACCACTCTTTCAATACCTCAATTTTTATATTGTTTTAAATCTATCCACCCAATCAACCCAGTAGCAAAGCTGTTATAAGTCGTTGAGTCATTTGTGAGATATATATATATATATATATATATATAATAATAAAATAAAAAGGTTTGTAATTTCTTGGTCATTGATTTACCACCATGGTAAGTGTCTCTTTTTCCACATTTAGTGGGAAAAAGGGAGAATACATCACAAGAGACTTTCTGGATGACTTTGATATCACTTGTGTGGTTTCCAACAAGGATGATGATGTCTCACGACTATGAATATTTCCTCTACTAATGAAAGTAGAGGCCAAGTCTTGGTACAATGCTTTGCCCCAAGCTACCAAGAATGCATGGGACGTACTACGTGCTGCCTTTGTGAAGAGGTTTGGTGGAGGCACAACCTTAGAAAAGTTATGGTAGCTACGACAGAATTAAAACAAGGAGGTTTGCTAGGCCACTTACAAATCAAATTTTTTGGATTTGTGGGAGCGATGGGTTGCCTCATTGGAGGAAGGTGAAGGAGCACCTAATTTCCTAAAGAAGGACCGTTTCATTGTTGTCCTGTGGTCACACTTAAAGAGAAGGTGAAGGGGAGATTCCCTGCAACGTATGAGTTGGCAGTGGAAGTGGCCTGCCTTAAAGACAAGAAGCTGCACATGTAAGCAAGACTCAACGTGTCAGAGGAATTGATCTCAGTCCGACTAACCCCAGTGACTACAACAGCCGCTCAGAGAACTCAACCACAAGAGGCATCAGAAGAGCAGCAAGACATGTTGAGCCGCATCACTAGTCAGCTTGAAAGTCTATCCGTGCATTTGGTGCAGCAAGGGCATGCACATGTCAAAAATCCAGAGCAAGGGAGAGGACAACAAAGGCAAAACCAAGAATACCGCTGCTACAATTGTGGGGAGGACGGTCATGGCATGTATTACTACCCATGGAAAAACTTCAATAGAGAAGGAAGACAGAATCAAATCTCTCCACCAAGGGAAAGACCACCACCACCCAAGCAACCAGGGCCGATTCCACCAGTCCAAATCCTTCGACCACCAGTACAACCACCACCACCATCGCAAACTCTCATTCCACCACTACCTCCACCACCTGCTGGAAATCGAGCAATGAGTGTCATTAGCTTGGAAGCTAAAGGGAAGGCAAAGGTAGAAGAGCTAATGAAAGAGAAGAAGAAAAGAAAAGAAAAAGTAGAGGAGGTGGATGCTATGGGGGTGAAGCGTGCCAGGCAGGAAGAAGACTCTCAAAGGAAGGAGAAGATGAAAGAAAAAGGATAGTCTAGCAAGCAGGTATGTAAGCCTTGATGGAAGATCGCCATTGTGGATTTTTCACTAGGTGAGTATGCTAAACCATATGACCTAGTTCAAGATGTATTGATGCAGGGTCCAAAGATAACCTGGCCCCAATTACTCCATCTTGCACCAAGAATGAGGAGACAATTGATAAAGATGGTACGTACTAGAAAGTCAAGAGCAAAGATAGCTGGGGATATCTCGAGGAGGAATCTTGAGGACATCCTACCTATCATGGATTCCCACATCAAGGAGCATCATATCTCAAACGTCTACATAGATGGTGGTGCACAGATATGCATCATGAGTGAGAAAATGATGCACCATCTAGGCCTAGAGGTAAGTAGCCTGGCACCCTGCCGAGCTAAAATGGAAAATAACGTCAAAGTGAAGTGCGTAGGCATTGTGAATGCAGTCAAAGTGAAGGCATTTAACACAAAAGTGGAGGTATACATTTTTGTCATGCCTCACAAAGAGGAGGCCTACCATATCATTCTTGGAATACCATGGCTCATGGCTATGGAGGCTAAGCAAGACTGGATTACCGGAATGATCCAGATGAAGGATTCTAAAGGGAAGTCCATATGAAGACTAGAAAGCAACACAACATGATCTTGGAGGCATCGGAAGATGAGTTCATTAGTGACTCTTTGACCACATCAAGAGAAGAGATGACAACAACTGAAGAGAGCGATAGTAGCATCAAAGTGATTGGAGTCATCCTCAAAGACCCAAAAAGATTAACACGATCTAAAACACCACCGAAGAACCAAGAGAACATCGGGTATGCAACCCTTGGTGGATACAAGTAAGTAACATCAAATGCTCTTCAATGAGTTAACTAGTGAAGAGAGAGAAGAATATACCTCTATGCTAGGTAACTCCACCACACTCTTCATTGATGGTTATGACAAGATCACAGTGGTACAACACTGCATAAGACTCAAGGAAGGAAGTAAATCTGTAGTGCAAAATCTCAGAAGGCTTGGAGTAATTCAGCAAGAGGCACTGCTCAAAGAGGTAAGGAATTTGCTACAGACAGGTTTAATTTACCCCGTCGAGGACTCAGAGTGGGTCTCTTCAGTAGTAGTCACACCAAAGAAGAACGGTAAGTGGAGGGTTTGTGTAGACTACAAACCTCTCAATGTAGTAACACAGAGGGATCATTTTCCCCTTCCATTCCAAGAGGAGATTCTCAATGAGGTAGTAGGTCATGAGCGCTACACAGTATGTGATGGCTACTCATGCTACTTTCAAATTAGCATTGCATAAGAATACCATAAAAAGACAACTTTCATAACACCATGGTGATGTTTTGCTTACAAAGTGATGTCTTTTGGCCTAAACCAATGCTCTGGCCACATTCCAATGCTATGTAACTTTTGTCTTCTAGCCATACTTTGATAAATCAATACAAGTTTTCATAGATGATTTTCACATCTACAATTCTTGCTCCCTCCATTTGAGCAAGGTCTATGATGGCCTGGCTAGGTTGCAAACCTTGGCTGGCCAGCTTAACATAGATAAGTGTCACATTGGTGAAAGCAAGGTCTCTCTTCTTGGCCATGTAATTTCAGCAAAGGGAACTGAGACTGACCCTAGCAAGATTCAAGCTTTAGTATCTTTGTCATCACCCATCACAACTAAGCAATTGGTCTCTTTCCTTCAGAAGGTAAGGTATTTGTGCAGGTTCATTCACTTGCTCTCTCAGGTGATTCTCCCTCTACAACAGGTCATCCATAAAGATGTCTTCCTATGGAGTTAAGAAAATGAGCAATAGTTTAGCAAAATGAAACAGATCATGGCTACACTTCCCACCATTGCACCCCCTAGATAGGACGCGCCATTTTATGTTAACCTCAGTGTAGGAAGTGATACACTTGGAGCCGTACTAATGCAAAAGGATCCCCAAACCTCTTTCATGCATCCTATCTACTTCTCTAGTGGCGCCATGACCCCATCAAAAAAAGGATTCTTAGCGGTAGAGCACATGGTGCTTGCATTAATGTTTGCCACTACAAAGTTTCGATCTTATCTATTGCCTATACCCTTTGTAATTTTGACAATGGAAGAGGTCTTTCCATATGTGATGCAACACATGGATGTCTCATCTAGAATCTCTAAGTGGCTTGTTAGATTACAAGAGCTTGATTACACCATGCAGGTAGAAAACTCCACCAGGGCTAGTCTAGTAGGTATTCTTCCTCATCATCACTATGAGAAGAAGCTAAAGTTCAACACAAAAGGTAAATAAGTGACACCAATGGTAGAAATTCCTAAGCTAGAAAGAGCTCATTCTCTTTTCTTTGATGGAGCTTACAAAAGAACAGAAGACCAGGATGCAGTTGGCATCATCATTCTCAATAAGCAAAAGGAAAAGGTATTCTCTATTGGACAGCTGCTTCACTCCCACTCCAACAACAAAGCACAGTATGCGGCTTTAATTCTTGGATTAGAACAATGTTTTTTGCAAGGGGTTCAATGCCTAAATGTGTTTGGCGATGCCATGGTTTTGATAAAGAAGATAAATGGCACTTGGATTTGTAAAAATCAGGTTTTACTTGGTCAATTATGCCAAGTTAAGGATCTATTAAGGAAGTTTGAAGCAATGCAGTTATTTCATGTGCCTAGGGCAAAAAATCAAGAGGCAGATGCTCTAGCCAAGGAAAGAATATAAGATGTTCCCATAGGAGCAATCTAACTGAAACTGCCCCTCTTTTAGGGTAGTGATGTTATGCATGATATCATCAACTTCTTAGATACATGAGAATGTCTTGAAGGGTATACCAAGGGCCAGAAAGAATGGCTTGTCCAAAAGGCAATAAGATACCGCCTTATAAACAACAACTTATATTGCAAGGGCAAAGACTAGATTCTCAGGCGAGTGCCAATCTCCAATAAAATCACGGAGGTAATCTCAAGTTTCCATGATGGTGTTTGAGGTAGACACTTTGCTCTAGATATTACCAGTAGGAAGATTCTAGAAGCAGGATTCTCTTGGCCTAGTCTAAACAGGGATGTGCATCATTGGTGTAAAACATGTAGAGCTTGTCAGGTATTGAGTGATCGAACACTAACCTATGAGCCACAGACTCCTATCATCTCATATGGACCATTTGAGAAGTGGGGAATAGATGCAATTGGTCCTTTACCAAGGGCCCAATCAGTAAACTATACATTCTAGTTGGTGTAGACTACATGACCCGATGGGCGGAAGCAGCAACCACCACATGCATTACAACCCAACAAGTGGTGAAGTACATATTTGAGCACATTTGTTTCCATTTTTTCACACCTCTGGAGATAATGTATGATAGAGGGACAGGTTTCAGAGGCGAATTGGTGGGAGAATTGATGAAAAACTTAGGCATCACACGCGGACACTCCACCCCATACTATCCACAGTGCAATGGTATAGTGGAAAAGGTAAACGGAATGATCTGTAAGATCATCACAAAGCAAGTGAATGTGATTGGGATAAGAATATCATGGCCGCTCTTTGGGCCTATCACACGACATTCCAAACATCACTAGTTTTCACCCCTTTTCATCCATTCTACCCATCGAGGTACAGATAGCCAGCTTGTGAGTTATGGCTAGTCAGTTTACAACACCCAATTGCCCATCTCCGCAACCGCATCTTGGATCTAGAAAGGCTTCATCTAGATAGACAAGATACGATCAACCACTATGCAACGTAAGGAGGGCTTAAGGAAAAGGGTCTGAAGAAAGGCATGTTAGTGTTGAGATACGAAAACAAATTTGACACTACGAAAGATAAGAAGTTTCAGCCCAGATGGGAAGGGCCATTTATTGTCAAAAAGCGATACACCAATGACAGCTACATATTGATGGAAGAAGATGGTCGAATTCACAAGACGAGAGTCAATGGATGGAGACTAAAAAGGTACTGTTAAGTTTTGATCCAGAGTTCATGCTAGGTATTTCAGAGGAGGGAGAACCCTCCAAATTTGCTACTAGAGAATCAGTCGCAAAGCTAGAAGCATGAATGCCTCTAGCCAGAAGGGAGGGCTAATGATGGCCGGTTTTTGAAACTATGGCCACGAGAACCAACCCCACTCGGGGGGAGCTAAAATTAAACAATGAAGGAAAAAAAACATTTTTAAGCCTACCACCCCGCCACTCTTTTCCCTCCCATGCATACGCCCGTAGTAGGCCACCCCTCCCTTGGAACCACCCTCCCCCCTCTCCTCCATTATTTCCCCTCTCCCTCAAGTTCATTAACACATGTAGCCATAATCCCTCTCTCTCCCTCGGGTTCATCAACCCACAAGGGCCGCCATGCATGGGACAATTCTCTCTCCGTCTCATCCATTATTCGAGCTAGTCCCTCTCTCTTACTCAAACTCCATCTCGTTCTCTCACTCCCTCCGTCTTACTCTCTATAACCAAGCCCAATATAGGGCACATGAAATCTCTCTCTCTCTCTCTCTCTCTCTCTCTCTCTCTCTCTCTCTCTCTCTCTCTCTCTCTCTCTCTCTCTCTCTCTCTCTCTCCCTTGTTCGTCAATCCGGAAGCAAGACCCACCATGCATGAGCCAAAATAGCTCTCTCTCTCTCTCTCCCTTGTTCGTCAATCCGGAAGCAAGACCCACCATGCATGAGCCAAAATAGCTCTCTCTCTCTCTCTCCCAATCTCACCCTATCCCTCACACTCTCCCTCCTCCCCCCCCCCCCCCCCCCCCCCCCCCCCCCCCCCCACTTTCTCCCTCTCTTGTTCTTAGCATGACAAGGTGCTCTCTCACTCTCTCCCTCCTGTTGACTCTTCCTTGCCCTTGTTTCCTGATTTGGAAATAGCTCTGTGGGCTCAATATAATCTCTCTCTAGTCTCTCTCTCTCTCTCTCTCTCTCTCTCTCTCTCTCTCTCTCTCTCTCTCTCTCTCTCTCTCTCTCTCTCTCTCTCTCTCGCTTTGTTGTGTAAAAGCCCATGCGGGCGCATAGAATAGTTTTTTTCTCTCTCTTTCATCATACCTACACACACACACACACTCACATGCACCTAGATCCTCACAAAATTACATACACCCACACATGCACAAACACACTTACGAGCACATGCACATACATATACGAGTACATTACACTCGCATGCACATAATCAAACGATCACATCACACCATACGCACACACAAGAAGGAAAAAGCAATAGAATTTAATATCAACAAAGAAGACGACCAAAAGCACGCGAAGGCGACCCCGGTTCAAGAATGACACCGAAGGCATGCCCTGGCCGACCCCAAAAGTGGCAAACGTGCTACACCAACGCACCACCAAATTCTGCCAATTACCGACATCTTGCTTCAACATTTCTTTGTAGTAAATATCCATAGGGTAATATATTTTCCCGTTTTCAAGCCAAAAATCTTGTATAAAAACCAATTGTATATTGCCACCTCTCTCTAGGTGATGGTCACAAAGGCCCACCTAGGAGATATCATTTTAAAAGTTCTCCTAACACAAAGCAAGGGTCAACCATCTAGGACCCAACTCCTTGCTTTGTCTCTCCTGATTAGGGCCCTAACCTAATCGGATTATCCTAAACTAATGCAACGTGCACCTATAAAAGGGCGCTAAGAGGTCACTATCGGGGGGCACCTGGGAATCAGCACTTGACAAGGAATCCATGCACACACCCTAACTCCAAGGGTCGCCACATACACAAGAGTAGAATCTCCATGCTTATGGAATTTCCTCTAGAGATTGCACTATAGGCTCACGAGTCACTATCTCTCTCTATCTCTCGATCTCTCTCTATCACCACTGTTGCCATCTCGCCAAGACTAAGGTTTCTATAAATATTGCATTGAATCAAGTTTCCCTCACATCCCGAGGGGTTTTCATCACCTACATCTCTCTCTCTCTCTCTCTCTCTCTCTCTCTCTTTATGTGTGTGTGTAGTATTTGTACTATTTTAAATCACCGATTTCCGTGTCCTAGCTGCTCAAAGCTAGGTGGTGCCCCATTGTCCATTTCTCATGACTAGCTCGACGTGCATGGTCCTGGCAGCATTGAGGCTCGTCGGGGTCCGTTTTGTGCTTTGTGCTTGTCACTATCTTGTAATCTAGGAACAAACCCCCCAGATATGTGCACCCATATGCACTACTTTAGCATTTACTCCACTAAGCCCTTCTCCCTCGGTATCAAAGGGAGTTTTGACTATATCTGTATAGGACTTTGAATGAAGAAGGCCTGAGAGTTTCTCTTTCTTTCCAATACCCAAACAATCTTTTTTTGGAAAAAAAATTGTCCCTACAAAAACAATCATGAATACATATTCCATAGCTTGCAAGAAAATCCAGCTCTTTAATCAAATGAGGAATTTGAAAGAGATTAGATTATTTTGTAAGAATATTGATAAGAATTTGAATATATGATCATATGTAAGAGGCTGTGGAATTGACTAATGAGTCCATCATTACTTCATAGAGAAAAATGTAGAGAAATTATCATAGTATAGGTATAACATGAGTTGATCCCAGCTAGATTTTAATAAATGAGAGTAGGATAGTATAGCACCATTTAGAAAGGATCCCAAATGAAGAAGAGGCAAGAGATGATAGCATGATTAAGCATAAAAAAACAATAGCTTTCATTACCAATTTTGCTTTGCAGTTATTGATCTCTCAAAGCTTCAAGGACATAATCACAAAGGTTACTACCATGGCAACAGAGTCTTCTTCTCCCATGAGTGTGACCAAAATGAGTGATAGAAGGGCATATGATCTAAAATAAATAGAGAAGAAAAGCATGTGCAAGTGCACCTCTAAGAGTGGAGTGATACAAATGCACAAACAGAGGAGAGGTGAGAAGGGACAAGAGGAATTTAAACATGCCTTGAGTGAAATCTTCCCCCGTGCAAGCGTGACCATTTTCATCTTGCATGTATTTACTTATAGATTTCTTGAATGCTCAAAATGATTACAAACTATCCACCCAAACATAAAGTGACCATAGCTCATAATGAGTTCTTTAGTTATATAGTACCAGTGAACTTGATATCCTTTTGATTTTTCCATTGACCAACCTTGATTTTCTATTTTTCACTTGTAATAATAATGTATGCTTATCATTTCCATTAGAATATGTCATATTGATAGTCTCTTCCAAACCATGATAATTAATTGACCTAAAGGGGCTCATACAGATCTTTTTATCTTTGTAGCTTTCCAATACCATCTCCAAAATAGGAGATACATGTGTTTAGATGAAAGCTCGTAGCCTCAAGTAATGCTCTTCTAATATTATCGATTCAATACTCAGCTTCTCAATATATCACATACTTTCACATATATTTGATCATGTTAATTCCTAGAACTACTAACTAAACTAGATTACCTCCCCTCTAAAAAATTGTCTTTGCAATACCATGCCTCTGCTAGACTCTTGCATCTCTTAGTTGATGGATCCTTTATTGGATATTTAGCTTGTTTGTGCTAAATATTTTCTATCTCTAGATCCTATTTATCAGCTTTGACCAAGTCCATCTTGACTTTACCTCTTTCTTAGAATGCTCTTTTGAGCCTTATATTGGTTTAGTTTCATCACTATTCTTACCATATTCAGAAGCTGATATTTTCTTCTCTAGAGCTTCTAAATCTCTTTAAAAAATCCTTTGAATGGTTATATCCTCTAAGAATTTTAGCATGTCATTCACAAGAGTCTTGCACCCCAAAGTTCTTGAGTGAGGTGCCACTCTCTTGTTTCTAGAATGGGATCTTCCCAAGGATGATTCATGTCAGATTTGGGGCCCACTTGTTGGCTATTTGACCATATGGGCTAGCAGCTTCGTAGGTTGATCTGGGCTCTAGAGTATACCTTTAAGTAGCAAGAAGTCCTCCATGTTAAGCTACAAAGCTATGGCGGGTGGAGCCTTGGGTAGGCCATGGTGAGAGAGAGAAGGTGTAGAGGAGATGAACGAGTGCAGAGAGGGAGAGAGAAAATTGACACGCTTTTTTTGTAAGTTTGTTTGTATATAAAAAACAAAAGGCCTTACAATATATATAGCTTTTTCTCTCTGTCATGCAAAACTCCACTAGAATTCCCTTACCTGCATGTTATAGGACATGTTCCAATAGGTACAATGGGCTTGAACCTAACCTTCCCCCCCTCAAGCCCAGACTAGATAGAGCCTCTCATGATACCTCGAGTTTTTGGTGTACTCGTCAACAATGAGTTTTAGGTTCTCTCACAACCAAGAATTTTTGGTGTATCCTTAACCTTGTGCTACGATAAAACCCCCCCTTGAACAGATAGGGTGTCGGTCAAAAATTAGCTACCAATCAGTGGAGTTTTTGGTTCCTACCAAACCTTGGGCTTAAGGTGTACCCAATAACCTCACAAGAAGTGCAACAAAAATGGGTTGAGAACAAATGTTTTTGGGAGGTCTTACCACTTATGAGTGTCTATAACCCGTACAAATGTGTATCATGGCATGACTGACAACAGATAAGGTAAAATAAGATTTGACTAAAAAAGTATATAATTGTTTTGACAATAGATAAAAGAGGACAAATCTATGACACTAAACTGGAAAAAATAGTTTGTGAAAGCTTGTACTGCAGTCTCGAAGCACACCTTCATGTGTTGCATCTGCTGATGTACATCTTGGTTCTCAAAGAAAACTGTTCGCTTATGGATGTTCTTCATCTTTTCCAGATCAACATGTAGTATTGGATCAATCTTTGTCGAGCTAATTTCTCCAGTACTAGATAGCCCTTTATCTCCAACAACCATCTATATAGTCATAGGAACCTTTATTATTATGTTCAAATCCTTGAAGGCAGAATACTCGTTGTCTTGCTCTCATTGACAAGGTACTTCACATAGCATTTTAAAATGCTCTTGAACGGGTTGCGTGCACCTTAGACCAAGCCTTGTAAAAATAGCTATTGTCGAAAAATCCTTGAAAAAATTTGCCTCGGTAGGCATTTTGAAAAGCTTGGTCGTTCACTACTATCGCCACCACACCAGGGGGGCCTGCGGGCATGCGTTTCAATATGCAGTCGGGCTCAATAGTCTTGATGTTGCCCGCCTAGAATAACATAGAGTCAAGATGAGGGTGTGTGACTGGCCTATGTGTGAATCCTCGCTTCAATAAGAGATGTTTTAATCCAAATGTTCTACAAATAACAAGTCTGCAGAACATAACGACAGTTGATGATGGTGTTTTGACTTGACGATGGCGTTTTGAGCCTCCTGGAAAGACATCAATGTGTGAGCCCCTTTGCTGGGCTTCTGTAAGATCGCTTCTGTAGTACCACACTCTCCTTCACAATATGGCCCTCCTAGTCTGAAGCATAGCGTGTCTGAAGTTTTTCTTTATGTGTCAATCTTAGCCCTCCACAGTAGCAGCCCCGAATGGTTCAGCTCTCAAGCCCCTTTGAACTTGGTCTTCTATCCTCAGTACGGATCTGATACTAGTGTTAGGCTATAGGGCTATCGTGGGTGGAGCCTTGGGCAGGCCATGGCGAGAGAGAGAAGGTGCAGAAGAGATGAATGAGTGCAGAGAGGGAGAGAGAAAAACAACACGCTTTTTTTAAAAATTTTGCTTGTATATAAAAAAACAAAAGGCCTTACAATATATATAGATTTTGCTCTCTATCATGCAAAACTCTACTAGACTGCCCTTACCTACATACTATAGGACATGTTCCCATAGGTACAACGGGCTTGAACCTAACACTCCAAACGGGGAGATTGAAAGTTGAAACAAAGAAATTCTCTTAATATTTTTAGGTTTTCTTCCTTGTGTTCTAGAAAAGTGTGTCTCAACTTACAATCGTGCCGCTTTGATAATTTGTAAAAAATGTTGGTTGATAGGAAGAAAATGAAAAAATATCACTTAAATTTTGAGGAAATACTAAGAAATTAGTAAAGGTCAACTCAAAGGTTCCAAATTTTCTCTTGAAGAATACATAAAAAAAGCGATTTTTCTTGAACACTACTAAGTTCTACCCTAGGGGCTTAGAGGTTGACGTAAGCTCTACAATATGCCTTCATTTGGTAGAAAGAATTCTCACATGTGAAAGTTGAAAGAGAAAAGTTCCTCCCAATATCTTCTATTGAGCCTTTAGGGGCTTCTACAAAGGTTCCCCGCTCTTACAAATCCCTAGCTACCCTACTACACTGTAAGTTTGATCTTAAGTTTTAATTTGGTGAGCTCAAGTAAGTGATTTGTAGGTAGTAGAGGTAGGAGAGGAGCTATCATCACCAGCTTCTAGTGAACCCTCTACCAACAAGCCCATAGAGTCTCTACCAACAATCCCAATGTTCACATGTTTTGAAGATCCTTCTCACACAAACAGAAGGGTTTTGCAAGACCCTTCCTACACAAATAGTCATCGAGGCTTCTTTATTCCAAGGAAACATGCAACCTACGTTTTGCCTCTTGTGAGTATAGCCTTTTGGATTCACAACTTCTTATGATGCTCTTTAGAGGTATTTTCTTCTCTCCATTGTGTTGGTGAATTAAATAATCAAATAAAATATTACCAAGCTAGTACTCATGTGCTTGATGGAAGACACTGAGCTTGAAAAACATTTTACCAAGTTGGATTTTCATGACCTGGTCTTCAAGTGATATCTTGACTATTCGTTGGTTCATGTGTTTGATGGAAGCAATCAAGCTTGAAAAACATTCCTAGGGTGTGTTTAATCTTTGTGATTAAGAGAGGCTGGCTGCCAGAGAGTATAAAGTCTTTCTTTTTCTTGAACTAGTTGTATTGTGGCTTAATAATCATCTTTGTGAAGGAAAATTAATTACCATTTTCAAGACAAAACTAAGCCCCCCTGCCCCCCCCCCCCCCCCCCCCCCCCCCCCCCCCCACCTCGAGAGCTTGTAGCTACTGATCTACATGGATTAGTGAAGTGGCATTTTTGCCACATCAAGGGCATCTTATATTTTATGGATGCAATGGAGTCTTTGGGAGAGAGGAAGTCCTCTATCCATCATGTTCGTGGTTTTAAGGGTCATACACCACAAGCTAGGTTGATAAATCAAAGACTCTAATGAAAACTACTTCCTAGCATAAAGATGAAATCCCCTTGACATATTTAGAATCCATAAACAACACCTTTTTTCTCACATTTAAGAGGCACTACCGCCATCCATAAACCAGAAATATGATAGGAGACTTAGTCTAAACTAACTACTAATCTTGTGAAAAGTACCCAACTAATCGAGTCCATAGCTTTCAGGGGCACATATATTTGGGACTTCTTGACTCTTGGCACAATGAGTCTCTAATTTTTCTTCTCTTAATAAGAGGGAGTGGAGAGTTTCTTGACTGCTTGAGACCACCCATCCTCCTTGACTGGAAATCTGAGCTAGCCCCCACTTTCCACCCCATACTCGCACTTTTTAGCTTGTTTTCTAATTACTACCACACTAGTTTACATATACAAACAATGTTCTTTTCTTAGTTCTAGACACATGTTCTTTCCTCCAGCCCTTCAAAAAACATCACCAAAAAATTTCTTTCTTAAACATGGTTTAATGAAGACAATCCTATATTAAAAAAAATTGATTCTTTCAATTATTCTGAAAAGTTTTCCGCTATCCACAAACTTTCTCTATCTAACCAACAGAGCCTTTGCAAAGTATTTACTTATTTGCTACCCCCCAAAATGCACATACTTTCCCAGTCCCTAGCCGCAAGGGAACATCTCTCTAATTGCAAGGCATCCTACTAACCGCAAGGCATCTTGCTAACTGCAAGAGAAAAAAAGAGAGCTCACAACCTCAGTTTATTTTCTGCTAACCTTGGGATCACCTCGCTAACCGCAAGTTCCATGTGGAAATAAGATATTATTTGAGCAATTGTTTTCTTTAAGAAATTTCTCAAATATTAGTGACAAATTCAAAGGCCTGATTGAAATCTGATAGCTTTAGGCACGGTGTTGTAGTCACATACTACTTAAGCTGGTCAAACCTTTCTTGGTATAGTGGTCCCTAGATTATTTTCACTCCTTTCTTCAGAAGATCTGTGAAGGGTGAAGTAATCACTGCATATTCCTTTATAAAGATTCTATACCATCCTATGATTCCCAAGAATCCTCTAAGCTCACTTGCATTTGATGCCTGATGCCATTCAACAATGTCCTGAACTTTAGTAGGGTCCACTCAGATTCCTTCATGCGAAACAATAAATCCCAAATACTCAATCCTTGGAGTGAAAAGTGAACACCTTCTCATCTTTGCATCTAGATTGTGTTCTTGAAGAATATCCAACACCTTTCTCAGATGGTCTTCATGTTCTTCTTCATCCTTTGAGTAGATTATAATATCATCAAAGAAGACAAGAACAAAGTCATCTAGGAACTGCCTGAAAATATCTTGCATCAATCTATTGAATGTAGCCGGAGCATTAGTTAGACCAAATGACATTTCTATAAAATCAAAATGTTCATATCGGGTGTTGAAAGCTGTCTTTGGAATATCTAATTCCTTTATTATGATTTGATAATAACTAGACCTTAGATATATCTTTGAAAAGACCTTGAAACCATGTTGCATATCTAGCAGTTCATCAATTTGTGGGATAGCATAGTTGTTCTTAAACTGCTACTTGGTTTAGTACTCTATAGTCAATGTAGAGTCGTAAAGTCCCATATTTGTTCTTTTGAAAGAGTACTGGAGCTCCCCAGCTTGATTTACTCAGTCTAATAAATCCATGTTCTATAAGTTGACAGAGCTGTTCATTCAATTCAATCGGCTCTGGTAGCGCCATTTTATAAGGCCTCTTTGACACTAGCTCACTTCCTGGAAGAATCTCTATCTCATGATCACACTACAACAAAAAAAGTTGTCATCGATGCACCACGTCGATATCTGCGTCGATATAGACATCCTTGTGAACCTGTCGGTATTTGCGTCGATATCTGCGTGGAAAGGCTTTATTTGCGACGCAGATATCGACATAAATAGCGACGCAGATATCTACGACCATAACAGAAAAAAAAATTCTTGGGCAGAGGGCATGTAGCCTGGCCTGTGCCCAGTGAAAAGATGGACACAGCCACCATAGCCAGACTTCATGCCCTCTGCCCAAGAAAGCGAGCAGCACCAAAATCAACCGTGCTCCCGCAAAAAATTCGGCAGAGTTTCCTTCGTTTTTACATAAACTTTTCAAAAAGAAAAATCATGTATACGCCTCCTACATGCTATCCATGTAGGATCTCACAAGAGATTTAAGGCTAATGACCATAACGAACCATAACCATAACTTAAAACCATAACCGACCAATATAAACACTTTAATCATAACCAGAAACAAAATTAACAATAACCATAAGCATAACCAGAAAGTTAAACATAACCATAAACAAAACATGAACCATAAGTATATATGTCTATACAAGAATAGGAGAAATAACCATGTCTATACAATGACAATGACAATAACCATGAGGGTCTGGAAAAAAATAACTGTCTGAACAATAATAATAACCATATATATATGTCTATACAAAAGGATACACAGAAGCGTGTTTGTGTCTCACAAAGCATATATATGAAATCCGGTCCACTGATGACTAGGCGTCACAACCTGCACATAGGACAACTCACAAAATTAGTATTCACATATACTTACTTAATTAAATCAACTCACGCATATTAACGTCTCACCTCAAGCGATCAGCGAGACTGTAAGGCCGCCCAGGGGTCTACGGGCTCTCCTGAAGCATCAAGATCATTCAATACTTCATAGATACCTCTGCGATATCCATCTGACTCCTCCTGACATGTCGGGGCTCAATTCATCACAAGATTCTACGTTTATACAAAAATTAGAGTAATAAGAATACATGATTCATCGCGTTTTATTAATGCCATAGTTAAGATTGGATTAGAAACTCACAAACTCATAGCGAAAGGTGTCGAAGCCTCCGCTGCCAAGATGAGATGTCCCCCTGGTCGTCTGTCGTATCTGCGCGGCCTCATGCTACTGTCTGAACCGCGTGGCCGCTGTCCGCTCATCCTCCCTAATATGCAGCCACTTCTCATGTGGGATGCCCGAAAGCTTCGGCGAGCCGGTCCTGAAAGCCTTCCGAGCTGCATCTCGTCGATGTTTCACGGTGTCCCGTGCAACACCCTTGATCCACCTTCTCGGAACAACGTCAAAACCCGGAGTAAGCTGGTACTCTCTCAAGATGGTCTCCACTATGTAAGTGACTTTGTCCTTTTCGTGTTGATCCCAAGATGTCAAAATGCTGGTCGAAAACTGTAGCTCTGCGAGCTGGCAAATCCGCTGTCTCATCTCAGTCCCGACTCTATCCATGCCGTCGGCTTCTGTCTGTAAGTCCTTTTCTGCTTCCATCCTTGGCTCTATATTGGTCGGATGTAGGTGCTATGTCGCAAAAATTAATGCCCGTTCCGTAGGAGTCGTATCGTAGATTCTGTACGGTTTCTTTAGCAAACTCTCCGTACTTGTGCACATGCTCATTACATATCCTACGCTTGCGCAGGATTTGATACTTGTAGAGTGTGCACGAGCATGCAATCTTTTCCTCCATGTTAGTTGATGACGTTGCCATCTACAATGATTATGAATGTTGTTTTAATATATATACTCCTCACAATATAAACTACCTCGCATTCTCTAGTCTTGCCCAATCTCCGTACACCTCGGTCCAGAGGTATACGGAGATCAGGACCACCAGGTAAAAATCTCGTTTTTATTGGTCAAATCCTATATGGGTAGACACATACGTGCACTCCCAGGTGTACATGGCAATGCATGTACGTAGCGGGCAAAACCCCTTTGCCTCTTTTAGTTCCATAGTTTCTTCAACATCGAACGGCTATCCGTTTCTTCTATCCGTTTGACCTACGGCTTGCCATACGCGCTCTTGACATTGCTTTAAGACTACCTAATGGACTACGGATGGTTTCGGTAGGCATAGAAGCCATTTCCGAAGTCCGTTTGCGTTTTTTCGTAGAAAAACGCAACTGGATTTGACCTACGGCTTGTGTATTTGGCGTTTCTTCTATCCGTTTGACCTACGGCTTTCCATACGCGCTCGTGACATTTCCTAAAGACTAGCTACTTGTCTACGGATGGTTTCAGTAGGCATAGAAGCCATTTCCGAAGTCCGTTTGCGTTTTGTCATAGAAAAACGCAATCGGATTTGACCTACGGCTTGTGTATTTGGCGTTTCTTTTATCCGTTTGACCTACAGCTTGCCATACGTGCTCTTGACATTGCTTTAAGACTACCTAATGGACTATGAATGGTTTCGGTAGGCATATAAGCCATTTTTGAAATCCATTTGCGTTTTTTCGTAGAAAAACGTAATCGGATTTGACCTACGACTTATGTATTTGGCGTTAATTCAAACCCATTGACCTACGGCTTTCCATACATGCTCTTGATATTGATTTAAGACTACTAAATGAACTACGGATAGTTTCGATAGGCATAGAAGCCATTTCCAAAGTCCGTTTGTGTTTTTCCGTAGAAAAACGCAACCGGATTTGACCTACGGCTTGTGTATTTGACGTTTCTTCTATCCGTTTGACCTATGGCTTTCCATACGCGCTCTTGACATTTCTTTAAGACTACTAAATGAACTACGAATGGTTTCGGTAGGCATAGAAGCCATTTCCGAAGTCCGTTTGCGTTTTTGCGTAGAAAAATGCAACCGGATTTGACCTACGGCTTGTGTATTTGGCGTTTCTTCTATCGGTTTGACCTACGGCTTGCCATACACCCTCTTGACATTGATTAAAGACTACCTAATGGACTACAGATGGTTTCGGTAGGCATAGAATCAGTTTTCAAAGACCGTTTGCGTTTTTCCATAGAAAAACGCAACCGGATTTGACCTACGGCTTGTGTATTTGACGTTTCTTCTGTCCGTTTGACCTACGGCTTGCCATACACGCTCTTGACATTGCCTTAAGACTACCTAATGGACTACGGATGGTTTCGGTAGGCATAGAAGCCATGTCCAAAGTCCGTTTGCATTTTTCCATAGAAAAACGCAACTGGATTTGACCTAGGAGGTAGAAGCCGTTTATGAAGTCCATTTGCGTTTTTCCGAAGAAAAAGGCATTTCTTCTATCCGTTTGACCTATGGCTTGTTATGTGACCCCGCCCAACCTTTTTTGAGGAGGAAGCTTGTCTCTAAGAGCAACGACGGCACTGTTGTTGCTCCGTACAGGACTTTCATGTGTAAAGGTGAGAGGAGCTTCGAATGTATTTTGAGCTGGTCAAATGAAGTCATAGGCTGCATCAGACGATCCATGTCACTTTGGCTCGACATGCACAACGCCCGTTCAGACTACTAACCATGTAGGAGATTGATGAGATCCGCCAACGACGGATGCTGGATCTCCTTTGATCTACCTATCCCAGCTAGTTGTTTTAGCCGTTTAGTCCACACCCAGCAGTTTAGGATCCCAGAATATTTTATTCTGTCATTTTGTCATCTTTTTACTCTGACTTTGTATCAGATCCACCACATTGTAACTTTCTTGTCTCATAGGTCACTTTGGCCTTTTGAAGATGTTAATATAACATTTCATTTCATTTCTCTCTTTAATTTTAATTTCCTACGCATACATTAACTCTCTCTCTCTCTCTCTCTCTCTCTCTCTCTCTCTCTCTCTCTCTCTTTGATTACCTACACACACACATTTCTCTCTCTCTCTCTCTCTCTCCTACACACACACACACCTCTCTCTCTCTCTCTCTCTCTCTCTCTCTCTCTTTCCTACACACATACACACCGCTCTCTCCCTTTCCTACACACACACACACACGATGTAGAGAGAGAGAGAGGGGAGTTGGGGGGGGCGGGGGGAGAGTGACATAATACCTGCGCAGCAGGTTTCGGCCCCTGCGCGCGTGGGTTCCTTTTTTTCCCCCAAATTTTTTAGCATCGCGATGAGCGTCAATATAACCATGGGTGGCTGCGTCGATATAAGCGTGGCAAATAAAGCCTTTCCACGCGTATAGCGATGCTCATTGCGACGCATATATAGAGGCCTATATCGACGTGCTCTAATACCGTCGATATATGCGTGGAAAGGCATGGCCGTTGATATATGATGCATCGATATCTTCATGTTATGTTGTAGTGTCAATCTCTTGATTGGCAGGAAGAGAGGTGATATCTTCAAGAAAGACATCTTAATATTCATGAAGCCAAGAGGGTTTTGTAACGCTTGATTTTGGATCCATCTTGTTCAGCTTGACCACAAATATTTGTTGTCCAACCCTCATACCTTTGAGTAGATGGTTGGCTTTAACTAATTGAATCTTTGGAATCCCATTCTTTTCCTGTACTTCAATGTGCTTAGCATGACTATTTCTAAAGCTCATACTACCTAGGTCACAGTGAATACTAGCGTGATTCCTAGATAACCAATCCATTCCAAGAATTCCATCATACATCCCAACTGGTGGGGTTCTAAAGAAAACTGAAATAGCATGTCCTCCTAGTTCAAAGTCAAGGGTTCCCCCACAATATCCTGATACCACGGTTTTCCCATTAGCCAATTCTACTATCATGGGTTTAGCTTGTTTTTTATTTAGGCTCAACTTTCGTAAGCAGTTTGGGGATAGAAAAGAATGAGTAGTGCCACAATCAATGAGGAGGCTAAAAAGGTTTACCTTGATGGGTGGCTGGTGTTTGAATAACAAGAAATTGTCTTTGAGCTCTAGGGTTGTCAATAGCTGCATAAATTCTTGCTCTCTCTTCTTCTTCACCAAGGGTAGGCTCTCCTATGATTGCATAGGCATGGGCATTCTTACCTTGACCTCTTTCAAAGGCTCTCACTGCTCTTCCTCCCCCTCTACCTCGTCCACCACCTCGTCCATTGTTATGTCCAAAAGGGCGGTGTATTTGATGTACTTCTGTTGTTGATGCCGCTCTATTAGTCAGACGTGGATATATGTTCTGATAATGTCCAGACTCTCCACATTCAAAGCATCAAATATCCAAGCGTGAAGGATTTTGAGCATTAGCAGCATAAGCTCTTTGTGGTTGTCCATTATTATTGGGAAGCCTTATTGGTTGTTTGGCACCGTTAAAACTTTGATTTTGTTTAGATCTCCTTCTAATCCCTTGCTCCTTCATAAATGGCCTAGCTTGTAGTAAAGCATCTTGCACAGTAGTAGGTTTCATGGCTTCTAATCACGAGCTGATTGGTTCTCTTAAACCTTGACAAAAATGGGCAACCTGCTGCTCTATGGTCATTGGCGGAGCATAACGCCTAAGCCTTACAAACTTTGAGTAGTGCTCTTCCAAGGATAAGCTGTATTATTTCAAGCTAAAGAATTCATTCATCTTCAATGCTTCATGGGCAGGAGGTAAGTATCTTTCCTTTACTACTTGTTTAATCTCTCTCCAACTCTAGGAGTTCTCCAACACTCCCAAGTCATGATAATGTTGTTTCCACCATATTTTGCTTCACTAGAGAGGTGCAACATCCCTAGCATCGCTGGGTTTGCAGATATGGTATTTGCAGCCAAGAAGTAATCATCCATAGCTTTGATCCATACTTCTCCATCCTTCTCAGAAGGTGGTTGCATTTGTTTGAGCAACAACTTCTTAATCTGAATCTCCATATAGATAGTAGTGTTCTAAGTTTTTTCCATTATAAGAATGATTTGAAGGTTCTCCTGAATGGACGCATATATTAATATTAATATTCATAATAATTCAAAACACTAAGGTATTTTCTAGACTTAGAATTATCCAATCCACTAAAGATTCACCCACACGACTTTCCAGTCTATTAAAACTTAACCAGTCATAGCTTTTGTCGATCACATGACTTAACCAGTCACCACTTATTCAATCTACCAAGACTCAATCGAATGACTTAACTAGTCAAAAATTTCTTTTGAAGAAAAACATTACTAATCATAAATTCATCAAAAAGCCATGTAGGGGTCTAGAAAAGATCTCTCCATGAGAATATATAATAGAGTTTTCAACCATAGCTATAATACACATTAGCTACTGACATGTTGTAAAATATTCGTGGTTGATGACCTGGGTGTAAGAAGCGAAACAAAAGAGTAAGCTCGGGGTAGCCAATGAAAACATTTTCCTTGAAGGTCGATCGAGTGTGATTTTCGATAACAACTCAATTGGCAAGGATAATTAATGTCACTCAGTCATAAACCCATCGATTACGAATTGTGACTCCATCAGGGGCCATGCCAGTCAATGGTGCTTCATAAAATTGAAAGTATGAAACCAGCTTTAAGTCTTCAGTCCACTTGATTCGATATAGGTCAACCTCCAAGGGTTAAATGTGACGTGATTGGATAGCAAAGGTTGTTCCATGAACCCAACAACCTGTATATAACCATGTATTTGGTGGGTCAAAATTGATGTGAGGTGCAAAAACCTTGTCAAGAATGCGGAACATATTCTCTTGACATTCGAATACTGGTGATTGAAAAGTAGTGTGATATATTGCCTTAGAGATAGTTAAATGGTTGGTGTCCATAAAGTTGTGCTACAAAACAGATAGTATAACAATGACAAGCAAGTATTCATGCAATCAACCCAAGAATAGTACATACGGTTAAGAAACCAAACTATAAACCTAAGGCTCTGCTACCAATTGTGAGGTCCCCAACCCTGGGAAGATTAGGGCGACTTGATAGATGGCCTTCCTTTTTTCTCCTTCTCTATTGACAACACCCTACTCCATTTCCACAAAGTAGAGATATGAGCAACATAAGAGAGGAAGTCCTATATCCATCATGTTCGTGGTTATAAGGGTCATACACCACAACCCAGGTCGATAGATCAAAGATTCTAATGAAAACTACTTTCTAACATAAAGATGAAATCCCATTGACATATTTAGAAGCCATAAACAACGCCTTTTTCCCCACATTTAAGAGGCACGGCCGCCATCCATAAACCATAAATATGATATGAGCCTTAGTCTAAACTAACTACTAATCTTGTGAAAAGTACCCAGCTAATTGAGTCCATAGCTTTCAGGGGCACGTATATTTGGGACTTCTCGACTCTTGGCACAATGAGTCTCTAATTTTGCTTCTCTTAATAAGATGGAGTGGAGAGTTTCTCGACTAATCAAGACCACCCACCCTTGACTGGAAACTTGAGCCAGCCCCAAATTTCCACCCCACACTCACACTTTTTAGCTTGTTTTCTAATTACTACCACACTCTTTTACATATACATACAATGTTTTTTTTTTCATTCCAAGCATAGGTTCTTTCATTCAGCCCTTCAAACATCACGAAAACATTTCTTTCTTAAACATGTTCTAGTGAAGACAGTCCTACAATTCAACAAAAATAAATCTTACAATTATTCTTAAAAGTTTGCCTCTACCCGGGGACTTTCTCTGTCTAACCAACAGAGCATTTGCAAAGGATTTACTTATTCACTAATTCCAAAATGCACATACTTTCCCAGTCACTAACAAAGCAAGGAAACATCTCACTAACTACGAGGCATCCTGCTAACCGCAAGAGAAAAAAAGAGAGCTGGCAACCTCAACTTAATCTTCACCAACCGTGGGATCGTCTCGCTAATCGTGAGTTGCAACTGGAAATAAGGTATTCTTCTAGCAATTTTTTTCTGTAAACAATTTCTCAAACATGATTGACTAACTTCTAATATCAAACAGTAACCATAAATCAAACAATTCTTTCTCTACTCTACGAAATCATATGCTTGTTTCTTGTGATATAATCACGTTTCTTGGACAGTTTAAGAAAATCCCTAGGCTTGACTTACCGGTCATCATGTATGATAATGTAGAATTATAAATTCACCTTATCAAATTAACAACACGTTCGACTACTTATCGTGGTTGAAATTGGATGACTTCGACTTCTTCCGCAGCCAATACCTCCACTTGAGCTATGTTTAGAGTAGTTGATGCCTTCTTTTACACCTTTCTTGGAGGTAGAAAAATAGGAGCATCCTTTGAGCTTTGGGTCATGTGCTTTGTGGTCATCCTATCGCAAAAGACAAGTGAAAATTTGAGAAAGAGAACTCGAGAATTTGAGTGGCAGCAAGACAATGGTAGAGAAAGAGTTGGAGATGGAGATGGATTGAGGGTAAGATCGAGGGAGAGAGCTTGAGGGAGAGAAGGTAACTCCGACATCAAGACAAGAGAGCTTCCACTTCTGAGAGTGTGTGTGTTGAAAGTGAAGGGAGAGGGGTCTTTATATATGATCTCAAGGCCAAAATCACAAGCTAAGAATAGAGAAAACCAAAGAGAAATAAGTTCGCACACATTCATGACTTTTTTTTTTTTGAAAAATTGACACGGAATTCAACGCGCTATTTCGAGTCTCTAAGTTTAGAAGAAGCTTGGCTTCCAAGAAAAGAGCTCTAAACTAAACTCCTCTCTCTTTTCTAAAAATACACTTTGTTTCCTAAAAGTACTCCTTCTCTTCGAAAATTAGTCCTTTTTTCCTAAAATTACTCTCTCTTTCTTAAAATTACTCATGAGAGGCGGAAGTGAAAAAATAGACCCGGTGGCCTCTACACCAAGACCATGCACAATGGCTTCATCATGGGGGATACACAATAGGGGTACCACCTAGCAAGATATGCGGCTAGGACGCATACATATACACAATGAAACATGCCATGGAAAACAATTTCAAGATCCACGCCCAAATATGGAATGGGGTGGTCGGAGAATAAGGTGAGAGGAGTGGTGAATTAGTGAGAATGGGCTCGCTACTTGTGCATGTAGTAAGGAAGATAATGAGGTCGGGGAAACTTGCGAGTATGCTCACTTCTCATACAAGAGGTGGCGAATCCGCACACCTCAAGATGGAAGTAGCAAGATGATAGGAATATGAGAGGGAGAGAGAGTGTGTGTGTGTATGGTGGCAAATCCGCACACCTTAACATAAGCAGAAAAAAATGGCAAGGAACAATCATATACCATACTCACAATGAGATGTATCCAAAGCGACACAAGGTATGGCACCAAGATGGAGTGCGTTGATTGCTTGCAAAAGATGAATACAATAGGTAGCGTATGGTAAGAAGATGAGAAGGGAACAAGATTGTAGGAGGCATAATGGAGAGATGGGAGTTGATGGCGAGGAATGTCATGAGTGTGTCCACCCTTCTTCTTCTTCAAATTGTGCCTTCAACCCTTAATTACAAGTGATGTGGTGGTGTGGTGCTCATCTTTTGTGCATGGTGATGGTGTTGTGATTATGTGATTAGGGTTCATGCTACAAGCACGTAGCACAAGGGTGTGTATGGATAGGTGTGTGTGTGTGTATTCTCTTCCCCAAGTGAGCTCTCATGGCCTCCTTATATAGGGAAGGAGAAGAGGATTTAGCAATATTTCTAATTGAAGCGAGTGACCCACTCTGGTGACTAGGAAAATTGGGTGCATGTGACTGTGGCTCCCATCTTGTCTCCTTATTATTTAAATACCAGAGTCAATAGAGAGAGAATAAGAGAGAATGTGGGTAGGATGTAGAGGATAGGAGATATTTACAATAGTCTAGCTTTGGCTAGACATAAGCTTATTAGGGAGAGAAGAGAGAGGTAAGAAATTTATAAGAGAGGTTGTTGAAGGTGGATAGTTGTTGATGAGGATGGATCCTCCAAAAATGGTGATAGAATCACTCTAAACTAGCCAAGACCTCATTAAAGGATCCTTGTATCTTGTAATCATGCTTGAAGACTTGTAGAACCATAGCCATTCTAGAGGGAAGAAAATTGGGGATGGCCTGTGTCACCATTACACGAGAAAACTGGGGTCCACCACAAAAATCATAGCTCCGCGTTCATAACTCCAAAAATTTTGGAAAAAATTGAGCTATAAGTTGAGCTCACTAGCTACATCTTTGATGTTGAACACTCCTTCAAATTCGGGATTCTTCTCTACTTAAAAAATTCATCCAAATAATGTATTATTTGTGGCTGCAAAGGTCTTTTGGTGGTCTCCTTTGAGTGGACTTCTCTCTTGTCTTCAAGTGTAAGCTCCTTCATGTGTATGAAAACATGACCTAGAGTTTTGAAAAGATTGGCAATCATCTAGATGGAGGTATTATTGAAATTTGAAAGTGGGATTGAGGTTTGAAAATGAAAACTAGTGAATAAAATATTTGGTAGGGTGGAATAATATATATACATAAAAAATATATTAGAAAATACTAAAATATATATATAATGTACGTTTGAATATATATATTTAATGCTTAAGGTCAAAAGAGAGATCAACAAAGAAAGCTTACTTATTTATGCTAAATCATGATTGATTAGCATAAGTCTTATTTATTTAATAAAGGCAAAAACGTTTGTGAAAAAGGGAAGAAATCAAAAGTAACTTATATAATAGGAAATATTTTTGGTAAAAGAGAAAAAATATATTGGGGGTTCCCATGCATGGAAAAGCTTGCCTCATTAGCCCTCCCCCTAAGGCTAGAGGTATTCATGCCTCTAGCTCTTCTTCTGGAGCATGTTGAAATAGAGTAGGATTTCTCCTTGGTGGCGGGTAGATCGTTGTAGGGAATAATGGATCCCTTGGAAGCATGAGGCTCCCCAAATTTCTTTTCGGTGTCCACCTGGGTCCCATACTAAGCGTAAATCCATTGTATGCAATAATGGCTTCTTCAGAAGATCACACTTATAATGATTCTTGAGTCCACAAGATGCACAAGAATTAACTCTTGCATAAGTGATAGAAGGTATGGAAAGAACTTGATCAGTCCTTGAAAGTATTCAAAAGCGGCACCATGCATGGCTTCCTCGTCCAGACACATAGCCTAAAGGGAGTAAGAAGCCATAATCCTCATATCTTGCTTGTTGTCCTTCTTCATGCCAAATTGATAGACACATGTTGCCCACATGGATAGATTGCATGGTTGATGCCTGTTGCACAAGAGAGCCCACCATGTACAAAAGATAAACTGCAAACCACATTTTGAAAAATGACTCCATGTTACCACTGGTATGCAAAACCATTCTTCTTTGATTGGTGTGTCCTAGATTGATTCCACTAGTTGTTGATGTCAATCCTTCCACTCTTGTCGCAACCCAACTTAAAGAGCTTCCCAAAATAAGGTTACACACAATTTTCACAATTAGAAAGGAAAACCTAAACTGCTAGTAGACCTCAATTTCATTTCTCTGCATGAGTCTTTCTCTAGAAAGGACTTGCCAAGTGGTCGTCAATATAACTTTTGGTCGTCTTCCACCAATCTCGTGCCATAGGGGTAGTTGAAGTGTCTTCACCACTTTCACCTGTGGTTGAAAATTTGAAGGGTCCACCTTGTTGTGGTTGAATGTGACGCCCATTACCTCAATGGAGCTATCACTTCCTTCACTCCCTGTTGACTCCTCCTCTAAAGTGGTTGAAGAGTCACCACTAGAAAACTCATCCTCAGAGGTTTCTAGATCCATGTCGCGTTGTTGACCTATCTTCATGTCGTAAATTATTGGCCTCCCTTTTGCATCCTTCATCTGGATGATGCCGGTGTCCAAGTCCTGCTTAGCTCTCATAGCCATAAGCCAAGGCCTCCTTAGAATGATAGGATAGCCCTCCCCTTTGTGTGGCATGACAAAGATGTCCACATCTACCTCGGTGTTGAATGCCTTTATCCTAACTGCATTTATGACACCAACACATTGAACTTTTAAATTATTTGCCATTTTGGCTCGGCATGGTGCCGGCCGACTCACCTCTAAACCCAAACGGTGCATCATTTTTTCACTCATGACACATATTTGTGCGCCACCATCAATGTAGATATTGGAGATATGTTGCCCTTTGATGTGAGCATCCATCACTGGTAGTATGTCATCTAGATTCCTCCCAGAGATAGCCCCAGCTATCTTTGGCTTTGGTCGTCTAGTGCTAACCATCTTTGTCCATTGTCTCCTCACCCTAGGTGCTAGGTGGAGTAATTGGGGCAGGTGATTTTTGGGCCCTGCACAGAAACATCTTGAACCAAATCATATGGTTTAGAACATTCTCCCAAAGAGAAATCTAAAATGTCAATTTTATGTCGTGACTTGGAGGGCTTTTTGCTAGATTCCCCTTTAGACTTCATCTTTTCTTCCTTTTGGGAAGATTCACCATGCCTAGCGCGTTTTACCCCTATGGCATCAACTTCTTTAACCTTGGTCTTACCTTTTGCCACTCCCTTGATATCCTGCTCCACTTTCTCCTTTCCCTTACCTTCAAGAGTGATGACGCTTACTGTTTGATTGCCAACTAGTGGTGGGGGTAAGGGTGGAATGAGAGGTTGTGGTGGTGGTGGTGGTTGTGGTTGAATGGGTGGTTGTAGGATTTGCACGGGTGGTGCTTGTTGTGGTGCCCTCGGTGGTGGTGGTCTTGCTCTCGGTGGTGAAACCTGGTTTTGCCTGGCTCCTCTATTGAAATTCTGCCTCCTTGGGTGTGGACAGTAGTACATGCCATGACCATCCTCCCCACAATTGTAGCAGTGGTATTCTTGGTTTTGCCTTTGTTTTCCTCTCCCTTGCTCTTGGTTGCGATTGTGTGCATGCCCTTGTTGTATCAAATGGACTGAGAGATTCTCAAGTTGATTGGTGATTCAATTGAGCAAGTCTTGTTGATCTTCAATTGGTTCTTGTGGTTGAATCCTTTGGGTGGCTGTTGTAGGTGGTTCTAGAAGTGGTCGGGTCCTAACGGTTTCCTCTTCATCGATATTCCTGGCTTGTAGGCACAACTTCTTGTCTTTAAGGTAGGCTACTTCAACTGCTAGCTCATACGTAGCAGGAAACCTTCCCTTCACCTTCTCTTTAAGAGTTGGCCATAACCCAGCCACAAACCGATCTTTTTTTAGGAAATCAGGTGCCCCCTCATCCTCTCTTAGCGATGCAACCTATCGCCCCCATAAATCTACAAACTTTGACTCGTATGATGCATATTCTAGCATACTGCCTTGCTTCAACTCTGTCAACAATTGCCATAGCTTCTCTGATGTTGTGCCCTCTCCAAAACGCTTAACAAAGGCTGCTCTTAATAAGTCCCACCGTTCCTTGGTTGCTTGTGCCAAGGCATTGTACCATGATCTTGCCTCCACCTTCATTAGAAGTGGGAAGATACGCATGCGTGAAGCATCATCATCTCTCGCAGAGATGACACATGCTATTTCCAAGTTGTCTAGAAAATCTGCAGCATCCTCACCCACCTTACTAGTAAAGGTTGGAAATGCTACACTTGCCATTGTGAGAGTGAGAAAATTAACTCAACTTAGAAATCTTTTTAAAAAAATAAAAAAATTAGAGATTCAATACATGGGTGCTCGGTAGATGGAAAACATACTATACAAGGATGAAAATAACTACATTAAAAGATACTTCATGATTAATCATAGGGAGGATAAAGGGTAGAGAAGAGGTGTTTATCTCTTGCAGTCGTTCTGTACCAAACATGGTTGTAATGATCTGCTGATAAAATATCTTGCGGTCCAAGATTACTTTGATTGATTGAACTCGTTGTGGTGCATAAGTTTGGTTCCTTGCAAAAGGTTGATGGGCTGGGTCCATCACATGATAATTTGGAAAGGCTCTCTCCTTCGTGGTGGAAGGTTACAGTCGGAGGTGTAGAGCTCTTGGTAGTCGAGGTCAAATTTATAGTACCACAGGACAAGGTTGTCTTCGTCTTCTAGCTCTAGGACTGCCCCTCTAGCAAGCTCTTGGAAAATCTTGAACTCTCTCTCTTTGAGAAACTTCACTTTCCTGCAAGATAGAGTGCCATCTAGTGTACACACAAGTGTGATGAGGTAGGTGGTGAGTCTTACCACTTGTATTAATCCAAGTTGGATGGATACATAGCAAGCTGTAAAGTCGTCATCATAGCCTTGATTCACAAGCAACACTCCTTGAAGGTGGAGGGTCTTGTTTTTCCTCCAAGCAAACCCTGTGTCAAAGACCTTGTTGATGACAAGCTCCGCCACTTCACTCGGTAGACGACGTAGAATCCATGCTGTTGTTTCTAGTGATAGCCGTTTTTCGGCTCTCCGTAATTGCCATAGTGAGTTAACCCACCCTACCAAAATCATCCAAACACTGTGGCTATCCCTACCATTTCACTGTATATAGGTGTGTGTCAGTTAGGGGACTCTTCTTAAAAACCCTCAGCTAGCTAGTCACTGGGCTAGTTAAGCCAAAAAAATATTAAAAAATAAAAAATATAAGTATATTATGTCCCATTTGTGTGTAAATATTTCATTGTATATAGGTCTTAAATAAAATGATTTTTCATAATTATTTTGGTATTTATTTAAATATTTCTACCTATGGTGTGTTATTTATGCTATGTACATTGACTCACCATTACCATATTTTTTCTTACCATCTTGCATACTCTTTATTCCATATAAAAATAATTTCATGCAAGCTTCTCTTATTTTTGGTGTAACTCCATTCCAAAAAAAATCCAAAAAAACTAGTTTTATTTATGTGTATATTTTTTCACTATTGTGATTTTTCCTTCCTACATCTATTCTCTTTTACTCTCATAAATTAGAACACCAAAAATATTCATCTTTTTATGGTAGACTTATAATGAGAGAGATTTATTTTGACTCCTTTATATTTTTTCCACCTATATTATTTATATTTGACATGAACATATTTTTTTAGACCCCTCAATATTTGATTTTCTTAGTTGTACTATTCACTTATATCATGATCTCAACAATATCTTCAACTATAGACCTACCAAATAAGGTCAAGGGTATGTGGAATGCATGCATGCACCATGGGGAGCTCACTCTTGGAGGTATTCAAAAGAATCATCCAAAGAAGGACCTCACAAGGACCTTGTGCAGTGGAAAAAACAGTCGGTTTTGCCGAATTTTTAAAGATCACATGCTCCCCGAATTTGAAAAGGTGATACAAACAAAAGTTGTAGCTCATGGGTTGAAAGTTTACCTCAAATTTTTTCACATTTTTTTAAGCTACGAGCTGTGAGCTATGATTTTATTGGTGGACCCCAGTTTGCCCATGCTGTGCATCCACACTCCCTCTTCCACTTTACCATTTTCCTCTTTTACACACACCTCTCCACTCATCATCCCCACTTCTCTCACGACTCCTCTCTGCACCCTACTCACCTTCTTCTCAACCTTGAAGAATAAGAGAAACCATGGTGAACTCATGTCTCTTACACACACTTTCATTCCAAAATTGACCACCTAGTCTCATTTTTTCTCTTCCATATTACCCATATTTATCAAAAAAACCACAAAATTCAGCCTCTTCTCTTGAAAGACAGCATCATGGTGATTGATTACTCATGTTCACTTACCTTGGCTCCTAAGGAAGGTCAAGAGTGGAGAAAAAACGTACCGTCAAAGCTAGTGGACCGTCAACAAGAGTCAAAATTGACCCTACTCAAGACACTTGGAGCATCGACATTTGTAAGAAATCCATGTTTCTTACCTATTAAGAGTTTTTTCTTCCTTATTTGTATCCTACATGGATACTCTCATTGTAAATATCCAATTCCATTTGTAAATCAATAAAAAAACTAACTCTACTAATTTACTAACACTAACTTAGTATGAAAAGTCCTATCACCTCCACTTCTCTCCTCTCTCTCTTATTCATATATCCCCACCAACTTCTTGATAATTCCAAGAAAAAGAAATTAGAAAAGTGCTGAAAATCTAACCCAACCATGGTTAGAGGAGTAACCCTAGCCCTCAAAATTGCTATAAAAGGAAGGTGTAGCTAGCACAAAAAGGGAGAGCCATAAGCAAGAGCACTATGCTATAGCTTGAGAAGCCAAGCTCAACCTCTCTAGAAGGAGCTCTTGAGTGGAAGCTCATTGTCGTATGCTTGTGCATGTGTTGTAATAGGGGTGATTAGCACGGGAACTCTATGCCATTGTAAGAGAGAGAGCGATCATTCAATTGAGAGTGGAAAACCTATCATTCCTCCTACTAGTGTAAGCCCAACATTTGCTGAATTAAGGAAGGTGAATTTGGACTAAGCTTGTATACTTTGTCTCTCTTCCAACGTGAAGTAATGGACAACATTGATGTGTAAGTGTCTTGGTGATATTTTTAGTTCTTGATAGCTTGTGTCTGGGTGTTGTCATCAATTTAGCCATAAATCCCACATATTGTAAGAGGGCGACAGGGTGGAGAGGACTCCCTTGGCCTTAAGACAGTGATTGGGGTGGCTTTTCTTGTGATGTGTCGTGGTGAAATTTACTCAAGATATGTTGAACAAATACTAATCTCACTTTGATCGGTCATGAAAGATTTGTAAGAAGGTATTAATGCAACAAGCATCCCCTCCCTCTTCTCTCTCTTTCTTACATATATAATTGTGTTTTCTTGATCATTGCCGATACATTTCAAAGCAGCCCGAGCACTCTCTCTCTCTCTCTCTCTCTCTCTCTCTCTCTCTCTCTCTCTCTCTCTCTCTCTCTCTCTCTCTCTCTCTCTCTCTCTTTACGCGTCCTAGTTTGCATCCAAAACTAGGTGGTGCCCCAAATTTGTGTAGGTTTAGGTTGCGGGTTTGTGTGTGTGTTTGTTGTGTTTTCCAACCCCAACCCAATTGAGCAGCACGGGAGCCTACAAGGGTGCTTAGAGGCCACTCTTCTTGTTGCCCGCCCCGGACCGCCTCACTAGTTTCTGGCTCATGAGATGAGAGTGAGGTATAGAAAGACTTTGGAGGATTTACCCTTTTGTTTTGGAGACGGGGTGATTGTCGTCCTCGCTGGAAAACCCTTGAATCTTTTGGTGCAAGGGAGAGGGAGGGACCACGCGTTCATAGTAGCTTCCTCAAGTTGTGAAGGCTTGTTGTGGGCGTAGGTGGAATAGCTGGCAAAGATGGGGACGTAGATGTATAGAAGCCTGGTGCTACTTGAAAGCCTATCTTTGTGAGAACGCCTGTGTGGATATCGAGGGAGAAAATGATGGCCTTTTCTTCATTTTGGGTTGCACTCATGTCGAAGGTGCGGTTTTTGGCTACAATGTGAGCATGATGCAGCTTGTGCCTTGCTTTTAAGCTTGCGGGGATGATGAGAAATGTAAACAATTTGAGTAGGGAAAGAGGGTCTTACCACTTCTTCTATGCTAACAATATAACACCCTGGCAAGAGTGTCTTGATGACTTGCGTCAAACCTTCTTGAAGCTCCTCCTCTTCAGTGGTCCAATTAGAGAATTCAAGAAGCCACTCGTCCATGAAGATAAGTAAACATGTCATCCTTGTAAACTAAAGGTTTCAAGAGCCGTCCTCAGTGGGGGCACCAAATGAGAGGCGGAAGTGAAAAAATAGACCCAGTGGCCTCTACACCAAGACCATGCACAATGGCCTCATCATGGGGGATACACAATAGGGGCACCACCTAGCAAGATATGCGGTTAGGACGCATACATATACACAATGAAACATGCCATGGAAAACAATTTCAAGATCCACGCCCAAATGTGGAATGGGGTGGTCGGAGAATAAGGTGAGAGGAGTGGTGAATTAGTGAGAATGGGCTCGCTACTCGTGCATGTAGTAAGGAAGATAATGAAGTCGGGGAAACTTGCGAGTAGGCTCACTTCTCATACAAGAGGTGGCGAATCCGCACACCTCAAGATGGAAGTAGCAAGATGATAGGAATATGAAAGGGAGAGAGAGAGAGAGTGTGTGTGTGTGTATGTTGGAAAATCAGCACACCTTAACATAAGCAGAAAAAAATGGCAAGGAAAAATCATATACCATACTCACAATGAGATGTATCCAAAGCGACACAAGGTATGGCACCACGATGGAGTGTGTTGATTGCTTGCAAAAGATGAATACAATAGGTAGCGTATGGAAAAAAGATGAGAAGGGAACAAGATCGTAGGAGGCATAATGGAGAGATGGGAGTTGATGGCGAGGAATGTCATGAGTGTGTCCACCCTTCTTCTTCTTCAAATTGTGCCTTCAACCCTTAATTACAAGTGATGTGGTGGTGTGGTGCTCATCTTTTGTGCATGGTGATGGTGTTGTGATTATGTGATTAGGGTTCATGCTACAAGCACGTAGCACAAGGGTGTGTATGGATAGGTGTGTGTGTGTGTGTATGTGTGTGTATTCTCTCCCCCAAGCGAGCTCTCATGGCCTCCTTATATAGGGAAGCAGGAGAGGATTTAGCAATATTTCTAATTGAAGCGAGTGACCCACTCCGGTGACTAGGAAAATGGGGTGCATGTGATTGTGGCTCCCATCTTGTCTCCTTATTATTTAAATACCAGAGTCAATAGAGAGAGAATAAGAGAGAATGTGGGTAGGATGTAGAGGATAGGAGATATTTACAATAGTCTAGCTTCGGCTAGACATAAGCTTATTAGGGAGAGAAGAGAGAGGTAAGAAATTTATAAGAGAGGTTGTCGAAGGTGGATAGTTGTTGATGAGGATGGATCCTCCAAAAATGGTGATAGAATCACTCTAGACTAGCGAAGACCTCATTATAAGATCCTTGTCTCTTGTAATCATGCTTGAAGACTTATAGAACTATAGCCATTCTAGAGGGAAGAAAATTGGGGATGGCCCGTGTCACCATTACACGAGAAAACTGGTGTCCACCACAAAAATCATAGCTCCGCGTTCATACATCCAAAAATTCTGAAAAAATTGAGCTAAAAGTTGAGCTCACGAGCTACATCTTTGATGTTGAACACTCCTTCATATTCGGGATTCTTCTCTACTTAAAAAATTCATCCAAATAATGTATTATTTGTGGTTGCAAAGGTCTTTTGGTGGTCCCCTTTGAGTGGACTTCTCTCTTGCCTTCAAGTGTAAGCTCCTTCATGTGTATGAAAACATGACCTAGAGTTTTGAAAAGACTGGCAATCATCTAGATGGAGGTATTATTGAAATTTGAAAGTGGGGTTGAGGTTTGAAAATGAAAACTAGTGAATAAAATATTTGGTAGGGTGGAATAATATATATACATGAAAAATATATTAGAAAATACTAAAAAAAAATATAATGTACTTTAAAATATATATATTTAATGCTTAAGGTCAAAAGAGAGATCAACAAACAAAGCTTACTTATTTATGCTAAATCGTGATTGATTAGCATAAGTCTTATTTATTTAATAAAGGCAAAAATGTTTGTGAAAAAGGGAAGAAAAATCAAAAGTAACTTATATAATAGGAAATATTTTTGGTAAAAGAGAAAAAATATATGGGGGGTTCCCATGCATGGAAAAGCTTGCCTCACTCCTTCTTTCTTAAGGGTCAATTCTTATCTTTACATACAGTCCTTAGGCTTAGGTTTCCCATATCAAAGTATTGTTTTCAAGTGAATAAGGTAATGTTTAATAGTTCTAGAGTCCCAGTTTTTATCTGATCGTTCCATTAGAATGATCTTTGACTTAATAAAATGCAAACCTTAAATATTTTTGTAAAGTAAATGAAATAGTTTTTATTGAAAAATATTGGGTACATTACATTGGCTTACCACTGAGTGGAGTGTCTTTAGGAGTCAAAAAAATCTTGTTGTTGCTGCTTGTCATTCTTTATCTCTTAATTCTTCCATAGGTGAAGAGGGGAACCT
Organism: Adiantum capillus-veneris; assembly: GCF_014529385.1. NCBI lineage: Eukaryota > Viridiplantae > Streptophyta > Polypodiopsida > Polypodiales > Pteridaceae > Adiantum > Adiantum capillus-veneris. The sequence continues at coordinate 114,396,264 of NC_140938.1, read as the reverse complement.
TGAGTTGATATCATGTGCACATTGTGGCAGCAAACCACCTCCCCTTCTTGCCAATTTAAAGAAGATAAAACTTGCAAATGGGAGTGGTTGCATGGTGCACATGTTGAAGATGAGGAACACCTAGAAGCCCAAGAGGGAGCTTCGTAGCAACAACCTACAAGCGGGCATGCACTCTCAACACAACCTCTTGACTCATCAGAGTCCATATATGCTTGCCTTACAAACATCCTTCCTAGTATACCTCCATTTTTACTTCTAGTAAAGTTTTCTTTTGGTTACCTTCATCTTTTGTAAAGATGAATTCTCTAAGTTAGTGCTATCAACATGGCCTAGGTGTGCCTAATTCTAAATTTCCATCTTTGTTTTCATGATTAGTAAGATGAACGCACTTAGTTATTCCACAACAAAAAGGATTTTCTTGAAAATACCATTATTTCTATTTTCAAGAGAAGACAGAATGTGATTTCACTCTTTTACTTGCTGCATGTCCCTACATGCAAGGTGCTTTAAGGAATCTAACTTTTGACATGTACTTGTAATCTACACCTTTTTTACGCCTACAAGCCATTGTCAATAGCACAAGCTCATGGCTACCTTAGTATAATCAAGAAGAAAAGTAACACATTTAAGGTCATCTCCTTACTCTTGTTGTCAAGTGAAAGGAGACAAAAATTGTTTTTTGATGTCCCCAAAGCACAAGTATGCATCTTATGAGCAACTTATTTGTCTCATTGTAGGGACACTATGTGGGACGCATGTCTAACCTCACCATCCTATCTTATTGCAGTATTAGCGAGAACCATGATTAATTTGTCAATCCATGGGATGACGATTACTCGACTAGTGCATAGAGGCTACAAGAGGGTGTCAATCTCTCGGAAAACAACTAACAACTCGCATCTAACTCAAGCTACACTCAAGTGACTAAAATCACCAAAAGCCAATCGCTCATCGGCAAACAAATCACATCCGTTACAGCATCAAATGACATCCAAACGTAATGAAACTTCTAGGACATGTTTATAAGACCTAAGCACACATGCTTATGGTCTCAAACCCCACTTTAAGTCAAGTTCCAAAATTGCGATTATTAACAATAGTGGATTTTTGACCTAGTCGTTTTCGACCCAGAATGCATCTAAATGCGTAGCAATGATGCCCCAATACCCTGCCATGCTTAGTTTTTTATTTGAAAGTGTAAATTCCTAGTTATGATGAAATTAAGCCGCAGGTCGGCGACCACAAAAGCTACAAATTACTGTGAATTGCTTACGTCAATGCATAGAGCTCTTACCTGCGGTTGCAATGCAACAAACACGAGTGCAATGTGACAACCGGGGAGGGAGTAGGAAGCGCGAGAAGGAGAGGAGTGAGTGCCGTTAGATCACACTGTGTATTTCATTATCCAAACTTATAAAAAACTTAGAGAAATTGGCTTTTATACCTTAGGCAAGGTTTTTGGGTGGTCAAAACTAATAATCTGGAGTTCTACCAAAGATGGGTAATGACAGGTTGATACAATCTGGAAGCTTGTAGCCCCGGCTCATTGATATAGAGTTTATCCGAGAAAAAATAGGAGTTACAATATTCTCGATTAATCAAAATAATAAGTGTTTTACAAAGAGAACTTCGAAAAATGATATCGATGATAGCTTGCTGCTAACATTCCCCCCCTCCTCGCTTGTGTCCTCCTTTGACACAACATAGTCTTCAGGCTCGCGGGCAGCTGGCGAGGCGGTCCTTAAGCATCTTTAGTGTCTTTTGGTATCCGATTTTTCTTTCTTTCTCTGGCACTTGCAAAAAGTGCACGGTCACTCTATTCTTCATCTCCACCGTTGAGTAGCCTACAAATCTTGAGGTGAGGTTGCTGATCACTGGTGCAAATATCTTCGTTCGTCAAGTGAAGAATCCCATGTAGAAAACTTTCTTGCACACCAACATATTATGTGATAGTAAGAGCATACACTGAGCGTAGAAGCCATAGAGGACCTCTTCGGAAGGCTGACCACTGAGATCATAGCATAACCCTTTTTTTCCCTCGAGGAATGATATCCATGGGGCGCCTGCTCGCTCTGGCTTATGAAATACTTCAATACAAGTGAGGAGCATTTGGCATATCTTATATAACATTGCACAAGAGAGATTTGGTAGACTCTTGAAGAAATACATGGCGCCCATTAGGGTTTTCACCATGTATTCCTATGTGGCTTGTTCTTTCTCTGGAACTGGAAGTCTTGGGTAGATCAGTAAGGTTGACCGCTTCTTCGTCAGTGCCTCATGCTCCTGCCAAGTCCTTACTCTTGGTACAGGACAAAAAGTGGGATCTCTTTGCAAGGCTGCAGATGCTCTTGTGAACAAAATCAAATACCTCAGATTCTTGTTCAACCAGCTCAACCTCCACTCTGGGTGGTTTTTATTTGCGCCATATGTTTGCATGTCTGCGTACAGCCTTTCTTTTACTTGGAGTAACTCCACCTTTATCAAGGGGTATGGCAAGGATTGTTGATGCCATTGCGCATTGATCTGATTGGGAGTGAGTTGAGTAATGTTGACAGAGTGAAGAACTCTCAACTCCCAATCCATCGTGGCCTTCCACTGCTCATCCACCTCTTGTGTGATCTTTTCTTTCAGTGCATCTTCTTCAGCTTTTGATAGCTGGACCATATGCACTGTGTCTGCATCTGTAATGTTTATCTGAAAATCATCTTCACCACTCAGCTCTGCTCTGGATTGTGTCTCCAATTTAGCGAACGACACTGGGGGTATATCTATTTGCGGCTTCTCTGAAGGGCCTGCCTCTTCCTACGTTTTCGGCTTTCCTTCTCTCAGAAGCTGGTTAACTCTTTTGAGCTCAGCTATTTCTTTTAAGAGATCTTCTTCTCTCTGGACCCGCATCAAAGCCAGGTCCCTGCATTGAGATTGCTCCAGCTTTAACTCCAGCTCATGGTCCTTGTTCTTCTTCTTCAATGCTTTATAGACCTCATCTGTTCCTTTGATCGAGGCCAAGGCCACGGTTGGATTCTCTCTTATTTGTCGTAAGAAGATTTCCTGATCATTTATTCTCTGTTCGGAGTATTGTAAAGAGGCATTTGCGCCATCCAATTGCACTTGAATTTTTTGAGTTGATAGGGTTGTCGTCATAAGTTCGTTTGTAACGCTTGTCAATTTTTCGTCTTTCACTTACAAGCATTTGATAACTGTATGAGTAGATCACCTAGCTCTTCCATTTCTTCCTGTTGTCAATCTCTTGCTAGCTGATGTTGTTCAACTTTGGCTTTCATTTCCTGCACTTGCCTCTGAAGATCAATGATGATGTTCATTTTGTCTTCTAACTCTCCTTGGAGAGTATCAATCACCATCTCGAGTTTTTTAGCCTTTGTGCTGCGGCTAAGTGCTGCTGATCGGAGTCTCTCCATCATATCCTGCATTTGCCTTGCATATTCATTTACTTGCAGGATTACCTCATCATTAGAATGCCAGTCCTTCTGTCTTGCTATAGCTGAGTTGATGTGCCTGCAGCCACTTGTGTGTCTTTTGGTTGTGTCGTATGGCTGCTAGTTCTTCTTGCGTGGAGTTAGAGGGTTGGTCTTCTTCTTCTTTGTCATCCTGAGGCTTTGTGGATACCTTGGTTGTTTCTTGTTGTGTGGAAGTAGAGGGTGTTTGCTCATACTTTGTGGTCTCTTTTGGTGCAGGACTCGCTTCCTTTTCTGGCTCAGGTTCTTTCTCTTGTTGCTACTCTTGTGTAGCTGTAGCCTCCTAGCTTGTGCAGATTCATCTGCCTTTTGTTGTTCATGCTCTTGTGTAGCTTCAGTGGATTTCTCTTGTTCCGGATGTTCTTATTTTGCTTAGATTCTGTCTCCTTGGTGGTGTCTTTACCTGCAGGTGATGGTGGTGGGCTTGGCATTGGATTTTCTTGTTGTTTAGTAGACGGTGAAGTGGGTCAGGGAGACTCATAGCCTTGTTCATGGTGTGCCTCTTCCCTTGCCATTTCCTCGGCTCTCTGTTCCTCTGTCTCTTTTGCTATCCTTTCCTCTTCTTGGGCTTCTTTTAGCTTGAGGGCTTCTCCTTCTTGGTACATTTTTTCCAAAGACTCTGTTGGATCTTCAGCTTCCTTTCTAGTGTGATGCTTTGTCCTTGGGCCTTTAAGTCCACTAGGCACCCATTTTTTGGGGTCCTTTCCTTGTGCTTGTCGCCTGCACTGGGTGGCATGTTTTTCTCTTTCAAAATGAGCTTGCTTTTGCACTCGCTCTTCTTGGTGGGTGGCCACAGCTTTTCTCTCAATCTCTTCTCTTCTCGGTCTCTTCTCCTCATTGTCTGAGCTCTCACGGCTGTGCCTTGCCAACGAGCTTTCAAATGACTCTTCATCAAATCTGTAGTCTTTCTTTGCTGATCTTGTAGCTCTATGAGATGGCTGTGCTGCCAATATCCATTTGTTTTGGTCAGGGGCAGGTGGTAGGTCGTGGAAACATCATATACTTCCTTCATTTCCACGACTAGGGTGCTTCTTTGGTATCAGGCTTCGTGGCAACATCATATACTTCCTTCGGTAGGAGTTGAAACTCCACCTGATGTCCCTCTTCACTCTTGAATCTACCGGTGAAGACTATGGTATGATGCTCCTCTAACTGTTCTTTGGAGAGATAAGATGTCTTGGCGGCTTTGACTGAATCTGGATCCAATTGATATGCGGGCAGTTGCTGCAACTTTTCCTTTTGGTTGAGATTTTTCTTGGCCCTCTCTGCTGCTTGCATGGCTCCTATTAAGTGAATACAGTGTAAAGTTAGCAAATTTATCAACATTTTCTCCGAAATGTCCTTCACGTTGAAATGCTGACAATTTTGGTCCAATTTTCTTCAAATCAATTTTTGAACAAGCATAGATGCATAAAAACATTCAAGGAACAAAATTGTAAAGTCAAAACAAATTTTTGCAACCAAAGTAAATAATCGCGATTATTTACAGCTGAGTATTTTTTCACCTTTTTGCAAACTTGGCTACATAGGTTTGAAGTATATACCAAATACATATTCTGAGTGAAATATGGGCTTATTTGGATGCATAGGGTAAAAATGGGAGCAGATTTTGGCTTTAGGTCTCTGAAACAGTAGATATAAAGGAAATTTGAGATTTTGAGCTCCAAATTGGTTCAAATTTGGCTAGTGGGCTTAACATATCATGTACTTTGGATGTATGATGGCAAACTATCAAAACTCCCCCAATTTGGCTAGAAAGTAAATAATCGCGATTATTAACTTTTCTACCAAAATCAACATTTTTTGGTACAATTTGGTTCTAAGCATTGTATAGACCTTGTGTATGAGATATAAGGTGATTCGGATCAAGAAATGTTGTCCATAACCCAAAAATTAGCTTGCAAAGACTTCTTTTTGTTTTCTGGCAATTTTCCAAGTTATAGGTGCTCAATTTGGCTCATACTTGATTTTTGGCATGTAATAGGTATGTACACATGATAGGTGAGGTGATGTGACAATTTCCAAGCAAAAATAGTGCAAAAGTAAATAATCGTGATTATTTACAACACTAATAATTTTTTTGCAAAGCTTACAAATTTTGGTCTAAACACATTCTATACACCTAAAACAAGTCTCAAATTGAATTTGGTCAAGTTTGGTCATGCCGGCATCACGTTGTGCTTTGTCGACTCTAAAATCACCGGTTTCTGTGAGTACACTACCTGTTGGGTTGGTCAGTCAACTTTGAGGCTGTGGACTTGTTCGCAACATAGTTGTGAAGCAGCTCATCCAATTCTAGCTCATTTGGAGCTAGTTTGACCCCGTATGTCAAATTTGACACTTTGTAGCATTCGAGCTGTTTTCTACTTTTCAAGGGTTTTGCTTGATTGATTTCACTAAACCAATCATATACATTTTATATGAACCTCGTAGGCAAGCTATCTATGGAGTCAGATCGGAATTTTGGCATTCGCCAAAAACCTAGCTTTTCTACTGGGGACCCCCTTGACCCCTGCCGAATGGTCAACTGATGGTATAGACATGTTCTATTATGTTAGGGCATGCTGCAATTCAAATCCCATCTGATTTGGTCGAGCTGACAGGCCGCTAGGGTTTGTTTTTGGTCGTAGATCTTCGTGCACTACTCGGTTTCTAGGGTCTTTTCTAGGGGTTTAATCTAGCTACTTACCCCTCATGTCTTGTGTGAGACGACGTTGAAAACGGGCAACTGAGGACTCTAAAAAAGACGCGCGAAAGAGGTAGAAAGCTCTCTCTACAAATGATGCAAGTGGAAATGCAATGGTTTTAGCCTACATTGGATATCTATACCCGGACTTCCCGAACCAATTTTCCCCAGATTCCCTCGTTAGTCCTACTAGGCCGTGAAATCTATGTTAGACTCAAAAATTTCCTTGATCGGATTCTTGTAGCTCATTCTGCAAGAATTTTGCAGAAGTAGGCCTGGTCGCCTAATTTAGGCTTCCCGCTTCCATCTTCTGATTTCACTCAAAAAAAATTTTGCCTGTCCACCTTGTCTTTTTTATCACCATTGTGTATTTCGTTTTTCCATCTGAGCTTCCTTGCTATTTATTATTAATTTTTGACCTGTTTATGTAAAAACTCAAAGAAAATAGCAAAATGCTCTAAAAAATTAAAGTAAAAATCCAATAATTAATAAAATCCATTGAAAAACACAGCTTTATTGTTTTTTGCTGGATTTTCCTATTTTTAAGTCTCATTATCAATAAAAATGATAAAAAATACCCAAAAAGAACTATTTTTTAATGATTTTCTAATATTATATACACTATTTACATTCATTGAAAAGATATTATCAGTGAATTTTCCCTTGATGATGAATTATAAGGGCATTACTAGGTAATTTTTCAAAAAAACACACATTAATGTTGAACTTTTTTCCTCCCTCTTCAAACATTGCCCTTATAATTACTTAGTAGTTAGTGCCCTTCCACCCCTCCTAGATGGCGTACTACGGGACGACTATGTGCATGGGTTGAACAATCGTGTCTATGCATAGCCATGGTTGGCTCTACCATGATTTGAAGATCAATGCAATTCAAACCACTCTGATGTGCAAGATCTGGGTCTTGAGTAATTAACTCAAGGGTTTCTGATGTCGAGGTTTGCAGTTGATTTCTTCCAAAGAGAAAATCTTGTAGCTTGTGTGCTCTCTATTTGATTGTACCATCAGGATGCTTCAACACACTGATTGCTTGAGCTGTTGGTAGCACTTTTGTTTGTTGTCGAGATTTTTCTCACCATTGGTAGCTTGGTCTGCTTGGTGCTGTATGGTGTGGTGAAGTTTTTTGAGACTTAACTTTCTATTGCTTGATTGGTTTTACGGTTTGTGGACAAGATAAGTTCTCCTTTTTCTTCCAAACCAATTTTGTGTTGGGTTCCTTGCTCGGAAGTGCTCATCTCTATGTTTTCACCCTTGGAACCTTCTTTTGTTTTGCCAGTGAAGTTTTAGGCACCTAGATTTTAATCAGCTTATCCCTAAGCTGTGCTTTTGGTACCCAAATTATTTGCCTAACTCCTTGTATGCTAGTTGTAGCATTTGCTTGTCAAGGGGATGGAGAATATTGACTACTTTGTGGTTTGGTCTGCTGATTGCTTCTTTTCCATTCCTCCTTGATTGGTGCAATTGGAACAATGAGTTGCCCATCTTTAGGTGATAGCTTTAGCTGATTTGTATCCCAATCTAGTACTGCTTTGTATGATTGCATCCATGGAATTCCAAGAATCGTTGTCTCATTCATGTGTTCATCTGGTAAGCATACAAACTGATGAGGACATAAAAATCCATGTACTATCACGTTCAAGTTGACTACTCCCAATGTTGGGGTTGGGGTCTTGTTGAATCCTTTGATTGTTGCTATTCCTTCCTGTCAATGCTTGACTCGTTGCCTTCTTGTATGTGGAATAACTGACTGCATTTACTCTAGCTCTTGTGTCGACCAAAGCATTGGTGCTATGATTGTTGAGTTGTACTTTGATGCGTAGGTCCATTCCGTCTAACCAGTCATCATCTATTGAAACATCTTTAGGTAATTTCCATTGTCAGTCATCTATTTTCGGAGTGTTGATGGGAATCGATATCTGTTGATTCTTGAGAGCAGCTTTCCTTTTGAGTACCCAAAGCCCGAGCTTCCTCTTGGGCTTCATCAATAACCTGCTATCGTTTAATCTTCCTCTGCTTGGCTGCATGCATTCTTTCTAACAATCCATTGGTTAGCGGAAAATTGTATTTCTTTAAACGACATCCATTAATCCAATTAGCCATTGGTTCACCATCTAGGGTGGATAATTTTACTGCTCCACTTGGAGATACAGCTTCAATGATAAACGGTCCCTTTCCATTTTTCTTAAACCTGGGAATGTGTTGCTTAAGGGAATAGCCTAAAAGTAAATCCCCTTTCTTGAAGAATTTCGTGATTAAGTGGGAATCAAAAGACTATTTTTGTTTCCGCTTTTGTGCATAGATATGAGCTACAGCAGTTAGCCTTTGCTCATCTAGCTTTCCCAAATCTTCAAGTCTTTTCGACAATTCATATCCAGTCCACTCAAAATTTTTTACCCTTAACGTCGTCAATAGAAATTCTATTGGCAGTATGGCATCAAGACCATAAACAAGGTTAAAGGGTGTAGCATTTAAAGTTGTTTTGAATGAAACTCGGTAAGCCCATAGAGCAGCATGGACATTCATTTCCCAGTTTGTCCTAATTTGTATGCTCAGCTTGTCCGTTTGCTTGTGGGTGATAGGGAGCTGATTTGTTATGGATGACCTTAAACTCATTAAGCAGTCCATATCTCATAAATACATAGCTGATTTGTTCCCCGATCACACTGAAAATTTCTATTGGCAGTCCATATCTCATGAATACATGCTCATATAAGTATGCAGCAGTGGTTCTGGCATCATGTTTTTGAGTTGCTTTATCCTCGGGCTACTTGGTCAAATAGTCCATAGCTACAATAATATATTGAGCTTGGGTTCTATAAGCAGGTGGTTGTATTGGTCCAACAAAATCTATACCCCATTTTGCGAAAGCTCTAGCCCCCATCATTGTTCTTAAGGGCATGCTATCTACACGTGTTGTCATTTTTGCTCGTTGACAAGCTTCACACCTTCGAACATATTCTTTGGCATCTGCAAAAATTGTTGGCCACCATATGCGTATCGTCAAGATGGCTCTGGCGGTGGTCTCACTAGAAAAGTGACCTCTAGCTAATCCAGCATGTGCTTGTTCTATAATCGGAATACACTCATTTTCACTTGCACAAAGATGCAAATGTTGATCTTTACCTCTCTAATACAATTGGTTCCCAATAAGAGCATAGTCTCTTGCTTCAGTTTGAATTGCTCTTTGACGACATTACTCATATCCTCAGGAAATGTTTGGCTTGATAAGTAAGTAACTAGATAGTTACTCCACTTAGGAACAGGTGACATTTGAAACAATGTTACATGAGGTATGGGTGTTTTTTTTTGACATTGAGGGCAATCCTTTACAAAAGATCGAACATCGCTCCTCATAATCAGCCAAAATACTCCAAGTCTCAAGATTTGTTTCATAGTTTGGTCTGCCGCAAAGTGAATTCCTACTATGGTAACATGTGCTTGACTTAGGTGATGTTCTTTTTCTTCAGGATTAATGCATAAGAGCAATATCCTATTTTGATTTCTTTTGTATAGCCTACCAGCTAGTAATTGATACATAGCCAATTGCTTGATTAATCTAATCATGATAGGAAGTGGTATTTGTGAATTCACTTGAGCTATTGTCATCAATGAAACAATGTTTTTTGACTATCGAGGTATCATTTCCACAGAGAACAAATAGGCATCTGGTAGATCATCGTCTACCCCTTTAGGTGATTCTCCTGAAACAAATTCTAGAAGAATGATGTCAAGACTAGCTAGTGCAATGAAGATGGAAACTTCATGCACTAAGCAAAACACTTAACAAACACAACTTGAACTATCCCCGTTCTCAGACCCAAGACCTCACACACCTTTGAAGATGGTGAGAGCTAGCAGGGTATGAGAGTAGATTGAGAGGAAGAAGGAGTATCTTACGAGATAGATGTACATCTCCTCACATAATCACTCATATGTAGCATAGCTTAGCTTATTAATTATCTTGGTAGAGGAGATGAGCATGCATTGAAGCTTGGCTCTTGGTTGGATTTGCATCCACATGCCAAGAGAGTGTTGATGTAGGCTTCTATCTCACAAGCTTGGAGTAGGTGATGAGTTCTCCATTAAAGCTTGGGAATAGATAGTCTTCTCTTTCTTCACACATGAGCTTGTGTGAGTGTGTGTGTGAGATAATGCCTTGCAAAAATCAGACCCCTCTCTCTCTTGGGCGAGCCCTCTTGCTAATTGCTCTTGCTGAAGCCTCATTGGCCCTCCCCAAGTCAAGCCAATTACAATTAAGCAGCATAAGTGATAGCCTTCTGACATGTGTCCCCTTTCCCCTTTTTTGAGAGCTTTAGGTAATTAAATAATTAAACTAAACTGTCATTGGACCCCTTTGCCTCCTGACCAATAGGAATCAGGCAAGCCATGGGGCTCCTGAATGCTCATTGGACCCCTTGGGAGACTGCCCAATAGTCTTCTAGGAGACTTAATTATCATTGGTTTCTTTTATTAAATGTTTTTAAATTAATTAAACTAGATTTACTCTAGCTTAATTCTCATTGGTCCACTTCAAGGGTCATCCAATAGAAATTGGGCACACCTTGTGGGCATCTGGCCTAGGGAGCTGACATGTGTCCCTCATTCCCTTTGTGTAAGGGAGCCCGTGTGTGTGTGTGTGTGTGTGGCTTTCTCTGTCATCCCCTACCTTTAGGGCTCGCCCCCTCCCATGTAGGGATGTGCAAAGACTTTTAGGGCACACACAAAGCATCCAATTTTCCCTAGGGTTGACCTTTGGACACAACCTTTGAATTTTGGAACCTTAGCATTTTGGAAGTCTTAATGGGCTGAACCTTAGTGTCGTTTTAGCCCATTGTTGCACATGGATCTTTTGCAGATGGCCCCCCCTTTGGATCCCTATTTTCTCTCCTTTGGATCCCTACTGTGGCCGGTCTGCTAGCTTAACCAATATTCTAGCTTTTTCTCCCCTAGCCTTCCCCACATTAAATGATCAGTTTAATATGAGAAAATCATTTAGGAGAATTAGATATTGATTATTATGACATCGAGTATGCCCTGATTTCCTAGTACACAACCAAATCTAAGGTTCATATAGACTTATGACGCCCTGAATAGAGTACTCACCTTTGGATTGACTTGTCATCAATTTCCACTTGATTCGATTGCAACTTTCTGTTAAGCCATTGATTCCTCCTCTGCAACCTGATTCCTGTACAAATTTGATCAAGGTAGATATTCTTCTATAAAGATATTAGAGTTTTTGCTAACTCTTATGATTGGTCTCTGTGTATCACTTCAAATCGAGCTATGGGAGTCAAAATTTGACTTTCAGATTCGCCTTTAGCAAGAAATCAAAGTTTTAATTTGCAACCTAGAAACTGAGTGAACATGTACCAGTTTTGATCTGATTGATCCCAAAATTTCCCGTGGCTTTATATTATGTTGGTCTAACACTGTATAATTTCAAAAGCCAAAATTGATGGCTCTAGACAACAATAGTTAATAATCACGATCTTTTTGGATTGGTTTGGCAAGTATACAACTAAGTCCCTGGACAAGTTTCAACGAGTTTGGACAAAATTTGATCAAGTTTATCAACTGTTTTGTTTTCGCAGACTCTGATTTTGAGAATCTGACTTAGGTCTCACTTTTGTGATCCAAATTTCACCAAGACTGATTTGTGGGGTCTACTTGATATGATTAATCTTGTGGTATTCTCAATTGTGCAAATTTCTCAAGTTTTGAAGCAGATGTAAATAATCACGATTATTTACTCTAGCTATATTTTTGCAACTTTTTGCCCAAATTTGACACAGATCTGTTAAGCACCTCAAGTTAAGGTCACTAGCCAAGTTTCATCAATTTTGGACAATTTTTGGTCAAATGGTCATCAAATTTCTGTCCGCAGACTAACTTTGCAAATTTGGTCACAATTTTCAATCTAGTGATCCAAATCTTACCAAATTGGGTTTTTGGGATTATTACAACATGGTTAAACTAGTGGTATGCTGACTCGACCCAGAATGCATCTAAATGCTTAGAAATGATTCCCCAATACCCCACCTATGCTTAGTTTTTTATTTGAAAGTGTAAATTCCTAGCTGTGATGAAATTAGGCCACGGGTCGGTGAAGCCAAAAGCTACGAATTAATGTGCTTATGTCAATGCATAAAGCTCTTACCTGCGATTGCAATCGAGAAAACGTGACTGCAATGTGACAACCGGGGAGGGAGTAGGAAGCACGAGAAAGAGAGGAGTGAGCACTGTTCGCTCACACTATGTATTTCATTATCCAAACTTATAAAAAACTTACAAAAATTGGATTTTATACCTTAGCCAAGGTTTTTGGGTGGTCAAGAGTAATAATCTAGAGTTCTACCAAAGATGGGTAATGACAGGTTGATACAATCTGGAAGCTTGTAGCCCGGCTCACTAATTACAGAGTTTATCAGAGAAAAAAGGAGTTACAATATTCTCGATTTATCAAAATAATAAGTGTTTTACAAAGAGAACTCCAAAAAATGGTATTCGTGTTAGCTTGCTGCTAACACATTAGTTTGTTAGAAGGATTGTTTCAATGTTTTGGTGAGTTGTTTCTTTTTGGAGCATATCTAGTTACATCATGTGTTTAAAATATTTCTCACCACATCTATTTTTCTAGTTTCAACTTTTGTGATGGTTGAAAACTAGATTTTTGGAGGTGCACCTGAGCTCAAGATAGTCATGTTGAATCTCACAAGTACATAGTTTCGGTTATTGCTTACACTACCAGTTGCAGTAGCTTAGACTATAGTGGATTATTTGAGATTTCCTATTGCTCTATCATGTCCAGCCAGAAACGCATGCTTGAAGCAAGTAGTCTTGCTCTTGATTGAGCACATGCACATGTTTTGTAACACGTGTCTTAACGTAGTTCGAGGTAGTCATGGAGGAGTTGCTACCAATGATCAAGTGAGTTTTCTACAAAGTTATCATTTACTTTCTTTTGCAAAGGTCATGCTTTCAATTGATGAGAAGTTCATGCGTTCATTTGGCCCCCAAAGGGTCATTTCACCTTTTGGGGGCCATTGAGATAGAAGAGTGTTGTGGACATTAAGACCACATAAAACCAAAGTGGGACCTGGCTATGGATTGTAGTGCAGGCCTGTAATAAACCAAAGAAAGATATCAATAGAAAGCAGTGTGTTGGAATTCTTGGCCTCATAGCTCCCATGCTTGTGGTGAGAATTGCAAATTATGATACGTACAATGGAATCATAGCTGCATTAAAAATTTCAATGTCCATGAAATTCTTTAGTTGTTGATACAACATGCATTGACTAGTTGTAGCAAAGTTGATTTCTCTTGGATCAACAACACATTCTTACTTTGTATATTTATTGAAGATGCAAAATGAGATAATTTTACCTATCTAATAGTTGAGCATGTACATAACCTTGTTTCTTTGGTTTTATCTTTTGCAAGAGTTCGGTGATACTCGCACATAAGCCACTCCTTGAAAAATTTTCACATATGTAAAATATTCTATGGGAAAAATTAGCTACTTATCAGTAAGAAAGGTTTTAGCTACCTCATAATGGTCTACCAAAAGGCAAGAAATACATGATCATGTAGATTGTTAGTGTATTACATTGTCCACAAAGGACTCATATATGTGTAAACTCTACATTCAAATTATTTGTCTAAACAACCATCTACAAGGTACTATAAGCATTTCAGTACACAACCAAAGGTCTATTTTGAAGTCAGGGATTTCATTAACGTGATCATATACACGTGAATACGTTAATAACATTGAGTGATCACACTTGAAATAAATGTGATTATGTTAAATATTAACAAAACCCTCTTGGTAACCTATAGATACCAATCGAGTCGGTAAGCCTACCGGGTTTTTTTATTCTCCTAACGGGCCCATCAGGGAAATAAAAAAGCCCAACGGGTAGTAAAAACCGACCATCTTTGGCATTTTGACTAGGATATCCCTGGGGAGTGTATCCTAGCACCCAATATAGTTAATTCTCCTTGTGAGTTGACCTAAGATTACAAAGTCACAGGTTCTATTTCTGGGTTGAACGTGATTCTTATACGGTAACCACTTCTTAAAAACTTAACATCCTTGACGAAAGGAAAAGATATGATGCCGAAAAAATTGAATCTCTTAAGAGTTATGCTCATTGCAACAAATCCACTGGTCCATAAAGGGGTTGAAGTTGGTTTTAGAAGACGAGCATATTTAGAAAATGAGTCGTTAGTCAAGGGTTGGATGCCTTGTACTAGTGTACTAGGTACATAAAGATCCTTAAAGTCCTGTATTTCACACCATTATAGGTTTTAATTGATGTATATTGTCTGCCATTGCACAATATGAGAGGTGCAATTCTTAATTGGGCAAAAAAATCTTTTATATATTCAATCAAATGTATAAGGGGGCTACAAAAGTAGTCCTCAAGTGTGTAATTCTATTAAAGATTTCATAGAGAGTGCATTGTGTATTCAATCAAGTGTAAAAGGGGGCTACAAAAGCAGTCCTCAAGTGTGTAATTCAATTGAAGATTTCATAGTTTTGTTTTAAGCATAATGCTAGATAGAGAGTGCATTGTGTATTCTGAAAGATTGTAGGTGCATGGGATTGAAATCATACATATTGTTACTTTTGTTTGTGTTTTGCAAATGATTATCATCGTTCCAATTTCTAAGTTGATTATTCTATGTTGCTTGTGAGAATAAGTGATAAAATAAAAAACCCTAAACCACTACATATATATGATGTGATTTTTTTAAATGTGTCTTATTGTCTACAAATCACAGAGTGCGTAAAAGTAATGCTCAAGTGTGTGATTGGATTGAAAATTTTGTACTCTTATTTTATACATAATGTCAAATAGAGAGTGCATTGCAAATCACACAATGTGTAAATTTGAATGCTTTCTTAATGAAGTTTTTAGTTTCAATATATATTAAAAAGTAGAGAATTGCTTTTAAAACTGAATATGTAGTTATTGCAAGCAATGGACCGAAATGTTGGCACAAGTGTTATGCAGCTAGGAAAGAAAACAAAAGTGCCTAGTAAAGAGTGATAGTTTTCTCACAACATATGTGGTTGATAGATGGAGTGGCAATGCAAAATATGCTTCAAAAAAAAATCAGGCACGGCTCTACGTGTTAGGAACCTTTTTTCGGTATCTTTAAAAAGAGTTGCTGCAAATGCAATCTTTCATCAAAAGTAATCACCTACACTTGCATCTTAATGGCTTGTGACAAGGTCCCCACACTAAAATGGGCAACAAAACTATCGATGATAATGTTAGTTAAGGGCGGCTGAAGAAAGATGTTGTGCTTGGCAATGCTTTGGTCGATATGTATGCTAAATGTGGTGGCCAAAAAGTCTCATGAGCAATCACCATTGCTTGCACCTTGAAGTGATTGCCCAAAATCCATTAAAAGGCCACCCAATGAATGCCACCCGTAAGGGCTTAGCTTTAATAAGTGTGAAGGGAAAATAATGCGAGGGCAATGGCGTGAGCAGGAGGAGGACAGCAGCATGGACAGAGAGAGATAGGCTCGCGCAGGCAAGCGTGGCACTCAAATGGAGGTGGTGAAGAAACGATAACTCCTCATCTGGCTATGGTGAAGCTATTCGGCACTGGTCCCGACTTAGTTGGTGAATCTCAAACGAGGCCTTGCCATGTCATCAAAGACATTCACGGGCCACATCAATCACGGCGCCGTGACTGATGAGCAAGACAAAAATAGAGTAAAATTTTGGAGGAAGGGACAAAAGGAAGTTGAAGGAAGTTACGAAGCAAGGGCTTCTCCCCCCCCCCCCCCTCTCTCTCTCTCTCTCTCTCTCTCTCTCTCTCTCTCTCTCTCTCTCTCTCTCTCTCTCTCTCTCTCTCTCTCGGGCTTGAAAATCGAAGAAAATTGCTCTCTCTCAATCACGGGCTTGAGAACCGAAACAAATCACTCTTTCCCTCACTCTTGAGAAGCGAAGCAAAGGAGGCACTCTCTCTTTCTCTCGTGCATAAGATAGAGAAGAGGAGAGCAAGGAGTCACCAAGAAAGGGGCAGTCTCTCTTGCTCTCGGACATAAGCAAGAAAGATAAATGTGAGTCTCTCTCTCTCTCTCTCTCTCTCTCTCTGTGTGTGTGTGTGTGTGTGTGTGTGTGTGTGTGTGTGTGTGTGTGTGTGTGTGTGTGTGTGTGTGTGTGTGTGTGTGTGTGTGTGGTAAGAAAAGCTAAGGAGAAGCAAAGCGAGGGCTGTCTCCCACTCTCTCTTGCTTTCATGTTGAAGCAAGGAAGATCTTCACAAACGGTAAAGAAGTCATTTTCTCTCTCTCGTGCTTGAGAAGGAGAGGATCTCGGATCTTCGCTCGGCAAAGGCAAAAAGGGAGTTGGATCTAGACAAAGTAACGAGTCGGAGCTTGACAGGGAAAGAAGGTGGCATGAGCTCGAAAGAGGAAAGCACAAGTGTAGCAGCCAAGCAAGGGTTAAAGCTTTCAATAGCAATGGAAGAGCAGGGAGAACTTGAGAACAAAAATTAAGCCAGTGCAAAGCAAATAGAGCAGGAGTTGAGGTAGATAAGCAACAAGAGGGAATTTCCCATCACTGTCATCAGCTAAAGATTTATTAAATAGCCTATTAAGCCCCGATGTCGTTAACAACCCGGTTTATCATGTAAAATGGGAGCTTTAAACTCCTAGCTAGCAAATAATCCAAGAAACGATGCTGCTAACAACCCGCCTTGGCTAAGGATTAAGCTGTACTCAAAGGGTTGAATCGATCAATTGATGATTGTGGTGATTTCTATAGCCTTTTGCATCTGTGCTCCTTATTCTCTCTCACACCTCTCATAGCCAGAGGCGCGGTGCCTGTCCGGCTCATATTTGTGGGATGCATGTCTAACCTCACCATCCTATCTTATTGCAGTATTAGCGAGAACCACGATTAAATTGTCAAACCATGGAATGAATCTGACTCGACTAGTGCATAGAGGATACAAGAGGTTGTCAATCTCTCGAAAAACAACTAATAACTCGCATCTTACTCAAGCTACACTCATGTGACTAAAATCACCAAAAGCCAATCGATCATCGGCATGAAAATCACATTCGTTACAGCATCAAATAACATCTAAACGTAACAAAACTTCTAGGAAAAGTTTATAAGACCTAAGCACACATACTTATGGTCTCAAATCCCACTTAAAGTCAAGTTCTAAAATCACGATTATTAACAGTAGTGGAATTTTGACCTAGTCATTTTTGACCCAGAATGCATCTAAATGCTTAGCAATGATGACCCAATAGCCCGCATATGCTTAGTTTTTTATTTAAAAGTGTAAATTCCTAGTTATAATGAAATTAGGCCGCAGGTCGACGACACCAAAAGCTATAAAATACTGTGAATGGCTTACGCCAATGTGTAGAGCTCTTACATGCGATTGTAATGCAACAAACGCAATCGCAATGTGACAACCAAAGAGGGAGTAGGAAGCGTGAGAAGGAGAGAAGTGAGTGCTGGTTAGCTCACGGTGTGTATTTCTTATCCAAAAACTTATAAGAAACTTACAAAAATTGGCTTTTATACCTTAGCCAAGGTTTTTGGGTGGTCAAAGCTAATAATCTGGAGTTCTACCAAAGCTGGGTAATGACTGGTTGATACAATATGGAAGCTTGTAGCCCCGACTCATTAATTATAGAGTTTATCCGAGAAAATAGGAGTTACAATATTCCCGATTTATCAAAATAATAAATGTTTACAAAGAGAACTCCGAAAAATGATGTTCATGTTAGCGTCCTGCTAACATTCCCCCCTCCTTGCCCGTGTCATCCCTTGACACAGCTTTAGGGGCTAAAATAGTCTTTTGGTTGATGGCTGGTGAGGCGGTCTTTTTAGCGCGTCCAATGCCTTCTGGTATTTGATTCTTCTTTCTTTGTAGGGCACTTGCAGAAATTGCATTGTCAATTTATTCTTCAGCTCCACCGTTGAGTAGCCTACAAACCTGGATGTTAGGTTGTTGATCACCGGTGCAAATATCTTTGTTCGCCAGGTGAAGAATCCAGTGTAGAAAGCTTCTTCAAAGGCCAGGTGTAGGTTGCTGATCACCGGCACAAATATCTTTGTTCGCCACGTAAAGAATCCAGTGTAGAAAGATTCTTCAAAGTCCATCATATTATTCGATGGCAAGAACATAGATCTGGCATAGAATCCATAAAGGACTTCTTTTGAAGGTTGCCCACTCAAATCGTAGCATAAGCCTTTGTTTCCTTCCGAAAATGATATCCATGGGGATCCTCTTTGCTCAAGCTCATTGAAAACTTGTATACATGTGAGAAACATTCTGCAGATTTTATATAACATGGCACATTAGAGATCTGGTAGACTCCTGAAGAAAGACATGGAGCCCGTTAGGGTTTTCACCATGTATTCCTATGTTGCCTATCCTCTCTCTGAAGCTGGCACTCTGGGGAAGTTAAGCCAAGTTAGCCGCTTCTTTGTCAATTCTTCATGCTCTCGCCATGTCCTTACTCTGGGTACTGGACAAAAGGTTGGATCTCTTTGAAGGTCTGCAGGTGCTCTTGTGAACAGAATCAAGTATCTCAGATTCTTGTTCACCCAGCTTAACCTCCACTTTGGGTGGTCTTTATCTACTCCATCTTCTTGCATATCTTTGTACAGTCTCTGTTTCACCTGTAATAATTCCACTTTGATGAGAGGGTATGGTGGGGATTGTTGATGCCATTGAGCATTGATTTGATTGGGAGTGAGTTGAGTGACGTTGACAGAGTGTAAAACTCTCAACTCCCAATCTATTGTGGCTTTCCCTTGCTCATCCACCTCTAGGGTGATCTTCTCCTTCAGTGCGTCTTCTTCAGCTTTTGACAGCTGGGCCATTGGCACTGTGTCTTCATCCGTCATGTTAATATGAAAATCCTCATCACCACTCGGCTCTGCTATGGGCTGTGTCTCAAACTCAACAAAAGAGACCGAGGGTATTTCTATCTATGACGGCTCTTATGTGCCTACCTCTTCCTACGTATCTGGTTTTCCATCTCTGAGGAGTTGATCAATTTGCTTGAGTTCTGCTATCTCCTTTAGGAGCTCCTCCTCTCTCTGAACCCGCATCAATGCCAGGTCCGTGCGTTGTGATTGTTCTAGCTTTAATTCCAATTCAAGGTCTTTGTTTTTCTTCTCGACTGCCTTGTACACTTTGTCAGTTCCTTTGATCGAGGCCACGGCTATATTTTCTTTGATTTGCCGTAAGAAGATTGCCTGGTCATTGATCCGTTGTTCAGAGTACTGCAGAGAAGCATTGGCAACATCTAATTGTACATGAAGTTTTTGAGCGAACAGAGGATGTCGCAAGAAGTACATTCACAACTTCTGTCAGCTACTCGTCTTTTTCTTTGCAGGCATCAGATAATTCGATAAGTAACTCATCTAATTCCTCCATTTCCTTTCGGTCCCTATCTCTGACTAACTGATGTTGTTCAGCTTCTGCCTTCATCTCTTGCACCACACATGAGGCTGTAGGCACATCTGTTTGGCTATCGGGGTGGTAAGCTTCTTGTGCAAATTCTATTTGTTTGGTGGACTGAGAATCTTTCTCTTTCTCATACTCCACTTCTTTATTGGTGTCTTTGCTTGCAGGTGATGGTGGTGGGCTAGGCATGGGATGGTCCTATTATTCTGTAGGCGGTGAGGTGGGTCACGGAGATCTATAACTTTTTTCTTGGGCTTCTGCTCTAGCCGTCTCCTTGGCTTGCCTTTGGTCTTCCGCCTCCTTGGCTTTCTTAGCAGCTTCTTTTGCCTCCTTCAGCTTTAGATCTTTAGCCTCTTGGTACATTCTTTCTAAACTTGTTGGATCTTCAATTTCTTTTCTTGTATGATGCATTGTTCTAGGGCCTTTAAGTCCAACAGTTGCCCATTTTTTGGGGTCCTTCCCTTGTGCTTGTCTACTGCTGTTTTTGAGATAGCTCTTCTTGGTGTGCGGTCATAGCTTTTCTTTTCATCTCTTCTCTTCGAGATCTCTTTTCTTCGTTGTCAGAGCTCTCACTGTTGTGCCTTTCCGGTAGGCGCTTCATCAGATTTATATGATCTTTTTCCTGACCTTGTAGCTCTTGGAGAGGGTTGTGCTGCCAATATACATGTGTTCTGATCAAGAGAATGCGATAGGTTGTCGGCCATGCCAATGTCATGGTATGCTATTCTAGTCAAGACCTTCGGTGCACCCAAGTAAGTCATTTTGCCTTCCTTCTTGGTGCCCTTCAAATTTGTCAAGACATACTGCGCGTGGTCCACTGATTGTCTTGTTGTCGACTTGAGAACTTGGGTGAATGTGGTGGCCACGGCGTGATTTGGTGTGGTGTACCTTGGTGGCCTTTTTGCCAGAAAATGAAAGTGCCGGTGGTACAAACGAGCTGGCTCTTCCACTTGTTTGTGAATAAGGTTGGCGAATGTAGCCACGAATCTCTCTTTGGTAAATGTTTCTGCGATTTTCCTGTCCCTTGCTCGCATGGTCATTCCTTATGTGGGCAGTGTGAGTGCCTCTTCCACTATCTCTTTAGTGATCACTACTTTGACCTTGTTCCCTTGGGTGTTGAATATCTGTGCAGTTCCATCTTCTTTGATTGTGGATAGAAGCTCGTAAGCTTTCTGAAAATCCACTTCACAAGGCTCTTGTTTGTAGAAATCTCTGAGCCCCAGCCTGCGGTTAGCTTCTTTGGTTTCTGGCTTGGCAGCTACATCATAGACTTCTTTGGGCAAGAGTTGCAACTCCACCTGATTCCCCTCTTCACTTTTGAACCTGCCAGTGAAGACCGTAGTTTGGTTCTCTTCTAATTGTTCTCTGGAGAGGTAGGATGCCTTTGCTGCTTTGACTGACTCGGGGTCTAGTTGATAAGCGGGCAGTTCTTGTAGTTTCTCCTTTTGGTTGGGCCTCTTTTTAGCCCTCTCCGCTGCTTCCATGGCTCATGTTCAGTGAATAGAGTGCAAAGCTAGCAGATTTGTCGAAATTTTCTCTGAAATGTCCTTTAGGCTAAAATGCTGACAATTTTGGTCCAATTTGCTTCAAATCAATTTTTGAGCAAGCAAAGGTGCATAAAAACATGCAAGGAACAAAGTGGAGTTGGGTCGGAATTCTGGCATTTGCCAAAAACCTAACTTTTCTACTGGGGACCCCCTCGACCCCTGTCGAATGGTCATATGATGGTATAGGAAGGTTCTATTATGTTAGGAAATGCTATGGTTCAAATCCAATCTGATTTGGTCAAGCTGGCAAGCCGCTATGATCAGTTTTAGGTCGTAGGCCTTCGTGCATTGCTCGGTTTCTAGGGGTTTTTCTAGGGCTTTAAACTAGCTACCGGCCGTACAAAATGGATCATTGACAAGTAAAGAACTTACCCCTCATGTCTCGTGTGAGACGGCGCTGAAAATGGTCAACTGTGGGATCCGAAAAAGTCGCGCGAAAGAGGACAAAATCTCTCTCTGCAAAGGCTGCAAGTGGAAATGACGTGGTATACCCGGACTTCCTGAACCAAATTTCCTCAGATTCTCCCGTTAGAACTACTAGGCCGTGAAATCTATGGTAGACTCAAAAATTTCCCTGATCGGATTCCTGTAGCTCATTCTGCAAGAATTTTGCAAAAGTAGGCTTGGTCGCCTAATTTAGGCTTCCCGTTTCCATCTTCTAATTTTATTCAAAAATTTTGTGCTTGTCCACCTTGTCTTTTTTATCACCATCGTGTCTTTCATTTTTCCATCTGAGCTTCCCTTCTATTTATTATTAATTTTTGACCAGTTTATTTGAAAAAAAACAAAGAAAATAGAAAAATGCTCTAAAAAAGTAAAGAAAAAATCCAATAATTAAGAAAGTCCCTTGAAAAAGATATATTTATTGTTTTTTGTTGGATGTTTCTATTTTTAAGCCTCATTATCAATAAAAATGATGAAAAATACCCAAAAAGGACTATTTTTAATGATTTTCTGATAGTATATACACTATTTACACTCATCGGGAAGATATTATCAATGAATTTTTCCTTGATGATGAATTATAAGGGCATTATTAGATAATTTTGAAATCACACGTTAACATCGAACTTTTTCCTCCCTCTTCAAACATTGCCCTTAGTTACTTAGTACTTAGTACTTACTACCCTTCCACCCTTCCTAGATGGCGTACTCCGGGACGACTCTGTGCATGGGTTGAACAACTGTGTCTATGCATAGCCATGGTTGGCTCTACCATGCTATGAAGGTCAATGCAATTCAAACCAATAGCTGTGCAAGAGCTCGGTCTTGAGTAATTAACTCAAGGGTTTTCGATGTCGAGGTTTGCTGTTGATGTCTTCCAAAGAGAAAATCTTGTAGCTTGTGTGCTCTTTGTTTGATTGTACCATCCGGATGCTTTAGCACACTGATTGCTTGATCTGTTGGTAGCACTTTTGACTGGTGTCGAGCTATTTCTCGCCATTGGTAGCTTGGTCGGCTTGGTGTTGCATGGTGTGGTGGAGTCTTTTGAGACTTAACCCACCATTGCTTGATTGGTTTTACGGTTTGTGGACAAGATAAATGCTCCTTTTTCTTCTAAACAATTTCCATGTTAGGTTCCTTGCTCGGAGATGCTCGTCTCTTTGTTCTGACCCCAGGAACCTTCTTTTGTTTTTTTGGTGAAGTTTTAGGCACCCAGATCTGAATCGGTTTATCCTTAAGTTGTGCTTTTGGTACCCAAATTTGCCTGACTCCTTGCATTCTACTTGTAGCATTTGATTGTCAAGGGGATGGAGAAGATTGACTCCTTCGTGGTTTGGTCTACTGATTTCTTCTTTTCCATTCTTCCTTGCTTGGTGCAATTGGAACAATGAGTTGTCCTGTCAAGGCTAGGGACTTGCTACGCGCCGTGTGCGAGCCACAAAGGCTCCTAGCACATAGTCATACAACAGACAAGCTCACAAGGAAGAATGGTGTGTCACTCACCTTCCTACGTAGTTGCGAATGAAGGATTCCCGCGCCGCGAAGAAGAGGGAGACGCCGCTACGCCGCGCTCAACCGCCTCGCCGCCGTTGTGCCGCCGCAACGCTCGATCGCACACACACTCTCACTCTCTCTCTCTCTCTCTCTCTCTCTCTCTCTCTCTCTCACACACACACACACACACACACACACACACACACACACACACACACAAGGAGATGGTGGAGATGGAGCAAGAGCAGCTTCTACTGCACAATGAGAGAATGAGTAAAAATTAGGTTTAGTGGCTTTTATATGAGCTCACCCCATTCACACTTGGGCGCCCATACTTAGCCAACTAACTCCTTGAATATTCGAGTTAGAGTGCGCCTGTCATCGGCGATCACCCTTACCCTGTTCCTATTGGTCCGACAAGCCCGGTACCTGACTCTAAATAATACAACGTTTATAGATCATAGGGTGTCCGTGTGCCGTGAGGGTTAACATGCCCCCCTTCTTGATGTAGATTCTGTCCTCGGAAGCTATCCAGTTGAAGCTCGTTCGCCGAGATGGGAGAGCAGTCGACATGGATGTGCGTAGTCTTCTTCAATCACTGCAAAATTAAACAACATTGCCACAGTAATTGCATTCTCATATACAATTAAAAATCATATGCAATAGACAGACAAATTGATTGGTAACAAAATTTTAGACAATTTGTCAGCAATAAACATTAAATTGCAATATAATCAAATGCATAAACAGATGTAAAGGTAAAAAATTAACCAAGTCTGGGGTCGCTAATTTAACGGTCAAAAGGCACTAGAGCTCGACTATTAATACCATGGGTAACTTCTCAATTTTTTCTCGTCAATTAAGTTGTTTAATCGCGAGAGCCAAGTATTTGATGTTCGAGGGCTGACTAGAGGCTATACCTAGAAGACCTTGTAGTTAAGCTACGATAAAAGGAATTTCTCATGAAATCATCGCCCGACTGATTACCTTTTCTTTGACCCCCCAAAGTCTTTTCACATTGATTCAATTTTGATGTGTGTGCTTATTTTGTATGCCTTGGGTTTTTTGCTTTTTAAGGAAAAGCGCCCACACTGGGAACCTCTAGGGCCCACACTGGGAACCTCTAGGGCTCTAGTACCATAGGCGATACATGTGAGTGAAGTACCAATTTAAGCAGGGATTTCTCTTCCAGCTTAAAATTTTACATTGTGGCACTTTGATTTTTTGTTTGTTCATTTTCAGCATTTTAATTTTGTAACTTTGGGGGGTCATATAACACTATTACCCTCCCCATGCTCATCACATTTAATTCCCTTTATAATACTTAAGCTAAAGGTCAATAGGGTTAAGCCCACTAGAAAGCCTTAGTACATTTCACACAATGCTGCCTAAATCGAATTAAGAACCTAAGTAACCATTGCGTATTAGGAAGGCATTCCCCATGGTATAAGAGAAGATTTCTAATACCTAGTTTGGTCAAACTAGCTTAGTCGGACTGCTTGATTTTTAAACCTAGACAAGTGATTATGACAAAACATTACGTTGAATTAAATGTTTGATACTAAGCAAATGCGCTGAATATTATGCTACCAATCACAATCAAAGCAGACAAACATGGATGCAAAAAGATAAGGGCAATGCTAATGGACATAAAACACCTGTTTGTGTTGATGGTCGCGCTTGATTTGAAGTGTGAACGAGAGAAAGGTTCCATCAAGGTCCAAATACTATCAATAGCAACACGCTCCTGTACACACTAGGAAACAAAAGGAATACCTCCAGGAGGCACATTAGTGGAAAAAGGTACCAACACTTATTGAACACAACAAAAAACATAAGAAACCCTAACCTAATTATTTGCACTCCCCCTAGAGAGTCAAGGGAATAGGATATTGTAGAGGTTGGGGGGAAACCCTAAGGCTAAACCCCTATCCTCGTCGTCGAGATAAACAAATTCATCATCCATGAGACCATATGTGCCATCCGTGTAGTCCTGTAAATTTTCTTCTTCATCATAGGTGCCCATGTTTACTAAGAAGGTCACTAGACGCCTATAGTCATCTTGGTCAAAAGGGTAGGCTTGTGCAATGGGAGAAACGCTCTCTACTAAGTATGGATCAGACGTGGTCAAGAGAGGTATCAGCCATTCTAACTCCTCAATATTCCTCTCACATGCTAGCGTACCTATCAAATCCCATTCACATGCAAGCACTGGAAAGACCATGTGAAATATTTGTGAAAAGTAACGAGGGTACCTCTCACCCAAGGCAGGAGTTGATGACTCTAGCGTACTAGCCATATCTGTACACGCAAATAGATGATGGTTAGAGTGCAAATATTACAAGGGTCGTGTTCTTGTGCATAATTTGTTTTTATGATTTGTGTTATGGCTCTTGCTCTTTTACTTTGTTATCTTGTTTTTGTGAGTATAAGGCTTTATATATACATTCCCTAAGATCGGAGATTAAGAGGTCAGGGAGAAAGGTTGAGAGGGAAGCAAGTGAATGATGGATGTCCACAAACACTCCCCCCTTCCTTGGGTAGATCATACCGTTTGAAATGAGCTTGTCACCCTTTGAAACCAATTGTTCCAGTTGGTAATAGGTGAGGATTTTTGCCAGTAGTTTTCTATTACCCTAGGTGCCTCGTCAAGTTGCAAGGGTGGTAAGGTACTCTCCCAAGATCGAACTTGAAGTGGTTCATCAGGTGATTCTTGAACACTGGGAGGTGTGGATTCTTTTGTAGCTTCATTGAGGTCCATTACTATAGATGGAGGCTGTGTAGAAGCTTTTACCTCTATGGATGTATTACATGAGGAGCTAGAAGCTTCATGGAACTCCCCCCTTCCTGAGCTAGGTGGAATAAATTGGGTTTGCCTTGGAGCCCAAACTAGCTCTGGACTAGGTGTGTAGCATTCTGTGATCTTTCCCTTCCCACGGTCTGCCATTGGCTTTAGCGTTACACTGTTTGACTCATATGGGTTTGTTGTCGATAGGGAAGGACACATTTTACGTTTAGGTACCCAAATTTTCTCATTTCCATCATAGTATCCTTGGAATTTTAATAGTCATTTAGGAATCCAGCGCCACGTTCTCTTACATTTCTTGGAGCGAGTGGGATGTTTCTTACGAGGCTTCCGTTTTTTAGCATCAGCCATGGTTACTAAAGAAGCTTTAGGGACCCACTTGTATGCTTTCTTTGTTATATTAGGATGGTTCTTGTGTGTCTCAAGCTTTCTTTCAACTACATCAATTGAAGATCTAGAGAGGTGGGCTATGGGGACGTATGGTTCAACCTCCTGGACATGCGATGTCTTGGGTTTTATTTCCTTAGGCAATATCTCAGGGACTATGGCTTGAGTGGTAGGGATAAGAGTTGGTTTTTGCGTTGTGACACCCCCAGTCCCCCAATCAATAGTGCATTTGGTGGCTATCATCCACGTGCGTCCTAGGTTTATATTACCCTCCATAGTTCCAGTAGGCATGACCAAAAAGTCTTAAGCTACAATTCCATTGTCATAACTGACAGAAGTGTGCCAGATTCCAAAAACCGTAGTTTTTTTCTTGTTGACACCCTTGACTTGGATAATACTCTCAGATAGAGGTGGTTTCCCTAACTGACACCACACCCCATAGGATAGCAGATTATATTTAGCACGCGTGTCCAATAAGGCGTTATATAGCACTTTTCCATAGGCACTATTTAGCTCAATAGGGTATCGTAGAGGTGTGTCAAAGTCCAACCAATCCTCTTCGATTTCCACGTGGAATGCATTTGTGACTCCCAGGTTAGCCTCTCGTTTTTGTCTTATACGTTGTTGTCACTCCTTAGCCTCAGCTTGAGCTTGTATCTTCTTTAACTCGATTTGTGCTTTGGCGGCCTTCTTTTGATGAATGGCCCGTAGTCTACTTGGCTTAAGTATCATAATATCTTTTGTATTTATTCCCAGTGAGGAATCCAATGGTTTCAACTCCATCAAGAGTTTCCACACAAAGGGTACCTTGTGGGGTAATTTCACATACTCTATATGGTCCTTTACTAGCATATTTCAACTTTTTCTTCTCTTTACGTACTCCATACATAAGGACTTTATCACCAACTTTGATGTCCTTGTCCTTCACATGGCGATCAAACCACTTCTTTCTCCTATCCTTTTCCACAAGAGCATTTTGCACAGCCAACTGTCTCTCTTCATCTAGTTTTTCTAAGATATACAAACGCTTGGTTAAGGAGTTACCATTCCATCCTTCTTGCGAAGCTACCCTAAGACTAGGAATGACAAACTCCCAAGGCATAACCGCTTCTTGGCCGTATACCATTTTGAATGGCGTACAATTAATAGCCACTTTGTAAGGAGTACGATAAGCCCATAGAGCAGATGTCAACTTCAAATCCCAATCAGTGCGATGAGCTTCTACCGTCTTGGTTAAAATAGAGATTAGAGTCTTGTTGGTGCTCTCGGCTTGTCCATTAGCTTGCGGGTAATAAGGTGTAGACTTATGGT
The DNA here is from genome assembly GCF_014529385.1 of Adiantum capillus-veneris. Classification (NCBI taxonomy): domain Eukaryota; kingdom Viridiplantae; phylum Streptophyta; class Polypodiopsida; order Polypodiales; family Pteridaceae; genus Adiantum; species Adiantum capillus-veneris. The sequence goes on along the minus strand of NC_140938.1, from coordinate 114,368,635 downwards.
GGGATATCATAAAGGTCGTGGTAAGCTCTCTTATTACCTCATTTATAAAATGGGTACCATTATCACTAACAATTTCAAAAGGGCAACCAAATCTTGTGATAATGTTCTCAAAAAGAAACTTAGCTGTTGTCCTCGCGTCAGCTTTTTGTGAAGCCTTAGCTTCAGCCCACTTTGTTACATATTCCGTAGCAACTAGAATATATCGAGATTGAGTGTTGCGAGCTGCGGGACTAATTGGACCTACAAAGTCTAAGCCCCATTTTTCAAATGGTTGGGTTACTTTAATAGGATGTAAGGGCATTCTGTCTTTGCGCTGTGTGGTCTTGTAACGTTGGCACTCATCACACCCTTTTGTAAAAAGTGATGCATCCTTAAATAAAGTTGGCCACCAATAGCCTGATTGCAGCACCTTTCTAGCAGTCAGGTCTCCTGAAAAATTTCCTCCTGCTATGCCCATATGTGCTTCTTGCAAGATATACAAATATTCATCCTCGCGGGCACAACGCCTAAGAATATCGTCCTTGCCTAGTCTATACAGAGTTCCGGCAATCAAACAATAGGGTTCACATTCTTTTACTAGCCTTCGAGCGATATCCTTACGAAGTTCCCTGGGTGGAAAACCATTAACTAAAAAGTTAACAATGTTCTCACTCCATTCAGGCATAGTCTCAACTATGAATAGGGCAGTATCGGGTAATTCATCATCAACTCCTGTAGGGGCTTTACCATTGGGTATGCGAGACAAATGATCAGCCATGACGTGCCTTTTACCGGGTCTCACTACAATCGTGAAATCAAACTCCAGAAGAATTAACAACCATCATGTGATTCTTCCTGTGGAGCATGGCTTGTTTACCAGATACAGCAACGCTTGATCATCCACATAAAATACAAACTTGTTTGCCAGAAGGTGGTAGCAAAATTTCTTTACTGCATAAACCATTGCTAAACCTTCTCGCTCTGTAGTGGTGTAGTTCCTTTCAGCATCGTTCAATTGACGGCTTGCAAAGCTAATGGGATAGTCCAATTTATGTTCTCCTGGTTGAGTGAGAACACACCCAACAGCAAAGTTTGATGCATCAATATACACATGGAAAATGACATCCCAGTTAGGTGTCCTTAAAATCGGAGCACTTGCTAGTGTTTTCTTCAATTGTTCATAGGCCTGGTCACACTCTTCAGTCCATTTAAATTCAATAAGAAGCTTGTACAAAGGACGTGCTATCTCAGCGATAATAACCCACGTGTCCCATGAACCTTTGAACTCCCTTGTAATTGGTTGGTGGTGGTAACTCTAGAATCACTTTAATTTTGCTCTCATCGGTTGAGATACCATTCTTAGATACTATATGCCCTAAAATAACTCCATGCTTGACCCAAAATTGGCATTTGAACGGGTTCAATGAGATACGATATAACCTACACTTTTCAAACACCTTCCGCAAACATGATAGATGTTCTTTCCAAGAAGAGTAAACACAAAGGTCGTCTAAGAAAGCTTCACAAAACTCTCTCAAATATTCCTTAAAAGCAGTGTTTATTAATCGTTGGAATGTAGCAAGGGCATTTGTTAAGCCAAAAGCCATCACACGAAATGCAAACACGCCAAATTCTGTGATGAAGGCAGTTTTAGCTTGGTCCTCTAGCGCTATCGTGATTTGGTTGTAGCCTGAGTACCCATCTAGAAAGCTATAAGCTTCCTTGCCTGCAACTCTTTGGAGAACATGTTCGGAATATGGTAGGGGGTAATGGTCTCTTCTGGTAGCTGCATTAACTTTTTTGAGGTCCACGCACACCCTGAGTTTCCCATTCTTTTTTGGCACGATAACTATTGGAGACACCCATTCAGAGTGTTCAATAGAATATATGAACCCACATTTGATAAGCTTTTCTAGTTCTTCTTGAATGATCCTTGCGTACTTAGGATTCATCGGGTAGGGTCTTTGTTGTACGGGCTTCGTAGTGCTAATCATAGGGATTGTATGTTGGACCACAGAAGGTGGAACACCTTTCATATCATGGTATGTCCAAGAGAATATGTCCTTGAATTCCTTGAGAAGCTCTTTGAGGACCACCTCTTCAACTTCTGTGAGGTCTTGGGCAATAAAAACAGGTTTTGATTCTTCACCGGGGTCGGCTAATTCTATTTCTTTAACTATTTCCGGACCATCATAGATTCCATTATTCCCATCGATAGGTATTCTTTGGGCTTTTGTGTACACAACCTTTGCTTCCCATGTGGTGTAAGATTGAAATGTTCTGGTGCAGGATACAAGTCTGTGGATTTTGGTTGTGCTTTGGTCTGTGCTTCCATTTCTGCTTTCTTGTGTTGTCGAGCTAACTCTTGGTTTTGACGCCTCCTTGCAGTGCGGCTCAACTTTGGCTTGTCTATGATCTCTAATTGGGCTATGTCATGGGGTCTCGGTCTACACCACATAACATTTTGGAGATATTCACCCCAATCGTCTACCAATTTTCGATGAGCATCACATGCTCCTATATAACTGAGCCATTCTGCTGAGGATCTCTTCTTTTTTATCCTAGCACGTACATTGGCTCGATATCGACGCCTCATAAAGTTTTTCTTTTTCTTATTTGAGACCTGCTTTTGATTTGCATTTAGATCTGGCTCACTAAAGGAGTCCTCGTTGGTGTCCTCTTCACTCTCGAAGGAGCAATCATCGGTTGATGTGCTCGGTCCTTCCGAATGTTTTGACTCTGAACTTGCTCCACTCTCTAATTCATGAGATTCAGAATCCGTTTCACTCTGGGAGTCCGTGTCTGAGTCGTGTTGGTCAAAGTCTTCTATTGAGCTATCGGTGTCACTGTCAGATTGGTCTACAATTGCCTTTCCCTTAGAAGATGCATGTATGGCACTAATCATGTTCAGAGGTGCAATTTGTGGTACCTCTTCCCCCTCTGGTGTGACCCAAGTGGTTCCTCTATTTCCGCAGGTATCTATGGTTGCAGCTAGGTGTACCCAGTCTACGTTGTCTGATTCCGTCATACCCAGTAACACATCCATGTAAGGAGAATCTTGGCCAATGTCTGTATCCTTCTTACAAGTGTAACAATATTGTAGTGGGGCCGAGTGAACTGTGGTGTCAGAGAGATGATCAATAATGGTTTTAATCCCTAAGGGGTATACCTTACTAGTCACCAAATCCACTCTAAGGACAGAGTCTTGGAATTGAAAATAGACATGATTTTTAGACCAATCATGAACCATTTGTGCTTCCCTCATGAATGGTCGTCCTAAAATCATTTCATATCACATAAGGTGTTTAGAGAAATCCATTACAATGAACGTATGTCATACCTTGTGTCCTAGAACTTTGATCTTAAGATCCTTGAGCATCCCCATAGGTTTGGCTATGGTACCATTTGCATCTTTACCACAATGTTAGTAACATTGAGGCGGGGTTTTCCCATGGATTCCCAACAATCTTTCGTAACGATGCTAACTCCCACACCACCATCAAGAATTCCCTTTATAGTTAATCCCTTGGTAGTGATGGGTAGGGTCGCATTACACTCGTCGCCTTCAAAATACTGCCCTAATTCGTTAATGGGTACCTCGATCACAGACTCGTGTCCATCTAAGTCAAGTGATTGCACATGATTTTCCTCATCAATCATAATCGATTCAGGCCTATTTGGTTGCGCAAACTGTGGTAATCCCGTTTGTAGCTCTCCGTTAAGGAATGCTCGAAGTGCAAGGAATAACTCGGGATCTCCATACAGCTTTGCTATGATCGTGGTTCAGACCTCAGAAGACATGAAGTCCACCAGTTTGGCAACATTCATTGGCATTTTGCAAGGTGTAGGTCCTCGACTAGGAACTAGTGAGGATGGAATCTCACATTCCTCAATGGGATCAGGTATTCCTTCATTAAACATCCTTTCCAACAAGAAAGGTGTATGCTCACTTTCTGATGTCCCGTCCTCACTCCCTTCTTGGATGATACTAGATATGGCTAACGGTCTATGGTTCATGTGGGGTGGATGAACTTGCGTGGGAAACACTGTGTCATGAATTTTGACATGCATGGGTTCTGGTTCTAGTTTCCTTTGAGTCTCCTCCACTAAACCTCTTAGATGTTTCACCTGCTCAATCTTGTCTACCGGGTTTGGGTACGTCCCAATCTTCTTTTTACGATTCTTCCCTTTTTGCCCCTATGGTTTATCTTGGGGGTCTTGGATTGGATTTGGAAACACTTGTGGTGTTTTCAGAGGCTCTTTATGGTTTTCTCTTATTCGGTTTTCATTTGGTTCCATGTTACGGTTTTCTTTGTCTGTCTTTCCCTTTGTGGTATTGGTTCTAGTCTCCATTGTCTCGATTGAATCTGAATCATCGTCGAGGTCATTCATATACACGGGGTCATCTCCTGTTCCTATGTTTGTTTTGGAACTTGGCTTTGAATTTCCCGTATTCAGCGACCTCTTCCTTCGTGTCTTCTTTTTCTTTGCTTGGATAACTGGCGCGGTATCTCTCTCTTTGAGGATATGGCCTGGCCCTTGAAGCATGGACCGTGTAATTCCATAAGCGGGTGCGACGGGTGGTATTGGCGATGTCACACTAGCAATTTTGACCAAATTAAGGGGTGTGATTTTAGGCGCATTTGGGTTATAGGGGCATTGGGCAATCAAGTGATCTATGCCACAACGATTACATGTGAGTATTGGCATTGCAGGCGTGCTCCCTTGATTCATTTGCATCTGTGCAGCATTCTTTTGCAGCCTAATAGGGCACTCCGCTGCCCGATGTGGTCCACCACACTCGTAGCATTGAAGAGGTGGCCTCCTAGCCTGGGTGTTGATATTTTGACCTCTGGATGCGACAGCAGCAACTTGATAAACCGGCTTGACTTGCCCCCAACAATCTTCCATGTAGTATATAGGACACTCTTCCAATGTATCAAGTCCGTAGGCAATACTAGTGTCTATTTCCTCCTCACAGCCATCTGCATAAGCATTAGATGGCTCGCAACCCACTTGGTTCATAGGGGCGACTCTTGGATGCGGGGGCTGCGGTCCTAGCACAGGAGGTGGTAGCGGTGTAGCTTGTACAACATTTTGAGATCTAGGGACCATGTGTTGCGGTAGTTGCTCAACAGGTGGAGCAGGCATCAATACAGGAGCTCGAGTTGCATCCGTCCAGGCTACAGGTGGTCTATTTGCCATCATACGTTTGATCATTAAACAATCCTTAGCTTGGTGACCATACCTACCACATGCGTTGCAAGTTCCATTAAATTTTACTCTAAACGTAGGGCACTCACTAGTGCTATGTGGACCTAAGAAAATGGAACACCATTATTGCTCCCTTCTTGGATACATGTGACTATTTTGAGGGGGTCGATTATCCTTAAGAGACTCTTGGATTGCCTTGGTGAGGTCTGTCAAGAATGTCTCAAATACCTTTGGCTCATTGGCAATGGGCTTTGTAGTCATGGGTTCATACTCAATGGCTTGTGAGCTAGTGGATCTCGTGTCAGTAGACACCCTCATGCCTTCTATCATCAAGTTGTCCTCTAATTGGATTGCATTGGCAGTGACATCTTCCCAGGTTGTGATACCTCTAATCACTAGTCCATTATAGATTCCTTCATTCCTCAACCCTCGAATGAATCGATCAAGCAGTTGGTTATTGTTGAAGCGCTCATTTACAGGGCAGCGAGAGTTTCAGTGCTTTAGAAGACTAATGAAGTCCCTTATTGACTCTCCTTCCTTACGTTCGGCCTTCTGTAGCTGAGATGCTACACCCCAAAGCACACCTTCTCGTATGTACTCCTTTAGAAACAACCTTCGAAGGGTAGGGTAGATTGTTTTCTCGTCCACCATTAGGGTTCTATACCAATCTCCAGCCTTCCCACTTAATGTCAAGCTTAAGGCATTGCACTTATGTAGTTCGTTGCGTTCCCCTAAGGAATCACATAATTGTTCAAACACTTCAATGTGTTTTCTAGCATCTTCATCCCCATTGAATTTTTGCGTGAGTTTGGCAATTTGTACTGCCTTACTTCTAGGCTCTCTATCAGATGCATGACGCATATTTTCCGCGATAGATAGACCTATGGTTTGAGCAAATGCTGCCAAGTCACCTATGTGAGGAGGCAGGGCCGGTGGAGGTACTCTTGGAATCATATGTGGGAGAGGGACAGGTACTGGTCTTGGCATTCACGGGAGCAAAGCGAACCCCGAACCCCGACGGCCTCTAAAACACCGGGGACCGAATGGCGCGCCTCGAGCCTGTCATGGTAAAGCAAACAGGGGGCACCACCTAGCTTCAGCGGCTAGGACGCAAACAACACACCACCATAACAAAGTTTTCATCCAAGAGAGATGGATGCTTGGGAGTAATGATGAGGAGGAAAGGGAATGAGATCAAGTGAGAGAGAGAGAGAGAGAGAGTGAGGGAGGGGGTATAGCAGCTTAGTACTTAGGCACCACAAAAGGATGGCGAATCCGCACACCCTTCACACATACACAAGCTCACTCCAAAACACAAGACTAGGTGGCGATTCCACACACCTCACATGGGCAAAACATTGCAAGAAAACATACTCACAAAACCTCAAGCTTTATTTAGAGAATAAGGCGATGAAATGGGGAGCATAGGGTAGGGGAATGAGAAGGGAGAGAGTGGTAGAGCACATGGCGGATAGGTGGGAGTTGATGGCGAAGACTCGCACGAGGATTATGGCCATCATCCTTCATTTAGTTGCCCTTCATCTTTCATAGCCAAGGGTGTAGAGGTCATGCTCAAGACAAGCATGGTGATTGCGGTGATGGTGATGGTGATGGTGTGTGTGTGTGTGTGTGTGTGTGTGTGCACTAGGCACACACAGTGCATAGTGTGTTCTTTGGTGATGTTGTGTGTGTATTTAGTGTGATGGTGACCCCTCTTTATATAGGGGAGGAGAGCGGAGGAATTCTAGAATTTAGAAATGAAGAAATCATTATCTACATAGGCCATGTGACTGTGGGCCCCACTTGTCTGGCTGTGTGTATATGTGCCAGAACAGCAGTCTCATGAGAGAGAGACTAAGAGAGAGAGAGATGGGTGAATGGAAAATGAGAGGTGACATGGAGAATAAAGTAATTACAAGAGGGGAGAGAGGGGAGTGTGTTCAGAGGTGAATTTGTGTGCAGATGTGTGTGAACACAAGAAAAATCAGGTAAGCACTGGGTGGGGATGGGTCTGTGGGCACCTTTTTCAGTGAAACTGAGTGTGTGTGAGTGTGGGGGAGGCCATCTAGCTACAAGACAAGAGAGATTTTGAATTTTAGAGAAAGAGAGGGGGTATTTGGATCATGGGAGAGTGTAGGAGAGAGAAAAGGGGGGTGGGGTATACTGTTTTGGAAGATAGCATAAGTTGCATGTGAGTTAGGGTGCATTATTGGTGAGTTATAATGCATTATTGGTGAGAGGTGGGGTAGCTTGAGGGGAGAGAGAAAGGAGAAAGGAAAAGGGGAAGAGAGAGGGGGTTGACCTTTTGAGTTGAGGAGAGGAAAAGGGACACCCGGCGGGGCAACAGTGAAGAAAAAGGAGGCAAGGTGGGGATGGGCTGCCCCGCAGGCATGAGGTGGCCTATTTTACCTTTCTCATATATTTACATAATCATGCTTTATTTTTTTTCTTACTTTTTCCAATGTCTTTTATCACTCCCTCCCTAAGAGGGGGTTTTCATGGGGTGGGGCGAGAGAAGAGGGGTATGGGAGCTTGGCTTGTGAAAAGCCCCTATCATTAGCCCTCCCAAGAGTGTACCAAGAATCCACCATATATGGCCGCCTTGTTGGTGTGGTGAGCTCAAGTTATCTTCAGAATCCTGCTTACTGCCATGACTAGAAAAAACTACAAGCATATCATGCTTCTTTTGGGTGTGCTCAAACATGTCAGCTTCCTTTACTGATGCTAATAGCAAGCCACCTACCTTGTGGCTTAAATTCAAGCGTAATCCACTTACCTTTCTCCAAAGAGAGGATGCACTATTTGTAAAAAATTGTACCAAATTGCGAATGAGGTCTTCATTCTTGCATTCTATCAGGATTTTGTCTATCCATGGCTCCTTTGATCTTATCTCCATGCTGATCTTCTCTCTATATGTTATAGCGGCTAGCCATAGCCATAGGTCTGATGCATCCCATGAAAACACAATGCTGTGTTGTGGAGGAGTTTGGAACATCCTTAAAAGGTTGGCAACATATTGATCATCAAACTTACTATGAACATCCTCACATATACTGGAGGCATTACCCATCTCCAAGTTTATAACATCTTTCAGTAGACTAGAGGCATTACCCATCTCCAAGTCTATAACACTACACAATAAAATCTTGCTCGGTTGCCAAGCCTCTGGAGAAATATCCAACTCCAAACCTTCAGTCATACTTACCTCTTCGTTATGGTCCTCAAGTGAAACTTCCTTGATGCAAGATTCCTTTAGCTTGCTACACTGTCCTGGGTCCATGGTGGTGCACAGGCTTCCGTTTTCAAAGCCCTCCCCTTTGCTTGATATGTTGTCCATCTTCTGCAAACCCTTGCTAATAGGCTGGTTTTCCTCTTCTCTTGTATCTTTCATGACTTTTGCATTCCTCTTACTTTGACGAGGCCTAATCAATTTTTACACCTTCTTACCCTTACTGCCCAATGTTGTCGATTGATCGCTTTGGTGCCTATTTCATCCAAGGTTAAAGATGTACTCACATTTGTAACACAATTTTCTTGGCTTACCTCCCCCATCTGGGTAGCATCTTTTGATTCTTTAACCTCTTGTTCCACTGCTTCAGTTCTTTGAATAGTCTTCTTACTCGATCCTTCTTCTGTTACACTCATCTTGACCTCTTCTGCAAGACCAATGATACTTGGTGTGCGGGTACCAATTGGTGGTGGGCGTAGGATGATTGTAAGTGGTGATTGTGGCGGACGTAGAATTTGTGTTGGTGGGGCTGGTGCTCGGGGTGGGGGTGTTCTTTCTCTAGGGGGTGACAATTGGTTCCTCCTACCTCCTCTATTATAGTTTTGTTGTGATTTGGGAGAGTAGTACATACCGTGACCATCTTCTCCGTAGTTGTAGTAGTGATACTCCCTGTTTTGTCGTCGTGCTCTTCCAGGGTCTTGATCTCTTTCTTGAATCCTCCCTTGTTGTATTAAGTGGACGACAAATTCTGCAGTTGGTTAGTAATATGGGCCAACATATCTTGTTGGTCATCTCTTACCCCAAGAGCCGGTGGTGGTGGTATGGTGGTTGTCATAGTTGCTGGTCGACGTGATGTTCCTGCTTCTGTTGACTCGGTTTCTTTGGCTTTCATTCGCAGCTTCTTGTCCTTAAGGCGAGCAATCTCAACGGCTAACTCGTACGTAGCCGGGAATCTACCTTTCACCTTCTCCTTGAGAAGCAGCCATAAGCCATGCGTGAACCGATCTTTTTTTAGGAAATCGGGTGCGGCTTCCCCCCTTGCCAGTGACTCAACCCACCGTTCCCACAAATCCACAAATTTGGACTCATAGGTGGCATATTCTAAAAGACCCTCCTGCTTCAAGTCTCTCAACTTGTCCCACAACTTTTCTGAAGTGGTACCTCCCCCAAAGCGCCTCTTAAAAGCGGTTTTTAAGGGTTCCCAGTCATCCTTGGTTGCTTGTGGAAGTGCATTGTACCATGATCTAGCTTCTAGCTTCATGAGATGCTTAAAGATTCTAACCCGGGATTCATCCGTATCTTTGTTGCTCACTACACATGCTACTTCAAAGTCATCTAGGAAGTCTGTTACCAAATCCTCCCCCTTCTTTCCTTTAAATGTTGGAAATGCTACACTTGCCATGATTACTGAGAGAGAGCTAGAAAGACACACTGCTTAACTTGCAAAAGTTTTTTCTTCTTTACAAGGAGGCGTGTATACCCTCTTATACTAGGACATAGATTAAAACTTCAAACGGTACATTGCCTTGTACCAAAGGTAAGACAAATGGTTGATCTGATGCCAGAACCTCAAAAAATTGCTCCCCACCAAGCGTGGTGTCAATGACGTGCTGGTAGTGAGCCTTCAAATCCAGTATTACCTTGATTGAGCGTACACGTGTTGGTATGTGTGATCTGTCTTGAGGTAGGTTGTACTGATTCATGTGAAGCTTAGAGGTGCTTAGTCACTGTCCAAGCTTGTGGGAGAGGGTGGTGTTCTTTCTTGAAACAAACTCAGTAGATCCCTAGTTTCTCTAGTGAGAGTGTGAGCCAATGATTCCGTTATCTGTGCTGCAGCATCAGGTGCGACTTGAAAACTGACTGTGATAATTACCTCGGTGACTTGAGTTACCCGATTCTCAAAGTAGAATAGTGTTGATTCTCTATTGTGTAGAGCTCCTTCCATTTTGTTGTTGTGGGTTGGTTGTAGGTTGCGGACATGGTTTCGACCTTCTCCTTCTTCTTCTTGGCACTTGGCCTATGTATATCCACTGGGTTTGGCGTGTTGGTTGACTCTCCCACTGCAAATCGATTACCGTTACGCCTGGCACTCGAGCTTCGATGGAGATGCGGAGTTCGTCTAGTTGTGCTTGGAGCTCTTCTTCTTCTGTCGTCCAATTACCAAATCCTGCTAGCCATTCATCCATTCACAATAGTTTAGGAGTTTCAGTCTTGTAAACTGAAAGGTTTCATGAAAAGATCCTCAGTGGGGGCACCAAATGACGGGAGCAAAGCGAACCCCGAACCCCGACGGCCTCTAAAACACCGGGGACCGAATGGCGCGCCTCGAGCCTGCCATGGTAAAGCAAACAGGGTGCACCACCTAGCTTCAACGGCTAGGACGCAAACAACACACCACCATAACAAAGTTTTCATCCAAGAGAGATGGATGCTTGGGAGTAATGATGAGGAGGAAAGGGAATGAGATCAAGTGAAAGAGAGAGAGAGAGAGAGAGAGAGAGAGAGTGAGGGAGGGGGTATAGCGGCTTAGTACTTAGGCACCACAAAAGGATGGTGAATCCGCACACCCTTCACACACACACAAGCTCACTCCAAAACACAAGACTAGGTGGCGATTCCGCACACCTCACATGGGAAAAACATTGCAAGAAAACATACTCACAAAACCTCAAGCTTTATTTAGAGAATAAGGCGATGAAATGGGGAGCATAGGGTAGGGGAATGAGAAGGGAGAGAGTGGTAGAGCACATGGCGGATAGGTGGGAGTTGATGGCGAAGACTCGCACGAGGATTATGGCCATCATCCTTCATTTAGTTGCCCTTCATCTTCCATAGCCAAGGGTGTAGAGGTCATGCTCAAGACAAGCATGGTGATTGCGGTGATGGTGATGGTGATGGTGTGTGTGTGTGTGTGTGTGTGTGTGCACTAGGCACACACAGTGCATAGTGTGTTCTTTGGTGATGTTGTGTGTGTATTTAGTGTGATGGTGACCCCTCTTTATATAGGGGAGGAGAGGGGAGGAATTCTAGAATTTAGAAATGAAGAAATCATTATCTACATAGGCCATGTGACTGTGGGCCCCACTTGTCTGGCTGTGTGTATATGTGCCAGAACAGCAGTCTCATGAGAGAGAGACTAAGAGAGAGAGAGATGGGTGAATGGAAAATGAGAGGTGACATGGAGAATAAAGTAATTACAAGAGGGGAGAGAGGGGAGTGTGTTCAGAGGTGAATTTGTGTGCAGATGTGTGTGAACACAAGAAAAATCAGGTAAGCACTGGGTGGTGATGGGTATGTGGGCACCTTTTTCAGTGAAACTGAGTGTGTGTGAGTGTGGGGGAGGCCATCTAGCTACAAGACAAGAGAGATTTCGAATTTTAGAGAAAGAGGGGGGGTATTTGGATCATGGGAGAGTGTAGGAGAGAGAAAAGGGGGGTGGGGTATACTGTTTTGCAAGATAGCATAAGTTGCATGTGAGTTAGGGTGCATTATTGGTGAGTTATAATGCATTATTGGTGAGAGGTGGGGTAGCTTGAGGGGAGAGAGAAAGGAGAAAGGACAAGGGGAAGAGAGAGGGGGTTGACCTTTTGAGTTGAGGAGAGGAAAAGGGACACCCGGCGGGGCAACAGTGAAGAAAAAGGAGGCAAGGTGGGGATGGGCTGCCCCGCAGACATGAGGTGGCCTATTTTACCTTTCTCATATATTTACATAATCATACTTTATTTTTTTCTTACTTTTTCTAATGTCTTTTATCACTCCCTCCCTAAGAGGGGGTTTTCATTGGGTGGGGACAGGAGAAGAGGGGTATGGGAGCTTGGCTTGTGAAAAGCCCCCATCAACATATGTGTGGATGATGCAGGATATGGAGCATAACTGGGCATAGGTCCACTCGGATAAGGGCTAGGGAGCGGCACTGGAGGAGCATAAGCAAGTGGTACAATTGGAGGTGTGGGGGCCATGTGTGCATAAGGGGCTAGAGGCACATACGGTCGAGGCCCCATATTAGGTACTACGACACTAGGTAGTGGCACTGCGCTAACCGTAGATGTCATCGGTACATTCTCAATCAGGCCTATCCCTGGAGTGAGCACTGTGTTTTCCTTAATAGAGGGTTGAGCCAAGTTAGGGAAGCTAAAGTTGACGCTCGGAGGCTCAGATTGCATAGAGACCCCAAGTGAAATGACGTAACATGGGTCCATGGGACTCATTAGAGGAGTCTGCAATTGTGATAGAGTAGGCTGTTGAGCCTTGCTCGTATCCAGAAATCTCATGGGGCCAGTTGAGAGTATATTTACCCCTCGGTTTTGCCTTTCTGATTGAATAATGCCATGGATAACATTACAGATCATTTTCTGTTGATCTTCGAGGCTCGTGGCACTAGGGGTGGATCGTACAATCTCTATCTATCCTACATGGTAGGCGTGGCTAGAGTGTAGATCCGTCAACACCTCAGTGTGGAGGTTGTATGTCGAATGATCATTAATGAACAATCCTTCTAGAGTCGACGTGTTAACGGTTTCTTCTGAGGTAGAAGCAATGTTGCTCCCCGTGGTTTTACTTGTCACCAACAGTACTCTAGAGGGAACTTCTGAAGGAGGCAGCTCTACAGGGCCTTCTTGGTAAGAAGTTGGCAGGATATCCACATGGACACTCTTTGGGGGTGTGGGGTCCACGTGCGATGTGAAAGGAGAGTCCACTTCCCCACCCCCTTCGTGTGCTTCATTTGCATCAGGTTCCGAGCGATTAGCTCTACCTAATGTTTCCATGAAACGGCTAAACATACTAGTACTAGGCTGTGGAGCTTCGGGAGGTGAATGGCCTTCTCTCTCAGTGTTTTGGGTAGGGTATGCTTCCACGATTTCTGAGTCGGAGAAGGAATCACTAGCGGCTATTTTAGGGTCTTGGGTGGTGCTACCTTGTGTCCCCGCTGAGGGTCTAGAGCCTATCGTGGATGGGTAATGGGTGTCCGTATGAACAGAGGCACCCTCAATATGCTCATGTTCTAGCACCCGCACAGAGCGTAAGTGCATGTGCTTTTGATACCCTAAGGTGTCAAAAAGCTGCTCTAGGAGGCCTTGTGACTAGTTTTTTGCGTGTTTTTTTGCTAGATTTTTTAGAGCGCGTCGTGGAATGGGCCCTGTGATAGCTTGAAACGAGCGTATTGCTAGGAGGGACGCACTGTGCTTTATAGCCCACCGTTTGGTTCTATTTTGCTCTAGAAAAGCCCGAAACAGTCTTTTCCTAGCTAGGGAACTAGGCTCCAAATACCAAGTCCAAGGGTGCAAGTGGGAAGAGAAGGGAGGAGAGTGGAGGACTTGCCCCACATGCTCTCATTCCCTCTTGAGGGGGTAGGGTATATATATAAGAGTGAGTCTAGTATATATCAAAAGACTCAGGACTAAGGCCTAGGCCTGGGCTTGGGCTTGGGCTTGGGTTTGGGGAAATGATCCCGATCCCAATCAAAATTTTAGTGATCCCCCCAGGCTTAAATATTTTTGATTTTTTTATAACCTCCCCCTCACTCGCGTTTTTATTTTTTGATTTTTTTTTTGAAATTTTACTTTTTTTTTTGGTGGATATTATTTGGTTCGTGTTTTGGTGCGCGTTGACCTCACCTAACTATTTACTGTCCCACCTACCTACTGACCTGCTAATCAGTGATTCACCTAATTACTAACCTGCTTAATTAACTAACTGTGCGCCTAACTGTACACAAACCAAAAAACACAGAAAATGCAAAAAATTGAAACTTGACAGAACTGTGCAGTGCAAACCAGAAAATGCAGAAAACGTAGAAACGCAAGAAATGCTAACTGTGTAAGCTGAAATCTGAGCTTAATAGAACTAGCAAAACAGAACTTAACATAACACAGAAAACTTGAATGCAGTCAACAACATTGTGTCTTTCTCTACTGTTTTTGCATAACAACAATAATCAAACTTAAGCCGCACCTTTCCTACATAAAAAATAGCTTCAATACAATTTACAGGTCGCCATTGGAGCTTCACGCGCAGCAGCTCCCCGGCAACGGTGCCAAAAAATGTCAAGGCTAGGGACTTGCTACGCGCCGTGTGCGAGCCACAAAGGCTCCTAGCACACAGTCATACAACAGACAAGCTCACAAGGAAGAATGGTGTGTCACTCACCTTCCTACGTAGTTGCGAATGAAGGATTCCCGCGCCGCGAAGAAGAGGGAGACGCCGCTACGCCGCGCTCAACCGCCTTGCCGCCGTCGTGCCGCCGCAACGCTCGATCGCACACACACTCTCACACTCTCTCTCTCTCTCACACACACGCACACACACACACACAAGGAGATGGTGAAGGAGAAGGTGGAGATGGAGCAAGAGCAGCTTCTATTGCACAATGAGAGAATGAGTAAAAATTAGGTTTAGTGGCTTTTATATGAGCTCACCCCATTCACACTTGGGTGCCCATACTTAGCCAACTAACTCCTTGAATATTCCAGTTAGAGTGCGCCTGTCATCGGCGATCACCCTTACCCTGTTCCTATTGGTCCGACAAGCGCGGTACCTGACTCTAAATAATACAACGTTTATAGATCATAGGCTGTCCATGTGCCGTGAGGGTTAACATGTCCTCTTCTAGGTGATAGCTTTAGTACATTTGTATCCCAATCTGGTACTGCTTTGTATGTTCGCATCCAGGGAATTCCAAGAATCATTGTTTCATTCATGTGTTCATCTGGAAATCATACAAACTGATAAGGACATGAACATCCATGTACTATCACATTCAAGTTGACTACTCCCAAGGTTGGAGTTGGGTTCTTGTTGCATCCTTTGATTGCCGCTATTCTTGCCGTCAATGCTTCACTTGTGGATTTCTTGTACTCTTGCTCCTGTGTCGACCAAAGCATTGGTGCTATGCTTGTTGAGTTGTACTTTGATACACAGGTCCATTCCATCTAACCAGTCATCATCTGTTGAAACTCCTTCTTTAGGTAATTCCCATTGTCGATCATCTATTTCCAAAGTGTTGATGGGAATCAATATCTGTTGATTCTTGAGAGCAGCTTTCCGCTTGAGTACCCGAAGCCTAGCTTCCTCTTGGGCTTCATCAATAAACTGTGGTCGTTTGATCTTTATTTGCTTAGCTGCATGCATTCTTTCTAGCAAACCATTGGTTATTGAAAAATTGTATTTATTTAAATGACATCCACTAATCCAATTAGCCATTGGTTCACCATCTAGGGTGGACAACTTTACTGCTCCACTTGGAGATACATCTTCAATGATAAACGGTCTGTTTTCCTTTTTCTTAAACTTGGGAATGTGTTGCTTAAGGGAATAGACTAAAACTAAGTCGCCTTACTTGAAGATTTTTGTGCTTAAGTGGGAATCAAAAAACTTTTTTTGTTTCCGCTTTTGTGCATAGATATGAGCTACATCATTTAGCCTTTGATCATCTAGCTTTTCCAAATCTTCGAGTCTTTCTCACAATTCATGTCCAGTCCACTCAAGATTATGGGCTACCCTTAATGTCGGTAATAGAAACTCTATTGACAATATGGCATCAAGACCATAAACAAGGTTAAAGGGTGTGGCATTTAAAGCTGTTTTGAATGAAACTTGGTAAGACCCTAGAGCAGCATGGAGATTCATTTCACAATTTGTCCTTCCTAAACTAACCACTTTAGTCAGCACCGAGCTAAGAATTTTATTCATATTCTCAGCTTGTCTATTTGCTTGTGGGTGATAGGGAGCTGATTTGTTATGGATGACCATAAACTCATTAAGAAAATACCCTATTACCTCATTGAGGAAATGAGTTCCCAGATCACTGACAATCTCTATTGGCAGTCCATATCTTGTGAATACATACTCATAGAAGAATGCAGCAGTGGTTCTGGCATCATTCTTTTGAGTTGCTTTAGCCTCGGCCAACTTAGTCAAATAGTCCGTAGCTACAATGATATATTGACCTTTGGTTCTATAAGTAGGTGGCTGTACTGGTCCAACAAAATCTATACCCCATTTTGCAAAATCTCTAGCCCCTATCATTGGTCTTAAGGGCATGATATCTACTCGTGTTGACATTTTTGCTCATTGACAACCATCACATCTTCGAACATATTCTTTGGCATCTACAAAAAGTGTTGGCCACCATATGCCTGCCAACAAGATTGCTATTGTGGTGGTCTCACTAGAAAAGTGACCTCCAGCTAATCCAGCATGTGCTTGTTCTATAATCGGAATATACTCGTTTTCATTTTCATAAAGACGCAAATGTTGATCTTTACCTCTCCGATACAATTGGTTCCCAATAAGAGCATAGTCTTTTGCTTTAGTTTGAATTTCTGTTTGGCGGCGTTTACTCATATCCTCAGGAAATGTTGAGCTCGATAAGTAAGTGACCAGATAATTACTCCACTTAGGAACATGTGACATTTGGAACAATGTTACATGAGTTATGGGTGTTTGTTCTTGACATTGAGGACAATCCTTTATAAAATATCTAACATCTCTCCTCATAGTCGGCCAAAATACTCCAAGTCTTAAGATTTGTTGCATAGTTTGGTCTTCTGTAAAGTGAAGTCCTACTATGGTAACATGTGCTTGACTTAGGTACTGTTCTTTTTCTTCATGATTAATGCATAAAAGAAATATCCCGTCCCGAATTATTTTGTATAGCCTACCAGTTAGTAATTGATACATAGCCAATTGTTCGATTCATCCAATTGTGATAGGAAGTGGAATTTTTGGATTCACTTGATCTATTGTCATTAATGACACAATGTTTTCCGACCATCTAGGTATCATTTCTACGGAAAAAAAAGGCATTTGGTAGATCATCATCTACCCCTTTAGATGATTCTCATGAAACAATCCTTGACAAATGATATGATCGTTAATGTGTAGTGCCTTTTTTTATAACCACAGTGAAATCAAATTCCAGAAGAATGATGAACCATCTCACTATTCTCCCTGGGGTGCACGGCTTGTTGACCAAATACAACAAATCTTGGTGGTCCATAAAGAACACAAACTTGTTGGCTAATAGGTAATGCCTATACTTTTTAACGACATAGATCATTCCTAATCCTTCTCTTTCGATGGTGGTGTAATTCTTTTTTGCCATGTTCAATTGTCGGCTAGCATAAGAAATAGGAGTCAATTTTTCCGTCTCCTAGTTGAGCTAGTATACAACCGATAGTAAAATTAGAAGCATCTACATGTACGTGGAGTACCTTATCCCAATCTGGTGCTTTCAATATTGGAATTGTGGTGAGAGCTTTCTTAAGCTTCATGAAGGATTCTTCACACACATCGGTCTATTCAAAGTGTGTAATCAAGCTATACATGGGTTTTGTAATTATAGCATACATGTAGATGAACCGTCGGTAATATCCACAATGTCCCGTGAAGGCTTGTACCCCCTTTATTGTTGTTGGTCTAGGCAAATCAACAATGACTTGAATCTTCTCAATATCAGTAGCTATGTCATTTTTAGACACTATATGTCCAAGAATTTTTCCTTGTCTACCCATGAATGTGCACTTTTCAGGATTTAAGCAAATCCTATAAAGTCTACATTTTTCGAATACCTTTTTGAGGTGTTGAAAGTGATCAGCCCGGATTGATGTCGGCATAGATCATCCATATATACTTCTAATAATTTCCTAAGATATTCTTTGAAATCATGGCTCATCAACCTTTCAAATGTGGCTGGAGCATTAGTTAACCCAAAGGGCATGGCCCACTAGGCAAATATACCCCATTCTGTTGTAAAAATAGTTTTATGTTGATCTTTCGGGTCAACCAAAAGTTGATTGTATCCCGAAAATCCGTCTCAGAAGCTATAAGCTTCTTTTCTTGCAGCTCGTTCTAAAACATGCTCAGTTCTCTGAAGAGGAAAGTTGTCTCTAATGGTAGCTGCATTCACCTTTTTGAGATTAACACACACTCGCAATTTTCCACTCTTCTTGGGTACTACCACAATTGGAGACACCCAATTTGTGTGTTCAATTTCGTAAATGAATTCGGCTTCCTTTAGTTTTACAATCTCTTCTTTTATCTTCTTGGAAAATGTTTCATTTTACGTTTATGGTCTCTGTCTACTTGGTTTTGCATCATCTCTCATGGGTATGGTATGTTGACAGATTTTTGGATCAACACCCTTGAGATTCTTGTAAGACCAAGCAAAAATATCTCGGTATTCCTTTAACAAGCTCAACAAAAGCTTTTCTTCTTCGTCTATTAGGTCATTCACAGTGTAAGCAGATCTAAGCTCTTCTCCTGGTTCAGCCAGATCTATCCTTTTAGCGTTTCCGGGCCCTTTGTAAGACTCACCCTGTTTCCGTAGTTCCCTAATAGGTTGTTCAACTATGATTTTCTGATCTTGGAGAGTATACTTTGTAATGGGATGGAACATGCATTACATCCTTACCATCCTCTTTCGTGGTTCCCATTTTGGTTGTGTATATCTCCTTTCGAGCTTTTTCAACTCTTGATATTTCTTTTTCCGCTTGACTTTGGTCATGAGTGGTTTCTTATTCTATGATTTTTCTTGAGTACCCTTCCTTGCTTTTCTCGATGTCTGAGACATTTCTGAATTTTTGTTTGAAGGATATGTGACAGTTATTTTGTCCTTGACACAATCAGTTGCATCAGTAATTGTGTTTTACTAGAGACTGATGGCATAGGTCGTGTTTTCACAATTCTGGTGTCTCTTTTTTGTTTGTACTTCTTGATTTCTGGTTTGGAAGGTCAAAAAACTTTTCCTCCCTTCCTTTTAAGAGTAACTTAGCTCTCGTATGCTCTTTTTCCGACCCCAAATCTTTTGAGGTATCTGAGTGGTCATCTAACTCATCAGATGCATCGTAATAGAGGTCTGAAAAGACTTGTTGAGCTTTCATTAAGTTCTTGGGTTCCTCATCTTCGTTTTCAATGTTGAGGATTGAAATCATTTGGATGGGAATGACGTCGTAGCCATCCTCATTGCAAAATTGAGTAGGCATAGACGTATTCACACATACATCCATTGTTTCTAAAATTTGATTCCACTCGAATGGCTCAATATGTGCTCTGGAAAGGGTTCAGGTACGTAGGCTTCGTCTATGTAGTCCCTTTCTAGGATACATTCTTCTCGTCTTAAGATTTCATTTTCTGAAGCTCCACACATCCAAATAGGAGTGTCTTTGTTTAACCAGGATGGGAGTTTAGTTTCAGCCAAAGAGACTGAATCAAACCCTTGTATGGGTGTTTTCAAGACATCTCTATAAGTGTGATCTTTTAGATTTACTCTTGTTATAGATCCCACTTGCTTCAAGTATAGATAATTGTTTCCCCAATCTTGGATAAGCTGTACCTGTCACATGAAAGGTCTTTCCAATATGTTTTCATAGTTGAGTTTTTTCCCAAAGTCTACTATAGAAAAAGTGTTTTGATATTCAATTCCACATGAATTGACTATCAATTTTTTCAAGCAGCCCTAATGGTCTCTGAATGTGTCCGTGAGCCAACTGCAATTTCATTCGAGTTTGTCTAATGGTTGGATGTCCCCAGGATTCCCATACTGCTTTAGTGGCTATGGCTATGCCCGCTCGACTATCCAGTATTGTCATGGTTTCAATGTCATTATATTTCACTGGGAGGGTGGTGTTTCCTTCTTCCCCTTCATCATATTCTCCGACTTTGTTCATGGGAACTGATCGAATCTCTTTGTTTTCCATTTCAATTTTCAATTTTCCCAAATTCTTTGAGATTAACCCCGTTATCCCCACCTTCTCTAGGGTTTTCTGTAAATCATCCCACAAGTATGGTCTGAGTTTTAACAGTTCTTCTAAGGTAAAAGTGCATTGGATGGGTGTATACATGGTTGAATGAAGGTTGTCTACTTCTAGGGTCTATTCAGCTCTTTTTACTTGAGTGGTCCTACATACGATGGATTCATCTTCATTATCTCCCAAGTAAGAAGGTAATGTTTTTAATGTCAATGGTTTTGACATTCCTGAAGCTTCCGATCCGCAATCTCCATACAAGGATTGTAAATCCATGTTCATATAAGAAGTTAGGTTTTCCAACCAGACTTCCTCTATAGGAGCTGACCTCATAGTTAGGCTCCCATCCTTGATCTCTCTTACTTTTCCATAAGTGTCTTGGCCAATCTTCCTCTACGAATGGAATTCCATCTAAGGCATCTTCATTGTTCGGCACTATAAGCTTTGGCTCGTTTGTTTCAAGTGGGGTTCTTCCACCACATTGGATTTTAGTTTGGTTTCTTTTACCACAACCTCTTCAAGTTTTGCAATAATTTCAAGCTTGGGTTTTTGTTTTTCCAGCATTTCTTGCGTGATTCCTACTAAATTTTTATAAGCTTCCAGATTAGCTGCTTCCATGTTTGGAGATGGATAATTTTTTCATTTGTTTTCCATGTTTTGACCTGCTTTAAGTCTTGTTTGGCAGGCTTCCAAGGCGGCATTAATAGGCTCAAAAATTTTATCAACCAGAATGGATCCTCCAGATTTCATGGTTGTTTCCTTGAATTTAGTGCCAGTTTCTTTCAACTTGTCCTGGACTAGCTTCTTTGCTTTCTCCTCGATTTCAACCCATTGTTTTTGTTTTCTCATCTCATATATTTTTCTTCTGCTCCTTTTGATTCTTTGAGAAGAAAATTTTGTATTTTTCGAATCATCAAAGGAGTTGTGTTTCTTTTTCTTTGCATGGGCTCTAGTGATTACCTTGATTGGAACAATCGGTTCACTCTCTGATGGGCTACTAGGTATCACTTGGACTACATTTACTATTGTTCTACCCTTGTTCAAAGGATTTTTAGGACAATCTTCCGAAAAGTGTCCTCCCTTTTTGCAACATTGTATGCAATAGGCTTCAACTGGTTTGAGGTTTTTGTCAGGCTCTGGGCATTCATTTTTCCAATGATCATCAGCACCACAGTTATGACAGTTTTCTATTCTTGGCTTCATCATGGGTCTTACCATGGAAGGTCTGACACCTTGATTAGCTACATAATACATTGGTGCGAGCTTTGGTGGAGCATAAGCCACGATTTCTTCCATTGGTGGTGGATGTGGATTATACTAATTTCCTTCTACCATTACTGTAGATGGACTAGGCTTTGCATAGGGTGTAGCAGGCACTAATGCTTGTTCATCTATGACTCCTTCAGAGTGCGTGTACTTTACAGGCACTACATTATGTCCTGGATACGGAGATTGTTGTTCCAACATAGGTTGAGGTCTTTCCATACCCATTGGTGGTCTTCGAGCTTGGACCATATTAGGCTGATATCTGTACATGGGTTGTCCTTGTGGCCTCATAGGCACATACTAAACATTCCCATCATACTTTGGTCTGAAGTAGCATTCATGGGTCTCATGGTTGGTCCATTTACCCTCGATTGCACACCATTTTTGTGGCCTAACTGGTTGTCTCTGTGGCGGTATCCCTTGTCATGGTCTCCTCATAGGTTCTTTTTGCATGTTGTTCATCATTTCGTTCATCCTTTTTAGAATATCTTCTATGGCTGAGAGTGGTGCAGCATCAGCCGTTCCCACTTGTGCTGGTTTAGTGGATTTTATTTTCTCACTTTGGTTATTCTTAGTGACATCTTCTTCGTTGAAAATCTCGCAATTGTCTCCTAAGTCATAGCATCAGACACACACGCTTCTAGGGTTATATGCTTTTTACTATAGAGTATAGCATGAAGTTCTTTGTTTAGCAATCCCTCCAGAAACAAAGATACCAATCGTTCTTCTACAGGTATCTCCATCTATGGGCATCTGGCAATGTATTGCTTCATTCGAGTTGCACAATCCCTAACAGACTCACCATGTTTTTGTTTAAAGTTGTAGATTTGAGCTACCATATTATGTTTGATCCCCGTTTTGAAACAAGCAGCTACAAATCCTTGAGCTAATGTATTCAAGTCCATGATTGTCCTTGGTGGAATGTTTTTGGAACCATGTCAATGCTTTTCCTTCTAATGTCATTCCAAACCCCTCGAATTGAGTATGGAAATTGAATATACGCTCTACTCTTAGCACTTGCTTAAGCTTGCAAAGTGGTTGTATGGATCCCCTGATCCACTTATTTTCTGACCCATTTCTGAAAATCACATGGTATGACGCATCTGTTTGGTTCAACTCCAGGTCTCCTAGCAGTTGGTCCTGTTAGGAGTCCTTCAAACCAGTCTATTGGAAATAGCGACTCATGTAGCCCTGGACTGGCCTTAGTGTCACCCGGTTTTCTATATGACGAGGTGGTTTCTGGTTTCTTCACATTACTCTCAGATGATCTCTCACGGTGTTCATCTCTTGGAATTTTTTTTTGTCCTTGCCCCAATATCCAATCCCATATAGAATAACCTTGGTATTTGGTTTGTTCTACCTCCTCACAAGTCATCATAACAAAGTTGTTGTTATAATAGTCTCTAAACAGGTAGGTTGGTAGGTCTGCAGATCCCTTATCTTTGATCTTGAAGATATAGATGATCTTCATGGCTGTTAATTGTCTTGGTTTGGCATGAGATGTCCACAAATGATCTTTTATGTTTCTATCTTCCCAACAATAGACTCCGATCCTATGATTATCCGTACTAAGCCGTTTCAAAGGCTTCAAGTCTACTTGATCATATCCCTCAAATTATAAAGTTGGTGGTCCTTCTTTTGTTGACATATCTGGGATTATGGCGTTTACTTCTAACCCCCATTTGTCTATCACGTCATGGTTTTCGACTTGTAAATACTGAGTTCCGTTTCGATCCATGTACATTTTTCCTTGTTTGTTTGCCCTAATCTCTTCTGTGAACTCAAAACCATCACTACAACATAACTCAAAGTTATCGATGCTTTATATATCGACGTACGCCCGTGCCTTTCCACGCTCATATCGACGTACTTATCGTCCGTCGATATACGCGTCGATACCTGCGTTGATATGACTGTGGATATACGCGTCGAAAGGCTAATTTTCCCACGCGTATATCGACACAGGTATCGACGGAAGAAATTTGGGGGAAAAAAATCCGAACCCGCACGAAGGGGCCATTTTTCATCCTCAACGCGCGCGTTCTCAGATCTTGGCCGAAACCTGCTGCAAGGTATTATGGCACTCTTCCCCCCTAACCCCTCTCTCTCTCTCTCTCTCTCTCTCCACATCGCGTGTGTGTGTGTGTGTGTAGGAAAGAGAGAGAGAGAGAGAGAGAGAGAGAGAGAGAGAGAGAGAGAGAGAGAGAGAGAGAGAGAGAGAGAGAGAGAGAGAGAGAGAGAGAGAGAGCGGTGTGTGTGTGTGTGTATGTAGGAAAGAGAGAGAGAGAGTGGTGTGTGTGTGTGTGTGTGTGTGTGTGTGTTTGTGTAGGAAAGAGAGGGAGAGAGAGCGGTGTGTGTGTGTGTAGGAAAGAGAGAGAGAGAGAGAGAGAGAGAGAGAGAGAGAGAGAGCGGTGTGTGTGTGTGTGTAGGAAAGAGAGAGAGAGAGAGAGAGAGAGAGAGAGAGAGAGAGAGAAGTATGTGTGCGTGTAGGAAATTAAAGAGAGAGATAGAGAGCGGTGTGTGTGTGTGTAGGAAAGAGAGAGAGAGAGAGAAGTGTGTGTGTGTGTGTTTGTGTAGAAAAGAGAGAGAAAGAGAGAAGTGTGTGTGCGGGTAGGAAATTAAAGAGAGAGATAGAGAGAAAGAGAGAAGTGTGTGTACGAGTAGGAAATTAAAGAGAGAGATAAGAGAGCGGTGTGTGTGTGTGTAGGAAAGAGAGAGAGAGAGAGAGAGAGAGAGAGAGAGAGAGAGAAGTGTGTGTGTGTGTGTAGAAAAGACAGAGGTGTGTGTGCGTGTAGGAAATTAAAGAGAGAGAAAAATGTGCGTAGGAAATTAAAACTAGAGAGAGAGAGAGAGTTATGGTTTGTGTAAAAAATTAAAATTAAAGAAAGAAATGAACTGAAATGTTATGTTAACTCTTCAAAAGGCCAAAGTGACCTATGAGACCAGAAAGTTACAATGTGGTAGACTGATACTAGGTTAGAATAACAAAATGACAAAATAACATATTATGGAATCCTAAACTGCTGGGTGTGGACTAAGCACCTAAAACAGCTAGCTGAAACCATCCATAGTTCATTAGGTAGTCTTAAAGCAATGTCAATGGCGCGTATGGCAAGCTGTAGGTCAATGGGTTTGAAATAACGTCAAATACACAAGTCGTAGGTCAAATCCGGTTGCGTTTTTCTACGAAAAAACGCAAACGGACTTCGGAAATGGCTTCTATGCCTACTAAAACCATCCGTGGACGATTAGGTAGTCTTTAGGAAATTTCAAGAGCGCGTATGGCAAGCCGTAGGTCAAACGGATAGAAGAAACGCCAAATACACAAGCCGTAGGTCAAATCCGGTTGCGTTTCTCTATGGAAAAATGCAAACGGACTTCGGAAATGGATTCTATACCTTTTGAAACCATCCGTAGATGATTAGGTAGTCTTTAGGCAATGTCAAGAGTGCGTATGGAAAGCCGTAGGTCAAACAGATAGAAGAAACGCCAAATACACAAGACATAGGTCAAATCAGGTTGCGTTTTTCTACGAAAAAATGCAAACGGACTTTGGAAATGGCTTCTATGCCTTCTGAAACCATCCGTAGACAATTAGGTAGTATTTAGGCAATGTCAAGAGTGCGTATGGCAAGCCGTAGGTCAAACAGATAGAAGAAACGCCAAATACACAAGCCGTAGGTCAAATCCGGTTCGCGTAGGATTTGACGTCAACTACACAAGCTGTAGGTAGCCGTAGGATGTTGAAGAAACTATGGAACTAAAATAGGCAAAGGGGTTTTGCCCGCTACATGCATTTCCATGTACACCTGGGAGTGCACGTATGTGTCTACCCATATAGGATTTGACCAATAAAGATGATATTTTGACCCGGTGATCCTGATCTCCGTACACCTCTGGACCGAGGTATACGGAGATTGGGCAAGACTAGAGAATGCGAGGTAGTTTACATTGTGAGGAGTATATATATTAAAAAAACATTCATAATCATTGTAGATGACAACGTCATCAACTAACATGGAGGAAAAGATTGCATGCTTGTGCACGCTCTGCAAGTATCAAATCCTACGCAAGCGTAGGATATGTAATGAGCATGTGCACAAGTATGGAGAGTTTGCTGAAAAAACCGTACAGAATCTACGATACAACTCTTACGGAACGGGTTTTGATTTTTGTGACATAGCACCTACATCTGAGAGAGTGAGAAAAAGGATTATGCGTGAAGGTCCGACCAATATAGAGCCAAGGATGGAAGCAGAAAATGACTTACAGACAGAAGACGATGACATGGAGGAGATGCTTGGATGCCTTCTTCCAGACAAGCGAGGAGAACGCTAATGAAGCAGCACCAGAAACCGTGCGCCTATCTCCTGAAGACATGTTGAGGAAGTTGGCACGTCAACCAATTTATGAAGGCACCAAAATATCGACGCTTTGTACTTGTTTGGCATTTTTTAATCTTCAGTCAGTGTATGGGTGGTCAGATGCAAGCGCCACTTCTTTGTTTAGGTACGTAATTTATAAAAGGCATTTTCCGATTGCAACGGTGACGTGCTTGGAGAGATTTTTAATTTAATGTGGCTTAAACAGGTTCACTACAACAAAAATAGGTGTTATCGACGCATATATCCACGCTGCCCATTGCTATGCGCGTCGCTATACGCGTGGCTGTGAAACCAGTCGCTATTAGTAACCCGGATAGCGACGCTCATAGAGATGGGCATAGTGACGCATATAGCGACGACCATAGTAGAAAAAAAATTTATGGGACAGAGGGCAGGTAGCCTGGCCTGTGCCCAATTAAAAGATGGACACAACCACAGCCAGACTTCCTGCCCTCTGCCCAAGAAAGCAAGCAGCACCAAAATATCAACCATGCTCCCGCGCGCAGAAATTTCGGCAGAGTTCTCTTTGTTTTTACATAAACTTTTCAAAAAAAAACCATATCATGCATGTATACGCCTCCTATATGCTATCCATGTAGGATCTCACATGATATTTAAGGCCAATGAAAGACAACCGTACCAACTGAAAAGCATAGCCATAACTTAAAAGCATAACCATAACTTAAAACCATAACCGACTATAAGCACTTTGATCAAAACCATAATGCAGATAACCATAACCATAAACAAAATTAACAATAACCATAAGCATAACTAGAACGAGAAACAATAATTGTCTATACAATGACAATGACAATAATCATAACCATAAGGGAAACAATAACTGTCTGAACTCTAACTGTTTGTATAAAAAAGAGACACGGAAGCGTGTCTGTGTCTCACAAAGCATATAGATGAAATATGGTCCACTAATGACTGTATGTCGCAACCTGCACATAGGACAACTCACAAAATTAGTATTGATATTACTTCACATATACTAACTTAATTAAATCAACTCACACATATTAATGTCTCACCTCAAGCGATCAGCGAGACTGTAAGGCCTCCCAGTCTACAGGCTCTCCGGAAGCTTCAAGATCATTCAGTACTTCATAGATACCTCTGCGATATCCATCTGACTCCTCGCGTGATGGAGCTTGATGCATCGCAAGATTCTGCGTTTATACAAAAATCAAAGTAATAAGAATACATGATTCATCGCGTTTTAAAAAACGCCATAGTTAAGATTGGATTAGAAACTCACAAACTCATAGGGAAAGGTGTCGAAGCTTCCGCTGCCAAGATGAGATGTCCCCCTAGTCATCTGTCGTACTTGCGCGGCCTCACGCTGCTGTCTGAACCGTGTGGCCGTTGTCCGCTCATCCTCCCTGATCTGTAGCCACGTCTCGTGCGGGATGCCCGAAGGCTTTCGTGAGCCGGTCCTGAAAGCCTTCGGAGCTGCATCTCGTCGATGTTTGATGGTGTCCCGTGCAACACCCTTGATCCACCGCGCCGAAACAACAAAAGAACCCGGAGTAGGCTGGTACTCTCTCAGAATGGTCTCCACTATGTAAGTGACTTTTTCCTTGTCTTGCTGATCCCAAGACGTCAGAATGCTGGTCGAAAACTGCAGCTCCACGAGCTGGCGAATCCGCTGTCGCATCTCAGTCCCGACTCTATCCATGTCAACAGAACCATATCCCTGTAGAGTATAGAGCTTGGAGGCACTAGGATCGTGTGCCCCCCAAGGTGTCCGAGGTGTGCCAAGAGGTGTGTCTAGAGGTGTGCCTGGGTAAGACGGGGTTCGTGAGCGAGGAGCGGTCGAAGCATCTGTGGACCCTCCTCCACAGCAACCACAACCACCTCCACCTGACGATCGCCGAGATCGGCGAGTGCGCCTGTGCTACGGAGATGAGGACGTACCTGCCTCTATCCCACCCCTAGGTGTCAGGCGGCCGTGATGGAAGAAGAAGGCGTTGATGGGGGCTTTTCACAAGCCAAGCTCCCATACCCCTCTTCTCTCGTCCCCACCCCATGAAAACCCCCTCTTAGAGAGGGAGTGATAAAAGGCATTGGAAAAAGTAAGAAAAAAAATAAAGTATGATTATGTAAATATATAAGAAAGGTAAAATAGGCCACCTCATGCCTGCGGAGTAGCCCATCCCCACCTTGCCTCCTTTTTCTTCACTGTTGCCCCGCCGTGTGTCCCTTTTCCTCTCCCCCACTCAAATGGTCAACCCCCTCTCTCCTCCCCTTGTCCTTTCTCCTTTATCTCTCCCCTCAAGCTACCCCACCTCTCACCAATAATGCATTATAACTCACCAATAATGCACCCTAACTCACATGCACCTTACCCTATCTTCCAAAATAGTATACCCCACCCCCCCCTTTCTCTCTCCTATCATATCCCATGACCCAAATACCCCCCTCTCTCTCTAAAGGGCACCATGTCTCTTGTCTTGTAGCTACATAACCTCCCCCACACTCACACACACTCAGTTTCACTGAAAAAGGTGCCCACAGACCCATCCCCACCCTGTGGTTACCTAATTTTTCTTGTGTTCACACACATTTGCACACAGATTCACCTCTGAATACACTCCCCTCTTGTAATTACTTTATTCTCCATGTCACCTCTCACTTTTTTTCATCAACCCATCTCTCTCTCTTAGTCTCTCTCTCATGAGACTGCTGTTTTTGCACATATACACACAGTAAGACAAGTGGGGCCCACAATCACACGGCCTATGTAGATGATGATTTCTTCATTTCTAAATTCTATAATTTCTCCCCCCTCCTCCCCTATATAAAGAGGGGTCACCATCACACTAAAGACACACACAACATCACCAAAGAACACACTATGTACTGTGTGTGCCTAGTGCACACACACACACACACCATCACCATTACCGCAATCACCATGCTCGTCTTGAGCATGACCTCTACACCCTTGGGCTATGGAAGATGAAGGGCAACTAAATGAAGGATGATGGCCATAACCCTCGTGCGAGTCTTCGCCATCAACTCCCACCTATCCGCCATGTGCTTTACCACTCTCTCCCTTCTCATTCCCCTACCCAATGTTCCCCATTTCATCGCCTTATTCTCTAAATAAAGCTTGAGGTTTTGTGAGTATGTTTTCTTGCAATTTTTTGCCCATGTGAGGTGTGCGGAATCGCCACCTAGTCTTGTGTTTGGAGTGAGTTTGTGTATGTGTGAAGGGTGTGCGGATTCGCCATCCTTTTGTGGTGCCTAAGTACTAAGCCGCAATGCCCCCTCGCTCTCTCTCTCTCTCTCTCTCTCTCTCTCTCTCTCACTCACTCACTTGATCTCATTTCCCTTCCATTTCATCATTACTCCCAAGTATCCATCTCTCTTGGATGAAAACTTTGTCATGGTGGTGTGTTGTTTGCGTCCTAGCCGCTGAAGCTAGATGGTGCCCCCTGTTTGCTTTACCATGACAGGCTCGAGGCGCGCCATTCGGTCCCCGGTGTTTTAGAGGCCGTCGGGGGTTCGGGGTTCGCTTTGCTCCCATCAGTTGGTGCCCCCACTGAGGAGGGCTTTCTAAGACCCTTTAGTTTACAATGCTGAAAGTGACGCCCACTATCAATCATGGACGAATGGCTGAAGGAATTTTTTAACTGGAGGATGGAAGAAGAGGAGTTGAAGGAGGCACTAGCCGTCTTCATTGAGGTGGTACTGCTAGGCTGCAGTGTCGTCAGCATTCAAGAGGTAAATTCTCCATCTCGTGTCGCTCGTTCTAACTATAAATTGAGAGCATCAGGTGGGAGGTTGGTGAAGTGCCATCACTGTTGTCAACCAAGGCACACTGTCAATGAGTGCCAGCAACGAAGGCAGCGAAAGGGCTGAAGTCATCTACATCAACATTCATCGCAAATAAGTCATTCACATCAAGGAAGGGAAGCAAACGGTGAGACCTCGTTTCCCTAAAGAAACTACAGTCAAAGTTATAACTCCAAAGTGGCCTAAAGGGGCTGCTCGAGCCAAAGGCAAGGAGAAGATAAGCCAGTCTAGAAACACATGACCCCGAAGGGAGAAGCATCTGGCCAAGCAAGTGCTTCAAGCATAAAAAGCCGGGTTGTACCCAGTTTTCCAAAGAGGAAGTCATCCTAAGCTAAGCGGAAAAAGGTCGCTTACGGATTTGCACGACGCATGCGAGTGCTACCAATCCAGTTCGACAATCCGGAAGAAGAAGTGGTAAGAAGATTCCCACGTCCTAGAGAAGAGTGGTTCGGCTACTGCTCTCGCTGTTTTGGAAAGAGAGTGGAAGATCTTCCTCCTCTCCCTGTACAACTTATCCTGAAGAAGCTCTCTACCACGGGAGAAACCCAGTGGGCTGGGGATGAGTTGCAACTGAATTGAGTAGAATTCATGCAACACGCCGACTACGAAAATTACTTGCAATTGTTGTTAGCCAAGAGGCTGGGAGTGGTCAGACGCGTCGCCATCACCCCGTACGTACTGAGCAACGAAGGAAAGGTAGAGCCCATGAAAGCCGACGACCTCTTGTGGATGTGCCGACTCATCAACACTGGCACGATAAGATTATAAGTAAGTATTTCATCCTCTGTGCATGATGGAAAACGGGCCGACGGCATTCCCGTTCAGATTCTTGCAGCATATGCATGTGAATATCTATGTAGATAGGAAAGTCTTCTACCAACAGAAGATCGTACACCTATTCGGTGCGACGGTACTAGGAGAAATCCTCAATTCCCCGAACCCTTTCATTCTCCCCATATTAGATTACCATCATTCCTTTAACACTAGGTTGGTAACCTAACAGGACATAAAAGTGTCCTTTCAGGGTTTTGAAAAAAACCTCCAAAACCATAGTAGATCAACTCATTTTGTAAAATCCTTTCATTAGGTTATAGTTCAAGGCCTACTACACATGGAAAAAATAAGAAACTTGTAAAATTTCTCATCTTTTGGTCACACCAAGCCTCCAAAGTTGATGAACCAGTACACTTTCATCAAAACAGTCATTTCTTACGTTTTGTTGCATAGAAATAAGATTAGGGATTTTTGTAGGACTTAATATAAATTCCCTAGTTAACTTCAATGGGTTTTTTATCAGAACATATGATTGATTCTCACTCACTATTTTTTGTTTTGCCAAAAGAAATAGGTACAAAAAAGTTGAATTTTTACCATTCTGCAAACCTATCATCAAAGTTTTTATAGCCACGCTTAATACAAAAAATATATACATGTTGTCTTAGTTTCCTATTGTCCTTTAGGTTCATAAGGAGCCATGGAGCATGTCAAAATAATAATACATCTCTTACCAAGGGGAATCTTGGGGACAAAGATGAAGTGCTAAATACAACAAACATGAAAAAGCTGGGTTCAACATTATGAGTTGTAGAATCCCATAGAATCTATTCAATATCTAGCCAAATTTGATCATTATGACAAGATATGGTTACTACCTACAAAATGCATGTAGTTGTCACAAGAAACTAACAATCTTGAAAAAGCTACACTTGATATACTAGAATGTTTCGTTTTCTTCTATAATTGAAAAAATCAACCATCGTTGTCTACTATGAAAAATAGGGTATTAGGTTCCCCAAAACTCAAGGAATATTAGCTTTATGTTACAATATGCGACATAGAAAATCAAAACTGCATTTGGATATCATGAAAGCCACCAAAAAAAATCATAGAAGAGCTAAAATTGGCTAAAAAACAGGATTTGACAATTTTTGTAATTTGGTCATAACTTACAACTTTAACATTTATTTCTCCCTAGAAGCATCAAGACATGTTGAGGACCACTAAAGATAGTTCTCTAGCATTATAGATCTCACAAACATGAATTCTAGAGTGGTATAGTTGCAAAAAGTTAAAAAAAGCCAAAAGCAGGACCCATTTTTTCAGACAGTTTAGGTTGTGAAATGTTGTGCAAGGACAAGGTTAAAGATAGAATTGATATTCCAAAAAAATGTCAAGTTTTTTTCAGCTCATGAGACAACTTTCTAGACAGATAGCACCTCAAAATCCATTTTGAAACTCTTGAAATAATTCAAGGAAAATGGTCACTTAACAGGACATAAAAGTGTCCCAGGACATAAAAGTGTCCCATTACCAACCTAGTGTTAATGTTTCTATCTTTATCTTGTTTTAACCTATCCACCCAGAATGCATGGGTTGTGTTAATGGCTGGTTTTGTAAAGAGGTTTGGTGGAGGCACAACCTCGGAGAGGCTATGGCAGTTACTGACAGAATTAAAGCAGGGAGGCCTGCTGGAGTATGCCACCTACGAGTCTAAATTTGTGGACTTATGGGAGAGATGGGTTGCCTCACTGGAGGAAGGTGAAGGAGCGCCTAATTTCCTAAAGAAGGACCGTTTCATTGCTGGTCTATGGTCGTCGCTTAGAGAGAAGGTGAAGGGAAGGTTTCCTGCAACATATGGGTTGGCAGTCGAAGTAGCCCGCCTTAAAGACAAGAAGCTACGCATGCAAGCAAGAGTAAACGAGTCAGAGGAAACAAGCTCAGCCCAACCAACCCTAGTGACTACAACAACCAATCATAGAGTCCAACCAGAGGAGGCATCAAAAGAGCAAGACCTGCTGAGTCGCATCACCACCCAACTAGAGATTTTATCTGTGCATCTGGCCAGTGCAGCAAGGGCATACACCTGGCAGGAACCCAGAACAAGGAAGAGGACAACGAAGACAGAACCCAGAGTACCACTGTTACAACTACGGGGAAGATGGCCATGAAATGTACTACTGCCCACACCCGAGGAGGCAGAATTTCAATAGAGGGGGGAGACAGAATCAGATCTCTCCACCAAGAGCAAGACCTCCGCCACTCAAGAAACCAATCCCACCTGTTCAAATCACACCACCAGCGGTGCAACCACAGCTGGCCTCACCAATTCGACACCTGTCACCAATGCAACCACCACCACAATCACCACTTACAATCATCCTACTCCCACCATCAATTGGTACCTGCACACCAAGTATCATTAGTCTTGCAGAAGAGGTCAAAATGAGTGTAACAGAAGAAGGATCAAGTAAGAAGACTATTCAAAGAACTCAAGCAATAGAACAAGAGGTTAAAGAATCAAAAGATGCTACCCAGGTGGGGGAGGTAAGTCAAGAAAATTGTGTTACAAATGTGAGTACATCTTTAACCTTTAATGAAATAGGAACCAAAGCGATCAATCGACAGCATTGGGCAGTAAGGATAAGAAGGTGTAAAGTGTTTATTAGGCCTCGTCAGAGTAAGAGGAATGCAAAGGTCATGAAAGATACAAGAGAAGAGGAAAACCAGCCTGCTAGCAAGGCTTTGCAGAAGATGAACAACATATCAAGCAAAGGGGAGGGCTTTGAAAACGGAAGCCTGTGCACCAGCATGGACCCAGAACAGTGTAGCAAGCTAAAGGAATCTTGCATCAAGGCAGTTTCACTTGAGGACCATAACGAAGAGGTAAGTATGATTGAAGGTTTGGAGTTGGCTATTGCTCCAGAGGCTTGGCAGCCGAGCAAGACTTTATTGTGTAGTGTTATAGACTTGGAGATGGGTAATGCCTCTAGTCTACTGAAGGGTGTTATAAACTTGGATATGGGTAATGCCTCCAGTTTATGTGAGGGTGTTCAGAGTAAGTTTGATGATCAATATGTTGCCAACCTTTTAAGGATGTTTCAAACTCCTCCACAACACAGCATTGTGTTTGCATGGGATGTATCATACCTATGGCTATGGCTAGCCGCTCTAACATATAGAGAGAAGATCAGCATGGAGATAAGAGCAAAGGAGCCATGGATAGACATTTAAAGCCTAATAGAATGCAAGAATGAAGACCTCCTTCGCAATTTGGTACAATTTTTTACAAATAGTGCATCCTCTCTTTGGAGAAAGGCAAGTGGATTACGCTTGTATTTAAGCCGCAAGGTAGGTGGCTTGCTATTAGCATCAGTAAAGGAAGCTGACATGTTTCAGCACACCCAAAAGAAGCATGATATGCTTGCAGTTTTTTCTAGTCATGGCAGTAAGCAGGATTCTGAAGAAAACTTGAGCTCACCACACCAACAAGGCGGCCATATATGGTGGATTCTTGGTACACTCTTGGGAATCATAATTTTCAGTTCTGTCTTTGCAGGAGCCAAGATGCTCATTTCCCCTCTCGCTACTGGTGGTTACAAATTTGGTCCAACTTGGCATGCAAATTTAATTGTTCGGACACTACAGACAATGATCCTATTTTTCACTTGGGATCGAGGAGGACATTGGCACAAAGTTCTGGAAGCCATGGGCTTCCCCTTTAATCAACCGACATTATTCCAAGGAACAAGCTATCACCCGGACCTGTTACAGATTCATGAATATCCCAGAAATCTCACCAATGGCCAAATGCAATGGCTAGTTCAAAAGGCAACTCGATATCGGATCCTACAGCTAAGTGGAAGAAGAAACAGATGAGCTAGAGGCATGAATGCCTCTAGCCAAAAGGGGAGGGCTAATGATGGGGGCTTTTCACAAGCCAAGCTCCCATACCCCTCTTCTCTCGTCCCCACCCCATGAAAACCCCCTCTTAGGGAGGGAGTGATAAAAGGCATTGGAAAAAGTAAGAAAAAAAAAGTATGATTATGTAAATATATAAGAAAGATAAAATAAGCCACCTCATGCCTGCGGGGTAGCCCATCCCCACCTTGCCTCCTTTTTCTTCACTGTTGCCCCGCCGTGTGTCCCTTTTCCTCTCCCCCACTCAAAAGGTCAACCCCCTCTCTCTTCCCCTTGTCCTTTCTCCTTTCTCTCTCCCCTCAAGCTATCCCACCTCTCACCAATAATGCATTATAACTCACCAATAATGCACCCTAACTCACATGCACCTTACCCTATCTTACAAAATTGTATACCCCACCCCCCCTTCTCTCTCCTATCATATCCCATGACACAAATACCCCCCTCTCTCTCTAAAGGGCACCATGTCTCTTGTCTTCTAGCTAAATAACCTCCCCCACACTCACACACACTCAGTTTCACTGAAAAAGGTGCCCACAAACCCATCCCCACCCTGTGGTTACCTGATTTTTCTTGTGTTCACACACATTTGCACACAAATTCACCTCTGAACACAGTCCCCTCTTGTAATTACTTTATTCTCCATGTCACCTCTCACTTTTTTTCATCAACCCATCTCTCTCTCTTAGTCTCTCTCTCATGAGACTGCTGTTTTTGCACATATACACACAGTAAGACAAGTGGGGCCCACAATCACACGGCCTATGTAGATGATGATTTCTTCATTTCTAAATTCTATAATTTCTCCCCCCTCCTCCCCTATATAAAGAGGGGTCACCATCACACTAAAGACACACACAACATCACCAAAGAACACACTATGTACTGTGTGTGCCTAGTGCACACACACACACACACCATCACCATTACCCCAATCACCATGCTCGTCTTGAGCATGACCTCTACACCCTTGGGCTATGGAAGATGAAGGGCAACTAAATGAAGGATGATGGCCATAACCCTCGTGCGAGTCTTCGCCATCAACTCCCACCTATCCGCCATGTGCTTTACCACTCTCTCCCTTCTCATTCCCCTACCCAATGTTCCCCATTTCATCGCCTTATTCTCTAAATAAAGCTTGAGGTTTTGTGAGTATGTTTTCTTGCAATTTTTTGCCCATGTGAGGTGTGCGGAATCGCCACCTAGTCTTGTAGTTGGAGTGAGTTTGTGTATGTGTGAAGGGTGTGCGGATTCGCCATCCTTTTGCGGTGCCTAAGTACTAAGCCGCAATACCCCCTTCCTCTCTCTCTCTCTCTCTCTCTCTCTCTCTCTCTCTCTCTCTCTCTCTCTCTCACTTGATCTCATTTCCCTTCCTCTTCATCATTACTCCCAAGTATCCATCTCTCTTGGATGAAAACTTTGTTATGGTGGTGTGTTGTTTGCGTCCTAGCCGTTGAAGCTAGGTGGTGCCCCCTGTTTGCTTTACCATGACAGGCTCGAGGCGCGCCATTCGGTCCCCGGTGTTTTAGAGGCCGTCGGGGGTTCGGGGTTCGCTTTGCTCCCGTCAGCGTCGTACCCATAGGCATCCTGAACCCCGTAGGCGTCCCCCCCCCTGGCGTCGGTCCCTCGGGGTGTGAAGCCCGCAGGCGTAGTACCCGTGCCTCTTGCTACCCAGTACTGAGAAGCCTCTTCCATCTGAGAAGGTGTCATCCATGTAACTAACGAAGCCCATGAATGGGTCTGCACTCATGGAAGCGGGATCTGGAATCTCGTCTGCCATACTAAAGTCCTGCACAATTAAAGTAAAATAAAGCGTTAGAACACAGTTGTTTAAATTAACTTTAAGCTTAATTTTAAATCAAAGTCTTCACACAAATACTTACAGGCCTAGGCCTTGACGAGTGAGGCATCATCGATAAGATCTTGCACCATATCATCGTCTATCTCTAATTGCAAACATAACTCTGCCCCAACTCGTTCTGGCAGATTGTATTCATCCATTGCATCTTCATCTAGAAGTGTCAATTCTGGCTCGTCTACGTCATCCCTTGTATATCTGTCAGCTTCCTCTGCCATACCTTCGTCCATCTCATCTAATGTCACAGTAGTATAGACGTCGTCTGACTGACTTTCCTCCAGGAGATCTTGCCCTTCAAATACTTATTTATTTCTTGAAGCAACCTGAACCACAAACCACCATTGTCGCTCTCGAGGGTCTGGTACAAAGACCACTTGCTCGCAATGTTCGGGGAGAGCAAATGTGTCGCTCGCATCTGTCCACGTCTTTGTAGAATCTATTTGCACAATCTTGTTTCCATCTCTGCGTACCATTGCATTGCGACCAGAAGTAATCACCTTGAACCACTTCACATCCAACAAAAACATCTCAAACCGCCTGAAGCTTACTTTCAGGATATCTGACACCAGACCACAGTAATCCAGATTGCTAGTGCTCTCATTCGTGTCTCTAGCACTAGCCCTGCTCTTTTGCATGAAACTAACCATTACCCCACTATCAAACGTATTTCTTCTGTTGTCAATTTGTTGTGTTCTGAAATGCTTTCCATTCGACCACAGTGCCATGTATGTATGATCCAATAGCCAACTCTTCCTCTTCTAGAGATATGGGTTCTCCGATTTGTCGAGCTGCTCTCACTGTCTTGTCCAACCATGCCATTGTAGGGAATTCAGGTAGAGGAGCCAGATAGTCTGGCAAGGTTAAGCCTCTAGTCGTTCGACTTCGCGTGAAATCCTGTCACTCTAGATTGCGTCTCTCTTTCTCTTCTTCGTACCTTTCAAGCCATTTTTGCATCGGCGCTGAATTTAGTATACAGAACTTCATGATCTTTTTTCTCATGGCCAGGTTCATTTTCTTCGGCACCCCTTGCCCTTGTGGCTCCTCTCCCACCAGTCTTGCATCCTCCTCATCGTTCCACAGTCGAGGCATTTCTGGGTCAGAAACGGATAGAAATTCGGTCATTAACACAAGAGACTCTTGCACCAGCCATCCTTCTGCCATGCTCCCCTCTGGACGCGCTTTTTGGAAGAAGGCATCCAACATCTCCTCCATGCCGTCGTCTTCTGTCTGTAAGCCCTTTTCTACTTCCATCCGTGGCTCTATATTGGTCAGACCTTCACGCGTAATCTTTTTTCTCTCTCTCTCAGATGTAGGTGCTATGTCACGGAAATCAATGCTCGTTCCGTAGGAGTCGTATCGCCGATTCTGTACGGTTTCTCTAGCAAACTCTCCGTACTTGTGCACATGCTCATTACATATCCTACGCTTGCGCAGGATTTGATACTTGCAGAGCTTGCAGGAGCATGCAATATTTTCCTCCATGTTAGTTGATGACGTTGCCATCTACAATGATTATGAATGTTGTTTTAATATATATATATATATATACTCCTCACAATGTAAACTACCTTGCATTCTCTAGTCTTGCCCAATCTCCGTACACCTCGGTCCGGAGGTGTACGGAGATCAGAACCACCGGGTCAAAATCTCGTCTTTATTGGTCAAATCCTATATGGGTAGACACATACGTGCACTCCCAGGTGTACATGGCAATGCATGTAGTAGACAAAACCCCTTTGCCTCTTTTAGTTCCATAGTTTCTTCTCTGTCTACGAACCCACCTGCCTCCATTTCGAGGTAGCCTGTCAGAGA
Source organism: Adiantum capillus-veneris (assembly GCF_014529385.1). Lineage (NCBI taxonomy): Eukaryota > Viridiplantae > Streptophyta > Polypodiopsida > Polypodiales > Pteridaceae > Adiantum > Adiantum capillus-veneris. The sequence goes on along the minus strand of NC_140938.1, from coordinate 114,330,640 downwards.
AAGGTTTCCAATGCCGCACTTGATGAAAGCACAAGCCATGGAAGTTCTCAGCCCAATGAAAGTTTTCTACCTGATTGTAAACCAGACGGGGCCTCCATGTCCAAGCCAGAAGATAATGTGGAGATGGATGAGCAACTTGAGAAAGATTCAGAAGCCTTGCATGGTTCCTGCTCAAAAAAGTGATCTTGATCTCTCTTTTTCTCTCGATCTCACTCTCGCTATCTCTCTTTATCTCTCTCTCGATCTCGCTCTCGCTATCTCTCTCTATTTCCTTATTTTCCTATCTCTCTCTCTGTCTCACTCTTCACTTCCCTACCTCTCTCTCTCCCTCTCTGTCTCTCTCTCTCTCTTTATATATATATATATATATATATATATATATATATATATATATATATATATATATATATATATATATATATATATATATATATATATATATATATATATATATATATAACTCTCTCTCTCTCTCTCTATATATATATATATAACTCTCTTTCTCTATCTCCTTATTTCCTATCTCTCTCTCTCTCTACTTACCTCTCTCTCTCTCTCTCTCTCTCTCTCTCTCTCTCTCTACTTCCCTATCTCTCTACTGATCGAACGAGCGACTGAGCTAGGGATATCTAGATGTCCACGACTGCGGAGGACTACACAACATCGACAGAGGCTGTATCAGAGGATCTACCTAGGTCACTTTGCCTCGACATGCATAACGCCCGGTCAAACTACTGACCATGGAGGAGATTGATGAGATCCGCCAGTGACAGTTGCTGGATCTCCTAAGATCTACCTATCCCAACTAGCTGGTTTAACCGTTTAGTCCATACCCAGCAGTTTAGGATTCCATAATATTTTTTTTGTCATCTTCTTACTCTGACTTTGTATCATATCCATCACATTGTAACTTTCTTGTCTCATGTCTCATAGGTCACTTTGCCCTTTCGAAGACGTTAATATAACATTTTATTTCATTTCTCTCTTTAATTTTAATTTCCTAAGCATACATTAATTCTCTCTCTCTCTCTCTCTCTCTCTCTCTCTCTCTCTCTCTCTCTCTCTCTCTCTCTCTCTCTCTCTTTGATTACCTACACACACACATTTCTCTCTCTCTCTCTCTCTCTCTCTCTCTCTCTCACTCTCTCTCTCTCTCTCTCTTTGATTACCTACACACACATTTCTCTCTCTCTCTCTCTCTCTCTCTCTCTCTCTCTCTCTCTCTCTCTCTCTCTCTATTTCCTACACACACACGCACACACCCACCTCTCTCTCTCTTTCCTACACACACACACACACACACACCGCTCTCTCTCTCTCTCTCTCTCTCTCTCTCTCTCTCTCTCTCTCTCTCTCTCTCTCTCTCTCTCTTTCCTACACACACACACGATGTAGAGAGAGAGAGAGAGGGGTTGGGGGGGGGGGGGGGGGGGGGCATAATACCTGCGCAGAAGGTGGAGACCAAGATTTGAGCAGAGCGCAGGCAAAAATGGCCCCTGCTGCTCGCGGGTTTCTCTTTTTTCCCCCAATTTTTTTTGCGTCGCTATAGGCGTCGATATATGCGTGGGAAGTAAATCCTTTCCACGCGTATATCAACGTACATTGAGACGCGTATATCGACGCCCGCTAATTTCGTCAATATACGCGCGTCGATATCTCCATGTTGTGTTGTAGTGGTTGTTGCGGGAGCAACTTCTCCCAACGGCTGGCAATGAAATGCCCCCCTTCAGACCAGACACAAAGCAACCATTGACCTCAGTTGGCTTGGACTACAACAAGATTCATGCATGTCCAAATGATTGCATTCTTTTTCACAATGAATTCGTAGATTGTCTGTCGTGTCCTAGGTGCAGAGCAATGCGCTAGTTGGCGAGACAGTGCCAGCTAAAGTGTTGCAGAATTTCCCTATTATTCCTAGGATAAAAAGCATGTTTCGTTGTGGTTCCATTGCAAAGTTGATGCGGTGGCATTCTACTAATAGATCCACTTATGCAACATTTAGGGTGCCTACTGATTCAAAGGCCTGGAGACACATTGAAGATACCTGGCCACATTTTAAGAGTGAACCACGCAATTTTCATTTGGGCATGGCAATGGATGGAGTCAATCCATTTGGCTTGAGAAGCTCGTCATGGAGCACTTGGCCTGTGTGCCTTATCAATTACAACCTCCCACCGTGGCTTGCCATCAAGAAGGGTCATTTGATATTAAGCTTGATTGTACCTGGTAAGTTCAAGGCAAAAAACATGGATGTTTATCTAGCTCCACTAGCTGACGAGCTCCAGGAGTTATGGCATGGGATCAACATAGCAGATGCGGTTGAACCACTAGGACAACAGCATGCAAGGATCCATGGACTTCTTATGTGGACTATGCATGATTGGCCAGGATACGAAGAAGCTTTTGGTAATGGTTCTTGATTTACAAAATTCTCGCTATTCGCAAGCACTTTGCCTTGGCTTGAAAGGTACGAAGAAGAGAAAGAGAGACGCAATAGGGAGAGACAGGATTCAGGCGAAGCCGAACGACTAGAGGTTTACCCTTGCCAGACTATCTCGTTCCTCTACCTGAATTCCCTACAATGGCATGGTTGGAAAAGACAATGAGAGCAGCTCGACAGATCGCAGAACCCATATCTCTAGAAGAGGAAGAGCTGGCTATTGGATGTGACTAGAAGTATCATACATACATCGCACTGTGGTCGCATGGAAAGCATTTCAGAACACAACAAATTGATAGCAGAAGAAACACGTTTGACAGTGGGGTAATTGTTAGTTTCATGCAAAAGAGCAGGGCTAGTGCCAGAGACACGAATGAGAGCACTAGCAACCTAGATTATTGTGGTCTGGTGTCAGATATCCTGAAAGTAAGCTTCAGGCGGTTTGAGATGTTTTTGTTGGATGTGAAGTGGTTCAAGGTGATTAATTTTGGTCGCAATGCAATGGTACGCAGAGATGGAAACAAACTTGTGCAAATAGATTCTACAAAGGTTTGGACAGATGCGAGCGACACATTTGCTCTCCCCGAACATTGCGAGCAAGTGGTCTTTGTTCCAGACCCTCGAGAGCGACAATGGTGGTTTGTGGTTCAGGTTGCTCCAAAAAATAAACAAGTATTTGAAGGGCAAGATCTCCTGGAGGAAAGTCAGTCAGACGCCGTCCATACTACTGTGACATTAGATGAGATGGATGAAGGTATGGCAGAGGAAGCTGACAGATATACGAGGGATCATGCAGACGAGCCAGAATTGACACTTGTAGATGAAGATGTAATGGATGAAGACAATCTGCCAGAACGAGTTGGGGCAGAGTTATGTTTGCAATTAGAGATAGACGATGAAACGGTGCAAGATCTTATTGATGATGCCTCACTCGTCGAGGCCTAGGCCTGTAAGTGTTTGTGTGAAGACTTTGATTTAAAATTAAGCTTAAAGTTAATTTAAACAATTGTGTTCTGACGCTTTATTTTACTTTAATTCTGCAGGACTTTAGTATGGCAGACGAGATTCCAGATCCCGCTTCCATGAGTGCAGATCCATTCATGGGCTTCGTTACACGGATGACACCTTCTCAGATGGCAAAGGCTTCTCAGTACTAGGTAGCCAGAGGCACGGGTACTACGCCTCCGGGCTTCACACTCGAGGGTCCGACGCCTAGGGGGGGACACCTAAGGGGGGGGGGGGGGGGGGGGGGAAGCCTATGTGGGGGGGACGCCTATGGTACGATGACTGCTTCTCCCATCACGGCCGCTACGACACCTAAGGGTGGGGCAGAGGCGGGTACGTCCTCATCTCCGTAGCAAAGGCGCACACGCCGATCTTGGTGATCGTCAGGTGGAGGTGGTGGTTGCTGTGGAGGAGGGTCCACAGATGTTTCGACCCCTCCTCACTCACCACCCCCGTCCTACCCAGGCACACCTCTCGACACACCTCTTGGCACACCTCGGACACCTTGGGGGGCACACGATCCTAGTGACTCCAAGATCTATATTGTACGGCCAAATGGTTCTGTTGACATGGATAGAGTCGTGACTGAGATGATACAGCGGATTCACCAGCTTGCGAAGCTACAGTTTTCGACCAGCATTCTGACATCTTGGGATCGGCAGGAAAAGGACAAAGTCACTTACATAGTGGAGACCATTCTGAGAGAGTACCAACGTGCTCCGGGTTTTGACGTTGTTCCGAGGAGCTGGATCAAGGTTGTTGCACGGGACACCGTGAAACATCAACGAGATGCGGCTCGGAAGGCTTTCAGGACCGGCTTGCCGAAGCCTTCGGGCATCTCACACGAGATGTGGCTTCAGATCAGGGAGAATGAACGGACAGCGGCCACGCGGTTCAGACAGCAGGGTGAGGCTACGCAGAAACGACAGATGACCAGGGGGACATCTCATCTTGGAAGTGGAGGCTTCGACACCTTTCGCTATGAGTTTGTGAGTTTCTAATCCAATCTTAACTATGACATTTTTTAAAACGCGATGAATCATGTATTCTTATTACTCTGATTTTTGGATAAACGCAGAATCTTGCGATGCATCGAGCCCCAACACGTCAGGAGGAGTCAGATGGATATCGCACAGTTATCTATGAAGTATTGAATGATCTTGATGCTTCAGAGAGCCTGTAGACTGGGCGGCCTTACAGTTTCGCTGATCGCTTGAGGTGAGACGTTAATATGTGTGAGTTGATTTAATTAAGTAAGTATATGTGAATACTAATTTTGTGAGTTGTCCTATGTGCAGGTTGTGACGCCTAGTCATCAATGGCCCGGATTTCATATATGTGCTTTGTGAGACACAGACACACTTCTGTGTCTCCTTTTGTATAGACATATATATATGGTTATGATTATTGTTATTGTATAGACATGGTTATTTCTCCTATTCTTGTATAGACATAGTTATGGTTCAGGTTTTGTTTCTGGTTATGTTTAACTTTCTGGTTATGCTTATGGTTATTGTTAATTTTGTTTCTGGTTATGATCAAAGTGGTTATATTGGTCGGTTATGGTTTTAAGTTATGGTTATGGTTCGTTATGGTCATTTGGACTTAAATCTCATGTGAGATCCTACATGGATAGCATGTAGGAGGCGTATACATGATTTTTTTTTTTGAAAAGTTTATGTAAAAACGAAGGGAACTCTGCCGAAATTTTTGTGGGAGCACGGTTGATTTTGGTGGCGCTCGCTTTCTTGGGCAGAGGGCAGGAAGTCTGGCTGTGGTGCATGTGTCTATATTTTCATTGGGCACAGGCTAGGCTACCTGCCCTCTGCCCAAGAAAAATTTTTACTGTTATGGTCGTCGATATACGCGTCGCTATACCCGTCTATACCAGTGTCAATATACGCATCGCTATCCACATCGCTAATAAAGCCTTTCCACGCGTATATCGACGCTCTTTGTGACTGTTTCACAGGGACGCATATATCGACGCGTATAGCGACGTTTAGCGTCCCTATATACGTCGATAACCCCCTTTTTTGTTGCAATGCATGGTCATCAATGCGAGTAGCATACTGCTTGTTAGGGTTCAAGTAAACCTGGGCTCCATGACAGTTAGTCTTGTAAAAAGATAGTATATGCTTATAGCACACTATCATTCCGGTTTTCGAGTGAGTCGAGTAAGAAGAAATTTCGGATGTTGAATCTGAAAAAGTGTCTCAAACTTCTTCAAGAATTGTGTGCAAGGAATTGCCTTGATTCACGCTTTCTTCGGTGGATACTCTAATGGAGGTTTCTCCGAGTATGCCCTGATTTCCTAGTACACCGACCAAATCTAAGGTTTATATAGACTTATAAGGCCCTCAATAGAGTACTCACCTTGGTTTGACTTGTCATCAATTTCCACTTGATTCAATTGCAACTCTCTAAAGATTCCTCGTCTGCCACCTGATTCCTGTACAAATTTGATCAAGTTAGCTATTCTTCTATAAAGAAAGTAGAGGTTTTGCTACTCTCATGATTGGTCTTTGTGTATCACTTCAAATCGAGCTATGAGAGTCAAGATTTGACTTTCAAATTCGACTTTAGCAAAATTTCAAAGGTTTGATATGCAACCTATAAACTAAGTGTACATGTATCAATTTTGATCCAATTGAACCCAAAATTTTCCTGTGGCTTTATATTGTGTTGGTCTATCATTGTATAAGTTCAAAAGTCAAAATTGATGTCTCTAGATAGAAAAAGTAAATAACTTTTATCATTTTTTTGAACTTTTTTGATTGGTTTGGCAAGTATACAACTTGTTAAAGTCTTTGGACAAGTTTCAACAAGTTTGGACCAAATCTGATCAAGTTTATCAACTGTTTGGTGTCCGCAGACTCTGACTTTGAGAATCTGGCTTAAGTCTCACTTTTGGGATCCAAATTTCACCAAAATTGATTTGTGAGGTCTAATTGATGTGCTTGACCTTGTAGTATACTCAACTTTGCAAAATCATCAAGTTTTGAAGCAGATGTAAATAATCACGATTATTTACTTCAGCTAGATTTTTGCAAGTTTTTGTCCCAACTTTGACACAGATCTCTTAAGCACATTTAGTTAAGGTCACTAGCCAAGTTTCATCAAGTTTGGATAATTTTTTGGTCAAATGGTCATCAATCATCTGTCTGCAGACTAACTTTGCAATTTTAGTCACAATTTTCAATCCAGTAGCTATGCGGTTTCTAAAAGAAAGTTTTGAACTCTAGGCGAACCTAGAGGAAGTTAAAGGACAACTACACAAGACGCTTGTGTTTCTCCCTAGTTTAGGTCTCTTCGATCCCCGACAACGGCGCCAAATGTGGGACGCATGTCTATCCTCACCATCATATCTTATTGCAGTATTAGTGAGAACCACGATTAAATTGTCAAACCATGGAATGAAGCTGGCTTGACTAGTGCATAGAGGCTACAAGAGGTTGTCAATCTCTCGGAAAACAACTAACAATTAGCATCTAACTCAAGCTACACTCAAGTGACTGAAATCACCAAAAGCCAATCCGTCATCGGGTGGCGAGCAAATCACATTCGTTACAGCATCAAATGACATCCAAACATAACGAAACTTCTAGGACAAGTTTATAAGACTTAAGCACACATACTTATGGTCTCAAATCCCACTTTAGGTCAATTTTCAAAATTGCGATTATTAATAGTAGTGGTATTTTGACCTAGTCGTTTTTGACCCAGAATGCATCTAAATGCTTAGCAATGATGCCCCAATACCCCGCCTATGCTTAGTTTTTTATTTAAAACTATAAATTCCTAGTTATGATAAAATTAGGTCGACGACGCCAAAAGCTACGAAATACTGTGAATGGCTTACATCAATGCGTAGAGCTCTTACCTGCGGTTGTAATGCAACAAACACAATCACAATGTGACAACCGGAGAGGAAGTAGGAAGCGCGAGAAGGAGAGAAGTGAGCGCCTTTAGCTCACGTTGTGTGTTTCTTACCCAAAAACTTATAAAAATTGGCTTTTATACCTTAGCCAAGGTTTTTGGGTGGTCAAAACTAATAATCTAGAGTTCTACCAAAGCTGGGTAATGACTGGCTGATACAATCCAGAAACTTGTAGCCCTGGCTCATTAATTACAGAGTCTATCCGAGAAAATATGAGTTACAATATTCCCAATTTATCAAAATAAATAAATATTTTACAAAGAGAACTCCAAAAAATGGTCCGTGTTAGCTTGCTACTAACAATGTTTCAAACACATATCCCTCGACACCGAGGTGATGCCCCCGTGGAAAGCATTGTTCTATAGAACAACTAATTCACACACCCACATTGTGTGATAACATACCTTGTTATTATTGTACAATACAACACAAGGCATGCTACCACACAACACAAATACACAAGTAGTGTGATTAGGTACTCTACTATTGCCACACATTGAGACTTAGAACAAGCTCCTACACGACCGCCTCACTCCCTCTCTCGTCTTGACATACCTACAGAGGTTGTGGTCAATCTCTCTCTCTCTCTCTCTCTCTCTCTCTCTCTCTCTCTCTCTCTCTCTCTCTCTCTCTCTCTCTCTCTCTCTCTCTCTCTCTCTCTCTCTCGAGATTTGTCTCTCTTGAAGGCTCAAAAAATGCTACCTCGTGGACCCTGGTAAGCCCACCTATTTACCAAGTTGCTGGCCCACTGAGCTTTTGGTTATTCTTGGCGAGCCTGTTGATATTTCATATTTTTTGACTGGCTCGCTGGGAAAAACTGAAATCCTAATGGCTTTTTGTGGGTTATCATATCACCCTTAACGAGATTCATTGTGATCATGTTAACTGTCATTATGTTAATATGATAATAGCACTTAGTAATCACAAGAAATTTTACTTGATTACGTAAATATCAAATCCCACGAAGGTGGCAGTCAAGAAAGACATGCAAGACTTAAGCTTATCTCAAAATATGACCCGTCAATTCTACATGTACAAGATCTCTACTGTATGTTGATCTAAAGTTTGACTTGGATGCATAGCTAGTTTTGGAAGGATTTTTTGCAGCTATATCGCTTGTGGGAGTTGCTTTAAGTACCGCGTATATTTTAAGGATTATTATAAGGTTAGCTCTCTCAAGTTGATTGAGTTGTCAATTTGTATTTGCAGCAAGTCATATGGGGATTGTGATGTTGTTGTACTAGTTCATATGGTTCTTGTTTGGTAAGCTTTGAGATTCAGTAGCTACCTTCTTACTCACATAATTGAATACATGGTTGCCCAAAGTGAAGATTCACCATTTCTACACATGCAAGTGCTCTGTTGTATATGGAGCCAGTGTTCGACTTGGATAGACTGCTAGTGTTGGAAAGCTTTGTTTCAACTGCATTGCTTGTGGGAGATCCTTTAAGTATCACCTTTGCAAGGTCGAGAGAAAATTGGCTTGTACATTGCAAAATGATATGAATTTTTTCCTAAATGTACTAGTTGGGTGCTTGCTTTGCATGCATGTGTCAAGTAATCGTTTCATCATAGCCACATGTTCTCCTTTTGAAATTACACTTGGTGAGGATATGATAAGGTAGCTCATTCATTATTGATTATAAGTAGCACAATTTATTACTTTTGAAGATTGTGAGTATGGTCCTGTGTACAATTCTAGGTTTCAAACACTAATGAGCTTAGAAAATGTTTGATTATGCAAAACATCAAGGTGTGCATCTCCTTTTTGTCTTGTGCATGTAGCTTCTCTCAAGTGGACATTTTTCCTTGCGCATTTCCCATGCATTTTTTCAGGATGGAACTTGGAAATGCCTATCTAATAGCTTAGCTGAGCATTTTCTACGCTATTCAAGATGGGATCGACGAAAGGCATAAAAAGAGTAAATGAGGGCATTGCCTTTGTAGTTTTCAGGGTGTGCTATGTTTGTATTTATACAGCATGTAGGATAAACAAATCCTTGCTTGTTGAAAATGAAGGAGTACGAGCGGAAGTGTGACGCGAGAGAGAGTGGGAGAAGAAAAGCACGACGATATGGTGAACTCGCTCTACTGTAATGTGTATAGTATAGTGAGTTCTTATTAGGTTTTTACAAAAGAATATGTGTACATACCTGGCGGCCCGCCCACTTACCTAGACGACCACATTGGGCTTTATACCCCAACAACCTCCCACTTAAAGTCCAATGTGGTACTTTAAGTGTGAGAGAAGCTACTATACAAGCTAATATACAAGAGATGTAGAGAAGTGATGTACTACCCTACACCTAACTGCTTGTGAAAGTGCGCAAAGCTCTCTGAGGGAAGTCCTTTTGTAAGTAGATCAGTAGGATTTTCTGTGGTGTGAACTTTGACAAGCTAAATTTGCTTATCCTCGAGCATTTCCCTGATGAAATGATACTTCACATCCACATGCTTTGTCTTTGAGTGATTAACTGGATTGCGAGCCAGTTTTATAGCACTCTGACTATCACAATATAACACAGGCATCTCTTCTTTGATTCCCAAATCTGTTACTAGTCGATTAAGCCAAATTGATTCTTTGCATGCCTCTGATGCTGCAACATATCCAGCCTCTGTTGTAGACTGAGTAACACAATCTTGTAATCTAAAACGCCATGATACTGCTCCACCAGCCAATGTAAAGACATACCTTGACGTAGACCTTCGGTTGTCTAAGTCACCTGCATAATCTGAGTCTGTAAAACCCTTTACACTTAGCTCCTGAACCCCATAGCATATACTCATACTCTTTGTAGCTTTCAGGTATCTCAATATTCCTTTCACTTCCTCCCAATGTTTCTTGCCTGGGTTTGACATGTATCGACTTACTACTCCCACTGCAAATGCAATGTCTGGGCGAGTAGCAATCATTGCATACATCAAACTACCCACTACAGAAGCATATGGAATCTTATCCATTTCATCATGTTCTTCCTCAGACACAGGACAATCTTGTTTGCTAAGTTTCACATATGGTGGCAATGGAACACTCAATGCCTTTCCCTTCTCCATATTGAAACATTGCAAAACCTTGTCAATATACTCTGTTTGAGATAACCAAATCAACTTCTTTGATCTGTCTCTCTCAATGCGCATACCAAGTATATGACTTGCCTCACCCATGTCTTTCATGTCAAACGATTTTGCCATCTTTGACTTCAAAGCTGAAATTTCTTCCAAGTGCTTGCCAGCAATCAACATGTCATCCACATACAAAATAAGGATCAGCCGACTACCATCCTTAGCCTTCTTTGTATATAGACAGTGATCGAACTCACTACGTTTGTAGCCTTCAGAAAGCATAAACTTGTGGAATTTATGGTACCATGCCCTCGCTAATTGTTTTAAGCCATAAAGACTCTTTAACAACTGGCATACCAAATCTTCCTTGCCTTTCTCAACAAACCCTTCTGGCTACTGCATGTAAATTTCCACATCTAAATCACCATGCAAGAACGTTGTCTTGACATCCATTTGGTGCAACACCAAATCTAATATGGCAACCAATGCAAGAAAGCATCTCAATGTAGTCATCTTGACCACCGGAGAGAAGACTTCATCAAAGTCAATGCCTTGTTCTTGCTTAAAGCCCTTGGCAACAAGCCTTGCTTTGTACTTTGGTTGACTATCATGAGCGGTGATCTTATACCTGTAAACCCATTTACAAGGTAGAGCCTTTTTGCCCTGTGGTAATTTAACTAGCTTCCATGTCTGGTTTTTATGCAGAGCTGTCATCTTTGACTGCATGGCCAATTGCCAATTCCCGGAGTCCTTCATTTGCACTGCTTCCTTGTAACATGAAGGCTCATTTCAATCAGTCAACATGACATAGTTCATAGATGGAACAAACCGATCAGGAGGTCACGTGATACGTCCAGATCTACGCACAATAGGTGGCTCAGGCTCAGCCACAACCTGTGGTTCCAATCTATCCTCTCCTTGCTCCTCTTGAGCCCTAACATTTTGTCTTGCACGTGCAGGTCCATCTTCTTGGAAGACAACTCTTCTAATCTCCTCAACCCTCTCTGGCTTAGAATGATATTTGGATTCATTAAAGTGAACATCATTGCTACGGATAACCTTTCTGGATTCGGGATCCCACAGTCTGTACCCCATCTCACCAGAATTACCATAGCCTAGAAAGATGCACTTTCTACTCTTTGGCTCAAGTTTGTTCCTAAATTCCTTTGGAACGTGAGTATATGCCTCACAGCCAAAGACTCTGAGATGCTTGTATGAGGGAATTTTGCCTGACCATACCATCTCTGGCACTGAATCCTTCTGCAAAACCTTGCTAGGAGATCTATTTATAAGATGAACAGCTGTTGATACAGCTTCAGCCCAAAACCCATTTGGCAGCTGTGCATTGGACAACATACTTCTGACCTTCTCTTGTATGGTCCTATTCATCCTCTCAGCAACACCATTTTGAGGAGGATTGTTCACATTTTATACCTTTTGACTCACAAAAGTCTTGAAAGGCCTTTGAAACATACTCTCCACCATTGTCAGTGCGTAAGCATTTAAGCTTCTTGCCACTCTGATTCTCCACAAGTGTCACAAACATTTTGAAAACACTAAACGCTTCATCCTTGTGCTTGAAAAAGTAAACCCATACTTTCCTCGAGTAATCATCTATAAATGTCATAAAGTAAGACGCTCCCCCTAGAGATAGGTTAGGCATAGGTCCACACAAATCACTATGAACAAGTGCCAACTGTGTATCTCTTCTATTGCTTCTATGCTTATGTGGCTGCTGTGTTTTCTTACCATAAAGAAAATGTTCACAGAATTCAAAATCATTAAATGAAAAGCCAGGCAAATAACCAGAACGAGACAAGATTTCCATTCCCTTCTTGGACATATGTCCTAACCGGCTATGCCACAAAGAAACGTTTGGCTGCTCGGTTACATTGATTACATTTTTAGAGACATTTGATACATAAATCATGTAAAGTCCTCCAGACTTTACTCCATGTGCTACTGTCATCAAACCCTTGGATATCTTCCACATGTTTTGTCCAAAAGTGGTGACGTAGCCAGCATCATCAAGTAAACCTGTGTTGATCAAGCTCTTTGTAATTGCGGGAACATGTCTCACATTCTTCAGCGTGAAAGAAGACCCATTCTGAAACTTCAATTGAACATCTCCAACACCTAAGATCTCACATGTCTGCCCATTGCCTAGCCGAACATGATCTTTAGTGGTCACATAAGAGGTAAACCACTCCTTGTTTGGAGACACATGAAGTGATACACCTGAGTCTATAATCCAGTCACTCAGTGCATTTCCATCAGATGCTGTAAGAAGAGCTGAGTTCATTGTATTCTTCAAGAAGTAGATGTATCCTAACACTAGACTGTCATCCTTTGCAACAGTGTTTGTCACATTTATTTCTTGAATCTTCAATGAGGACTTGTTCTTCCCACCATGGTCTTCAACTTTCTCTTTGCCTTTTTCTGCTTTCCATTATCTGCAGTCTCTTTTCATTTGACCCTTCTTACCACAATGGTAGCATTCTATGTCACTCTTGCCTTTAGCACTGCGGGACTTGCTACGAGACTGATTCCTCTTTCCACCTTTGTACTTTTCTTTGGTCCTTCCCCTGACAACTAAGGCTGTTCCTTTGCCTTTGTCCATTGTCTTTCTATTGGTTTCTTTAGTAAGCAGACTTCCTTCTACACCTACTATGTTCAAACCATCTGGAGGTGCAGAATTACTCAAAGCTGTGCGAAAAGTGTCCCAACTTTCCGGCAATGTGATCAACAGGAACATAGGTCTAGCAGGTTCATCAAACTTGACACCTTGAGCTGACAACTGACTGTAGATGGTGTTGAATTCATTCAGATGATTGGACATAGGTGTCCCTTCTTTCATCTTCAAGTCAACAAGCTTCTTAAGACAGTATACCTATGAAGCTGCACTCTGCTTCTCATAAAGATCACTCAGCTTTGTCCATGCTTCATAAGCCGACATCTCGTCTGCTACATTGAAGTAAACGCTTTCTTCCAAAGTCAGCATAATGGTAGAAAGTGCCAATTCATCCATTTCGCTCCATTCATCTTCGTCCATTTCTTGTGGTTTTATCCCCTTGAGCTTTATAGGTTTTATCTGCTTCTTTTGTACCAACACGTGCCAAATATGCTTCTTCCACAATGGGAAATTGGTTCCATCCAGCTTCTTGATATTGTAAAGAGCAATGTCCTATGATCCAGCCATAGCTACGCTTCACAGTAGTTTACTTTCCTGGGAAAAATTCGGCAGAGTTTCCCCTGTAAACTGACCTCTGAACGAATATCAACCTGTCAAATGAACCAAGAAAGCTTCAGATTCTGCAGAAATTTTGGCAGAGTCTCCTTTGTAAATGTCTCTGGTGTCCTCAAAAACAGACCAAAAAACAGCTCAAAAAACACTGTCTCTCTGACACTGTAAGCTGCGTGTAAACCTGTCCTGCACCTGTACTGTCTCTCACTGTCTTGTCACTGTCCTGTAAGCATAGACTGCGACAAGGCCTCAACGGCAGTAAAGCATAGATGCAATCCCAACTGTCTAACTCACAGTCAATACATCCTAGCTGCCTATCTAAGGGTGCTCGAGGGATCGCTCCAAGACCTGTATCACCGAAAGGATCTCAACATTCGAGAATCCCCCAGCTCAATAAAACCTCACTCAACCCTCAACAAAGGCTGTAGTAAATCTGACAATACATAGACTTCCCACAAAATCATACATCCACAAATTTCCCACTATATGCTGTAACCGCTGCGGCGGTTGTTTGCTGCGTGACTCACAGCCAGCAAACCCTCAACAGACATACATCATCTCTGACAATACATCCCATGTGGAAGTACCTACAATGTTAGGATGAAATCTGGAATATCAAGCAGCAAACACAAGCTACCTGATGAACTAGTGGATGTAGGCTACAATCTGTGTGTAGATGCGCCCGTGTCGTATGTGACACGCCTTCAAGAACTGTGAGCCGTCCTTCGATGTGTAGACAGCCACAAATCAACACTCTGGGAGTGCCGATATCCTCAGCACCTGCAGTCGTAGGCCGAAACCCCCAATTTGCAGAGTCGGATCTGCACCCGCTGAGACCACGTAGTCGAAAATGGCCTGCGCAGAACTTTGTCGAAGCCAAACGGTGGCCGAGATGACCTCAGAATGAAATTTTGAGAACACCAAGCCCTTCGACCTCTCCCACAAGATTTGGGGCCGTGTCTTCGCCTGTCGAATCTCACTCCAGTCTGAGCAAGTGACTCTGGCTACCTGCAAATGCTGCCCCGAGCCTCGATCTGAGCTTTGATAACAGTTGAAGGAGTACGAGCGGAAGTGTGACGCGAGAGAGAGTGCGAGAAGAAGAGCACGACGATATGGTGAACTCGCTCTACTGTAATGTGTTGAGTATAGTGAGTTCTTATTAGGTTTTTACAAAAGAATATGTGTACATACCTGGCGGCCTGCCCACTTACCTGGGCGACCACATTGGGCTTTATACCCCAACAGAAAATGTTTCTCACTAAGTTTCTCTTCATTACTCTTGGAACCATCCATCAAGATTTGCATCCATGTCATCAATATGATGTGCATCATTGTTTGTGGGAGATCATGGATCTCAAAGCCTTGGTAGACCCATTGCAACCAACCTTGGGTTATGATTTTAACCTAATTGCTTTGCATGCCAATGGGTCATGAGAGAAATTTTTTCGTAGACATTGAGAGAACTTTACATTTAGTTAGTGTTTACATTATAACAAAGAGGAATTATATATAAATGTAATTAAGGTATGTATTTGTAACCATGTAGTATGCTTAGATGTTGAAAAATATATGAAATTCATTAAATGATCATAAATTAAGATACTTTTCTTTAGGTAATCTATATTAAAATAACATAATAATAAATTTAGACATAATATCTACTTATGGTTGCAATATATACTATTTATACTAGGATCTCTTTCAAAGAGATGATCAGTTATATTTATTTATACAAAGGTCTTTCTTAATTAGACTTAAAATTTACAGAAGTGAGAACTTAACACACTCAAAAAAACTTAGTACATATGGTTTTTTAAATGACATCCCATTCACACTTAATATATACCTTCTCTGCTCGCTCCTTTCTTTGCTTAACCTCCTTTCTCCATTTCCTTGCCTTTTCAATCACGAGTTGCTTGCCTTGTGCTCGATGAGGGAGGGACTTCATGCTTGCTCGATTCAAGCATTAATTTCTTATAGTGCTCCATACTCCGATTGGTGATCTGTAAGTTCTTTAGCCTACACTCATCACATAGTCTCCATACAAACCCTTGCTAGGCTGTAAAATTCCCACATGGCACAGCGACCGAGGCGACCCACCTAGCACGAAATTGCCCCTAGGGAAACTTAAACTAGTAATAACTTGGGGACGAGATCTCCAATTGTGCTAATCTATAAAGACCAACGCGCTCCACAAAATGAGCACTTCAGGCCCATGCATTTCACTTCATTTTTGTTCCCTCAATTGTTGCAGTTTCCTAATCCAATACGGATCTGCAATTGACTCAAACTTCAAACTGCCATAACTTTTTCATAGTAGCTCGAATCAAGAGTCGTAAATACAGGCTGGTAGAGCACTTCAAGCTTTGCAGTTCTAGATCATTAGCTCCCATATGTGCGCACTTTAAGCATACTCTTTCTTAGCATCATTAAGGAATCTATTGGCCCTTTTAAGCCGCATCTGGTATACATTACTCATAAAACTAGCTTGTTAGCAAGCCCTGACTAGTAATCATTCATCAAGTAAGATTCAACTAAGCTCGATGTGTATCTTCCTGGTATCTTTATTAGCATGGGAGTGGAGCTCCACTACATGAGACTCAAGTGCTCCAGTTAATGATGCACACGGCTTGATCATCAAGCTCGCTTTAGCAAACCCTATCAAGCTCAAGTATGCCTTACTCTATCTAGACACGGAATGGCCGTCAAGTCCTGTACTTCAAGTTCTAGTAGCAGAACCAACTTAAAAGATACAAAGATACTTTATCAATTGTCCAACGATTTTAATTGGAAGCTAGCCATGTAAGCTCATTGATCGCATAACCAAAAACTCTTTTGACTTAGCATAATCTAGAAAACAAAACCTTGTACCATGCAACCTGCTACGACACATCTGGTATCCTTTGAATCTACAACTTGCACTTTAGTAGCCCCTAGGATCAAATGGAATAATAAGGAATTTCCCACACAGTGGAGCATCATAATATCCATATGATCATACATTTCCTGTATCAATCAACATCAAGCATTTCTGGTGCAAATATGCTACCCTTGGTTCAAATAGCACGCAATTACTATGCATACTTAACAATATCCATCCATATTGAATTTGCTTATGAATATCCTTAAAATCTTCTAGATCAAACACCATTGAGATCACATAGCATTGATGGATGCCACAATATACTAGAGCTTCTCTTGAAGCATAATGTAGCACCCACACCCCATAAGCTTTTGGCAACTTAAGCTCATTACTAGCAAGTATTAAAGAATTCTGACTCCCTCTTTCTGGCAGCCAGGACATCACTGACATAAGCATCAATAGGAATAACATCCAAATCCAGCCACATTTGGCACATTTTCCAAGGAAATGAAAAACCCTGTGCACTTTTTGCAATATCAATGATGGTAGCATCATCACCCCCTCTAGCTTCATAGCCATCACCAAAAACCTTGGGAGTCTCTGGAACTCTATCATTAGAGGACTTTTTACTTGATCAAATTTCAACTTGATCATGAAAAACATCTTTAGCCTGTAAATCTTCACCCATAGAATCCTCATAAAAATCACTCTTTAAAATATCAGCATTCATCAACTTCTGTAGGAGTTATCTCCTCATGCAGCCAATGTACACGCATATATGTAGAATCCCTATCAATAATTTGTTCACAATCAACATGATCTAGGCAATATTCACACTCATCCATGTCATCCTCTGCTTCCTCATCTGCATCCATGTTACTTAGTAATCCATCATAGCACTGTAAAGGTTCATCTGGCAATCCCCTCTGAACGAGTACATGCATTAGAAAGCTCTTCTATGCTGTTATAATCATCTCCTTCAGGTCTAGTCAAGAGATCATCGATTATGGAATCTTGTTCAATGATAATAGCATCTTCAAATATATCGCTAGTAGCAATCATAAGTTCATTGGCATTCTTAGGCTCATCCTGTGCTGGGTCCACAATCTTGGTCTCTTCATCAGCTACTGTTTATATAATAGTTTTATTCATGCAATCATCTATAGCAAACATGTTGGCCTGCTTGGCTATAGTGCTGATAGTTTTATTAGTACCCTATAGGCTCATCCGCTTGATGAACTCCTTCAGAATAACCCATGTCAAGGTCAACAGCTTGTGAACCACTTGATGTATAGTTTATGTCTTCACTGGAACCATTATTGGAGGTATCATCCATGTGAGAAATCTTTGAAAAAAAATCATATAATTCTCTTTCATCATTAAATTCGTCGTTTACCTTTTCTATGTTTCTCAAAATATGCTCCTTTGAAATTGAATCTGCTACTTCCAATTCCGCATTTTCTTTGGCTTTGCTTCTTGCAGAAATATGTTCCCAAAATTCATCATAGGTGAGGAACTGCATCTAATCCCCTTCACCTTTACTAAAGACAACCTGGATTCATTCAATAATCTCTTTTATTTCCAAATCTAGAATCCTTGAGCTGTTGCAAATAAATTCCTCTGCAAAATAATCCCACCGTGTGGGATATGATTCTGTTAGTTCTTGAACTTGCTTTTTAAAATTTGAGTTTACAACCTCTTCAAAAGATGCAATCATCCAATTTTTTGGAACATTTTGGCTCTTCATCTCGACTTCATAACATGCAATAAAACCTTTTGGATCATATCCCTAAAAATTATGATACTGCTCCCATACAACATCAAGTGCCATCTCTACAACATCATCAATCTGCTTTTTTATCTACATGGCTTTCGCTTCCTACAGATATCCTTGAACTAATTCCAACATTTTTGACAAATTTGCAATTTCTAGATTTTATTAAATCCATTGAAATTGAAATCGTCAATAAACTGCTTCAATTTTTCTAGCATCTCCATCTTTACCTCCCACCCCAGCTCGTTTCGCATCGGGTTCACCAAAGATGTCGGGGGATATGTATTCGAAACGTGATCCGAGAAGGCGTCGGGCCTCTGGTTGTGAGAGACAGTAAGAACAACATGTGCAAATGGCTATGGCAATCATCGTAAACTTCAACTAATCGAGTCAAGCTTTGAGTACAACTTAATCCTTAGCCAAGGTGGTTTGTTAACAGCATCGTCACTTGGATCATTTGATAACCAAGAGTTTAAGCTCCCTCTTTACAGGATTAACCAGGCCGTTAATGACACCAGTGCTTAGCATGATGATTAATCAATCTCTAGCTGATGGCGGTGATGAAAATTCTCTTTTGTCGTTTAATCTGCTTCAACTGCTGTCAACAACTCTCAAAAGATTTACAAAATTTCTTCTTTTGGTTGCCTTCAATTGCCATCCAAAAATTTGTAAAACTTGCTTTCAGATTGTCTTCAATTTTCCTTAAAAGGTTATGCCAAGCTCGCCAATAGCTTAAGCTTCCATAACTCTTGTTATCCTTCTCTACTCGCTCCTTTCTTTGCTTAACCTTGTTTCTCCATTTCCTTGCCTTTTCAATCACGCGCCACTCGCCTTATGCTCGACAAGGGAGAGACTTCATGCTCGCTCATCCATGAGAGACACCTAGCTTGCTCATGCATGCCTTTTGTTGTGCCTTCTCCCCTTTTATCAAGTCGAAAAATCCTTGGTTTCCTTTTCTCGAGTACCCTTCTCTCATGCAACACGACCTCTTCAATCGAGGCTCAACCTTGCTTCTCTCCTATGCCGACAAAGAGAGAAAACTCTGGAGCTTCTTCTTCTCTCCCTTGCTGGCTTCACCAAGGTCAAGAGCCAGAGAGAGAGAGAGAGAGAGAGAGAGAGAGATAGAGAGAGAGAGGAGCTCCTTCTTCTTCCCGGCTACTTCTCCTTGGAGGGCTCCCTTCACCCTTCCTATATATCGTTGCAAATCCCCTTATTACTTCTCTTTTCCTTGCACACCTTTCCTCCCCTCGTTACCCCTCTTAAAATAGCATCTTTTCTTCCTAAGTAGTGGCGTTGTCCGCTGTCGTTGATGTGGTGCGGGAACAAGACTGATGATGCCTTAGACTAGTGCGAAAGTTAATGCCGATGGTGCCAAACAGAATCGCCCTTGCCTGCTAGTCATCGCTCGCTTCTGCGCCGCCCTCATCTGATGCTCATGTTGAGTGGTGCGAGCCTCACTTCCCCTCATTGCGCCTCTGCTCGTCTGTCCGCCATGCCCCCCTTATTTTTTTCCTCTTTTCTCACTATAATCCCCTTTCCCTTATTGCCCGCGGGCGGCCACCCTTTTGCTTTGGGTTGGGTAGCCATTGAATATGGCCCTTGGGCGGGCGTTTGGACCTTCAAATCATAAGGGCACCACATTTGGCATAGACTTTCACCCGAGCATTTTCTAGCACAACATCTTTCTCTAGTAGCCCCTGTCGAACAATCTCATCAAGAATTCTTTCACCCACAACGCGTTGGGTAAATCCCGCAATCAACATGCTCTAGGAGACGACATTTCAAACAAAGATCTCATCAAGACCTTTTTGTTCTTTCATAAATAACCACCTAATTTGACATGCATATCTGGCAAAGCAATGCCTAGCACAAAATTTAGTATTTAATGACAATATCATCGTGAATTTTACAGCCCATATTAGCATCTCGTATAATGCCACATGCTTTTAAGATGCATGTATAGGTGATTGCATTTCTCGGAAGACATTCCCCTTGCATTTGGTTAATTTCCCTAGAGCTTCCTTGCCGCAACCAAGCTGGTATATCTTGCAATCATTGTTCTGCATAAGATGACATTCTGAACAAACCTCACCGTCGTTAGTCATTGTCGCAGAATTCAAGCATTAATTTCTTAGAGCTCCGTACTCCGATTGGAAATCTGTAAGTTTCTTTAGCCTGCACTCATCACATCGTCTCCATACAAACCCTTGCTAGGCTGTAAAATTCTCGGATGGCACACGGATCGAGGTGACCGACCTGGCACAGAACTGGCCCACGGGGAAACTTAAATTGGTAATAACTTGGCGACCAGATCTTTGATTGCTGATCTGAAAAGACCGACGCACATTACAAAGTGAGCACTTCATGCCCACGCATTCACTTCATTTCTGTTCCCTCAGTTGTGCAGTTGCCCAATCTAGTACGGATCTGCAATTAACTTAAACTTCAAACTGCTATAACTTTTTCACCGTAGCTCCAACCGATGAGCCGTAAAGACAAGCCGGTAGAGCACTTCAAGAACTGCAATTCTAAATCATAAACATTCATATGTGCTCACTTTAAGCATTCTCTTTTCTAGCATCATTAAGGCTTCTATTGACCCTTTTAAGCTACCTCTGGCATACATTACTCATAAAACTAGCTTGTTAGCAAGACCGGCAAGTAAGATTCAATTAAGCTTAATGTGCATCTTCCTAGTATCTTTCTTAGCATGGGAACAGAGCTGCACGACATCGGGCTAAGCATGGAGGATTCTTCATGCAGGTTCTTCGCAAAGCAGAGATTTAGTGGTAGAAATGTTTTACAATGAAAAGAGAAAATTGAAGTTGTTCCTTTCAGGCCAAAAGAAGCTAAACCCATAATGTGGTTTAAAGGAAAATGTGCTATGATGTCTCATGACCAGGAATGGATCGAGTTATATCCATTTGTTGTTAGCTTGCGCCTGGTAGAATTGGTTTACTTTTCATCAATGAGAAGAACACGAAAGAACTTTATAAAAATATATGCAAAACTTCCAAGAAACATATTACTTCAAAAAACATTTCGCCTCGTGAAGGAGATATTTGACTCAAGCAAGCATAGAAGAAACCTAAGACCATCATCTATAGCCATCCTAATTCAAAGGAGAGGGGGAGATCATCCAAAATCTAGGCACCTACTTGAGACCATAGAGAGACACCCCCCCCCCCCCCCAAAAAAAAAAAAGAAAAAGGAACACAAACTCAAAACTTAAAAGAAGAAAAAAAATAAAAGGATAACCTTCTGTGCCATATAATGATGCCATATAATGATGTCAGATTGTATTGGTTCTTCATTTGGCGAGCAACAAATTGGTTGGATAGGTTGCTTGATGTAGTTTCATTTGATTGTGAATAGCACAATATGTGGTATCCATAGAGGGTCACATGTTGCCTTCTTTTTAATGTCACTAAAAGCTCCCTCTCTCAAGCTTCTTCTTTTTTGTTTGTGTGTGTGTGTGTTGGGGGGGGGGGGGGGGCTTTGTAGGTATGTAGGTGTATGAGGTGCTCCCAATACGAGAGTATGTTATAGTTCACATGAGTTATAGATTTACAGTTAATTGAGAGACATTTTAATTTAATCTTTAAAAAGGTTACAAGTTTGTTCTCTCCTCTCAATAAGATGTGGCATAATCAATGGCCAAAATCGAGGTCGAGAACGATACTCAATAACATTTGGGACCACTATGGCCTCCAAGAGATAAAGATGTTTCTAATATGGAAGGTTTTGTGGGTAGCTAAAAGCCGTAAGTGAAAATCTCCCACATCTAGTCAAAGAATGCTCGACTATAAGTGGACTGGCAGGCAAGGTCTACAAATTCACACAAAAGACATGGAGGATTATTTTCTGCAAGAATGAATTAATCATGGGAGTGCGGTATATAAGAATCAAGCTATTTTTACTTGCACACAAGTCGTCTGCTTTTGCTACTTTAAACAAGTTTGGAGATAAAAGAAATAGATACATCTTTGAAAATGACCTCTCAACTGCATACTTCAACGGGATTATCCAAACAAGCAGGAAAGATATTGTTTCTTTTGAAAAAAGGAGGATCTCTAGTGAGTGGGTCCAAGCATTACAAGCTATCACACTCCATTCTACACCATGAAAAATGAAAGTGAAACAAGTTAGCACAAGGGTGCTACCCTACATTGTATCTCTCTCAAGTGACTCTCTTATGTCTGTAACCAAAAAGGCCTTTTGTAGTATTGTTGATCCCTTAAGGCACGAGCTATGCGTGAAGTCTTTTGTAAATGCTTCTACTGAGTAGTATAACATCTCCACTCAATATTATGAGTATACTCACTATGGTGAGTATGTCCAAAAAAAAAAGAGTTAAAAGTTCATGAAAGAAGAGGGATAGGTTTATTCCAATTCAAAAGCAAAGAGTGATAGTGGTGGTTAGACTTAGGGAGTAAAGTATACTACAAGAGAACCCCATATATCCTCTACAAGAGCATGGTTACACTACTCCATGTCTATAGGACATTGATGCTTCACTATGGTTGTATTATTGAGGTATACCCAATATTAACCTAGAAACAATTTAATAAACACATTCCCTTTCGTACCAAGTCGAAAAAGGCTGAACGACCTTTTTTTTTTTGAAGAAGTGGAAATTTGATTAAACAAGAAGGGAAAAAGATACATAGAACCCACAAGTAGGGGGTGGGTTAGCCCCAATACAATAGGCAAAGAGTGAGGGCCTCTTTCATTCTAAATCTGATAGAAACATGGTACAATTTTAAGCCATTGTTGCCACTTACATTTTCTTTGGATAGAAGAGACAGATTCATTCACCATAAAGACGTATACAACTCTATTACGCAGTTGGTTCATTGCATGAAACAGATCCCTACTGAAAAGACATAAGGGAGAAGAAAGAGGTTGTTGGAAGACTGAGGCATTTCTCTGGATCCATATATGCCACAGTATATACCCTCTCCAAATGTTCCATAATGGTATGTCCAATTCTTTACAATTGCCCAATAGCAGGTCCCTATAATCAATGGTTTTGAGGGTAGAATGGAGGAGAGCCTTTTGAAGGAGAAGGATGACTCCCTTATCTGCCTGACAGTTAAACCATAAGTGAGGGCAATCTTCCAAGTGAAGATGACATCTACTACACTTGACATCTACTACACTTGCCATTATGCATCGATCAAGAAGTTTGAATTGCCAAAAAAACACTCAAAGCTGGTATTGTAAACGACCATTTTGTTGGCCTACATTAGGCCTTAGTAAGCCATTGAACTACTCTTGGGAGCAATTGGACACCGTTAAATTAAACCTTGTCAGTTAGTGGCACATGGCAAGTGAATGATGACAAACTTCTTTTCTTCCTGTTTGAAATATAATAGGCATTGACTAAGCGTTGTCTTTTATATGTCACGTGACAAATATTTGACATTTGTTTTCCAATCTTTACAAACAAGGATATATTGAGCAGTGGAACACACACACTCTTCCTCGACCTCTTAGGATGAGGTCACACACATTAGCAATATGTTACAGATGCAACTATGCCAAAATCGGTATACTTGCAAAAAGATTTGCATAGTTGGATACAAGACAAAGACAAAGTAACTGATTCATATAATGTGACCCACTCACCATCAATTAGGCACAATTATTTCGAAAAATAAATGATAACTATGCATCAAGTGACCACTGGCTTATGTAGGGCATTGTGACTTTTCATCTTTGTTTTTGTTTTCACGAGGTTGCTCACCATAGAGAATGGAGAGCCATGTATGCAAGCATGCTCAAGCCACAAGACCTGGCCGACAAGCTTAGAGCTCAAGCCTCACATATTGGTGCCACACGTCCGCCTCTTCTTTCAATGCACGTATCCAAGAGTTCACGAGAGTCCCTGACCAGCAGGCTTTTGAAGCCGTGCAGTCAGCAGCCTCTCTCGCTCATCACCCTATATTATGCTGCCGCTGCAGGAGTCGAAACCCCGCAGCAGACCCTGCAAATGGCTTCTTCCCAGCGTCCTCCGCTTCCTCTGCTATATCTCCCTACTCTTCTTCTTCTTGTGCTGCTCGTCATCACCCTCCACTTTCCTTGCAGGGTGCAGGCCCGCAGCAGCATCAAAGTGCGAGGCACTGCCTTGTGCGATTCCTGCCAACAAAACCGCCCCTCCTTCTATTCCCTGCCCATCTACGGTGAGTCTCTCTCTCTCTCTCTCTCTCTCTCTCTCACGCACACACACACACACACAGACAAGAGAAGATTTAGAAATTTTCTCATGTAGGAAAATAGTGTCTTTTCCATTGTTTTTCATACAATGAATAACATTATAAGCTTCTGCTCGAGAGGCACCGCATACCTAGCTAGGTAAGATTGGGAGCAGGGGACCCCCGGCCCTGCGTGGGGGGCGTTCCGCTGCCCCCAATCGTACCTAGCTAGGTATGCGGTACCTCCCTCACAGAAGCTCATGATGTTGAGGTAAGTCACAATGTGCAATATTATTGTGAGAATTTGTCCAAAACTTCTTGTGACACAAAATGGCGACCAAACATAACTGGAAGTAAACACACGATCTCTACTCATTAACACGCGTGCGCACACACACACACACACACACACACACACACACACACATATATATATATATATAAATATATATATATATATATATATATAGAGAGAGAGAGAGAGAGAGAGAGAGAGAGAGAGAGAGATTTCATTATCGTCTTCAGAGGTCAAATATGACCTATGGGATCAAGAAAACATACATGCCCGGACCTCTTACGAGAGAGACAGAGAAAGAGCAAGCTTTTGCTCAAAAAATTTATTTTACAAAGACAACGTGTGCGAAGCTAATAGTTTTGCTCAATTTTCTTGGTAGGTGCATCCATCACATTGACATGCAAGCGACCAAAGAAGCACACCAAGAGCCCAAACAACCACACCAAGAGCACCCTCTTTGTTACAAAGACAACTACTGACCAACATGGAGCCTTTGCCTTTGACCTCCCCTTTTCCAAGCCCCAGAATTTGAGAGGGTGCAAGGTGGAGCTTAAAAGTAGCCCATTCAAAGGATGTAGCCAACAAACACTCTACTCGTCAAGAGTATTGTCGCCGATTCTAACAATCTATCCGAAAGAAAAGAATCCATCGACTTACTCCTCCGGTTGGCTAAGCTTGCAACCCAATTTTCTTCCAAGCTTTTGCAATACAAGCACAAGCTTTCCATCAAAGAAGATCCATTCCAAGGATGATTCTTTTGTCCAAGAGCTTACTCCATTTCAAAGTTTCTCCTTCCCATTTCCATCTTCTAACACTCCTCTTGCAAGTGAATCTTCAAGCTTTCCCAATGGTTTGGACCTTCCTTCACTCCCACCCATCCCATTAACTCCAAAAACACCGGAAAATCCTCTAACTCCTTCTGCACCCCTTACCGACCTACCTCCACTGGTTCCTGAACTTCCCCTTCCACCAATTCCATTGACTCCCACAACTCCCAACAACAATCTTCCAACAGTTCCATTGCCCCCATTAGCTCCAATTCTAACCCCTTGATCCTCCTAACCTTAAGACTCCCCTAATTGTTCCTCCACTAATATTGCCCCCTTGCCTTAGAAATCAGCCTTTTTGTACTTCCACATTCTCTTGGAAATCCCTCTTGCTGTTCCTCACATTATGCACAAGAAAATAAGTTCCATTTAATTCTTTGTAAGAACCCCTACTATTCAAGCGAGAGTCAATACTCATAACAAAAAAATATTATTATTCTATGGTTGTCTTTAATACGCAAAACATGTTTATTAATATGCACAAGAAGATTTAGAAATTTTCTCATGTAGGAAAACGGAGTCTTTCTCAGTGTTTTTCATACGATGCATAACATCATGAGCTTCTGCTCGAGAGGCACCGCATACCTAGCTAGGTACGACTGGGGGCACGGGACCACCGGCCTCCCCACCGGGCCGGCAGTCCCCTGCCCCCAATCGTACCTAGCTAGGTATGCACCACCTCTCGAACAGAAGCTCATGACGTTGAGGTAAGTCACATTGTGGGAAATATTGTCAGAATTTGTCCAAAACTTCTTGTGGTAATGTTTGCCTGCTGCAAAGCAAAGCTTTGCCTGTCTACATGGCTTCTAGCACCCTGAAGAGCCTCCAACTCCTTGAGCCTTGAAGCAATATCCACACATGCCCAATTGATTGTTGCATCATAATTACACGCGGCCTCCAATTGATCGTGGCACTGCATGGTCAAATGCCATTCTTCGACCAAGCTCCAATATCGAATCGTCTCTCTGATATGCTGATCTGTTTTGCACGCAGAAAAAGAAAGGGGGTTAATTTTCAACACCCTGCGTGGGGGGAAGTCCCTGCCCGTGAGCGCGCCCAGAGGGGACAGGGCAGTACCAACTGGACTCCGACTCCTCGAGCATGGCCTAGAGGATCGGACCAGGGAGGGTGGCTAGCACGGGACACAGGGATTCAACCCGCGCGCCCTCCATTCGAGCCGAGCGTTTTACCGTTCTTATACCGCCGACCAATGGTGTCAGAGGCCCGCTTTTTGCGCCCCTCATCGTCACCTTTGTAAGGCCAGGTGGCGACGTAGGTTTAAGTCGCAGGCACTTCGCCACCTGTCTTAATGCCACTTCTTTCCTTCATTCTTCATTGCATATAAGTGGAGCTACTTGGGTTGAGTTCACACCAACAAACACTCGAGAGTGCCACGCCATGCGCCACCACATTGTGATCCCTCCCATCTATTTCCCACGCACACTTGCATCAGTTGTATCGTCACCATTCCTCCTCTAGCCTGCACACCCACACTTCATCATGTGAACCACCTCGAATGCTTTAGGGCTTGTCAGATATTGAAGGATTGATCGACACTAGAGAGTGGAGAAGTATTTAGGAGCTCGATCTCTCCTAGTAATGTGTGGATGTGATCCCCTTTGTCCGTGATAGTCTCAACATACATTTAAGTAAGGGAAAAATATATTGCAACATATTGACACTCTATTCGGTTTTAGAAATCAAACCCCAAGTGTCACCAATAGAACCTGGGCCAAGAGATTGCTTGCCACTTAGTTTTAGACTAGTAACATGTCCCAGCTGTGTTTGACCACCTACTACGAAGCATAATAGACAATTAGTGCCTACAATAAACGCCATATCCATACCACTCAGGCAAATTCGAAAAATGGTGATAGGAAGAAAGGGCCTTCCTTTCATTAGGACCACTCTAGAACATGCAAATTTGTTTCCCGCGAAGGAATTTTATGCAACTAGTCACCCTCATTTGAGAACCCACTTTCTCTATCATACCATAATTAAGTCCTCGTCGTTAACCGCATCAATTGAGAAGCATAATTTTGACATATGTTTTTTTCACTTTCACCCATGATCAATTGGCATTGGTAGCTCCCTTATTTCAAGGATATTCCTACTACATGGGAAATGCGTTCAAAGTTTTTCAGTTCCTCTTGTATCTAGGCTTTCTGAAGAATTGCTTTTTGCAGTCACTCATATAAAAGAGTTTCCTCATACACCCTTGGCCAAAGAGACTTGTTTGGCATCATCTCGAGTGAGATTTTGGAGTTTGCTTTGTGTATATAAAAGACCTAGCCAAGTGAAAGAACATCTTTCAAAGGCTTGACAAATGGCTAGCTAATAATGAACAGTGTTGTAAAAAATGCTTCACCAAAAAAAAAAACAGAAATTATCTATATCACAAAATATTTACTGAAAAAATCTCCTCTTTCAAGCAGATCCTAGGCCCACATCCAGAAGCTTACCAACACCATCACATACTTGAAAGAAACACCCCTTGGTGCAAGGGAACGCAAATGCACGTATTTATCCATTGAAACTCTTGCACATTCGGGAGGAGCACGCAAACGACGAGTTACAGCCACAAGGTGATTTGGTCTTTACTTGCATGATGTATTCTTACTTCACACTATTTTCTAACATTTATGTTTATTTGTTGCTAGAAACTTCATCTAGGAGGCATGCGGTGGAACAAGCCAAGATGATCGAGTGAACCTTCTCACTAGTTGTCTCAATACCCAGGATGTGATTTCTATCTTACAATCACCTGGAGGTAAGCACATTAAGGATGCAGTCACCAAGGACCTTATGCGTAAATTAAGAAATGTGGTTAGTGATGATGACATTCAACAAGCTTGTGATGAGGCTTGAATCAGCACCAAAGCCTATCAGGCTATTTTCCAACTCCTAAAGGATGCCCTCAAAGAACATGGCATTGTGGGAAACCTATTTCTCGTTCCTCACAAGGTCAAGCTCTCAAAGAAGGCCACAAACGAAGATGTGTTCTCCCGCATTGGGACATACCTACACATTAAGGACACAATGCCAACTTCCCTTTATGCTTCGTGCGCAACAAAGACAAGGAGAGAAGGTAAGAAACAATCCATAAGACCTTCGGAGAAGGGCTTTCCTTACACAATGTGGAACAATATTTTCGTGGATCTTAGAAGGCTTCAAGAAGCCATGCTCAGATTTTACGAGTTACCTGAAGAAGGTGACACACTTTACTTTTTTCTTTGGTATTATTCTTATCATAGACTCTGAAGTTTAAGGTCTTAGCACTATTTATTTTGTAGTGCTTGGCACAAAAGTCGCTTTTGTGCTGAAACTCCATGAGTGTCAAATAGTGAAAGGCCGAAGGTTAGAGAGGCTAAGTGTCACTCTAATGAACGAGGCCCTTCTGAAAACCAAGCGAAGGGATTCAGTCGAACCATCTCCCACCCCATCTTTTAGCGTGCAATCAGAGAAAGACATTTGGTGGTTGGGTGCTATTGAGGTGCCCAAAGAGACCAATGGAGTACTTTCATGGATTTTTGAGAGAACTCCATGGATCACAGAAGTAATACACTTCCAAATTGCAGGTCAGAAGTTGGAGATTGAGGGTTTTGGTAGTTATGATGTGGAGTGGCACTTAGGTGGGGATTTGAAGACCATAAAGTGTTTGCTTGGCTGCAAATAAGGGGCTTGTTCTCTCATGCCTTGTCCATTTTGCACTCGAGGGTACAAACCTAATGGACAAAAATCACATAAGAGCACTTCAAAGGCCTGTTCCATGCTTCCATGGCAAGGGCATGGAGAACAAGGGTTAGATTTTCGTGATGCCAGAGATGAAGGTAGAGAATGGGAAGCGTCTATTCTGAGATGTCCCATGCTCAATGCCTCAGACCATGATCAAAAGGACCATGCTTGGAATCCAATCTTTTGATTTCCTCTATCGAATGTACATTTTTGTACATTACACGCATTCATGCGTATTTTTTATAGGCTATTGAAGCTCCACATTGACTATGCTTTCACAATGAAACCGTTGGAAAAGTCCCAGGAAGCGATTGAAAGAGTGGAGGTACTCTTGAATTCCATTGGCTGTCACGGTGGAAATGTGTCTATCGTTGCTGCAAAGAACATAGGGGAGGCCCATGAAATTGCTCAACAAGTGTCAATGAGTGGACAAAAAGCTAGACACTTTTTGAATAAAGTTTCCCACGGAAAGCCAAGTCAATATGATGCTCAAAACAGCTCCAACCAGCAGGCAGGTAACCTTTGGGAGCTTTGGAAGGAGTTATGCAAAGCTACTACCGACAATGATTCAAATGGCGAGCTTGCAAACAAGCGCAAGCAAGTTTGGGCACATTTTGATAAAATGGTCAAGCTTATGGGCCTTAACAGCACAACAGAAGAACAACGCCAATCATTTCAAGAAGCCTTGGCGGATTTTACCAAGGTCTTCACCCTTTCTTGAGGTGAAAATAACATAACACATTACATGGTAAGTCATTTTACATGGTGTATTCATTACAAGGATTGTTTTTATTTAATAATGTGGATCGCTTACTCATGTGAACAACATATCTTGTTTGCGCATGGTGCATTTTTTATGCACAAGTATGGATCGCTTGAAATTTTTAGCACTCAAGGCATGGAGGAGTCCCATTATCGAGCAAGGGGAGTGTACTTCAAAAATACTCGACATGGTGGTGGAATGGTGCAATCCAATTATTTGGAGGAGATGTTCAATTGGTTTTTTCGCACAACATTTGCTCGTAAGCTCACAATGGAGCGTGCACGACAATCCAAGATTGCTATTGAAGTGCGGAAATGGAGTCGTCAAGAGCATAGCAACAAGTGGCAAATGTCGCAAGGTCCCACCAAGCATGCTGCATGGCGGCGATGCAGAGTGCGACAAGGATCAAAGTGGATACTGCGCAAGTCACTAAACGTGAACGCAGGGTCCAACTCTTAGCGACATGTTTATTTAAAAAATAATACTTTTTATTTTAATAAATTTTTACTATGAACAGGGCCCTTATAAATATTGCATGCTCCCATAAACCACTCATTTCTTAAGAACAGGTGAGCTCCTACCAACAAAATGGGGCGCACCAAACAAACCATGAAAGAGCATCCGCCTGCCAACAAAAACACCCTCCAACGATGTGAGAAGCCGTCATGGCTTAAAGGCACAAGAAAACGTCCACAAACGCCTGGCCGTTCTAAGAACTCATCTGGTAGTGGGCATGGTGGTAGGGCACGAGAGTCATCGAGGACTGTTGAATCTCCACCTCCTCAAGATATAACACCTAGAAGGAGAATGAAGCAACATGCCCAGCGCTGGAGAGAAGAAGAGAGCCAGCAAACAACAGAGTCTGATAGGGAGCAACCCTCGCTCCACTAATCACAAGCAGGACCATCCAGGACTCGGGTGGTCCATACAGACACTGAATCAGAGAGTGAGCTACCATGGCTGCGAGATAAAATACCGCACACACACCGGGTGGCCATTGGGGGGAATACATTGACTCAAGGCCAGGGAGCTCTCCCCACACCACAAGATCGGCAGCCAAGGGAAGAGGAAGAATCAGAAGAGGCTGTAGAACCAGCCCCTAAGCATGTAAACAGGCGCAAGTCTAAGTTTTTCAAGAAGCCTAAACGCCGCCCGCCAGCAAATGTGCAAGTGCCCCCAAGACAACCGCAACGGCGCTGAAAAATAGCAAGGGCATTTGTAGAAATCCGCCACTACCAGAAGACGATGGAGCTTTTGATTCAACGCACCCCCTTTGGTCGCACTGTGAAGGAGGTGCTTCAAAGCTATGGAAATCAGTATAGAATGCAAGCAATAGCCCTAGAGGCTATTCAAGAAGTTGCAGAGGCCCACATCATTTCGGTGTTGGAAGATACCAACCTATGCGCCATACATGCAAAGCGAGTGACAATACAGCCCAAAAGATATGCAGCTTGCACGTCGATTGCGACCAGACTTTGAGCATTAGCCGAAGTTACCCTTCTTTTTGTATTGCACACCCTTATCTTTGTAATGATTTGACTTTCCAATGACAATATGATCAACAGTTGTGTCTACTGTGTCTATTATCTTTGTAATGTATGTAATTTCAATCAATTTCAGTAAATTTGTGCTTTTTAAGTACCCTTGGGGGTAGATAAGCCTATAAGGGGCAAAAAAAATCCTGGCCACAAGGGCACGCAAATGGCCCATCCATCAGTTTTGGATGGGCCATTTGCGTGCCCTTGTGGCCAGGCTTTTTTTTGCCCCTTATAGGCTTATCTACCCCCAAGGGTACTTAAAAAGCACAAATTTACTAAAACCTATTGGTTTTGCAACATTATTTTACATGGATCCTTGTGGACACCCTTTTTTGGCCATTTCAAGCTTTGAATTCCCTATAGGATATAAAAAAAAAAACATATTGTGAAACCAATTTTCTATGCAACATTAATTTGGATTTTTCAAATGTCCAATGTAATCGGACTTTTTGGTGCAGGGGTGTACTAGGTAGAGCTAAAGCAGGTGATAGTGTGCTGGAAACTTCATTTCATAATTGATTTCACCTTTTCTAGTGTCCTTGAGTGTGAACATATGCTGGAATTGCCGTAAAAGGGTGCATCTTAATTAATGATGCAAAACCAATTCATTTCAATAAATTTGTGCTTTGTAAGTATCCTAGGGGGTAGATAAGCCTACCAGGGGAAAAGTAAATCTTGGCCACAAGGGCGCGCAAATGGCCCATCCAAAACTGATGGATGGGCCATTTGCGCACCCTTGTGGCCAGGCTTTTTTTGGCCCTTGGTAGGCTTATCTACCCCCTAGGGAACATAAAATACCTTAATTTACTGAAATTGACTGAAATTACATACAGAACTTGAAATTACAAATTCACCAATCAAAACAATTTTCATATCACCAATTGAAACAATTTTCAAGATTCACAAATCACATTCAAAAGAATTTGCAAGATAGAGAGACAATTTCAAATATTTTTTATTACTTCCAAAACAGTGATTTTACATCATGTATCTGAGGAGTTCATAATTTTTTTGACCATTTCTTGGCGCCTATTTTGCGTGTAAGGCAACTCCCCAGTCAAGAGGGACTACGCTATGGCCTTTGGGTCAGTTGAGCCAATGGAAGCATGTATCCCTATCTAGGCAAGCACTTTACCACGAAAGCCAGTGCCAAACGCTGTGCATACAAGGGATCTACGCACTAGGAACACTTGATGCGTAGTTTGAGCAATGGTGCTCAAACACAAAAACTTACTCAAAGCTTTTAACGACCACGTCATAAAATCGTCTTGGGGAGTAAATTCATTATGGATAATGGCCACATCGCCAGGGGGGAGTTGTCCTAGGTAATGCGCAAGGGAAGCTTGAGGTCCAAAGCCCGTCCGCTTGCCACCCGTCCTTGCAGCAAAATCATCAACCTCCACGACATCCTTTCATAAACCGATGAAGGTTGAGAAAAAACACAATGAAGGATAAAATAGTAACATGAAAATTAGGATACAGTTTACCTCCTGCTCCTTGTCGTCCTCCTCCCTGTTTCCCTTTGCATCCAAGTCAATGCGGGCCTATGCACCACAGATATGAGCTTTGGATCACCAAATGGGAGGTTGCATAATGGCATAGACATCCTAGCAGCCTCAACCTTGGCTTGCGTGGCTTGGAATTCTTCATCATCCACGTGAAACTGCTCTGCTCCCAGGACCTCCGCACATACAACTGCAATAGTGTCAGCAACAGAGTCCCCTTCTGGCAAGAGCTTTCTTTTTAGGGCATCTGGCATATTGTCTAAGGGACATTTGGTGCTGTTTCATAGCACGCTCAAGCATTCATCCATGCACAGGCCAAATGCTTTCTCCAAATCATGCAGGAACACATACTCCTCCCCATCCACTAACACTGAGGAGAAGCGGTTGATTTCTACCTCTGAGATAGCCACATCTGTCAGTGGTAGTGGCATTGGAGTGTCACTAGGGCCAGCCGCAACTATGGATTTCTCAGACACTTCCTCAAGACCCCTAGGGTACTCGAGCCGGTGTGCCTTTCCTTCCGCTGCAGGGTTCATTGGGATAACCTGTTGCTCCTTGGTGTCCTTGATAAAGGACCCAACCTGAAGGTGTGGTAAGCGGAGCTCCTCCAAATCAGGCTCCTCGCTCACCAAGAAGATAAATTTTGCGAGCCAAGAAAGTTACTCCACCCCCAACTTGCGCTTCTTGAGTGCTGACACCCCTGGGCGATCACCTTTGTGTATATAGCGCAAAAGATCGCAAGGCACCCAGATCCCTACATGTGGGGGGATAGATACAGAATATTTTATGATGTGCTCCTCTATGAACGCAAAAATCTCGGCAAATGCATCCATGTGAAGGGCAATTGTGGCATCAAGGTCAGGAGAGGAGTAAAAAAGGTGTGGAGGTCCAACTTCCCTTTGTATTTGGTGTCCTCGAGGAAGAGGATGAAGCGTGACAAAGAGGTGGATGTGGCTGCAGATGCAGAGGCTGTGGAAGCATCCATCTCTAGCCTGGGGTGTAGATAGAGAGTGGAGGAGCTCAAGAGTTGCAAAAGTGAAAATAGTGAATGAGTTAGGTGGCCCCCCTTTTATAATGGACCCTTCTTTTAAGACATTAAAAAAAAGGCACTTTCACCAAAAAATGATTTCTCATTCCAATGCAAAAAATTATATTCAAAGGCATGATTTGTTTGTTGATTATAGCGGGGATCAGTTTGAAAATTGCAAGAGTTACAAAGTTATAAGATTGATAGCATAGTTCCATCCATCCCCCAGTCCTCCTCGACCTTCAATTTGTCTTCCATTCTCTTCCCAATCTGCGGACATTCATTACAATAAGCATCCAATGATCGACAAACCATGATGTATTGAAAATGTGGTGGAAGGATTCTCACCTTGTGAACTTGTAAACGAAATTGTGCTTGTTGAAGGGCCTCAAAACCCATAATAACCAAATGTTCTCGAACATTACTGAGAGTCCAATGCTTGTTCACTTGGACTGCCTCCAAAGCATCGTTGGGCATCTTCACTGCAATGTCAAAGCTTGCAATAGCACCGTCTACACTCTGTAAGGGAGTCCACACTCCAAGCTTGCATATCCAACGATGATAGTGAAATCGTATGTACAAGGAGGTACGGGATTTCAAATAGCGCATTCCAATACTTGAAGCTCCAACCTTACAACGGTACCGGTCCCCGTTGTGCATGCCCTCCACAAAACCCAAATCCTCTTCTAAAAGCCTTCCTAATTCCTCGTAATGCGCATCTTTACATTCAAGCATTGTGGTAGTCTCCACAAATCCAAACTCTGTAAAAATGTGCACAAAACAATGAATAGGAAAACACCAACTCAAGCCCACAGAACTAGAAGCTTTAGAGTATTTCAAAGAGTTTTGTGCTACCAACCACAAATCTGGCACCGGCCACTCCATACTTAATAAGGAAGTTACTTTGATGGGTTCAAGCGTTCCAAACGCTTGTGTAGAAGTAGGGACAATATAGGAGTGAGAATAGAAGAAAATCCTTCTTTGAACCAGTTTGGTTGGGCAAAGATGTGGGAACATTATTACTCCAATATCCGCATGTATAGCATTGAATGTGCCGGAGAGACTATGTAGTGGATGCTCCTCCACCAACGTGGATAGAAATATGACTATAAATGCATGACAAATCTTAAGTATGAATCCATAATAACATTACACTGTGATTTCACACCTAGCTTTGTATTCTCAAAACATGTACTTACAATGTGTTGGAAATCGATGGGTGGTTGTTGCAAATGCATGGTTGACATTGAGAAAACATATTGCACAATGGCCCTACGGTCCCCTTGTCTTTGCGGTTCTTGAAGCCAAGGAGCTTTCCTTTCCAATGAAGATCCAACTTTGCACCATTCCGCACACGATGAGGTCCAATAGCAGATGGTTGCATGTATACCCAAGCACCTTTGGTGAACTCTTGTGGCACCCACTCATCATCTACACCTCTAGTGTTCTAGCATGCAAGTTCTGGCATGCAACCATGCAAGTAGAGTTGGACATGGTTGAGCAAAGAAAACTAGGAGGAGGAGAAGGACCTTGCTTGTTGCTACAATGTAGGTGGGATAAAGTGATATGAGAAGGTGGTTAACCCTTGTGGCAATGGGAGGAGAAGGTGGATAACCCTTGCTTGGTGTGGCAATGGGAGGAGAAGGTGGATAACCTTTGCTTGGTGTGGCAATGGAAGGTGGTAGGGGAGGAGAGAGGAGCTTCCTTACTGCAGCAATGGAGATGCTGTAGAGAGAGAGAGTGTTGGAGTAGAGGATGAGTGTGATGGTTGCAACCAAGGAGGGGTTGGAAAAGGGGTTCTAGAGAGAGAAAATCACTTTTTGCCTAAGAACTACTTTTGGGGGAGCTCTGGATAGCAAAAAAAGTTTTTTCAAAAGTTTTTAAAAAAATTTGAATTTTAGGGTTTTTGGGTGCACGTTTTGACTTTTTGAGGTCAAAAAATGCTTTTTTGACCATAAAATAGTTTTAGAGGGGTTTTAAGAAGATGAAATTTGAGTTTTGAAAATTTTGACAATTTTCAACTTTTTGGGATTTTTTCAAAACCAGATCAAAAGGGAGGGAAGTTGGACGTTCCATATGGCCCACACCCCCCCGACCCCACCTTCTCACTAGGTAAGAGCCCATTTAAGAAGTGTAAGACTACTTTGTCCCTCTACATTTTTGAGGGCATAGAGTGTGTCCACCACCCTCTTCTCATTGGCTGGGCCTCTAATTAACCTTAATCCCAAAGGGCCCCTAGAGGGTTCATATTTTTCCTAATTAGGAGTTTCACACGTTCGAAAAGATGAGGTAAGAACGATGGGACTTAGCTAGACCACCATAAAAGAACCCTCGGTGTACGATTGATTTAGTACACTAAAAGTGCGGATTTTTATTCATATAAGCTCACCCCTAGCTTCGCCAACAATGGCACCGTCATTGATGTGGAAATTTGAGTCATTGTTTACCCAGTTTTGACCATTTGTTTAGCCAAACAATTATCATTTTTGACACAAAGATACTCGTTATTAACCTTAAAAGTGCCCAATAAGTGGGCAAAATACCTAAATTAGTGAACTTTTGTTTCCAAATCCCCTTTTTCATTTTAAACTTCATTTTGTTTCTTTTTAAGACGCCTGGATATGTTTTCCACAATCACATGTTCTACCTGCTATTTTTGGATATTGTTTCGCGCGAATCAACCTTTTTAGATGAGACAAGCGATTGACCTCGTTGCATTAGGTCCATCAACATTTCCAAAGCATAATACAAATCATTTACATTAGAAACCACTTATGGCACTACATTCAAGGCCAACCCTCCCCGTTAACACTAGGTTGGTAACCTAATAGGACATAAAAGTGTCCTTTCAGGGTTTTGAAAAAAACCTCCAAAACCATAGTAGATCCACTCATTTTGTAAAATCCTTTCATGAGGTTATAGTTCAAGGCCTACTAAACATGGAAAAAATAAGAAACTTGTAAAATTTCTCATCTTTTGGTCACACCAAGCCTCCAAAGTTGATGGACCAGTGAATTTTCATCAAAACAGTCATTTCTTACGTTTTGTTGCATAAAAATAAGATTAGGGATTTTTGTAGGACTTGAGATAAATTCCCTAGTTAACTTCAATGGGTTGGTGATGAGAACATATAATTGCTTCTCACTCACTATTTTTTGTTTTGCCAAAAGAAATAGGTACAAAAAAGTTGAATTTTTACCATTCTGCAAACCTATCATCAAAGTTTCTATAGCCACGTTCAATACAAATAATATATGCATGTTTTCTTAGTTCCCTATTGTCCTTTATGTTCATAAGGAGCCATGGAGCATGTCAAAAGAATAATACATCTCTTACCAAGGGGAATCTTGGGGACAAAGATGAAGTGTTAAATATAGCAAACATGAGCAAACATGAAAAAACTGGGTTGAACATTATGAGTTGTAGAATCCCATAGAAACTATTCAATATCTAGCCAAATTTGATCCTTATGACTAGATATGGTTACTACCTACAAAATGCATGTAGTTGTCAGAAGAAACTAACAATATTGAAAAAGCTCTACTTGATATACTAGAATGTTTCGTTTTCTTCCATAATTGAAAAAATCAACCATCGTTGTGTACTATGCAAAATAGGGTATTAGGTGCCCCAAAACTCAAGTAATGTTAGCTGTATGTTACAATATGCGACATAGAAAATCAAAAATGAATTTGGATATCATGAAATCCACCAAAAAAATCATAGAAGAGCTAAAATTGGCTAAAAAACAAGATTTGATAATTTTTGTAGTTTGGTCATAACTTACAACTTTAATAGTTATATCTCCCTAGAAGCAGCAGGACATGTTAAGGACTACTGAAGATAGTTCTCTAGCAGTATAGACCTCACAAACATGAATTCTAGAGTGGTATAGTTGCAAAAAGTTGAAAAAAGCCAAAAACAGGACCCGTTTTTTCACACAGTTTAGGTTGTGAAATGTTGTGCAAGGACAATGTTAAAGATGGAATTGATATTCCAAAAAAATGTCGAGTTTTTTTCAGCTCATGAGACAACTTTCTAGATAGATAGCACCTCAAAATCCATTTTGAAACTCTTGACATAATTCAAGGAAAATGGTCACTTCACAGGACATAAAAGTGTCCCATTACCAACCTAGTGTTAAGGTATGTACGAAACAACAATCATTCTCACACATGACATACTATGTACAAGATGGCAATTGCTCCCATCGATCCCAAAGGTATAGAAAGTTTTTTTTTTTTGAAAAATTACATTATATACGTTCAAAAATATGTGAAGAAGTTTGCAAGACAAGTGGGAATGTCCCTTACCTCTTGTCGTGAGAGATAGCAGCTTGGCAAATGAGAAACACACCTATTTAAAAAAAAAAACAAAGAAAAATAATTAAACTTGATTCATGGAAGCTATAATCTTAAATGAACACAAGATCGAAACAAAACTCAATTTTCTTTCAACCAGCTAGGTAGCCTTCTACCCAATAACATAAGTACCCAATAACATAGCCTTGTACCCAATAACATAAGTACACTACCAATTTGCCAATCAAAAAACAAGAGAGTATTCTTTTAATTCACCATCAACGCAAAACCATGGAAGCTTAAGAACTTCCACACACATTTTTTTCTTACCTTTTGTGGATATTAAATCCTAATTAGGATCCTCACATGCTCAAAAATAGGAGACAAGCAGGATGGGACTGCACTAGACCACCATAGAAGAACCCTCTGTTTATGATTGATTAGTGCACTAAAAGTGCAAGTTTGTGCTCATATAAGCTCACACCCCCAACTTGAGCAAGGATGGAACCATCATTGATGTGGCATTTTTAGCCATTTTGACCCATTTTTTGCACTTTTTTCGCCAAATGTTGGTCATTATATCCCTAAAGTCCTCATTTTTAACCTGAAAAATATCAAATGAGTTGGGAATAATCTCTAAATCTATGGAAAAATTCCCCACATTCGAATTTTCATACGACTTGCTATGTTTGGATACTTTACTTGTATCAAACTTTCTAATTGAGATGAGTGTCTGACCACATTGCATTAGGTCCATCAACATTCCCAAATCATATTAGGGATTGTTTACACTAGGAAAGCACTTAATGGTGTTACATCTAGGGCACTAAACACTTGTTAAGATATGTACACAGCAACAACCATTCCCACGCATGGCACACTATGTACATAATCAAAATTGTTCCCATTGATCCAAAAGGAATATAAAGTGAGTTTTTAAGACATTTTCCAATTATATGCATGCCACGCCATGACATCCATCCCCACTAAACTTACACATCCGTTGGCATATGCCACTGTAACAATATTCCAATATCAATTTTCATGTTCAGAGATTGCATCTTCATTTTTTTCCTCAGTTTCCAAAATATGAGTAACTTCCTCTTGTTCATTATCTTGTGCATCAAAGGCATTAGTTTATCCTCTTCTCTTGAACAACTTAATCCTTTTTCCCACAATTGGATTCAAAGCAAGAAGGTTTCACCTAATCATTCCATCTTCCCAATGTAGTTCAGTACATGTTGGAATCACATCCTCAATTGGCATTACAGGCTTTTGACCATACATAATTTTAGCAGGAATGTAATTACTCACTAAGCTATGTGTAGTATGGTCAGTATGTAAGGTAGCACGCTTTTGACCATACATCATTCTAGTAGGCATGTAATCACTCACTAAGCTATGTGTAATATGGTCAGTCCATAAGGCATAAGGGTCTTGGACATTCACAAACCTTTCCCTTGCATGTCTTAGTCAAATCTTTAATGATAGGAGGATGTCCTCTTTCAACTTAGCTACTATCTTCAGGATTATAAGCACTGATAAGAGCAAGCTAGATACCCATCCATTAAAATAACTCTCTCACTTCATCAGCATCCAATTATTCCCTATTAACAACTATTTTTCCAACACATCCATAACAACAAATAATGTCTTCCAAGAGAAACTTGCATAACCCTTCAATGCTCTTTAATATTCTCAAAGCACAAACATCTACTTGGTTGGACAAGTCCTCTCTTGCAAGCATAATGTAACACATTTTCCACATACTAGAAGGCATAGTAAGAGGAGCTACCACCCGTTTGTCATGTATAGCCAATGTCTAGGTAGGGTAATAGGAAGAAAGGGCCTTCCATTAATTAGGACCACTCTAGAACATGCAAACTTGTTTCTCGAGAAGGAGTTTTATCCAACTAGTCACCTTCATTTGAGACCCCACTTTCTCTATCATACCATACATTAAGTCCTCATTAACCACATCAATTGAGAGGCTATGACAAACTCTAACAGCAATTCTCAAATTCAATACAAACTCTCAAATTGACAGGCTATGACAAACTCTCTAACAGCAATTCTCAAATTCTCAATTCTCAATTCTCAAACTCTAACAGATCAACACAAACTCAATTCTCTTTCATCAAACTAAGTACAAGTACAATGCCAATTTTCCAAGCAAAAAACCATAGAGTATTTCTTCGATTCACCATAAACGCACATCCATGGAAGCTTAAGGACTTTCACACATACTTTAATTCATCTTCTTTATGATATTAAACCCCTAATTAGGAGCCTCACATGCTCAAAAATATGAACGATGGGACTTTACTAGACCACCATAAAAGGACCCTCAGTGTACGATCGATTTAATACAGTTAAAGTGGAGGTTTTTGTTCATATAAGCTCACCCTTAGCTTGGCCAACAATGGCATCATCATTGATGTGGCATTTTGGGTTATTTTCTACCCATTTTTTTTCATTTTTTTAGCAAAAAAGTTGTAATTTTTGACCCAAGAATACCCGTTTTTAACATTAAAAATGCCATATGAGTTGGGAAAATACCTAGATTAGTGATTTTTTTCCCAAATCCCCTTTTTCATTTAAAACTTCATTTTGTTTCTTTTTATGGAATCTGGATATGTTTTCCACAGTCACATGTCTACATGCTATTTTTGGATATTTTTTTTGCTCGAATCGACCTTTTTAGACGAGACAAGTGATTGACCACGTTGCAGTAGGTCGATCAACATTTCCAAATCATAATACGGATCATTTACATTAGAAACCACTTATGGCACTACATTCAGGGCCACAACTCCCGGTCAAGGTATGTACACAACAACAATCATTCCCACACATTAGAGACCACTTATGGCACTACATTCAGGGCCAAAACTCCCCGTTAAGGTATGTACACAACAACAATTATTCCCACACATGACATACTATGTACAATATGGCAACTGCTCCCATTGATCCGAAAGGTATAGAAAGTTATTTTTAAAAATATTTTCACATTATATATGTCTAGAAATATGTTAAGAAGTTTGCAAGACAAGTGGGAATGTCCTTGACCTCTTGTTGTGAGAGTTTGTAGCTTGGCAGATGAGAAACACACCTAATTTAAGAAGAAAAACAAAGAAAAATAATTAAACTTCATTCATGGAAGCTCTAATTTTAAATGAACACAAGATCAACACAAAACTCAATTTTCTTTCAACCAGCTAGATAGCCTTGTGCCCAATAACATAAATACACTACTAATTTTCCAATCAAAAACCAAGAGAGTACTCCTTCAGTTCACCATCAACGGACAACCATGGAAGCTTAAGAAGTTAAAAACACATTTTTTACTCACCTTTTTGTGGTTATTAAACCCTAATTAGGAGCCTCAAATGCTTGAAAATAGACGAGATGTGGGATGGGACTGCACTAGACCACCATAGAAGAACCCTCTGTTTATAATTGATTAGTGCACTAAAATTGCAAGTTTATGTTCATATAAGACCATCGGCCCTAGTTTGGACAAGGATGGAACCATCATTGATGTGGAAATTTGAGCCATTTTGACCCATTTCTGTGCGTTTTTGATCAATTTTTGGTCATTTTGACCCGAAAGTGTTCATTTTTAATGTAATCTTAAAGAGTCTCCCTGCCCCATTTGAGTCACCTCCCTGAGTATTGACATTATGTTAGTACCAAGAAGCTATGTTGCAGACGTCCGTTGTGGCGACCCGCTAACAAGATATGTACACAACAACAACCATTCCCATGCATCGCACACTATGTACATAATCAAAATTGCTCGCATTGATCCAAAAGGCATAGAAAGTGAGTTTTAAAGAGATTTTCACATTATATGCATGTCATGCCATGACATGCACTTTCACTAAACTTGCACATCCACTAGCATATGCCACTATAACAATATTTGTAACATTTAATGGTCTAGTAACTTGTGTGTAGCGAAAAATAGCATGAACATAGTGAGCATTTCATTAGAATAGCTTCCTAATGAGAATAACAAGAGTGCTTGGGTGGAGAGATCAACAAAAGGCATAACACCTAGTTAGATAGCATGAGCAATACTTCAAAAGAGAGAGAAATTAAGCAATTGACAACAGTTGAGGACCGGATTTGCATGGAGCCGGTCCCCCCTCCAAAAGGCTTTGTATTATGGTTTCTCCCATCAAGAGAGACATTTTACAATACAATTCTTTGTGTTCCTTCAATACTAGCTAGTGAAATAAAGATGGAAACTTCATGCACTAAGCAAAACACTAATCAAATACAACATCAATTCCCTCACGGTCTCAGACCCGAGACCTCACACACCTTCGAAGATGGTGAGAGCTAGCGGGGTATGAGAGTAGATTGAGAGAAAGAAGGAGTATTCTTACGAGAAAGATGTACATCTCCTCACATAATCACTCATTTTAGCATAGCCTAGCTTAGTAATTGGCATTGTAGAGGAGACGAGCATGTAGTGAAGCTTGGCTCTGGTTGGATTTGCATCACAAATCCAAGAGTTGTTGGTGTAGGCATGCCTTCTAACAAGCTTGGAGTAGGTGGTAAGCTTTCCATTAAAGCTTGAGAAGGAGAGAGAGTCTTCTTTGCTTCACCCATGAGATTGTGTGAGTGTGTGTGTGATAATGGCTTGCAAAAATCATCCCCCTCTCTCTCTTGGTCGACCCCCCTTGTTAAATGCTCATGCTACAGCCCTATTGAACCTCCCTAGGCCTAGACAATGGAAATTAAGCAGCATAAGTGATAGCCTTCTGACATGTGTCCTCCTTTTCCCTTTTATGAGAGATTTACGTAATTAATAAATGCAACTAAACTCTCATTGGATCGCTTTGCCTCCTGGCCAATAGGAATCAGGCAAGCCATTGGGCTGTTGAATGCTCATTGGTCCCCT
Organism: Adiantum capillus-veneris; assembly: GCF_014529385.1. Lineage (NCBI taxonomy): Eukaryota > Viridiplantae > Streptophyta > Polypodiopsida > Polypodiales > Pteridaceae > Adiantum > Adiantum capillus-veneris. The sequence goes on along the minus strand of NC_140938.1, from coordinate 114,287,208 downwards.
TGGGAGACTATCCAATAGTTTTCTAGAGAGATTAATTCTTATTGGTTCTTTTATTAAGTGTTTTTAAATTAATTAAACTAGATTTACTCTAGCCTAATTCTCGTTGATCCATCTCCATGGCCATCCAATAGGGTTTGAGTACACCTTTCTGGGCATCTGGCCTATAGAGCTGACATGTGTCCCTCTTTCCCCTTGTGTACAAATGAATCTTGTGAGTGTGTGTGCGTATTTCTCTCTCATCCCCTACTTCTTGGGCTCACCCCCTCCTATGTAGGTCTTGACAAAGTCTTTTTGGCACACACTCAAAGCATCCAATTCCCCTAATGTTTGACCTTTGGAAACAACCTTGGAATTTTGGAAGTCTTAATGGGCTGAACCTTAGGGTCTTTTGAGCCCATTGTTGCACATAGCTCTTTTGCAGATGGCCCCCCCTTTGGATCCCTATTTTCTCTCCTTTGGATCCCTACTGTGGCCAGTCTACTAGCTTAACCAATATTTTAGATTTTTCTCCCCTGGCACTTCCCCATATTAAATGATCAATTTAACATGAGAAAATCATTTAGGAGAATTAGATATTGATTATTATGATATTAACTCTTCCTTCAAATTATAGTCGTCCTCAACTATGGGGTAGAGAAGATAAAGGATATTCATTAGTCCCTACGTTACCCTACGAGATAGTTCTAGAATTAGATATTGATTATTATGATATTGACTCTCGCTTCAAATCATAGTCGTCCTCGACTATGGGGTAGAGAAGATAAAGGATATTCATTAGTCCCTACGTTACCCAACGAGATAGTTCCAGAATGGATGACTAGTTCACTTTTCTCTTGAGAGACTAAGCTGCCGCAAGCATGTCTGCACATTAGTCCTATCAGTCTTCCATAGTAGAGTGACAAGATCTACTTGGTGTTCGGGAGACGTCGTCTCCGCAAACTTGATCTAAGCATGCATACTACATTTTTGTGCACAATAAAGAAAAAGAGAGTCTTATAAGACAAAAACTTGTTCATTTTAAACATTTGTACATTTGCTTACTCTAGGGAAGTGTTGTAAGCATTGACAAGGTTTAGGTTATCCTTTAATTGTATGCCCTGCATCCATCTAGCATCTTCAAAAGGATAATTCTTAAACTTAATAAGATATCGTCGGATAGTCTTACCACCTCTTAGTACCTTGTCTTCATGTCGGAGAATGGACTCGGGCTGCACTCGGGCTGCAACACCTCTTCTTGGTCCTCGATCTCCGGTGGGTCTTCAATAGTTGGTTCTTGAGGTGGCTCTCCTTTGTAAGGCTTTAATAGGCTCACATGGAAAGCATTGTGTATGAGCCAATGGCTGGGCAACTTGAGTTGATAGGACATTTCATTGATTGGCCTAAGAATTTGGAAGGGACCATAGTACCTTTTTGCTAACTTAGCATAGTAATTTTGGTGTCCCATAGGATTCTTGCATGTCATGTGCCTTAATCGAGCCTTGGGAAATTTGAGTAAGACCCAATCATTTGCTTTAAAGGCTTGGGCTCTTCTGTGCTTGTCAGTAGTAGCCTTTTGCATTTGCCGTGAGATAGAGATAGCATCCTTAATCTTTTGGAAAGATTCTTGTAGGTCTCGGCTATACTCATCTACAACGAAGATCTTCCCGTGTACCCTAAGTAGCAAGGGACTTTTTGATCTTTCCTCAATTACCTCAAAAAGGTTCTTTTCTCGTGGAAGTATATACAGTGTTATTGTAGGCATAGTCCACTAAGGGTAAGTACTTCTCCCATTGGAATCTTTGATCTACTTCCATTACATAGGCTTTTAGTAGATAGAGAGTTGTTAGGTTAGTTATTTCACTTTGGCCATCAGTTTGCAGGTGATAGGCCGAAGAGAAGTTTAGCTAGTCCACATGGACATTCTAGGAAAAAATTACTAGTCATTCTAGGATCTCTATCCAACACTATGGACATTGGCAAGCCATGGTACTTGAAGATTTGTGAAATGAAGAGGGTTGTCATTTGATGTGATTTGATAGTCTTTTTGACAGGTATAAAATGAGCTTGTTTATTGATACTTGTCTACTATCGTACATATTTCTGTATTCCCATGGATAGACTTAGGCAATCCAATGATATGCTCTCCCATGGTGAATTAGGGATTGGCAAAGGTTGAAGCCATCCAAGTTTCTTCCCTCTATCAAACTTCGTCTTTTGGCACACCACACATTTAGAAACATACTCTTGTATGTTTGTTTTCATGGTAGGCCAATAGAAATATGTTTCAATCCCCTTTAGGCTAGACTAAATCCCTCTATGCCCTCCAAAAGGAGGAGCACGAGACATACATTGATTTCTCACGTAGTGAGCTAGTAGCGGATAGTCTATTGCCGTAGAAAAGATAACCATCTTGTAAAGTAAATTGTTCCTCTTTCTTCCCTAGTGCATGGGCGGAAATCACATCTCTATATCGGGATCAATAGCATACTCATCTATCATAGAAGATAGATCATTGTGAGTTGCTATGAAACCACATTCACTCTCGGCCATCTTGAGAGTGCATCGGCTACTTGATTATGCTTGCCAGCAATGTGAGCAATATGAAAATGAAATTGCAAAAGGAAATTTTCCACCTCATTTGTTTGTCGGAGAGCTTGGTCTGCGTCATGAAGTACTTAAGACTTTGGTGATCCATTCGCAAAATGAAAGGAGTCCCCAATAAATAGTGCTTCCATGAGTCTAAGGCATGAAGAAGTGCAAGGAGTTCCTTTTCATATATGCCTAGAGCTTTCTCAACAGGGTCAAGGCTTCGACTTTCATAGCCTATGGCATGCCCTTCTTGAAGCAAAATAGCCCCAAGGCAATCCCCACAAGCATCAGATTGGACCTCAAATGGCTTTGAGGGACCCGGTAGTGTAGGCACAGGTTGAGAGATAAGCTTTTTTGTAAGCTTTTTGAAAGCATTCTTCTCCTTGGAAGACCATGTGTACCTAAAGTTTTTCTTTGTTAGGTCATGTAATGGTCCTGCTATTAGTGAGAACTTTTCTATGAAGCGCCTATAGTATGCACACATACCTATAAAGCTTTTTAATTCATGAAGATTTCTTGGTTTAGGCCATCCTTTTATTACCTCTAGCTTTGATGGATACATTTGGATTCCATCTTGAGAGATAATGTGACATAAATACTGAATCTCTTGTAAGAAAAAATCACTTTTCTTTCGATTAACATAAATTTTATACTCTCTTAGAACTTGAAATATTACCTGGAGGTGTTTCTTGTGTTTGTCTAATGAATTAGAATAGATGATGATATCATCAAAGAACACTCCAATAAAGGTTTGGTGAAGCCTGAATAGCTTCTCCATCAAGCGGTTGAATGTGGCTGGTGCATTGCTCAAGACAAAAGGCATGACAATGTATTCGTAAAGACCAAACGTAGTGCGAAATGTGGTCTTTAGAATGTCTTCACTACAAGCCATGCTTAACATTAGCGACGCTCATACTGCGATGCTCAAACATGAAAATGCACGGCGTCGCTATATGCGTCGCTATGTTAAAAGTAACATAGCGACGCTCATAGAGACGCATATAGCGACGCCAACATGGCTAAGAAAATAACCGAGAGCGTCCGAAAACTTAGATCTCAGATCTGAGTTTTTGACGCGCGCTCAAAGCAAGCTAGGTAACGCTCTCCCTCTCTCTCTCTCTCTCTTTCTTCTCCACACACACACACAAACGAGGAGAGGAAGGAGAGCTAGGTATGCTTCTTCCCTCTCCTCACTCTCATGTTCCCTTCCCCTCTTTCTCTCTCCTTCTCTCTCTCTCTCTCTCTCTCTCTCTCTCACACACACACACACACACACACACACACACAAGAAGAGGAAGGAGAGCCAGTTATGCTCCTTCCCTCTCCTCACTCTCATGGTCCCTTCCGCTCTTTCTCTCTCCCTCTCTTTCACTCACACACACACACACACACATTGTGTTTTTGAGAGAGAGAGAGAGAGAGAGAGAGAGAGAGAGAGAGAGAGAGCACAAGCATAAACAAAAAATGCACACACACATGCATACACAAAGAAAGCACACACACATTGAGAGAGGAAAAGAGAGAGAGCATGCATAAACCAAAAATGCGCGCACACATGCGGAATCAAAGAAAGCACACACACATTAAGAGAGGAAAAGAGAGAGAGAGCATGCATAAACCAAAAAAGAGCACACACACATGCATAATCAAAGAATGCACACACATTGAGAGAGGAAAATAGAGAAAGAGAGAGATATATATAAAACAAAGAGAGAGAGAGAGAGAGAGAGAGAGAGAGAGAGAGAGAGAGAGAGAGAGAGAGAGAGAAAAGAAGAAGAAGAAGAGAGTTTTCACATCGTAGGAAAGTATCCCAAGAGACCTTTAAGATCTAGTCGATAGGAGTTGAACTCAAGACATGTTATTCATAAGGAAAATGTCATAACCAATCTATCACACTTCGGTGATAGAATAGTTATACCATTTTTCTCCTTATTTTATTGGCGTGCACACACACTCGAGAAGAAGAGAGTTTAATTTAACGTCGTAGGAAACTAATTAAAGAGACCTAAAAATCTAGCCGACGAGGAGTTGAAACCAAGACTTGTTATTCAAGAGGAAAATGGCATAACCAATCTACCACACTTGAGTGATAGAAAGGTTATACCATTTTTCTCTTTTTATTGGCACACACACACACACACCCACACACACACACACACACACACACACACAAGAAGAAGAGAGTTTTAACGCCGTAGGAAACTACCTTAAAAGACGTTAAAGATTAATTAGGGTTTTAGTAGACTTACGTTAAATTAGATTTAGGTTTATTTAAATTAAATTAGATTAGATTTAGGTTCATTTTTAGTTAGATTTACGTTTGATTAGATTTAGGTTTATTTACGTTAGATTTAGATTTACGTTATATTAGATTAGATTTAGGTTTATATATGTTATATTAAATTAGATTTAGGTTGTTTAATTAAGGTTAGAAGAAATGGCGAAGAAATCGTTTAAGATAAGGTTAGAAGAAATGGCGAGAAAATTTCTTGCGCTCACAGCCTCGACAGTCCATGCGGACCAGCAATTCCACCTGCATGTTCGACTGTTGCTACCATACAATAAGCCGTCATGTTTAGCTAATGGAAGAGCAAATTGAGCATACATAGAAATTAGTAATGCAAGATGACGATTCCAAGGGTCACACACACACACACACACACACCACATCCCGTCAAATCTAGAATAAGAATTAAGTGCCTTGAGCAGACATCACCTACATTGCAAGAATGACATACCTGCATGCTACAAGAAAAGATCTACTATGAAAAGATGTTAAGATGATGTGAAATGCTACAGCTAGAGAAATGGCAAAGGGGTTTTGTCCACTACATGCAATATCATGTAGACGTGGGTGTATAGATTTCTTGTACCCACAAATAAAGGCATTAACCAATAAAGACGAGATTATAACCCGGTGGTTCTAATGTCCGTGCACCTCTAGACCGAGGTGTGCGGGGATTGGACATGACTAGAGAATGTGAGGTAGTTTACAGTGTGAACAGAGAGAGAGAGAGAGAGATAAAACACGAAAAATGCCAATAGAAGATTAAATTTGTTGTCGAGGTTATAAGATTTTTGCCCTCATTATGAGTAGTGACGAGGATGTGGGGCCGTCCAGTCGAAACACCTATCTCTCAACGAGGATCTTATGTCCTTGTAACCATTGCAAGCTGTTAAGGCGGTTACGCAGCTAGCGGAAGCTAAATAGCGAGAACTCAACCAACAGCAGAATTTGTCAGACGAGGACGGAGCTTGACCTGCAGGCGCATGGAAACAACTAGGTGGGTGTCAAATCACCTACTCGACCTTCTAATGACGATCACTACTAAGGAAATCAAATCTAAGTTCTAAAATATACGAGTGACTGAAATCCGTACTACGAACGAATGCTATACGAAACAGGATCTAGAATCATTGAATCGATCTCAAACTCAAGGGGAAGTCTATACATTAGGTAAGAACAACACCCTAAAGACTTGAACTGCAAAATCAATCTATAACCACCCCGTGCGGTAAACGCGTATGAAGACAGGCCAAAAAATATAGGTGATCGAAACTTGACCTCGAAGATACTAATGTGTAGCTCTACTCGTTGTGGTTCTATAGATATGCTGCACGCTCTATTCCGACACACGAGTTGGAAGAAAACTCACACCGAAGCTCATAGGAACTTACCACACATAGAAGCCGATAGCGCGCACTCTTGGTATCAGTGCGTAGCTCTCGCCGTTGCTAACATAATCGCGGTGTCGCTTCTCCAATGGCGGCTCCGTAGCTCGCGTAGCAAGTAGATAAGACTCTCTCTCTCTCTCTCAGACACAGTCACGACGCTCAAAAACTCACTTTGATTAATAAACTGAATCCCCCTTTAGGTTACAAAACTTTGGCTTATATACCTCAGCCTTGGAGGTGAGAACATCTCTAACTAATTACATCAGCAAGTGAAATTACTTCGGGATTACAAGCTGGAAACTCAATTGAGTCCCATTACTTAATGAATGGCTCAATTCAAAATCAATGTCGGAAAGACATTTATTACAATCAATGGTTACAAAAATGATGAGTGTGAGCAAAAATGTGGGTGTGATCCTCTGCTGGCTCAACACTCCCCCCCTCCACGTTCATGTCTTCCCTGACATGACTTTTATGCTTGGTCAATAAAGACCTGTCGTCTTGAGCATCTGCAAATGTGATTCGTATCGTAGGTTGCCGATGGTCAAGGTTGGGCCGAATATTTTGCTTTCGTGGGTGAAAAAGCCGGTGTAGAAAGCTTCTTCGAATGTTTGCATGTGGAAGCTAGGAAAAAACATAATCCTCTGGTATATGAGGTGCAACACTTTTGGAGAAGGCTGCAATGAAAGATCATACATCATATCAGTCACTGTGTCGGTCGTCGATAGTAGACTCGAGGTCGTGGCTTTATCTGGCGCGAACACTTCAATGCAAGCTAAGAGAGTCCTGCAAATTTTCTTGAGCATCTGACACGAAAGGTCAGGAGAGCTAGTAAAGAGCTTGATGGTGCCCGTTAGGGTTTTCACCATGTAGGCTTTACCTATTCTCTCTCCTGCCTTTGGTCCTGGCATCCTGGGGTAATTAAGCCAATTTGGCTTCTTTTCTGCAATCCTGCCATGCTCTTTCCAGCTTCTGACTCTTGGCACCGGGCAGAAGGTTGCATCCTCCCAAATCTCCTTTGGTGCCTCTACCAAGTAGATGAGGTAGGCTGGGTATTTGTTCAGCCAACCTTTCCTCCATCTAGGCTGCGAATCTACAATCTTCTTTGATTGTTCCTCTTTTGTGATATCACCTTCGTAAAGAGCGACATACTGCTCCTCCTCTATTCTCTTTTTCGTTTTTATCACTTCAAACTTCATCAAAGGGAAAGGCAGGCTGGGTTGCATCCACTCTTCATGGAGCACTTTTGTGTCTAATCCCTGAAGTCTAATGGAGATTAGGAGTCTCCTCTCCCATTCCATTTCCGCCTTGGTACTCTCCTCTGTTGACTTTGCTATTTGGTCATGGAGCCTTTGTTCTTCTTCTTCAGAGATTCCTGAAGTCGAGGACACCTCGTGAACTGGGGCTGGATCTTCAATTGTGGTTGCCTCTCCAGTTTCTGGTAGCTCTATGGCTGCTCCACCTGATTCTTCTTGTGGTGTCTCTGTCTCTCTTCTTTGTTGCTCTTGTAGATCTTGGAGCTGTTTGCGGAGGGTCTCATTCTCTGTTCTTAGTGTTTGATTTTCTAAAGTGAGCCTCTTCTCTGCTGCCAATGATCCCTCCTCAATGTGCAACCTTTGCACTTGCTCTAATCTTAGCTCTCTTTGTAAGCTTCGGACCTGGTCTTCCAGAGCTGGTACAAGAGCTCCCTCTTGTTCGGTTCCTGCTCTGCTAGCTCTAGGGGTAGTCCTGAGTCTAGTGATTGTTCTTTCTTGGAGGTCGACTCTTTCCCTTAGCTCAATGAGCTCATCTTTAGCCGCCTCCAAGTCGTCTTCCATCCGCTCCCTTGCTTCCTGTGCACTTGTTACTTCTCTTGAAGCCTCGGCTAGCTGGAGTATCAAGCCGTCTCTCTCGTTTTCCACGTCGTAGAGTGATGCTTTATGACTTTCAGATTCAGTCATAGCATCCTCTAATTTCCTCTGCAACTCGGCTTCCCTTTGTTTGGCTGTCTCAATCTCCACTTCCTTTGCCTTGGATCTTTCTTTGATCTTGTTGAACAGTTCATGCACCATGTGCATGTCTTTTTCATCTTCATCTATCAACTCTAAAACGTTTTCTGCCACCACCTCCACTGGCTTCGGCTCTTCTAGTACATTCTGCTCGTCCAGTTTCTTTTCACTCTCTTTTGTACTCTTTATTTTTTCCTCTGTCCCTCTCCGATCATCTTGTTTTTGTAGGTGGATCCCATAGACTGCCTCAAGGGCCTCTTCTTCAGTGTACCCTATCGCTACCAGATCCTCATAATCGTTTTTCTTTTGCTGAATTGGATCTATCTCCTTTTCCTTGGTCCCGGTCTCCGTCTTTTCCATACCAGCTGTGTCCATCTCTATTGTGGTCTCTTCCACAATGATTTTCGTCTTCTTCGGGCTTGGTACATCAGTAAAGGAGGGCTGATTGTCCTCAGTCATCTTGGCTTTCCCTTTGTTTGCTTGCCCGTCTTTCTCTTGAGGTTCAGTAGACGCATCTACTTTCTTCTTTCCCTTGTCATCCTTTTTCAGCTCAGTTTTTAAAAGATGTACTTCCTCTTCAATGTATGGCTCGACAGGTTGCTACTCCAGTATAGCCTCTGACTCCTCATAAGCTCTAATATATTGATCATATTGATCAACATGTGGCCTGGCTGAGCTAGTTCCGACTTTAGTGGGGTCTGGAACCCACTTTTCTTCAAAGTCCCCCTTTAGAGCTCTTTCCGCTCTAAACTGCTCCACCAGTCTTTCCATTCTTGCCGCTTTCTGACTTTTGGTTTGCTTGGGAGCAACCTTCTTCTTTGATTTCTTCATAAGCGGCTCATCCACATCCTCTTCAGGTTCTGAAACTATTTCTAGTTTCCTGCGTGCTCTTGTGGACGCCCTCTTGGATACTTCAGGCTGTTCTTCCTTCTCATCGGCTTCTCTGAGCCACTCATTCTGGGAGGGAACCTTTGGCCATTGATCTCTGGCTCCAATAGCTTCATAAGCTATTCTTGTCAGAACTTCAGCTCCTCCTATATACTTTGGCTTCTTGTTGTGCATGGCAATTACTTGCTCGTGGATGTGCTGAGCGTAATTCACCTGTTTTGGCATATTGCTCTTCAATGCCCATGTGATGGTAGTTGCAATGGCATGGGGTGGTGTCGTATACTTTTGCGGTCTTTTACTGCAAATATGGAGAAACTGGTTGTACAGTCGGCAAAGGGTTGCCGCTCTTTGGTCTGACATATCTCCATAGGTTGCATTCTGTTTCTTGGACCCATAAACCTCTATAGTCTCCCTTCTTTCCCTGACAAAGCTCCCTTTGTTGTGCAGCTTCAATGCATCTGCAATGAGCTGTGGAGTGATCTGTACCTCTACTTTCTCTCCATCTATTGTTGTCAATGTGGCTTTCCCATCCTTCTGAATGGAGGTTGCCAACTCATACACTCTTCTTGTATCTACACCTGATGGTCTCGAGGTGAAGAATCTGTGCAAGTCTGCCCTTTCCAGGTACCTGCTGATGTTCTCTGACCTGCTATAATCCACCAATTCTTGTGGGATCATCGGTATATCCACCGCTTGCCCTTGAGGATCTCTGAAAGTCCCCTGGTAAATCTTTATTCCCTCTTGTTCCAGTACTGCTTCCTCCACCCAAGTTTTGGTTAGCTTGAGGGTTTCTGCTGGAATGTCAAAGGGTTCTGCTTCTGCAAGAGCATCTTTGATTGTCGGTCTTTTTCTCTTTGTTGCTGATGACTTGGCGGAATCCATGGATCCTGTAACTCCAATTTCAGAAGTTAGCGTCTTTTTAGTACTGAAAAATATGCAAATTGGGCTCAAAATCATGCTGGAGACATCATACGCGTATGATGTCTTTTGTGTCAAAATGACTTCATATTGGTTGTGCTTGTAGCTGATAGTGTATACATGAGTATCATATGCTTGGATTTGAGTTTGCATCCCAATTGGTCAAGTTTTGGCAAGTTTAGTCCAGTTCCGGCTCTTGGCAAATTTTTGAAAGGGATTTGGATTTTATGATCCAAATTGGATAAAACTTGGTGGTTCACTTTCAAATGGCATGTAGATCACTTCTGTTTGGTGGTTGAAGCCCTGAGGTGGCAAAATCACATAGTGAGACATCATACGCGTATGATGTCTTTAGTGTATTTTTGGACCAAATTTCTCTATAAGCTTGGATTTGGCTTTAGATAGGCTTATTCAGTGGATTTATGAAGTTTGGATAGATTTTGGGCTAAAAATGGCTCTGGAGACATCATACGCGTATGATGTCTTTTTCATCAATTTTGCATGGGATTGGTTCTGTGGACTCCCCATGTACTAGTGAAGGACTATATCTACTCAAATCTTGGTTTGGACTTGAGTATGTTGGATTTGGGCTAAAATAGGCTTTGGATGAAGGATTTTCCCTCAATTGGACTAATGGGGTGATCCACTTGACCAAATGGTTCCAAACTTCATATGTAGCATGTATTAGATATAAATAATGGATGTATGATGACAAATGAGCAGTTTTGGCTCTGTAAGTGCAAATAGACATCATACGCGTATGATGTCTTTTGTGTCAAAATGGTGCTTTTTGGTTCTAGATAGCTTGTAGATGTGTTAATCAACAATCCTACAAAGTTTCAATGAGTTTGGAGTTATTTTGACAAAATTAGGACCAAAAATCAATTTTATGGCCTACTTTGCGTCTTTTTGGTTTTCCTTGGGTTTTCTAACTCCATTTCTCATGATACTTGGTTCATAGGATGTGATTAACATGTGGAATGAGGCTATGCACTCAAATGTTGAAATGGATGTGAAAATCATGCTGTGAGACATCATACGCGTATGATGTCTTTTCTTGAAATGTTGGTCTTTTTGTGCAAAGAATGCTTTGTGCTAGTGCCCTAAGCCCTGCTAACTAGTTTTCAACTTAAAAAGTCATCAGTTTAGCTAAAAAGCCCCCTTATAGGCATTTCAGTCTCCGAAGTCGTCTTTTTGCCTTGGAGTTGAATTTCTTCAATTTTTCTTCTCGAGAGTTGCATTTCTAGCTCGTTGGATATGTTGTGAAGCCACCTATTTGGTTGAACTTGACTTTGGCTCCCCGTTCTCCATCTTTCTCCATTTGGTTGCCCGAAAGCGTCTTTTTCACCATTGGTAAGTGAATCAGCTTTCTTTTGGGTTTTGCTTGCAAACATAAGTCATCCATGTATATTTGAAGCTGCTTGTGAAGTTTCATTTCATTCGGTCGTCAATTTCAGCCGCTATGCCAAAATGACGCTTTGTGTGTCCGCAGCCGAATCGGTTGTTCCGACCTACTTTTGGTGATCCAAACCCGGAGATACTCCATGGTTGCATTGCCCTCGATGTTGTTAAGCTTCCTGAGAAGTTTTGTGTCGTTTCGACAACTTTTTCCTGTTTGCCTCTTGCAGGCTCTGTTGACCTAGGGTTTTTCAAGTCGTTCTTTCTCGAGCTTTGAGTGTTAGAAACCCATCTTCTATGCTAGGGTAACCCACCTCTAAGTTCTTGCAAGGTTTGGTTAGGCGGTTGTGCCCCTACCTAGCGTTCTTTCCCATTCTCCGTCTGCTCTTGTTTCTTGGTTTTGGTCAGTTTTCGCGACAAAAGTTAACGATAAGCATCAAAAGCTTATGGCAACGAGTCTACCTCTCATGTCTGGTGTCCTCTGAGCTCTCGTAGCAGTCGTAGAAGGCGGTAGAAGGTCGGATGCTCCTGTGTGCTCTTTGCTCTCTCCAAGAAGGTAATAGTGGAAATGAGCTTGAAAGTGAAGTGAAAAATACTTAACTTCGGACTTCCTTGATCACTTGTTACCAAATTTGACATGTGCTCCTATCTCGTCGTGAAATGCACTTTAGGATTTGAAATTTCTCAATTTGGACTCCGTTTGACCTGTTTCTGAGAAATCTGTCCACTTTGCCAAAATTCTGTCATTTCGGGCTTTCCGCAACTTTTTCAGAATTGTACCCAATTTTTACCATGGGTTGCCCTTGTCATTAGGACCATCACCGTCTATTCTTTTCTTTTTTCCGATCTCATTTCGCCTGCTTTTTTATTTTTCTTTTACTTTTATTAAGAAAATCATAAAAAATAAAGGAAAATAGCAAATTGAAGCCAAAAATTTCCAAACATACACGATAAATAGCTGGTAACCCCGTGTATATGAATATACACTTATTTGTGATCTCTAAACTTGGATTACCACTATTTCCACTTTTTAGCTCCAAAAACACTCTTATTTAGTGTGTTAACACTCACGGCTCACGGACACCCCATCACCTACGACGGACGTGTATTATGTATTCGGTAGAGTCAGGTACCGGGCTTGTCGGACCAATAGGAAAAGGGTAAGAGTGATCGCCGATGAGAGGCGCACTCTAACTGGGACATTCAAGGGATTAGTTGGCTAAGCATGGGCGCCCAAGTGTGAATGGGGTGAGCTCCTATAAAAGCCAACTAAACCTAATTTTTACTCATTCTCTCATTTGTGCAATTGAAGAGTGCTCTTGCTCCATCTCCATCTTCTTCTTCTTCACCTCCTTGTGTGTGTGTGTGTGTGAGAGAGAGAGAGAGAGAGAGAGAGAGAGGGAGAGTGTGTGTGCGATCGAGCATTACGAAGGCACGACGGCGGCGAAGCGGTTGAGCGCGGCACGACTGCAGCTTCTTCTTCATCGCGGCGAGGAATCCACCACGAAGGCGAGCGTAGAGCGGTGAGTGACACACCCTTTGTTTTCTTGAGCTTGCTAGTTTAGGCTTGTTGTGTGCTTGGAGCCGTTTGTGGCTCGCATACGGTGTATTGGCAAGTCCCTTGCTTCGACAGTGCAGCAAGGAGCGCACATAGTGATATTTACACGTCTAGAGACCCAAATTCATCATTTGATCTCTTCTTGTTGCAAAACAAGGTATATAAGGGCATAAATATTATCAATATCAGCAATCAAACATAAAAATTGCAAAATCATGTAAGACACTGCCCTTGTAATATAATTTTTGTTTTTCTTTGTTTTTGTCGCTTGTAGCTGCTTTGTAACTCCTGTATACCTGTATACCTCCCCCCCTCCTAGTCTGAGTCCTCCCGGACGACTATGAAGTGTCTGTGGGCGAAGCATTGTAGTTGTTTTGGTCATAAGTTCCCAATGCAATTGTAGAGCGATGATACAACAGTCTTTCCAAATAAACCTGCTCTTTGTTTGATTGAAAGATTGTTGGTCGGGTTTCGGGTTGGTTTTGGCACTTCGGTAGTAGAATCAGTAGATGGATTCTTCTTTACCTTGTTGTTCTTTTTCACAATCCAAATCTGCTTCTGCTTTGCTTGTGCTTGCCACAAACTCTTTGCGACCCAAACCTGCTTTGTTTTTTGTGTTGATTTCCTCGCCTTGAAATACCTAGGAGTTTCCGTTGATTGTACTGAAGGGAGTTCCTGTTTACAAATCTTTGGGATCCAAATTTGCTTGCTATAGCTTTGTGCCGTCATGAACTCCTTTGGAATCCAGATCTGTTTCACTGTCCTTGATTGTCTGGAATCACTCTGTTGTCTGGTATTGAAGACTCTGTTTTCCACCTTTGTGTTCTCTGGCACAACCTTTTTTGGTCTCCATACCAACTTTGACTCCTATTTTTTCCAAGGTTGAGCTATTATATTATTGCTTGTCTTCCTTATCCAATGTTGATATTTCCTCGTCGAAGAGCAATCCAGTTGTGTAGAAACTTTTGGTTGCCCTTGCTTCTTCTTTTTCTCTGGTTGTTGTTTGCCCTTGTTCGTGGATTCTTCCTTTGTAGTTGGCTCTGCTCCTTTGGTGAACTTAACTGATTGACTTTCACCTTCGTATTTGATAAGCACTGATTTAGAACTCTAGTCAATCATTGCATTGTATTGCTTCTTCCATGGTTGTCCTAGCAATAATGGTTGTTGTGTAGCTTGGTCTTCAACCACATAAAACATATGAGGATACACATACTGGTTAATCTGTATATGTAAAACTGTGCATCCGACAGTTTTGATTGAATTCTCAGAGTAACTCTTTAACTCTTCCTTGGCAGTTTGTAGTTTAGTGTCATTTGTCAATTGTCTATACAAACTGAGTGAAAGTAGGTTTGCTTGAGCTCCTGAATCCAATAGTGCTCTGGCTTTGATTTGGTTGGTTCCTACTTTGCATTCAATGATGGGTTCTTCTTTGTCATTATCCATTTCTGTTATACTGACTGCGTTTATTCGTATTGCTCCTTCACTGCGCCGTTTCTGACGTAGTAGTCTTCTTTTCTCCATTCTTTCTTTCGCCTCGGCTTGCGCTTCCTCCAAAATCATTTTCTTTTTCTGGACACGCAGCTTTTCTTGATGTATTTTGAGAAGCATGTCTTGGGTTAGCGGCAAAAGATACTTTTTTACTCTGCATCCACTAATCCAATTGGGCATTTCTTCTCCGTCTAATGTAGCAAGCTTGACGGCTCCACTTGGTGATAGATCTTTAATCACCAGAGGTCCCATCCCTCGCTTTTTAAGCTTCTTAGCATGCTGTTTCAGAGTGTAAACTAGGACATAGTCCCCAACCTTAAACTTTTTAGTCCGCACATGCTTATCAAAAAATTCTTTTTATAGCCTTTTTTGAGCGTAGATAGAAGCTACTGCTTTTAGGCGAAGCTCATCTAGCTTTTCCAGGTCATCTATTCTATCAGAAAGCTCGTGCCCTGTCCACTCTAGATCCTTAGCCACCCTTAAGGTTGAAATCAAGAATTCTATTGGTAAGATAGCATTTAGCCCAAAAACCATGTTATATGGGGTCGTTCCTATTGATGTTTTATATGCTACCCTATATGCCCATAATGTTGAATGCAACTTCTGGTCCCAGTCAGTTCTCGACTCAGATACAATCTTCGTAAGGACCGTGCATATGGTTTTGTTTGTTGCTTCAGCTTGTCCGTTTGCTTGTGGATGATACGGGGCTGATTTCCTATGGATTACCATGAATTCATCTAGAAGGATCTCTATCACTTCATTTATAAAATGTGTGCCTCGATCACTCACAATTTCTATTGGCAATCCATATCGTACAAAGACGTATTCATATAGAAATTGTGCCGTGGTCCTGGCATTTGCTTTTTGAGTTGCCTTTGCTTCGACCCACTTTGTTAGATAGTCTGTAGCCACAACGATGTATTGTGCATGAGTCTTATATGCAGGAGGTGAAATGGGTCCGACATAATCAATCCCCCATTTTGCAAAAGCTCTTGCCCCCATCATTGGTCTAAGCGGCATATCATCTCTTTTAAGTGGTACTTTGATCCGCTGACAGTCATCGCACCGTTTAACGTATTCCTCAGCGTCCATATGTAATGTTGGCCACCATATTCCTGCGGCTAAGACAAGTTTTGCTGTCTTATCACCTGAGAAATGGCCTCCACCTACTCCTCCATGAGCTTGCTCCAAGATTATCACATACTCAGACTCTGATGCGCAAATCCTAAGCTGGTTGTCTTTACCTCTCTTATAGAGTTGATCTCCTAGTAAAGTGTAATCTCTAGCTTCTGTCTCTACAGATTTCTGACGAGCTTTTGACGTTCCTTCTGGGAAAGTTCTATTTGTGAGATATTCAACAATATACTGACTCCATTCCGGAGCGATCATTATCTGATATAATGTTGAATACTCTGCTAGCGGTTTTGAGGAACATACAATACATACAGTGACATATTCATGTACGCTTTCTTTCATTCCTGGCCAATAGACTCCCAATTGTAACAAATTCCTATATGTGTTCCTTCTTGAACAATGAAATGCACATTCCTGAACATGTGCTTCGCGCAGATATATATTATATTCCTCAGGATTGATGCATAGTCGTAAAACATGATCATTTCCCAATTGATACAACCTTCCTGCAACCAATTGAAGATTCTTGGATTGCTGAATAGCAATATGTTTCTGGTTGTATTCTCTTCTATCGAACTCTCCTCCATAGGTTAATAGGTTAACGACATTTTGAGACCACTTCGGTATCATTTCTATGTTGAACAAGTACGCGTCTGGCATGTCGTCATCTACTCCTATAGGGTCTTCTCCATTCGTCAATCGCGAAAGATGATCAGCTCTAAGATGTGTTTTTCCTTTCTTTACTACTACCGTGAAGTCGAATTCCAGTAAGATAATGAACCATCTCACTATTCTCCCGGTATTGCATGGTTTATTCACTAGGTAGAGCAAGGCTTGGTGATCCGTAAAAAACACAAACTTGTTGGCTAGAAGATAATGCCGAAATTTCTTCACAGCATACATCATCCCTAATCCCTCTCGCTCTGTTGTGGTGTAATTCTTCTCTGCATTGTTGAGCTGTCGACTGGCGTAACAGATAGGAAAATCCATGTTTCCTTCTTCTGGCTGATCCAGAATGCATCGTATTGCATATGCCGAAGCATCTATATGCACATGGAATATCTTCTCCCAATCTGGTGATTTGAAGACTGGAGCAGTAACGAGTGCCTCTTTCAATTTCTTGAACGATTCCTCACACTCCTCTGTCCATTCAAAGTTCACTATTAGCCTGTAAAGTGGTTGGCCTATTATAGCGTACATGTAAATGAATCGTCTATAATATCCGCAATGTCCCATAAAGCTCTATACTTGTTTCGCATTGGTTGGTCTAGGCATATCCACTATAACTTTTATCTTCTCTAAATCCGTGGATATTCCGTTTTGTGAGACAATATGTCCCAGAATTATGCCCTGTCGGACCATAAACACACATTTCTCAGGATTCAGACAAATGCGATATGTCCTACATTTCTCAAATACTTTTCTTAGGTGTTCTAGATGCTCATCTCTCAGAAGAGAATGTACACATAAGTCATCCATGTATATTTCTAGAAACAACCTTAAGTATTCTTTGAAAGCATGTGTTATCAGCCTCTGGAAGGTTGCGGGAGCATTGGTTAGACCAAAAGGCATAACCCGATAAGCATAAATTCCCCACTCCGTTTCAAAAGCTGTTTTATGTTGATCTTCCAGTGCTATGGCTAGTTGGTTATATCCTGAAAAACCATCAAGAAAAGAGTATGCTGTTTTCCCTGATACACGCTCTAGAACATGATCAGTTATCGGCAGGGGATAATTGTCCCTGATTGTTGCAGCATTCACTTTCTTTAAGTTGACACACACTCGGAGTTTTCCGTTCTTCTTGGGTACTACCACAATTGGATATACCCAATCGGTGTGTTCAATCTCGTATATGAATTCAGCTTCCATTATCTTATCTATCTCTTCTTTGATTCGCTTAGCAAATGTATCATTATATGTGTATGATCTCTGTCTGCTAGGCTTTGCGTCTTGTTTCAGTGGGATTGTGTGTTGGCATATCGATGGGTCAACTCCCTTTAAGTCCTTATAAGACTATGCAAACACATCCCTATACTCTCTAAGAAGACTCATCCTCGCCTGGAGACAAATCTGTGGCTATGTACACCGGTCTAGGTGTCTCACCTGGAGCTGCTAAATCAACTTTTTTTGCATCCTCCGGTCCGTCATAAGATTCGTTCTCCCTTCTCTCTCGAATAGGTTGGGTTAATACCACCTTCCTATCCTCTATTGTGAATTTCCTATAGTGAGAGGGAACATCCATGTTTTCCTTGATTTTGGCGTTTTCGTCCTCTCCACTCTCAAATTCTGTCGTCCAAACTTCTTTCAGAGTTTTCTTGAGCTCTCTGTACTTGTTTCTACGTTCTAGCTTGGACTCCTTGTGTTCTCTGTTGCGCTTGTTCTTATCTGATTTTTCAGTTTCAGTTTTCAGTGCATTCCTTTGAACTCGATTTCTTGAGCCTCTTTTATTTTTTCGTAAGCTCTTTTGATCATTGCCTCTCATTCTTCCAGAAACCTTGTCCTTAACACAATCTTCCGCCTTTACTAGCATTAGGAATTGATTTTTTCCTCTTATTCTAGGCATCGGATTGGTTCTAACCCCCTTTGTTTTTTTCTTTGCTCTATAGCGTTTCTGGCGTTGTTTAGTTTGGTTCGGAAAATCATAAAATCGGACATCCGTTATAATTTCTTCGTTTCCGCTTGAATTGTCCGTTGACTCGTTGTCTGCTTCATTTCCCCACTCTGGATGATCGGGAATGTCGTGAAACACCTCTTCTTCATCTTCCTTTTCTAGTGTATCGTTCTTTTCAGTTTCTTTTTCGAGTACAGTTCTCAACATGAAGTACGGAACCACGTCGTACCCGTCCTTGTCGCAAAATTTCGTTGTGGGACCATCCGGAATTGCACAAACATCTAGGGTTGCTAGAATGTGTGTCCATTCTAATGGTTCAAGCGTGTCCTCTGGAAAGGGTTCTCCTATATAAGTTTCGTCTTCGATAGCCCTTTCTAAAATACATTCTTCTCGTTTCAGACTTCCACATTTCGAAGCTCCACACATCCATAACTCCTTGGGTTTACCTAACCAAGCTGGAAATTCGGATCCCGCCAAAGTAGCTGAATCAAACTCCTCCACCGGTGTTCGGTTCACATCTTTGTAGCTATGGTCTTTCAGGTTCACACGTGTAGTGGTTTCCATATTTCTCAGGTATATGTGATCGTAGCCCCAATCCTTGACCATTTTCAACTCTCTCATGAATGGTCTTCCCAGTATGATATCATAGTTATTCTCCTTGCCAAAATCGACAATAGCAAAAGTATGTTCGTATTCAATGCCGCAAGAAGTCACTACAACTTTCTCTAATAACCCCATAGGTTTCTCCATGTGTCCATCTGCTAATTGGAGTTTCAACCTAGTCTTCCTTATTGCTGGTTTCCCCTATTTTTTCCTGATTTCTTTTGTAGCAATGGCTACCCCAGCTCCGCTGTCTAGTATTGCCATCGTCTTCACTCCTTGGAATTCAACTGGTAAGGTTGTATTCCCCTCTTCACCTTCGCAATACTCTCCGACCTTGTTTAAGGGTACAGGCTTAGCATTCTTTTGTGGTTTACTCAGCTCTTGTATACCCTCTTGCAGTCTCGATGTTGGGTCTTTTATCCCAAATTTCTCCAAGCATTTTCCTATAGTGGTCCACATATGTGGTCTTAGCCTCAAAAGCTCAGCTGGAGTGATAGTGCATGATACTGGTGTTGACAAGATCTCTATCAATCCTTGCGAGTCCATGACTTTTTCTGATGAGATTCTTCGTGAGGGAAGTGCTCTAATCTCGGATTTTGCTTCATACTCTCCTAAGTATGAAGGTAAGGTATTCAGTGAATGAGGTTTGCTCTCCATTGTTCTAACAGAGCCCCCCTCTCCCCAGTAAGATTGCAGATCCAAGTCCACTTGAGATCCTGCCTCAAATTCCACTATGGGAGGATTCCTGATGTCCTTTTCCCAATTTGTCTGATTAGCTTGGCAACTTAGCTCGTTTGCAAAGTTTGCCTCTCTCACTTGTTTCCAAAATTCATTGTAATCCTCATCTCCTTCGACAGACCTCTGTATGACTGGATGAAAACTCTCTATCTCCTGATCGGTTGTGTTCAATACTATGCGGTTATCCTTGTGTGTATTTTCAGGCTTTTGTGCACTGGGAGTCTTTTCAGCTACCCGTGAAACGATAGTCTCTTGCTGAATTGGGTTTTTCGTTCCACAATTCATTGTTTCTTTTGGTGGTTCTAATAAGGCTTGTGCAGTCTCGATCATTCTCTGGCACATTTCAAGTCTCTGCTTTTCCAATTCCACGTTTGGGTATGTCATCCACCTCTATTCTTGTGTTTGGTTGTTCTTTAACCTAGCTTCGTAAGCTCTCATCAGTGCGTCCAATGGTTCGTGTACTTTGTCAACTAGCACTGATCCCCCTGAGCTTAAGCTCATTGTTTCTGTGATACTCTTTTGTTTCGTTCTTTCAAGGCTCATCTCTCGTTTCCCGTTTTGACTCTCAAGTTTTTCTAATCTATCTTTAGTTCGCTTTAGTTCCTCATCTAGAATAGCGTCTTCACGTTCTTTTCTCAACTTCATGCGTGCTTTTCTAGCTTTCCATGTGTTTTTCTGACTCCGCGGTCTTGGACTAACCATTTCAGTCGCTAACTTTCCATTCTCAGGTTCTCTAGTGGTTTTCTTAGCTTGAGCTCTAGTAACAACTTGCGTTGGTATCAGAGTTTCATTTTCAGACCCACTGCTGGTAGGAATAGTTTCTAGCATATTCAATGTCGTCTTTTGCACTTTGTTTGGATTCTTTGAACAATCCTCAATGAAGTGAGTAACCCCACACTCAGTGCAATAAGCGTTAATTCTAATGATTTCCGTATGTGGACAAACATTCATCAGATGATCACCTCCACACTTGTAACAGGGTCCTAGTGCTGGTCTTGGTCTCATTTGATTCGTCCTTTGTGGATAGGATGGTCTTTGTCCTGTTAACCCTCCATGAGCTATGAACATCAATGTTCTTGCGTCCAAATTGTATCTCTCTTCATCAGAAGCACTTGTAATTGTTGGTGTTCCAACATTCCCAATCATGCCCCATGGTTCTGGTTGTTTGGGTTCTTCTGGTGGGTAATACACAATTGGAGACATGTGTGCACCAGATTCTTCATAATAGGCTTGAACAGGCACTAAGGCTTGTTCTTCCTGATTCTCTAAGGTTGGTGCATATCTAATGCCCACTGGTCTTGCTCCTGGTAAAGGTGGTTGTTGTCCCAATATCGGCTGCGGTCTTTCTATCCCCATAGGTCCTGGTACATTTCCCGTTGGGTATCGAGGTACTGGATGTACCTGAGGTGGTGCTAATTGAGCAGGAGGTGCATACTGACGCTCCCTTACATACCCTTTTTTGTAATAGCACTCCTCTATTGGTTGGTTTGTCCATTTTTGTTCAATAGCACACCATTTCAGTGTTTTAGGCAATGGTTTTTGGTATGGTGCCATCCTTTTTAGAGCATCTTCTATCATTTGCTCTACATTTGGCATGGTTGTTGTTTGAACATTCTTTTTAGTGGTAGTCTCGCTTGCTACGGAGGAGGAGCTACTGGATGCAAAATCTGTATCCGCTGACACCTCTCCATAAACCGTACAGTTATCCACTAAGTACAATGCCTCTCTCGTTACTTGCTCGAAACTTGTACAAGCTTTCAAGTGCAAGTCCTTCTTGAGAGTGTCGTTTCTCAGTCCCTCAATAAAGAGAACAGATAGTCTGTCATCTTGTGGTCGTTCACGTACTGGACATCTCTCAATGTATTGTTTGAAGCGAAGTGAAGCTTCCTTCACTTTTTCGTGTTCTCTCTGTTTAAAAGCATATATTTGTGAGACCGTATTGTGCTTAATCCCTCGTTTTGAGAATTCCTCAGCAAACTCTCTTAGCAAATGGTCAATGTCATGGAATCCCCCTATGTTCAGTGGTTGAAACCATGTCAATGCCGTACCTTCTAGAGTAAGACCAAATCCCTCGTATTGTGTATGGAAATCTGTTATCTGCTCAGCTCTTAAGACTTGCTTAAAGAGTGACACATGTGCATACGGATCTCCTGAACCACCATACTTCTTTGGCATACACTTCGCTACTTGAGATGGTCTCATACGTCTATGGTCTGCTACCAATCTCATTGCTCCTGTGTCCCGGCTAAAGCTTTCTCTAGCCTCATGGACTTCATGGGTTACCCTTATCGGTTCCCTTGCCCTGAATCTAGTACTAGAAGGTAAATGTGATGGTTCCGCTTCGAACCTTGGACCTGGAGTGGTATATGTGGGGATTGGAACTGCACTACCTCGATTCGTATCCATTGACTCTCTGGAATGTAATGATCCCATTGGTCCGGGCTTCGAGTACTGAGGTTGACTGAAAGAGTCAGCAGCCTGAGTTCCTTGTCCTCCTGTCGTCATTGGGTTTTGCACTCCATTTGTTGGTGCTGGTCTTTGTGAGCTAGAAGTAACATAATACTGATGTAATGGTCCCCCAAAGTATGTATATCCTTCTAATTCTTTCCTGCCCATTGTTGAGTATTGCCTCCCATACTTGTCGTAAGCGGCAATTTTCACTTCCGATCCCTCTGTGTAGGTAAAGACATAAAGTCTTTTTTGGTCTATCAACTCTCCGGTGTAGGGTTCTTCACATCTATAATAGAGATCTTTCTCCCCATTATTATATTTGTATAACCCCACATAGATGTTATCAGTGTTGATCCTTGTAGTTTCATTCTCTCTTCTTAACCTCGCATCAGGGAAGTTCATTATTGGTGCTTTCTCCTCGAGTTCTTCATCTACTTTGGCTTTGGTGCGCATCAAT
The DNA here is from genome assembly GCF_014529385.1 of Adiantum capillus-veneris. NCBI lineage: Eukaryota > Viridiplantae > Streptophyta > Polypodiopsida > Polypodiales > Pteridaceae > Adiantum > Adiantum capillus-veneris. Next base: position 114,264,733 of record NC_140938.1, on the reverse strand, counting down.
CCCCACTTGTCCACAATGTTAGGGTTTAGGACTACCAAGTACATCGTACCCTCGTCATCTAGATATCTATCTCCGCTATAGCTCACAGGCACTAAGTCCTTGAACTCACTAGGTCTATCTTCTATCTTCACACAATAGCGGTCCATTCCATCCTTGTAGATCTTGGCACCTTGCTCATTGTCGTACTGGTATTTTATGAACAATAGCTTCATTGTGGCGGAAGGGTTTGATGATCCTGCTGCCATATTTTCTCTGTTGTTCAGGTTCAGGTGTTCCATGTGTTCGGTGAAAATCTCGTAAGATCTTTCCGAAGAAGTATGAGAGACACTTCCTTCAAAGATCGGCTCTAATGGTTGCACCCAACTTTGGTTTACACTTCCCTCGGTTGATATGACACTTGCTGGTTCCCCTTGTTTTGGTTGGTTATTCTGGAGGTTCCTGCCCTATCTCAAATTCATCAATTCCCCTAAAGGACTTTAACTTTTCCGTCTCGGCAATTTGTTTTCCTCAAGTTTTTTTTTTTTTTTGGTCAGAATTGATCCAAACTGATTGATACTTGACCAATTGTTTAATCTTGTCAGTTGGACAACTTTTGTTTCATCAAGTGAGAATTTTGTTGCAGTTATGCTGAAAAAGACATTATACGCGTATGATGTCTTTTTTCACAGATTTAGACTATTTTGGTTATGCTCACTCTCAGTAGCCCCCTTATGCTCTTTACACTCACAAAATTCAGTTTGAACTCTGTTTGAGCAAGTTATGGCTAATTTAGGCTTTTCTTGGCAATTTTCCGCTTTTGACTTGTTTTGGGTCAATTGTGATCCAAATGGGATGAAACTTGAAATATAACCTCTAGACAGCTATTACAATGGATCTGTGTTGGCAAAGTATCAAAATATGTCCAAAATTAGGTCAAAGACATCATACGTGTATGATGTCTTTTTCATCAATTTGGGTCAAAACTTGATATTTATGCTTCCTACAGTGCTTGTAACAATCTTGTCAGGTCCGATGTCAAAACTAAGCAGTGGATGTGCCAAAAGACATTATACGCGTATGATGTCTTTTGTCCCAGATTTTGACTATTCTTGGTTTTAAGCCTTCTCCAATGTTTATAATTGAGTTTCAAGTGTTTTTGTCAGGTTTGAATGTAAAAACAAGATCTGAATCCAAAATTTCCTGTTCTTTGCGTTTCTTGGACTCCGACTTGTCTTTTCGGGTTTCTTTGAGTGTTAATGCTCTTGTTTTAAGTTGAAATTAGGGTATAACCCCCCTTTTGAACACTCTGGTAAAGTCAATTTTTTTGTTTTGGTCTCTGTTTGGTCATTTAGACATCATACGTGTATGATGTCCAAAGTTGCAGATTTCCAGTTTTTTGGCACAGAATCCTTCCTAAAGCTTCCTCTAGTGCTCAGCAACTCCCAGATACACAGAAAATTTCTCCGACTTTTGTTTATTGCAAGTTTCACTACTAACTCGACGGTTTAGTGATCTAACATGCAATCAACCATATCAAGCAAATACTCCAATGATTACTAGCTCTAGATCAGGATCAAATGAAGTCCTACCTAAGCTATTCCTAATCATAAAATGGGTTTGGTAATTGTGATTTTAAAGAGATCCACTGCCACTCACGGACTAGCAAATTCTTCTTCTATCAACAACTACTCAACACCAACAAAACAACAAACAAATCTAAGCTAAACTAAAAATACTGTCAACACGGAAGACCCATGAATACCCCACTTCCTAGTATCTCTCGAGATCTTCGGAGTCCACCACTCCTAGATCTTTTCTAACTAAAGTATACAAAGTAGTTTATACGACTCACCTCGTAGGATTAGTCTAAGGTCACCTACTTAGGGCTCTCGTCCCCGGCAGCGGCGCCAAATGTTAAGGCGGTTACGCCGCTAGCGGAAGCTAAATAGCGAGAACTCAACCAACAACAGAATTTGTCAGACGAGGACGGAGCTTGACCCGCAGGCGCATGGAAACAACTAGGTGGGTGTCAAATCACCTACTCGACCTTCTAATGACGATCACTACTAAGGAAATCAAATCTAAGTTCTAAAATACGCGAGTGACTGAAATCCGTACTACGAACGAATGCTATACGAAACAGGATCTAGAATCATTGAATCGATCTCAAAATCAAGGGGAAGTCTATACATTAGGTAAGAACAACAACCTAAAGACTTGAACTGCAAAATCAACATATAACCACCCCGTGCGGTAAACGCGTATGAAGACAGGCCGAAAAATACAGGTGATCGAAACTTGACCCCGATGGTACTAATGTGTAGCTCTACTCGTTGTGGTTCTATAGATATGCTGCACACTCTATTCCGACACACGAGTTGGAAGAAAACTCACACCGAAGCTCGTAGGAACTTACCACACATAGAAGCCGATATCGCGCACTCTTGGTATCAGTGCGTAGCTCTCGCCGTTGCTAACACAATGGCGGTGTCGCTTCTCCAATGGCGGCTCCGTAGCTCGCGTAGCAAGTAGATAAGACTCTCTCTCTCTCTCTCAGACACAGTCACGGCGCTCAAAAACTCACTTTGATTAATAAACTGAATCCCCCTTTAGGTTACAAAACTTTGGCTTATATACCTCAGCCTTGGAGGTGAGAACATCTCTAACTAATTACATCAGCAAGTGAAATTACTTCGGGATTACAAGCTGGAAACTCAATTGAGTCCCGTTACTTAATGAATGGCTCAATTCAAAATCAATGTCGGAAAGACATTTATTACAATCAATGGTTACAAAAATGATGAGTGTGAGCAAAAATATGGGTGTGATCCTCTGCTGGCTCAACACAAGCATGCTGTGAGATAGACAAGACGCGTTTCTTTGCAGCACGTTCGTGAATTTTGCGAGTTCAATCCATCTATTATAGATCAAGTTTTGCCAATTATAACTCGTCGGACTGTGACGCTGGCCAAGAGGCAGCAATCTTGCAACCCAATAGACGTGTTCGCAGGCGCTTTGGTCAAGCAGCATATGTGAGGCCACAAGATGTAGCCTCTGACAGCTCGGGGGATGATCATGCAGACCACATTCCCAACGAGGCAATGTTTGAGCCCGAAGTTGATGAAATGATCGAGACGATCATGGATTCAGAAAGGCTTGTCTATGATGATATGAAAAGTGAAGCCGATACGCCATTGTATAATGGAGCACGTGTGTCTAGATTGAAAGCGCTTCTGGTTCTTCTCAACATGCAGACAAAGTTTGGATGGAGTGACACTAGCATCACAACGCTTTTCAGGTGATCTATTACAATTAGTTTACTTTAATAAAACTCTAAATGTATAATGATCTGATAGATTTTTACACAATTCTACCGTATTTTTATGTTGTGTAGGTTGCTCGAAGAGCACATACTACCAGTTGATAATGTGATGCCACATTCTCGAGAGGAAGCAAGAAAGATTTTGCGAAACTTGGGGATGGATTATAATTCGATCCACGCTTGTCCTAATGACTGCATTCTTTTTAGAGGGGAGTACATAGACATGGAGAAGTGTCCAAAATGTGATTTCGAAAGATATCAAGTAGATCTCCACGGAACAGAAATTCCGCAAAAGGTTTTGCGACATTTTCCTCTGCTTCCTCGCATCAAGCATTTCTTCGAATGTAAGTCCATGGACGCCCCAGCATCATGGCATGAGGAGAATAAATCTTCGGATGGTGTGCTACGGATTCCTGCAGATTGTGCAGCCTGGAAACATATAGATGGAACATGGACAGATTTTGCCAGGGAAGCTTGAAATTTGCGCTTAGGCCTGGCTATGGATGGCATAGATCCATTTGGTCAAAGATCAACATCTTACAGTGTATGGCCCGTTGTCATCGTCAACTACAACATTCCCCGTGGTTGACTACGAAGAAGGGGCACCTATGGCTAAGCTTGATTGTGCCGGGGCGATATAAAGTGAAGAATATGGATGTGTATCTTCGTCCACTATTGGAAGAGCTACAACAATTGTGTATTAGAATAGAGGTGGTGGATATGAGCCGACACACAGGTCGACAAAATGCTTTGATCAGAGGCATTCTAATGTGGACCATGCCTTGACTATCCCGGACTAACAGAATGATCAGGTGATCTATTTACACTCCTCACTCAGACACTGTAAATCTTGCTTTTTCTCAAGTTGATCTATTATCATGTGTATATATGCAAGGCTTCAAACAAGCAGATATAGAGCATGTGTCACATGTGGACCTAGACTGAATGCACGTAGGGCACCCTCACTGAAGAAGCAAATCTAAGAAGGTCATCAAGAGTATCTTCCAGAGAATCATGTGTTACGCGATGGATTTTTGGGAAGAGAGACACCGAGGATGTCTGCACAAGCATGGTTAGAGCAGAAGGAGATGTGTGATGACGGATTGCCCCCAGGGATGAAGAGACTATCTCTATGGTACGAGTTACCATACTGGCCCCGACTCATGATCACTCACTTGCTCGATCCAATGCACATATTCAAGAATGTGGGTAGTCTACTATGGAACCATCTGACCGGCAAGAAAGATACTTTGGGAGCCAGAGTTGACCTTCGAAATGTGGATCGTATGGAGCAATATTGGCCACAAACAGCGTCCGATGGATCGATAAAACTCCCTAAAGCACCATGGATTTTCACAGGAGCCCAAGAACGCAAAGTAAAAGAGACCATTTGATCTTTGTGGACCCCCACTGGCGTAATGCACTCGCTCCGAACGTGTTTTACTAAAGAAGGAAAGCTTACCGGTTTGAAGTCACACGGCTGGCATAAAATGTGTCAGGTATGTTCATAGTGGAGTATATCATAGTGAGAATTGTGTAACAAATTTGTGTGTGGGCGTACTTTAATATCATTGCTGCACGTGTTTTGCAGTTTATTTTACCGATTTCCATTGAGGGATGTCTGTCTCTTGGCGCCTGTAACACAATCTACAAACTTGCGAAGTTGGTACAATGGATCTCACAAAAGGAGATCAACGCGGACTCCATACCATTCGCCAAACTAAACGCTGCGGAGGTTGTGTGTATGTTTGAGAAACATTTTCCTACTACCATGGTAACCATTCAGGTGCATCTTCTTGTTCACATAGTTGATGAGGTGGAAATAGCCGGCACAGTACATTCTAGATAGGATGTTCTTTTTAGAACGTTTCATGAAAACGCTCAAGGGATATGTGCGTCAGAAGGCACGTCCGGAGGGTAGCATGGCAGAAGGTTGGCTGATATCAGAGTCCCTAGTGTACATTGGAGAGTGGATAGACGGATTTGATAAAGCCCGGGACACGCTATGGCGAACCATAGATGATGAGTGCATATATGGAATTTTCATGTGCAATCTCGGTGTTGAGAAGAAGATGACGGAAGATCTAGAGGCTAAAATCAACTGATTTTGCATGCTTCACAATCCAGTCATGCAGAAGTGGATCTCACAATATGAGGATGCAAAGCAAGAGCGACAAAGGGCAAGAATCAAGTTGAGATAGGGAAGAAGACCATCGATGCACTATCCGACAGGTCTGGAGAGCCTACCAACATTCATGAGCTTAAGATGGTTGCACAACCAACTAAAGGGCGCACAACAGTGCGGTGAAGAAGTGACTGAGGAAGAGTGGGAGTACTCTAGGGGTTGCATGACCAAGGTAAGTTTGCAATGTACGACTAGTAACTTTCTAGATGTTTGAACGGCCACTCATAATCTTTGTTGGTTGTAGTATAAGTCATACACAGCAGCATGGTGTAAAGGTCGACATTTTAGGGTGGAACGGATTGACAAAAAACGTTTTACTTAAGATTGTGGAATCATGGCAAAATTTGAACAGTCTAGTCGACGATGGTCCTCTGATGCAGATCCTGTGGTGGCGGAACTCACTTACTTCGGCACGCTACAAGAGATTTTGAGGATCGATTATAGAGGATTTTTTGTCGACTTGTTCGACGTGCAATGGTTCAAGATAATCATGGAGGGTCGCAACACTACTGTGCGTAGAGGAGAGTCTGATTTTCTTGAGGTGGATTCAACTAAGAAATGGACTGACCTAAGAGACACTTTCGTACTACCCGAGCATTGTGAACAAGTAAGTATGTAAATAGTTAACGTGTGTTTTATAATTTATGTGCTTGGAAGCTCTCATGTAAGTTATGTGGCTCTCACACGTGATATTTCATCCCACAAAGTCTGCATCAAACTGGTGGTACGTCATATAGGTAGCCCCTCGTAGTGCACGGACGTATGAAGGCTACCATGTGCCAATCACAGTGGCATCAATGGAGGAGATCGAAGAAGATGCCCAATCAGAAGCCGTGGAGGTGGTGCCAGACGAACATCAAGCTGCTACTCTCTATGGGGTGCATGCAGAGGATCTACAAAATGAAACAGAGGACATCTGTTTAAACGGAGAGCTCTATATAGATATAGGAAGTTATGCTGAGCTATGCGAGGATGAGAGAGAGATCTCTTAAAGCCATAAATATTGTATTTGAACAAGTGTGCTCCGTTTTTTAAATTCAGAGTTATGCACTTGCCTCTTTCATCACTCAAGTTGAATAGAAGAAGAACGCTTTCTGTTTGCTGCTAGCCTTTGAACATTCCAAAGCTACAAGCACTGGAGTGTTCTTGTACGATTCTTTGTCTCTTTAAGTATTTGTGTCATTGCGTCATTGTATTTATATGCATCATTGCGTCATTGTATTTAATGTTCTTTGCATCCACTCCAGGTACGTATGCTCTAGGTATGTTCTCATTAGCAGAGACGATAAGCACCTCCTCTCTCTCTCTCTCTCTCTCTCTCTCTCTCTCTCTCTCTCTCTCTCTGTGTATCTACTTGTCCATGTTTTCTACTCCATTCATTCAATATTAAGTTTAAATGTTCGTGTGTTTAATGCAGGTATGGACGATGATGAGTTTCTTTCTTCTTTGTCACCCCAGCAGAGACAGTGGTACGTGGAGCGTCATCGCTCAGGTGCACCATCGCGCGTTCCTACTCCATCTGCATCTCCCTCTGTTTCGGAGTCCTCAGCGCGCTCCGAAGCTTCGGTGTCGACGAGATGATCTTCACACTCATCTAGGCAGCAGCGCTCTAGTGGTGGTGGTGGCGGTGGCGGTTGTTGTGGGGATGGCGCCACCGATGCTTCGACACCGCCTCGTGTTTGACGAGGCTCTTTACCCTCCCCTTCTTTGCCCATCCCGACACCAGCCATGGAATCCCCATCGACACCAGGTTTTGCGTGGCTAAGTGCCGTTCCCCATAGCTACACACCACTAGCTACTCCTCCAGGAGTCACTCCAGTGGACACTCCTCGCTTCGGGGCTCACACTCCAGTGGAGACACCTGGCTTCCGTACCCCCATTGACACGCCGCTAGAGATCCCTCTCGAGACACCCAGGTTCACGAGTGAGAGGCGGCGAGAGGGCTTGCCTTACTCCATCAACTTTAGCGGCGGCATCATCTTGGATGATGATGGCAAGAAGGTGATTTCGCGCATGCGCTGTCTTTGCTCTCAGGTGTTTAGACACTACATACTAAACACCTGGAGTGAAGTACCGAATGAATTAAAAGACAGAGTCATCAGCATGATTCATTGACGAGTTTCCCATTCCAATACGGGATGACCTCTTCAATGAAGATGTGATGAAGGTTCGAATGCGCGAATACTGCAAGCATAAGCGTTCCGAAGTGCAAAAAGCAATCAAGCATGGATGGAACAGACCAGATTGGCTGGCCAAAGAAGATTGGAAGCATACAAAAAAAGAAGCGCGCGAGAATCTCGACAAGTGGAAGCAATAAAAGGAGGCAGCCAGAGCGCGAGTAGAGGCAGGGAGCTCGCACCACTTGGGGAGCGGCTGGTGGGCATCATTTGAGGCCGATTTTGTAAGTGTTTTCGCATCTATGTTCGATAGTTTAGGGTTTATGGGATTTGAAATTCTAACATAACGGATTCTTTGTATGTTTTGACAGTGGTCATTTACAGGACGTGATCCCACTCCGTACGAGCGTGAGTACGCAGGCAGGAAGGGCTTAAACGCCCTTATAGACATCCTGACTTCTCGTGGTGGCATGGTTAGTATTAGGGTTTATTCTTTTCTATTTATTGTATTGTTTTATAAACGTCGCTCGCTATATGTTTATACTTACAAAAAGCTATCTTTTTTTTTTTTTTGCAGAATCCGACAGATACGCCGCTTGGACGTGATGAGACGTCTGATTAGACGACGTCAGTTTAGCCATAGCTAGATAGAATTAGTTTCTTTTTGTCCTAGCTTATGTATCATGAGACCATCTAACTATGTATTTTTGAAAACCATGTGTATTTTTTAAATAATGACAATGGTTTGTAACTATTACATTTGCAATGATTAACAATCAAGTGATTTTGCTGCTGTGTACAATTGTCATTTATTTACTTCCATCAATTCACGCTTGTCATTTTTGTATCTTTATTTTGCAAACAATACGTACTATGGATGATAGAGTTAATGATTATATTGTCATGTGGCTGACTATTTTGGGTCTATATTTACCTTTGTACTTTTTTTAAAGGTAAATAGACCAATGAAACATACAATATGGTTGATGGGTGGTGTGCCCTGCCACCAAAAATTTTAATCTCGGGCGTCGCTAAATTGTGCACTGCAGCATCGCTATATAGCGACGCTGATAGAGACTACGGTAGCGACGTTCTCGTATCGACTCTAATAGAGACGCTTTTAGCGACGTCGGGGGTTTAAAAAACCCAATGTATTTCCGTCGCTATAAGCGTCACAATAGCACACAACCTCTTGTAGTGCTTGATCAACTATCCTTATTTGATGATAGCCACTTTTTAGATCAATCCTACTGAAGTAGGTGGACTTTTGTAGCTTATCAAATACGTCTTCTACCCGTGGAATGGGAAACCTATTGTTGATAGTGATCCTATTTAGTGCTCTACAATCGACACACATACGATATGTGCCGTCTTTATTTTTCACTAGTAGCACAAGAGAACAAAATGGAGATGAGCTAGGCCTAACCATGCCCTTCTCAACTAACTCCTGCACTTGCCGCATAATCTCCTCTTATTGAGCTTGAGAAACTCTATAAGGAGGTTTGTTAGGCGGTGAACGTCCTGGAAGAAGTTCAATTGCATGGTCATCATTACCTTGTTTTGGAGGTAGCTCACAAGGAGTGTCGTCAATAAAGACATCTTGAAACCCCTTGAGAAAGTTGGATAACTCTAATTCCTTTTGATTGTGTATATTTTCTTTTGCTAAAATATTAGGTTCATTTTGAGAATCTTTAACAAAAATCATGTACATGGAAATAGAGCTCTTTATGTGACTAGTTGAAAGCTTGTATATGTACAATGGGTATAGTGTTACACATTTCCTTAGCATCTATATACATATCTTTTTCCCAGAACTTAAAGGAGATTATCCTTTCAGGGAATTTAACATTGGCAGCCATGCGATCAAACCATGGTGCCCCTAGGATTACATCCTAATGCTTGAGAGGAGAGATCAAGAAGTCCTCCTTGTCCACATAGCTTTGGACATGGAGCCTCAATTTCCCGATTAAGGGAGTGACTAAAGCTTCTTGCCCCTTGCCCGGGGAGGTCACCTAATAAAATGTAACCTATCACGTGAGTTCAACAGAAGGGTATTTAAAGTTCTTGAAACTTACATAAGTATATACAAAGAAGGGCATTATTTTTTCAAATTTGAAAAATACTTACAAATTTTAAAAGAAAAGGATACATTATATTCCTAACAAAATTCACATATAAGGGGTTTGAGAAACATGTCTTGAACGCACGTGATATGGTAGTTTTACACATAGTGAACCCCCCGAGGCCCCTTGAAAGCACGGTCTGCGGGTAGGACATCTCCCATCTCTTAGGCTTGTATGCCTAGCTTGGTGCCCAACTCTATAGATATGAAGTTGTGAGTAGAACCAGGGTCAAAGAGAATAAAAGCATCATGTTCTCTTACCTTTCCCCAAGCATGGCATAGAGGAGATCCTTTGTGGTGAATTTCCTCCTCTTGGATTTCAACCAAGGTAGCTCTAGGAGGTTCATGGCGGGTGTTCTTTTGGGGACAAGCGTGGTACGCATGCCCTTGCTTGCCGCACTTGAAGCAACGGTTATCCTTGCGATAACGCTGGAGCTCTTCATGAGAGAGTTTATTTTTGCCTTTATAAACTCCCTTCTCTTTAGCTTTGTTGGGGTTGCCCTTAGGAGACTTTTGGACATTGTCCTTCCCCTTAGGCTCATTGGAACCCTTGTTTTCCGTGGGCTTAAAATTTCTTTTAGCCCATGTTTGGAAATTGATTTGAGAGGCCACCATAGTATGGTGTATAATCGCTGATATGGTGTGTGGCCTTTGGAAGTTGACATACTCCGCCATTTCTTCAGTTAAGCCCGCACAAAATTGTTGAGTTTTCTCTCCAAAATCCAACTTTTTGAAGATAGTGGCTTTGAGTTGTAGGTCCCAAAACTTGTCTACATATTTGTGAATGGATTCGTAAGGAGAGTGCTTTAAGCTTTGCCATTCGGTGAGTACTTTGTCTTTGGCATCGATGGACAAAATCTGCTTCATAATGGAAGCTCTTAAAGCTTTCCATGTTTGTGGAGCTTTACTGTTGGCCCGTAGGCTAGACCACCATTGCCTGGCGAACTTTTGAAAATGCATAGCTACATGGTCTAGGTTAGAGAGCTCCGTGAAGACCTCATCTCCAAACACCACATTGAATGGTTGGATAAAGGTCAATATTTTGTCCATAACACCAAAAGTGCCATCGTAGGTAAGGAAAAAGATGCTCTTCTCTCCCTCTTTGAACTTCTTGAGCTTGGATGACCTCTTCTACGCGGCATAGGATTTCCTATGGCCTCTTCTTTTTGATGGTTCAAAGGCTTCACCATCACTTTGTTACGGCATAAGCCGCATAGTGCGGTCCTGCGGAGGTCTTGGACATTGCGGACTAGGAGTCATGTGGCTTTGGGACAGTTCTTCATAAGATATCATGGGACAAGACGGAGGTTTTGCACCATTCCCGATCTGTTCTAGAGCAGTGGTTGTATATGGGGCGCATACCTATCTTTGGGGATATCTCTAATTCATCAATACATCTTCCTCTCTTGTACTATGTGTTCGGTTGCATATCAATGAAGAAGCCGGGCGTTCTATTTCTGTAACTTGTCTTTTGTTCTGCCTTCCTGTGTTCTGATGTTCATAAAATGTAAGGCAGTTTGAGGATAATCATTCTCGTGATGCTTATTGCTCCTCTCCAGGCAATATCCATTACATTTGGCGACCACTATGCACGATGGGCGACCTGCAGTGAACATGCATGTGCACTAGGTCGCAGGGTCCTCCTGACCCTGTGGTTCCAATTGAGGGACAGGAGAGGCGGTTTGGATGAATTCGTTTTTCCTACACCGTAGGCTCCGGAACATGTATCTCCATCACCAAGTCCGGTGCGTGGTAGGCGTATTCGACGTGCGCGGATTACTCCACGTAGTCAGTCATGTCCTCCTGTAGTGCGTTCACCCTCACCCACCCATGTTGCTCCACCACCATCTCCGATAAGCAGTCCTAGGGTTTCACGACCATTGTCCCCACCTCCTAGTGTTCGTCAGCTTTTTCCGAGAGGGGGTACATTTGGGCAAGGGACGATGGCACAGCCTCAGATAAGTATAGCCATTTTCAAGGTCTTTCAAAGGAAGACCGTGATGTACATTTGCAACAATTTAATAAATTGTATGGATTGAATCATCCAGGGGTGGTGATTCCTCTTCATCAACAATCAGTGTTTGAATCTACACTTTTAGGGAAAGCTGCCAAATGGTTGTCAGAATACCCTGATGATCACTTTTAGACGTATGAAGAAGGGTCCAGAGCGTTCTTGAGACGGTTCAGAATGAAAAAGACGGTCCCTCAACATTTGGAAAAGCTTCGTATGCTGCGTCAAAAGTCATTGTCAATGGAGGATTATGCTAAAAAATTCCGGATGCTTTTGTAGCGGGTACGTCAAGCACAAAGGCCAACAGCCAAGTGTTGAATGATTATTTTCTGCAAGGACTCAATAAGATACTCCACTAGATAATGTAATTGCAAGAGCTGTTGTAGAGCAGGAGAAGCTTTGGAGGATATGGAATCCCCAAAGAAATCAAAGAAAAAAGAGCGGAAGAAATCTCATCGTAAGTTTCATGGAAGTGGCAGTGATAGTTTGGAGTCGGAGCCTGCAAACTCAGATTTGTTAGACTCAGGCAACAACGATTCGGGGAAAGAATCGGAGGAGGCACCTCGGAGAAAATCCCAGCGTCAAGGGAAAGGTGTTCCATCCGGGTCGTCAGAATCTGCTGTGGTGGTTAAAAGTCTGAAGGAACTATGGTGTACTCAGTGCCGAAACTTGGGACATGACTCTCAAGAGTGTGCAATGAATAAAAAATGGTATGTAATCTGCACGGCCAACACTCACAATACAGTGGAATGCTATTTCAATGGTCAGGGTCATAGGAGTCGGGATTCTTTCACATGGCACCCACCACAGTCAAGAAAGGGACAAGAGCCTGCGGTGGCAATGGATCATGCTTATAAATCAAAAATGCCCTTTCAAGGAAAAGCAGGGCGACGAGGTCAAGGAGGGGGTCGCGGTCCCAGAAGAGGTGGCCATGATCTTAATCGACCCAAGACATTCCTTTTCTGTTTGACGGATGGGCATTGGCGGTTTGAGTGTTCAGAGGCTATGGAATATGATCGAAAGAAACAGGAACATGTTGCGGAAAAGAAACCTAGTGTGGCTATGGTTCAGATTGAAGAGTTGCATGAGTCAGATCCGGTGGTTTCCCTAATTAAGCATTCTGGAAAAAATGTGGCTCCAACAGACGATGTTAAGCTTCCGGATTGGGCGACTCATAAAGATGTACGAAAAAAGACTGTGACAAACGAGGGGAAAGACAAAAATAACGTTGATACTAGGGAAGGGGATAATTGGAAAGAGGTCCTCGATTCGCCAATACAATTACCTTTGGGTTCATTACTAAAATTGGTCCGAATTTTCATAATGCCTTGCTAAGTCAGAAGTCCAAGGAAATGATGGAAGTTGACATTGCAATAGCCGAGGGTGAGGGAGATGAGTCAGTCCTGTTGCCGACAAATAGGATCACGGATACCCGCATCTCGGACCTTTAAATCAGATATCATGGTACATACATCGACAAAGTACTGTTAGATGGAGGTGCGGGAGTAAATATTATTACTCAAGCAGCTTGTGAACTTTTCGGACTCAGTGATTGGGAACCTGCACCCTTTGTAGTCTGTATGGCAGATCAAAGACGAGTGTAGCCAATAGGATTACTCCGGGGCATTGTCTTGGATGTAGCTAGCTTATCTTTTGTTGTTTCTTTAGTAGTCTTGAATATTGAGGATCACAGTCAGGATTATCACATTATTTTGGGGAGACCATGGTTACAACAAGCCAGGGTAAATCATAATTGGGAGGCAAATATGCTTACAGTTAAAAAGGGTCACAAAAAGTTCGGGTGATGTTGGGAACACGCAGGAAACCAGTTCAGGCAGCATGGCCTATGATAGCAGAGACAGTAAAAATGGTGGAAGGATTAGAAGAGGATGAAGAGGAGCAATTTTTTAAGGCTAATACGGATTTAGTTTCTTTATATCTTGCTCACATTTCTATGATTTCGGAGGGGAAATCTTTAGGGGCTTCAAGAATTTCACCAAAAACAGGGGTGCAACAAGAAGCTTTGCCTAGTCCCGAATCATTGGAGGACATTATTAAGCAAGAACATGCGTTTGAAGCACAAATGGGAAAAGTTACAAGGGTCAAGGAATATGAATTGGAGAAGGTCTTTCTAGGAGGGCAAGCGGAGTCTCAACCCATTTATATTAATAAGCAGCTTGAGGCAAGTTTCCGAGGAGACTTGATTAATTTATTGACAGAATTTAAGGATGTTTTTGCATGGGAATATGCTGATATGCAAGGATTGGATCCAAAGTTTTATCATCATACCATTAATCTGAAACTAGATGTGGTGCCAGTGAAGCAGCATTCATATAGGATGAATCCAAATGTGGCAAAGCAAGTTAAGGTGGAAATTGATCGTCTGTTGTAGGTGGGTTTTATTACCCCTATTGATAATCCCGAGTGGATCTCTCCCACTGTGGTGGTACCAAAGAAAAACAAGCAAATTCACATTTGTGTGGATTATTGGAAAGTGAATCCAGCTACTGTTCCGGATCCTTTTCCTCTTCCATTTTTGGATTCTATTTTGGATGATGTGGCATGGCACAAGATGTATACTTTTCTGGATGGATTTAGTGGATATAACCAAATTCGAATGGTGTTGTGTGATCAGTCTGAAACAGCTTTTATTAGAGCATGGGGTGTTTTTGCATGCATAGTGATGTGGTTCGTATTAAGGAATGCGCCCTCAACTTTAAAAGGGATATGTTTCAAATTTTTGGTCCCTATTTGACAGATTTTATGAGAGTTTTTCTAGATGATCTCAGTGTTTTTGGAGCGCAACTAGAGCATTTGAAGGTTATGTTTTATGAAATGTCGAAAGGTGAAATTCAATTTAAATCCTCTAAAATGTGCATTTGCAGTTAGAAGTGGAAGGTTATTGGGGCATAATTTATGAGGATGGCATTTCTATGGATTGGGATAAAATAGCCGCAATTATGGAAGCGCCTCCGCTGGTGAATTCGAAATAGTGTCAAGTCTTTCTGGGCCAAGCTCGTTGGCATGGGAGGCATTTGAGGTTTTTCACGCATTTGGCAATCCCAATTAATCAGGTAGCATATGCTAAAGATTTTGAATGAACGCAGGAATGTGATCCGTCTTTTTGGAGATTAAAACTTCAGTTGTCCAAATCTCTGATTATAATCCCTCCGAATTGGGGTCAAGATTTTCATGTATTTGTGGATGCTTCTGACCGGGCAATTGGCAGTGTGTTGATGCAGGAACAAATTGAAGGGTGGTTTCGCCCTGTCTATTATGCCATTATCATCTGCAGAAATGAATTACTCAGTGTGACAGAAAAAGAATGGTTAGGGATGATTTATTCAGTGAAATTTTGATTCCATTATCTGTTGGGCCAGTGGTTCTTTTTTCATGTGGATCATTTGGCTCTTCTATATCTGGTGCACCAGCAGAATTTGACAGGAAGATTAGCGAGATGGGTGCTTTTGCAGGAATTTCATTTTGAGGTCATACATCGTCGAGGAGCCCAGCATGCGGTGGCTGACTACCTATCTAGGCTAGATTTCGGTGAGCCGCCGACGGGGGTGGCTGATGAATTTCCGAATGTGTCTCTCTTTTTAACAGGATCTATTGTGGAGGATCTTATAGCTACGCAACAACTTAGGATCATCCCCAGGATGCCATGGACTTGGTATGAGGAGATGTTTCATTTTCTCGACAATGGGGAAATGCCTTCATTCTTGTCCAGTCACCATCAAAGGAAACGGATGGCTATTAGAAGCAAGAATTTTGAGATTATCATGGGGAAGCTGTATTATCACACGATTGCGAAGGTCTTGCTGAGATGTGTTCTACCACAAGAACAAGAATCGGTTTTGGAGGAAGTCCATTGTAGGGGGCCACTTTGCAGCATTGATCACGGCTAGGAAAGTTTTACAATCACGATTATGGTGGCCTACATTGTTTCAAGATGCGAGAATCTTTGTGCAAAAGTGTGATGTGTGTCAGTGGTTGGGAAAACCTACTAAAATGTCCAGAATGCCTTTTCAGCCGGTATTGCCTTTGGAGCCTTTTCAAAAAATGGGATTGGATTTTATTGGACCTTTTTAACCAGTAGTAGCTCACACTGGTAATAAGTATATTTTGACAGCCACAAATTATGCTACCAAATGGGTGGAGGCATGGCCTTTGAAAGATAATACTGCATTTTCTGTTGCTGGGTGCTTATATAAGGATGTTTTTTCCACGTATGGCTGTCCTATTGAGCTGGTTAGTATCGGGGTAACCATTTTTCGAATAAGGTGATGGAGAGAATGCTACAATTTTACTTTGTATTGCATAGGAAATCTTCTCCATATTACCTACATGCAAATGGGCAGGTGGAATCAACTAATAAGCAATTGGTTTGTATTCTAACAAAGTTAGTGAATATGCATAGAACGGATTGGGATGTGAAACTTCCTTCCGCATTGTGGGCTTATCGGACAACATATAAAGTGGTAACAGGATTGACTCCTTTCAAGTTGGCATTTGTTATGGAGGCCATTACCCTAGTGGAACATGTGGTTCCAAGTTTGCAGATGCTGATTGCAGATAAGCTTCTTTCGAAAGATTCCGTAATTTATCATTTGGATGTTTTGCACGAATTAGATGAAGAGCGGTTGCGCAGTTTTGCGGTGTTGCAAGATCTGTAGTCCAGGCGGAAGAAATGGCTAGATTGCCCTAAACCACGGCAATTTTTATGGGGCCAACTGGTCCTTGTATTTAATTCTCGCCTGGGGAAGATGCCTAGGAAGCTAAAATTATGGTGGTCGGGACCATTCTGGATTTTTAAAGCATGCGGGCCTACTTCTTTTTATTTGGAAAATTTGGGGGGGGAGGTGATTTCTCTGCCGATGAATGGGTTTCGACTACGCCATTATTTCTCACCTACCTCCATTCCGTGCCCCTTTGCTGTGGTACAAGAGCCGAAAGCCACCTTAATCATGATTGGGAATTCTTTTGCATGCAATCTTGGAAAGTGGGAAAAGGGCAATGATGATTGTGAAGCCGTGGCACACCCTTTTTTGAGAAATCTTTATGAGTGGTTTAGTGCATGCAGTCGTTACCTTATACTCTCCTCACGTTTTTTGCATCACGCTCGCATGATTCTCTTGTCTCATTTCTTTGTGCTTTTGTGTCTCTTCGCTACCATGACGGCTTCCCTACTGCAATGCATTCCATTTACTCTAGTGCAGTAGCTATCTCTTCACAGGGTGGATGCTTGGTTGTAGGATTTGCACTTGTGTGTCTTTGCCAACCTGGATTGGCAAGGAATCCCTGTTCACCTGTAGGCCACATCATTGATCGAGCAACTCGTTGTACTAGTGACATGGTGAAAATCAACAACCAGCAGATTCGAATAATAGAAAGGATTTCAAGATGCTGTTGTTTGTTGTGCGAGCATCGCATGTTATCCCTGTTGCAGAGGCCGAACAAGAGTTTGGTTTGAAAATTAAGGGTGAAGAAAAATTATCAAGGCTTACAGATACAACGATAAGGGATGCCTATCGCTGGTTTCTTGGGGCAATTTGGTTGCAAGCCAAAACATATACGATTTCGGCCAAAGCACGCAATGTTTTGCATTTAGCCAACTTTGGGCCGGTAGCGTGGGTAGCGACCGTTAGGGAGAGGTTGCTAGCAGAGTGCCAAAGTGTGCTGGCACAGATGGGGCGAAGTACTCCAACAAATACAAAAGTCAGCCAGCTGCTTACATTAGTGTTTCCATTGAGAGAAGTTTTCACTCTTACCCTTCGGCCTCTGTGTCACTTTGAAGATGACAGCTCTGTAGTACGTGGTACTCCTACACCCTTGCCACAAACTTAGAGTCAGGAAGTGCCTGATGTGCGGGTAACTCAAACCCCTATTCGCATTGTGGATATGCCCGGTACATCGACTGCAGTGGTAGCCTCTAGTGCATAGGAGATGGCCATTACAGGAACATCAAACCAAAAGCAAGGTCGGGAGGATAACTTGTTTTCCACACCACCTCCTGCTTTGACATTCTCCTTGTCAGAGGATTCCGCTGTTGCATGTTGGAGACGCAGAATGCAGGAAAGGGTGGCAACCTCCACTCCAACTGGGACTCTCTCTGAGGGTGCGGATACATCCTCGCAACAAGATAGTCTTGGAGTTACGATCACCGCTGCTCCGATGGAGGTCACCCTCTAGCAGTTTTTCCCTCAGAGACGATGGACGCAAACCCCTCTGATCAGCTCAAGGCGTGCGGCACATTTTTGCAGTGTCTTGTGGAGTCTATACATTCGGCCTGGCTAGCTCCTGCAATGAAGGCACGCGTCACTGAGCTAGAAACGTAGGTAACGGCTTTGCAAGCTAGCATCGCCGATTAACAAATCAAAATGTAGCATTAACTACGGTAGCTCAATGGCAAACTGAAGAAATCTAGGCACTCGGGGAGGCTAATTCTGCGTTTGTTGCTTCTATTCAAGAGGAATTTCTTCAATTGCGAACGCAGAATAGCCTTGCCACTTACTTAGCATCTCATCGTGGTGATGTGATGATTAGCATGAATGATCTGGATGCCTTAGCAATGGAGATGCAGCAGGACCTCCACAATTTTTTGGAGACTCAAATGCAGAGTTGGAGAGCAAGGCTGTCTACCAAGGTGATAACGCAGCAACCAACTCAACAGGTTGTGATGAGGCAACCTGAGCCACCGAATAATGACAGAGGTAAGAATATTGTCCCACAAGGTTTTGATATTGGTGATTGGGTGAAATCTATAGAAGATTGTGCTGAGGCCCAAGCTCATGTATCTTGTTTGAAATGAGTGATTCATCACCTTTGTAAGGAGCGATGAAAAGTATGTTTTTGGGTGGAGACTTTGGCCCATTCATTCTCCCTCAGTCTTCCGCCATGTCCTCCTTTTTGGCCTGCAATAAACAAATACTTTTCTCGGTATTATCCTCTACATACACCTCTTGCTCCTTTGCCACAAGCACCTCATTCTATTTCTTTGCCAACAAAATTTATTCCAAGGGATCCTTGGCCGGAGCAAACTTAGATATATCCACAGCTATTGGTCGAGGTGTATCGGGCTCATCCTCGCCAAGATTTTTTGGGGATTTGGCTATATCGACATTTCCTCCTCACCACAGCAGGTGGAGGAACAGCAAACCGGAACCTTCAAGACGGAGGGGCTAAGGCGTGGGTTCGTGCAATCCATCGTGCATGCCAGGTGTTACGGCATAAGCCGCATAGTGCGGTTCTGCAGAGGTCTAGACATTGCGGACTAGGAGTCATGCGGCTTTGGGACAGTTCTTCATAGGATATCATGGGACAGGACAGGGTTTTGCATCGTTCACAATCTGCACTGGAGTAGCGGTTGTATATGGGGAGCATACCTGTCTTTGGGGATATCTCTAATATTCATGTTATCAATACATCTTCTCTCTCTTGTACTATGTGTTCGGTTGCATATCAATGAAGACGACAGTGTTCTATTTTTGTAACTTGTCTTCTGTTCTACCTTCCTGTGCTCTGATGTTCATATAATGTAAGGCAGTTTGAGGGTAATCATTCCCGTGATGCTTATTTCTCCTCTGCGGGCAATAGCCATTACACACTTTCTTCAGAAGATGGAGAAGAGGGTGACCTCTTTCTCGCCTTTTTCTTGCCTTGATCTTTGTTGTCGTCACTATCACTTTCAAAAGAGGAAGAGGATGAAGAAGATGGAGAAGACGGTGTCCTCTTTCTTGCCTTTTTCTTCTCTTGCTTTTTGTTATCCCTCTTTGAAGTATGGTGTGGAGAAGTATGTGATGGTCTTCTCCCTTTTGGAGGCAATGGACAGCATTTAGGCCGCCGTCTTCATGGAGCCATTTCCATCAAGGTGGCGGGAGACTCACTTCTTTCTCATTCCTTTGGTGGAGGCTCTTGAGTTCTCCTTTGAGAAGGAGATGCGTCATCAAGGAGCAAAATTTTGAGCCCTTCATAGGGATCCTCTTCTTCTTCCCGAATCGAAGAGAGACCTATTTTGGAAGTCTCGCAAGGAGACTTTCTAGGTGATCTCTTGTCATGGTGGGGAGCTTGGAGAATCCCATTAGCACGAAGCTGCCGTTGCACTTCACTTTGGAGGGATGGATTGCCCATGGCTTGTTGAAGCCTAGAAACAAGATAGTTAACAAGAATCGGGGCATCATTAGTAGCTTGCTCATTAGGAAAATTAAAGTTATCAACATTAACTTCACTCTCTTTACTATTGTCAGCCATTCTAGCAACTTTTAGGTGTACTTTGGCACTTCAATCCCAAGATGCTACCCCGGGGGATTCACTCTATATACAAAATGGGATGCCACATGCGAGTGGACAACCTTGATAAAACCCCTATATACGACCCATATTACGGAATATGACCCCCCTTTATATGCTTATACGACAATCAATGAAGAAAACTATCATACCCCTATCTTACATAGAAAATTTAGGTCTCACATGATCTAATGGAGTAAAACTAGTCAAAGAGTTGTAGCATAGTGACTGGTAATGTACTAAGGAGCAACTTCTATTGATAACTAGATGTACCCTCATGTGTCTTAGTTTGACTTTCAAACTATGTGTCCAATCAGCCTGCAGTTCTATGCACATCGGTGACCAATCATTACAAGAATTCAACCCAAGTGAGGTCCCCCCCCCCCCCCAATAAATATGATACCCCCTCCCTTTTTTTTCAGCTTGGGAGATAAATTATTGGGGGTCTACCTCCTAACTTATACGCTTATGTAACTCGTAAAAAAACCCCCCTCCCCTGCACTTACGTGGTGCGATAAGTTTTCCATGGTGAATCCCCCGGGGTTGCTACTCCTCTTTAGCCCTTTAGAAAAAGCACTCAAGCTACTGTACCCGTGGCTTAAATACCATGAATTTCAAGGAATAGAAGAGAGGGTTGTTCAACACCAAAACAGCACCAGATCCTGTGTCATAATAATCAATATCTAATTCTCCTAAATGATTTTCTCATATTAAACTGATCATTTAATGTGGGGAAGGCCAGGGGAGAAAAAGCTAGAATATTGGTTAAGCTAGCAGACCGGCCACAGTAGGGATCCAAAGGAGGGAAAATAGTGATCCAAAGGGGGGGCCATCTGCAAAAGAGCCATGTGCAACAATGGGCTAAAAAGACCCTAAGGTTCAGCCCATTAAGACTTCCAAAATGCTAAGGTTCCAAAATTCAAAGGTTGTGTCCAAAGGTCAACCCTAGGGAAAATTGGATGCTTTGTGTGTGCCCTAAAAGTCTTTGCACATCCCTACATAGGAGGGGGCGAGCCCTAAAGGTAGGGGATGAGAGAGAAAGCCACACACACACACACAGAGGCTCTCTTTACACAAAGGGAATGGGGGACACATATCAGCTTCCTAGGCCAGATGCCCACAAGGTGTGCCCAATTTCTATTGGATGACCCTTGAAGTGGACCAATGAGAATTAAGCTAGAGTAAATCTAGTTTAATTAATTTAAAAACATTTAATAAAAGAAACCAATGAGAATTAAGTCTCCTAGAAGACTATTGGGCAGTCTCCCAAGGGGTCCAATGAGCATTCACGAGCCCCATGGCTTGCCTCATTCCTATTGGCCAGGAGGCAATGGGGTCCAATGAGAGTTTAGTTTAATTATTTAATTACCTAAAGCTCTCACAAAAGGGGAAAGGGGGACACATGTCAGAAGTCTATCACTTATGCTGCTTAATTGTAATTGGCTTGACTTGGGGAGGGCCAATGAGGCTTCAGCAAGAGCAATTAGCAAGAGGGCTCGCCCAAGAGAGAGAGAGAGGGGGACTGATTTTTGCAAGGCATTATCACACACACACTCACACAAGCTCATGTGTGAAGAAAGAGAAGACTATCTCTTCCCAAGCTTTAATGGAGAACTCATCACCTACTCCAAGCTTGTGAGATAGAAGCCTACATCAACACTCTCTTGGCATGTGGATGCAAATCCAACCAAGATCCAAGCTTCAATGCATGGTCATCTCCTCTACCAAGCTAATTACTAAGCTAAGCTATGCTACATATGAGTGATTATGTGAGGAGATGTACATCTTTCTCGTAAGATAGTCCTTCTTCCTCTCAATCTACTCTCATACCCTGCTAGCTCTCACCATCTTCGAAGGTGTGTGAGGTCTTGGGTCTGAGAGCGGGGATAATTTAAGTTGTGTTTGTTAAGTGTTTTGCTTAGTGCATGAAGTTTCCATCTTCACTGCACTAGCTAGTCTTGAAGGAACACAAAGAATTGTATTGTACAATGTCTCTCTTGATGGGAGAAACCATAATACAAAGCCTTTTGGAGGGGGGACCGGCTCCATGAAAATCTGGTCCTCAACTGTTGTCAATAGCTTAATTGCTCTCTCTTTTGAAAGTATTGTCGATGCTATCTAACTAGGTGTTATGCTTTTTGTTGCTCTCTCCACCCAAGAACTCTTGTAATTCTCATTAGGAAGCTATTCTAATGAAATTCCCACTATGTTCATGCTAATTTCCGCTACACATAAGTTATTAGGCCATTAAGTGTTACCTTGGTATCAGAGCTCAAGGTTTCTCTTTTCTTGCTCAAGAAGGGAGGTCCTCAAGCTAGCTAGAAATGGTTGGTATTATTAACACTAGGTTGGTAACCTAACAGGACATAAAAGTGTCCTTTCAGGGTTTTGAAAAAAACCTCCAAAACCATAGTAGATCCACTCATTTTGTAAAATCCTTTCATGAGGTTATAGTTCAAGGCCTACTACACATGGAAAAAATAAGAAACTTGTAAAATTTCTCATCTTTTGGTCACACCAAGCCTCCAAAGTTAATGGACCAGTACATTTTCATCAAAACAGTCATTTCTTACGTTTTGTTGCATAAAAATAAGATTAGGGATTTTTCTAGGACTTGAGATAAATTCCCTAGTTAACTTCAATGGGTTGGTGATCAGAACATATGATTGCTTCTCACTCACTATTTTTTGTTTTTCCAAAAGAAATAGGTACAAAAAAGTTGAATTTTTACCATTCTGCAAACCTACCATCAAAGTTTCTATAGCCACGCTCAATACAAATAATATATGCATGTTTTCTTAGTTTCCTATTGTCCTTTAGGTTCATAAGGAGCCATGGAGCATGTCAAAAGAATAATACATATCTTACCAAGGGGAATCTTGGGGACAAAGATGAAGTGCTAAATACAGCAAACTGCATGAAAAAACTGGGTTCAACATTATGAGTTGTAGAATCCCATAGAAAATATTCAATATCTAGCCAAATTTGATCCTTATGACTAGATATGGTTACTACCTACAAAATTCATGTAGTTGTCACAACAAACTAAGAATATTGAAAAAGCTATACTTGATATACTAGAATGTTTCGTTTTCTTCTATAATTGAAAAAATCAACCATCCTTGTCTACTGTGCAAAATAGGGTATTAGGTGCCCCAAAACTCAAGGAATATTAGCTTTATGTTACAATGTGCGACATAGAAAATCAAAACTGCATTTGGATATCATGAAAGCCACCAAAAAAATCATAGAAGAGCTAAAATTGGCTAAAAAACAGGATTTGACAATTTTTGTAATTTGGTCATAACTTACAACTTTAACATTTATTTCTCCCTAGAAGCATTAGGACATGTTGAGGACTACTGAAAATAGTTCTCTAGCATTATAGACCTCACAAACATGAATTCTAGAGTGGTATAGTTGCAAAAAGTTGAAAAAAGCCAAAAACAGGACCCGTTTTTTCACACAGTTTAGGTTGTGAAATGTTGTGCAAGGACAAGGTTAAAGATGGAATTGATATTCCAAAAAAATGTCAAGTTTTTTTCAGCTCATGAGACAACTTTCTAGACAGATAGCACCTCACAATCCATTTTGAAACTCTTGACATAATTCAAGGAAAATGGTCACTTAACAGGACATAAAAGTGTCCCAGGACATAAAAGTGTCCCATTACCAACCTAGTGTTAATTGCCTGTGAGTAAGTAGAATAGGGATTTTTCAGCCTTGCAGTGCGCCTACCTTTGTGCAGTTAACGGGGCATCACCGTCGAGAGCTATGGTCTTAATAGTGGAGTCCTACGGGGCTTGCCTACGGCTTAACCACTATTGAGCTATTAGAAGCTTGACAGGAGCCGGTGCTGTTTTGGTGTCGAAAGACCCTCTCTTCTATTCCTTGCAATTAATGGTATTCGAGCCGCGGGTACAGTAGCTTGAGTGCTTTTTCTAAAGGGGTAAAGAGGAGTAGCAACTAGGGCTTGAAGTGCCAAAGTACACCTAAAAAGTTTACACCTAAAAGTTGTTAGAATGGCTGACAATAGTAAAGAGAGTGAAATTAATGTTGATAACTTTGATTTTGCTCATGAACAAGCTACTAATGATGCTTCAATGCTTGTTAACTATCTTGTTTCTAAGCTTCCACAAGCCATGGGCAATCCATCTCTCCAAAGTGAAGTGCAACGGTAGCTCCGTGCTCACGGATTCTCCAAGCTCATCACCATGACGAGAGAACACCTAGGAAGCCTCCTTGTGAGACTACCAAAAGAGGTCTCTCACCAATTCAGGAAGAAGAAGAGAATCCATATGAAGGGCTCAAGACTTTACTTCTTGATGATGCATCTCCTTTCCAAAGGAGAACTCAAGAGCCTCCACCAAAGGAACGAGAAAGAAGCGAGTCTCCCGCCACCTCGGCGGAGATGGCTCCACGAAGACGGCGGGCTAAACACTCTCCATCACCACCAAAGCGGAGAAGACCATCACACTCTTCTCCACGCCATAATTCAAAGAGGGATGATAAAAAGCAAGAGAAGAAAAAGGCAAGAAAGAGGACACCCTCTTCTCCATCTTCTTCATCCTCTTCCTCTTATGAAAGCTATGGTGAAGACGACAAAGATCAAGACAAGAAAAAGGCAAGAAAGAGGTCACCCTCTTCTCCACCTTCTTCAAATTATTCACCTTCTGAAGAAAGTGATGGTGCAACCTTTGAACCATCAAAAAGAAGAGGTCATAGGAATCCTATGCCGCATGGAAGAGGTCGTCCAAGTTGAAGAAATTCAAAGAGGGAGGGAAGAGCATCTCTTTCCTTACCTATGATGGTACCTTTGGTGCTACGGACAAAGTCTTGGCCTTTATCCAACAATTCGATGCGGCGTTTGGAGATGAGAGCTTCACGGAGTCCTCTAAGCTACGCCATGAAGCTATGCACTTTCAAAAGTCCGCCAGACAATGGTGGTCTAGCCTACGAGCCAACGGTGAAGCTCCACAAACATGGAAAGCTTTAAGAGCTTCCATTATGAATCAGTTTTTGGACACCGATGCCAAAGACAAAGTACTCACCGAATGGCAAAGCTTAAAGCTCTCTCCCAATGACAAGTTTTGGGACTTACAACTCAAAGCCACTGCCTTCAAAAATTTGGATTTTGGAGAGCAAAAGCAACAATTTTGTGCGGGCTTAACCGAAGAAATGGCGGAGTATGTCAACTCCCAAAGACCACGTACCATATCGGCGGTAATACACCACACTATGGTCGCCTCTCGAATCAATTTCCAAACGGGGGCAAAAAGAAATAATAAGCCCCCGGAAAATAAGGGTTCCAATGAGCCTAAGGGGAAGGACGATGTCCAAAAGTCTCCTAAGGGCAACTCCAACAAAGCTAAAGAGAAGGGAGTTTACAAAGGTAAGAATAAAATCTCTCCTGAAGAGCTTGAGCGTTATTGTAAGGATAACCGGTGTTTCAAGTGCGGCGAACAAGGGCATGCGTACCGCGCTTGTCCCCAACAGAACAACCGCCAAGATCCTCCTAGAGCTTCCTTGGTTGAAATCCAAGAGGAGGAGACTCACCAAAATCAACACAAAGGATCTTCTCTATGCCATGCTTGGGGAAAGGTAAGAGAACATGATGCTTTTATTCTCTTTGACCCTGGTTCTACTCACAATTTTATATCTATAGAGTTGGCCACCAAGCTAGGAATACAATCCTACGAGATGGGAGATGTCCTACCCGTAGATAGTGCCTTCAAGGGGCAAGAAGCTTCAGTCACTCCCTTAATCGTGAAATTGAGGCTTCATGTCCAAGGCTATGTGGACAAAGAGGACTTCTTTATCTCTCCTCTCAAGCATGAGGATGTAATCCTAGGGGCACCATGGTTTGACCGCCTGGCTACCGATGTTAAATTTCCTGAAAGGAGAATCTCCTTTAAGTTCAGGGAAAAAGACATGTATATAGGTGCTAAGGAAATGGGTAACACCATCCCCATTGTACATACACCAGCTTTCAACAAGTCAATAAAGAGCTCTATTTCCGTGTACATGATTTTTGTTAAAGACTCTCAAAATGAACCTAATGCTTTAGCAAAAGAAAATAAAAGCAACCAAAAGGAATTAGAGTTATCCCTTGTGAGCTACCTCCTAAACGAGGTAATGATGACCATGCAATTGAACTTCTTCGAGGAAGTTCACCGCCTAATAAACCTCCTTATAGAGTTTCTCAAGCTCAACAAGAGGAGATTATGCGGCAAGTGCATGAGTTAGTTGAGAAGGGTATGGTTAGGCCAAGCTCATCTACATTTTGCTCACCTGTGCTATTAGTGCAAAAGAAAGACGGCACATATCCTATGTGTGTCGACTATAGAGCACTAAATAGGATCACTATCAAGAATAGGTTTCCCATTCCACGGGTAGAAGACCTTTTGATAAGCTACAAGGATTGACCTACTTCAGTAGGGTTGACCTAAAAAGTGGCTATCACCAAATAAGGATAGTTGATCAAGACATTGTAAAGACCGCATTTCGTACTACATGTGGTCTTTACGAATACATTGTCATGCCTTTTGGCTTGACCAATGCACCAGCCACATTCAACCGCTTGATGGAGAAGCTGTTCAGGCCTCATCGAACCTTCACTGGAGTGTTCTTTGATGATATTATCATCTACTCTAATTCATTGCAGGAACACAAGCAACACCTCCAGGTAATATTTCAAGTTTTAAGAGAGAATAAACTTTATGTTAATCGATAGAAAAGTGAATTTTTCTTGCAAGAGATTCAATATTTAGGTCACATTATCTCTCAAGATGGCATCCAAATGGATCCATCCAAGTTAAAGGTAATAAAAGGATGGCCTAAACCAAGGAATCTTCATGAACTAAGAAGCTTTATAGGTATGTGTGCATACTATAGACGCTTCATAGAAAAGTTCTCACAAATTACGGGACCATTACATGACCTAACAAAGAAAAGCGTTAGGTATACATGGTCTGCTAAGGAAAACAATGCTTTCAAAAATCTTAAAGAAAATCTTATCTCTCAACCTGTGCTTACACTACCGGATCTCTCAAAACCATTTGAGGTCTAATGTGATGCTTGTGGTGATTGCCTTGGAGCTGTTTTGCTCCAAGAAGGGCACGCCATAGGCTATGAGAGTCGAAGGCTCTCGATCCTGTTGAGCAAGATCTAGGCATATACGAAAAGGAACTCCTTGTAGTTCTACATGCCTTAGACTCATGGAAGCACTATTTATTGGGGACTCCTTTCATTCTGTGAACGGATCACCAAAGTCTTAAGTACTTCATGACACATACCAAGCTCTCCGACAAACAAATGAGGTGGGCAAATTTCCTTTTGCAATTTCATTTTCATATTGCTCTCATTGCTGGCAAGCATAATCAAGTAGCTGATGCACTCTCAAGACGGCCGAGAGTGAATGCGGTTTCCATAGCAACTCACAATGATCTATCTTCAATGATAGATGAGTATGCTATTGATCCCGATTTTAGAGATGTGATTTCAGCCCTTGCATTAGGGAAGAAAGAAGAACCATTTACTTTACAAGATGGTTATCTTCTCTATGGAAATAGACTATGCGTTACTAACTCACTACGTGAGAAAGTAATGTATGAATCTCATGCTCCACCTTATGCGGGGCATAGAGGGATTCAGTCTACCTTAAAGGGAATTGAAACATATTTCTATTGGCCTACCATGAAAGTGAGCATACAAGAGTATGTTTCCAAATGTGTGGTATGCCAAAAGACAAAATTTGATAGAGGGAAGCAACTTGGATTGCTTCAACCCTTGAAAATCCCTAATTCACCATGGGAGAGCATACCCATGGATTTTATCTTTGGATTGCCTAAGTCTATCCATGGGAATACGGGAATATGGACGATAGTAGACAGGTTTAGTAAACAAGCTCATTTTATACCTGTCAAAAAGACTATCAAAGCCCATCAAATGGCAACCCTCTTTATTTCACAAATTTTCAAGTACCATGGCTTGCCCATGTCCATAGTGTCGGACAGAGATCCTAGAATGACCAGTAATTTTTGGAAGGGTCTCTTTCAGAATTTAGGGACAAGGCTAAACTTCTCTTCGGCCTATCATCCACAAACGGATGGCCAAAGTGAAATAGCTAACCTAACCATTCTCGATCTACTAAAAACCTATGTAACGGAAGTAGATCAAAGATCCCAATGGGAGAAGTACTTACCCTTAGTGGACTATGCTTACAATAACACTGTACATACTTCCACGGGAAAAGCACCTTTCGAGGTAATTGAAGGAAGATCAAAAAGTCCCTTGCTACTTAAGGTACATGGGAAGATCTTCGTTGCAGGTGAGTATAGCCGAGACCTACAAGAATCTTTCCAAAAGATTAAGGATGCTATCTCTATCTCACAGCAAAGGCAAAAGGCTGCTGCTGACAAGCACAGAAGAGCCCAAGCCTTTAAAGAAAACGATTGGGTCTTGTTAAAGTTTCCCAAGGCTGGATTAAGGGACACAACGGGCAAGAATCCTACGGGCCACCAAAAGTACTATGCTAAACTAGCAAAAAGGTACTATGGTCCCTTCCAGATTCTTAGGCCAATCAACGAGATGGCCTATCAACTCAAGTTTCCCAATCATTGGCTCATACACAATGCTTTCCATATGAGCCTATTAAAGTCTTACAAAGGAGAGCCACCTCAAGAACCAACTATTGAAGACCCACCGGAGATCGAGGACCAAGAGGAGGTGCTACAACCTGAGTCCATTCTCCGACATGAAGACAAGGTATTAAGAGGCGGTAAGACTATCCGACGATATCTTATTAAGTTTAAGAATTTTCCTTCTGAACATGCTAGATGGATGCAAGGCATACAATTAAAGGATAACCTAAACCTTGTCAATGCTTACAATGCTTCCCAAGAGTAAGCAAATGTACAAAATGTTAAAAATGAACAAAATTTTTGTCTTATGAGACTCTCTTTTTCTTTATTTGTGCACAAAAATGAAGTAGTATGCATGCTTAGATCAAGTTTGCGGAGACGACGTCTCCCAAACACCAAGTAGAGCTTGTCACTCTACTATGGAAGACTGATAGGACTAATGTGCAGACATGCTTGCGGCAGCCTCAGGCTCTCAAGTGCCAAATGGACTAGTCATCCATTGTGGAATGATGTCGTAGGGTAACATAGGGATCCTCTACCCGCTAAGAAAAGGACTCATGAACATGCTTTATCTTCTCTACACCATAGTCGAGGACGACTATGATTTCAAGAGAGAGGTAATGTCATAATAATCAATATCTAATTCTCCTAAATGATTTTCTCATATTACACTGATCATTTAATGTGGGGAAGTCTAGGGGAGAAAAAGCTAGAATATTGGTTAAGCTAGCAAACCGGCCACAGTAGGGATCCAAAGGAGGGAAAATAGGGATCCAAAGGGGGGGCCATCTGCAAAAGATCCATGTGCAACAATGGGCTAAAAAGACCCTAAGGTTCAGCCCATTAAGACTTCCAAAATGCTAAGGTTCCAAAATTCTAAGGTTCCAAAATTCAAAGGTTGTGTCCAAAGGTCAACCCTAGGGAAAATTGGATGCTTTGTGTGTGCCCTAAAAGTCTTTGCACATCCCTACATGGGAGGGGGCGAGCCCTAAAGGTAGGGTATGAGAGATAAAGCCACACACACACACACACACACACACACAGGCTCCCTTTACACACAGGGAATTAGGGACACATGTCAGCTCCCTAGGCCAGATGCCCACAAGGTGTGCCCAATTTCTATTGGATGACCCTTGAAGTGGACCAATGAGAATTAAGCTAGAGTAAATCTAGTTTAATTAATTTAAAAACATTTAATAAAAGAAACCAATGAGAATTAAGTCTCCTAGAATACTATTGAGCAGTCTCCCAAGGGATCCAATGAGCATTCAGGAGCCCCATGGCTTGCCTCATTCCTATTGGCCAGGAGGCAAAGGGGTCCAATGAGAGTTTAGTTTAATTATTTAATTACCTAAAGCTCTCACAAAAGGGGAAAGGGGGACACATGTCAGAAGGCTATCACTTATGCTGCTTAATTGTAATTGGCTTGACTTGGGGAGGGCCAATGAGGCTTCAGCAAGAGCAATTAGCAAGAGGGCTCGCCCAAGAGAGAGAGGGGGCTGATTTTTGCAAGGCATTATCACACACACACTCACACAAGCTCATGTGTGAAGAAAGAGAAGACTATCTCTTCCCAAGCTTTAATGGAGAACTCATCACCTACTCCAAGCTTGTGAGATAGAAGCCTACATCAACACTCTCTTGGCATGTGGATGCAAATCCAACCAAGAGACAAGCTTCAATGCATGCTCATCTCCTCTACCAAGCTAATTACTAAGACATCTTTCTCGTAAGATACTCCTTCTTCCTCTCAATCTACTCTCATACCCTGCTAGCTCTAACCATCTTCGAAGGTGTGTGAGGTCTTGGGTCTGAGAACGGGGATAATTTAAGTTGTGTTTGTTAAGTGTTTTGCTTAGTGCATGAAGTTTCCATGTTCACTGCACTAGCTAGTCTTGAAGGAACACAAAGAATTGTATTGTACAATGTCTCTCTTGATGGGAGAAACCATAATACAAAGCCTTTTGGAGGGGGGACCGGCTCCATGAAAATCTGGTCCTCAAGTGTTGTCAATAGCTTAATTGCTCTCTCTTTTGAAAGTATTGTCGATGCTATCTAACTAGGTGTTATTATTTTTATTGCTCTCTCCACCCAAGCACTCTTGTAATTCTCATAAGGAATCTATTCTAATGAAATGCCCACTATGTTCATGCTAATTTCCGCTACACATAAGTTATTAGGCCATTAAATGTTACATCTTGTCAAGATTCTAATAGCACAATAGTGATTAAGCCGTAGGCAATCCCTGTAGGACTCCACTATGATGACCATAGCTCTCAATGGTGATGCCCCGCTAACTCCACAAAGGCATGCGCAGTGCAAGGTTGAAAAATCCCTATTCTACTTACTCACATGCAATAAATAGTACCCACCATTTATAGCTAGCTTGAGGACCACCCTTCTTGAGCAAGAAAAGAGAAACCTTGTGCTCTGATACCAATGTAACATTTAATGGTCTAGTAACTTGTGTGTAGCGGAAAATAGCATGAACATAATGAGAATTTCATTAGAATAGCTCCCTAATGAGAATAACAAGAGTGCTTAGGTGGAGAGAGCAACAAAAAGCATAGCCCCTAGTTAGATAGCATGAACAATACTTCAAAAGAGAGAGAAATTAAGAAATTGACAAAAGTTGAGGACTGTATTTGCATGGAGCCGGTCCCCCCTCCAAAAGGCTTTGTATTATGGTTTCTCCCATCGAGAGACATTTTACGATACAATCCTTTGTGTCAATACTAGCCAGTGCAATGAAGATGGAAACTTCATGCACTAAGCAAAACACTTACCAAACACAACATCAATTCCCTCACGGTCTCAGACCCAAGACCTCACACACCTTCTAAAATGGTGAGAGCTAGCGGGGTATGAGAGTAGATTGAGAGGAAGAAGGAGTATTCTTATGAGAAAGTTGTACATCTCCTCACATAATCACTCATATAGCATAGCTTAGCTTAGTGATTAGCATGGTAGAGGATATGAGTATGCATTGAAGCTTGGCTCTTGGTTGGATTTTCATCACAAAGCGAAGAGTTGTTGGTGTAGGCATCCCTTCTCACAAGCTTGGAGTAGGTGGTAAGCTTTCCATTAAAGCTTGAGAAGGAGAGAGAGTCTTCTTTGCTTCACCCATGATATTGTGTGAGTGTGTGTGTGATAATGCCTTTCAAAAATCAGCCCCCTTTCTCTCTTGGTCAACCCCCCTTGCTAAATGCTCATGCTATAGACCTATTGGACCTCCCCAGGCTAGCCAATGGAAATTAAGCACATAAGTGATAGCCTTCTGACATGTGTCCCCCTTTCCTGTTTTGTGAGCGCTTTAGGTAATTAATAAATGAAACTAAACTCTCATTGGACTCCTTTGCCTCCTGGCCAATAGGAATCAGGCAAGTCATTGGGCTATTGAATGCTCATTGGTCCCCTTGGAAGACTGTCCAATAGTCTTCTAGAGAGCTTAATTCTTATTGGTTCTTTTATTAAGTGTTTTTAAATTAATTAAACTAGATTTACTCTAGCCTAGTTCTCATTGGTTCACCTCCATGGCAATCCAATAAGATTTGAGTACACCTCGTGGGCATCTGGCCTAAGGAGCTGAAACGTGTCCCTCTTTCCCCTTGTGTGCAAATGAAGCTTGTGAGTGTGTGTGGGTGTTTCTCTCTCATCCCCTACTTCTTGGGCTCGCCCCCTCCTATGTAGGGCTTGACAAAGACTTTTTGGGACACACTCAAAGCATCCAATTCCCCTAATGTTTGACCTTTGGACACAACCTTTGAATTTTGGAACCTTAGCATTTTGGAAGTCTTAATGGGCTGAACCTTAGGGTCTTTTGAGCCCATTGTTGCACATAGCTCTTTTGTAGATGTCCCCCCCTTTGGATCCCTATTTTCCCTCCTTTGGATCCCTATTGTGGCCGGTATGCTAGCTTAACCAATATTCTAGCTTTTTCTCCCCTGGCACTTCCCCATATTAAATGATCCGTTTAACATGAGAATAGCATTTATGAGAATTATATATTGATTATTATGACAATATTACAATACCAATTTTCATATTCAGAGATTGCATCTTCATTTTTTTCCTCACTTTCCAAATTATGAGTAATTTCCTCTTGTTTATTATCTTCTGTATCAAAGGCATTCGTTTATCTTCTTTTCTTGAACAACTTAATCCTTTTTCCCACAATTGGAACCTTTATCTTTGTTCCAGCAGGCTCACTTAATGTGTAAGTTGCATTTCCATAAACATGGTTAACAACGTACAAACCAAACCACTTTTTAAAAAAAAATTCATTGCATATGTTGGTTTTCAAGGCTACTATAATACATACGCACCCAGAGTCCTCTCTTATGTCTTTTGGTATGAGTCTATGCCTTTTATCAAATCTTTATTGATTCCTTAACCTTGCATCCTTCAATCGAGCAATTGCAATGTCCTTAGGCCTTCTTTCTAATTGATGCATTTGCAAAGCAAGAAGGTCTCCCCTACTCATTCCATCTTCCCAATTATGCAATTCATTCCATGTTGGAATCACATCCTTAATTGGCATTACAGGCCTTTGACCATACATCATTTTAGCAGGCATGTAGCTACTCACTAAGCTATGTGTAGTATGGTCAGTCTATAAGGTATCTCTCTTTTGACCATACATCATTCTAGTAGGCATGTAGCCACTCACTCAGCTATGTGTAGTATGGTCAGTCCATAAGGCATAAGGGTCTTGGACATTCACAAACCTTTCCCTTGCATGTATTAGTCAAAGCTTTAATGATAGGAGGATGTCCTCCTTCAACTTTACTACTATCTTTAGGATTATAAGCACTGATAAGAGCAAGCTTGATACCCACCCTTCAAAATAACTCTCTCACTTCATGAGCATCTAGTTATTCTCTATCAACAACTAATTTTCCAACACATTCATAATAGTAAATAATGTCTTCCAAGAGAAACTTGCATACCCCATCAATGCTCTTTATTCTCAAAGAAAACACTTGTACTTGGTTGGGCAAGTCCTCTCTTGCCAAGCATAATGTAACACATTTTCCACATACTCAAAGACATAGTAAGAGGAGCTACCACCCATTTGTAATGTATAGTCAATGTCTAGGTAGGGTGAAACCATCATAATGCCTTACATTTGAGTACATCTGACCAGTGACACAATTTTCTAGGATTGAGATACATCTTTGTACTATCAGGGTTAAGCCGATGTTTCTTTGCTTAGGGTCGGACGATCAATGTCCCACCACCCACTATGTGTACACTTGGCCGATGGTTCGACATTCGACATTTTAGGTGTGCAGCGCAGTAGCGCTCTTAGTGGGCCTGGCACAACAATACTCTTTGTTAGTTTCATGGAAATTTGAAGTGGTGGTGACATTCGCTAGCAGGTTGGTGGTCGTCCACGCCTTTATGCGGTAATGTGAAAATGCCGTGTTGCATCCTGTCACACGAGAATTTTCCTACGATGCCTTCAAAGGCCCAAGATCTTATATTGAAGGGGGGGAGGGGGGGGCGACTCCCCAAAACCCTTGCAGTGGCGGAGTGACATCCAAAGAAGGGGCTTCTTCACATGCAATTAAGTGTGTGAGAGAGAGAAGTACCTGACCGAGGTGGCAGAGCATGTAAAAAAATCCCAAAATAACTCACCAAGTGTATGAAACATGTCAAAATACTAAAATGAGCTAAGACAGGGAGCTACACAAGTAGAATATGACAAAAAATTTCTATATTGGGATTTCATGTTAGCCCCCCTTCCCTCTTCTGTTTTGCTTTTGTGTGAGTTTTTTTGGGTGTGTAGGCAGATGTACCCCTGTAAGGTTGTGTCATGCAAAGAGAGAGAGAGAGAGAGAGAGAGAGAGAGAGAGAGAGAGAGAGAGAGAGAGAGAGAGAGAGATGATTGTGTGCAAGGAGAATGTGAACTTAATGTGTGTATGGGTGTGCATCAGATTATGGGTGTACACCCATAATGTGTGTATGGGTCTGCAACAAATTATGGTTTTGAGGATGGGCCATGTGGTTATAGTTGTGGCTATGGTTCTGATCATGGTTATGGTTTTGGAATCTTGATATGGTTATGCTTATGGTTTGCGTATCTTGTTACGGTTATGGTTTGAGAAACTTGTTATGGTTATGGTTATGATGGTTATGGTTTTGAAATCTTATGATGGTCGTGGTTATGGTTTAGGGATCATGTTATGGTTATGGTTATGGTTATGGTTATGGTTTACGAATCTTGATATGGTTATGGTTATAGTTTGGGAATCTTCTTATGGTTATGTTGAATCTTGACGACTATGGTTTGCAAATCATGTCTATGGTTATGATCATGATTATGGTAATGGTTATGGTTCTTAAATCTTGTGATGGTAATGGTTATGGTTACAATGTCGATTTGTATTCACTGAACTGCTCAATTTTTATCCAATATGTCAGTGGAGTGCTATTTCTTCTGCACTCTTTCTTTTGAGTAATGAAGATTGGTTTTTTGTGTTGCAATACATGAAACACTAGTTGCTAATCCTCTCTGCCCAAAATTTTCTTGCAAGTTTTGGCGTCGATATAGGCGTCAGTATAGGCATCTCTACAATCAAGGTCGATACAGGCGCCTGTACTCTCCAATAAATACTAGATGCTTATTACAATGTTTATTCTAGCGCCTATTCCCACACTAAAAATGCCGCTACCTATATCAATGATACAGTTCCAACGTCCATGCATGCTCTTTTTCTTCTTCAAAGGCTTCAAACTCCTTAGACCTATCTACAGGACATAATTCAACATTCTTTTTTTGACACGACTCAGTGGAATCCATTATACTCCTAAATCAGTCCATAATATCTACAAAAGAAATATGTTCAAAGATACCTGAAATACACTCATTATCTTCTAGAAAACTATTCTACTTCAAACTTCTTCGTATATTATCCACACATTGCCATTCACTTCTTTTGATGTCCTCAATCTTTGTAAAACACATTCATACATGCTTTGATAGCCCTAGAATACCTATAGAGAGATCCTATCTCCCTTTTATATTGAGCGAGAATCTTTCTCTTGCCGTACCATTGCCAGATGGCTAGCTAATAATGAACGGTGTTGTAAAAAATGCTTCACCAAAACAAAAACAACAATTATATCTATCACAAAATATTTACTAAAAAAAATCTCCTCTTTCAAGCAGATCCTAGGCCCATAGGACCATTTGCTATTTACGTTGGTCTACCCTGAGGTCAATGCGTTCTTAAGATGTTCGCGAGACAAGTGCGAAGGGATTGGGCCGCTTGCTTTGAGAGTTTGCAAATTGGCAGATGATAAACACACTTATTTGAAGAAGAAAATCAACGAAAAACACTCAAACTCTAGCCATGGAATCTCAACTCTCAAATGAAAAACACTTATTTGAAGAAGAAAAACAACGAAAAACACTCAAACTCTAGCCATGGAATCTCAACTCTCAAATGAACACAAGATCAACACAAAATGCAATTCTCTTTCACCAAACTTAGTAGCCTTAGGCCCAACGGAACAAGTACATTGCCAATTCGCCAAGAAAAAAACCATAGAGTATTCCTTCGATTCACCATCAATGCACATCCGTGAAAGCTTAAGAACTTTCATACATACTTTAACTCACCTCCGACATCATTTTGTTCGCATTTCTGCCCTCGTGGTCGAGTTTTGAGCGTTTCGCTATTTTCGAGGACCGGGTTGATGATTGTGTCGTAAATTTTATTTTTGGTAAAAATTGCTATTTTTGGTTTGCTTTTGCTTGTCGAAAATGTTCGTTTGTGAGTGAGGATAATTTTCTAAGGTTCCTAAAAAAATTTCATTTGTGAGTGAGGATAATTTTCCAAGGTTCCTAAAAAATGTTCGTTTGTGAGTGAGGATAATTTTCTAAGGTTCCTAAAAATTTTAGAAATTTTTTTGTCAATTTTTGGGATTTTCTGGTGATTTTTTGGATTTGCGGGTGAATTTTAGCATTTTCGGCTAATTTTTGGCATTTGTGGACGTTTGAAATATTTTTTTTTGGTAAAAATCCAGTTCGACCTTCGATACTGTGCCTCACGGCACATGAAATTCTCCGTTGCGTAGATCTTTACGGTCTCTTGGGATAGTTTCCTATGACGTTAAAATACTCTTCATCTTTTTTTCGTTTGTCGCCATCGCCACTTTCTCGTTTTGTGGCGCGTGAACATCACACACACACACTCCCTCTCACTCTCTCTCCTATTGCCCATATACCTCTCTCCCTCTCTTGTCTCATATGCGAGCCCTCATGCCCAGCACGCTATCTCTCCTCTTCCCGCCTTTCTCTTCTCACTCTCTCTTTTTGTCTTACTCTCTCTCTCTCTCTCTCTGTCAATTATGGGATAGCCTCCTAAGACGTTAAAATACCCTTCTTATTTTTATGTTACTGCCGGCACCCGCTGTCAACACACCCATGCACACGCGTTGCCATTGGACCACGACTTGTGCTATCAGCTGCTTCTCGGCAAGTCAACCTCTCTCCACGAAAAACGGACTCTCTCCACGAAAAACGCCAAGCTGTGCGCCGCTCAGCGACCTTCGTCAACGACCTCGCTACGTTGTCAGAGGTTAGCCTTAGTTGGTAAGGTTCGATTAAGGTAGCCTCAGTTAGCCTTAGTTAGTGAGGTTAGATTATTTAATTTATTTAACCCAAAAAATTTCACAAAAAAGAATTTTAAAAATCCAAAAATCACCAAAAAATTTAAAAATAAAAAAATCTAATATTTATTTTTAAAAAGAGTTTTAAAAATAAAAAATAAGAAAACTCATAAATAATTCACAAAAAATTGAAAACCTCATAAAAAATTCAAAACATCATGGAAAAAATCAAAAAAAGAGTAAAAAACTCAAAAAATCATTAAAAATAAAAACCTTTTAGAAAACTCATAAAACTAAAAAAAGAGTCTAAAACATTCATGAAAAGGATATTGTGTAAAAACAAACCAGTGAGGGGACTGCTCGCTGCTGCTCTTATCCCTTCCCTACACCTTCGCCCTCCTGCCTCCCCCCCCCCCCCCCCCCAGCGCTGCCCGCCTGCCCCCCCGCTAGACCTCACTGCTCTGCTCGCCCACGCGCTACACTAACGCTGCTGTAGCAGCTCGCGCTACTGCTGCTGCTGTAGCCCCGCCTGCCTTTTCTGCCCCTGCCGCCTCTGCCTCCAGTCCATGCTTTGTTCCTCCCCTTGGTGTAGTCGCTCCCGCCATTGCCGCCTCCGCCTTTTGCTGCCAGCGCTCCCGCATTTACCCCCCCCCCCCCCCCTGGCCCGCCTGCTTTTTTTTTCCTCCCAGTTGCATCCTGCAAATCGGTGCCTACAGCATTGAGTCCATTTTGGGGCAGTGCTTTGCGCACCAAGTTGCAGATTCCGCCCGTCGTCCTCATTTTACGCCACAACAGTAGACACAGATGGAGGCTCCAGCTTCGCCACAGAGGGACTCGCTTGAAGCCCCCTCGCCCGACCCCGCTGAGCCCACCATTCGACTTGCTCTTTCGCCGACAGAGCAAGCAAGCCTTGCCGAAGAGGTAGAGCGTTTGCAAGCGGCTTCGGTCATCTGCAAGGTTCTCGGCACCCGACCGAGAAGAGGAGAGCTGCGAGACCTTCTCGAGGCCCGCCTTCTCGCAGAGGTGGGCAAGATCTTGGATGTCCAGATTCTCAGATGGGGGTAGTACCAGATCGAGTTCGAGACCTCTGAGATGGCCTCCAAGGTCATAGCTATGAGTCCACTGGCCATTCGAGCATCGCGCGCCCACTTTCGATAGTGGCGACATGGTTTTGACCCGACTTCGGATGTGCTAGTAGAGGAGGCAGACATCCCCATCGCAGTCTGCTTTCCGGGTTTACGGAGGGAGTACCTACCACTTCTCTCCAGGATTGGATCCGCCATCGGGACTGTCCTTGAGACACCTCGTACGGCAGCATCAGTAGCTGCCAAGGCGGCTGGCATCCCCTCAGTTCGAGTTTTGGTCAGAGATACCCACATGCTCTCGAAGGTCATCCTTCTGCCTCGGGTAGTGGGGATTGGTTTAGACAGAGTGTGGAGTACTCAGGTCTCCCGAACTAGTTCTTCATTTGCAGACATGGGCCACCTAGCGAAGGCCTGTCCACGGAGGAGGCCACGACTTGCACCTCAGCCTCAGCCTGCCAAGGCTGGGCCGCACCAACGGCACAGCGCACAGATTCAGAGCCACCCTTCGAGCCTGGGGCTCCAGCGGAGGAGGGGTGGCAGCAGGCCTGTGGCCGTCGACGCGAGGGGCCACAACGACAGCCTGGCAATCAGAGTGGCCCTCAGGTGACTACTCAGAAGTAGTGGGTTCCCATTGTGAACCGCTTTGGTCTTCTTGAGCAGGAGGAGCCCCCTATGCCAGCCTCCACCTCCGCTTCACCCTCGCCAGCCGCCCCACCTTCAGAGTTCCCCTCCTCCTTCTCATCCTCCCCCCCGCCCTCTCCTCCCGTCCACTCCCCACCTCGCCTCTCTACCTCTGTCGCCCCACCCCACATTTCTTCCCCTCCGCCCCCCCCCCCCCCCCCCCCAGCTCCTTCTCCCCCCCCTCCTACTCCAGTACCACAGTCGACTCAGGAGACTGGTCCCTCGCCGGCGGCTAGGAGATCTCTTGGCAACGCCTTTTCCACGAGTCACCTAGCGAGAGAGGGTCAGGGTCAGCCCTTCTTGCGGCCCCCTCTGCAAATTCAGACATCTTCCCTTGCAGCTATCGCTCGTGGTCTGACGAGCATTGACCTCCGACGCCGCTGGTATTTCTTCGACTACGGGTTCACTCGCTTTCTCGGCGATTCCGCAACAGACCACGAGGTAGCCTGCTTCAAGGTCCATGCTTTGTTCCTCACCGCTAGGGGGACTGAGGCCTTGGACTCAGCACTTGGTTTCTCCTTCCCCCTCTGTGGTAGGATCAAGACAGAGTGGTCCCTAGACTCAGTGGTGGGATGGTTTCATACACAGGTTCTCGAGTTCTCTCACCACATAGGAGAACTTGGAGTTACAAATTTGCTGTCTGCAGACTTTGTGGCCACTAGCCAAGTTTGTGGTGACACCCCCAAACTCAACAAGATGTAGGCACATTGTGGTGTACTTTTTTGCTGATACGCAGTGTTTGCCTTGCTATGTATACATTCATGAGGACTCCTGGATAGTGGAGGTTGCTTTACGCACGGCTCGCTCTGCTTGGGCTTGGGCTAGGCACTCACTGCAGTCTCGCCTATCTAGAGGATGCTCGGATGCGGATTACTCCCCATCCAAGCCAGCCTCGAAGATAGCCCGTCTTGCTGCTACGGTAGCATTTGTTCTCTCTCGCTCCCCATGAGTATCGTCTCGTGGAACGTGTAGGGATTATGTGGGCCCCAATTTCAGTGACAGCGGGGTCGATTGCGTTAGGAGCTTCAGCATTGCCTTGTGGGAGGAGAGATTGATCTCCTTATGCTTCAAGAGCACCATCTGTCTGAGAGCCGCATTCGCCGATGTGGTCAGATTTTGCGTGGACGATATGATACCTTTTGGTCAGCTGCTTTTGGACGTGGAGGCATCCAAGGTGGGATATGTATGACTATTGCGGACTCATTGCAGAGCAGGCCATTGTGGGCAGAGGGATTACTGTGCCATGCAGGGCTCAGTGGATTACTATGCAGGTTTAGGGTGGCCTTGTGGGCTTCCTGAACATCTATGCGCCCACTGTGGCGAGTGCTCGTGCAAAGTTTTGGTCACAGATTGTTGAGTCTTTGCCACATGCTGACCATTGGTGTGTAGGAGGGGACTTCAACATGTTGGAGGACCCTTCTAACAGGATCCGAGGAAGCCATGCTACTGTGCATGGAGTCGAGTTAGAAGCTTGGGAGAGGTTGTGTATGACTTTGAGGGTCTTGGATACATGGCAGCATTCTGGCTTTGTGAGGCCTCCAGAGAGTCTTGCCTTCTCTAGATCGGACCGTAGAGTGGGAGGAGTGAATCTATCGCGGATAGATTGCTTCTACACTAGTGACCACTTCAGTGACTTGGGGGGATCAGTGGGCATCCTGGTAGGGACATCCTTCTCGGACCATGCACTAGTGATCCTCACAGTGGCAGACAGGCAGAGAAGTGGGAGCACGATGCTTCGCATCCCAGAGAGGGTCTTGTTGGACTCAGCACTCAGAGAGAGGGTAGAGGCTCTCTGGACAGAGGGCATGGACAGCCAGGCTCTTCCTGCAAGACAGAGTGGCCTTAGGCCTATAGGCCTAGCTCAGCTTAGCCACTTTTTTCTCAAGGAGTCGCTGGCTCGACGGGCTGCAGTGAGAGAGGAGGAGCAGCGTCTCAGACGAGGCATTGCTTCACTACTACAGAGGATGCAGGAGCAGCATCCAGACAGTCCATGGTTGGTGGAGGAGCAGTTACAGCAGGCTCGACAGGAGCTTGCTTGCACACAGGAGAGGTGTCATGAGTTTGCCTTTCACCGACAGGCATCTCAGTGGACTCAGGTGGGTGACAGAGTGACAGGTTCTTTCTTTGAGACAGTGGGACCTCGGCACTCGCATGACAAGGTCAATCAATTGAGGAGACCCGATGGGTCAGTTGTTTGTGAGCTCGAGGATATGCGTGCAGTTGCTACTGACTTTTACCGTGAGTTACTATTGGCTGAGCCCCAGTCAGAGCGGCAAGATGCATGCAAGAAGCAGGTTTGGGCACAGATGCCTTGTCTTGTGACTGAGGAGATGCGCCAGGGGCTAGAGATGCCTCTTCATCTTGAGGAGCTGCACATGGCTCTTAGGGCCCTCCCTCGTGGTAGCTGTCCAGGTGAGGATGGGCTGACTCCCAGCTTCTTCTTGGAGTACTGGGACCTACTTGGCCCATATATTTGTAGTGCCTTTCAGTACATTCTGCACACAGGAGTGATGCCGGATAGCATGAGTGAGGGCTTGATTTACCTCATTCCAAAGGAGGGTGGCTCCTTGGATGAGATTCAATAGTGGCGTCCCATCACCATCCTCAACTCAGCCTACAAAATTC
Organism: Adiantum capillus-veneris; assembly: GCF_014529385.1. Taxonomy (NCBI): domain Eukaryota; kingdom Viridiplantae; phylum Streptophyta; class Polypodiopsida; order Polypodiales; family Pteridaceae; genus Adiantum; species Adiantum capillus-veneris. The sequence goes on along the minus strand of NC_140938.1, from coordinate 114,223,056 downwards.
TTGCCAAGGCTCTGAGTTTGAGGACTCAGCCACTTTTGGAGAGCCTTATACATGGGACTCAGACAGGTTTTGTCAAGGAACGCAGTATTCTTGACAACATCTTCACTTTCTGGGAGGCTTCTGCCCAGGCACGGCTCCGTGGGGAGGACCTTGTGATTCTTCTTCTCGATTTTGAGAAGGCATACAGCAGAGTTGTCTGGGACTTTCTAGCTCACAGTCAGGTGCTTTTGGCAGGAGGTAGAGGAGTTCCGTACTTGGGTTGTCAGGTTGGTTTGGACTTGTCCCCCGAGCAGCAGATTGCTCCTCTTCTCATGTCCATCAGGAGAAAGCTGTTACATTGGAGCTCAGCACGACTTTCACTGACTGGTAGAGTAGTAGTTGCCAACCAGGTGTTGTTGGCGACTGTGTGGTACATCACTTCTTGCTGGATCTTCTTGAGTTCTTGTATCAGTCAGGTTGAGAGGCTGATCAGGAACTTCCTTTGGTGAGGTCGTGACACTCAGATTGCCCAAGCCAAGGTGGCTTGGTCGGTCATCACACTTCCTTGTTCTCATGGAGGGCTTGGGATCATTGATCCAGCACAACAAAGCAGAGCCCTTCTTGGGAAGTTTGTTGTCAAAGGACTTCTTCCAGGCGAGGAGCCCTGGAAGGATTTCTTGCTACAAAGGCTTCGTGCCAGGGTGCCTCAGTCACGAGGCCCTTGGCAACCTTCGACCAGATGGATCTTTACATAGTTGCGCCGAGTTGGTTTGAGCAGGAGACTGGAGGACCACTTCGCTATGAGTTTGCTTCGATCTTGGGAGCTCTTACGGCGTGGCCTAGAGCAGAGACAGCCGACGTGCACGGAGGAGTGCCTACGGCAGCCCCTCGTCTGGAACCCCATGGTTAGCACTCAGAGAGGCGACTTGGTTGGGAGTCGGCCTCATGTTTTTTGGGATCCCATGGCAGCAGGTCCAACGCGCTCTAGGTGTCTGGCTAGAGTTCACAGGTTTGTCAGAGGAGGTGCAGGGTTTACAGCTACAGGGCATGAGAGGGGTGCTGGGTATGTGTCAGGACATCTCAGAGTCAGTTCCAGCTGAGTGGCTCACGCCTCTCGAGCTAGTAGCACCCCGATGGATGGGAGCCTTCACACGACTCGAGGTTCTCATTTCAGTCAGGGCCTGCTAAGAGACTGTCCCAGCCCTGTTCTTCGAGCTTCAGGGTGGGGGACGATTACAACGAGTTGCAGTAGAGGCCCAGCAAGTAGTAGAGTTTTTTTTCCAGAGGATTCGAGTTGTGGGTATTTGTGGGAGGACTTGCGTCATAGACCCTGACCCAGTAGCTCTTTAGACTAGACAATGGAGGCTATGGGCTCGGGAGTGTTGTCCACTGGTACGAGTACAATGGGATCCTAGTGAGTGGCTATGGAGGGACCCCCTCTCTTCTGCACACCGCCCAGGAGTCCCCTTCTTTCAGTACACTGTTCGGCTTGGACATCATATACTTGCAGCACAGAGAGAGGCCCGCCACGCTGTAGCACATCATGGCAAGAAGAGGGCCTCAAAGTCGAGTTCTTGGCAAACTTTTGACAGAGGCTCTGGGACTCTAGACAACCGAGGCGCGTCACTTTGTTTCAGTGGTTGGTTGCACAAAGAGCCACGACAGTAGGGAGTTGGCTTGTGCATAGTGGTCTCTCGACCGCATGTGCAGCCTGTGACCAGTTGATGGAGAGTCAACGCCATTGTCTTTGGGACTGTCCCTCGGGTGTCCCTCGGCCCAGCAGGTGTGGGTACGAGTTCTTCGGCTAATGCCTACTCTCTTCACGGCTCGACAGTACACTTGGGGGGCAGCGGCCTGGTCCACACTCACCGGCCCGGCACTTCAGTTTGAGCTATCTTCCACCAACAGGATGATAGTGATGCAGGGGGGGGACCTACACTCCAGCCTGCTACTATAGAGCTTACTCCACAGGAGTGGTGGAGTGAGAGAGAGGAGTGCTAGGAGCTCATCAGTGGCTTGACACTTTGGTTCATCTGGCGGGCCCGCTGTTTCTGCATCTTTGAGGCTCGCCCTAAGCCACCAGCAGAGACTGTTCGTGACTTTTGGCTAGAGCTGATCCATACTCTCAGAGGACAGTTTGAGGGACTACAGGGTAGCTCCGACCACATGCGGGAGTGCCGCGAGGCTTCCTTCGACTCTGGCGCCCTGGGCCTTTCTACACCATACTCCAGGGGGTGCTCATATGGCACTACTGTCCACCTGTGTGGCTCTTCCCTCCTCCCATCTCTTGATTTAGCCTCATTGTATATATGTTTTTTTTCCATTGGGAGAGTCTCCCCATCATGCTTGTTGTAGCCCTCTCTTGCAGAGGTGGATGTAGCCCTATGGGCAGTTTTCATTAACTAATAGAAGGATCTCTTTCTCGAAAAAAGAAAAAAAAATCATGAAAAGAAAAACAAAAAAAGTTCACAAAAAATAAAAATCTCATAGAAAATAATTAAAAGAATACACAAATAATTCACCAAAAATCATAGAAAATTCATAAAAAGTCATAGAAAATCATCAAAATTCATAAACTGACCAGAAAAAATCAAAATAAATCACAAAAAATTCATAAAAACCATCAAGTCTTCCATAAAATTAAGATTCACCAATATATATATATATATATATATATATATATATATATATATATATATATATATATATATATCCTAAAAATAAAAACTTTTTCAAAAAAATGATAAAAAATCATAAAAAGACTAAAAAAATTAGAAAATTTAAAATTTTACAAAAAATTAAGAAAAATAAAAAGAAACTCGTCGAAAGTACTAGAAAGAGTCAGAAAAAGGCAGAATGAGGCCAAAAAGCAAAAAAAAAAGTCCAGATAAACACAACGTTGGAGAATCACACCGAGCAAAAGCGAGAGCAGCAACTAAGAAAAAAATCAACCAAACAGTACAAAAGGCAGAAATAGCATAAGGAGAGCTGGAAAAGGCTGATATCGACCAACTCGAAGCTGTGAGCAGCAGAAACAGATTTTGTGCTTGGCTTTGGAAATTGTAGCCACAATTCAATCAAGAAGCCGAAAGTGAAAGTGCACGCTATAAATCAGCTAGTGCAAGCAATTGCATTGAAGAATAAGCTTTCGATCGGACGAATAGGGACCGAGCGCACATGCGGTTGTAGATTAGGCTAGTACAAGCAACAAAAAAGCCGAGAATTCAAGTATAGCAGAACAAGCTAGTAGCAATGGCAACATCTTCACAAGTGGACAAGAGAAGATTTTACAGCTATATGGCTACAATGGGCATAAAGTCTTATATGCACTTTTAGAAGGCCATAGATACTTGATGAGAAGCAAAAGAAACATAGGTGCCATGATCCTATTGACCAAAGTAAAGCCAGATTCAAAAAACTCCCAGTTGTTCACAAACTTCAGTGGAGCCAAGTATTGCAAGCTCAAAGATGGAGTGTAGATAGAAGTTTAAAAAATCGACCAAAGTGGTTATCCAAAAATCTGCACAAGCCAGTAAAACATACAGTTGGTGCATATGGAATCAGGGTCATTGTACATGGATTACAATGGTTAGATCTATAGTCGAGAACCAGAATTGCAAGATCCAATAGATCAACCAATAGAAGCCAATCTAACTGGAGAACCAAGCCAAAGATAGTACAAAGGTCAAGATGGAGCAGACTACAGCTTCATGCTCAGTGTTTTAAAAGAAAATGCCAACAACTTGGCGAGCACAGAAATAGAAGTTTCTCAAGTAAAGCTTGACATGATAGAACCAGTTGAAATACCCCCAGTCATGGCGTATTGCTCAGATTGTGGACGAAAAGGTGGACATTTTTCTAAAGATTTTCCAAGAAATCTAGACAACAAGGACACATCAACTGCCAAGCAAGGTACATAAAAATTTGAAAGTGCGAATCTCAATGTAAGTGCATCTAACTCGTCACTTTTTATGCAATCGAATGATTCTACATTACAATTAGAAGCACCAGTAAAAACAATGCAAGTTCAAAATGAGCATAAAGATGCAAAAACACCTAAAAAAACTTAAAATTGATTCTTTGAACAACAAATTCCTGCATGAATTTGGTCAAGGTGTCCTGATATCATCGAATGTTGAAAAGATTGTTAGGTTTGCAAATGATTTTGCATCCAATGCCACAAGTGTGCAACAATCATTCATGAGTCCAAGGGACACATCAAACAGAATGATGCTAGCTTTGTATGGTACACATAATCCATATGCACACTATGTAGACCAAAAAGGGAAACTATACAAAAAAGATCAACCAGTGTTTGAACGGCCCACATACCAGCTCATAGAAGTGCTTCCAGTGATAGATGAGAAATGATGGTTCATTTCGGAGGAAAGAATCTATTATAGCCCATCCTCTCTAAACCTGAAGGATATTACGCAAGTGAACCTAGGAATTTATTCAAAGCCAAACTTTCCTCCATCAAGAATCAAACTTCGATGTTGTGACCAAACGAGCACCTAAACACACGTAGATATAGACGGCAGTCTAGCACCTATGATGACTTGAGTCCTGAAACCATAGAAGCTCATATCATAGGAGACTCATAGGATAGACAATGTCAGGGCAAAGATAATTCTATTTATAGCTTAACTTGGGGAATAATTTTTCATGTTTCATGGAGATACATAGGAAACTTTGTAGAAGGTTTACAGATGCGAAACATCAACAATGCTACCCAAAGTGTACCTTTAAGTCCCAAAAGGTGAGACTAAACCATAGCCAAACAATTTTAAACTCTTACAATGAAGCAAGCTATAGTGATCACCCTAGAAAGGGGGGATCTACAAGTCCATCAAGCTCAGCTTATGTACCAGGAAATGCTACACCAGTTAGAATCCTAGAGCTTCTAGCCAACAAACCCCTTCAAAGCAAAAACCATTGAAAGATCATATGGTTGTTGGAAGTTTCCACTTGACCCAGATTCCATAAAAATCTACAGACAAATGCTTATATGAAGATCATTAGGGACAAAAGTTTCAGTTGATCTCCACAAGTCAGAGTCAAAAGCCGACAAATCCATTAGTGTTCAAGCAGTTACATGCGATCAAGCTCACATATGCAATGGATCTTTTAAGATCAAAGGTTACCTAGATGTAGGTAGACAATGCTCATCAATTGCAAACAAAAGGTGCATTATTTCAACAAAACGAGCCAACATCAACGGAAGCAGGTGATAAAGACAAAGCCAATATAGAAAAAGTTCAACCCATGGACACCGCCACCACAAAAGCACTCAATACAAAAAGAAATCCTGAGAAGATCAAGTGAAACATTGATGCTGAAAACGAAGAAAAACTGTCAGGAGCACAGTTAAAATGGAGAATTTTATCAAAGTAGATCTTATTGAAGATGATTCATCTCCATCAAACAAAAGTTCAGAAGAGCTTAAAGCAAATCAGACAATATCAAGTGCAGAGAAACAGAGAAAAGGACAACCACAATAGCCATTGAGCAGAGAATTCCATCAAAGCTAGAAGTAAAGAAGAATGGGGTTGCAATCAACCAAGAAGCTATAGGAAGTCCATATATCAAGAAATTGCCAGTTCAGTCAGTTGTTGTAAGTCAAATTGGAAAACAGAGTCTCAAGTCACCCTCCATAGAGACACAATTAGATCAAGATGGAACCATGGCAAAAGCAGGACAAAGATCTTCAATAGAACCAACAATGAGAATAGCTATAGTCCTTAGTAGTATAAATGGAGCAAGTGTAAGATGCAATGCTCTACTAGATAAAGATCATTAGGAGAAAGTTGGACTCTCTTTTGGGCCCTATAAGAAGTGCCACGTCGGCTTAGAGAAAGAAAATGAAAATGTTCAATTGTGCATTTTATGTGATACTTTTCTTCGCAACAAAAGGCCAAAATGACATTCTTTGGTAGGTAGCCGCCGTCTTTATCATTCTTATCCTTCGTTCTCTTGTCAGGAATCCAACTAACCATATGACTAATGATTTGAAATGCCAACTTACAAGCGTTCCCTCATGAAACATAAGCCACACGAACTCTATCAACTCTAAACTTGAGAATATGGCTTTCCCTCCCAAAAACTGAGACATTTCTCTGTCTTCTTCTCTATCAACTCTAGGAATGGAGAACGCATCTTTTCCTGATGAAAACACTAATTTGGACTTACAATTCTTAGCCCCTTCATCTTTAACACTTACCCAAAGAAAGAACACACATCATCTTCATGTTGATGTATTGCAAGAGTACGCACCGTTGCAAAAACCTAGGAGGGAGTCTTTCTTATCTCAACGAGAGAAAGAACTTAGAAGGAGAAACAAGGAACATCATTTGGATTTGTGGACCGATGGGTCTATTTATCCAAAGGATCCTATGACAAATGTGCCACCTCCCTTTGCTAATATCACTAACCTTTTACATTTCACAGGCGATGGCAAGGATGGGCTATTGGGATACACCAAACATTTGGAAATGAGAGGATTGAATGCGGAAAGGAAAAGAAACTTCCTGGCAATGGAGAACATGCAGCTGAAGAAACTTAATGAAGCATGCTCTCAAAAGATTTCATCAAACAAAGAGACAATCCAAGGCCTTGAAAAGAAGATCACAAGTTTGCGAGAGAAAGACACCGTGCTTGGTAGTCGGAAAAGAAAACGAGATCTCTGCAACATTGAGAACATGAAGGTTGGTAGTGGTGCCCTTAAAAAACGAATACGAGCTTTAAGGTACCCCGAAGTTTTTTTCTTCAATGTGCTTCATTAAGAAATGGATACACTTAATTTACTATATATGATCATAACGCATTGTGCTTTTTTGGCAGGTCTTTACTGCATCCAAACTCGAACGGTGCAGGCTTCAATGCCGGAGTGCATTACAGCTGTCTAGTTCCAAAAGTAGTTGAAGAGATGATAACTCAAAAAAAAATTCTTAAGTTGAAAGGGAGGCTACTTACCTCTTTCATGAACGAGAATCAGCTGGAACCAATGGAAGTGCAAGCAATACTTGATGAGAGTGGCATCTCGGAGATGGGATATAGTCTTCTTCAAAGCATTAGCTAAAAAGTCTTAAAATAAACTACAGAGAGGATCATTGCTGCCAAAGCCATCACATGTAAAGGCTGCTCGTCGGCATGTAAACGATGAGGTGTTTGAGAAACTTGGGTCACCATTCCATATTGAAGCAACGTTCTTAGGCAAGTGTGGCAGAGAGGTACAGTTTAATGAGCACAACAACCTCTTCGTTGATCTTGAAGCATTGCAAAGGTATGCAGTTCACTTCTTTGACATAAGTCGAGACAAATGCGGTGGGGTTCTCAAGTTTGTTTTGAAGCTCGACGAGTGGGAGGTCCTCAAGAACAAGAAGTTGGAGAGAGTCACCATTACCCTCATGAACAGAGCTCTGGATCCATCAATAACGAAAGAGAATCCACGATACTTCAGCGTGCAATCATAAAACAACATTCTAACTCTAGGATCATTTTAGGTATGCTTCGTTCAATCTCTGATAACAAATATATTGATTATTTGGTTGTTGACTTTGTGTTTTCATTTTTCATTGCAGGTTGATAAGGAAAATTTTGAAATCCTCGATTGGGTTTTTAGTCAAACACAAATTCCTTCTATCATCAGTGAACAAAGAAACGGAGCCGTTCTTTCAGTGGAAGGATTTGGTGACTACACAGTGGAATGGCACATGGCAGGTGACTTAAAGACTCTTAAGTGTATGTACAACATAACACATGGAGAAGCTGTGGCAAATCCATGCTTATATTGCATGGCTGATGCACAATCACTTGAGAGTGTGCAATGGATTAGAGCTCCCAACAGGCATCTTCAAGATAAAACTTTTAAAACAGTGCTTGATATTCCTCTGAGTAGAGTTCACGTCTGTACACTTCATGCACTCTATCGAATAATTGAAAAGGTGGTTCATTTGTACATATGTTTTGCATGGACATTAAATCCAAAGAGTGGGTCGAAAAGAGTGATCAAAGCATTAGAGGGAGTGATCTCAGACATTGATTTGCATGGAGGCAATGTCAAAATCGAAGAGGACCCTAAGATGTCTCAAAGTCAATACAAGGTACCGAGGAAAGCATCAATAGGCGGAGTGAAGGCAAGAAGGTTTCTTGGGTTTAGCCTCAAAGATTCAGATAGAGAAGAAAGGAGAAACCTGCTCAACAAATGGAAACAGTTACATAAAGTGGTTAAAGACAAAGCTGGTGGTGGGGCAATCCAGAATCAAAAGGCAAATGTGTGGATATCACTAGACAAAATTTTCCATTACGTTGAGTAGCATTCTTGGGACCAAAGTAAGCTCACATCATTTCAAGCAGCCTTGTTGGCTTGGAAAAAGGCTTACCTTACAGGGTGGGGTGGACAACATATCACACATTACATGGTGGTTTGGCATTCTACGTATAGAAAAGAAAATTTTAAATTGTACTCTACTGACCATTTTGTTTTATTTCAATGCAGCACATACTGTTCAACCATGGTCCATATTTTGCCAAGACATACGTCTCACTATCAATATGGTCCACAAAAGGCATGGAAAAAACCCACTACATGGCAAGAACAGGTTATTTTAAGCACACTCGACATGGGGGAGGAAAATAAAAGGCCAATAGCCTATTAGAGTTACACCAATGGACTTATAGACGACTAATTCATAGAGCAAGGCAGAAGGAACTTCTTAAGAGTTCAAAAATTACACGATCTTTACAACACATCCGCAAAGAGAAGAAACAGATGGCTTCGGGAGCTTCAAATGCGGCGGAGCGCCATGCAAGGTGGTGCCGGTCATGAGTCAGGAGTGGGAGAAGATGGACCTGAGCGCGTCGTTTTTATCCTCTTCGATGCACCTCCTTCTTCCTGACTTTGTACCTCTTTGATGTGCAAGCTCTGTAGACGAGCTCATTCCTCTGTTGATGGCAGCATCCCCACGGGCATCAGGCGTCTTCTTTCCCTCAAAAATAGCCGCTTGTTGTATGGATCTAAGCTTTTCGGGTCTTCAACCCCTGCAGACAGAGCCTAAGCTGTGTAGGACATGAAATAGGGGGCTCTGAGTGCTTGGCACCCACACCCAATGCCAAATATGCGTAGAGCAAACTGTTTCTCAATCAGAATTAGTCTTTCTGGGTTTAGTGGGAGGGGGTGCCCACCACACAATCTTGTAATAACTTTCATTGCAAAAAGTGGGAACTTTGCATTGTCATCGGAGTATTCCTTACGGTATATTATGATCTACATAAAAATTGCAAAGAATTTATATGCCGTAAGTGAGATGAGTGCAATTGCCAAGTACTTGAATTGTTTCTACAAACCTTTTTGTGGTTGAAATGCCCAATGTAGTGAGACAACGTCGCATCCTTGCCTTGGACTCCAGTGACAAGCCCTTGCCGTGAGCCTCCCGCTCTTCTAAGGAAAACTATCGTCATACACTAGCACCTGGCAGCAAAAAAGAATGATCATGATATTTTATCACTGGGCCATCTCTAATACCATCTGAATGCACGACAAAAGTTACCATATGATTCTTGTCCATTTCCAGCATCGACCTCCCCCACAAGTGAATAGATTGACTATTCATTACTTGATCTTTGGGTGCCACGTGCCTACCCATGTTTTCCAAGCCGAGTTGTTTTGTTGTCGATTCAAACTGCACATCTGATGGCAAATTGGCCTCTCCGAACTTGGCTTCATTGAACGTATCTTTGATCAGTTGAGACCCTGAAGTGAACTGTGAGTCACGGACATCTGTGTCAGCAATAAGATGATGGTCCACTCCATCATCATCCACAAACCCCATGTCTGCCTCAAAAAAAATCACAATTTCCGCTAGGCAGTAGTCCTTGCGTATATTGAGCTCATGCATGCTATCTGTGAGAAGAACATAGTGGGTGTCGCCCGCCATAGCGAAGTTGGGAGCACAATTCAGAGGCAAAGTCACTTCCTTACTTGGGCTTTCTTGCTTGCACCCTATTGCTGCATCCGCAAGAGAAACAAGAGTTAAGCCCACATCAAATGTTTCCTTTAGTACCTCTACCCACTCTTCTTCTGGGTTGAATTGCACCTCCACATCCTCTACCTCTTCCTCCGGAACCAATGAACAACTACCGAAAGTTGCTGACTGTTGCGAAGTTTCTGACTCACCATCCGTCTGCAAGTATAAGTAACAGACAAACCCATGGTAAAATTCCAATCAACGACACTTTTTGAAGTACTTTATACAACTATCTTGTACAAGAAGCGCATTGGAGGGACACTTTTCTAGATAGCGATTCAGTCTCCTTGAAGCACTCTTGTCAGGGTCAAGGTCGGCAGGGTACACATATCTCATGCCATCAACTTTCATGGAATTGTCATAAGTGACTGCCTCATACTGTTGCAAATGGTTTTGTAGGTACTCAAAGGAGAATCTATAATCCTCTGTATAGAAATCTCTGCATTGAACATTCCTGATATTTTTGGTGCACGGTGATGAGCATGGGTGTTATATAAGAATGTGAATAGTTTTTCGTCACATGTATCCTCGCTCACGTCCTTCTCCAGGACTATGATCCCCATGACTGAAAGGAAAAGCAAGCCAAAACTATTTGGTGTCATAACCAAGCGAATGTTGAGCCTCGAGTACCCCTCAATGTCCTTTTTTGCTTGGTTTTGTCCCGTGCACTAACGTCATGAGAGGTGACGTTAGTTGAGTTAGAACCAAGAGAGTAGGACCCCCAAGAATTTCCGAAGGAACCTATTCGCTTGGTTCTGTTCCGTGTGCTAATGTCATAAGAGTTGACGTTAGTTGAGTCATAATCAAGCGAGTAGGGGCCCCAAGAATCTTTGAAGGGCCCTATTCGCTTGGTTCTGTCCGTGACCTAAGCATTCAGAACAGGTGGATAAGAACAGAGCATAATATAATATCAGTGATAGATTTATAGGCCTACCTACTCACTATGCCCAAACTCAGGCACGGTCACATAAGGAGTAATTATTCCAACCATGCATGCGTTTTTACCCTAACGCAGTGGCTTCAATGCGCACACAGTAAACAGCACACAGGAAGGGGAGAGGCAGGGAGAAATAACCTGTCTCTGTAATATCCAATGGCGCCGAGTTGGATGGTGATGTCGCAAGCCACCGACAGCAAAGAACCAGAGGGGGGCGATGGCGATGGCGACATGGCAGCAAAGGACTCGACCCAGTGGAGGTCACTCAACGTAGGATCACGAGAGCTGGCCAAGGGTAAGAGCGTAGAAAATGCAAAGGCGATGGCGATGGCGATGGAGATGGAGATGGATATGGCAAATGCAAGGGCGATGGAGATGGAGATGGTGAATGGAAGGGCGATTGGCGTCTGACTCTAAACGCAGGATCACAAGAGCTGGCCAAGGGAAAGGGCGTACAAACGACAAAGGCAACGGCGATCTGTTTGTTCCACTCGGAGATGGAGATGGAGATGGCGACTGCAAGGGCGATTGGTGTCTGTCTGACCCTAAACGATCACTCAAAAAGGCATGTGGGCTGCACTCTCAAGGACAACCAGTATTAAATGGTCTCAGATTCCCATGCAGTACAATTTACCAACCGCAATCTCGCGCATAAGTGAAGTTGTCACCCTCCCCGAGGTAAGCATTCTAAGTTGAGGCACTACCCCCACCAAACATCTCAAGTTTAAACTATTCTGCCTATTTTCGCATCCTCTATTGCACATCATTCTAATTAATGTAGAGTGCGCAGGTGATGGAGAAGGTAGGAAAGAAGACTACACACACACACCAACACACATCGAAACACACACACACAATCGTTACCCTGCAGCAGCCATTCAACGTGCTGCTCTTCTCTTCTTCTCTTTTGAACTATTATCCAAAGTATATTTACAACATAGTATAGTCAGTGTCCAGCTGCCCATAGCACAATGGACATATTCTTTAATATCATATTCTTTAACACTCCCCCTCAAGCTCAGAGTGAGCTTGCATATGATGGATTCCCAATGCTTCACGAAAGTAGGAAAACTTCTCCTTTCCAAGAGCTTTTGTGAATATATCCGCAACTTGATCATTTGTCTTCACATACACCAAATCAATCTCATTTGCCAAAACTTTTTCTCTAATGAAGTGATAATGTACCTCAATGTGTTTAGTGCGAGCATGGTAGACTGGATTCTTTGCCAACATGATGCTGCTAATATTGTCACAATATATAATGACACTGTCAAGATAGTCAAAACCAAATTCTACCATAAGCACTCTCAACCATGACTCTTCACATGCTGCCAAAGATGCTCCACGATATTCAGCTTCTGTATTTGATAATGCTACAGTTGATTGCTTCTTGCTACTCCAACTTATCATGCCATTGCCAATGGAAAATGCATAACCACTTGTAGATCTTCTATCCATAAAATCTCCTGCCCAATCTGCATCTGTGTAACCATAAAGACAAAGCTTCCCATTATTTTCATAAAACATTCCATAACTGACAGTGGCTTTCACATATCTCATAATCCGTCTCATTGCATCAAGATGACTTTTACATGAATTTTGCATGAATTGACTCACAACACCCACTGCATAACTCAAATCTGGCCTTGTTATTTTCAAGTAAATAAGGCTTCCAACCATCTTGCGGTACATAGTGACATCCTCAATGTAATGTCCATCATCAAACAACTTCACATTTTGATCAAGAGGTGTATCAACCGGTTTGCACGCTGTCATTCTATACTTCTCAAGCATATCCAATGCGTATTGTCTTTGTATCATCCAAATTCCTGATAAAGTATTGACAATTTCAATTCCCAAGAAATATCTCAACTCACCAAGGTCCTTCATGTTGAATTCTCTCAACAAACTCTTCTTGACATGCAAAATTTTCTCAGCATGACTTCCAATGAGAATCAAGTCATCAACATAGATAACAATAACGATGATCTCTCCATCAACATGCTTCAAAAATAATGAGTGATCAGCAGTAGATTGTTTAAATCCAATCTTCTTTAAGAATCTGGTTATCTTTTCCCACCAAGCTCTAGATGCTTGCTTCAAACCATACAATGCTTTCTTCAACTTACACACATAATATGGAAACTCTGGATGTTGATAACCCTCTGGCTGTATCATATAAACTTCTTCTTCCAAGTCACCATTCAAGAATGCATTATCCACATCCATTTGCTGTAATTTCCAACTGAACATACTTGCCATTGCTATCACCAATCTGATTGTTGTCATCTTTGCAACTGGACTAAATGTCTCATCATAATCAAGACCCCTTTTTTGTGCATAACCTTTAGCAACAAGCCTCGCTTTGTATCTTTCCACACTACCATCTGACTTGCACTTGACTTTGTATACCCATTTTGAACCAATTTCTTTCTTTCCACTTGGCAAGCGAACCAAATCCCAAGTGTCATTCTTCACAAGAGCATCCATCTCATCATCCATAGCTGACTCCCATTCTGATTTTCCAATTGCCTCTTGAAAACATGTAGGCTCTTTATGTTGCACACGTGAAACCATGTATGCATAATGTGTATGCATGTAACCATTGTATGTCAATCTATCAAGTGGATAACGCACCCTCTCTGATCTTCTCAATTGTGGTGCACTCTTCTCTTCAACTCTTGCATATGGGGGTACATATTTCTCAATATGCTTACTGCCAGGTGTCCTCAAATGTGGTAAACCATGCTCTTCATCGAGGCTTTCATCTCCAGAACTCTCTTTAACCACTTTCTTCTTGTCTTTCTCGTCTTGCTTCTTATCTCGCAAATGACCGCTCCATAGGTTGACACTTCCTGTACTCTCATCTACCATATGTGGTCCTGAAATAGTTCTTGTTGATGGTCCTGGCTTATCAACAACATGACGCACATTCTCTTGCTCTTCATACTCATCTTCTATCATCACCACTTTTGGTTTATACCATGGTTCATGCTCACAAAATCTGACATCTCTACTGACATAAACTTTTCTTGTCGTAGGATCATAGCACTTGTAACCTTTCTTTTCAACTGGGTAGCCCAAGAATATACACTTCACTGCCTTTGGCTCCATCTTCTTTCTTGCTTCATTTGGCACATGAACATAGCAAACACATCCAAAAACTTTCATGTAGGAAACTGTTGGCTTGATCCCATAAAGTCTCTCATAAGGTGAAATTTCATGAATGGCAGCTGTTGGTGTTTGATTCATAATGTGTACTGCTGTATGAACTGCTTCAGCCCAATATGTTAATGGCATATTCATCTCATTCATCATGGCTCTTGAAATCTCTGCTATGACTCTATTCTTTCTCTCAGCAACCCCATTTTGTTGTGGTGTGTATCTGCAAGTAATCTGTCTTCTTATGCCTTGTTCACGTAAGTAATCATCAAAACTATGTGACATGTACTCTCCCCCTCCATGTGTATGTAGGCATTTAATTTGACAACCATTCTCTTTCTCAAACATAACTTTGAACTCCAAAAATACCTCAAATGCCTCTGAATTTGCCTTTAGAAAGTAAACCCATGTCATTCTGCTGTAATCATTCGTAAATGTGATAAAATATCGACAACCATTTGGTGTAGCATGATCACAAGGTCCCCAAATATCTGAATGAACAATTTCCAAAGGACTTTGGCTAATTCTCCCCCTCTTTGGAAATGGTAAACGAGATTGCTTTCCAAATTGACAAGCTTCACAAACATGATCAAAATTCAATCTGCCAAACTTTGGTAATCCACGTACAATTTGATTTGATTGCATATGCTTTAGTCTTCTAAAATTGACATGACCAATCTTCTTATGCCATAACTCTGCCCAATCATTTTGAGTGACTGATTTGTTTGCATACATACCACTGTGTAAACATGGATCTCCAGCTTCCAATGAGAACAAGCGACCTTTCTTTCTTCCACGTGCCAATATCTTGCCTGGTCTGCCTTTGTGAAACTCCTCTATGAAGCAACCATAACGATTAAAATGGACTTGCAACCCTTGATCTGTCATTTGTCCAACTGATGCTAAATTCTTTGTGATTGAAGGCACATATAGAACATCTCCCAATGTGTTGTATGTCCCATCTTTTTCTAGCAATGGAATTGAACCAACATGCGTAATCCGATGTATAGTATCATCACCCGTAGTGCAAACTCATCCTCTTCTAACTTCTCTTTTCTGTCAAACCATTCACCATGATATGTCATATGATTTGTGGCACCACTATCTAAATACCAATCATCTGTATGATGTGGCTCCACCATGCTTCCAACAACATGCTCCATAGGAAATAAATGTCCACTCGATCTATTGTCATATATATTTTGATCATGAGGATTGTATCCAGCAAAGTTTCCTCCATGTCTGCCATAACCTTGGGCTCTTCCACCACGATCACGGTTTTGATTTAGCCTTGTGTAACATTCTCTTTCAAAGTGACCATAAATGCCGCATCTATTACAATATCCATCTCTTTGAGGATGTACAAATCGTCCACCTCCACGTCCACGAGTTCGGGCTCTCCCCCTGCCTCTTTGGCTATAATCGTTGTAACTTTGACTTTGTTGGTTTTTCCATTGACCTCTTCCAACATTTTTTCCACGACCATAGTTTCCTCTTCCACCTCTATTGTTTCCACGACCTCTAGAGTAAAAAACCTGATCTCTGGAATTGTTATTTGATGTAGAAGGACCTGACTTTCCTAACTTCACCTCTTCTTGCAAACAAAGGTTTACTAAGTCTTCAAAATCAGGCATGTGTCCTCGAAGAGATATAGATGTATCAAATGACTTGTATTCCGGTCCCAAACCATTCAATGTCAATGAAACTAAGTCATCATCTGGAACTTCAACATTAATGCTCGCAAGATCTTCCTGTATTTTCTTTATCTCTGTCACATAATCTGATATGGATCTATTTCCTCGCCATACACAATGTAACCTTTGCTTCAAGTGAACTTTTCGTGGTTCTGTATTGGAGCTGTTCATTCTTGCTAGTATCTCCCATGCTTCCTTTGGAGATTGAGCCTTCTTCACATGTGGTATAAAGAAGTCACTAGTGCATAGTGAAATCCAATGCATCACTTTCCTTGAATTCTCGATCCACTTCTTGTAAGCTTCTACTCCTGCTTGCCATGTTTTATGTGCTTCAACATTCTCTCTATTTGGTTCCCAACCAACCTCGGGACACTCTTGTTCACCTGTAACATAATCCCATAAACCTTTGCCCATGATAAAGTTCTCCATCCTGTAAGACCATATGCTGTGGTTCTCTCTGGTCAGCTTCTCTCCAACAATCTGTGTGACTTGAGTTGAAGTTTCTGCCATCTTCACTCTCTCAATTTATTTCAAAGGATTTTGACAAAATTTCGGCAGAGTTTCGTTTGTATTTGGACAATATCTCAAGTGACAATTTCAACCAAAGTGCTCATAATCACTGACAGAAAATCTCTCACTGCCAAGGGAAAATCCACTGACTCACTTTGCCACAGACTGACTTAGTACTATGCATAAATACTCTAAAACAATGTCCACATGGACCTATATGCAAATGCAATCCATATGCTGTCTTGTACCACATATCGATACATCCACCTTCTTCCCATAGTCGTAAACAACATAAGAGGTCTTTCGCGGGGCCAGTCGGGGGTTCGCTCCAGTACCTAATCCACCTTGCCAAGGTACCAAAGCTCCCAAGGCAAGGCTTCAAAAAACCTCACTCGACCCTAACAAAGGCTGCAGTTTTCCAAAATACATTGACCGCATATCCATACGTAACCACAAAGTACTTAATCTAACAATATAACCGCCTCAACTTCTTCCCACAACCTTTCTTACATAGGCGGCTGTCCATAACGGACCCACAACAACCAAACATAATTTTCGATAACACAATATCATGACGCAAAAGCTCTATGTCGCTCTCCAAAACATGTGTAAATGCAGAATTCTTCACCTGTAACCTGTAAATCTACTGCCGAGTGCAAAACTGGACATCTCCTATGCTTGTGTGAGCTGGCTGTTTGCTACAGAAAATTGCAGATTTTGGCAAATCTGAGTATGCCAATGCATCCGGAACGCCCAAAAACATAAAGATAGACTCCTGGATCACTGTATTCTGAGTTCGGGTGAGAGAGTTATGACCAAAAAACCTCTCTTTTTTGCTGTTTTCCAGAGCTGCGAAAACCTGTGTATTGACTGTAGCTCCTTAAACTGAGCTCTGATACCACTTTGTAGAGTGCGCAGGTGATGGAGAAGGTAGGAAAGAAGACTACACACACACACCAACACACATCGAGACACACACACACAATCGTTACCCTGCAGCAACCATTCAACGTGCTGCTCTTCTCTTCTTCTCTTTTGAACTATTATCCAAAGTATATTTACAACATAGTATAGTCAGTGTCCAGCCGCCCATAGCACAATGGACATATTCTTTAACATCATATTCTTTAACAATTAACTCTACCCCCATCGACGCTACGCGATAAGCAAACTCCATCACCTCTTACTCTCGCGCATCCTCTTTCTCTTACTCTTGTTCTACTGTGCTTCAACGATGCGGAACTCTATACACAGTGAAGAGGTATGGTACTTACTACCCTTCTGTGCACTTGTATTTTGTGTAGTTAGTACCAGGCGAATTAGGGAAGGTAAACCCTGTTTGTTGCACCTGCTCGCTTGGTACACGTCATCGTCCTTGGTCAATACCAAGCGAATAAGGTAAGGTCACTTAGTCCTAAGGGACCTATTCGCTTGGTACTGACCAAACAAAAAGTTAAGTGAAGTCTGCTAGTACAGAGGTCAATACTAAGAAAATAAGGGGAAGGTAACCCCTGCTTGTTGTAGATTTAGGGTTTTCTTTACGCGTTTTGATTTTATAAGAAAGAAACAAAATTACAACTGAACACCGGGTTTTGAGTTAGAAAATTATGGAGACTTTACAAAGAGTGAACTATTAATTTTCGGGGGTTTAGGGTTTGCAGTAACCATGTAGTCCTTTTCCTTCACAGCCAGGCTATCTCTTCGCAAAGCCTGTTGGCAAAGTTAATGGCTTTCTCATATTTACTGGCTAGCTCAAGCACTTCATCCTTCATTTCCTGAAGCCAATTAATGATAGCCTCCATAGAGCCATTCTCGGCGAGCAATCGCTGCATGTCTTCAGGCCTTCTTGCTTCCAGAGAGTCTTTAAGGATTGAGACCCTCTGCCTGACGATTAGCATTTGCTGCAGCTTCAGGCTAGCATCCTGCATAGAGCATTTAGCAAGTAAGCTCTTCAAACTAGGAGCTTGGAAATTGGGAGAGAAAGCAAAGAATTGCTAGCGGCTTACCTCGAGAATTGACTCCCGTGTTGACAGCAGCCACTCCCGAGCTGTGTTGGTAGAGAACATTAAAGGTAACATCAGGGGAGGGCCAAGGGGGGACCTCATGAGGAGGGCCCGGATGCGGTGTTGCTGGCGCTGTGGGAGTATACCTTGGAAAGGCATCACCACTATCCTAAGCTTCCTTTAGTTGTTCTGCGAAAACCTGAGGGAGGTTTTGAAACAACTGCTTCTTAAATAGACTTTCTGACATGCCTAAAAAGCAGAGCCACGGTTCTGGCTTATGAGTGAGTGGTCTGTGAGGGGTGGTACCGCCATGCGGTTTCATGAGAGGTGGACGTGGGAGATAGAATCAATGGTATCACCCCCCCGATATTAGGGGAGGTGATGGGAGGGAGCGACATGAAAGTTAGGACATGTTATTGATATTTTGTTGCAGAGGATACACACATGTTTGCTTGCTTGTACACTTTTCTGAGGTCACTACCCAGCGAATAAGGTATTTTGTTGCTAGGGATGCAAACCTACTCGCTCTGTAGTGACCTTAGAAAATGTAATTGATGTCTGCTATTACTATTTTCTGAGGACACTACCGAGCGAATAAGGCAAAACAAACTCTTTCCTTTGCACCTATTCGCTTTGTAGAGACCTCAAAAAATATAAGTCATGTCTGCCACTACTATTTTCTAATCTACCACTACTATTTTCTGATGTCACTACAGAGCGAATAAGGCAAGGAAACTCTATCCTATGCACCTATTCGCTCGTTAGTGACCTCAGAAAATATAATTCATGTCTGCCATTACTATTTTCTGAGGTCACTACCGAGTGAATATGGCAAGGTAAACTATTTCCTATGCACCTATTTGCTCGGTAGTGACCTTAGTAAATATAAGTCATGCATGCTATTACAATTTTCTTAGGTCACTTCTGAGCGAATAAGAGGTGGCAACTCTTTCCTATTCACCTATTCGCTTGGGGTACTGACCATTTTTTAAATCTGATGTCCCTTGTGCTGACAAATGAATTGTCTTTTGGTGTTATTGTATTTGTAGAGATGCCTCGTGTAAAGGCCTACCCTAGGAGGGCAACAGGTGAATCTTTGAATGCTCAAAGCAAGAAGACGCCGATATGAGGCGCACATAGGTGTACTGCAAGAGCTGCGAAGGATAGAACGACACGTTCAACCTGCTATTTCACATCTCCCTTTCCAGCGAGTAGTGTGGGAGATTTGCGAGCAGTGAAGAGTCGGCATGCGATGGGCCAGCAGTGCACTCCTCTACCTTCAAGAAATTGCTGAAGACTACCTCGTGGAATTCTTCAGCGATGGATATATCCTCGCTGCCCATGCACACTGCGTCACTATAATGCCGTGGGATTTTGATACTCTTCGTAGGCTTCGTTTCCGCTACGATGGGCTGATTCAGCCAGTGCCTATCCGGGATAGTAGAACCATGGATATTCTCAACATCCCCCCTCTCCATCCTCATGCACGACAGACAGAGCCGTCTAGTGCTAAAACAAACAGCAGAAGGACTCGATCACGGGTCGAGAGAAACGACACAGACGGGCAGGCTGAGATAGCCACAGAGGGCCAAGAGCAAGCCAGAGTGGACCTCGAGGCTGTCATGGAAGAAACAGAGACAATTATCGAGGAGCCAGCTAGACACCAAAATGAGCAAGTCATGGAGGATCCGCAGCCCATCGTGGACGATGAGGGACAAGAGCAGGTCAGGGTGGAGCCTGATGCATCTATGGAGCAACCAATATTGAAGGAAAATAATCCAAAGCCTGAGGAGTCTGAGGCTATTAGGGAGGAGCCTAAGGCAGCTCCGGAGCCAGCTCAAGATAGGCAAGGGCAAGGCTCTGCATCAGAAGGGCCCTCAATCATAATGGATGAGTCAATTATTTTAGAGCAAATCAACGAAGATAATGAAGATGAGTTGAGAATTTTGTTACATGCGCACATAAGAAAATGAGCTGCATGCGCACATACAGCTGCCTACAAGGTCAGAGAAGGCCTGCATTACCAACCTCAATAATGTAGACTTCATGTGCATGCGCAGTTTCACTGACTCGCTTGCAATGAATGACGTCGTCAATGTTGGTTTGTGGTAATTCTCATGCTCTTTATTTCTCATGCTCATTAAATGGGTCTCTACCGAGACATGGGTCAATATCAAGCGAAACAGTGGCTAATGAAATTGGATTTTGGCACTACTCGCTCGGTATTGACCCATGTCTTTGCGGCAGTTGCCAAGTTTTTCTTTATAATGGCTCACTACCTTAAAGACATGGGTCAATACCAAGTAGTCTGTTGCTTATGGAATTGGAATCCGCTGCTGACTCGCTCGATATTGACCAATGTCTTTGCGGCAGTCGCGTCAAGTTCTTTATAATGGCTCATTTCAGCCAAGACATTGGTCAATACCAAGCGAATCAGCGGTCGATGGAATTCGATAGCTGCCCCACTCGCTTGGTATTGACCCACTTGGTGTTCAAGTCTAATCTCTGCCATTTGTTTATGTTAGCCACGCTGTCTCGCTTCTGCCCCCTGAGGTTCAAGAGAAAGTATACGTAATTGATCCGCTGATATCGCCTTATCTCTGCAGAACAACTTAGTTTCCTTTTTGAGTCTGATGAACTGGTTTAGTAGAGTCAACTTTGATCTAGCGCGCTTTTTGGTCACTGCGTACCATCAATTGTGAGTATTTTCTTGCCTTGTAAAAAAAATCTTTTATTGAGAATCTCTCCTCATCTTTGATGGTGTCTTTGTAGTGATCATTGGAGTCTGATGTTATTTGACATGGAAGCTAAGATTGTTTACTACGCAAACTCCGGGCAAAGCACGGCATTTCATGGTCGTGTCAAAACATAAGATCCATTTGGGTACATATGGAAAGCAATGTGTCTTTGTAATGTGTTGCTGACTCAAGTGGTTATGTATGTAGTGCCGCGAAAAAACTTGTATGCTGTGTAGAGCATCTTTTAATAGAACATGATCTAGGAAATGTAGTCCGGCACGAACGGGTAACCGTGCCCACGCAGATTGATGACTATAGTTGTGGCTGGCGAACCTATTTGAATGCCGTGTTGCTCATCAATCAAATTATGGATATACTGAACGTAAGTAATCTGCTGTTTTATTGTTTGCTGCAACGTATGTATGAAGCAATAGATGTATGTATCACGCTTCTACAGGAACTTCGATTACATAACTACACCAACAAGGATGTGCGACATTTTTCTATAATGGCCATCCAGCATATTATAATCTCGGTAAATAGACAAACAAGAGAGGAAGTGGCGAGAGCTGATCAGTTCGAAGAGGCTCACATTAACAAAATGACGCAATGCCACAATCAGACTCAAGAAGAAGTTAGAAATATGCAAGAAGCAATAAACCAATATTATGTCAACGCTGCAGAAGTAGAGGAATGGGCTACACGTTGACGGCAAGAGTAAGAACAGCGGGAAGCTTCACAGGTGCACGAAGCATGGGAAGCCATGAAAGAGGCCCATGATTTCGAGCAACGTGAAAGGATGCCCGAGACCAGTGTCCCCAGAGGCAGAGGTAGCAGCAACCGGAGCAAAGGGCAAGGGACGAGTGGCACAAACCACGGGAGAGAACAGGGGACGAGTGGCACAAACCGGGGGAGAGGACAAGGGACAAGTGGCACAAACCCGGGGAGAGGACAGTAGCAGGGAAAGGGAGCAAATTACTTGTATAAATCTTGACATAAACAACACAATATGTAAAGTTTTGAAACATTGAAAATGTACATTTTTGAAACATTGGTTGACTGCCACAAATAATCTCTGCATTAGTCATTTTGAAGAGTACATCATGGTTTGCATGGCATCAAAGCTCTTTGCGTACACAAGGTATGTGACCTAGCTTCCGGTGGAAGCAATTAAGTGAAGTGTATTTGTTAGTGACTCCTTGCACAATGTTGTTTTCTCCTTGCGCCTTGGAATCTGAAAAGAAGAAAAAGTTAGATTCAGTCATAGTGTATTAAAGACAATCAAAATTTATCGATTTAGAATGTACCTTTCTATTGTTGAGACTGAATGCATACAATTCCGACAAAAGTGGAAGTTCTTCACATGTAAGATCTATCATGAGCTGTGCTAGAGTTGTGCTTGACATTGTCTCCATCACAGTAAGTAGCCTGTCTCGAAAGTAGAGCTCCATTGATAAAGGTTTGTTCTCAAGGCTGTTCTCTGTATTTTGGTCGAGTGGAATAAGCTGCCCACTAAGAAGATGATTACTCTCATATCAATTGATTGTCGTAAGATGGTGGTTATTCTAATATCAATTGATTGTCGTAAAATGATGATTAAAATTAATTGATTGTTGTAAAATGGTGGTTACTCTTATAGCAATTGATTATCATTAAGTTTGTATGCCGTAACTCAAGTATAGCGTTTAATTAGGATATGGATAATGATAATCAAAGGGCTAAGCGCACTTTTGAGCGTCTCAGATCCATGTGTCAAGGCGGTGGAGTGAATGACACCGCTCGAATTGCAGCTCGTTGCTCCCAGTGGGCCAATCCAGTGGGTACACAATGAAAAGAGGTGAACACTAGGATTGACTGAGAAATGGTCAAATCCATATGGCCAGGCGTTGCAGATGACAACATCAAGAAAGGCTGACTCAATCTATCTAATATAGAAAAAGGATACGAAGAAATTCTGAGAGCTTATAATGAACTTGCAAATTATGGACTTCTTTTGCAAAATACATATTTTTTTATGTGATTGTTTCCTATCCCAGTTATCGTCTAAAAAGTCTAAACAGCTCTCAGACTTGCAAAAGAACATTGTTGGAGTAGTTCTTATTTGCTCATCGAAGATAAAATTTACAAACACTTCAAGAGGCATAAATAGTGCGAGCCGAACTATTTTTGTGGCAATTGAATACTTGAGGGACTTTTGTATATCGTGAAACAACTTATTCCTTAAGCTTTCACTAGTTTGCGAAGCAAGCAGGGACCAATCCTTGCTGTCAAAGGATGGAAGTGACAAAGGAGCTACACGACCCCAACCAATGGAAGTTCTCGGTTCCACCTATGACATATCATAAAATAAATTTCCATTATCTGCAAGTTCCTTGTGTTGTCTTCCTCGGTACATTTGCTCACCAATAAATGCATGGAAAGCATCAAAAATCCCAACTATACTCTCGATTGGTTGCCAATCTGTCCTATTCGATGGATAAATATCTGAAACATACCAAAGATGATATCCACTACTTAATATTCAAATATAATCATGCACTAAGCGAGATGCCCCAATAACTTACAGTTAGGTCGATGCCTTGGAAAACATGGAGGAGATGTTTGCAACCTTAAGTCTGTATGCTGGAAAGCATGTTGTATGAGGACCTCTTTCACCCGCTTGCTTTGTGCACAAACTTTAAACTCTTTAACTTGACCCTTGAAAGCCTCCACGAAATCATTGCGTTGCCTCCTCTTCCTCCTCCTAGTGTGCAGAAGAACCCAAATTCCGATAGTTATTCGAGATGGAATCCATACTTGATCAAAGGCAGTATAACTGTTAAAAATGCTAACAGAGTCAATGGTAGTGCTAGGCCTTCGAGAAGTAGACATGGTGTGCAGTAGAATGAATACACAGAAAGGTTAGCGCAAATATAAAAAAGGGGAGAAGTTTTGAGAGGGAAGTAGAGCTACTCAAAGTCATATTTGGGCGGGAACAAAGATACTAGATAGAGTCTTCAATGAAAGTTCTGAAATTCCTCGGTACATAGTTAGTACGACTTACGGCATTCATGCCTTGAAAGCGTGAAATTGTGCAATTTGATGAACCAAAATAATGTTTTCTCCCTTTTTTTTAAAAGAGCTTGACTCCAAAATGTCGATTTTCAACGTAACGTTAGCCTCTTCCTCATTGGTCGAGCGCCACTCTCTCTAGAACTGAAAGGCCCATTAATGCCAGATTCAGAGTTCCATAAGTCACAAGAGTTGAAGAAAAATCTTGCGAACAAAGGTAAAGCTAAAGTGGAACTTCCATCAATTAGCACAAAAGGTGTGACATCATATGCCTCTACATCAAAGAACCCCCATGGATCAGCTTCTTCTAGCAAGTCTTGCTTTCAAAACTTCAACTCAATTGCTAACCCAACTAAAACCTCTAAGGAAACACCCAAAAAAGCAAAGATATCAGACAAAGTACTCAAGAAATCAAAGGAAGGTAAAGAAAGTGTTTGTTCCGAGCAGTTTAGTCAAACTCAATGATCCGTTTTGGATTAAAGACAAGAAATCAACACAGAAAGAAAAGCCCATGGGGTGGATAGCATCACAGTGGACTTTAAAAGAACAGGAGTACTATGGAGGTAATAGAAAAATATTGGTACCAAAACCGCAGGTTAGAGCATATGAAGTAACTTTAAGTCCCTCCCAAGAAAGAAGGCCCACAAGGTATCAACCTCGGTAATATCCTAGGATACCTAAGAAGCAGGTATACAGAAAAACAAAATCAAAAGATGCTAAAGTCAACCACAACTCTCAAGAGGATACAGAACAAAGACGGATCTCAAAGAATGTTCGTCCTGGACAAGGATTCTACCCAGGCTATACAAAGATTTGGCTACCAGTCAACCACAAACCAAGTGCAACTACACTAAACCTGCATGAAGATATGAAGAAATCAACAAGACCTAGAGCAAGGCAAAGTTAACAAAGGAGATACATTGGTCATCAAGAGATTTGGATTCCTAAGCCTTCCAATGCTTCGAGTCAAAAGCAAGATGCCGCCAGCCAACAGATGCCTACAACAACATCAAAGACTCCTATCAACAGGCCTACTTGGAGAATCAAATGGATAATGGAGTCTTCACAGTCAAAGAAGGACAACCCAACCAACATGAATGCATATTCAAAGATGATAAAATAGGTATGGCAAAAGAAACCTTCAATGCCAACTTGGTTCTTCACTAACCCTCTTTTTGAGAATTCAAGCTTACTTTTAACTGAATAAATGTTTGTAGTAAGCACAAGAATGTAAAAACCAGGGTGAAAAAACAGTCTTTGGCATAGTCAGAGTCGGGCTACTAAGCTATCAAATGAGCAAAGCATTAATCCCAAAGCTTCAAGTCATACTAAACTCTGTGCTAAGAGTCGTAGTTATTAGGCCTATGCTCAAGCTGGAAGAGTTGAGCATATCTAAGTCATGTCGCTCATGCCGGATGAGATGAGCATAAGAGTCAAAGTCTATTAACTTACAATTGGTGGAGTGTAGTAGAGTCCAACACTCACGCATAGTGCACAGTAAAATGAGAGCACATATGCTTGTCAAAAAAAACTATTCTTAAAGGGGTACCAGCTTGCAAAGCCATGTCACATGCTTTTATACCTACACCATCTTTCTGAAGAACCCCTCAAAAGCTTTCTTGCACAGCATATTGTTTTCCATGCATTTTTGTGTATGCATAAATAGGATGTCTCATCATTGGACATATGCATTAGACACTCTTTTTTGCTACCACCTATGCACCTTGAGTGGACTACAACAAGAAAACCAATGTCATGCTAACCGACAAGTCCTGCATTGGAGTCAATACTGAGCAAATAGGAAGCTTGAGGATTTCCCAATGCTCCCTATTGCTTGGTGTTGACCTAAGTGTTAAAGCCATTACAGGCGACGGCAAAGACCTTGGGGCATGATAACTGACAACGGAAAGAAAAATTCACTAGAGTCACTATGGCGCAAATAGGATGCTTGGGGACTACCCAAAGCTCCCCATTGCTTGGTGTTGACTCTGCTATTAAAGTCATTACATACGATAGTTGAGTCACTACCGAGTGAATAGGAGGCTTGGTGAGTGCCCAACGCTCCCCATTGCTTGGTGTTGACCTTGGAAAATTGGCATCGGCCCAGTACACTTCCACGGATATCATATTTTTAAATTCCATATCTATAAGTCAATAATCCCTTTAGTACTTTATTAATATTTTCCATGCTAATAAGTACTCCAATAATGCGCGTATCCGAGAGGCACTTTTTTCCCACTGGGTTTTTTCCCTTTGGTCATCCATGTATTAGACCCAGTTTAGAACTTCATCATTAAACTTCCCTTGTACATACTTTTCATAAATAAAGAGAAGCCAAGTCATTATGCTATTAGATTAGACAAATGCAACATCATCTCTCACATTAGACATATAAGGACCAATGAAGATGTTGCAGCAAATTGAACCTTATCGACAATTTCAACGACAATTGAAGAAATCAATCCATCAAGAACCAATAAAAACCTTCCACATCCTCGACGGACACTTTTCAACAGTGCCCGAGGAAGGACGGGCACTAAAATCGGAAGGGGGGAATGTTAACTGAGTCAACATCAGTTAATAGGAGCTACTAAAGGCCGAAGACGTATGAATGCACGTCAAAGATCAACATAAAGAAGCAGTGAAGATTGGAGTTACATATTTTTCACATTTTCCCAAAATGGTTATGTATTATAAATTCTCGATATTTCAAGCCATTGTAATATTTTTAATGTGTTACGGGCTCAATGGAAGTTCCAAGCTATAAAGAACAGGTCAGTTAGTGTGCCTAGGTAGAAGATTGAGTAAGTGGTGGAGCCCTAAAGGCCTTGGATACCCGTACATTGTATATTTTTACCCTAGATATATAAGGCAGTGTGTAAAAGAAATTAGGGTTCTCAAGCTCATTTGTTGAGAGCTCTTGAGGTGTGTGGCTATGGAGTCCTTGAGATTCTCCTTGCTCATTCCTTGCTCATGTGATTTGATTAACAGTAATCAAATGCTTAATTTTCTTTCACTATGCCTCTCTCATGATTCTTATGATTGCCTATGATGCTTAGATTACCTAGATCGTAACTAACTAGTGGTTAATCCCTCTCTAATCTTGTGTGTTGCCCTCTCTTGCTTGTGTGTGAATGTAGGTTTGATTGGAGTGTGGTGCTCAATAGATCTATGTGCGTGTGCTTGCGATTAGTGTGTTGCATGATAGGATTAGTGTTGTGTGCATCTTGCAACTGTTAGTGTGTGTGATTGGTTTGATTAGAGGTGAAGAGAACTGGATGTGGAGATTGCCCTTCATTGTGGCTTAGCACCTCCATAGGCCGAGAAGCTCACCTCATAGAGTTAACCATTCTTATTGCCATGATTAGCTCACTAACCATGTAAATGTTTCCATGCCCTAGCCAGGTAGCTCATCCCTCCGGATTGATAATTTTGTTGGTCATTGGAGCTATTGCAATGATGTAACCCTCAACATATATCAATACGGGGCCAATGTTAAAGGGGTCCAAATGAGAGATGGTATATCAAAGAGTAAGGCTAGCTAATGGAGATTAAGGACCTTAGTGTTAGCTTCATGAAATACCTCCAATGGTTAGTGCTAAAAATCCTTTGACCTTAGGCAAGCTAGGGTTGTGCTTGAGGTGGGAACCCAACCCAAGCTTGAGGTGCTTGTCGTGCTTGCTTACTAAGGTGCTTGAGGTGCTTAATGACTAAGGTGCTCCATGAGTAAGGTGCTTGAGGGGTTCAGATGTTCAAAAGTCAAAGCACATCCCTACATAAGGGGGACCGAGCCCTTGTTGTAGGAGCTAGAGAGAGAACACACACACCCTCACACAAGGCAAGCTTGGTCTAAAGAAAACAACTAGGACACTTGTCAACTTCCTCTTCATGCTTCCCTCATAATGTGCCTAAAGGCTATTGGTTGGCCTCTCAATGGTCCAATGATAATTTATTTAATTAAATTAATTGTTTATGCATTTATCAAGTCTTCTCTCTCAAAGAGGGAAGGGAGACACTTGTCCCAAGGCTAGCATGCTTGCTTGATATGCACTCTTCATGTGATTGGCCACACTTGAAGGGGTCCAATGAGCTTTCATCATGAGCTAAGAGAGGGGATTGACCAAAGCAAGGAGGGGCCCAGCTTGGGGGATATACTCTCCCACATACACTCTCATTGTGTGAGGTGCAAAGTGCAAGAGCTCCATCTCCTTCTGCAAGCTTGTTGAGATGTTGAGAGCGTACACCAGCACTCTTGGCTATGGAATGCAAATTCAACCAAGAGCCATGCTCCAATGCTTAAGCTTTTTAAAGAATATGATGTTAAAGAATATGTCCGTTGTGCTATGGGTGACCGGACATTGACTATACTATGTTGTAAATATACTTTGGATAATAGTTCAAAGAGAAGAAGAGTGAGAGCAGCACATTGAATGGCTGTTGTCTACACGGTAATGATTGTGTGTGTGTGTCTGGATGTGTGTTGGTGTGTGTGTGTAGTCTTCTTTCCTACCTTCTCCATCACTTGTGCACTCTACAAAGTGGTATCAGAGCTCAATTTAAGAAGCTAGAATCAATACACAGATTTCCGCAGCTTTGGAAAACAGCCAAAAAGAGAGGTTTTTTTGTCATAACTCCCTCACCCGAACTCGGAATACAATGATCCAAGAGTCTATCTTTATGTGTTTGGGCATTCCAGACGCATTGGAATACTCAGATTTGCCATAAATAGAAATTTTCTACAGCAAACAGCCAGCTCACATAGGCATAGCAGATTTCCAATTTTGTACTCGACAGTAGAATTACAGGTTACACGTGAAGAATTCAGCATTTACACAGGTTTTGGAGAGCGACATAGAGCTTTTGCATCATGATATTGTGTTATCTAAGATTATGTTTGGTTGTTGTGGGTCCGTTATGGACAGCCGCGTATGTAAGAAAGGTTGTGGGAAGAAGTTGAGGCGGTTATATTGTCAGATTGAGTACTTTGTGGTTATGTATGGATATGCGGTTAATGTATTTTGGAAAACTGCAGCCTTTGTGAAGGTCGAGTGAGGTTTTTTGAAGCCTTACCTTGAGAGCTTTGGTACCTTGGCAAGGTGGATTAGGTACTGGAGCGAGCCCCCGACAGGCCCCTCTAAAGACCTCATATGTCATTTATGACTATGGGAAGAAGGTGGATGTATGGATATGTGGTACAGGACAACGTATGGATTGCATTTGCATATAGGTCCATGTGGACATTGTTTTAGAGTATTGATGCATAGTATGAAGTCAATCTATGGCAAAGTGAGTCAGTGGATTTTCCCTTGGCAGTGAGAGACTTTCTGTCAATGTTTATGAGCACTTTGGTTGAGATTGTCACTTGAGATATTGTCAAAATATAAACGGAAATTTACCGAAATTTTTTCAAAATCCTTTGGAAGAAATTGAGAGAGTAAGGATGGCAGAAAGTTCAACTCAAGTCACACAAATTGTTGGAGAGAAGCTAATCAGAGAGAACTACAGCATATGGTCTTACATGATGGAGAACTTTATCATGGGCAAAGGTTTATGGGACTACATTATAGGTGAACAAGAGTGTCCCAAGGTTGGTTTGGAACCAAACAGAGAGAATGTTGAAGCACATAAAACATGGCAAGCAGGAGTAGAAGCTTACAAGAAGTGGATCGAGAATTCAAGGAAAGTGATGCATTGGATTTCACTATGCATTAGTGACTTCTTTATACCACATGTGAAGAAGGCTCAATCTCCAAAGGAAGCATGGGAGATACTAGAAAGAATGAACAGCTCCAATATAGAACCACGAAAAGTTCACTTGAAGGAAAGGTCACATTGTGTATGGTGAGGAAATAGATCCATATCAGATTATGTGACAGAGATAAATCAAATACAGGAAGATTTTGCAAGCATTAATGTTGAAGTTCCAGATGATGACTTAGTTTCAGTGACATTGAACGGTTTGGGACCAGAATATAAGTCATTGGATACATCTATATTTGTTCGAGAACACATGCCTGATTTTGAAGAGTTAGTAAACCTTTGTTTGCAAGAAGAGGTGAAGTTAGGCAAGTCAGGTCCTTCTACATCAAATAACAATTCTAGAGATCAGGTTTTTTACTCTAGAGGTCGTGGAAACAATAGAGGTGGAAGAGGAAACTATGGTCGTGGAAACAATGCTGGAAGAGGTCAATGGAAAAACCAACAAAGTCAAAGCTACAATGATTACAGCCAAAGAGGCACGGGGAGAGCCCGATCTCGTGGACGTGGACGATTTGTACATTCTCAAAGAGATGGATATTGTAGCAGATGTGGCATTTATGGTCACTTTGAAAGAGAATGTTACACAAGGCTAAATCAAAATCGTGATCGTGGTGGAAGAGGCGAGGTTATGGCAAACATGGAGGAAACTTTGTTGGATACAATCCTCATGATCAAAATATATATGAGAATAGATCGAGTGGACATTTATTTCCTATGGATCATGTTGTTGGAAGCATGGTGGAGCCACATCATACAGATGATTGGTATTTAGATAGTGGTGCCACAAATCATATCACATATCATGGTGAATGGTTTGACAGAAAAGAGAAGTTAGAAGAGGATGAGTTTGTCGCTACAAGTGATGATACTATGCATCGGATTATGCATGTTGGTTCAGTTCCATTGCTAGAAAAAGAAAGGACATACAACACATTGGGAGATGTTCTATATATGCCTTCAATCACAAAGAATTTAGCATCAGTTGGACAAATGACAGATCAAGGGTTGCAAGTCCGTTTTCGTCGTTATGGCTGCTTCATAGAGGAGTTTTACAAAGGTAGACCAGGCAAGATATTGGCACGTGGAAGAAAGAAAGGTCACTTGTTCTCATTGGAAGCTGGAGATCCATATTTACATAACAATATGTATGCAAACAAATCAGCCATTCAAGATGATTGGGTAGAGTTATAGCATAGGAGGATTGATCATGTCAATTTTAGAAGACTACAGCATATTCAATCAAATCAAATTGTATGTGGATTACCAAAGTTTGGCAGATTGAATTTTGATCATGTTTGTGAAGCTTGTCAATTTGGAAAGCAATCTCGTTTACCATTTCCAAAGAGGGGGAGAATTAGCCAAAGTCCTTTGGAAATTGTTCATTCAGATATTTGGGGACCTTGTGATCATGCTACGCCAAATGTTTGTTGATATTTTATCACATTCACAGATGATTACAACAGAATGACATGGGTTTACTTTCTAAAGGCAAAGTCAGAGGCATTTGAGGTATTCTTGGAGACAAAGTTATGGTTGAGAAAGAGAATGGTTGTCAAATGCCTACATACACATGGAGGGGGGGAGTACATATCACACAGTTTTGATGATTACTTACGTGAACAAGGCATAAGAAGACAGATTACTTGCAGATACACACCACAACAAAATGGAGTTGCTGAGAGAAAGAATAGAGCCATAGCAGAGATTGCAAGAGCCATGATGAATGAGATGAATATGCCATTAACATATTGGGTTGAAGCAGTTCATACAGAAGTACACATTATGAATCGAACACCAACAGCTACCATTCATGAAATTTCACCTTATGAGAGACTTTATGGGATCAAGCCAACAATTTCCTACATGAAAGTTTTTGGATGTGTTTGCAATGTCATGTGCCAAATGAAGCAAGAAAGAAGATGGAGCCAAGGCAGTGAAGTGTATATTCTTGGGCTACCCAGTTGAAAAGAAAGGTTACAAGTGCTATGATCCTATGACAAGACAAGTTTATGTCAGTAGAGATGTCAGATTTTGTGAGCATGAACCATGGTATAAACCAAAGCCGGTGTTGATAGAAGATGAGTATGAAGAGCAAGAGAATGTGCGTCATGTTGTTGATAAGCCAGGACCATCAACAAGAACTATTTCAGGACCACATATGGCAAAGGAGAGTACAGGAAGTGTCAACCCATGGAGTGGTCGTTTGCAAGATAAGAAGCAAGACGAGAAAGGGAAGAAGAAAGTGGTTGAGGAGAGTTCTGGAGATGAAATCCTTGATGAAGAGCATGGTTTACCACATTTGAGGACACCTTGCAGTAAGCATACTGAGAAATATGTACCCCATATGCAAGAGTTTAAGAGAAGAGTACACCACAGTTGAGAAGATTAGAGAGGGTGCATTATCAAGTTGATAGATTGACATATAATGGTTACATGCGTACACATTATGCATATATGGTTTCACGTGTGCAACATAAAGAGCCTGCATGTTTTCAAGAGGCAATTGGAAAATCACAATGGGAGTCAGCTATGGATGATGAGATGGATGCTCTTGTGAAGAATGACACTTGGGATTTGGTTTGCTTGCCAAGTGGAAAGAAAGCAACTGGTTCAAAATGGGTATACAAAGTCAAGTGCAAGTCAGATGGTAGTGTGGAAAGATACAAAGCAAGGCTTGTTGCTAAAGGTTATGCATAAACAAAAGGTCTTGATTATGATAAGACATTTAGTCCAGTTTTGCAAAGATGACAACAATCAGATTGGTGATAGCAATGGCAAGTATGTTCGGTTGGAAGCTACGGAAAATGGATGTCGATAATGCATTCTTGAATGGTGACTTGGAAGATGAAGTTTATATGATACAACCAGAGGGTTATCAACATCCAGAGTTTCCATATTATGTGTGTAAGTTGAAGAAAGCATTGTATGGTTTGAAGCAAGCATCTAGAGCTTGGTGTGAAAAGATAACCAGATTCTTAAAGAAGATTGGATTTAAATAGTCTACTGCTGATCACTCATTGTTTTTGAAGCATGTTTATGGAGAGATAGTCGTTATTGTTATCTATGTTGATGACTTGTTTCTCATTGGAAGTCATGATGAGCAAATTTTACATGTCAAGAAGAGTTTGTGGAGAGAATTCAACATGAAGGACCTTGATGAGTTGAGATATTTTTTGGGAATTGAAATTGTCGACACTTTATTAAGAATTTGGATGATACAAAGACAATACATGTTGGATATGCTTGAGAAGTATGGAATGACAGCGTGCAAACCGGTTTATACACCTCTTGATCAAAATGTGAAGTTGATTGATGATGGACATTACATTGAGGATGTCACTATGTATCGCAGCAAGATGGTTGGAAGTCTTATTTACTTGACAATAACAAGGCCAGATTTGCGTTATGCAGTGGGTGTTGTGAGTCAATTCATGCAAAAGCCATGTAAAAGTCATCTTGATGCAATGAGACGGATCATGAGATATGTGAAAGCCATTGTCAGTTATGGAATGTTTTATGAAAAGAATGGGAAGATTTGTCTTTATGGTTACACATATGCAGATTGGGCAGGAGATTTTATGGATAGAAGATCTACAAGTGGTTATGCATTTTCCATTGGCAATGGTATGATAAGTTGGAGTAGCAAGAAGCAATTAACTGTAGCATTATTAAGTACAGAAGCTGAATATCGTGGAGCAGCTTTGGCAGCATGTGAAGAGTCATGGTTGAGAGTACTTATGGTAGACTTTGGTTTTGACTATCTTGACAGTCTCATTATATATTGTGACAATATTATCAGCATCATGTTGGCAAAGAATCTAGTTTACCATGCTCGCACTAAACACATTGCAGTACATTATCACTTCATTAGAGAAAATGTTTTGGCAGGTGAGATTGATTTGGTGTATGTGAAGACAAATGATCAAGTTGCGGATATATTTACAAAAGCTCTTGGAAAGGAGGAGTTTTGATACTTTCGTGAAGCATTGGGAATCCATCATATGCAATCTCATTCTGAGCTTGAGGGGGAGTGTTAAAGAATATGATGTTAAAGAATATGTCCGTTGTGCTATGGGCGGCTGGACACTGAGTATACTATCTGGTAAATATACTTTGGATAATAGTTCAAAGAGAAGAAGAGTGAGAGAAACACGTTGAATGGATATTGCTGCAGGGTAACGATTGTGTGTGTGTGTGTGTGTCACAATGTGTGTTGGTGTGTGTGTGTGTGTGTGTGTGTGTGTGTAGTCTTCTTTTCTACCTTTTCCATCACCTGCGCACTCTACAAGCTTGCCATCTTCTCCAACTTCATTCCTATGCTATTGTGTATGCTAAGCAAGAACAGTGATGACAAGTGAGAAACTATTTCTTTCTCCTATGAATGTTACTTCTTCCTCTTCCCTACTCTCATTCTCTGCTAGCTCTGTCCACCTTTGAAGGTGTTTGAGGCCTTGGGACTGAGCTCGAGCTCAAGGATGGTTAATGCTTTGAACAAAGTCTATGTTATGCTCATGATGCATGAAGCTTTCCATCTTCATTGCATCACCTAGGTCACAAGGATCACAAAGATGTATTGTACCAAGTCTCTCTTTATAGGAGAACCTATAATAAAAAGGCCTATTGGAGGGGGGACCGGCTCCACATAAATCCAGTCCTCAACTGTTGTCAAATTCTCTAAACTCTCTCTCTCTTGAAAAAGTATTGCTCATGCCAAGTTAATTAAGTATTACGGTTATGTTGCTACCTCTAATTAAGTTTACCCTCTATGTTCTAAAAGTAGTCTCACAAAAATGCTTACTCTAATTCTCTTAATTTTGCTATTCTCAAAGTTCATAGGCCAATTCCATTACACTTTTCAATGTTTGGGAATGCCTATGTTGTTGTTGATGGCATTAGATGTGCTCAGTGGGCTGGTAGCCCTTTGTATAATCCTGATCTGCACGTTTCTCTATGTCCCTTGTAGCTTTATCAAGACCGTGCCAGGTGCTTCTACGATCCCATCGGACTGCATATGCTCGCTTTTTGAGTTAATGAGTTGCGTTCATGTATGTGCACACTATGTCTCTCCATTTTGTAGCAGCATATTGCATAGGCCCATCGTCCACCATACTCATTGGCATTGTTTCTCTACGCAGGTTGTGAAAAGAGAACAACTATAAAAAGATTTGGCTCTCTTGTTTGGGAAAGCCTTCTTAAATATAAAAAAAGTAACTTTTGCTTATGCTGCTTGTCAACTTTTGGCCAGCTTTGCCTTGCTCCTGACAATGCTCTACCTTCCTTGTTAATTTCTTTCTCTCTATCTTTAAAATGTGTTGCCCTTCTTATCTGACTGCTCATCAATGTCTGTCGGCTTTGGCCATTTTTGCCTAATTACAAGCTGATTAGGGTATTTACTTAGTATAATATCAATGGTAGTAAATATTTGCAGCCAATTTCTCATGTCGATGGTAGCCATCTCCCTTTCAGCCCCTACGCCCTTCTTGTTTTACTTCAACAAGCATCAATGATATCTATACGAGTACTCGAGCAATGCAGGAGAAAGAGGGTGTTGAAGATACAGATTGAGGCCAGAACAGAGGGTGTGCACGAAACAAAATTTTCTCACAGTTATGGTCCCCATGCGAGTGATGGTGCAAGTCGACCGATTGTTAGTTTTACTTATGAGGGTAGGTTCACACCCAACGCATCCACTGACAGGCTTCATAGTCCCTTTCTTCAAGCCTCTGCCCACCATGATGAAGATGGTTGTACTTGAATTTCTCCAAAGTATCATCTTCTCCTTACTACTCGTTGGTTCTGTTTGAACGCCCTCTTGTTTTTTTTTTTCTCTATAGCTCCTTTCTTTTCTTTTATGCAACTAGCCACTTGTGAGCCATATCTTTGTCGTCGTTCTATACAGGCTGTGAAAAGCGACCAACCATAAAAAGCAGAGTTGGATTTGATTATTGTTATTAGCCTAAGGTGGTGATTGGTCCACGTGGCTCATTGTATGGGCTTGGTTTAGGAAAACCTCCTTAGGCTTACCAAGTAAAAAGATAAATTGCTCATACAAAAATATTTTCATGTTGTACAAAGTTTGTAAGGTTTCTTTTTGGAAAGTTTGCATCAGCAGAAAGTATCTCAAAATCCTCTTTTAGAAAGTATATTGAATGTATTCTTGTAAGAGTCTCATCTCAAAATATGAGAGACATCTATAACAAGTAGAGAGTTTGTTGAGACCTGCAAAAAGGATTAACAAATACTTATCTTTGGTTGTATGGATGCATGTGAGAATAACCTTCTCCATCTCTCTCTCTCTCTCTCTCTCTCTCTCTCTCTCTCTCTCTCTCTCATTCATGTTGTTTAAAAGAAAATCAAGGATCTTCAACTATAGGTAAAAATCAATTTTTTTATCAAACTTTGATTTAACCCGCTTGTATTAGATCTAGAAATGTTTTTGGATCATAGTACAAAAACTATTTACTCTCTTTTGTCAATTGTCATTTGTAATAGTTAACTATTTTGTTGTGGGTATCTTAATTTATATTAAACAAGGACACATACACACACACACATAGAGAGAGAAAAAGAGTCGAGAGTCAATGAGAATTTAGGATGGTTCAAATCATTGATGTTTGCTTTCCTTACTCTCAATTTCATGTTCACCTAGCTACATTAGTAGACCAAGCTCCATATAATTTTTTAAATGCAATTATCCCGTGATTTCTTGGATTCTCAACCATAGAAAATTTTAAGGGTGAACAAAGAGCTTGGTTAGTAGACATCTTCATGGTCAATTACTTTAATATATTGTTAGAGAAATGACATTTTATACATATTGCCTCTTCCTTTGTAAAGAACAATATATAATGTGAGAACCTCTTTTCTCTTTGAGGGATGTGAGTGAAAGAGAGAGAAAAATGAACTCATGCATCGACTTTTGATAATAGAAGAGTAATTTTCTTGGCTAAGAAAATAGTAACACTCGTTAACATTATGATTGTAATGTTATGTGTTATGCAAGTGTACAAATCCTCATAAATTATACCATGCATACTAAGGTGATATACCCTATCTATAGATCCTAAGACAATTGGTCCATGGTAGGAGCAAAAAAATGTATCACCTTTTGATTTCTTGTTAACCAGTGAGTATCAAACAATAGCCAGTTCAATGAAACAATATAACAACTCAAAGCTACCAACAATTATTGTATGTTTCAAGAATGTTATAAAGATGAGCTAAGTACATTGATATGGTTGGAATGATTGTAGTATTATGTGATATGCAACTGTACAAATACTCATAAATTATAGTATGTATACTAAGGTTATATAACCTATCTATAGATCCTAAGACAATTGGGCCATGCTAGGAGCAAAAAAATGTATCACCTTTTGGCTGCTTGCCAACCAATGAGTATCAAAGAATAGCCACTTCAATGAAACAATATAGAAACTTAGAGCTACCAACAATTATTGTATGTTTCAAGAATGTTATAAAGAAGAGCTAAGTACATTGATATGGGTGGACCTTTATTAGATTGTCTTTTGAGAGGTTTTAGATTTCATTTCCTCCATTGTTATACAAAAGATCCACTATTATTGATAGTTATCAAAGTTTACCTTATCATAGCTTTGGAGGAGGATGTTTTTTCATAATGAAGCATCCATATGCATACTTGGTACTATCTTATCAATGCATAGAGAATGTTTTCACATGTTTCACCTTGAGGGAGGAGAGTGTCACATAGTTAAGTCGTACTTCTCTTTAGTCACAGCAATGTATGTCTCACGTCCTAATGTTTTAACGGAGAGACCTTTTAACATATGGAGAGAGGGACGATATGCAAGAAATTCACTCTTGTTGCAAAAGGGAAGAACATGCTTTTGCTTTTGCTTTGACATGTTAAAACATGCCTTATAAGAAAAAGGAGAAAGGTATACAACTTTTTGAGTGCTTTTCTTTAGTTGGTGAATGGTCCCTTCATTGAAGGGCCTCATCACTTCTTTATCAACTTTTTGTTTTAAAATGTTTCTTTTTAATATAGTAAATTGTCTCTTCCATTAAATCTTTTTTTCTACTTTTTGATTTGAAATGCTAATGAGCCTCTCTTGTTTTCAAATGCGCTATATTAGGAGATGCAAAACATTAGTTTTAGGTTCTGTATAAACATATACATATATACATACACACACACATATATATACACACACACACATAATATATAAATAAGTAAATATATATTATATGTTACATGAGTTTCTTTATTATATATATATAAATTTATTTATTTATTTATCTATTTACACACACACACACGCACACACACACATACATATTAATGAACAAACCATGGTAAAGAGAAGAAAAATTGGTGCAATGATGTTGCTTCTTTGCGAGGAGGTCACTCAATTGCTTGATAAAAGAGACATTCTTGAACACTGCTTCACCTTATATATCAACCTAATGATTTTATCACTTTCGTATTGTTTTAGAAAGCCATCATGGCCCTTTCACTTGTTTTTTTTCTAAATGTTTTGGGGGGGTCGGACATCAATTAATGTTAAACCTAAAATATAATTCTTTACCATAAAAAAATATGTAGAAGTATTGAGGCATATAACTTCCATAACAACCAAGTGCTAATCAAATTGAATTTTACTATGAGTGAATATATATTTTTCTCTCTATTTTTATAGACATTATCTTCTCTCTTGATTAAAAGTTCAGCACCAAGAACCCAGTGACATCAGCTCTTGGCTTCGGTGTGGTAGGCGACCATGCATGGTGGCACTCTCTTTCTCTAGTATCTTACTATGATTTCCGATATGTATGTGACTCATTCTATTCGAGTGTTCTTGTGTATGGTTATGCCTCCTTGTCATTGTTGTTGAACCGTGTTCCTTGTCATTGTTCCTGTGTATGGTTATGCCTCCTTGTCATTAATGATGAAACGTGTTGAAATTTTTTGGCCATGGCTCGCGTGGAGCATGGTGCTAATGTATTCCTTATCTTCCTTCAAAAATTTGAGTTTTGCAAAAAAATAAAAAAAAATGAGCACCAAGAGTGACGATAGGGAGCAATTCAAACATTTGAAGAAAGAAGAACGTTTCCTCAAATAGTTAACACAAGATGTGACCTAAACTCTATACTCACAGTTGTGACTCTTTGTGAATGGAAGAGTTATATTATCTAAAAAATGAATGTACAATAAGACTCAAACATTTTTCTTGGTCAATAGAGCTCTAGAATGACTAAACAGATGCTATCTGCATTCTTGTGAGTGCAAGCTCGAGTGGAAATCATGGCATTGGTCAAGAATAGGCATTTCCTTAAATCACAAACTAAGGACATGTACCACACCCTTATGGTGTCAACAGATTGGTTTTTCCTCTAACCAAATAGTGGGGCAAGCAATGACGGGAATCAAGATGGATGCCAATCATGAAGAAAATATGGTGTGCAAAATGGCCGCAGGAGGAATGAAGGTTCTCCTTTGGAAGGTATTGTGGGGAGGATTACCAATTGGTGTGAAGGTTCTAGCCAAAGGTATGGGCCCAAATAGGTACCCACAATGCATAATGGCTAGTTAGAACCTCCCTCACTTATTCCATAGCTGATATATCACCAGTTTATGGGTCTTAAGAGAAGGCATGGCTCAATATGAGCATGTCTTGAATTTTTAAATTTTTATGCTAATATAATCTATTAACCATTGTGTGTTTTACTATTTAAAAAATAATGCTTGAAGCATTTTTCTTGCCTTGATGCGTGAAAAGATACAAAAGGGTACATGGCTAATCCTTTATAGACATTTATACAGTTATGGTTCAAAATGCGTTTCGACTTGTAGCTAGTAGCCCATAGTTTCATAGGGTTTCTTTCAAAAACTCAAGGTTTCTTGAATTTCATGTTTGTTTGAGATATCTGATGTGGTCAAACTATGTGCAAACCAAAATAGCTTAATTTTTTAATACGATGGTAAGAAAATCTTGTGGGTAGACTACTTACTCAAAATGAAGTCATAGGTTTAGTTGGTCACAACATTGCATGCTTGGAGCTGACATTTCACCAAATAAGTAATTAGCTAACTTTTAGAAACTTTAGATGCATCTTATCATATTGATGCATGCTCAAATCAAATTTGTGCATACTTTGAAGATGACAAACAGGTTCTTCAAAGAGTACAAGCTAGCACAGGGAAAAAATCATCTTTAACAAGGATCGCACAAGTCGTCTGATTCAATCCAATAGTGGCTCGGTCTTAGCTTAGCTCCTATGCTAGTGGATTGGAAACTTTGGGGGACATTATGAAGCTGCATATGGGTGAAGACTTTGCCTATGCTAGGTTTCAAGCTTGAAAATACTTTATTATCTTATGTAGGTGTCCTTTTCAACTTTTCCTAAGTTGAATTGTGAAAATTAAAAAAG
This sequence comes from Adiantum capillus-veneris, assembly GCF_014529385.1. Taxonomy (NCBI): domain Eukaryota; kingdom Viridiplantae; phylum Streptophyta; class Polypodiopsida; order Polypodiales; family Pteridaceae; genus Adiantum; species Adiantum capillus-veneris. The sequence continues at coordinate 114,182,784 of NC_140938.1, read as the reverse complement.
GCGTTGAGGGAATTGCTTCATGGTATATGCGAAGTACATTACTAAGTTTTGAAAGCTATAGCTTAGTGACACCATTTCTTCATTGTATGTGTGAATTACAACATCACGTATTGACAACTATTCAGTTAAGTGATTTCAAGTAAGTAATATATTACACACTTTTCTAGTCCTCAAGAGAAAGCAACCAATGTAACATTTAATGGCCTAATAACTTATGTGTAGCGGAAATTAGCATGAACATAGTGGGCATTTCATTAGAATAGATTCCTAATGAGAATTACAAGAGTGCTTGGGTGGAGAGACCAACAAAAAGAATAACATCTAGTTAGATAGCATTGACAATACTTTCAAAAGAGAGAGAAATTAAGCTATTGACAACAGTTGAGGACCGGATTTTCATGCAGCCGGTCCCCCCTCCAAAAGGCTTTGTATTATGGTTTCTCCCATCAAGAGAGACATTGTACAATACAATTCTTTGTGTTCCTTCAAGACTAGCTAGTGCAATGAAGATGGAAACTTCATGCACTAAGCAAAACACTTAACAAACACAACTTGAATTATCCCCGTTCTCAGACCCAAGACCTCACACACCTTCGAAGATGGTGAGAGCTAGCAGGGTATGAGAGTAGATTGAGAGGAAGAAGGAGTATCTTACGAGAAAGATGTACATGTCCTCACATAATCACTCATATGTAGCATAGCTTAGCTTAGTAATTAGCTTGGTAGAGGATATGAGCATGCATTGAAGCTTGGCTCTTGGTTGGATTTGCATCCACATGCCAAGAGAGTGTTGATGTAGGCTTCTATCTCACAAGCTTGGAGTAGGTGATGAGTTCGCCATTAAAGCTTGGGAAGAGATAGTCTTCTCTTTCTTCACACATGAGCTTGTGTGAGTGTGTGTGTGATAATGCCTTGCAAAAATCAGCCCCCTCTCTCTCTTGGGCGAGCCCTCTTGCTAATTGCTCTTGCTGAAGCCTCATTGGCCCTCCCCAAGTCAAACCAATTACAATTAAGCAGCATAAGTGATAGCCTTCTGACATGTGTCCCCCTTTCCCCTTTTGTGAGATCTTTAGGTAATTAAATAATTAAACTAAACTCTCATTTGACCCCTTTGCCTCCTGGCCAATAGGAATCAGCCAAGCCATGGGGCTCCTCAATGCTCATTGGACCCCTTGGGAGACTACCCAATAGTCTTCTAGGAGACTTAATTCTCATTGGTTTCTTTTATTAAATGTTTTTAAATTAATTAAACTAGATTTACTCTAGCTTAATTCTCATTGGTCCACTTCAAGGGTCATCCAATAGAAATTGGGCACACCTTGTGGGCATCTGGCCTAGGGAGCTGACATGTGTCCCTCATTCCCTTTGTGTAAAGGGAGCCTGTGTGTGTGTGTGTGTGTGGCTTTCTCTCTCATCCCCTACCTTTAAGGCTCGCCCCCTCCCATGTAGGGATGTGAAAAGACTTTTAGGGCACACACAAAGCATCCAATTTTCCCTAGGGTTGACCTTTGGACACAACCTTTGAATTTTGGAACCTTAGCATTTTGGAAGTCTTAATGGGCTGAACCTTAGGGTCTTTTTAGCCCATTGTTGCACATGGCTCTTTTGCAGATGGCCCCCCCTTTGGATCCCTATTTTCCCTCCTTTGGATCCCTACTGTGGCCGGTCTGCTAGCTTAACCAATATTCTAGCTTTTTCTCCCCTGGCCTTCCCCACATTAAATGATTAGTTTAATATGAGAAAATCATTTAGGAGAATTAGATATTGATTATTATGACATTACCTCTCTCTTGAAATCATAGTCGTCCTCGACTATGGTGTAGAGAAGATAAAGCATGTTCATGAGTCCTTTTCTTAGCGGGTAGAGGATCCCTATGTTACCCTATGACATCATTCCACAAATGGATGACTAGTCCATTTGGCGCTTGAGAGCCTGAGGCTACCTCAAGCATGTCTGCACATTAGTCCTATCGGTCTTCCATAGTAGAGTGACAAGCTCTACTTGGTGTTTGGGAGACTTTGTCTCCGCAAACTTGATCTAAGAATGCATACTACTGCATTTTTGTGCACAAGTAAAGAAAAAGAGAGTCTTATAAGACAAAAATTTTGTTCATTTTTAACATTTTGTACATTTGCTTACTCTTGGGAAGCATTGTAAGCATTGATAAGGTTTAGGTTATCCTTTAATTGTATGCCTTGCATCCATCTAGCATCTTCAAAAGGATAATTCTTAAACTTAATAGGATATCGTCGGATAGTCTTACTGCCTCTTAGTACCTTGTCTTCATGTCGGAGAATGGACTCGGGCTGCAGCACCTCTTCTTGGTCCTCGATCTCAGGTGGGTCTTCAATAGTTGGTTCTTGAGGTGGCTCTCATTTGTAAGGCTTTAATAGGCTCACATGAAAAGCATTGTGTATGAGCCAATGATTGGGCAACTTGAGTTGATAGGCCATCTCATTGATTGGCCTAAGAATCTGAAAGGGACCATAGTACCTTTTTGCTAGTTTAGCATAGTACTTTTGGTGACCCGTAGGATTCTTGCACGTTGTGTGCCTTAATCGAGCCTTGGGAAACTTTAACAAGACCCAATCGTTTTCTTTAAAGGCTTGGGCTCTTCTGTGCTTGTCAGCAGCAGCCTTTTGCCTTTGTTGTGAGATAGAGATAGCATCCTTAATCTTTTGGAAAGATTCTTGTAGGTCTAGGCTATACTCATCTACAACGAAGATCTTCCCATGTACCTTAAGTAGCAAGGGAATTTTTGATCTTCCCTCAATTGCTTCGAAAGGTGCTTTTCCCGTGGAAGTATGAACAGTGTTATTGTAAGCATACTCCACTAAGGGTAAGTACTTCTCCCATTGGGATCTTTGATCTACTTTTGTTACATAGGCTTTTAGTAGATGGAGAATGGTTAGGTTAGCTATTTCACTTTGGCCATCAGTTTGTGGATGATAGGCCGAAGAGAAGTTTAGCCTTGTTCCTAAATTCTCAAAGAGACCCTTCCAGAAATTACGGGTCATTCTAGGATCTCTATCCGACACTATGGACATGGGCAAGCCATGGTACTTGAAAATTTGTGAAATAAAGAGGGTTGCCATTTGATGGGCTTTGATAGTCTTTTTGACAAGTATAAAATGAGCTTGTTTACTAAACCTGTCTACTATCGTCCATATTCCCGTATTCCCAAGGATAGACTTAGGCAATCCAAAGATAAAATCCATGGATATGCTCTCCCATGGTGAATTAGGGATTGGCAAGGGTTGAAGCAATCCAAGTTGCTTCCCTCCATCAAATTTTGTCTTTTGGCATACCACACATTTGGAAACATACTCTTGTATGTTCACTTTCATGGTAGGACAATAGAAATATGTTTCAATTCCCTTTAAGGTAGACTGAATCCCTCTATGCCCCGCATAAGGTGGAGCATGAGATTCATACATTACTTTCTCACGTAGTGAGTTAGTAACGCATAGTCTATTGCCATAGAGAAGATAACCATCTTGTAAAGTAAATGGTTCTTCTTTCTTCCCTAATGCAAGGTCTGAAATCACATCTCTAAAATCGGGATCAATAGCATACTCATCTATCATTGAAGATAGATCATTGTGAGTTGCTATGGAAACCGCATTCACTCTCAGCCGTCTTGAGAGTGCATCGACTACTTGATTATGCTTGCCAGCAATGTGAGCAATATGAAAATGAAATTGCGAAAGGAAATTTCCCCACCTCATTTGTTTGTCGGAGAGCTTGGTCTGCGTCATGAAGTACTTAAGACTTTGGTGATCCGTTCGCAGAATGAAAGGAGTCCCCAATAAATAGTGCTTCCATGAGTCTAAGGCATGTAGAACTGCAAGGAGCTCCTTTTCGTATATGCCTAGAGCTTGCTCAACAGGGTCGAGCCTTCGACTCTCATAGCCTATGGCGTGCCCTTCTTGGAGCAAAACAGCTCCAAGGCAATCACCACAAGCATCGCATTGGACCTCAAATGGTTTTGAGAGATCTGGTAGTATAAGCACAGGTTGAGAGATAAGCTTTTCTTTAATCTTTTTGAAAGCATTGTTCTCCTTAGCAGACCATGTATACCTAACGCTTTTCTTTGTTAGGTCATGTAATGGTCCCGCAATTTGTGAGAACTTTTCTATGAAGCGTCTATAGTATGCACACATACCTATGAAGCTTATTAGTTCATGAAGATTCCTTGGTTTAGGCCATCCTTTTATTACCTCTAACTTGGATGGATCCATTTGGATGCCATCTTGAGAGATAATGTGACCTAAATACTGAATCTCTTGCAAGAAAAATTCACTTTTCTTTCGATTAACATAAAGTTTATTCTCTCTTAAAACTTGAAATATTACCTGGAGGTGTTGCTTATGTTCCTCCAATGAATTAGAGTAGATGATAATATCATCAAAGAACACTCCAGTGAAGGTTCGATGAGGCCTGAACAGCTTCTCCATCAAGCAGTTGAATGTGGCTGGTGCATTGGTCAAGCCAAAAGGCATGACAATGTATTCGTAAAGACCAAATGTAGTACGAAATGCGGTCTTTACAATGTCTTGATCCACTATCCTTATTTGATGATAGCCACTTTCTAGGTCAACCCTACAGAAGTAGGTCGATCCTTGTAGCTTATCAAATAGGTCTTCTACCCGTGGAACTAGAAACCTATTCTTGATAGTGATCCTATTTAGTGCTCTATAGTCGACACACATACGATATGTGCCATCTTTATTTTGCACTAATAGCACAGGTGAGCAAAATGGAGATGAGCTTGGCCTAACCATACCCTTCTTAACTAACTCATGCACTTGCCGCATAATCTCCTCTTGTTAAGCTTGAGAAACTCTATAAGGAGGTTTATTAGGCGGTGAACTTCCTCGAAGATGGTCATCATTACCTCGTTTAGGAGGTAGCTCACAAGGGATGTCGTTAATAAGAACATCTTGAAACCCCTTGAGAAAATTGGATAACTCTAATTCCTTTTGGTTGCTTTTATTTTCTTTTGCTAAAGCATTAGGTTCATTTTGAGAGTCTTTAACAAAAATTATGTACACGAAAATAGAGCTCTTTATTGACTTGTTGAAAGCTGGTGTATGTACAATGGGGATGGTGTTACCCATTTCCTTAGCATCTATATACATGTCTTTTTCCCTGAACTTAAAGGAGATTCTCCTTTCAGGAAATTTAACATCGGCAGCCAGGCGGTCAAACCATGGTGCCCCTAGGATTACATCCTCATGCTTGAGAGGAGAGATAAAGAAGTCCTCTTTGTCCACATAGCCTTGGACATGAAGCCTCAATTTCCCGATTGAGGGAGTGACTGAAGCTTCTTGCCCCTTGAAGGCACTGTCTGCGGGTAGGACATCTCCCATCTCGTAGAATTGTATTACTAGCTTGGTGGCCAACTCTATAGATATAAAATTGTGAGTAGAACCAGGGTCAAAGAGAATAAAAGCATCATGTTCTCTTACCTTTCCCCAAGCATGGCATAGAGGATATCCTTTGTGGTGAGTTTGGTGAGTCTCCTCCTCTTGGATTTCAGCCAAAGAAGCTCTAGGAGGATCTTGGCGGTTGTTCTTTTGGGGACAAGCGCGATACGCATGCCCTTGTTCGCCGCACTTGAAACACCGGTTATCCTTACGATAACGCTCAAGCTCTTCAGGAGAGAGTTATTCTTACCTTTGTAAACTCCCTTCTCTTTAGCTTTGTTGGAGTTGCCCTTAGGAGACTTTTGGACATTGTCCTTCCCCTTAGGATCATTGGAACCCTTGTTTTCCGGGGGCTTATTATTTCTTTTTGCCCCCGTTTGGAAATTGATTTGAGAGGCGACCATAGTGTGGTGTATTACCGCCTATATGGTACGTGGTCTTTGGGAGTTGACATACTCCGCCATTTCTTCGGTTAAGCCCGCACAAAATTGTTGCTTTTGCTCTCCAAAATCCAACGTTTTGAAGACAGTGGCTTTGAGTTGTAGGTCCCAAAACTTGTCTACATATTTGTGGATAGATTCATTGGGAGAGAGCTTTAAGCTTCGTCATTCGGTGAGTACTTTGTCTTTGGCATCGATGGCCAAAAACTGCTTCATAATGGAAGCTCTTAAAGCTTTCCATGTTCGTGGAGCTTCACTGTTGGCTCGTAGGCAAGACCACCATTGTCTAGCGGACTTTTGAAAGTGCATAGCTACATGGCGTAGCTTAGAGGACTCCGTGAAGCCCTCATCTCCAAACGCGGCATCGAATTGTTGGATAAAGGCCAAGACTTTGTCGGTAGCACCAAAGGTACCATCATAGGTAAGGAAAGAGATGCTCTTCCCTCCCTCTTTGAATTTCTTCAACTTGGACGACCTCTTCCATGCGGCATAGGATTTCCTATGGCCTCTTCTTTTTGATGGTTCAAAGGTTGCACCATCACTTTCTTCAAAAGGTGAAGAATTTGAAGAAGGTGGAGAAGAGGGTGACCTCTTTCTCGCCTTTTTCTTGTCTTGATCTTTGTCATCTTCACCATAGCTTTCATAAGAGGAAGAGGATGAAGAAGATGGAGAAGAGGGTGTCCTCTTTCTCGCCTTTTTCTTCTCTTGCTTTTTATCATCCCTCTTTGAATTATGGCGTGGAGAAGAGTGTGATGGTCTTCTCCGCTTTGGTGGTGATGGAGAGCGTTTAGTCTGCCATCTTCGTGGAGCCATCTCCACCGAGGTGGCGGGAGACTCGCTTCTTTCTCGTTCCTTCGGTGGAGGCTCTTGAGTTCTCCTTTGGGAAGGAGATGCATCATCAAGAAGTAAATTCTTGAGCCCTTCATATGGATTCTCTTCTTCTTCTCGAATCGGAGAGAGACCTCTTTTGGTAGTCTCACAAGGAGGCTTCCTAGGTGTTCTCTCGTCATGGTGATGAGCTTGGAGAATCCCGTGAGCACGGAGCTGCCGTTGCACTTCACTTTGGAGAGATGGATTGCCCATGGCTTGTTGAAGCCTAGAAACAAGATAGTTAACAAGCATTGAAGCATCATTAGTAGCTTGCTCATGAGCAAAATCAAAGTTATCAACATTAATTTCACTCTCTTTACTATTGTCAGCCATTCTAACAACTTTTAGGTGTAAACTTTTTAGGTGTACTTTGGCACTTCAAGCCCTAGTTGCTACTCCTCTTTACCCCTTTAGAAAAAGCACTCAAGCTACTGTACCCGCCGCTCGAATACCATTAATTGCAAGGAATAGAAGAGAGGGTCTAATAACTTATGTGTAGCGGAAATTAGCATGAACATAGTGGGCATTTCATTAGAATAGATTCCTAATGAGAATTACAAGAGTGCTTGGGTGGAGAGAGAAACAAAAAGCATAACATCTAGTTAGATAGCATCAACAATACTTTCAAAAGAGAGAGAAATTAAGCTATTGACAACAGTTGAGGACCGGATTTTCATGGAGCCGGTCCCCCCTCCAAAAGGCTTTGTATTATGGTTTCTCCCATCAAGAGAGACATTGTACAATACAATTCTTTGTGTTCCTTCAAGACTAGCTAGTGCAATGAAGATGGAAACTTCATGCACTAAGCAAAAAACTTAACAAACACAACTTGAATTATCCCCATTCGCAGACCCAAGACCTCACACACCTTCGAAGATGGTGAGAGCTAGCAGGGTATGAGAGTAGATTGAGAGGAAGAAGGAGTATCTTACGAGAAAGATGTACATGTCCTCACATAATCACTCATATGTAGCATAGCTTAGCTTAGTGATTAGCTTGGTAGAGGATATGAGCATGCATTGAAGCTTGGCTCTTGGTTGGATTTGCATCCACATGCCAAGAGAGTGTTGATGTAGGCTTATATCTCACAAGCTTGGAGTAGGTGATGAGTTCTCCATTAAAGCTTGGGAAGAGATAGTCTTCTCTTTCTTCACACATGAGCTTGTGTGAGTGTGTGTGTGATAATGCCTTGCAAAAATCAGCCCCCTCTCTCTCTTGGGCGAGCCCTCTTGCTAATTGCTCTTGCTGAAGCCTCATTGGCCCTCCCCAAGTCAAGCCTTCTGACATGTGTCCCCCTTTCCCCTTTTGTGAGAGCTTTAGGTAATTAAATAATTAAACTAAACTCTCATTGGACCCCTTTGCCTCTTGGCCAATAGGAATCAGGCAAGCCATGGGGCTCCTCAATGCTCATTGGACCCCTTGGGAGACTGCCCAATAGTCTTCTAGGAGACTTTATTCTCATTGGTTTCTTTTATTAAATGTTTTTAAATTAATTAAACTAGATTTACTCTAGCTTAATTCTCATTGGTCCACTTCAAGGGTCATCCAATAGAAATTGGGCACACCTTGTGGGCATCTGGCCTAGGGAGCTGACATGTGTCCCTCATTCCCTTTGTGTAAAGGGAGCCTGTGTGTGTGTGTGTGTGGATTTCTCTCTCATCCCCTACCTTTAGGGCTCGCCCCCTCCCATGTAGGGATGTGCAAAGACTTTTAGGGTACACACAAAGCATCCAATTTTCCCTAGGGTTGACCTTTGGACACAACCTTTGAATTTTGGAACCTTAGCATTTTGGAAGTCTTAATGGGCTGAACCTTAGGGTCTTTTTAGCCCATTGTTTCACATGGGTCTTTTGCAGATGGCCCCCCCCTTTGGATCCCTATTTTCCCTCCTTTGGATCCCTACTATGGCCGGTCTGCTAGCTTAACCAATATTCTAGCTTTTTCTCCCCTGTCCTTCCCCACATTAAATGATCAGTTTAATATGAGAAAATCATTTAGGAGAATTAGATAATTATTATTATGACCGAAGGGATCCATTACATGCAATGATTTAAAACTCCTAGGATGCAACTGTTTTTGTTCTCAAGAAGTACGAGAGAGAAAGAAAGAGAAAAACATGGGGAGCACAAACAAATGAAAGTTGAGCAAGGAAACCATATCATCGATGGTGATATAGGGCTTATCTTCTTCTGTACTTTGCTTGAAATTCTTCTTGTCATCCACACTTCCCACATCATTTATTCTTGTGTATTTCTTTTAGATGTTAATTATCATATCCAAATTACTAGTTAAAATGCAAAGCTAGTTTGTTAACACTAAAATTAGCATAATAAAGACGCTTGTAAGCATGGGATGTGTGGTAGTTAACATAATGAATATGTAATTATATACCGTATGCTAGTGAAGCGGTCCGGGGCGGGCAACAAGAAGAGAAACCTCTAGACACCCTTCAAGGCTCCCGTGCTGCTCAATGGGGCTGGGGCACAACACAACACAAACCAAAACAACAAACCCCCAGCCAAATCCCAACTACACAAGGGGCACCACCTAGTTTAAGAGCGAACTAGGACACAAAAGAGGAGAATCATTAGAGCAACCCACAAACAAGCAAGGAATTTACACTAACCCTAACACCAATGGAACACTCTCACACACTAAAACACGAGAGAGAGAGAGAGAGAGAGAGAGAGAGAGAGAGAGAGAGAGAGAGAGAGAGAGAGAGAGAGAGAGAGAGAGAGAGAGAGATGGTGCTCGGGCTGCTTTGAAGTGTATCGTTAATGATCAAGCAAACATAAATATATATATGTAAGAAAGAGAGAGAAGGGGGAAGGGGGTGCTTGTTGCACTAATGCCTTCTTACAAATCTGTCATGACCAATCAAAGTGAGATTAGTATTTGTTCAACATAGCCTGAGTAAATTACACCACAACACATCACTCGAAAAAAGCCACCCCAATCACTGTCTTAAGGCCAGTAGAGTCCTCTCCACCCTGGCGCCCTCTTACAGCATGTGGATTTATGGCTAAATTGATAACAATACCCGGAGACAAGCTATCAAGAACTTACATAAAACACCAAGACACTTACACATCATTATTGTCCATGACTTCACGTTGGAAGGGAGACAAGGTATCCATGCTTAGTCCAAATTCACCCTCCTTGATTCAGCAAATGTTGGGCTTACTCTAGTAGGAGAAATGATAGATTTCCTACTCTCAATTTAATGATCACTCTCTCTTACAATGGCATAGAGTTCCCTTGCTAATCACCCCTAATACAACACATACATATGCCTAATGCCAATGAGATTCCACTCAAGAGCTCCTTCTCAAGAGGTTGAGCTTGGCTTCTCAAGCTATAGCATAGTGCTCTTTCTTCTCCCCCCTTTTTGTGCTAGCTACACCCTCCTTTTATAGCAATTTTGAAGGCTAGGGTTACTCCTCTAACCATGGTTGGGTTAGATTTTCAGCAATTTATCTAATTTCTTTTGCTTGGAATTATCAAGAAGTTGGTGGGGAAAGAGAGAGGAGAGAAATGGAGGTGATAGGACTTTTCATAGTGGGTTAGTGTTAGTAGAGTTAGTATTAATTTACAAATGGAATTGGATATTTACAATGGGAGTATCCATGTAGGATACAAATAAGGAAGAAAAACTCTTAAGAGGTAAGAAAAGGTGGGTTTCTTACAAGGTCGATGCTCCAAGTGTCTTGAGTAGGGCCAATTTTGACGCTTGTTGACGGTCCACTAGCTTTGACGGTACATTTTTTCTCCACTGTTGACCTTAATTGAGAGACAAGGTAATTGAAGCTGAGTAATCAACCACCATGATGCTGTCTTTTGAGAGAAGAGGCTGAATTTTGTGGTTTTCTTGATAGATATGGGTAATTTGGAGGAGGAAAAATGAGACTAGGAGGTCAATTTTGGAATGGAATTGTGTGTGGGAGGTATGAGTTCACCATGGTTTCTCTTATTCTTCAAGGTTGACGAGAAGGTGAGTAGGGTGGAGAGGAGTGGTGAGAGAGGTGGGGATGATGAGTGGAGAAGTGTGTGTGAAAGGGGAAAATGATAAAGTGGAAGAGAGAGTGTGGCTGCATAGCATGGGAAAACTGGGGTCCACTAATAAAATCATCGCTCACAGCTCGTAGCTCAAAAAAATATGAAAAAATTTGAGGCAAAAGTTCAGCCCACGAGCTACAACCTTTGTTTGTATCACCTTTTCAAATTCGGAGAGCAAGTGAACTTTAAAAATTCAGCAAAACCGACCGTTTTTTCCACTGCACAAGGTCCTTGTGGGGTCCTTCTTTGGATGATTCTTTTGAATACCTCCAAGAGTGAGCCCTCCATAGTGCATGTATGCATGCCACCTACCCTTGACCTTATTTGGTAGGTCTATAATTGAAGATATTGTTGAGATCATGATATAAGTGAATAGTACAACTAAGAAAATCAAATATTGAGGGGTCTAAAAAATATGTACATGTCAAATATAAATAATATAAGTGGAAAAAATATAAAGGGGTCAAAAAAAATCTCTCTCATTATGAGGCTACCATAAAAAGATAAATATTTTTGGTGTTCTAATTTTTTAGAAAAAAAACAAAATAGATGTAGGAAGGGAAAAATCACAATAGTGAAAAAATATACACATAAATAAAACTAGTTTTTTTGGATTTTTGTTGGGGTGGAGTTACACCAAATATAAGAGAAGCTTACATGAAAATATTTCTATATGGAATAAAGAGTATGAAAAATGGTAAGAAAAATTGTGGTAATGGTGAGGCAATGTACAGAGCATAAATAACACACACCTAGGTAAAAATATTTAAATAAATACCAAAATAATTATGAAAAAATATTTTATTTAGGCCCTATATACAAAGAAATATTTACATACGATGGGCCATAATATACTTATATTTTTTATATTTTATATTTTTTTGGCTCAACTAGCCCAATGCGTAGCTAATTGAGGGTTTTTTATTTCAGTAAGGAGATATGGGAAAAGTCCCCTAACTCACACGCACCTATATACAGTGAAAGGGTGACGGTAACCATAGTGTTTGATTGATTTGATAGGGGGGGATAACTCACTATGGCAATCACAGAGAGCCAAAAAACGGCTATCATTAGCCCTCCCCCAGGATGATGGTATATTCATGTACCATCATAAAGAATCTTTTCCAAAGAGAGTGCTTCAGAGTCCTTGACAAGATCTTCATTGTTTGGCCCCTTGGAATTTTGGGTTGTGTTACACTCATGCTTCATGGAACAATACTTACATGGGATAGTTGCCTTTTGCTCTGGTAGATCCTTTGGTAGAAGGCGATTCAAGTAAGGCTTCAAGCGATAGCCGTTTACCTTCCTGGAGTGCTCTTTCCCACTCAAGTCCATAAGTTGATAAAAACTTGAATTGAAAGCCTTCTTGACTATGTATGGCCCCTGCCATCTTGTTTCAAATTTGGCATCAAAACGATTATCGAGTCGATTGTCATACCTTAGCACAAGATCTCCTTCATTGATGCCTTCGTCCTTCAGTTTCTTGTCAAGCTTCTCCTTTGTCTGTGTGGCTTTCCTCTTATAGCACTCGTATGCTGCTTCTCTTTTCCACTCAAGCTCAACTAAGGTAAGAAGTCGATCCATCCATGCTTCTTGATCATCTTGTGCTGATTTGCCATGAAGTCGCATTGTTGGAATGTTTAGTTCAATTGGCTGTAAAGCCTCTTGACCATAGACCAAGTGAAATGGTGTGAACTCCGTGGCTTCCCTATATGTGGTTCGATACGCCCACAAGGCACCATCCAAGAAGTCATCCCACAACTTTGTCTTGTTTTTCACCATCTTTCTAATGATGCCTGCAATGACACCATTAGCTTTTTCTACCAAACCATTTGATTGGGGATAGTAGGGTGTACTGTGACGATGTAGAATGCGAAGTTCTTCACAGACTTCTGTGAGCAATCCCTTTCTAAACCCTGGACCATTATCATAAACAATCTCCAAAGGTGTGCCAAATCTACAACAAATGTGAGTGTAGACGAATTTTCTCACTGTCCTCTCATTTACCTTTGCCACACTTTGTGCTTCCACCCACCTAGTCATATAGTCTACAGCCACTAGAATGTAGAGTTTACCATTTTTTGTCCTAGGCAGAGGACCCATAGCATCAATGCCCCACTTTTCAAAGGGTCCATTTGCAAGCACGATTTTCCTTGGACCATAAATCAATTTTCTATTCCCATTTACCTGACAATTGTGACAACTTTTACACCAATGTTGGACATCCACATGTAGACTTGGCCAAACATACCCCGCAAGCAAAATATTCTTCACAGTTAATTCTTGGGAAAAATGACCACCACATGCCTCTTCATGCAAACCTTTTAGAATGGCTGGAATTTCCGAGATAGTTTGTACTCTTCTACACACTTTATCCTTCCCTCTTTGATAGAGGGAGCCTTCTAGGAAGAGATACATGCTTGCCTTCTTCATGAGTCTCCTCTTCTGAGCTTTTGTGAAGTCTGGTGGAAACTCACCCTCCAAAATGTAGCCAATGATGGGAGCCAATGACTCCAATCCCTGGTACCTCGGTTGCTTCACAGCAGCCGTCACCATGATGACCTGCACTTCTTTCTTTACACATGCAACGGCTTGTTGTGCAAGTAAATCAACATCTTCATTTTGTTTCCTAGGAATATGATATAATTGCACCTCCTCAAATTGATTAAATAGCCTATGGATGGTATGAACTTTGGCCCTTAGTCTTTCATTTTTGCATGCCCAAATGCCTAAAATCTGCTTCACAATGAGAAGTGCATCCCCTTTTACCATGAGACGTTGTATACCATGGCCAATGCATATTTTTAAACCATGAAGTAGTGTGTCATATTCTGCTTCATTGCTGCTAGCTGAACTTGGTAGATTGAACTTCTCTTTCATGACCACCTCTCCACTTGGGTTGAGAAACACTAGCCCTCCCCCTGCTTTTCCTGTGGCTCGACGAAAAGCTCCATCAAAGAACAAGGTAAAAGCATTAGGAATAATTTTTGGTGGTGGCAATGGTAGGGTCTTTACTTCAGGCACCTTAATCTCCTTTTCATGCACCCTATAAGTGAGAATCCCTGCAAATTGTGCACGCACACTATCTTCTACCTTGAAAGAGTATTGAAACTCTTGCAACTCCATAATCCACTTTGAGATCCTAGTACTAAGATTCATTTGAGATGACACCCAAGGGAACAAATTCTCTGCGGTGAGGATTACAAAAGGTTTTGGGAGCAAGTAGGATCTAAACTTCCTTATCGCAAACATGAGAGAAAGCATCATGAGTTCTGCCTCCGTGTAGCCTCTCTCTAAAGCATTCATGACCCTACTAGCAAAGTAGATGGGCCGCATCCTTGTACTACAGGGATCTTGTTGTAACAAAACTGCACCAATTGTTTCTTTCCCAGCACTAGAGCTAACAAAGAATGTGTACTCCCAACAAGGAGGCATGAGTGTTGGTAGCTCTGACAAAATGGCTTTAATGTTATAAAAGTACTCTTCAAGCTCATCAGACCATGCAAATTCTACTTGTTGTGTCAACTTTTGCAAAGGGTGAAGTAACTCCAAGGCTAAGTGAATGAAGCGTGACATATACTTCACCTTTTGAATGAATGAGATGACCTCCTTAAGACTCTTGGGTGATGGTAGCTCAATAAGAGCCTTTGCCTTTGAAGGATCCACTTCAATGCCTTTGTAAGAAACTTTATGACCAAGCAAGATTACTTCATCCTCACCTATATGGCACTTGTCGGGGTTGAGTTGACCTCCCATGTCGTAGAGCTTCTTTAAACCTTCTTCTACCCTTTGTAGATGCAATGATTTTGAGCTATAAATACAGAAATCATCAATGAACACCCTAATTGACTTTCCAAAGAATGCTTGAAACACCATGTTCATGAAACGTTGGAATGTTGCTGGAGCATTTGTCAGACCAAATGGCATGACTCTAAAAGCATAACAACCCCAAGGAGTGATAAAGGTTGTTTTCAATTGATCCTCCAATGCAATCCCTATTTGAAAGTAACCTGAGTAACCATCGCACACAGTGTACTTCTCATGACCAGCTACCTCATTTAGTATCTCATCCTGGAATGGGAGGGGAAAGTGATCTCTTTTTGTTGCCTCATTGAGGGGACGGTAATCCACACACACCCTCCACTTGCCATTTTTCTTAGGAGTGACAACAACAGGAGAGACCCACTCTGAATTCTCCACTGGATAAATGAAACCTGCTGCTAGAAGCTTTCTTACCTCCTTGAGTAGAGCCTGTTCCTTTATAACTCCTAGCCTTCGTAGCTTCTGAGCTTTAGGTGTGGCCTCAGGCTTTAACTCAATCTTGTGTTGAACAACATCTACCCCACACACGTCGGTGTAGTCTTTAGCAAAAAGCCTAGGAAACTTCCTTAGCACACATTTGAACTCCTCTCTTTCATCCTTTGTAAGTGTTGTTGATAGCATACCTTCCAGCATCCCTTCATCTTGAACACCTTCGTTCTCTTGAGGACCTACCTCCTCCAAGCCTTGACAAGAGGTCTCTTGGTTGCTTGGCTTAAACCTTACCCCCATGACTTCGATGGAAGACTCCTCTTCAGTAATGCTGCCGCTACTTTCTTCTTCTGAAGTGCTATCGGTCCAACCTTCTTCCGTCTCACTTTGAGATGATTCTTCATGGAGCTCCTCTTGGCGTTGCTCCTTCATGTCAAAGACAACCTTCTTATGATTTTCATTCCTGCAAATTAATTTCCCACTCTCCCAATCCTGCAAAGCTCGCATTTTCATTAGCCATGGTCTTCCTAGGATAAATGGATAACCACTTCCCTTGGTCGACATAACATAAAAATCCACCGCTTTCTTAATGCCAAAGGCCTCTACACATACATTTTTACAAATGCCTACACACCTAGCCTTGCTATTGTTTGCCATCTTGACTTTGATTTCAGGTGTCTCCTGGATGTGCATGCCTAGTCTTTGCATGAGTCCCTCTGTCATGATGCAAATTTGTGCACCCCCATCCACTAGACCTTTCCTAACCAATCTTCCTTTGATGTAACAGTCTAGCACCGGTGTAATGTCCTCATTCATTTCAGCTTGTGCAATTTTTACAACAGGCACACTCTCTTTTACCTTTCTCCTAGTGCTAACTCCCCTTGTTAAATCCCTCCTAACTTGTGGACATAATGCAAGAAATTGAGGCCATGAAATATCAGGACCCTTACCTCTCATGTCTTCCAACAAGTTGTACGGAGCCATACCATGTCCAAGAGGGAATTCTTGGAGGTTGATACGACGTCGAGTCCTCTTGGTTTCCTTGGTTTCCTTTGCCTTCTTGCCTTGTCCATGGTCACTCTGTGATGTGACTCCTTCTTTCTCTTTACCTTTTCCTCGGCCACGCTTAATGCCATTGGCTTCCATGTCAACCTCATTTGAATTTGTCACCTCTACCACATGCACATTTGGATCTGGCAAAGGTGGAACTCCTTCTACCCCTTGTGGAGGTGGTCTTGGTCCATTTGGCCTTTGTAGAAGCCTTGGTTGTTGACTAGCTCCTTCTCTTGCATTCATCACTAGGTAATTCAAGTTAGGTCTCCCTGGCTCTCCACGGGGCCAAGGACAATTATACGTCCCATGTCCAGACTCTCCGCAATTCCAACATTGCAAGACTCTCCTAGTTCATGGCTCTCTCTCTTCTGACTTCTTTGCTTGTCCCTTTGGACCTACAGCTTGTGCAAGGTGAATTGACAGGCTGCTTAAAGATTCATTTAACTTCTCAATCACTTCAGCCGTTACCTCAGGAAGCTCCCTAGATGTTGATGCTTGTGACTTACCTTTGGGTCTAAGACCTTCCATTGGAACCTCTCCCCTTAGGCACTTGAGTTTCCTATACTTCTTAGCAGCCCTAGTTTCCGCTGCATCAAAAGTAGCAGGTGTACCCGCCTCAACTTTTACCTTAAGGTCAGGAAAGAGTCCGGCTATGAACCTCTCCTTCTTTAAAAATTCTGCACCATCACCAGGGTTAGCAACATTTCGTATCCATAGAGCCCAAAGACGTAGAAACTCTTGCTTGTACAAGTAGTAGTCATCTAAGTCTTTTTGCTTATGAGAAACAATGTCTTGCCATAGTTTTTGAGTGTTTTGGGGATCAAAGAAGTATCTCTTAAAACGATTCAAAACTTCTTTGTAATTCCCCTTAACTTCCTCAGGCAAAGAGTCAAACCAAGTACTAGCATCTTTCCTAAGGACCACCTCAAACATTTCTACACGTTCTTGATCGGTTACTATCCTCTTGATACGGCAAGACATCTTGAAATTTGCTAAAAATAATTCTGCATCCTCTCCAGGCTCTCCAAAGAAAAGAGGATATCCAGACATTTGGCGTTGGCTCTCCATTATTATGAAATATTACAACACGAGTTACAATAAGGGATACAATAGAGATTTAGAACCACTCGCCTGCAAATGAAGAAGTAAGAAAATGCCACTCTAGGTTTTCTTCTTCAGCTATCCAAGCTTCAATAAGGTCTCGATTTGTTTGATCAAAACAAAAAGGTAGACTATTGATGAGCTCTAAGAAGGGTTGAAATTCTTCAAAGCTAAGGCGATAAACAGAAATCTCTAGAACTTCATTTTTTGGATCCAAAAGAGCAACCACGTCCCAAGTGATAAATTGCACTTGCTCTACAATTCCCAACGCACAAGCGGTTTGTATAAAAACTAGATCTTCATGCTCGTCGAAGGCCGTGGGAAAGTAGCAATTGACTAGGATCTCCTTTCCTTCGAGTTCCACATAGTCGGAGTGAGGCAACCTTCTCACAATTTCATAAAGAACATCCTCATCAAGTCCAATCAAGTTTGCAAGATTTAAAGACTCCACTTGTGCTACAAAATTCCTGGACAAAAACTCCTTAGGATTACGGTTAAATCATTCAAAAGCATAAAGAGATTTACAATATCTCTATGAACAAAGTGTCATAGAAAGTAGAGAAGGATGAGAATTTATACAAATTTGCAATCTTCTCTATGCTCTCTTTATTAAGACAAGCTCTGAATAGCTCCCTATCTCCTTTGTTGAAAGCGAAAGGAAGACTATTAATAAGACGCAAATGAGGGAAAAATTCAC
The DNA here is from genome assembly GCF_014529385.1 of Adiantum capillus-veneris. NCBI lineage: Eukaryota > Viridiplantae > Streptophyta > Polypodiopsida > Polypodiales > Pteridaceae > Adiantum > Adiantum capillus-veneris. The sequence continues at coordinate 114,164,886 of NC_140938.1, read as the reverse complement.
CTAATGTGAGTCTATGAAGCATGAACTCTGGCCGCAAGTTTCCTGAATAGTCTTCCTCAATGGTGAAATGCACTCGCCAAACGCCAAATTTCACTCTATTTACCAATCTTAGGGCACACACTAGTTGGATGAATGCGCGTTCTTCCTTAGTGCCCAACAACAAGAGGAAAATGGAATCCACGCGTAGGACCTTCCTTCTTAACTTCACCACCCTCTTGTTATGAGGGAGACGCCTTACTACTTGCTCCTGCAACTCAATTGGTAATAGAGTTAGATCTCTAAGGATTGAACTTTCACTGCACACACATTCCCAGTTAGAACAAATGATCGTTTTTTTGTTTCTTGTAACAACTTGGACAAAGAAAAAACAAACATACACACTATTTTGCCGGGCTGCACTTCATTTTAAAATAAAATGAACACATGTACATCAAAAGAAGTGTGGTAGTTGATGAGAGGTAGAATGACAGGGTTTGGTGATGCAAGAATTTCTCCTACTCTTTGGGCACCAAACATGAACACCATTCGTTGTTGAAAATGGATCTTTCTACTAATTGCAACGTTTATTCTAATGTGTGGAGTAAAATGAAAGGGAAAAACCTCTATTCCTAGGCCATTATCCATGGTCTATGCATGTCCTAATGCTTAAAATAACACAAAAATATAGACGTCCAAGCTAATATCGTACCTAATGAGAGGCAAAATAAAAGGATTTACCGAAGTGTTTATCTCGGCTAACCTAAGAGGACCTAAAATTCTACGAATTACTCGCTGAAATTGCAACTTAGTACTAACAATTATGTGTACCTTTTGCCTTGCAATGGGAATGAAGGGATCATACAAATTCTCGTGATTCATGCAACCTACTTGATTATGCTAAAGGTTGAGCCTTCACAAAACATACACAAGCCTGTCCTCAATGGGGGCACCAATTGAAGCGGTCCGGGGCGGGCAACAAGAAGAGCAACCTCTAGACACCCTTCAAGGCTCCCGTGCTGCTCAATGGGGCTGGGGCACAACACAACACAAACCAAAACAACAAACCCCCAGCCAAATCCCAACTACACAAGGGGCACCACCTAGTTTAAGAGCGAACTAGGAAGCAAAATAGGAGAATCGTTAGAGCAACCCACAAACAAGCAAGGAATTTACACTAACCCTAACACCAATGGAACACTCTCACACACTAAAACACGAGAGAGAGAGAGAGAGAGAGAGAGAGAGAGAGAGAGAGAGAGAGAGAGAGAGAGAGAGAGAGAGAGAGAGAGAGAGATGGTGCTCGGGCTGCTTTGAAGTGTATCGTTAATGATCAAGCAAACATAAATATCTTTATGTAAGAAAGAGAGAGAAGGGGGAAGGGGGTGCTTGTTGCACTAATGCCTTCTTACAAATCTGTCATGACCAATCAAAGTGAGATTAGTATTTGTTCAACATAGCCCGAGTAAATTACACCACAACACATCACAAGAAAAAAGCCTCCCAATCACTGTCTTAAGGCCAGGGGAGTCCTCTCCACCCTGTCGCCCTCTTACAGCATGTGGGATTTATGGCTAAATTGATAACAATACCCGGAGACAAGCTATCAAGAACTTACATAAAACACCAAGACACTTACACATCATTATTGTCCATAACTTCACGTTGGAAGGGAGACAAGGTATCCATGCTTAGTCCAAATTCACCCTCCTTGATTCAGCAAATGTTGGGCTTACTCTAGAAGGAGAAATGATAGATTTCCTACTCTCAATTTAATGATCACTCTCTCTTACAATGGCATAGAGTTCCCTTGCTAATCACCCCTAATACAACACATACATATGCCTAATGCCAATGAGATTCCACTCAAGAGCTCCTTCTCAAGAGGTTGAGCTTGGCTTCTCAAGCTATAGCATAGTGCTCTTTCTTCTCCCCCCTTTTTGTGCTAGCTACACCCTCCTTTTATAGCAATTTTGAAGGCTAGGGTTACTCCTCTAACCATGGTTGGGTTAGATTTTCAGCAATTTATCTAATTTCTTTTGCTTGGAATTATCAAGAAGTTGGTGGGGAAAGAGAGAGGAGAGAAATGGAGGTGATAGGACTTTTCATAGTGGGTTAGTGTTAGTAGAGTTAGTATTAATTTACAAATGGAATTGGATATTTACAATGGGAGTATCCATGTAGGATACAAATAAGGAAGAAAAACTCTTAAGAGGTAAGAAAAGGTGGGTTTCTTACAAGGTCGATGCTCCAAGTGTCTTGAGTAGGGCCAATTTTGACGCTTGTTGACGGTCCACTAGCTTTGACGGTACATTTTTTCTCCACTGTTGACCTTAATTGAGAGACAAGGTAATTGAAGCTGAGTAATCAACCACCATGATGCTGTCTTTTGAGAGAAGAGGCTGAATTTTGTGGTTTTCTTGATAGATATGGGTAATTTGGAGGAGGAAAAATGAGACTAGGAGGTCAATTTTGGAATGGAATTGTGTGTGGGAGGTATGAGTTCACCATGGTTTCTCTTATTCTTCAAGGTTGACGAGAAGGTGAGTAGGGTGGAGAGGAGTGGTGAGAGAGGTGGGGATGATGAGTGGAGAAGTGTGTGTGAAAGGGGAAAATGATAAAGTGGAAGAGAGAGTGTGGCTGCATAGCATGGGAAAACTGGGGTCCACTAATAAAATCATCGCTCACAGCTCGTAGCTCAAAAAAATATGAAAAAATTTGAGGCAAAAGTTCAGCCCACGAGCTACAACCTTTGTTTGTATCACCTTTTCAAATTCGGAGAGCAAGTGAACTTTAAAAATTCAGCAAAACCGATCGTTTTTTCCACTGCACAAGGTCCTTGTGGGGTCCTTCTTTGGATGATTCTTTTGAATACCTCCAAGAGTGAGCCCTCCATAGTGCATGTATGCATGCCACCTACCCTTGACCTTATTTGGTAGGTCTATAATTGAAGATATTGTTGAGATCATGATATAAGTGAATAGTACAACTAAGAAAATCAAATATTGAGGGGTCTAAAAAATATGTACATGTCAAATATAAATAATATAAGTGGAAAAAATATAAAGGGGTCAAAAAAAATCTCTCTCATTATGAGGCTACCATAAAAAGATAAATATTTTTGGTGTTCTAATTTTTTAGAAAAAAAACAAAATAGATGTAGGAAGGGAAAAATCACAATAGTGAAAAAATATACACATAAATAAAACTAGTTTTTTTGGATTTTTGTTGGGGTGGAGTTACACCAAATATAAGAGAAGCTTACATGAAAATATTTCTATATGGAATAAAGAGTATGAAAAATGGTAAGAAAAATTGTGGTAATGGTGAGGCAATGTACAGAGCATAAATAACACACACCTAGGTAAAACTATTTAAATAAATACCAAAATAATTATGAAAAAATATTTTATTTAGGCCCTATATACAAAGAAATATTTACATACGCATGGGCCATAATATACTTATATTTTTTATATTTTTTATATTTTTGGCTCAACTAGCCCAATGCCTAGCTAATTGAGGGTTGTTTATTTCAGTAAGGAGATATGGGAAAAGTCCCCTAACTCACACGCACCTATATACAGTGAAAGGGTGAGGGTAACCACAGTGTTTGAGTGATTTGATAGGGGGGATAACTCACTATGGCAATCACAGAGAGCCGAAAAACGGCTATCACTAGGTAACATACCATTATGATTGCTTGTATGCTTAGTATGTCAATTAGCATTCCATGTATTGCATTCGATGTACTTGGTGTGATAACTAGCATACACTATATGTTAGCCACCATACCCACTATGCTAACTAGCATACTGTTTGAGGATTGATTGAACGGGTGTCCACCTGGTCGAACATGTAGCCGGACATCACATTTGTAGTCTATTAGTTTTCTGAGTTAGTGTAGTGATAGTCTGTGTAAATCCTGATTCTAGAGTAGCAGGTCAATTCCCTGAGTTGTAATCATGTCATGATAATTTTAAAGGTCCATGTGAGTTGGACACTAGCCATTTAGAATGCCCTAGGTATAAATGCCAATAGCCTCTATGTGAAAGAAGGATTATCTTTAGAGGATAAGGAGCTCTCAAAACGTACGCTCGAGCTATGAAGCTTCTCCAACTTATAGTCAACTTTTCTAACGACTGGGTAACTATGTTTCAATTCCAAAACTTGCATTGTGTTCCTCTCTCTTTACTCTTTCATTTAAGTGTAAGCATTATCAGTTTTGTTGTGGTTTGCGACTACACTTCTATGATCCTTAGTTGCAGATTTGAGTGCTTAAATCATTGTTTTTAGTTTTCTTGACAATTGGAGTGTGTTCCTAGACCATAGGACGACCTTTCTGGAGTGATTTGTTGTAGTTTTTAGGACCTATTTCATGGATAATCGTGATTTTGGTACCTTATCGAATTGCAACCAGACTTGGTAGGATAGTGCCCCTAGGTGTCCTAGACCTCCTTCTACAGTTTCCTTGCATTTTTAGTATGTTCGAGTGTCAAAATGGCATGATGAACTAGAGCTATGAGAAAGGATATAGGTATATTTCCCTGATCATTGAGTGCTGGTTTGCTTGTTGAGTTAGTGTGTCTACTTGTTAAGGTTCACTTCTTCAGATTGATGACCTCAAAGAGTCTCCATGCCCCATCCGAGTCACTTCCCTAAGTATTGACATTATGTTAGTGCCCGATAGCTATGCTAAACATCCGTCGTGGTGTCGACCCGCTAACATTGGGGATATGATCCTTAGATGGTGAGTGACCTAGTGTGTATTTAGAGCGTTCTTTTCCAAAGATTTGTCTTCCATTTTATTTACACCTTATGAGTGAAGCAGCTAGACACAGGGTTTAGTGCTTGGTAGAATCTAGAAGTCGAGGATTTTCTAAATCTACTCGTGAGAGTTAAAGAGGGTTGTGAGTGAGATAGCCAAAAAAATTTCATTCTTTGATTTTTTGTATGCTTTTAGAGTGTTGTTCCGTATTTCATTTTGACTTTATATTGTACCGTTTTGTTTGTTTTTGTTTCATGTTTCATTTTAATACTTAGGAGTAGAGTAAGTAGAAAATACCACCATCAAATTTGGTCTAAAAGATTGAAGGAAAAAAGGGTGAAAACCATATTTTGGCCGAAATGGCCATAAATTTGAAATTTTGAAAAATTTGATAGTAGAGACCTCAAAAGTGAAAACATTTGTGGATCAAGAGCATCAACAGACACTCTAGAAGCAATTTAGAAATTTTGACCAGAACTATGGAGGAACATGGATCGCAATCCATGTACCCCAGATACCATTTTGGCAAAAAACTTACCAATGACAGTGAGCTCTGATCAAGTTTACTTGACAGAAAAACTAAAAAATCACATCAGAATTGGTTGCTAAGGCAAAAACACCAAAGCAGGCATTGCAAACACAAAATCTAGGAGTTTTCAACTTTTTGGGATTTAAATTCAAAAAGGGGTGAGATTTGGCTTCTACAGGGGAAAGAGAACCAACATAAAAAATTTCATAAAAAAATGTTGTCAAACATGGATCGCGATCCATGTACCTTTTGACAATTGGGAATGATATTTGACAAGTACATCCCTCATAACTAGTGGAACAACTTTTTCAAAAGGCACAATGTCAAAAATGTGAAAAAAGTTGGTCAAAATAGCCAAATACAAAAACTAATCAGAAACCCTAGGGCAGACAAAAAAACTCAATTTTGACTAGGAAAAAATGATTTAAATTCAAAAAGATTTGGGAAAGAGTATCACCATAACATGGACTATAAGATAATCAAGTTTCATGACAAAATGAGGTCAAACATGGATCTCAATCCATGTACCTCACCAAAAAACTTTGGTTGAGATTTGAGTAGTAGACAACTAGTACCATTTGGAACAACTTTCCCAAAAGAACTATATACAAAAAAGCTGCAAAAAGTGGTCAAAAGAGCCAAAAATAGAACATTGTCAAAACCGCCACAAGAGACTATAGAAGTCAGTTTTGGTTAGGCAAAACTAATCCAAATTCAAAAAAAAATTATGGAGTGAGCTATAAAGATCACAAGCTATCATCACATCAAAGTTGAGATCCAAAACTGGTGGAACATGGATCGTGATCCATGTACCCCATGAGAAATTTTTGGATAAAAACTTTTCCAAGCTGTAGCAAAGACCATTGTGAATAAAAGTCCCCAAATAATTTTTGTCAAAAAAGTTCGAAAAGTGGGTGAAAAGAGCCAAAGAGAGTTTAAGGTGAAAATCCTAAAACAAACTTGTGAATTGACTTTTGCTTGACCTTAAGTGATCCAAATCACTTAAAAACCATATAGCTAGCATCAAGAGACCAATGGCTAGCTGTGAGTTAAGTTCCATTACCATCTGACACAGAAATACATGGATGGTGATCCATGTTCCACTATCACGAACTGATACCAAACCTGCACCATAGCTAGAGGATATCACAAGAAGTCTAGTAGTTTTTTCAAAAGTGAATTTGGATATCAAAAACCAAAACAAAACCCAGAACTGCCAAGTATGTTGAGCAAGTGCCATAATTGACCTAATTTTCAATCCAGAGGTCCATTTTTTAAAAAAGCTGACACCATAGGACCTACTAATCATGATGACTCTGATGATATCAAGAGAAGTCAATTTGGCCTCCAAACATGGATAGCGATCCATGTACCCATAGTGACAACTTCACCTAAAACTTTCCAGATCATTATTGCATATAAGGAAACATATCCCCAAGTCCACTTTTGGAAAAAAACCAACAAATTTGGGTCAAAAGGGTGCAAAACAAGTGACATACTAAAAACGGTAGTGTAGACCAAAAATATTTGAGATTTAACTTGTGCACATAATAAGGAATAAAGTAGTCAGAGATCAAGTCCTGATGTGGTATAACATGGATCGTGATCCATGTACCTCAACCTTAGAATTTGATGAAAATTGGTATAGAGCTTGCATATGACCTTGTCTACATGCTGTCAAAATTTGGAGACTTTTTTTCTTACAAAGGAACATGGATCGGGATCCATGTACCTCAGCATAGTTGGGGTATCTGACTTGATGATCTTATAGACATACTTGAGAACATTCCAAAACTAAAGTTTGAGCTAAAAATGCCCTTTGGAGACCAATATACAAGCCAAAGTTCGTGTGTGTTGGTCCTAAGATTGTTTTGAGTGTTGTTTCAAGTGCAGTTCACTAAAATTACTCTAACTTTTGATAGACTACTCCAACTTGAGTCGGGTATAGCCAGGAAGAAAGCTTGCGGGCAATAGGACACACCTAGACTTTTAGGGTTTCATAATAGGACATACCTAGACTTTTAGGGTTTTAGAGCTAAATTTTTCTAGTTTCCTAATTCCAAAGTTTTAGGGTACCCACAACTATTTTTCAAAAACCAAAGAGTCACAAATTCCGACTTTTGAGAGACCTGATCAAGGGCAAAAAGGAACAAGTTGCACTAAGCCAAAGTTGGTTTGTAAGAGACTATCTTGGGAAGCTTGAGTGAGCCTTAACCTTGAAAAATCATCCACCACCACGGTTTTCTACTCCACTCAAAGACATGAAAAACGCAAGAAATACTGCAATGCCTTCAATAGTGGGATTGGGAGAATAACTAGAGGAGAGGCATCCTCTGATAAATAAACCAAATGTGAGATTCATCAAAACCAACGAATTCATGAGAGTGCTCATAGATTACGCTCATGAGGACATATATAAATTCACGAACGGGGAAGAATGTATCTTGAACTACAAGTGTGTAGAAACCTATGCTGGAGAGATGCCATTCCATAAGAATCTCTATGCATTCATGTAGACAGATGCCTATGAAGTTTAAGTTTTGATGGTAGAGAAGTATGGAAGAGAGTACAAACTCGTAAATACAATTGACTTAGAATGATACACATACAAGGGTTCTCCATTCTCTACTTACTTTCAGCCAATAATCATGCAAGAGCACACATCAGAGAGGATTCCACCAGGATTTTCTCCAAGACAAGAGGAGAGAACGAGAGACGTCTTTCCATGAGACCACGAATTGGCTAGATTGGTGACTGAACCACAACGATTAAGACCATATCAAGTGGCTCAATGTGTCAAGACAAAGTACAGTGGGTCAGGGGATCCATATGCTCATGTCTCACTCTTCAAACAAGTTTTGAGAGCTGGAAAGATTGTGGATTTCCATACACAATATGAGGGATTTGGGTTGACATTAGAAGGAACGTCTTTGATGTGGTTTCAACGTCTAAACAGAGACAATTTCACAAACATAGCACAACTCTTATAAGAATTTCTAGACGAGTTCTCAAAAAGGAGAATCAAGCACAACACAATGTCACAGATCTACACTTTCAAATAGAAAGCGAACGGAACAGTGAAGAAAGATTTGCTTTGCTTCAAACAATACATAGAGAGATGTCATGTGAGAGAGTTACCACAAGATGAGAGGATATCAGTTCTCTTCATAAAGGGCTTAAGGAATGAAACTCTAAAAAAGTACATACATTTGAAAGGATGCACGACATTTGAGCAAGTCACTAGAGAGGCTCTATATCTAGTTGACAATTGTAAGGCCTATAGAGAGGTGATTGAAGATACAGACAATGCAAATAGTAGTATCTCGTCCCCAAAGAGCAAATCAACAACAAAGAGAGATATTACTTATGTCATAAAAACTAATATATTGTTCTCCCAAATGATTTTATCATGTTAAATTGATCAATTAAGATGGGGAAGTACGAGGGGATTAAAAGCTAGAATATTGGTAAGGATGTCAGACCAATCTCTGTCAGGGATCCAAACGAGGGAAAATAGGGATCCAAAGGGGGATAGTCTGCAAAAGAGAAATGTGCTTCAATGGGGCTTAAAAGACCTAAGGTTCAACTCCATAAAGACTTCCATAGGTAAGGTTCCAAAATTTTCATTGAAAAGTCCAAATGGTGAAAGCTGGGAAAATCGGATGGTGGGGGGAAGACTCAAAAGTTTTCCCAAATCCCTATCAAGGAGAGGGAATGCCCTAAGAGCAGGGGAGGAGAGAGAAACACACACACACACACTCCCAAGCTCTCCGTAGAGGGAATACTGGACATATGTCAGGCTCCTAGTCTAGTTTCCCCCAATCTTCCCTCAAATCCTATTGGATGGCCATAGAGGTAGACCAATGAGAATTAGGCTAGAGTAAAATTAGTCTAATCAACTTATAAATCCTTGATAAAAGAACCAAGCTCCCTAGAAGACTATTGGACAATCTACCAAGGGGTCCAATGAGCATCCAACAACCCAATGTCTTGCCTAATTTCTGTTTGTCAGAAAACTAAAAGGTCCAATGAGAGTTTAAATAAATTATTAAATTACCTAAAGCTCTCACAAAAGGAGAAAGGGGGACACATGTCACAAGGCTATGAATTATGCTTATAATTTGTTATTGTCTAAGCTTTATAGGATCCAATGGGAGTCCAACATGAGCATTTAGCAAGAGGGGTTGACCAAGACACACAGAGAGGGCTGCATTTTTTACTTACACTTTGCTACACACACACACACACAACTCACGTGTGTAAGAGTAACTCCATCTCCTTCTCCAAGCATTGATAAGTAGAGGCCTGCACCAACAACTCTTGGCTATGGAATGCAAATCCAACCAAGAGCCAAGCTTCAATGGCCTGATCATATCCTCTACCATGCTAATTACTAAGGTAAGCTATGCTATTAGAGTAATTATGTGAGGAGAATACTTCTTTCTTGTAAAATACAGCTTTTTTCTCTCAGTCTATTCTCATTCCCTGCTAGCTCTCACCATTTTTGAAGGTATGTGACGTCTTGGGACTGAGGCTAGGGACATTAGGTGTGTTTTTCAAGCATCATTTGGTGCATGAAGCTTCCACCTTCATTGCACCAATGAGTTTTGTCAAGGAACACAAGAACTATATTCTACAAAATTCTCCTCTGATGTGAGAAGCTATAATACAAAGCCTTTATGAAGGGGGTACCGGCTCCATGTAAATCCGGTCCTCAATTGTTGTCAATTGTTCTATTTCTCTCTCTTTTCAAGTATTGTCAATGCCAAATTAGCTAGGTGTAAATTTCTATGTTACTTTCTCAAATTAAGTACTCTCTTTATGCTCATTTGGAACTTGTTTTTAATGAAATGCTCACTATGTTTTCAATTTCCACTACACACAAGTTACGGTGTATTAAATGTTACATGCTCAAAATTCTTGGGAACCAATCATTGATCAAGTGGTCGACCAAGCCTTAAGTATTTCATGAAGCAGACCAAGCTCTCCGACAATCAAATAAGGTGGACAAATTTCCTTTTGCAATTTCATTTTCATATTCCTCACATTGTTGGCAAGCTTAATCAAGTGGTTGATGCACTCTCAAGATGACCGAGAGTGAATGGGGTATTTATTGCAACTCACAATGATCTATCTTCTATGATAGATGAGTACGCTATCGATCCGGATTTTAGAGATGTGATTTCTGCCCTTGCACTAGGGAAGAACGAAGATCCATTTACCCTACAATATAGCTATCTTCTTTATGGCACATTAGGAAGGGAATGGGGTCTAGGAAGGCCTTTTAAATTTCCATAAGGTTATAAACAACATTAGGGAATGTACAAATGGAAGGTTGGCATGTGTCCCAAAATGGTGGGTATGGCAGAGGGTTTAAAAGATTCCAAGAGGAGTTTTTTTGGAGAGATATGGACATCCATTTTATTTATGAAGTGGAGAAACCACTAGCTTTTTTGAAGGGCCATCATAGATTTGTAGAGTGAGTGTGAATGTAGTTCAAATTTGGGCATTGGATGGTGGTGGGATCAAGGGTTGAGGTCCAAAATCCTCAATCCAAGATAGGGAGAATTTGCACCCTTGGATCTTTGCCTAGATCAAGGGCCCTTGTGAAAATGAATTTTCTCTTGAGGGGTGACTCCCAGCCCTTAGATCTTTGCCTAGATCAAGGGATCTCAATCACAGGTGCCCTCCCACATGCCCCCACTTCTTCCAGATCCCCCCAATATTTATTTTATTGAAGAGTCCATCATGGATTGTTATTTTTTCCCTCCACCTTTCAATGCAATGATTGATGTCCCCATCAACTTTCCACATCTCATGCAACGCTCCAATAAATTCTTGTAAGAGCCCTCATTTAAAAATACTTTCCATTTGAACCTTTTAAGAGGAAAAACTTCCTTTTTTAATATATATAGTTTAAAATCACTCAAACTACAAAACCACTCAAACTACAGTATTAACTTGTAGAAAACCATGAAAAGGCCCTTATTTTTCTTTTTTATTCTCACCTCTTGGTTTTAAAGAGGGATTTCAAATTACTCTTAAGAAAAAATTAGCCACTCCTTAAACTTCAAATAAAGAGGCCCTCCTAAACCCTATTCTCTTCCTTATGAATAGACTATGCGTTACTAACTCACTACATGAGAAAGTAATGTATGAATATCATGCTCATCCTTATGTAGGGCATAGAGGGATTTAGTCTCCCCTAAAAGGGATAGAAACATATTTCTTTTGGCTTGCCATAAAAGCAAACATACAACAGTATGTTCAAAATGTGTGGTATACCAAAAGAGGAAGTTTGAAAGAGGGAAGCATCCTATTGATTCAAACTTTGCCAATACCTAATTCACTATGGGAGAGCATATCCATGGATTTTGTCTTTGGATTTCCCAAGTCTATCCATGGGAATACAAGAATATGAACGATAGTAGATAGGTTTAGCAAACAAGCACATTTCATATCTGTCCAAAAGACTATCCAATCCCATCAAATGGCAACCCTCTTTAGATCACGAATATTTAAATACCATGGCTTGCCAATGTCTATAGTGTTGGATAGAGATCCTAGAATAACCAGTAATTTTTGGAAGGGTCTCTTTGAAAATTTAGGTACAAAGCTAAACTTCCCTTCAGCCTATCATCCCTAAACTGTCAAGACACCGGCAAGGCCGGACTAGTCAAGGGCAAGGCTGGGCTAGGCAGTGTGGAATGGGAGTCCAACTTGAGAAAAGGGCCAGGGGCTATGCTATATAGTGGGTGGTTGGGTGGTGGACTCTCAGGCTCTAGCTTCCCTTGCCTTACACTAGTATCAGAGCTTAGGGAGGGAGCAGCCATGGAGGAGGGGAAGAAGCATGGCCTTCTCCCTTGTTATCTCTCTCTCTCTCTCTCTCTCTCTCTCTCTCTCTCTCTCTCTCTCTCTCTCTCTCTCTCTCTCTCTCTCTCTCTCTCTCTCTCTCTCTCTCTCTCTCTCTCTCTCTCTCTCTCTCTCAATCTCCCTCGTGAAGCATGCAACAAAGAAGCACGGCCTTCTCTCCCGTTCCCTCTCTCCGGAGTAGCCTCTCTCTCCCTCGATTTCAAGAGTAGTCTGTACATGGGCTTGCATATCATGCAATCCATGGGGTTAAAAGTTGGGGATGAGGCACATAGTGTGTGCATGAACTCTTGTCAAGCAGAGACGATGATGAAGTGGTGACCCAGTGTGCAGGACCCCTTGAGGCGAGGGGAGGGGGTGTGTCGACCGTCTCCAAAACAGCCGTAGTAGAGCTTGACAGGAGCTGGCGGCCAAGCTGAGGAGATCCCATCACCAGGGCGGGTGCAATCGAGGTACGCATAGCGACTGGAAAGCCTCCCTACTCTTGGTAGCGCGACAGAGAGCGCCATCGCCGCTTGTTCTCTTTTTTTTTTACTTTAATTTTAGGGTCCACACACAGGAACCCAAGTTTGAGCCTTTATCTAAGGGCCTTAGCCCGCGGCCGAGCCACCTTGTTTGGCAACCTGAAGGTAGGAAGGTAGGCATCGATGCCTTAGCCTCGGATTGTCTAGTTCTAAGCTGTAGATACAAGAGATTCTGTAGACTTCGGGGATTGACAACGATGAGGAAAAGAGCATGCATATGCATGCATGGGTTGGTGCAACAAGTTCAGTCATAACACATGCAAAAGGTAGCATCAAGGGCAACCCAAAATCAGTCATAATACATGCAGAAGGTAGCATCGAGGGCAACCCAAAATCCAGATTCCAAGGCATGGTTATATCGGCATAGATTCAAGCATGCACATGCCTCACACATGGGCTCAACATCAGAGATATGGTTGGGCAAGCTGCACAAGGTGCAAGGGCATCATGAAGAGATAAGCAAGGCTTCAAACCCACGAGACATCAAATTGCCAGGTACGAGGTTGGTAATATTAACGGTTGCAATCCAGGTACGCTTTGTTTACATGATTGCACTAGATATGATATTTTGAAATTATGTGTTTTCAATAGGGCATCTAATCAACGAGGTGGTGGATCGATGCACTCAAATTTCTTCAAATTTTGTTTTGATCTTGCACATGAACACACAGTCATATATGGGTACATTGGTTATGGAAGCACGTGCATGCAAGGCCTGCGCCTTGTAGAGAATAGGAATTTGGCAAGGCCGACGAGGGATGACCTATCATTCCTACTATGAGGGAGCAAGGCTCTGTACAGGGTGCTCATGTGGAAAGCTTGTGTAGACAACATCATTGGGTTGGGCTATACATCCAAGGTTTATTCCACCCTTCGGCATAAAAGCAAGTCACGGATGGACCTTGATTTGTAAGGTTAAGGTACTCGACAAGGTTGATCATTAGTTACTCTTTCACAATGTGGGCAAGCAATGGTGGGAGAGAACTCCTAGGCCCGTTGTCTGCCATCGATGCAGTCAACATGGATTATGATCCTCCAACAGCGGAACATGGCTCCATACCTTATGTGAAGCATGGCTTCCCTTTTGACATTTGGCATAGCGGTTTCCAAAGTTGAGCATATGCTAATAGCATACGAGCTTATGGAAACTTGCCAAGATGTCAACATGTTTTTAAATCAAACGAGGATGTAAATACCTTATTCATGCAGCAAGTATGGTTATGAGAGCAAGTTTTTATTTTGACAACTCACGGCAACTTGCCACAGCAAGGCGACAAAGTTAGTCAATTTCAAGTTATGTTTGTTTTGTTTTATGGGAAGCAAGGCTTCAATCTATGACTCTTAAGTTGAGATTTTTCCCATTTAGGGTATGCTATGAGCACACGCCTTTAAGGAATTTCTCCATATGCCTACAGGACTTTTCAAGCCAAATTTCTCTAGTGCAACAGATATGGATATAATCTACATTTGAGCGAGTTTTTCTTCCGACATCTCGAGAAAACTGGTTACAGCAGGATGACCAGGCTAGACCTGTTCAGCATTGTTTATTTTTCCATGTCTATATATTTATGTTGGAAACTCATGCTTTTGTGCAAAGCAAAGTTCTTTGACAATTTTACACAAAGCAAGCCTTCTCTCTTGTGCCAAGGTACTGCCCAGTGGCACACAAGTTTGAAAAACTGGCAAAGTAGGGAATATCACCAGTTTTTAGACTGTGCAAGGCACTAATGGTTTTGGCTCTCACGTTTGATACCATCACTCTCGCCAAGGGCTTCACAATTTGTATGCACGGCATGCTAACCAGGTGGCATGAATTCCACCACTTCAGAGATTACGTTTCTGCTATCACATGAAACACTCTGTCACGGACAAACTAAGTTCTGGATTGTTTAAAGTTTTGGTTGCTGTCAACGCACAATACCACTAAATAGAACCTACATCTATGACTTATTTCACAGGCAAAGTGCCATTTTAAGTCATGTTTGTAAAGTCACGACCCCGTACATGGTAACTGGGTCAAGCTGTGGCTTGTGTTTTCTGTTCATAGATGAGAGCGTTATAGAGGCATATTGTTGCATGCTTATAGGATAAGCTACAAGTCCGGCATAAGATGAATCCGAGCACAACATATACAAACTCATATCCGAGCACAACATATACAAACTCATATCCGAGCACAACATATCCGAGCACAACATATACAAACTCATCACTTGAGGAAAGTTCCTCAGTCTAGCATTTTCTCTCTCTTTCTTCTTTCTCTCCATGAATAATGAAAATTTTCTACACAGTTTTTGATACATGTTTGAGATTCAGCATGAGCCAAGGTTCTCTAACTCTCAGTTAGAAATTGGGCAAGACGCCCTCTACATTAGTCTTCATCGTTTCCTCGATTGAACACTAATTGACATAAGGGCTATGCGCCATACACGCTGACTAAAACTCATTGTTAGATCTCGGGTATGACCCAATGGTTGCCATTCCGTGGGGGATTGTTCTTAAGATCGAACAGATCTACTCACTAGACTACACAAGGACGCTAATGGACAAGCAAGCGTCTTGTCATTACGGATGTTATGGTGTCATTTTTGCACGACACCACGGATTTTAGATGCAACATACCATTGTGACGGCATGGCTGTCCATAAGAGCTAGACTTTCCACTTATGTGCATCTCCTGCTCTCTCGTCAGCACTACGAGGGTCTATAGACGCATTGTTTTGGGGTAAGACCCCGCCGTTGCTTACTGAATCACCCCATAGTCTTGAAGGATCACAGTTTGATCTATTCTGGTTATACATTCAAGGAAAGCAGTTTGTAATATACCACACGGTAGCAGACGAATTCTACTTCTAAAGGTGATTCCAATCACTTTGTACACTGTTGACTATGTTGGTTATCGTTACCTGCTAGTCTAGCAGTTTCTACAAAGGGTGTTGACTACGTAGATTCTAATCAAAGGGTTTGGATTGCAAAGGCAACACCCAGGGTTTCCAGTGCAATGTTTCTTGTTTTTCACAGTTGGACGACGTGTTCCTCTGTATTTGAACACGAGTAAGTGAACATTCAGTGAAATCTCCATATACGCATCTATTGATTTGGTGTTATTCCAGTTTTTAGTATGCATTGCTTGGTTTTTTCAAGTCTTTTAAATATGCTTGACTTTTAAAGGTCCATGCCAAGGGCATGTCGAAACAAGTATTTTGGGCCATAGTGTCCAATGTACATTATGTTGTTATGAATCCACTTGTAGGATTCAATTTGGCACATGCTATCACATGGGATACAACATGGTCTAGGGACTCAAGGAGTTCGGTTTAGCTAGTGTGAAGCAATGAATGAGGGTCCCTCTCACTCTTATCACAGAGTGTGTAGAGTTACCTCCACACACAAGTACATCTTGTACTTGAAGGATGTTCTTTTTTAGACATCTTTACATGAGACATATTCCACATGTGGAGGATATGAGTCTCTGGACTGACACTGGTGCCATTATTTCAATTATGTGTCACGACAAAGTCCCTAGGTGCAAGTCAAATTTGGTTTCTAGACCATTTTCAGCATGATGTATTAGGAGCAATTTCCATGGCCAAAAATTTTCGGATACCTAGAATAACTTGTTCAGCTACAAGTATTGCTAAACAATATTACAGATGGTCGTTTATACATATAGCAAGGCTTTAAGTTGTTAATGAAAAAGTTTCATTGTCTGTATCTAGAAATGATCAATGTTTCCCCTTCTATTGTGATTCAGACGTTTCAGCAAGGCTTGCAAAAGATTGCAATTGAAAGTATTTAATTTATTTTCAGAACTATTTACATTTCTTTAGATGTGTACTACGCGCATCACATTTTCCATAAGTATTGGCAAGGATCACCATGAATATACAGGTTTGGAATCTGTTTTTTGCTAAATGCATGCACACTAGGTGTTATGGGCCCTAGTGTTTAGCAAAGGCTAATTTGGAACGGCATGCGTATTCATCAAGTTGTTGCTTATGAAGTATTGTGCACTCTATGTGCAGTATCTCAATGAGTTTACTTTTTCTGTCTACCAATCACCAATAGAGGTCATGGCTCCGATTGGGTGTTTGTGGATCTTTTAAGTTAACCATGATGGTTATTCAGTCAATTGTTGATTGGTCAGCAATGAGGTACGGTATTGTGATTCCCGTTTACCAGTCATCTGGAAAGACTGTCTGTAAACCGTGCGGGAAACACACCTCAATATTGTCAGTTATCCAAGGGGATAAGTAGATTACAAAGTGTAATCTTGTGCTAAAGGATATGAAAGTGCGTATCTTAGCACCACACGATCCAATTGGTAAGAATTTATTGCTCTACTTGGAGTTTTCTTACCATAAGTTAAATCATGTGTTCATTGGGTGTAGTCTCTTCATTAATAAATCAAGTTCTCAATCTTGAACACTAGTTATGGTGGGGTTGTTTACTGCTGCTGAACTTGGAAAACAAGTCAAGGAATTAAACTTGGCTAATGAGTCATGTTACTAGGTTACTTTCATGGAAAGTGAAAAGAGGTACCCTTTAGGGCATATCTTTGTGTGATAACTCGTTTTGCATACTCATGTGTGTTCTAAATGGAGTCTACACACTATGCTTCGATAGGAATCGATAACACAAGTTGGTTGCAAATGGACAATAATGTGGAAAATCAAGATCTTAACTCTTGGTTTCATTGAACCTCTTGAAGAACCGTGTTCCGGTTAACCAAACAGCTGAATCCATGAAGGATGCCACTGGGGAAAACATTAGTGTTCTTAAGAAGAAGTTTCCCACTTTTGTTTTCAAGGACGAAAACTCTTCTTAAGGGAGGAGTAATGTGAGGACACCGGCAAGGATGGACTAGACAAGGGAAAGGCTGGGCTAGGCAGTGTGGAAAAGGAGTCCAACTAGGGCAAAGGGCCAGGGGCTATGCTATATAGTGGGTTATTGGGTGGTGGACTCTCAGGCTCTAGCTTCTCTTGCCTTACTTAAACGGATGGCCAAAGTGAAATAGCTAACCTAACAATTCTTGATCTACTAAAAGATTATGTCATAGAAGTAGATCAAAAATCCCAATGGGAGAAGTACTAACCCTTAAAGGAGTATGCTAACAATAACATTGTACATACTTCCACGGGAAAAGCACCTTTTGAGGTGATAGAGGGTATATCAAAAAGTCCCCTGCTACTTAAGGTAATGGGAAGATCTTCGTTGCAGATGAATATAGCTGAGACCTGCAAGAATCTTTTCAAAATTTTAAGGATGCTATATCCATCTCTTAGCAAAGGCAAAAGGCTACTTTTGAAAATCACAAAATATCCCTAGCCTTTAAACAAAAGGATTGGATCTTGCTTAAGTTTCCCAAGACTTGATTTAGGCACAGGACGGGCAAGAATCCTACGGGACACCAAAAGTACTATGTTAAGTTAGCAAAGAGGTACTATGGCCCCTTTCAGATTCTTAGGCCAATCAATGAGATGACCTAACAACTCAAATTTACTAACCATTGGCTCATACACAATGCTTTCCACGTGAGCCTACTAAAGCCTTACAAAGGAAAGCCACCTAAAGAAGCAATCATTGAAGACCCACCGGAGATAGAGGACCAAGAAGAGGTGGTACAACCCTAGTCCATTCTCTGACATGAATACAAGGTATTACGAGGTGGTAAGCCTATCCGACAATATCTTATCCCTGGGGAGGTCACCTAATAAAAATGTAACCTATCACGTGAGTTCATTAAAGTTCTTGAAACTTACATAAATATATATACAGAAGGGTATTATTTTTTCAAATTTGAAAAAAACTTACAGATTTTAAAAGAAAAGGGTACATTATATTCTTAACAAAATTCACAGATAAGAGGTTTTACAAACATGTCTTGAACGCACGTGATATGGTAGTTTTACACATAATGAACCCCCCGAGATCTTATCAATTTTAAAAATTATCCTTTTGAAGGTGTTAGATGGATGCAAGGCATACAATTAAAGGATAACCTAAACCTTGTCCAATGCTTACAATGATTCCCTAGAGTAAGCAAATGTAAATATGTTCAAATGAACAAAGTTTTTGTCTTATAAGACTCTCTTTTTCTTTATTGTGCACAAATGTTAATAAGTATGCATGCTTAGGATCATGTTTGTGGAGATGACGTCTCCCAAACACCAAGTAGAGTTTGCCACTCTACTATGGAAGATTGATATGGTCTTAAGTGCAGACATGCTTGTGGCAGCTAAGGCTCTCAAGCACCAAATGGACTAGTCATTCATTCTAGAATAGTGTTTTAAGGTAAAATAGGGATACTCTACCCGCTAGAAAACTGGCTAGTCATTCATTCTAGAATGGAGTCATAAGGTAAAATAGGGATCCTCTACCTGCTAGCAAACGGACTAATGAGTAGGCTTTATCTTCTCTACCTCATAGTCACGGAGGACTATGATTTCAAGAGAGAGGTAATGTCATATATGTTAAACTGATCATTTAATATTGGAAAGTACGAGGAGAGTAAAAGCTAGAATATTGGTAAGGTTGCCAAACTGGTCTCTGTAAGGGATCCAAAGAAGGGAAAATAGGGATCCAAAAGGGGACATTGTTCAAAAGAGAACTGTGCTTCAATGGGGCTTAAAATACCTAAGGTTCAGCTCCATTAAGACTTCCATAGGCTAAGGTTCCAAGACTTTAATTGAAAAGCAGCAATGGTCAAAGCTGGGAAAATTGGATTGTGGAGGGAAGACTCAAAAGTATTCCCACATCCCTATAAGGCACGGGGCATTCCCTAAGAGTATGAAAGGAGAGAGAAACACACACACACACACTCCCAAGCTCTCCCTAGAGGGAATACAGGACACATGTCAGGCTCCTAGGCCATTTTCCCCCAATCTTTCCTCAAATCCTATTGGATGGCCATACAGGTGGACCAATGAGAATTAGGCTAGAGTAAACTTATTCTAATCAATTTAAAAATTCTTGATAAAAGAACCAAGAGAAACTAAGCTCCCTAAAAAACTGTCGGGGGGTCCAATGAGCATCCAACAGCCCAATGTCTTGCGTGATTCCTATTGGCCATAATGTTCAATGAGAGTTTAAATGAATTATTAAATTACCTAAAGATCTCACAAAAGGGGAAAGGGGGACACATGTCACAAGGCTATCAATTATGCTTCTAATTTGTGATTGGCTAAGCTTTACATGAGACAATGGGAAGCGAGAGGACCAATGAGAATAAGGCTAGAGTATATAGTCTAATCAATTCAAAAATGCTTGATAAAATAACTAATAGAAATTAAGCTCCCTATAAGACTATTGAACAGTCTACCAAGGGGCCCAATGAGCATCCAATACCCCAATGTCATGCTTGATTCCTATTGGCCAAAATACTAAAAGGTCCACATGAGAGTTTAAATGAATTATTAAGTTACCTAAAGCTCTCACAAAAGGGGAAAGGGGGACACATGTCACAAGGCTATCAATTATGCCTCTAATTTGTGATTGTCTACGCTTTACATGAGCCAATGGCAGACCAACATTAGCATTTAGCAAGAGGGGTCGACCAACAGAGAGAGAGGGTTGCATTTTTGACTTACACTTTGCTACACACACACAACCACAACTCATGCGTGCACGAATAACTCCATCTCCTTCTCCAAGCATTGATAAGTAGATGGCTACACCAACAACTCTTGGCTATGAAATGCAATTCCAACTAAGAGCCAAGCTTCAATGGCATGCTCATCTCCTCTACCATGCTAATTACTAAGCTAAGCTATGATATTAGAGTAGTTATGTGGGGAGAATACTTCTTTCTTGTAAGATACACCTTTTCTCTCTCAATCTATCCTCATCCCTGCTAGCTCTCACCATTTTTGAAGGTGTGTGAGGTCTTGGGAGGACTGAGGATAGGGACATTAGGTGTGTTTTTCAAGCATAATCTGGTGCATGAAGCTTTCATCTTCATTGCACCAATGAGTTTTGTCAAGGAACACAAGAATTGTATTGTACAAAATTATCCTTTGATGAGAGAAGCTATAATACAAAGCCTTTATGGAGGGGGAATCGGCTCCATGTAAATCCGATCCTCAATTGTTGTCAATTGTTCTATTCCTCTTTATTTTCAAGTATTGTCAATGACAAATTAGAGAGATGTAAATTGCTATGTTGCTTTTGAAAACTAAGTACTCTCTTTATGCTGATTGGGAACTTGTTTTTAATGAAATGCTCACTATGATATCAATTTGCACTACACACAAGTTACAAGTGTATTAAATTTTACATGTTCAACCTTCTTGGGAACCAATCATTGATCAAGTGGTCGACCAAGTCTTAAGTACTCGATGACGTAGACCAAGCTCTCTGACAAACAAATGAGGTGGTCAAATTCCTTTCGCAATTTAATTTTCACTTTTGGTCTCATTGTTGCTGACAAGCATAATCAAGTGGCCGATGCACTCTCAAGATGACCGAGAGTGAATGGGGTATTTATTGCAACTCACAATGATATATTTTCTATGATAGATGAGTACGCTATTGATCCCGATTTTAGAGATGTGATTTCAGCCCTTGCACTAGGGAAGAAGGAAGATCCAGTTACCCTACAACATAGTTATCTTCTTTATGGAATGGGAAGGGAATGGGGCCTAGGACGGCCTTTTAAATTGCCACAAGATTATAAAAAGAATTAGGGACTGTACAAATGGAAGGCTGACTGTGTCCCAAAATGGTGGGTATGGCAGAGGGTTTGAAAGATTCCAAGAGGAGTTTTTTGGAGAGATATGGATGACCATTTTATTCATGGAGTGGAGAAACTACTAGCTGTTTTGAAGGGCCATCATAGATTTATAAAAGTGAGTGGGAATGTAGTTCAAATTTGGCCATTGGATGGTGGTGGGATCAACAGTTGAGGTCCAAGATCCTCAAGTCAAGAGAGGGGACAATCTGCACCCTTGGATCTTTGCCTAGATCAAGGGCCCTTGAAAAGGGCCTTTTCTCTTGAAGTGGTGACTCCCAACCCTTAGATCTTTGCCTAGATCAAGGGCTCTCAATCACATGCGCCCTCCCACATGCCCCCACTTTCTTCAAGATCCCCCCAATATCTATATTTTATTGAAAAGTCCAACATGGCTTGTTATTTTTCCCCTCCACGTTTCAATGTAATGATTGATGTTCCCCTCAACTTTCCACATCTCATGCAACTCTCCAATAAATTCTTGTAAGATTCCTCATTTAAAAATACTTTCCATTTGAACCTTTCAAGAGGAAAACCTTCCTTTTTCCATATATCAAGTTTAAAACCACTCAAACTACAACATTGACTTGTAGAAACCATGGAAAGGCCCTTAATTTTCTTTTTATTCTCACCTCTTGGTTTTAAAGAGGGATTTCCAATTACTATTAAGAAAAAATTAGCCATTCCTTGTACTGCCAAATAAAGAGGCCCTCCCAGACCCCATTCTCTTCCTAATGAATAGGCGATGTGTTACAAACTCACTACGTGAGAAAGTAATGTATGAATCTCATGCTCCTCCTTATGCGGGGCATAGAGAGATTTAGTCTACCCTAAAAGGGATAGAAACATATTTCTTTTGGCCTACCATGAAAGCAAACATCCAGGAGTACGTTTCAAAATGTGTGGTATGCCAAAAGACGACTTTTGATAGCTCGAGAAGCATCCTAGATTGCTTTAGCCTTTGCCAATCCCTAATTCACCATGGGAGAGCATACCCATGGATTTTATCTTTGGATTGCCCAAGTCTATCCATGGGAATACAGGAATATGGATGATAGTTTAGCAAACAAGTACATTTCATACTTGTCAAAAAAAGACTATCAAGGCCCATCAAATGGCAACCCTTTTTATATCACAAATCTATAGTGATGGATAGAGATCCTAGAATGACTAGTAACTTCTAGAAGGGTTTCATTGAGAATTTAGGTACAAGGCTAAACTTCTGTTCAGCCTATCATCCCCAAACGGATGGCCAAAGTGAAATAGCTAACCTAAAAATTCTTGATCTATTAAAATATTATGTCACAGAAGTAGATCAAAAATCCGAATGGGAGAAGTACTTACCCTTAGTAGAGTATGCTTACAAATAACATTGTACATACTTCCACAAGAAAAGCATCTTTTGAGGTGATAGACGGAAGATAAAAAAGTACCCTGATACTTAAGGTCCATGGGAAGATTTTTGTTGCACATGAATATAGCCAAGACTTGCAAGAATCATTCCAAATGATTAACAATGCTATATCCATCTCTTAGCAAAGGTAGAAGTTTACTGCTGATAAGTATAGAAGATCCCTAGACTTTAAACAAAATGATTGGGTCTTGCTGAAGTTTCCCAAGGTTCAATTAAGGCACACAACATGCAAGAATCCTACGGGACACCAAAAGTACTATGTGAAGTTAGCAAAAAGGTACTATGGTCCCTTTCAGATTCTTAGGCCAATCGATGCGATGACCTATCAACTCAATTTTCCCACCCATTGGCTCATACACAATGCTTTCCATGTGAGCCTACTAAAGCCTTACAAAGGAGAGCCACCTCAAGAAGAAACCATTGAAGACCCACCGGAGATAGAGGACCAAGAAGAGGTGTTGCACCGCAAGTCCATTCTCTGACATGAAGGCAAGGTATTACGAGGTGGTAAGACTATCCGATGATACTTATCAAGCTTAAAAATTATCCTTTTGAAGATGCTAGATGGATACAAGGCATACAATTAAAGGATAACCTAAACCTTGTCCAATGTTTACAATGATTCTCTAGAGTAAGCAAACGTAAATATGCTCAAATGAACAAAGTTTTTGTCTTATAAGACTCTCTTTTTCTTTTATTGTGCACAAATGTTAATAAGTATACATGCTTTGGATCATGTTTGTGGAGAGACGTCTCCCATACACCAATTTAGAGTTTGTCACTCTACTATGGAAGAATTATACAAACTAAAGTGCAGACATGCTTGTGGTAGCTAAGGCTCATAAGCACCAAATGAACTAGTCATTCATTCTAGAATGGTGTTGTAGGGCAAAATAGGGATCCTCTACCCGCTGGCAAACGGACTAATGACTAGGATTTATCTTCTCTACCTCATAGTTGAGGACAATTATAATTTCAAGAGAGAGACAATCTCATAAAAACTAATATCTAATTCTCCCAAATGATTTTCTCATGTTAAACTCATCATTTAATATGGGGAAAGTACTAGGGGAGTAAAATCTAGAATATTGGTAAAGCTACCAGAGCAATATCTGTCAAGGATCTAAAAGGGGACAATCTGCAAAAGAGAAATGTGCTTCAATGGGGCTTAAGACCTAACCACTCAGCTTCTTTAAGACTTCCACAGGCTAAGGTTCCAAAACTTTAATTGAAAAGTCAAAATGGTCAAAGCTGGGAAAATTGGATGGTGGTGGGAAGACTCAAAAGTCTTCCCACATCCCTATCCAGGAGGGGGCAGCCCTAAGAGTAGGGGAGGAAAGAAAAAAAAAAAAAAACACACACACACACACACACACACTCAAGCTCTCTCCAGAGGGAATACTGGGTACATGTCAAGCTCCTAGGCTAGTTGCCCCCAATCTTCCCTCAAATCCTATTGGATGGCCATAGAGGTGGACCAATAAGAATTACCTAGAGAAAAATTAGTCTAATCAATTTAAATTTTCCTGTTAAAAGAACCAATAGAAATTAAGCTCCCTAGAAGAGTATTGGACACAGTCTACCAAGGGGTCCAATGAGCATCCATCAACCCAATGTCTTTCCTAATTCCTATTGGTCAGAAGACTAAAAGGTCTTATGGGAGTTTAAATGAATTATTAAGTTACTTAAATCTCTCACAAAAGGGAATATGAGGACAAATGTCACAAGGCTATCAATTATGCTTCTAATTTGTGATTGGCTACGCTTTATAGGAGCCAATGGGAGGCCAGCTAGAGGGTTCGACCAACATAGAGAGAGGGTTGCATTTTTTACTTAAACTTTTCTACACACACACACACACACACACAACTCATGTGTGCAAGAATAACTCCATCTCCTTCTCCAATCATTGATAAGTATAGGTCTACACCAACAACTCTTGGCTATGGAATGCAAATCCAACCAAGAACCAACCTTCAATGGCATGCTCATCTCCTCTACCATGCTAATTACTAAGCTAATCTATGCTATTGGAGTAGTTATGTGAGGAGAATACTTCTTTCTTGTAAGATACACCTTCTTCCTCTCAATCTATCCTCATTCCCTGCTAGCTCTCACCATTTTTGAAGGTGTGTGAGGTCTTGGGAGGACTGAGGCTAGGGACATTAGGTGTGTTTTTCAAGCATAATTTGGTGCCTGAAGCTTCCATCTTCATTGCACCAATGAGTATTGTCAAGGAACACAAGAATTTTATTGTTCAAAATTCTCCTTTCATCGGCAGAAGCTATAATACAAATCCTTTATGGAGGGGGGACCGGCTTTATGTAAATCCGGCCCTCAACTGTGGTCAATTGTCCCATTTCTCTCTCTTTTCAAGTATTGTCAATGCCAAATTAGCTAGGTGTACATTGCTATGTTGATTTTTCAAATTAAGTACTATCTCTTTATGCTCATTCGGAACTTGTTCTTAATGAAATGCTCCCTATGTTATCAATTTATGCTACACACAAGCTACTAGTGCATTGAATGTTACGTATTCAAACTTCTTGGGAACCAATCATTGATCAAGTGGTCAAGGGGGTGATTAGAAGAATAAACCAAAGCTAAAAATAGAACTTAAATGTGTGACAACCTCAATTGAGGAAATGTGAGACTGGTGGAGGGGATCACCCCACTCCATGGTGTAACACTCAGCCAAATCCACAATGTGTGCTAGGGAAACAACCACCTCTTTTGAATGATGGTAGAGTAGTAGTAAACTACACTCAGCCAACACATGTCAACCCGTGAAAATCCAATACTCCATGGATGCAAATACGCTCATGTTCATAGCCAATCAAGAGTATGGTCAAAAGAACATCCTTACAAGGCAACAACAACCATTGGCTAGATCACCAACTATGAAACAAGAAGGTACATGCTATGAATGTGGAGGTGACCATTGGGCATGAGGTTGTCCAATTTAGGGTGCACAAATAGAATTATTTGGATTCTGTGATGGTTGTGGGAGAGACCATGTACTCCAACATTGTGCTAGGAAGACAAACTACAACAGGAAAGCAGCAATAAATGTTGTAGGCATGATGCCTTCTTCAAGTGGATCCGAGGTAGAACCCAGAATTCCTTTAAAGGTGATGACTTGAGCTCAAGCTCAAGAAGCTATCAAAAATGCAATCGTTGAGGAGGAAGACACATTGCCACCTCAAATAGAAATAAAAAACATAATTGTGAGAATTGGAAGAGCATTGTGGAAATCCCAAAGGGACAAAATGAAAGCAAAGAGGCTACATGAAAAAGATGCTTTGGAAGCTGAACTACATCAAACAAAACAAAAACTTAAACACAAGCAACAAAGCAAGGAAAATGCAAAGGGACCTAAAGAGTCAAAGACTAACTCGACACGTTCAGTCTTGGTCGACAAAGTCTTTGAACCCTTAGATGCAAATTTGAAGGCCTATGAAGCTAGTGTAAAACCCAATCAGACCCAAGAGCATAGATGGCTCACATATCCTCATCCAGGGTATGAAAAATAAAGGTTGCAAATGTGCAAGGATCTCATCTAGATGGCCCAAGATCTTATGGAACCACATGTTCCAGATGATCCAAAAATGAAGGTGCTAATCATAAAAAATCCAGGAAATGGAGATCCATGGTATTGTAAACATAGACCAAGAAGAGTCAAGATTTGAGGCACCTTAGATACAAGGGAAGTAGCCAATACTAGTGATGGGGTGGGCTCACAAGCAGTAATGCCAATTCCAGAGGTAGAAGAACCGTGGCCACAATCCTTATGGGAATCGATTAAAAACCATAAAGATGGTAGTGCTACGTTACAATCAACACCTATCCCTGAAATAATCATGGATCACAAATTTTCCCCACGGGATACACGATCTCTATATGAGGATGCCAGGTCTGTCGCATCTGAAGAGAGTAAATCACGCTCTCTATAGACTTTTCCATCTTTCATAGGAGAACTCAAAACAAAATCTAAGGTTAAAGTGGTATCTTCTTAGTGGAAAGCGACACCAAAAAGGATGGATACCAAGAGATTGCATGAATTGATGTCTTCTCCTATACAATGCACACTTTATCTCAAAGAGTTGCTAAAAACTAGACCGTATCTATGGGACTAAATGGGCAAACACCTAGAAAAGATGGGGTTGAAAATCCCTTCACATGACTAGCTTGCGAACAAAAACATGGATGACACATCACCTAAGAAGCCACAGACAAAGCCAGTACCAGTAAATAAGATGGGTGACTACTGTGAAGGAGAAGAAGGAAACACCACCTTACCCCTTGAGTACAAAGGAGTAAAGACGATATCTATATTAGATAGTGGGACAAGAATTTCCATTGCAACCAAAACAATGTGGGAAAAATGGGGAAAGCCTACTCTTAGGAAAACTTGATTGAAATTGCAATTAGCTGATGGATACGTAGAGAGACCAATAAGAATGCTAGAACATTTCATTGTATCCTCATGTGGCATTGAGTATAAGCACACATCTGTCATAATGAATTTTGACAAGAGCAGCAACTTTGATATCATATAGGGCAGACCATTCATGTGTCAGCTCAAAATAGTACAAGACTGGGGCTTATGACTATATCTACTTGAGACACAGAGAAGTCACTACAAAAATTCGTGTCAAATATTATAGTTATAAAGATGTAGAGCAAACCCTGGGGGAAGAATTACACTCCACTATTGAAGAGGAAAAGGAGTTACTTGATTGGCTGCAAAGAAAAGTGCACATTTGGATGTGTGGGGCATCAGAATATGGGAGTCTTAGAAAGGAAGATTGCATCCTGGAGCATTCAATAGAAGATGAAGATTATATTAAGGAACCCTTTGGATGGAGTTGAATACTAGTGACTCTTGATGTCTACATAAATGAGGCAACCAACACAAAATTTTGCGATGAAGATGTCTATGATATAACTCCCTGGCTTACAAAAGATGTTAAAGGAAGCTAACAAAGTTTGTGAGTATGAAAGCAAAAAAGGGGGAGATAGATAGCTACATCTCGGAGCATGGCGCCAAAGTGAAAACAAAGGAAGCAGAGCAACCACAAGGAATATTTCATCATTGGCATACCTGAAGAATCGACAAAAGCTATCTCGAAGAAGCGAGTAACAACCTTTTTGGACTGAGTTGCTGTAGTTTTCAAGACCTTTTTCATGATGGATCGTGATTCTAGTACCTTGTTGGATTGCAACCAAACTTGGTAGGATAGTGCCCTAGGTTTCCTAGACCTCCTCCTAAAGTTTCATTACATTTTGAGTCCATTCAAGTGCCAAAATGGCGGGATGACCTACAACTGTGAGAAAGGACATGGGCAAATTTCCTTGATCATTGAGTGTTACAACTGTGAGAAAGGACATGGGCAAATTTCCTTGATCATTGAGTGTTGGTTTTCTTATTAAGTTGGTGTGTTTGCTTGTTAGGGTTCACTTCTTGAGATTGACAATCTCAAAGAATCTTCACGCCTCATTCGAGTCACTTTCTTGATTATTGACAATATGCTAGTGCCCGATAGCTATGCTACAGACGTCCGTTCGCCGGTGACCCGCTAACACATACATATCCTAGTTGGGTATGCTAATTGTTAGGGTAAGCCCAACTTGTGGCACCATGTGGGAAATCCCTCAAGCCACCTCTACGAAAGGATAGATGATGACATGGTCCAGTAGCAACATGATGAAACCCATTGGCCAATGATTGTAAAGCACCAAGCCTATATAGTTGCTATTTTCTAATCAAGAAATTGAACTTTGAGTCCTATCATTGTGTCTATACTCTCTCTCTCTCTCTCTCTCTCTCTCTCTCTCTCTCTCTCTATATATATATATATATATATATATGATCTTGGTTTTGACACAACCTAACGAAACCATGTTTACCATCTCTCCAACCCTAAACTAACACCATGGTTAAGCTAAGGCTTCACCCTCCATAGCCTAGTGCTAATCATTGGTGATCAAGGAGTAGACTTCCACATCGACTAATCCCATCACTAAATAGCATAAAAAGTATACTAACCACCATGCCCACTATGCTAAGTAGCATATCTGTATTTTTTGTTTTACTTGTTTTACTAATTATCATGAGATGCATGATAGTTATCAAATGAGGTATGCTAGACAGTATACCCAATGTGTTAGTTAGCATATCAAATATGCTAGCTAGCATACTAGTTGTGCTAGTAAATTGACAGATGCTGCATGTTACCATATTTTGTATTCCATTTAGATATAAGGGTTCATATTATCCACACTATGCTATCTACAATACATTCCATGCTGACTAGTATACATAGGATGCTGAAAGTCTCCCCCAATATGATAACTAGCATACAATGTCATGACTAACATAATAGGGTATGCTAACTACCATACCCTATATATAGAACATACTCAACATTTATGCTAGATAGCATAACATGTATAGAATTCCATGTATTGGGTATGCTAACTAGCATACACTGTATTCTAATCACCATGCCCACTATGCTAACTAGCATACACATTATGCTAACTATCATACCAAGATTTTCTTGCTATGCTGGTTTACTAATTAGCATGCGATGTATGATAGTTATCATACGGGGTATTTTTCTAACATGAGCTCTCATTGGCGCAATTCCTGCTCTTTTTGACAAAATTCTTTGTAAAAGTGATCATGTGTATGAAGAGATGTGGATGGAATTTCTTGAGGAAAATCAGAAACTTCTTCATTAGAACTAGAGGAATTGGAGGGTGTTCTTCCTGGTGGCAACTCATGGAGAGGTCTAGCTTTGATTTTGCCTAAGACCAGATTGCTGATGAAGTTGTGATCAAAGAGAGGCTAACTTGTTTTAATTTTTTTTAGTTTCATTTTAGTGGCCAAGGATGGAATGACCATTCGTTCTAAAGCTGGGGCTTTGGGTTTGTCAGCCTCGCGTAGAGCATTTTTGAGCTGCTTCTGATAAGTATATGCTTCTTAGTGTTTTGTTGAGAAAACATCTTTTTACCTAATTTGAATTTGAATTTCTTGAAGCAGAGTTGTTATGTTGGAATTGTTGTTTTCCTTCGGAAAACCTTTTCTATTGTTGCGGGCTGAAGGGAGTAGGCATGAAGTCTTCTAAGCTCATTACATTCATTGCAATAGGGCAATCTTGAAGGCTCCAGTCGGAGTCATAACTGCTTTCTTCTGTTGAAGGCATTTTTATTTCAAGTTGAGTAATATTAAGCTTGAAATCAGAGATATCTGTGGAAGATAGCTCAGAGTAGCTATATCCATCTTCAAGAATGATATTCTTGAATGCTACTTATTTTTTCATCTTTGGACATTCTGAAGGCCAATGACCTTGCTTGCCACAAATAAAATATTTATTGTCATACTTTGAGGATGTGGACTTACATTTTTTGAAAAACGTGTGCTTGGGTTTCCTTCTAAAATTCTTCTCCTTCTTTCCCTTCTTTGAATGCTTGTAGAAACATTTTTTCTTTTTGTCTGCACATCCAAAATCTCTGGAGTAGTAATTCTGTTTACAGAATTTCTTCGAAGGTTTGGAATCCAATTCTTTTTATGCCTACTTTTGAATACAGAGTTCCTATATGACCACCTATAGATCTTGGATTATATATCCAATAGTTGTTGTTTGGAGATTTAGATTTTGGTTATCCAGCTTCTCAATAAGGAGCTTTGTAATTGCTTTTGGTAGTTTGTGCACAAATTCTGCTTTGATTTCCCCAAAATGGTATTTTCTTGTTTTGTATATCAGGTTTCTACAATAAATACAAAAATCCCAAATAAAGGAGAAGTTACAGATTTGAGCCTCATGAAAGGCTTGTAAGGCTAGCATTTCTTGATCTTCCTGATGTCCAATAAATTCTTTGTCTATGCTTTCTATCAGGAGTAAGAGAGGCGAGGCATTACTAGCAGGTCATATGATAGATTTTTTGATCTCTAGAAGTAACATTTTCCACCACCGTTTAAGGATACCTCTAAAACCATTAACTGCAGCTTCTACTGCAGTTTGTTGTCACATTTGTCCAAATAACATTTGTTGATAGATCCAATTATGTGTGTATTCTAGAACAAGAATGATATCCTCTTGTTCTAAATTATCAATTTTGTAAAAAATAATGTCAACTACTTCTTTTATACCTTGCACCAATTGGGGATTTTTAGGAGCTTGGGGATTACTTGTAGAGGCTTCTTCCATAGGTTCATCTTTTTCCATCTGTAATGGCACTAGAGGGATTTCAGCTTGTGAATCATCAATTCATGATTCTTCCTCAGAAAAAGGACTATCAAGTTCTATTGGAGGAGCTGGAAGGTTGTCAGGAATAATTTCTGCTGGAAGGCCATTGTAAACTCTTTCATCGTAGAAAGAATCAAACTGATCCCAGTCACCATAGAAAAATGTAGGACCATAATCTTTAATTCCAACTCTGTGTTGTGCCGTTCACATGTCCCATATTGGCTGAAGTTGGTCTTCAGTCCATTTGTAGTCAATGGATTCTATGGTTACACCTTTAGGGTTTTTAGATGGCGGTTTACTTGTGTTATCAATTAGTTTGTTGTGATTTTTGCGGCAACAAGCAAGAGTGTAAATAACTCTATCATCTTCATCACATAAGCCACTTCGTGGCTCGGAATAAAGCTGCTCCATAGCTTTTTAGTCTTCCCACCCCGGTTCAATGTCTAAAGAACTATCATGTTCTTGGTCAACTTTCAAGACATAATTAAAGGACGGATTTTTTGCAAGAGTGACCAGAGCGACGATGCAATGAGGGCTTATAGAAAGAGAATTAGGGTAGCTCTAGGGAAGAGGGGACAATTAAGTCTGTATGCATAGAGGAGGGAGATGTGTCAAGTTGTTGTTGTAATTGAATTTGCATATTAGCAAGTTTATGAGCAGACTTAGTAACCAACTTATGCAATTCATTCAATTTCTTTTCAAGCAAATGCAACTTGACAGTATGTTAAGTGCTTTGTAGCAAATCGGGGCGAGGTTTTGCTTGATCGCGCATAGTTATATAAGGAGCTATAAAGATTTAATCGGTGTCAGAGACAATAAAATCTTTTCCTTCAATCATGCAAAACTAGATATTAAAAGCAGATGAGAAAGAGTCTAGTTTTCCAATGAGTCTGAAGCAATGCCTGCAAACGGTTTTGTCTTTATTTTCAAAGGTTTTCAAATGTTGGAAATCCTATATTCATATAGCTCTAGACTTTGTAGGGGCTATATACACAATAGCAGAAAAAATGGGCTTTTGTGAACTAATTAAATAATTTGATGAATTTATACTATCTACACTTAGAACTCTATTTATAAGTTCTATTTGTAGTGTAGGCTGTATATCGACTGCCCAATTTACTGGTAGTTTTACTTTGGACCATGCAATTGGATCACGCAAAGCATCTGAGAATGATCATTTGAGCGCATAATGATGTTTTTCTATTTATGATCTTTTTTCTCACTCGCTGTCAATTTTTTCTCATATATTCCTGGTAGCCCGGAGTTAATTACTCTTCTTAAAACAGAGAAGGAAATTTCTACATTGGGAGTTAAATGCTTTAGATCACAACCATCAATTTTTATTGCAAGAGTTAAGGCTAAGTCAAAATAGGGGTCGTCTAGCGACACATATACTTTGGGCGAACTTGTAAATATATAGGTCCATCTGCAAGGTTGCTTCCAATTCCTCCAAGGAATTGATCCTGCAAATTTTTGTGTCTGGTATCTAAAATCAATGATACAGCTAGGCCTGCTCTAAAAAGGGGATTTACACATATTTGTACACAACCAAGATGAGCAAAGTGATAACCCTTTTTTAGGGCTTCTACTTTATCATGTTGGAGGATCGCAGTAAGCTTAATAAAATGCATTTGATTATCTGAGGAAATAGATGCAATTGACGTATTATCTATATAGAGGCTTTAAGCTTAAATAAGTTTTTGTGCTTACATACTTGATTAGGTTTAAGTTCTAGATTTTCCACTGAGTAGAAGGTTTGGCCTCTTCTATAACTATAGAGAAGTGTGCAAAAGACTCAGTCACTTTTGACAAAGATCTATTCAAGAATGCCATTGAAAGTTTACTTGAAATTGAGTCGAGCGGTTCAAATTTCTGTAGGAATTTCTATGGGAGTTTATTGAGGATTTCTGCCTATGGCTTACTCTCAAAGCCTGTGGCAACCGTCGAACCACACGACCACATGACCTTGCATCATGACACGATTTTGGGAAACAACAATTGATTCTCTAGCAGGCATTGTAAAAAGGAAAAAAAGGCTTGCTGACCTTCTTGGTAGTTCTCAAAGATAAACTTTAATGAACTTAATAATAGTTTAGACAAGAAATTAACTAGGCTCTGATACCAAAGTACGCACATACAATAGAATGTAAGCGGAAGGAGTATATTAGGATGTATTCAACATACAAATTATGAATAAGGTGTGCAAGGGATCTCTATAGGAATTACAATATAAAGCTAGGCTTCACTTGAAATACTTTACAATGAAGGGGAGTCTTCCTTTTATAGGAGATTGGGTGGCTTCCTCTACAAGTTTCATGTTGTGCATGCTCCTTTCTAAAGTGAGCATGTGTATTCCACTAAGATATATATATATATATATATATATATATATAGAGAGAGAGAGAGAGAGAGAGAGAGAGAGAGAGAGAGTGAGTGATGCAATAGCATGTGATGCTATTTTTGTATGGGGTAGAAGCCAAAATTGTAGGTATGCACCTTGCACCACATTATGCAACTACAACTAACTTGAAACATGTCTGAAAGTGCCATTGGTCATTCAAAAGGCACTTGTATTATGTGGCGGTGAGGGATGCTAGTGTTGCATGATGTAACTTTCCAAGCTACATGATAAATCACACACACACACACACACACACCTATAGTGTCTCAAAGAGATGAGTCAAAGAGATAGATAGATAGAGAGAGAGAGAGAGACGGACTTTGTGTGTGTGTGTGTGTGTGTGTGTGTGTGTGTGTGTGTGTGTGTGTGTGTGTGTGTGTGTGTGTGAGAGAGAGAGAGAGAGAGAGAGAGAGAGAGAGAGAGTTGGTTGAAAGGCAAGCAATTTTATTGCTTCTTTGTGGACTTCAAGAAAGCGTATTTGATATGATTTCACTTTACAATTTGTGGAGAAGGATGGAAGAACTCAAAGTGCCAAGTGAGTTTATGCTTGCGGTTTCTCGAATCTATAAGAAGGTGATTTTTCAATTGCTTATGGGAAGAGGAATTTCAAAAGTTTTTGAAAGCATTATTGGGTTTAAATAAGGATTTCCAATGTCACCAACTCTCTTTGGTCTATGCATTGATAAATTGGAACAATTGGTACTTAACATTATGAAAGAAGAAGGCATTCAAGAAGTCACAATTTGCAATTTCGTAATCATGTTTTTGATGTATGCGCATGATATAGTGATTCTAGCATACACTTTAGAGGATGCACAAAATCTTATGTTTTTCCTTAAGAACTTTTTCTTGCAAAGTGGTTTGATTGTGAATAAATCCAAAACAAAGGTTATGCTTGTAAAAACAAACCATAAGGAGAAGCCATGCATTGTGTACAACAATGAGACAATTGAACTTTTTGAGATCTTTAAGTATCTTGGCCTTGAGGTTCTGGCCAATTACAAGTGGCATGAATTGCTATGCTTTGTTTGGAAGCCAAAAAGAGAGTGTACTATGCATTTGAGAACATGTGCAATGCAGGAAACATCAAGTGTTGGGTTCTCAATAAGTACCTTTTTAACACATTGGTGAAACCGTTCTTCTTGATGGAGTTGCAGTGTGGGAGAGGAGCATCTCAAAGTCTACTTTGAAAGAGTTTGATAATTTTCAGAAGCTTTTGCCTACCAACTTTCTCCAAGTTAAGATAGAAACACCATATATGCTCTTACAAATTGAGCCGAGATCTCTTTCAATTGAGGTAATGAGCATGAAAAGGGTTGTGGAGTACATGATAAATATGCGTCAAAACCCCTCACATCGACTTCCTGTAGTTTCATGATGGGAAGCAGGAAAAACAGTTCAAAAGATACATAAAAGAAAGATCTTGAGCATGGGATGGATGTAAGACATAAAGAAGTGGTTTGGGATTGGGATGCATTACAATTTCTACATGATGCCCCAATAGACTCCCAAGTGAATGAAGCTTTTCTACAATGCCAATGCCTTGGGAGGAATCTGGTGAGTCACCCTTCATACATTACACCACCCATATTTCCCCCAACTACAAAAACATATTCTTTGCTAAAAGATGAATTTGCACTTACCGTTACATGCTTGAGCCTATCCCCTTGTTAGCAATATGCACTATCATAGCGATTTGGCTTAGCTCCCACTCCCTTCGATGCAAGATAGGGCATACGAGCAATGGAGAAGAGTTAAATCGCTTGTGCACATTATGATCACTGTAAGTTGAGAGTCTGAGAACC
This sequence comes from Adiantum capillus-veneris, assembly GCF_014529385.1. Lineage (NCBI taxonomy): Eukaryota > Viridiplantae > Streptophyta > Polypodiopsida > Polypodiales > Pteridaceae > Adiantum > Adiantum capillus-veneris. Next base: position 114,129,616 of record NC_140938.1, on the reverse strand, counting down.
ACACACTACTAGAGTGCTCAACTTTTGGTCACATCCATACTTGCTTCCCTCACATTTTTAGCCATCAGTTAGACATACACACTTTCCTCTCCAAGCCATAGTGTGGGCTCCCCATTTCGACTCTCATCCCTGCAATTTTGGAGCATCAAGAATCACTCATCACCTCCACACATACTACATGTAACTTTGGTCCCATAGGTCGTGTTTGACCTCTAAGGAAGACAATGAAAACTCTCTCTCTCTCTCTCTCTCTCTCTCTCTCTCTCTCTCTCTCTCTCTCTCTCTCTCTCTCTCTCTCTCTCTCTCTCTCTCTCTCTTCCATCTCATCTCCCTCCCTAAGATTGTCTTTATCTCTCTTCTCTCTTTATATATCTTCTCTACCTAAATTTCTCTCTCTTACCTCTCACTTTGTGTCTCTCTCTCGTCTCTCAGTATCTCGCTCTCCCTATTCCTCTTCCCACGGGATTCATTGTGGACTTCTGAATGGTATCACATGAGTGCACAAGACGGTGTTTTTAGAGAATGTACATAAGAGTATAGAGTAGGGGTAGCCCCCCAATACCTACATGCCTACGCTATACATATAAGGTGAGGGGGATGGGTGGGATGGGAGGGAGAGGATGAGAAGGAGGATACTTAAGGGTGCTAATTAGAAGTTGGTGGGTCCTTCACTAATAGAGATGAATCTCAAATTGGGAGGCAATGGGTGTACTTATGTACTTTACTAGCAAGACATCACTCATGCTATCTTGACATTTGAAGTGTTACATTTTATGCTTGTTTCTGTACTTTTAATCAAGCATTTGTAATGTTTATCAATTTGTAAATTCAATACACAGTATGACCTTCATTAAAAAATCCTTAAATCCCATGTGGTAATCCTATAGAGTAGGTGTCACGTCTATTTTGGTTGAAAATATGGTCTCCGTATAAGGAAAGTTTTGGTAAATTTTTTTAGATTGACTACCTATACTTTTGTAGTGGTGGTTAAAATACATAAGGTAGAGGGGTCATGAATGTATGTAGGGGGTTCGATTAGAACTTATATATCCATAGATAGGGAATTGGGTTAGTGTGTATTGCACTATATATACGAGGGTTTTTCTTGCGTGTTGGCTCGCAGGTGACATACCGCCATAAGTAATAGTGAATTCCTTGGGTTTTTCTTATCACCCTCTCTTTCTCTTTCACCTTCTTTCTCTCTATTCTTTGCTCCTAAGTTTCTCTTTCTCTCTATATATGTCTCTCTACCTAAATTTCTCTCTTTCTCTCTCCCCCCATGTACTTTCCTACTATCTCTATCTCTATCTCTCTTGCTCTAGTTCTCCCTATCTCTCTCTCCCCATTTTTTTCTCTCTCTTTTGCTTATCTCTATCTATTTCTTCTCTCTACTATCACTATCTCTATCTCTCTCACTCTAGTTCTCCCTATCGTCCCCCCCCCCCCCCTTTTTATCTCTCCCTTTCTCTTTCTCTCTATCTATTTCTTCTCTCTCTCCCCCCCCCCCCCCTCTCTCTCTCTCTCTCTCTCTCTCTCTCTCTCTCTCTCCAATCATGATGTGAATCATTTTTACCTACATCTAGACTTCAAACGAGCACTTATATATGTTGATATGGTAGACCAAATATTAAGCATGACAGAGCATCAAGAGAGCCCAACTTTAGAATGCAAGTGGAAAGTTTTCACATAAGTAATTTGCTCTTGTGTGAAGGAATTCTTTTCGGTGAAACACATGTCTTGCAAAAGGTTTAAGAAGGGTAGCACCAAGAAGAAATGGTTTGACATGGAATGTAGTCAAGCCCAAAAACACTTGCTAAGTTTAAATGCAAGCAAACACAAGGAATTTTACTTGGAATGTTCACACGCATACAAGTCACTTGTTCAAAAAAGGTGGAGAAGGTGGGAAGTCCAAAAACAACTTCTTTTAGTACAAGAGAAAGCACATGCATATGGCAAGTTTTGGCAAAATCTAAAAGGCAAGCGTGTTGAGAGCTTGATGAATTGACTCTTGAGGATATGTATACGCATTGCAAGAACCTCTATGAGCAACCCAATGTTGATAAGATGGAGTGTTGTAGCTCCCTTCCGTTTATGCCTCCCTTCTTTATCATTTAAGATGTATGTTGCACGCTTGAGAAACTTGCTACTCGCAAGGCAAGGGACCTTCGAGGTGTCTATGCTAAAATGATTAAATGGACAAGCAAGAAAACACAATCTTGGATATGCAATATGTTTAATATTGCACTTCATCATGGCATGCCTCATGATTGGAGTGCAAATTGGATGAAACCTTTGTACAAAAGGAGAATATGTAAACAATGTGAACAACTATTGCACTCTAATGGTTGGTTCTTTGATGGAAAATTTATTTGGATGTATCATGGAGATGAAGATAAGTGAATGGGCTGAAAAGAACGGCAAACGTATGCTTGGCTAAGCAGGTTTTTGAAAGAATCATAGCACTATTGATCACCTTCTCACTCTTCAAGTTCTTATGGAAGCGACTCGATTGAAAGGAAAAAAGTTGTATTGCTGCTTTCTAGATTTCAAGAAAGATTTTGACATGGTACCACGAGGAAATCTTTGGAGAAGTATGCAAAGCCTTCAAGTGCCAAGAGAATTTATGCATGCAGTATTTCGCATCTACCAAAAAGTGATACGTCGAAACTATGTATGGGAGATGGAATTTTAGAATTTTTTGCAAGCACCATTGATGTTAAACAAGGATGCCCACTTTCTCAAACCCTCTTTGGGCTACTCATCGATGAATTGGAATTCATGGTTCTTGATTTTATGCAGCATGAAGGCAGAGAAGAGGTTAAGATCATAAATGCAGTGATCATGCTTTTGCTTTATGCCGATGATGTAGTGCTCTTGGCACATACTTTAGAAGATGCACAAAAGCTTCTAAGTGTCTTTTGCCTACATAGCGGATTGATCGTGAATGGATCCAAAACAAGATTATGCTTGCAAAGACTCCCAATGATGAAAATCCATGCATTGTATACAACAATGAGCAACTTGAAGTGGTAGATAGCTTCAACTACCTTGGCCTTGAGGTTCCATCCAATCATAAATGGAAGGATTGCACAATGCGTCACTTGGAAGCCAGAAAGAGGGCTTATTATGCATTTGAGAACATGTGCAATGCTAGAGGAATCAAGTGTTGGGCTCTCAAAAAGTACCTCTTAGAAACGTTGGTGACACCTATGCTTCTTTATAGAGTGGAGGTGTGGGGTGGTAGCATCGAGAAGCTTGGAAAGAGTTTGAGAATGTCCAAAAGCGTTTTCTCACCAACTTTCTCCAAGTCAAGACACAAACACCCTATGCTCTTACTTCTTGAGTCCAGATTGCTTTCCATTGAGATCTTGGGCATGCAAAGGGTTTGGGAGTACATGCTTAAGACAGAATGTAGCCCTTTGTATCAACTTCCTAGGATCGCATATGAAGCAAGTCAAAAGGTCCAAAAGACATGCAAGAGCAAAATACTAAGTTTGGGGTGGATGCTTGACATCATGAAATGGTTTGGAAGATGGGATGCATGTCACTTGGTCAAGGATTTGCCGATCGACTCCCAAGTTAAGAGGCCTTTTTACAACACCAATGTATCACGGCTTGGGAGAAATCTGGAGGTTCTCGCTTAAGCCATTACAACACACATGTTGCCCCAAACTACAAATCTCTCTCCTACATCATTGAGCCCATCTTGTTGAGTGCGATCCGCACCATTGCCTCCATTTTTCTAAGCTCCCATTCTCTACGCTACTGCGAGACAAGACATTGGGGCACTGGCGAGGAGTCTCATGCACTTTGCAACTTATGCCCTCGTCAAGTGTGAGAGAGTGAGTACCACACACTACTTGAGTGCTCAGTTTTTGACCACATTAGGTTCTCTTTTCCCCATATATTCAACCACCATGAGCTCTCCCTACATACCTTCCTCTCCCAACCATGATATGAACTCTTTATTATGATGCTCATTTCAGCCATTTTTGAGCATCGAGAGTCACTTATGACCTCCACTCACACCACCTGACATGTTCATTTGGTCCCATAGGTCATATTTGACCTTTGAGGATGATAATAAAACTCTCTCCCTCTCTCTCTCTCTCTCTCTCTCTCTCTCTCTCTCTCTCTCTCTCTCTCTCTCTCCCCTATTATCTTCTCTCTCTCTATCTCTCTTAGTATTTGTACCCTATCTCTCTTCTCTATCTCTATCCCTCACACTATCCCTTTCTCTCTTTATCTTTCACCTTGTTTCTTCTATTTTCTCTCCCTAAGTTTCTCATTCTCTCTCTCTCTCTCTCTCTCTCTCTCTCTCTATATATATATATATATATATATATATATATATATATATATATATATATATCTAAATTCCTCTCTTTCTCTATCTCCCCCCAGATATTTTCTTTCTCTCCTTATCTCCCTTCCCCCCTCACTCTCCATTTCTACCCTAGCTATGAATCTACCCTTTTCTCTCCTCTCTCTATCTCTATCTTTATCTCTTTCACTCTCTCTTCCTATTGTGTTCTCTCTCTCTCTCTCTCTCTCTCTCTCTCTCTCTCTCTCTCTCTCTCTCTCTCTCTCTCTCTCTCTCTCTCTCTCCCTATTATCTTCTCTCTCTCTATCTCTCTTAGTATTTGTACCCTATCTCTCTTCTCTATCTCTATCTCTCACACTATCCCTTTCTCTCTTTCTCTTTCACCTTGTTTCTTCTATTTTCTCTCCCTAAGTTTCTCATTCTCTCTCTCTCTCTCTCTCTCTCTCTCTATATATATATATATATATATATATATATCTAAATTCCTCTCTTTCTCTATCTCCCCCCAGATATTTTCTTTCTCTCCTTATCTCCCTTCCCCCCTCACTCTCCATTTCTACCCTAGCTATGTATCTACCCTTTTCTCTCCTCTCTCTATCTCTATCTTTATCTCTTTCACTCTCTCTTCCTATTGTGTTCTCTCTCTCTCTCTCTCTCTCTCTCTCTCTCTCTCTCTCTCTCTCTCTCTCTCTCTCTCTCTCTCTCTCTCTCTCTCTTAGATGCACCAAGCTTGTAAACAAGGCAAATGGGTGGCCTATTGAGGCAGTAAAGCCATCATCCAAGAATTTTGAACTCCTAGACCGTTGCCTCCGTCCCCTGACCCTCCGTATGATTTTCTCTTTTCTTTTCTTGTCGGACCCTCATTCCTTAATTGAGATGTATGTCACAATCTCCTGGTAGAAGCCCGATGTAATGTACTATTTTGGTCCCATAGGTCATATTTGACCTCTATGGATGATAACACAATCTATCTATCTCTCCCCCATGTATTTTCTTACTCTCCCTATCTTTCTTCATTCTCTCTCTACCTTATCTCTAAACCCCTTCTCTCATCTCTGTCTCTACCTATCTCTTCTATATGTCTCTCACTCTCCCTACCCTATCTCTCTTCTCTATCTCAAGCTTTGAATCTATCCCTCTTACCATTTTGGTGGAATTCTTTGTTTTTCTTTCAAAGAAAATAAGTTTGAAAGTAATACCTTGTCTTTGAATAAGAGCTGCTCCTATTGCAACCAAGCCTACACTCAAAGAAATGTAGAAAATATGGATTTGGCAGTCTGATCACGAGCAAAGAAGAGAGGATCTCTTTCACCTTAGCAAAAGCGTCTTGAGCCTCTCGTGTCCATTGGAAATCCACTTATCTTTTGGCTCAATTTTGAGGTGGATACACATATTGGCAAAGCATCCAAATAAATTGGGAGAGATATATGAGCTTGCGCACCAAAGAGACCAATTCCTTTCCATTGGATGGACAAGAAGAGCATTCACCTTATTGGGATCCACCTCAATACCATCCTTGGAAACAACATGTCCTAACAAAGGAACCTTGGAATGAACAAGCTTACACTTCTTGGGATTAAGTCTACCTTCCTCTTCATCAAGTTGCTTGAAGCATGCCTCCAATTTTTTCTTATGAGTTTTCATGGAACTATAACATCCAATATCATCCATAAACATTTGAAAAAATCGTCCAATATATGGCCCAAACACCTTGTTAGACCACTATCTTGATATGAAGCATAAGAATTGACAAGACCAAAGGGCATCTAATTAAATGCAAAACAGCTCCATGGTGTAATAAGAGTGGTTTCTAACCTATCTCCTACAAATACAAAAATATATAAATATATTAAAAAACCATCCATAATAGAGTACAACTCATGACTTGCAACTTCATTTATGGTCTCATCTTGAAAAGGCAAAGGACAATAATGTCTCTTGGTCACCACGTTAAGAGGTTTATAATCAATGCATATACAAAAATTGTCATCCTTCTTTGGAATTATCATCATTGGAGACACCCATTCTGACTCTCTCATTAGGATAATAATAGTTGCATCAAGCCACTTGATGATCTGTTGATGAAGTGTTCTCAATGGTTGTGGAGAAAGATGTTCAAGCTTTTGAACCTTAGGTTCAACCTACTCTTTGAGGAGTAGAGAAATACTTCTATTGGCCTACAATGCAAGTGGAAATACATGAGTATGTTTCAAAATGTGTGGTATGCCAAAAGACTAAGTATGATAGAGGGAAGCAACCTGGATTACTCCATCCATTGCCAATCCCTAATTTACCATGGGAGATTATATCCATAAATTTTATCTTTGGATTACCTAAGTCTATCCATGGGAATATGAGAATATGGACCATAGTCAATTTTTAGCAAGCAAGCACACTTTATTCCTATCAAAAAGACTATTAAGGCACGCTAAATGGCAACTCTCTTCATATCCCATATTTTCAAGCACCATGGATTTCCAACATCCATCGTGTCAAATAGAGATCCTAGGATGACCAGTAATTTTTTAAAAGGTTTATTTGAAATTCTAGGTACAGGTTTGAATTTCTCTTCGGCCTATCACCCACCACAAACGAATGGCCAAAGTCAGATAGCCAATCTTACAATTCTTGATCTACTAATAAATTATGTTACATAATTAGATCAACACTCACAATGGAAAAAGTACTTACCCATTGTAGAGTATGCGTACAATTATATTGTCCATACTTCTACGGGAAAGCACCTTTGAAATCATAGAGGGAAGACCTAAAAGTCCCTTGCTACTTAAAGTACATGGGAAAATCTTCGTTGCAGATGAGTATAGCCATGAACTACAAGAATATTTCCAAAATATTAAGGAGGCTATATCCATCTCTCAACAAAGGCAAAAAGATGTTGTTGATAAGCACAGAAGGGCCTTGACGTTGTTGGGAAACAAGCAAACTGAAACACCTCTATAGTGATGTCACCCAAGAGCGTTGAAACAGAACTACAAGACACAAAAAGATTTTCCAAATCCTTTTGAAACACCACAAGTCCAATAAGAGTAGACCCTTGGGAATTTACTAGCCGCCGCCCACCCAAGAGACTATGTCACATAGGAGCGTCAAAGCACGGATTTACAGCACACGCCGACCAATGCAGATGAATACAAGAGCCTCTCCTTTCACAATCAAGCATCACAAACCCATAACTTCAACATCAATTCCACAATTCATAGATACATGCCCTCCCAATCTGCCTATACACAATTTGCCACTAGGCTGCCATAGCCATAACCCTACAGAGAACTAGTCGTAACCTGATGAGCACAACTCCAATTGGGGCACTTTAAAGCTTGAGATAAAGCTTGAAAAATGACTGGAGAGAAATCTGAAGATGAACAAAATTGATTCCATACGCCGCCATGAGAAAAATTGACGCGAACAGAAAGCTGTCCCAGCACGACTACACGCAGAGAAGGCTAGTCGAGGCAAAAAACTGCAGCCAAAGGCATCAAGAAGCCACAACGAGATAAAACCTAAACATTTCTGATCTTTGGCTGAAAGTTTTTAAGTTTGTACATGAGTTTAAGTTATATACAAGGCTCACTTCAAAAAAATCACTCACGGGCACTTACAGTAGCCCGACAGCTGTCACTAGACTAGCAACTTGCAGTGCATGTACATGTGCTTGCTAAAGCAAGCTAAAAAACCCACAAAAAGAAAGCCCACATGCCCTTTTGACATCGAGCGTCATGTCCATATGTACAAATTTACAAAAAACGGGGTGTCAAAAATGCGCCCAACATAGTTTGACACACCCCAACCTGCTAGATCATTCATGATCAGCATCACAAAAGAGATCCTGTAAACCACATGAGGGAGTCTTCACCTCGTCTTCATCATTAACCACATGATCAGAAAATTCTTCAAAAGAAGGCTCATCCTCAATCACAGTCATCAACCTTGCAATATATTTCTTCAACCTGTAGCCATTCACACGTGCTTTATGTGGGGTACCATCCAAGTCAGCAAGCTGATATGTGCCATTTGGAAACCTGTTTAAGACCAAGAAAGGACCTTGCCACTTGATTTGAAATTTCTTTTGAAAAGTGCTATCAAGCTTACTATTGTAACGAAGCACCATGTCACCCTTCTTGATGTCCTTGTTCTTTACCTTCTCATTTGCCTTTGCTTGACTCTTCTTCAAGACCTGCTCATAATGATCAAAAGCTAACACCCTATCCAATTGTACACATTGCAAATATAAAATTCTTTCCTTGAATGCATCCTTGGGCTCTTCTTCAAGCTTTAGCATCATCTTCAAGGATGGTATCTCCACCTCAATAGGAAGTAAAGCCTCTTTGCCAAAAACTAGATGGAAGGGAGAAAAACCAGTACCTGATTTGATGGCAGTCCTATAAGCCCATAGAGCACAAGGTAACTCTAAATCCCAAGTCTTCACATTGTTTCTTGTCATCTTTGTAAGCATCCTTATGGTCTCTCCATTAAACCTTTCATTCATGCCATTGCATTGGGGATAATATGGAGTAGTAAACCTGCGATGCACATGAAGCTTTTCACATAGATAATCCACCAACTCTCCCCTGAAACCTGGAACCTTGCTGAAAGTAACTCCAATGGCATGCCAAATTTGCAGCAAATATCTTCATATATAAATAAGGAAACATCTTTACTCGTGATGTGCTTAACAGCTTTGGCTTCGGCCCACCTGGATAGATAGTCAACAGCAGTAAGTATGTAACATTTGCCTCTAGCTGTCATAGGTAGACGACCTATTGCATCAATACCCCACTTCTCAAACACATCATAAGCCAAAATGGTGCCTCTAATTTCTGATTTGAGAACCCTATTTGCCATGCTTTGACACTCTTTACAAGACTTGCACCAATGATGAACATCACGTTGAACACTTGGCCACACATAACCCTCCTGCAAGACTTTATGCAAAGTGATCTTTGCAGCAAAGTTACCACCACAAGAAACCTCATGATTCTCCTCTAAAATTTTGTAAATTTCCTCGTTCCAAGGCACTTTTCTCATCACAAGATCAGCCCCCTTCATATACAAGGCATCACCAAGTAGCACATACCTTTTAGCACGACGTAGGAAGGCGTACTTTTTTGGCTTTTCCAACTCTGATGGAAGCATACCTGTTTGTAGAAACTCTTCCTCCTTCTCTAAGGCTTCCCTTCCCAAATAAAGAGGAGAATCAGCCCTTATCACATACAATTGCCCAATTGAAGCTTGCGCTGCACCATGTGCTTCTTCATTTTGAGACCTGTCCACATGCCTTAAACTCCAAGCTTCAAAATGCTTAAGCAGATTCTTCACTTGAAAACACATATTTTTCAGCCTTGGATTCTTACTTTGCCACACCTCAAGTACTTGCTTAACCACCAAAAGAGCATCACCTCTTACCCTCACACGACGGATGCCAAGCTCAAGGCAAAGGTTGAGACCTTTCTCCAAAGTAGCATACTCAGCTTCATTGTTGCTTTGTGCGGTAAGCTTCAAACTCCTTTTAGTTACCAAAGCACCTTGATGATCATAAACTACCACACCTCCTGAAGCTTCACCATGCGCTTTCCTGTAAGAGCCATCAAAAAACAATAGATAGGCATTGTCTATGTCAGGAGCTTCCATGTGTTGCTTCTTCATTGCATCCTCCTTAAGAAGAAGAGGGCTTTCCTTATAGGTAAGCAAATTAGCCAATGTAGCTCTTGTACTCTCCTCAACAAGAAAAGAGAATTGGAATTCTTGTAGCTCCACAATCCACTTCATGAGCCTCTTTGACAAAGTAGGGCTATTCACCAATTGAGGTAGAAGAGTGTAGCTAGTGAGGAATGTGAATGGTTTAGGGAGAAGGTAGTGCCTAAACCTTCTACATGCATAAATCACGCTTACCATAATGAGCTCCACCTCAATATAGCCTCTCTCCACCTCTAGCTTCACCCTGCTAGCACAATAGATAGGCTTCATGTAGTGAGAATTGTTACCTCGTTGAAGAAGCATAGCTCCAATAGCATCCTCACCTACTGATGGATTCACATAAAAATCCTTATCCCAATTAGGAGCTTGCATAGCAGGAAGAGAACCAAGAACCTCTTTGATACCTTGGAAAACCTCTTCACATTCATTTGTCCATTGTAGAGGATCCAACCTTGCTACTTGTTGTAGGGGATAAAGAAGTTGAGAGGACAAAGGAATGAACCTTGCCATATACTTCACCTTTTGAATAAAAGTAGAAAGTTGCTTTGTATCTTTAGGTGATGGGAGGAGCACCAAAGCCTTCACTTTGTCAGGATCCGCTTCAATCCCATTCTCTGAGATCATATGCCCCAAAAACTTCACTCTTGGTTGAGCAAGATGACACTTCTTTGGGTTGAGTTGACCCCCACTTTCATCATATTGCTTCAATGCCATCCCAAGCTTTGCACAATGATCCTTTCTAGAGCTATAAACACAAAAGTCATCAATAATATCCTTCACAAACTTGCCAAGAAAGGGAGAGAACACCTTGTTGACGTGTTTTTGATACCACGCACAGCCATTCATAAGACCAAAAGGAAGTACACAATAACAAAAGCATCCCCATGGCGTGATAAATGTGGTCTTCTTTTGATCTTCCAAAGCCAAGGTGAGCTGAAAATATCTAGATAATCCATCACATACGCTATACCTCTCATGCCCTGCAATAGAATCAAGTATGTCATCTATGAAAGGAAGAGGGTATCGATCCCTCTTCATGGCTGCCTTTAGAGGCTTAAAATCAACACATATCCTCCACTTTCCATCCTTCTTGGGTGTGACCACCACAGGACTCACCCATTCTGCAGTGCTCATAGGACATATGAAACCTGCTTCAAGAAGCTTGTCTACCTCTTCCTTTAAAGCATTAAGTTGTACCTGTCCCATTCTCCTTAGCTTTTGGCATATGGGCTGAGCTCCTTCCTTGATTGGAATGTGGATTTCCTCTCCCTTAAAGCCTCTAATTTTCTCATAAGAAGTGATGAACAAATGGGGAAATTGTTGTATCATATGTAGGTACTCACTCTTCTCATGACTAGTCAAGTCGGGAGACAACATACCTTGTATCAGCTCCTGTTTGACATTAGGTTGAACTTTGGGTTGCATCAGCTCTTCAATTTTCTCATAAGGACCAGAGATATCCTCATTCTCCATAAGGCCAAGAAATCTTTGTTTCTCATCATGCTCTTCTTCAAGAAACAAGGAGGAAACATCTAGATCACTATCGTTGCTATCTTCCACTTCACTGCCCTCATCCCCATTGTCTTCTTCTTCACTTGAGTACTCTTCTTCATCACTTTTCTCATCAAAATCAGCATCCAAAGATTGCTTTCTAGCCATGTCAAACCTCTTCTTATCACCCCTTCTATTGTAAAGAGTGATGGTACCATGTCCCCAATCCTGTATAGCTTTGGTTGCCTGTAACCATGGTCTTCCAAGGATGAGAGGGAAAGCACCAATACCCGCGGGCATAACATGGCAATTGACCAGAACTTTAACATCAAATACATCCACCTCCAAGTCCTTTACAACTCCCAAGCACCTCACCCTTGATTGGTTGGCAAGCTTTATGCGAAAACCTGAATTCTTCACCATGTTGAGTCCCAACTTTGATACACAAGCTTGACTAATAACACATACTTGTGCACCTCCATCAATATAAGCCTCTCCAATGCACTTCCTCTCATGCCATGCATCCATAGTAGGACATATATCAGGTAGCTCATTCAAAGATAGGACTCTCACTGACCCCCTTGTAGGCTCCTTCTTGATGGGATTGACTACATGCTTCCATTGCCTCTTTAACTTGGGACACATCTCCATGAGTTGCCCAAAGGTAACATCAGCCTTTCTACCCACCAAATAAGCCCTTAAACTATAATTTGGTTGCCCTTATCCCAAAGGAAAGTCGGATGCATTGTAATGTTTCCTGGGCTTTCTCTTCTTTTTCTCTTTACCTGTACCTGTTTCAACCTGTTTCCCTCTTTTATGGCTGGGACTTGCATCACTCATGTCATGATCTCTTGTAACCCTCTTACCTACAGGCATGACCATAGCTCCCAAATCATCCTCTTTCTTCTCCAAACGGATTATGCTTACCACTTTTGTTTTTCCCTTCTCTTCTGCTGTCAATCCACTTGGTCCTGCTTCCCCTTTAATCTCAATACCATAATCTTGAGCTCGAGAAGGAATTTGTGGAGGAAGAGGAAACATGTCGCCACCCATTCTCTTTGGCTTATCACATTGAGGGCTTTTATGACCCCATTCACCACAATTGTAGCATTGAAACATATCCCCTCTTCTAGCCATGCCTCTTCCTCTACCACCTGTATAACCCTCATTGCTTCCATAACCACGTCCATATCCATAACTTTGACCTCTTCCACCTCCCATCATATGCACACTAAGATTCTTCATAAGACCTACAACCTCTTGCATCTCCTTGCGAAAGGCATTCACATCATGAGAACATTGTTGATCATAACCTGGCTCCCTGATGAGGACCCTTGGTTGCTCTACCGCTTTCACTTCAAGCTTTGGCTCAACATTGATTCCAAGTTGATGAAGACGCTCTGCTTTCCACTCTTTATTCTTTGCAATTTCAATTGCCTCCTCAAAGGTTCTTGGCTGCTTAAGCTCTACCTTCAAGCGTAGGTTACTCCTCAAGCTTGCAAGAAACCTATCCTTCTTCAACATGGCTGGAGGAATTTCATCCCCCAAAGATGTACACCACTTTGCCCATAACGCATTGAATGCCTTGACAAAGTCTTCTATGGTTTGGCCTTCATCTTGTACTAAGCCTTGAATAGACTGCCATACCTTTTGTGGGTCTTCCACCTGTTGAAAGTGTGTAAGAAAATCATGCCTTACCATTTCATCAGTCATAACTTGAGGAGGTTGGGCTGATTGTAGATCCTTTTCGTAGCCTTCCAACCATTCCCTAGCATCTCCCTTCAAAGAGAAGTAGAAGATTCGTAGCACCAACGCTGGGTCTTGCTTGTCAACAAGAAGGCAAGCAAACTCCATTCTCTCAATGAAAGCTTTGGAAATTTCATTTGATTTCCCACTAAACTCCAGAAAATTAAACGCCATGTCTTCAAAACCTGTAAACTGAAGGTAACTTGAAGCGATTCCTCGGTGGCGGGCACCAAAACACTGTTGGGAAACAAGCAAACTGAAACCTCTATAGTGATGTCACCCAAGAGCGTTGAAAGAGAACTACAAGACACAAAAAGCTTTGCCAAATCCTTTTGAAACACCACAAGTCCAATAAGAGTAGACCCTTGGGAATTTACTAGCCGTTGCCCACCCAAGAGACTATGTCACATAGGAGCGTCAAAGCACGGATTTACAGCACACGCCGACCAATGCAGATGAATACAAGAGCCTCTCCTTTCACAATAAAGCATCACAAACGCATAACTTCAACATCAATTCCACAATTCATAGATACATGCCCTCCCAATCTGCCTATACACAATTTGCCACTAGGCTGCCATAGCCATAACCCTACAGAGAACTAGTCGTAACCTGATGAGCACAACTCCAATTGGGGCACTTTAAAGCTTGAGATAAAGCTTGAAAAATGACTGGAGAGAAAGCTGAAGATGAACAAAATTGATTCCATACGCCGCCATGAGAAAAATTGACGCGAACAGAAAGCTGTCCCAGCACGACTACACGCAGAGAAGGCTAGTCGGGGCAAAAAATTGCAGCCAAAGGCATCAAGAAGCCACAACGAGATAAAACCTAAACATTTCTGATCTTTGGCTGAAAGTTTTTAAGTTTGTACATGAGTTTAAGTTATATACAAGGCTCACTTCAAAAAACTCACTCACGGGCACTTACAGTAGCCCGACAGCTGTCACTATACTAGCGACTTGCAGTGCATGTACATGTGCTTGCTAAAGCAAGCTATAAAACCCACAAAAAGAAAGCCCACACGCCCTTTTGACATCGGTCTTCATGTCCATATGTACAAATTTACAAAAAACGGGGTGTCAGAAATGCGCCCAACAACGTTTAAGAAAATGATTGGGTCTTACTTAAGTTTCCCAAGGCTCAATTGATGCAAACAATGGGCAAAACTTCTACGGGCCATCAAAAGTACTATGCTAAAGTAGAGAAAAGATACTATAATCCTTTTCAAATTTTGAATCCAATCAATGAGATGGCTTATCAACTCAAGTTTCCCAACCATTGGCTCATACACAATGCTTTTCATGTAAGCCTACTTAAGTCATACAAAGGAGATCCACCAAGTGAACCAATGATTGGAGACCCTCCTCAAATTGAAGACCAACAAGAGTTGCTACAACCCAAATCTATCCTTTGGTATGAAGACAAGGTACCACAACATGGTAAGATTATCCGACGGTATCTTATTAAGTTCAAAAGCTATCCTCATCAAGATGCTAGATGGATGCAAGGAATATGGCTTAAGGATAGTATCAACCTTGTCAATGCTCACAATGCTACATTAGATCAAGCAAAAGTACATATTTCTTTTCAATGACCAAGGCTTTTGTCTTATAAGACTAATTCTCTTTTTATTTGCACAAATTTAAGTAGTATTCATGCTTAGAATCATGTTTGTGATGACGACGTCTCTAAAATACCAAGTAGAATTTATCACTCTATTTGGAAGAATGAAGTGGACTAAAGAGTAGACATGATTATAGCAGTTACGTCTCCCAAGCACCAAATGGATTAGTCACCCATCTTGGAATGATGTCGTAGGGTAAAAAGGGATCCTCTACCCGCTAAGAAACATTGACTAATGACTAAGGCTTTATCTCTTCTACCTCATAGTCTAGGACGACTATGATTTCAAGAGAGAGGTAATGTCATAAAATATAATATCTAACCAGCCCAAATGATTTTTTCATAGACATGTGCTTACGGGTCTATCTCAACACGGGGCCAATGGTAAAGGGGTCCAAATGAGAGATGATATGTCAAAGAGCAAGGCTAGCTAATGGAGCTTATAGACCTTAGGGTTAGCTTCATTAAAGACCTCCAATGGTTAGTGTTAAAAGTACTTTGACCTTAGGCAAACTAGTCTACTTGAGGTGGGAACTTAGTCCAAGCGAGGTGCATGTCGTGCTTGATGAACTGAGATGCTTGAGGTGCTTGATGAATGAGATGCTTGAGGTGCTTGTCATGCTTGAGATGCTAGGGTTGTACTTGAGGTGGGAACCCAGGTGGAAACCCAACCCAAGCTTGAGGGGCTTAAGGGTGGAGCTTGTGGTGGGAACTGGTCCCAAGGTTGAGGTGTCCCAAAAGTCAATAAAGATCCCTACAAGGAGGGGGCGAGCCCTACAAGAAGGGGTATAATACATCTGACAAGATGGGAGTACATGAAGACTGGTTGTCTGCCTATAAGCTTGTAGCAATAATCATCAACCTGCTTATATTAGAGGCCCTTCAAAATGTAAGACCCAGCTTTGAGCACACCATCCCAACTGTCGACTTCATGTGTTTTGAGCATCTCTAATGTGTTGGTGCACTTGATCAGGTAAAATTCAACACCTTCTTTGTTTCCCTCTTTAGCATTGATAATACAGTTGTCACCCACTTGGATTGCGTCACTCAATGCTTCATCAAAGTGCCCTTCATAAGTAGGCTCCTCAAATTCGTCGTCTCCATTTGCACCAACAATTTGAGAAATTTTGTGGAATCTCTAGCTAGAAATGTGTTTTTTCTTGATGCATTTCCTCCACTGGTTGTGCATGCATGCATTACAATAGCAAGATAGCTGCCTTAGTGTGATGGAGGAACCATCTTGTTTGGAATAGCCCCAAAATGAATGCATGGAGCGTGTACTTGGGATATTGTCACAATCATAGCTATTCTCTCGTGACACTTCTCCAAGCTTTACCTCCCAAAACACACACTCTATGCTTATGCTTGGAAAGGTAGTGAGCAATGCTTCCATCAAAAAAATGTTGGCAACGAAATTTCACAACATCACATGCACATCTAAGAACAGTTCCATTGCACTTCAATTGCTCCTGTGTAAGTGCCCTCTTTAGAACTGCCCCTACCCCATCATGGTCTCCTTTGTCATGGCCACTTCCAAAGAAGCTCCACACCATCACTTTCCCTGTCAAACCAGCATATCTACCAACAAAATAGAAAGGCCTCTTTGCCTTGAATTGGGATGCTGCCCCATCCTACCAAACCCAGTGCTAGCTACCATCTATGCATGTGTCTTTTATCCATTGCCAATGTAGCATAAAGCAATTTTGGACAAACAAGGTGTCATGGATTTTATCATTATCAAAAATGAAAAATTGCAAAGTATTTCTTAATTCACCTTTGACACGATAGTAGGTAATATGTACAAAATTGGTGACTTGAATGCAATAGCAATGCATCGATTGGATCTTGTTATGCTCCTTGAATGAATAATTCTCAGCAAAATCTACAGTAGATACAACAACATCTTTTGAAAAATGCCCGATGCACGCTTTGAACTGTTGAGCCTGCCATTGATACACCAAGTCATGTTTGATGAGCTTTTGAAGATGTGTCTTGAATACCTGTAGTAAATCAGTAGTGATCATCTCCTGGCATATAAGCTCCTTCCTTTTCTTCTTCTTTACACCTTCACTATTTCCTACTTGCACAACCTTAAATACTTTCACATTGATGGTTCTTGCATTCTTGAGCAACTCCTGTGGACATCATACAAATTTCTTTGCCGCGCAAGCTGTACATTGACCCATGTGGCATTTTAGACCATGGTAGTTAGACCCAACTTGATTGGGACACAAAAGAGAATCTATAATCTTTGAAATACTCGTCACACTGTACTTTGTAGTAGAACATGGTCCTGCAAAATTGATGAATCCATGCACAAACTGCACGCACATTTTCACAATCACCATGCACTCTGAATGCTTGACTTCGCATGTGACTAACAACCTCCTTCATATACGAAATTGTCACATGGTAAATACAACAACATGTCAGCCTGTCCTTTAGCTTTCTCACAAATTAAGGCTTCTATGATTCAAGGGCACGAAGCTAGATTTGTACATCAGGATATGCTTCCTTAAAATGTTGGAAGAGCTCATCCTGCATTCCACAACAATGAAAGCTTGTATCACCAAGAAATTATGATGCATTAGTAAACTATTGGTAGATCTCACATGTGGGCTAGATAGTATGTCAAATCATGCAATACCTATCAATAGTTATTCATAGCTATACCAATAGCTTTGAGAACCACCCAATAGATATGAAATAGCTATCAATAGCTGTCAAATTGCAATCATAGCTATGTGATATCTACCAATAATTGTCAAATAGAAATCACTAGCTATGATATTATTAATCATAGACATGTAATAGCTATCAATAGCTGTAGAATAGCACTCAATTTCTGTGAAACAGTAATCATAGCTATATGTTAGCTATAAGTAGCTATCAGATAACCATCACTAGCTATGATATATTTATCGAAAAGCTATCAGTACCTGTCAATACCAAGTTGTAATAGAAATCACTAGCTATGAAGTAGAAAACATAGGTATGTGATAGCTATCAAAACTTGTCAAATAGCAATCATAGCTACCCTCAAATAGAACTATATGACAACTATTCTCAATTTTCAAATATCAATCACAGCCATCAATAGTTTTAGATAGCAATCACGTGCAATAAAATAGCAATCATTAGTTATTAACTATTATTAAAATAGATATAGATAGAAACTATTGACAACTATTAATTGGCCAATAGAAATAAACTACTTATAGCTATAAACAGCTAGGCAATGGTCAGTAACTGATAGCTACTAATTAGTGTCTATCTTCTATCAATATATATCAAATAGCCTACCAACAATCATGTCATAATTACAGATAGATACAGGTAGAAACTATTTACAGCTATTAACCGGAGCAATAAACTATTCAGATATATAAACAATTAGGCAATGCTCAATAATTGATAGCTACTAACTAGCAATGATGTATAAAAAATATACATAGCTACTACATGGCATGAGGTTTCATTCATACATGTGATACTTCCAATAGATGGATGGATGTGTGATAAGCTGCTTTTGACTATATTCTCTTTTGAAATATGTCCTTCTTGTTGGGGGACACACAAGTCTCAAGAGTCCAAAAGTTCTCTACCAACTCCTTGACCTCTTCAGGTATGCAACTTCTTGGAAGACTTTGATGGCATGTGGAAAATGACAATGCACTGCTCTCATTTTGCTGAGTAACCGGTATCTGGATCCATACAAGTTCCTTCTACGAACGTAAGGAGCTTGGAGGCAGCATTAACATTAAGCCATCGTGCATCCTCATGGTCTTTTGAGCTCACAAGCATCAGCATGGTAGACCTCTTCAGGAACATTTCATCTTCACTTTGTGGCCTCTTCAATTCTTGAAGCGTGTTCTATATATTTTCCACGAGAGTGTCTACAAAACCTAGTGTTGGTGCCTTATCGCTATGAAGATCTTTCAGTGAAGGATGCTGAATCAACTATTTGAAAATTTCTTTCTTAGCGTTCATGTCCATTGCATTCGTTTGACAAAGAATATATCGTGCAATGTCTTTGGCTACCTTTTCTCTTTTCACCTCATCGTTGATTTTCGAACAGCCCTGTGGTTCTCCTTCATCTGCTATTTCTTTGGCTGCTTCATCTAGTTCTCCTTCAGCAATGTTACCTTTGTCTACTTTTCTTTTTAGTCTAGCTCTTTGTTCTCTCTTGCGGCGAGACTCGTATTCCCTGATTATCATGTCTTGCTTCAAGCAATGAAATGCATGAACCTTTGGTAAACAAAGAAGAACGCATATCATTGAGACTTTTCCAAACAAGAACGCTTAGAAAGAGAGGAAAAATGCACATTGCCAAAGAACCTGCTCCGTATTATCCCCTTCAACCCATGCAAGATCCACCATTTCTTCTATTGAGCCACAAAGAAAGAGAAAGACAAATGGTTATGCATATTCCAACTACGAAGACAAAGGAGGCCACAAAAGTAGCTATGATCTCAGCAAGAAAATAGAATTTGATTGATTTAGATACTATGAATCACTTAACCACACTGATTTAGATGCTATGAATCACTTAACTAGATTGAATTCTATGGTTTAGTGAGAAGTGGCTACAAGAAAATAAGGAGAAGCTTACCAAGAGGAACCTTGTTCTTAGCTTCAATAAATGTTTCTCCGTGCTCAGCAAATATAATTTTCACGTTGATAGCTTCACCTAAACTTGTGTGTGTGTGTGTGTGTGTGTGTGTGAGAGAGAGAGAGAGAGAGAGAACAAAAATCTTGTGTGTATGTGTGTATGTGTGTATGTGTGTGTGTATGTGTGTATGTGTGTGTGTGTGTGTGTGTGTGTGTGTGTGTGTGTGTGTGTGTGTGTGTGTGTGTGTGTGAGAGAGAGAGAGAGAGAGAGAGAGAGAGAACGAGCTGCACAAAGAGAACAAGAACGGGTTGTTACGTACCCACAATAATAATTGGGTGAAAGCATGTTAACATGTCATGCTTTTTCATGTCCCGGACAATGCTAACTAGCACAATTTTGACATATGCTAACTAGTACAATAACTTGAGCTACATCTCCAAGATCTATGACATATGATATATCAATAGAAAGCACTTGAAACAAGGAATCCAAATGTACAACCTCCGACAAATTTTGATATTATTTGTAAAAAATTTACCGGACGCGCAACTTTTTGAATATGTTCTAACTTGAAACTGCTAACTAGCACAAAAAGTGCGACAGGTTAACATGCTTTCACCCAATTTAATTTTTTACTTTTTAAACATTTTCACTCCCATAAAAGAGCTTCCTCACTCCCCTAAAAGATATGTCCCGCGGACACACCTTCGGTGTCCACCCAGTTATGCTTCCACCCAACCACCTACTGGAAACTTTTAAAAACTTTTATACATACGAATATTCCCTCACTCAATGCACGAGCGTGGCCATCACCTACCCTGATCTTAGGCAACCTACATTGCCTCTTTCATGCTTTTATTGTCCCTAGATTTCTTGCATTCCCATCTTTTGATTCCTCGACTCTTACCTCACTTTTCCCACTCTTGCCACAACTTTTAAGGCTCTTTATGGTAGATTCTTTGCCTATGGAGAGAGATATTGAATGAATGGTTTTGTTGTGCAAGAAGAGACTACTCTTCTGCAATAAATGAGGCAAGAGAAATTGGAAGAGGAGAGACCATGACTAAGGGCATAATACATCAAGCAAAGGTGACAATTGAGTAGATATGAGAGGAGAAATAAATTGAGAGAAATCCCTCATTGTGAAGGTGTTTCTACCTCAATAACCAGTTGTAGGCTTGAAGCCCATCAATTCAACCTGCTACTATACTCTCACATGTTTTCTGCATGCTAGTGTATCTCCAGCTCTAACCACTGCACAAAGAGAGAGAGAGAGAGAGAGAATCACTCAAGATTCTCCATGAATATATTTTTTGGAATGGCTACTCTCAATTGGAAGGCCTCCCAAGTTTATCACTTATTTAATGTGAATAGGTATGTATAATATTTTTTTATGTGCTTCCTTAAGCCGAATCTGCTTGGATATTTTGATGGGTTTGAAGGTTAAAAAGGGGTAGATGGGGCATGGATGAGAGAGAGCGAGACAGAGAGAGAGAGAGATTAATGTGCATCTAGTGGAGCACAAAGGTAGAGAGGCATATTTTCAGAGAGAGAGAGAGAGAGAGAGAGAGAGAGAGAGAGAGAGAGAGAGAGAGAGAGAGAGAGAGAGAGAGAGAGAGATGGGAAGGCCATTTTTCTCTCTCCCTTGTGATGGTGTATTGAAAACTAAGCAGTCTCTTTATGTCTTTGTCTCACCCTCATTTGTAGGGGAGTCCCCCAATGGAATATAAAAGTACAATAGTAGTCAAGTGCACCACGAGAAGGATAAAAGCAAGTGAAGTGTGTATGCTTGCTGGATTTGCTGACAGGCCATCTCTCCCTCTATCTAAGTGGTTGGTGTCGTAATGAACGTTGTGAAAAACGTTGGGAGAGGGGTTGTTTCCAAATCTCCCTCTTACTACGGCTACCACCACCCACACATATAAACATTTGAGGAAGGAGGGACTTATTTATTGAAACTGCTTAGTTGAGTGGAATCTTTTTAGATTCCATGTAAGAGAAAATTTGGATAGCATTTTATGATGTGACAAGAGGATGGTAGCACTTATGTCTATGGTGGATTGTTGGCACCCACAACAAAGTGTGCTAGATTCACAAAGGGCAGCATGGCACATCTACTCTCATGATATTTATCTCTTTCTCTCTCACAATCTCAAGATCTCTTTGTCTCCCACTTTCTTGCCACCAAAGGCATGCATCCCACAATTGGCAACACTTACATCACTCTGCAAAAGTGAGGAAGGAAGGGCCAAGATCTATTGTCGTTGCTCCTCAAAATAGGGGAAGGCAAGGACATTGGGTGCAGTCGAGCAAGCCATGTCCTCTGAGCAGTGTAGTGGCTTTGCAAGAGAGTTTTTCATCTTGCATGAAGGAAGAGAGGAAGACCCAACTCAAGAATCTTCCACTACCCCTTCACACGCAGTATTGTGGCTTTTGATTCATATTAAGCTTGTCTAGGAGCTTTGAATCCCAATCTCCCACATTGATTTTAATATATTTGTTTTTGTAAATTAGATGGGTAGTTTTTTTTGGCTTCATTAATGAGAACCTCAAGTGATTCCCCTTCATTTTTTAGAGAAAGTAGTGTTCATGGATAAATGCAAGGGGTGAGGGCGAAGATGCGATGTGCTAATGAAGCTGGAGAGGAGCACATTCGATGCTGACAGGGTTGCGCAAAAGAGGAGGAAACACAAAAACGGTGGCAGAAGAGCTCAGAATCTAACCTAGAACGCAGTGCTCATGAAACTGGCGATTGACATGCTGATTAGCATTGGCATTCTACCAACTGCTTTGGCTGATTTGCAACTACCCTTGACATATATTTTTATGGCATCCTACCATGCTCCAGTAATAGAGGTCCTAATCAATTTGATCATTATCACAAGAGATTGTGAGGAAGGGATGTCATCGAGGGCTCCGTGCAGCTCCATTGCTCTGCGAGGACATGTTGCATGTGTGTGTGTGTGTGTGTGTGTGTGTGTGAGAGAGAGAGAGAGAGAGAGGGATTTAAAATTCACGTAATCACTCAAAATGACATTAGAGTGAACATCAAGTTGGCAAGGTGAATCCTTTGTTAACGTTGACAAAGTCGTGCATTTAAACTATTGGATGAAGGGGAAAGAAACCAATTTTGAAAAAAGATAATCTACATGGTTGTTAGCGTTAATTAACGTTTTGTGATCACGTAGAATTTTTGAGTGATCACATAAATATTAAATCCTCTGCTAGAGAGAGAGAGAGAGAGAGAAAGAGGGACTATTTTTTTTGCAATTGCAAGGTGGATCGATTGATGGTGCTGCGAAAGATGCAACAAAGCTAGGACAAGGGCGGACAAGAGCAAGAGGCAAGTATTTGCGGCGGCCAGGAGGTGTAGGGTAGAGACTCCTTTTCTTTAGCAGCGCTGCTGCATTTCTCTTGCTTGTTGTTTCTACTGCTGGTTGTTGCAAAGGGAAAGAAGCAGTTTGGGAGGTTGAATCCGACTGCTAGCCTCAATGGCTACAATGTTTTTTAGCTCCAGGTGGGAAGCGAGATGCTCAAGGAGTGTGTCCAGAGTTTCTACAAAGACAGAAGATATGAATTTGAGCATGGAGAATGGGCTCTAGACCCTTTTGCTTTGATTTGACAGATTCCAAAGCTAATTTGTAGCTTTTTGTATCTTATAGTGTAGAGGAGCAGGTGTGAGATGGTAGCCACGTAGTGATCTATGATACAAGTTACAACGACCCCTAGCAAGCCTTCAATCCTTGCCAAAAATACATAGTCTAAGGCCCGTGTCACCCCCGGATGAGGTGTGTAGGTCCATGCTGAGATGGAATCGTTCCATTCGCCATGAAAAAGGTAAAACTTGGCCAGGAGCCTTTGCCAGAGGGGTGAGCAAGAGAGGCCAGTCAACTTTCTATTGAAGTGGCCAATTACAAAAAGCGTAGGCACATGACGCACATAGGTTTTGAGCCCTGAGAGTAATCCAGAAAGACGGATGCCTTACCATTTGACTACAACGGATTTGCTGGAAGAAGTGGGCATTGTTTAGTATATAGCCTAATGTGACAGTCTTTGGCTAACCATCTTCCAAAAAGTGGAATGGGCGCCTGCCCCAGTGTGACAGGGGCCTAAATACTTTCATATTTTTAGTCCATTCATACACATTGGATGATAGATCCTTCACATTGTTCAACAACCCCACCTCTATCACTCATGACTCTTTCTTGAATGTTGAAGTGCACTCACCAATCAAACATTTTCAATTTTTTTTAAAAAAAATAATACATATGAGATTTTTAAGTAACAAAAAGGGAACACATCACTATGGCCTTAGCCCTTTGAGTAGGCCAAAAAAGGGAGCTTGTCTAGCACAGGAAAAGTAGCTACCCCTCTGACACACTCCCAAGGCTAGGTTACATGTTTAGCTTGGGGAATGCCTACTTTCCACATCAACATGGCACCCGCCTTCAAGAAGGTACAACTACCAATGCCTAGCAGCTACCCGCCTCATTCTGACATGCGCCTTAGGGTGGCTTCACAAACGACGACACCCGTACATCACAAGGTCCCTACATGGGCGCTCTCAAAATGAGCCACTTTTCGTGTTGGGCACCTTCGGATTCACAAATAAATGGACATATATGATACTTCTCACTTAATGTGTAGCGACGACAATTGGTTAGCTTGGATTGCCTACGAATCTTGCCTACACGTGGTGAGCATTCAAAACTCCATGCCCACTAAAAGTGGTGTGCCCATTCCTTGGGCGAGGGGGAGGGAGGTTGCCCATTGAAAAGCTCAATACGTCCGTGACTGGAGTACCAGCATGCGCCCTTCACCTTCGCATGTGGAAGAGCTCTGGACGTCCATTTTGATGTTGCAAAGTATTATTGGTCGCTTTTTTTGTCCTCCAAGCATGTTCAAATGTTTGTGAAGCCACCCTTAGGAGCCCTCCAAAGCCAGTTCCATGGAAAATGTAAAGCCTACATCTCTTGCCATCCACAACGAATAAGTATGCCCTTTTTATAAGGGCTATTTTTCCTGGGAGTTGAACTCCTATAAATCTACTAGACACTCCCAAAAGGGGGGACACAATTGGCCTCTACATAAGTACGTGAGTGCACCAACAGGAGGACATGAAAGCTTGAGTGGTTGGGTGCTTTAGAGCAGTGAACTTTGCATCTAGTTCATTAGATGTTGGGTTCAAAGCCCTGTGGCACATCAATCCTCTTCATGCTCGTTTGTTGTTTTCTACCCAACCCACTTTTTGATACACACAACTAAAGTTGCATGTAGAACAACCAAAGCTGCATCTTTTGCTGCGGATTCTCTTGGACGAGATCTTTTTAATGAGAACCCTGCCGCCTGATTCCATCCAACACGGAGAGAGATCACAACATGCCAAGTTAGGTGGACTCCGTTTGGGAGTTTTACCCCTAAGGCAGTCGGGTACATAAGAGGAACTACAAGTGAACCCCTATTGGGCACACTAGGCCACCCCCTACCCTAGCATGACACCCAATCAGTTAGCCTCCGATGTTACAACTCCCATGGACATTTTAAACCCTACATTTTTTGTTGTCCACATTTACGGTCGGCAAACAAGTATGCCTTCCATGTCCTTTTTCAAAGGGCTATCATCTATGTCTCTTAGGAGTTGCACTCTTGCAAACGTACTAAGGCAGTCAAGCCTGAGGACTGAATAACATGGGGTCTTGAATGAAGACCCCATCATGGGATCCATGGCAAGGGAGTATGCGCGCAAAAGCAGAGGTAAGCTCGCTTGTCCGATCCTAAACGGATGTGTCCGAGTTTACATTTTTTGTCCTAGTTTACTTTTGCGTGGGTGAGTTCACCATATAGGGTTTTTGCACCTTGATGGCAATGAAATGCACGCGCCTGCGTGGTTAGCTCATCACACTCCCATGGCCCGGGTTGTGGGTTTGAATCGTGGGAGGGGCATTGACTTTGTATTTTTGTTGGGTGGCTGTCGATCGTCCTCGAGATGCGCAGGTGTCCTACCTACCGTCGATCCCATGATGGGGTCTTCATTGAAGACTCCGTGCCCTTCAGTCATGAGGGCAATCAAGCACATATAGGGGATGTGTAAGTGATGATCAAAGGCAAACGGTGAATAAAGTCTGATGGAAAGTGTAATATTCATTGAATGTACTGGGAAAAGGGCTCCATGGTGATGCCCATGAGACCTAGTAGTTTTATCATGCCAAAAAATGAAAGGGACCCGTATGAGGCTCTCTTTTTTCTTGTTTGGCCATACTCACAAATGTGAGTGATAGAAGTAAATTAAACCCAACCATAATTGCATTATCAAGCCCTGCTCACAGACCGAGCATGGGCATCATATAAGGATATAGCAACACAAGACATGGCTAATAAGGGATCCACCCTTACAAATAGAGTTAGCTAAGCTAGGAGCCACCCAACCTGAAGGGGATTAGAGCCAATGGATGCAAAAAAGATGAGAGGGGGATTCCACCAAGTAGATGATGCCATCTCCAATTGGCATATCTAGACAACTAGCCAATCAATAGGAGATTTTGGAGGTCTTATAGTAGACTGTGCACGGCTTACCAAGCCATCAATAGGAAACCCATATGGGAAGCAACAAGCTCAAATAACAAGTGGACAAGCTGTTCAGAGTTTGAGTTTTTAAAGTAAAAAACACCACAAACTTCAAAAACAACTCACTCAATTGCCATTTGTGCTTGTTGCTTTGCACATGGCTTGCCCTTGTGCCTAATGATCATTACAACAATCCATATGTAAAGCCACAAGCACAAACGCCAAGAGTTTGTTTGCATTTTTTTACCAAGACTTAAATCCAAAACATAAACTTAAATCTAAATCATAAACTCAAAACCTAAACCTTAAATCTA
Organism: Adiantum capillus-veneris; assembly: GCF_014529385.1. NCBI lineage: Eukaryota > Viridiplantae > Streptophyta > Polypodiopsida > Polypodiales > Pteridaceae > Adiantum > Adiantum capillus-veneris. The sequence continues at coordinate 114,103,224 of NC_140938.1, read as the reverse complement.
AATCTAAACCTAAAGTTTAAATCTAAACATAAACTTAAAACTTAAACCTAAATTTACATCCAAACCTAAACTTAAATCCAAACCCAAATCTAAACATACACATAAATCTAACTCTTAAATCTATTTTGTAACACAACTTCAAATATGAAATTAAACCTTAAATCTAAACCTAAACAAAAAACTAAACTTACATCAAAACACTAAACCGTAAATCTAGATCTAAACTCAAACCCTAACTCTAAACCAAAACGCAAAATTCAGATCATAAACTTAAACTTAAACCTTAAATTCAAATGTAAACCCAAACGTGTAATTCAAAACTAAACTTAAATGTTAAACCTAAACTTAAGACCCATACCTAAACTTACACTCAAACCCAAATCTAAACCTAAGTTTAAACTTAAATCTAAATCTAAACTTAAAATTTAAATATAAATTCAAATTTTAAATCTAAACATAATCTTTAAATCTAAATTTAAACCCAAATTCAAAATCTTAACCTAGACCTAAGCCTTAAACTTTTTCTTTTGCCATACTCACAATTGTGAGTGGAATTGTGTATTAGCTTTGCACATAATATACAATGATCCTCAATCACAATTATGCCTTGAGGGGAAAACCTTCCGATAGAGTGGATATTGGTTATTAAACAGGAAAGCTACGAAGACAATTCCATTGGAGGGTCAGAAGGCAGTCAACTTGAGCTAGTTTAGATAGCTTGGATCCAAAATTTAGAGCTCATATATTTTCCAATGGAGAAGAACACTTTCCTACTTTCTTACACAAACTATGTGTAGCTAGCTATTGAGAGATCTTTTTGAAGTTGCGATAGCTCTTAGTTTTCCACAACTGCCTACAATACTAGCAGTAGGCAATGTGGGTGTAGGCGTAGGCAGATTTGGGGATGCAACTTAACATTGCAATATCTTTCATGGTGTTATCTAGAATTGTGAGTGAAAACTTTAACTGCTTGTTTCTACTCACCATAGCTCCTTATTTTCCCAATTGATGGTGTCACTTCCATAATTTCTTGAATAACCTCATTAAAGCCAGTAGTTGAGAGGTCATTTTTTAATATGAACAAGTTCCTAGTCCTTTAGACCTGTTTAAAGTAGCAAAAGCAAACAATTTGCATACATGTTAGTAAGGGCTGGCTATTTATAATGCTCCCTCCCAAGATTAGATTCACTTATAGTCGCGCAGTCTTTGAACAAATGCAAAAGATCTTCACTTGTTGCTTCTCAACCTAAGCACCAATCTGATCCAATTTCTACGACAAGAATCTTAGTGTTGGTTGGAATAGCCCCCCACGCTACCTCCCATAAGGAACATAATCCTCCCTGTCTTCTTGATCCATTTGCAAATTTGGCATGTCAATCCACTTATAGTCGGGCAGTCTTTGAACAAGTGCAAAAGATCTTCACTTGCCGCTTCTTAACCTAAGCACCTATATGATCCACTTTCTATGGCAAGAATCTTAATGTTGGTTGGAATAGCCCCCCACACTACCTTCCATAAGGAATCTTCATCATTGCAAGGGGCCATTCAAGGTTCCATATGTTACTTGTTACTGTTCCCAACCTATATTCTATCCATTGCTTATGCCATTGTCTATTGAGAGGGAAGAACCAATCTATTTCAAGCATCAAGGTGCAATAGATTTCCTTGGTTTGTAGTTTATACAGAAAAATTCTCAATGGCCACTGCCAGGCTTTCCCTTCAAAATTAGCCTCGCAGATGGGCATCAAAACATTATTCAAATCTTTGACAACTCTATTGTGATTAGCAAATTTTCAGCTCCATTGAGATGAAATTGGGTAGCTAATTGGTTTTCTTCTTTCCACCTCGTATTTTTGTTGTCCAAAAATTGAGCTAAATGATGAAGCCCTTTGTTATTGATCCTCCTGGAAATCTCTCTCCAAAATGGATTCAATAAATATCTACCCACCTTAGAAAGACATAGAGCCTAGTGTGTTATGGAGTTTTGCGAATGCTTAGTGACCTCCACCATCCAAGTATCTTTGCAACTCTCTTATACTTACGGGCTATGGTGCTACCTAATCTTAGGTTTGTCCACCACCAAGGTGTCAGCAATTTGTCATGAAGCCCTAACTCCTTTCATGGGCCACCTTGAGAGAAGAGCTTCACCTTGTCAATCATGTCCCCTGTCGTAATGGCACATGCCTAGTCTTGTTTATTAAGACTTGAAATTTAGCACACTAGGACTCTTAATGAACTAAAAGGTTGAGTATCCCAATACCACCTTACTCCATGGTCTTAGCAATATCCACCCATTTGGCCCACTACCAGGGAATCAAACCTTTGGTGTTGTTTTTCCAAAGGAGTTTTTTTGACAATTTCAAAAATTCCTTCCAGCTACATCTATCTATTTTAAGGAGAAATTCAGTGAAGGATATGTACAAGATCATGAATGAATTAATCACCTTCAGTCTACCCTAGAAGGGGAGAAGAATATACTGCCCCCGATGCATCTTGCTCCTTACTTTGTTCAAAACCCACAAGAACCTTTACTTTCGAGTGATGTTGATCCCAAGTGGGGCCCCAAGGTTGTAGAAGAATTTTCCTTATGAGACAATCTCTCTTGACCACTCTAAGAGTGAAATCAATCTTGATTTCTCAGTATTTCACTTTGACTATGATGGAGTGTAGAATGTCTGTGGGATCTCCATAGCCTTTTATAGCATTGGAGGACTAGTTTTCAAGAACAACAAGCAGTCATTGGTAAAGAGCATAATGAGAAAATGTTTACTATTTGGTAAAGAAATCCTTGGATCTTCCTCTTTTTACATTTCCTTCGAGCATGGTGACAAGGGAATGGGAACCAATGGCAAATTACAGTGAGGCAAGAGCATCCATGCTTGATTGATCTTTTTACTTCAAAGGCACCCAAAATTCTATTATTAGATAGTAGTGCACAATGGCTGCCCACTCCTAGGGTATGGACCAACCGATGTAGTTGTAGTCCAAAACTTACTGACTGCATGACATCTTTAATGTAAGACCAGAAAATTTGATTGTATGTTTTCTCCAAATAGATTTGAAGAAGAATACATTCTTGATTGGTGAAGTTAGCATACTCAATACAAACCATATCTACCAAAATATTGTCATATATTGATCTTCCTTTGATAGTAGATATGTGTTGGCGCGGGGTGATAGCTTTGTCTAAGAGGGAAGAGAGCCTAAGCACAATAGCTTAGGCAATTATCTTGTATGCTAGCATCATCATGGTGATGGGTCACGAGTGTTTCACTTGAAAGCAACATATTTTCTTTGAAATAGGTTTAATAATACCCCTTTAATGCTTGTATCAAGCACCCCATTCACCATCTAGGTTATCCATGCACGTAACAAGGGCCTTTAGATCCTCCCACAAGTCCTCATAGAAGTCTATGAAGAGCTCCATCATCAAACCATCCCAATCAGGGGACTTCTCCATGACTAATGAGCAAAGAGCAAGGCAGTATTCATTCTCAATGAAGAACCTCTCTAGTATGTTTGTTTCTATTTCAGAGATCGTTATTTTGACCGTGCTTATGAGTGATATTCTGGCTTTGTTCTCTTCTCTAGAATGGGATCTTGATTGCGCTATGATATGACTTAGGTGATCAAGCATCAACTTAGCCATATCATGTGGATCTTGTACAACCTTCCGTTCATCATCCTTTAGAGATTGGTGGATGGTTCCCCGAATCCTTTGAGTGTCCTAAAGAAGAACGCTTGATTGGTAGCCTCTAGTTGTATGAGGATCTCTCTAGAAAGTAATCTAGCCTTATTTACCTCTTCAAGCTTTTGCTTGGCCAAATCTGCATTTACTTTAATCCATCTCCTCTATTCTACTTTGGAGGCCATCCCTTCTCCATTTTTTATTGTTCAATTGTTCTAATTCATCTTTTTTTTCTTGTAATCCTCTTAGGTTTCCTTCATTATTGGGCATGTTCTTTTAATTTCTTTTTGTTTGAGCAAAGATGTCTTAGGCTCTAGGATTCTTCACTTTGACATCTTTCTCAAGCTTGTGTAGAGATTTTTTGGCCAAACAATGGAAGAATGCATCTTTGAAAATGTGTTCCCGCATGATAAAATCCTTTTAGACCCTTTGAATATGGTCTATCCCCCTTGGCTTTTTTGACTTATATGGAGTGGTAGATGATTTGAAAAGATCTAAGAGGTTACAACATTCATTTCAATTATTGATGGAGTCCAATCAGCATGATGGGAACCGTGGCATCTATCAAGCCAAGAAGCCATGTTGGCATATTGAAGGCTTGTGTAAGTAAATCTCAACGTGCTGCTCCACGGACCAATCAACTGTAGGTCCATCAGATCCCATTTCTCACACAAGCTCTATCATTTTTCTTTCTTAAAGCCTACCAATAGGCCTGAGGAGCCTGTTGTGTCCTTTCTCTTCTCCACCATATTGAGGGTCTTCTATCAAGAACCATTCCCCTTCCAAAGGGGTCTCTTTGACATTCATCCATAGTTTGGCTCTATCTTTGGCCTTGCAGGGGCCATAAATGTTGATAATGGTGATTACCTAGTCATAGTAATTGATCCTTATCCCCAAGGCTCTCCTGCATGCATGGTTAAGGACCACCTTTGGCCCAAGATCTCTATCCACAATAGTTAGGATTCTCGGGGGGTTCAAGCACTAGTTCTAAAACTCCTCATTTGTAAATTTTTTACAGATAAAATAAACCTTTTTTCAATTCAATCTGCAATTTTTTTTTCCAATCCCATTTTATGGTACCCTTTTGTATGTGAAAATGTGAGAAAAAAATATTTAATAACCCTTTTTGTTGCACTCACGTGATAGTCACATAATTAAAGTGCCCCCCCCCCCCCCCCCCCCCCCCCCCCCCCCCCCCCCCCCCCGAGTTAGGATGCTACTATATCCATCTTCTCCTTTGTCATAGAATACCGGATTCTTGTCCGAGGCTTGCATTCTACTTCTGGAAGCATCTAGGTGATGCTCTTGGATGGCCCAACAGTTAACTTCCATGGCATTTTGCACCTCATTCAAAAAGGGGGCATGCTTCTTGCGGGACTGTAAGCCCTTCACGTTCCAATTCTAGATGACAATATATTCCATCATCACTGAGAGAGAGGTCTCTACTTCGAGCAATAATGTGTATATCATGTGCGTTCAAGGACTATTTCTAAAACTCCTCATTTGTAAATTTTTGACGGATAAAATAAACCCTTTTTCTATTCAATCTATAATTTCATTTTCCAATCCCATTTTATGGTACCTTTTGTATGTAAAAATGTGAGAAAAAATATATTCAATAACACTTTTTGTTACACTCACGTGATAGTCACAAAATTATGAAGTGCCCCCCCCCCCCCCCCGAGTTAGGATGATGCTGCTATATCCATCTTCTCCTTTTGTCATAGAATACTGGATTTTGGTCCAAGGCTTGCATTCTACTTCTGAAAGCATCTAGGTGATGCTCTTAGATGGCCCAATAGTTAACTTCCATGGCATTTTGCACTTCATCCAAAAAAGGGCATGCTTCTTGTGGGACTTTAAGCCCTTCATGTTTTAAAAATAAATAACAATATATTCCATCACTGAGAGAGAGGTACAAACTCCTCTACTTTGAGCAATAATTCCTCAGTGTTTTCTTTTGAGACGTCTTCTTCCATTGGCATTTTCCCCACCTCAATTTGGTAGTAGCCGACTAACTCAGTTTTTTTTTGGGTTGTCTTCTTCTATTGGCATTTTGTCCACCTCAGTTTGGGAGCTTGCCAGCTTTGTTGTCATGGTGTTCTTGGGATTAGCATCTTGGAACACATCAAAAGGTTTATCATACAGAAAGGAAGTTTTGGGTTTATTTGATAGGTTTTATTTTAATTTCTTAATCGCTTTACCTTGTGGTTTGAATCTTTTGCTAGAGATTTTTGAAACTTTCTACCGTCCTTCATTTCCCTTACTAAACATAGGCGAGATAACTATCTTTTGGATCAATGGAATAGGTGTCGTCAATTTGCAAGGGAAGATGAGACTTGAAAGCAAGAGTTGGTCTTTTCTCCACTCTTTTGGACATGGGATGACTTCTCTAGTTGTTCTTGAGTTTTCATGTGGGGAGGGACTTTAGGATTGCTATGGATCCCCCCACCCCCTTTCCATCTCTAGCGGTTCAGTTTTTTTTTTGTGGAGAATTCCCAGTTGTGCCATGTTTATTTCATGCGCTTCTATTGCATCTCTCTCCCCATCCGTAGGATCTGCCTACATGACATGGGCAATTGGGCAAGCCCTTGTGAAGTGCCAAAATACATTACAATTTAAGCATGCACCAAAACAAATTCCAAAGTTTTCTGGAATCAAGCCCCCACATTCACCTATATTCTCGAGTTACAATTTTTTGATGGCCCACCAACTGCAGACCTTATTTGATATCGTACCCACTTTTTTTCTTAACGGAAGAGAGATAAGTTTGCACATGTTTACGATTCTGTGTGTATGTATGTATGTATGTATATATATATATATATATATATATATATATATATATATATATATTTGCGTTTACGGATTTTGATGCGCGAATTTGAGTCTATAAGTTTAGAAGAAGCTTGGCTTCCAAGAAAAGAGCTCTAAACTAAACTCCTCTTCTCTCTTTTCTAAAAATACTCTTTCTTTCCTAAAAGTACTCCTCCTACTCCTCTTTTAAAATTACTCTTCCTTTCCTGAAATTGCTCCTTCTTTCTTAAGGGTCAACTCTTATCTTTAGATACAATCTTAAGTCTTAGGTTTCCCCTATCAACATTCTGTTTTCAAGAGAATAAGGGTCATCATTAATAGTTCCAGAGTTTGATTTTTGATTCGATCATTCCATTAGAATGCTCTTTGACTTGATAAAATGCAAACCTTAAATATTTGCAAAGTAAATGAAATACTTTTATTGAAAAATATTGGGTACATTACAATCTCCCCAACTTAGGGATGCGCGATGTCCTCATCTCGAGGAAAAGTGAGGATACTCGTACTCACTATACTAGCTGACCATCATTATGTCTAAAAGGGTGATGTCCTTAGTTTGCTTCACTTGCTACTGCTTCTCTATTAGTCAAACGTGGACAATTGTTTAGATAATGTCTCAACTCTCCACATTCAAAGCATTGAACATTCACCCATGGAGAATTTTGCGCATTAGTAGCATAAGATCTTTGTGGTCGTCTATCGTTGAAGCTTTGATTCTGTTCAATTCTCCTTGTAATCCCTTGTTCCTTCATTAAAGGTTTAGCTCGTAGTAAAGCATCTTCTACATTGATAGGGTTTAAAGCTTCCAATTGCGAGCTAATTGGTTCTCTTAAACCTTCACAAAAGCAACCTACATGTTGCTCTATGGTCATTACTAGTGCGTAATGTCTAAGCCTTACAAACTTTGAGTAGTAATATTCCAATGATAAAAATAAACTCTAAATGTTTCAAGCTAAAGAACTCATTTATCTTTATCGCTTCAGGGGCAGGGGGTAAGTATTTTTCCTTCACTGCTTGTTTGATTTTCCACCAACTCTGAGAGTTCTCCAACACTCCCATGTCATGACAATGTTGTTTCCACCATAATTTTGCTTCCCCTGAGAGGCGAAACATCCCTAGCATCGCTTAATTTGCAGGTGTAGCCTTGGAGTAGAGAAATAATCATCCATAGCTTCAATCCATACTTCTGCATCTTTCTCAATATCAGCACCCTCTCCTTTAAAAGGAAGGTGACTCCGTTTGTTTGAGCAACAATTTCTTTTCTTAAAGTTTTGTGTAAATAGCATTGTTCTGAGGGTTTTCCAACGTAGAAGTGATTTGAGGATTCTCTTGTGTGTACATCAATATTTATAATAACTCAAATCAATATGGTATTTTCCAAACTTAGACTTATCCAGTCTACTAAAAGCTCAATCGTATGACTTAGCCAATCATTACGTATGGGTATAAGCATGTTAACTTGTCATGCTTTTTGGTTTCTCGGACAATGCTAGTAAGAGGTGCTTGTTAGCATCTATTCAAAACCAAAGAGCAAGTGAAGTTTGAAATTTTAATAACCATAAGATATATTATTTGTTCCCTCCCATATGGGGTGTGGCCTCTGTTTTCAGTTACGACGGCGACGTGGGGTGTGGCCTCTCTCTCTCTCTCTCTCTCTCTCTCTCTCTCTCTCTCTCTCTCTCTCTCTCTCTCTCTCTCTCTCTCTCTCTCTCTCTCTCTCTCTCTGCGACACAGAATCCCTCTCTATCTCACTCTCAGACCAGTTCTATTCCTACTCCCTCCCTCCCTCCCTCCCTCTCTCTCTCTCTCTCTCTCTCTCTCTCTCTCTCTCTCTCTCTCTCTCTCTGTGCAACGCAGACTCCCTCTCTGTCTCACTCTTAGACCAGTCTCTCCCTCCCTCCCTCCCTCCCTCTCCCTCTCTCTCTCTCTCTCTCTCTCTCTCTCTCTCTCTCTCTCTCTCTCTCTCTCTCTCTCTCGCATTGCTTATTGCCTCGAAGTTGAGTTGGCAAAGCTTAGCATACTTGCAGATATGTAAAACCAGCAGACAGCAGACAACATTAGTGCCACTAGAAATGGAGGCAGAAGGGAGCCATTACAGGAAATGAATCAAAACTACCAGCATCCAGCTCTTTCTATTATCAAGAAATATGAGACAGAAAGAAAGCCTAAACAGTAGGAGCACCGACAGATGACAACTAAACGAGGACATCATGCCGTCGACAATGCGAAGAAAAGAAAAATCTCCTTCGAGATTGTGAAAACTTTCAAGAGTAGGACTGAAGGTCTCAACAAAGAAGCAAAGTGTGAAATCTGGAATCTTGTTGCTCAACATCCGCTTGTTCGGGCAATCTGTGATCAGTCTTTAGAGGAGGAGGCTGCTGTGTAGAGTGCAATTGTCTCCAATGTCCGCAACACACTAGCTATCATCAAGCAGCCAGCTTCTAACGAGGAGCTGTTTTTGAAGAATGCAGCATTGCAGATGATGATAAATTCAAAGGAAAACATGCCTATTGCCAAATTCTCCAAGGTCCTAAAAGTCGCATTAGGCAAAATTTGGACTCACAAAGGGGCCCTTTAAGGAGTTTGACTTTACCTCTCTCTACCAAAACGGGCACATGGATAAATTTTTGCAAATAAACTCCAAAGTTGGCGGAAGTTTGACAGTTAGAATGTCCTCTTCAAGCTCTGTCAGAATCTAAGTGAATCAAAAAAAGAATCTTCTAAAATATGAGGAATCTCATGGCGTGCTATATATCAGTAGATAGAGCTTGAAGAGGACATTCTAACTGTCAAACCTCCGCCAACTTTGGAGTTTATTTACAAAAATTTATCCATGCGCCCGTTTTGGTAGAGAGAGGTAAAGTCAAACTCCTTAAAGGGCCCCTTTGTGAGTCCAAATTTTGCCTAATGATCCTCGCAGCTTGTTCAAAGAAAAATCACGGCAGGTGAAGTCTGGTGTCAATGCTCGACTGTTTTCATTGGCTGGATGTCACAAGCAACACCGTCATAGCCCTATCACAGATGAAATTAAGGAATTGGTCTACACATTTTGGACAAACGAGACTCGTGTTTCACCCAACAAGAAGGATGTTTGTCGAAAGAGAGTGAGAAGGAAAAGCTACATAAAACACCCTGTGCACCTCTTGGATGAGTCTCAAGTGATCAATGACATACTTGCGCCATAACTTATGCATTCTAGCATGCTAGTAATCTACCTAGCATATAGAGCATGCTAGTTATCACAATATGTTATGCTATGTATGCCACCTAGCATGTGTGCTAGTTAGCATAGTCTCACTCCTAGTATGTTGGGTATGCTGTTTAGCATGATAAGTATGCTGTCTAGCACAATATGTAAGCTACTATAACACCCTTTATCCTAGTTAGCATACCTATTATGCTAACTAGCATGCTCAGAATGTTCTTTGACACAATGAGTATGCTAGCTACCTTTCGTAGTATGCTAACTAGCATAATGGGTAAGCTGGTTTATGGTATATGCTAGTTAGCATTCCTATATGGTGGGTATGGTGTTAAGCATAAATCTTCTTCTAGTTAGCATGCCTAGTGATCTTGAGGACTACTCTAGTTAGCACAATATGTATGCTACTTTAACACCTTTTATGCTAGTGTGCTGGCTATGCTATTCAACATAACAAGTGTGCTAGTTAGCACAATATGTATGCTAGTTAGCCTTCTATTCTTCTTAGCACACTTTGTGTGGTTAACCATGACTCATATGTTAAACTACACACTAATTTTGCTTGTTAGCACATCTAGTATGCTAGTTAGCATACTCAGCTATCCTAACTCGCAATATAGCATGTTAGTAAGCATACTCAGCTAGCTAACTAACATGCAGAGTATGCTAGTTAGCACAGCTAAGAATGCTAAGTAGCATAACGGGTAAGATGGTTTATGCTAGTATGCTAGTTAGCATATTTAGCTATGCTAACTAGCATACTCAGCATGCTAACTAGCATGCTCATGAGTATGCTAGTTAGCACAGCTGAGAATGCTAAGTAGCATAACAGGTACGCTGATTTATGCTACTTAGCATTCGTAGTGTGCTGGCTATGCTGTTCAACATAATAAGTGTCCTGGTTAACACAATATGTATGCTAGTTAGCATACCTACTATTCTTCTTAGCACACATTCATGTGGTTAACAATGACTCATATGCTAAATTACACACTGATTATTCTTCTTAGCATAGCTAGTATGCTAGTTAGCATATTCAGATATGCTAACTAGCATGCTGATGAGTATGCTAGTGAGGCGGTCCGGGGCGGGCAACAAGAGAGGCGACCTCTAAACACCCCTCAAGGCTCCCGTGCTGCTCAATTGGGGCTGCGGCAACCACAAGCACAAAAAAACAGCAAACCCACAGCCAAACCCAGACAAGATAGGGGCACCACCTAGTTATAGTATGCGAACTAGGACGCAAGAGATATTTTGGTACAACCAAAAAGATGCACCACACAACACACACAAGAAACCTCACACCAAGACACACACAAAATGGACCAGAGAGAGCTAGACCAAAGGGAAGAGAGAGAGAAAAGGATCTTGCGTAATACCTTATTTGTGACTTGCAAATGGAGATGGTTTGTTATGATGCTATCATAGAGCTTGTACAAAAACTCACTCAATGCTTAGTGATTGCTAATCATTTTCAAAACACACACACACTGTCTTAGGGTGTGGGAGACCTCTCACCACAATACCCTCTTACAATGGACACAAAATTGGCAATGAAAAACACACTAAAAAACTTTCTAAAATCAAGATCAACCGATAGAAACTCAAAATACACAAGTCACCTTGAATTCACCAAACCGTATTGCACAAATGGAAGGACAAAGATTTGAACGTCGAATCACGCCTTTGATGCACCAAACCTCAATTTATTGATGATGAAGGAGCATATACAATAGTGGTTTTGAGATTTGAGGAACTCACGCTCTCTCACTTGCAATGTGTAGCTTGAAGTCTTCTCTCACACCAAGAGTGAAGCTCACAAGTGGTTGCTACACCTAAGTCTCTCCTCACGCATAGAGTGTTGGGGTGCTACGTGAGATGTTGGAGGTTATTTTACAAGAAGGAGAGGAGCCTATTTATAGGTTTGAAACCCCTCATTAAGATTATTGGAAATCCTAATTTACAAGCTAACAAATCAGGATTATGATTTTTTTGAATATCAAAACATTGTGGGCCTTCTTTGTCTGCTTGAGTCATGGATGTGGGCTCAAAAGAGAGCATTATTGATGGTAGATAAGGTGAAAGTAAAGTTTTAAGTAAGGAGAGAGAGAGAGAGAGAGAGAGAGAGACAGAGAGAGAGAGAGAGAGTTACTTTGTACATGTCTTGAGGTGAGGTGTCTTTTATGGTTAGGTCAATGGCTATTTTGTGCTAGTATGTTAGTGGTTAGTGTTAGTAATCACTAGAAAGTTAATGATATATTTACAATGGGTAGAATGGGGGGAATGGTTGAAGTAAGATGGTTGAATGAAGTGAGCAAATCCTTGTGATGGTGAAGGTTGAAGAAGTTTTGGACTTACTTGTGTAGGTTCTCAAAATGACTATCGATCTTCTTCTTCGTCTTCCCTTCTTTACGCCACCGCCGCCAAGGTTGATTATCGTGATGAAAATGGTAATTCCGTTGATGAGATCTCTTGATTTTCAGAGGTTAAGCATGGTACACATGTTGAATGTATGTATATATATAAGGAGTAAGATGGAATTGGACTTTGGAGATAATAGAGAAAGGCATAGAGATGGTGTATGTACATGGAGAGCTCGTATGAGAGCTATGGGAGTAAGAGGGGAGGTTAATGGTGAAGAAGGTGAGGGAAACCATTGAAGGTGCAGGTTTGAGTGAGGGATTGAGAGGAATGCGTGTGTGTGTGTGTGTAGAAGTGTGGAAAGAGGTGAGAGAAGACTATGGGCTACTTGTGAGAAAAGTGGGCAGATTAGGGTCCACTCAAAACATCATAGCTCAATAGTGGTTACTCCAAAAATCATGAAAAAATTTGAGGTGATTATTCAAAGTGTGAGCTACATTTTCTCTTTTGATCACCGCTCTAAATTCGGAGTGGAGATAGGTGCCAAAATTCTCACCAAAAAGCCTGTTTTTATGCCTGCAAAAGTCTTTTAGTGGCCCCCTCCTTTGTTGAATTTGTACAATGCATCCAAGAGTGAGCCCCTCCTTTGTCATATCATAATACAAAGCATCCAAGTTGCCCTTGACCCATGCATGGAGGAGGATTATTGGTGAATAAAGAAATATATACATGGTGGGACTAGTGTATGGACTATTCATGGACTTTAGCTTAATGAGCACATGGTGTTAGAATAATGAGTAAAAATAATAATAAAAATATGGAGGAATTATGGATATGGAACGATATTGGAATCATATGATATGGTCCCTCTTTGTATTATTTTGGGTGAAAGAGGAAAAGGTATGCAAGTAAATAATATAATAAACGTGACGAATGAGTAGAAATCAATTTTTTTGTTTTCACGAGGGTGAGGGTGAAAATGTGGGGGTGATTGGTATAAAAGAAAAATATGAGGTTAGAGTATGTACACATTGGCGAAATATACTTATGGTGTAAGAGGATGAAAGAAGACATACACAGGTTTAATAAAACACACACCTAAGTATAAATATTTAAATAAAATACCAGAATAATTATAAAAATCCCTATATTTAGGCCATATATATAATTCAATATTTACACACAAATGGGCCATAATATATTTTATTTTTTTGATTTTATTTATTTTTTTGACTCAACTAGCCCAGTGACTAGCTAATTTAGGGTTTTTAAGAAAATATGGGAAAAATCCCCTAACTCACACACGCCTATATACAGTGAAATGGTAGGGATAGCCATAGTGTTTGGGTGAATTTTGGTAGGGTGAGGTAGCTCACTATGGCAATTGCGGGGAGCCGAAAAACGGCTATCATTAGCCCTCCCCCAGGATGATGGTATATTCATGTACCATCATAGAGCATCTTTTCCAAAGAGACTGCTTCAGAGTCCTTGACGAGATCTTCATTGTTTGGCCGCTCAGAATTTTGGCTGGAGTTACACTCATGCTTCATGTAACAATACTTACATGAGACAGCGGCCTCTTGACAGATCTTTGGTAGATCCTTTGGTAGAAGGGGACTCAAATAGGGCTTCAAGTGATACCCGTTTACTTTCTTGGAGTGCTCTTTACCATTCAAGTCCATAAGCTGATAGTAACTTGGCACAAGCTCTCCTTCCTTGATGCCTTTGTCCTTCAGTTTCTTGTCGAGCTTTTCTTTCATTTGTGTGGCTTTCCTCTTGTAGCACTCGTAAGCTGCTTCTCTTTTCCACTCAAGCTCCACTAACGTAAGAAGTCGATCCATCCATACCTCTTGATCATCTTGTGCACCTTTTCCATGAAGCCGCATTGTTGGAATGTTGAGCTTGATAGGCTGTAAAGCCTCTTGACCATAGACCAAGTGAAATGGTGTGAACTCCGTGGCTTGCCTATATTTGGTTCGATATACCCACAAGGCACCATCCAAGAATTCATCCCATAATTTTGTCTTGTTTTACACCATCTTTCTAATGATTCCTGCAATGACACCATTAGCCTTCTCCACCAAACCATTTGACTGTGGGTAGTATGGAGTGCTATGACGATGTAGAATGTGAAGCTCTTCACAAACTTCTGTGAGTAAACCCTTCTTGAACCCCGGACCATTATCCGAAACAATCTCTGGAGGTGTTCCAAATCTACAACAAATATTAGTGTAGACAAACCTACTCACTGTTTTCCCATTTACCCTTGCCACACTTTGAGTCTCTACCCACCTAGTCATGTAGTCCACAGCCACTAGAATGTAGAGTTTACCATTCTTTGTTCTAGGTAGAGGACCCATATCATCAATGCCCCATTTTTCAAAGGGTCCATTTGCAAGCACTATTTGCCTCGAGCCATGCACCAACCTTCTATTTCCATTTATCTGACAATTGTGACAGCTTTTACACCAATGTTGAACATCCACATACAAACTTGGCCAAACATACCCCGCAAGCAAAATCTTCTTCACAATTAATTCTTGGGCAAAATGAACACCACATGTTTCTTCATGCAAACCTTTTAGAATGGCTGGAATTTCCTCGATAGTTGATACTCTTCTGCACACTTGATCCTTTCCTCTTTGGTAGAGGGATCCTTCTAGGAAGAGATACGCGTTTGCCTTCTTCATGAGTCTCCTCTTCTGAGCCTTCGTGAAGTCTTGTGGAAACTCACCCTCCAAAATGTAGCCAATAATGGGAGTCAATGACTCCAATCCCTGGTATCTCGGTTGCTTGACAGCTATTGCCACCATGATGACGTGCACTTCTTTCTCAACACATGTAACTGCTTGTTGTGCAAGTAAATCGGCATCTTCATTTTGTTTCTTCAGAATATGATATAGTTTCACTTCTTTAAACTGATTAAACATCCTACGAATGGCATGAACTTTTGTCCTTAAGCTTTCATTCTTGCATTCCCAAATGCCTAAAATCTGTTTAACAATGAGAAGTGCATCTCCCTTTACTATGACACGTTTTATTTCTTGGCCAATGCACATCTTCAAACCATGAAGTAGTGTGTCATATTCTGCTTCATTGTTGCTAGTTGAACCTAGTAGATTGACCTTCTCTTTCATGACCACCTCTCCACTTGGGTTGAGCAACACTAGCCCTCCCCCTGCTTTTCCTCTGACTCGTCGAAAAGCTCCATCAAAGAACAAGGTAAAAGCATTAGGAATACTTTTAGGTGGTGGCAATGGTAGGGTCTTTACTTCAGGCACCTTAATCACCTTCTCATGTACCCTATAAGTAAGGATCCCTGCCAATTGTGCACGCACACTATCTTCTACCTTGAAAGAGTATTGGAACTCTTGCAATTCCATAATCCACTTTGAGATCCTAGTGCTAAGATTCATTTGAGATGACACCCAAGGAAACAAATTTTCTGCAGTGAGAATTACAAAAGGTTTTGGTGGCAAGTAGGATCTAAAATTTCTCACCGCAAACATGAGAGAAAGCATCATGAGTTCTGCTCAGCACCAATTGTTTCCCTTCCAACACTAGAGCTAACAAAGAATGTGTACTCCCAACAAGGAGGCATGAGTGTTGGTAGCTCTGACAAAATGACTTTAATGTTACAAAAATACTCTTCAAGCTCATCAGACCATGCAAATTCTACTTGTTGTGTCAACTTTTGCAAAGGATGAAGCAACTCTGAGGCTAAGTGAATGAAGCGTGACATATACTTCACCTTCTGAATGAAAGAGATGACCTCCTTAAGACTCTTCGGTGATGGGAGCTCAATAAGAGCCTTTTCCTTCAAAGGATCCACCTCAACGCCTTTATAGGAAACCTTGTGACCTAGCAAGATCACTTCACCCTCACCTATGTGGCACTTGTCCGGGTTGAGTTGACCTCCCATGTCATAAAGCTTCTTCAATCCTTCTTCTACCCTTTGTAGATGCAATGATTTTGAGCTATAAATGCAGGAATCATCAATGAACACCCTAATTGACTTTCCAAAGAATGCTTGAAACACCATGTTCATGAAACGTTGGAAAGTTGCAGGAGCATTTGTCAGGCCAAATGGCATGACTCTAAAAGCATAACAACCCCAAGGAGTGATGAAAGTTGTTTTCAATTGGTCGTCCAATGCAATCCCTATTTGAAAGTAACCTGAGTAGCCATCACACACAGTGTACTTCTCATGACCAGCTACCTCATTTAGTATCTTATCCTGAAATGGGAGGGGAAAGTGATCTCTTTTTGTTGCCTCATTGAGCGGACGGTAATCCACACACACCCTCCACTTTCCGTTTTTCTTAGGAGTGACAACAACGGGAGAGACCCACTCTAAATTCTCCACTGGATAAATGAAACCTAATGCTAGAAGCTTGCTTACCTCCTTGAGTAAAGCCTGCTCCTTGATGACTCCTAGCCTTCGTAGCTTCTGAGCCTTAGGTGTGGCCTCTGGCTTCAACTCAATTTTGTGTTGAACAGCATCTACTCCACGCACATCGGTGTAGTCTTTAGCAAAAAGCCTAGGAAATTTCCTTAGCACACATTTGAACTCCTCTCTTTCATCCTTTGTAAGTGTTGTAGATAGCATACCTTCTAGCATTCTTTCATCTTCCACTTTTTGATTCTCTTGAGTACCTACCTCTTCCAAACCTGGGCAAGAGGTCTCCTAGTTGTTTGGCTTAAACCTTACCCCCATGACTTCGATGGAAGACTCCTCTTCAGTAATGCTGCTGCTACTTTCTTCTTCTGAAGTGTTATCTGTCCAATCTTCTTCCGTCTCACTTGGAGACAATTCTTCATGGAGCTCCTCTTGGCGTTTCTCCTTCATGTTAAAGACAACCTTCTTATGATTTTCGTTCCTGCAAGTTAATTTTCCACTCTCCCAATCCTGCAAAGCTCGCCTTTTCATTAGCCATGGTCTTCCTAGGATAAATGGATAACCACTTCCCTTGGTCAACATAACATAAAAATCCACTGCCTTGTTAATGCCAAAGGCCTCTACAAAGACATTTTTACAAATGCCTACGCACATAGCCTTGCTTGTTTGCCATCTTGACTTTGATTTCAGGTGTCTCATGGATGTGCATGCCTAGTTTTTGCATGAGTCCCTCTGTCATGATGCAAATTTGTGCACCCCCATCCACTAGACCTTTCCTAACCAATCTTCCTTTGATGTAACAATCTAGCACAGGTATAATATCCTCATTCATTTCAGCATGTGCAATTTTTACAAGAGGCACACTCTCTTTTACCTTTCTCCTAGTGTTAACTGCCTTTGTTAAATCCCTCCTAACTTGTGGGCATAATGCAAGAAACTGAAGCCATGAGATATCAGGACCCTTACCTCTCATGTCTTCCAACAAGTT
The DNA here is from genome assembly GCF_014529385.1 of Adiantum capillus-veneris. NCBI lineage: Eukaryota > Viridiplantae > Streptophyta > Polypodiopsida > Polypodiales > Pteridaceae > Adiantum > Adiantum capillus-veneris. Next base: position 114,085,769 of record NC_140938.1, on the reverse strand, counting down.
GTATGGAGCCATACCATGTCCAAGAGGAAAGTCTTGGAGGTTAATACGACGCCGCGTCCTCTTGGTTTCCTTGGTCTCCTTTGCCTTCTTTTCTCATCCATGGTCACTTTGTGATGTAACCCCTTCTTTCTCCTTACCTTTCCCTCGGCCACGCTTAATGCCATTTTCTTCCATGTCAACCTCATTTGAGTTTTTCACCTCTACCACATGCACATTTGGGTTTGGTAAAGGTGGAACTCCTTCCACTCCTTGTGGAGGTGGTCTTGCTCCATTTGGCCTTTGTAGAAGTCGTGGTTACTGACTAGTTCCTTCACTTGCATTCATCACTGGGTAATTCAAGTTAGGTCTCCTTGGCTCCCCACGGGGCCAAGGACAATTATACATCCCATGTCCAGACTCTCCGCAATTCCAACATTGTAAGACTCTCCTAGGTCGTGGATCTCGCTCTTCAGACTTCTTTGCTTGTCCCTTTGGACCTACAGCTTGTGCAAGGTGAATTGACAGGCTGCTTAAAGATTCATTTAACTTCTCAATCACTTCCGCCGTTACCTCAGGAATCTCCCTAGATGTTGATGCTTGTGACTTACCTTTGGGTCTCAGACCTTCTATTGGAACCTCTCCCCTTAAGCACTTGAATTTCCTATATTTCTCATCAGCCCTTGTTTTAGCTGCATCAAAGGTAGCAGGTGCACGGGCCTCAACTTTTACATTAAGGTCAAGAAAGAGTCCGGCTATGAACCTCTCCTTCTTTAGGAACTCTGGACCATCACCAGGGTTAGCAACATTTCTCACCCATACAGCCCAAAGACGTAGAAACTCTTGCTTGTACAAGTAGTAGTCATCTAAGTCTTTTTGCTTATGAGAAACAATGTCTTGCCATAGCTTTTGAGTTTTTTGGGGATCAAAGAAGTATGTCTTGAAACGATTCAACACTTCCGTGTAATTCCCCTTAACTTCCTCAGGCAAAGAGTCAAACCAAGTGCTAGCATCTTTCCTAAGGACTACCCCTTGTTCCTGATCAGTTACTATCCTCTTGATACGGCAAGACATTTTGAAATTTGCTAAAAATAATTAAGCATCCTCCCTAGGCTCTCCAAAGAACAAGGGGTAACCACTCATTTGCCTAGTTGTATCCATGTTGCTGGTTTTACTCAAAAATTTCTTCTTTTTTTTTTTTGTTGCAAAATCAAATTTCAAAGTAGAATGAAAATATAAACGTCAAAGCTTAGATCATAGCAAATCAATAGCAAAATAAACGGATTGACTGAGGCATTGATAGCCGCTACTTGCCTAGGTTCAAACATACGACGGAAAACACGTTGAAATTGTAACTCTGTGCCAACTATTACATGCACGTCTTGTCTAGCCAAAGGAATGAATGTACGATAAAAGTCCTCTTGATTCATTACCCTAGCTAAAACAAGATAAACACATGTACATCAAAAGAGACATTATAGTCTACAAGTAGGAGTATAATAGGATTTGGAGATTGTAGAATATCTCTTAATGCTTCGGCACCAAAGAGGAATACAATACGTTGTTGAAAAAATATTTTTCTATCAATGCGAACATTTATCCTAATCCCTTGCACCCAATGAAACTAATGAAATTGAATTGCATGAGCAGGATTAGGACGTGGTGGATTGTTCATGTAAACACAACTAGTTTTTGAAGACTTGCCTTGTGTATGCTAACAGAACCGCTCGTCCTCAGTGGGGGCACCAAAATTGAGGCGGTCCGGGGCGGGCAACAAGAGAGGAAACCTCTAAATACCCCTCAAGGCTCCCGTGCTGCTCAATTGGGGCTGGGACAACCACAAGCACAACAAAACAGCAAACCCACAGCCAAACCCAAACAGGATAGGGGCACCACCTAGTTATGGTATGCGAACTAGGACGCAAGAGAGATTTTGGTACAACCAAGAAGATGCACCACACAACACACACAAGCAACCTCACACCAAGACACACACAAAATGGACCAGACAGAGCTAGAGCAAAGGGAAGAGAGAGAAAGAAAAGGATCTTGCGTAATACCTTATTTGTGACTTGCAAATGGAGATGGTTTGTTATGATGCTATCGTAGAGCTTGTACAAAAACTCACTCAATGCTTAGTGATTGCTAATCATTGCCAAAACACACACACACTGTCTTAGGGTGTGGGAGACCTCTCACCACAATACCCTCTTACAATGGACACAAAATTGGCAATGAAAAACACACTAAAAAACTTTCTAAAATCAAGATCAATCGATAAAAACTCAAAATACACAAGTCACCTTGAATTCACCAAACCGTATTGCACAAATGGAAGGACTAAGATTTGAACGTCGAATCACGCCTTTGATGCACCAAACCTCAATTTATTGATGATGAAGGAGCATATACAATAGTGGTTTTGAGATTTGAGGAACTCACGCTCTCTCACTTGCAATGTGTAGCTTGAAGGCTTCTCTCACACCAAGAGTGAAGCTCACAAGTGGTTGCTACACCTAAGTCTCTCCTCACGCATAGAGTGTTGGGGTGCTATGTGAGATGTTGGAGGTTATTTTACAAGAAGGAGAGGAGCCTATTTATAGGTTGGAGACCCCTCATTAAGATTATTGGAAATCCTAATTTACAAGCTAACAAATCAGGATTATGATTTTTTTGAATATCAAAACATTGTGGGCCTTCTTTGTCTGCTTGAGTCATGGATGTGGGCTCAAAAGAGAGCATTATTGATGGTAGATAAGGTGAAAGTAAAGTTTTAAGTAAGGAGAGAGAGAGAGAGAGAGAGAGAGAGAGAGAGAGAGAGAGAGAGAGTTACTTTGTACATGTCTTGAGGTGAGGTGTCTTTTATGGTTAGGTCAATGGCTATTTTGTGTTAGTATGTTAGTGGTTAGTGTTAGTAATCACTAGAAACTTAATGATATATTTACAATGGGTAGAATGGGGGGAATGGTTGAAGTAAGATGGTTGAATGAAGTGAGCAAATCCTTGTGATGGTGAAGGTTGAAGAAGTTTTGGACTTACTTGTGTAGGTTCTCAAAATGACTATCGATCTTCTTCTTCGTCTTCCCTTCTTTACGCCACCGCCACCAAGATTGATTATCGTGATGAAAATGGTAATTGTGTTGATGAGATCTCTTGATTTGCAGAGGTTAAGCATGGTACACATGTTGAATGTATGTATATATATAAGGAGTAAGATGGAATTGTACTTTGGAGATAATAGAGAAAGGCATAGAGATGGTGTATGTACATGGAGAGCTCGTATGAGAGCTATGGGAGTAAGAGGGGAGGTTAATGGTGAAGAAGGTGAGGGAAACCATTGAAGGTGCAGGTTTGAGTGAGGGATTGAGAGGAATGTGTGTGTGTGTGTGTGTAGAAGTGTGGAAAGAGGTGAGAGAAGACTATGGGCTACTTGTGAGAAAAGTGGGCAGATTAGGGTCCACTCAAAACATCATAGCTCAATAGTGGTTACTCCAAAAATCATGAAAAAATTTGAGGTGATTATTCAAAGTGTGAGCTACATTTTCTCTTTTGACCACCGCTCTAAATTCGAAGTGGAGATAGGTGCCAAAATTCTCACCAAAAAGCCTGTTTTTATGCCTGCAAAAGTCTTTTAGTGGCCCCCTCCTTTGTTGAATTTGTACAATGCATCCAAGAGTGAGCCCCTCCTTTGTCATATCATAATACAAAGCATCCAAGTTGCCCTTGACCCATGCATGGAGGAGGATTATTGGTGAATAAAGAAATATATACATGGCGGGACTAGTGTATGGACTATTCATGGACTTTAGCTCAATGAGCACATGGTGTTAGAATAATGAGTAAAAATAATAATAAAAATATGGAGGAATTATGGATATGGAAAGATATTGGAATCATATGATATGGTCCCTCTTTGTATTATTTTAGGTAAAAGAGGAAAAGGTATGCAAGTAAATAATATAATAAACGTGACCAATGAGTAGAAATCAATTTGTTTGTTTTCACGAGGGTGAGGGTGAAAATGTGGGGGTGATTCGTATAAAAGAAAAATATGAGGTTAGAGTATGTATACATTGGAAAAATATACTTATGGTGTAAGAGGATGAAAGAAGGCATACACAGGTTTAATAAAACACACACCTAAGTATAAATATTTAAATAAAATACCAGAATAATTATAAAAATCCCTATATTTAGGCCATATATATAATTCAATATTTACACACAAATGGGCCATAATATACTTATTTTTTTGACTCAACTAGCCTAGTGACTAGCTAATTTAGGGTTTTTAAGAAAATATGGGAAAAATCCCCTAACTCACATACGCCTATATACAGTGAAATGGTAGGGATAGCCATAGTGTTTGGGTGGATTTTGGTAGGGTGAGGTAGCTCACTATGGCAATTACTGAGAGCCGAAAAACGGCTATCACTAGTTAGCACAGCTAGTATGCTAACTAGTATGTTGATGAGTATGCTAGTTAGCACAGCTAATATGCTAGTTAGCACAGCTAGTATGCTAACTCAGCATGCTAGTTAGCATACTCAACATGCTAACTAGCATGCTAATGAGTATACTCAGCATGCTGATGAGTATGCCTCGTATGCTAAACTACACACTGATTGTGCTTGTTAGCATAGCCAGTATTCTAGGTAGTATACTCAGCATGCTAGTTAGCATAGTCAGCATGCTAACTAGCATGTTGATGAATATGCTAGTTAGCATATCTAGTATGCTAACTAGTATGCTAGTTAGCACAGCTAGTATGCTAAATCAGCATGCTAGTTAGCATACTCAGCATGCTAGCTAGCATACTCAGCATGCTAGCTAGCATGCTGATGAGTATGCCTCGTATGCTAAACTACACACTGATTGTGCTTGTTAGCACAGCTAGTATGCTAGTTAGCATACTCAGCAAGCTAACTAGCATGCTGATGAGTATGCTAACTAGTATGTTGATGAGTATGCTAGTTAGCACAGCTAGTATGCTAACTCAGCATGCTAGTTAGCATACTCAGCATGCTAGTTAGCATACTCAGCATGCTAACTAGCATGCTTATAAGTATACTCAGCATGCTGATGAGTATGCCTCGTATGCTACACTACACACTGATTGTGCTTGTTAGTACAGCTAGTATTCTAGTTAGCATACTCAGATATGCTAGTTAGCATACTCAGCATGCTAACTAGCATGCTTAGTATACAATGTTATACACAGTTACATGCATGTTAGGACCATACAATGTGCTATTTAACACACCAATTTGTTTCTATGGTGGATGTATTAAGTAGCAATGCGTATAGTCCTGTTTGGATTATTTCTTCTAGTAAACATACTGATCAAATATGGATATTGCAGGTTGAGCTCTTTCAAAGATTCAAACAAAAACATCCAGATTGCAAGATTGGCATGAGAATGTTTGAGATGTTAAAGCCATTCTTTTGCAGGAGGCTGAAGGATAGGTACACATGCTGTTGCGAATACCATGTGCAGATGACCTTTTTGAAAGACGCACTGAACCACATGCGCTCTCGTGCTTTTGGGTTGCATGATACAAGTTGCAACTGTGTATGCAATATCTATGCTATAGGCAAGAACATTAGCAGCGGGGCTGCGTGGCTTCACATCACACGTTCAAAGGTGTCACACAGAGGTGGGAGTCCGTTCTCTGTCCAAAGCCAGCAGATGCAGTTTTCCATAGAAGGGAATGCCTGCTGGGAGACTGTAAGATATGTGGAGTAAAGAAGTTAGAAATATGTTTCTTAGAAACAGCAAAGCTAGGTAAGAGTATTAATGTGAAAGTATTTGCGTATGTAGAAGCAAAAGACAGGCATGGAAACAGTAAGAAAAGAAAAGATCTTTTGCATAAAGAAATGCAGTGCTGGGAGTTTCTTTGACTTTTGCAGACCAAGTTGAAGCTCTTCATCACTCATAACTATGTGGCACAATGGCAAGGACAACAATTTAAGGATTGTATACTTCGCTTTTCGGATGATGTCATTGTCTCAGTTGTTGACAGATCTTTTGCATAAAGAAATGCAGTGTTGGGAGTTTCTTCGACTGTTGCAGACCAAGTTGAAGCTCTTCATCACTCATAACTATGTGGCACAATGGCAAGGACAACAATTTAAGGATTGTATACTTCGCTTTTCGGATGATGTCATGGTCTCAGTTGTTGACTTTGCTGAACATTACTCCTTCAAGGAGCAAAATGAGATTCATTCAATGCATTGGCACTCTAGTCAAGTAACTATTTTTGTACACATAACGTACTACCGCAAGGCAGGGGAGGTATTCAAAACAATCCACTTCTTCATATCAAATGACAGGGTGCATGACACACTGTTTGTGCAACATTGCTTCATGCTACACCATGACTGGTTACAACAAGAGGGTGTCACTTGTAAACAACATTGGGTGTGGTCAGATGGTGCGGCCTCGCAATTCAAGGGATCCAGGCCTTTCTATTTTGCTGCAAGATATGGTGGACTCACAGGGATTGGGATGAGCTGGTTCTTCTTTGGATCAGAGCATGGCAAGGGCAAGCATGATGGTGCAGGAGCATTTGTGAAAATAACCTTGACCCATGAACAACTAAAACCTAATGGAGCTATATTGCAGTGTGCAGCAGATGTGGTTGCTTATTGCCAGGCCAACCTATCGCAAGGAGCACCTGCATCATATCCTTCAAAAGAAAGGGAATGTGCTCGTGTGTTCTTGGAGGTTAAAGAGGGAGATGTTAACACGGAAGTTAATTGCAATTGTGCCACTATGGAAAAAACTCGCTCTTTGCATGTTATTCATGGTCACAACCCGCAGGATCCAACTGCCCCTGCAACAAGAAAGTTGGCATGCATCTGTGATGCATGCATGAATGGAAGGTGGAATCGCTACATCAATAAAGCTCACGTGGAGGCTTGGGATTATCAAATTCTGCAGCCATTACTTAAGCAAACAGATGAAGTTTCGACAGAGGAAGTCGTTGGCTATGATGACTTCACATACGAAGGTCATCATGATGTGTTGAGTAGCGCTCTATGTTCTGGAGACACATTTGCTGTAAATCCAGATGCTTTAACAAACGCCGAAGATGTGGATTTCTATCTGGTCAAGTGTGTTGCAGAAAAGGAGAAGGTGGAGAAGGGATACATTGATGAACGGAGCAATGTAATTGACAGAGGCTCATATGTTGTGCAAGGACTGATGTCCTTCTCGCTATTTGTCTTCTTCCTACTGCCTCTTTTCTTTTCTCTCTGCTTCCTCCTTTCTCTCTGCTTCTAGGTTGGCACTATGCTACTCCCTTTCTCTTCTTTTCCTCTCTAGCTTTTCTTTCTCTCTTTCTACTTCTAGGTCAGCTTCTCGCTGTTTGCAATGAATTTCTTCCAATCTTTTAGCCTCTAAATCCATCTTTTGCATGTCAAGCAAACGTATGACGACTGCATCAGAAAACTCATCTGAGCCTGTCTCAAACACATTATCAACAACATATGCTTCCCGACCATCCATTTGCAGCCAAAGAAAAAGCCAGGACTTCAAAGTTTCTATAAGGAACTTTTTCCTCTGCTCAGCACTCTGGTGCTCTAGACTGGGAGTAACAAGCCAGGTTTGTGGTGGGTTCTGAAACACTTTGTAGAAGCTATTATCGATTATAAGTGTATTTTGGGCGTTGTACCCCGGAGTGTGTTTCTAGAACAAGGATAAGTCTTTCATAAACACAGGTTTTCTCTGGATCTTCCAAGATTGCTTTGTATAGTGCACTTGAGCAAAAAACCCAGTAATGTTTGGCACCTGCTCTTTAAAAATAGTACGGAAAATACTCATGACTTTACTATGGAGGCTTGTGCTCCATATAAACACATTAAAGAACTGTAGGCACGAGTCCAAAAAAAAATGGTTGTCCTTACGACAGAAGACCTGCTTATCAAGTACATCGTATTTCAACATTTCATCTGCATATCCCAGGGGATTTTCACCAAAGCAAGGCTCTACCACTGCCACCAAAAGACCGTTCAGGTCCAGCACCAGAGCCCTTTTTTCATCACATAAACGCTTAGGCACCCATATTGGGTCTGGTAGAGGATATCATTCAGCAAAAATAACCGGCCCACTTGGGTGCACATAATTTAGGCGCTCAATAATACTACAGGCAAGCTGTGAATATCGTTCAAGGCGTTTTTCAATCTCCATTTTCTGTCTCCTTAACTGTCTGGCTTTGTGGACTCGCCATCTCCGTAATTTCTGCCATTGCATGGCTACAGTTGCATCAGGCATGACGATTAATGCCTGTGTCTCTTCCTCTGCAGGGAAACCGCGATAAGAAATGAACAAGTTTTTAAAAAAAAAACCACAAAAATTATAATGAACTATTACAATGAACTGCTGCTCAGATTTATATTGCACAAAAATACATTTTCATTGGAGAACAAAATGCATGTCAGTTACAATACGCATTTGGGTTTCAAAATGGTCTAGCATATACAGTGAAGGGCACAACCGGGTAGGGAGCAATAAGTCTTAACACAATTTTTTGCAAGCTCTTGAGAGGGTGGATTTTCTTTTCACATTTGGAGCTTTCAGCCTTGTCCGAACCACAGGTTGTGCTTGCAATGTCTTCGGGAACTTCTTCAAGGCCAAATTTTCTTTTCAGCTGAGCTTTACACAAAAAACCCTCGAGAGGGCTGTTGTCACCAACTTCTTGCTCATCTTCTATGTTGTCATTCTTCAAAGTTTCCCCTGAGCCACTAGCCACTGTCTGTTGAGAAGCTTCTGCTTTGTTAGTTGCAACAGGAATCGCTGGCACACGAGGAGCCATCACAAAAAAATCATCTTCTTTTTCATCTTCTGAGTTTCTACTCACATCACCGCCTTCCTCCATTGTTTTCATGCTTTCATTTGGAATCTGCTAGGAGCCCTCATCCACCCCTTCACTCCTTACATCCAGCTCAACACCCTTCTCCGTCGAAGGGTTCTCACCTGTATCCAGCTCATCACTCTCCTCGATCGAAAGGTCCTCCATTACAGCCTTTCCCTTGCCCTTCGTGTCATGCACACTGCCCACATCACAGAGGGACTGCCCCAGGCCTTCAACAAAAAACGTGGATTAAGACTCATATAAGCATGTCATGTATGCTAGAAAATGTTTGATATGTTGTGACTATGTGTGCGGCCTGGCATACATTGGAATCCATTATGCTGACAAGCCCAGTATGCTAATTCGAATTGCTGAGTATGCTAACTAGCATATCCAATATGCTAGTTTGCATCTGGAGATGGTAGCTTACTTACTAGATTTGCCATTATGACAAAATTACTCTACTCTGTACATTGAGCACAAGTATGCTAATTTTCATACAAGATATGCTAATTAGCATATTCAGTCAACACACTCAATATTCTAATTAACACTGTGGGTATGCTAATAAGCACACCCTGTACGCTAAAAGACAGTCCTTGTATGTTAGCTACTAGCAATCCCTGTATGCTAACTAGCATATTTGGTATGCTTATTAGCATACCTTTTACTCACTTTACTAGCTTATTAGCATATCAAGTATGCTCATTAGCACATCCAGGATGCTTTTAAGCATAACCAGTGAGCTAATTAACATAGTTATAGTATGCTTATTAGCACACCCAGTATGCTAATTAGCATATCCAATATGCTAGTTAGCATCTGGATATAGTAGTTAACTTACTAGATATGCTATTATGCCAAACTTACTCTAGTCTGTACACTGAACACAGGATATGCTTATTGGCATACAAGATAAGCTAATTAGCATATTCAATCAACACACTCAGTATTCTTATCAACACACTGAGTATGCTAATTACCACACCCTGTACGCTAAGAGGCAGTCCTTGTATGCTAGCTGTTGTCAGTCCCTGTATGCTAACTAGCATATTTGGTATGCTTATTAGCATACTTTTTACTCACTGTAAAAGCTTATTAGTGTATCATGTATGCTTATTAGCACATCCAAGATGCTTATTAGCATAACCAGTGAGGTAATTAACACACTCAATATGCTTACTAGCACCCAGTATGCTAATTAGCATAATGGCTATGCTTATTAGCATATTGGATATGCTAATTAGCATACTGGATATGCTAAATAGCATACTGGGAATGCTAAATAGCATATCGGGTATGCTAATTAGCATATCGGATAAGCTAATTAGCATACCCATTATGCTCATTAGCATACCCAGTATGCTAATTAGCATATCCAATATGCTAATAAGCATATCTAGTATGCTAATCAGCATACTCAGTACGTGAATCAACATACCCAGTATACTAATTAGCATTCCCAGTATGCTAATTAGCATACCTAGTATGCTAATTAGCATACCTAGTATGCTAATTAGCATATCCAATATGCTAATAAGCATATCCAGCATGCTAATCAGCATACCCAGTACGCTAATTAGCATACCCAGTATGCTAATCAGCATATACAGTTTGCTAGTTAGCATTTGGATATGGTAGTTAACTTACTAGATATGCTAATATGCCAAACTCACTCTAATTTGTACATTCAGAAAGGTATGCTAATTAGTATACAAGATATGCTAATTAGCATATCCAGTTAACACACTCAATATTCTCATTGGGTATGCTAATTAGCATACCTAGTATGCTAATTAGCATATTCAGTATGCTAATTAGCATATCCAATTAACACACTCAATATTCTAATTAACACACTGGGTATGCTAATAAGCACACCCTGTACAATCTTACCAGATGTTGGTGTGATTGGATGTCTTTGCCCTGTGGGTTTCCAACACCATTCTTGTGGTATCCTTTGCTGGCAGGTCTCAGCTCTACATTTTGTCGACAAGGAGCATGCAGTTGCAAAGCAGAGAAAGTGGTAGCTATGCCCACAAGGCATCTTGACCGTGGCATTGGTTCCCTTTACTTCAAGTGGCAAATTGCAGCCACTGCACGCGTTGACCATCGTCCAATCGCATACCCCTTATATACTTTTTGTAAAAGTGCCCATAGCCATATTACACAGGGCAGTGGGAATGGAGGAGCCTTGCAGCATCTTGCTCATGTGCATTAGGAGCTGCAGTTGACCTTCACATGCATTCACTTTTGCGTCCATAACCTCCACATTAATCTACACACCAAAAAAAAGAGGAGCATGGTAAGTACATAGGTTTGTTGTGCACATATTCCAATCATATTGTGGAAGCATAAAAGTCATGCACTTACACGCGCTGACAAGTTGAGTCAGCAGAGCAAGAGTGTCCTCACTATCAGGAAATTCCAAACCTTCCAATGTCTCTTTAAATGTCTCTATTTTTACTTTACACTATATTCCCTCTTTGCATCCACGCTGTCGCTCTGTAGTAACCTCTGTAATTCATTTTCAACGTCGTGAAGCTTTTGTCTCATAGCAAGCACAATTGGGTTGACCCTAGCATTGCTTGCTTAGACAACCCTCGCAGCTTCAAACTCTGATTTTGTAGTTAGAAGATGTTCTTTAGCATCTTGCAGTTGTTTGTTGAGAATTTCAATGCCAGCCTTTATGTGCTGCAAATTCTCAACGCCAAAAAATGATAGGCTTTCAGCCTGCTGGTGAGTGTTGTGGCGAGAGATGGGTGTCTCCTTGGCATCCTCCACTTTTTGACATGGGCCTCGTAGTACCCTTTCTCTCGGAGGTCCTGCAAATGCTGGACATCGAATTCAGCCCAATTGAATTGCATGGCTGAGCTACTTGCAATTGCCGTCGGGCTGAATTCTTTTATAAACCCCTTGGCAAATGCAGAGTTGATCTCCATGTTTGTTGGGGGCTTTTGGTACACCTTGTAATGCAGTTGCATCACCTGGTCAAACATATCAGTACGCAAACAACTGCATTTAATGAAATAGTGACTACGATTCTTTGACTCTCTGAAAACAGTGAACCACTCCACATCACTGATCTGATCCCACCTCACTAGTTTGGGGTTGGCACCAGCCAGGGAGAGTCCATGAACATCATTGAACTCTTCTGCTGTAATATAGAACTTTCTCTGTACTGGGATTGTAAACTTTGGAGCTTTCCTCTAGCTTTGCTGCCTTCTCCAAGGTAACCACACTTATCACTTTTGTCTTTCCCTTTCCTCTTGGGTTAATCCACTGATTCCTTCTTCTCCCTTAATTTCAATGCCATAATCCTTTGACCTGGTTAGCACCTGTCTTGGAAATGGATACATGTCTTCCCCATCCTTGGTGGCTTATCACATTGTGGGCTGATGTGGCCCAACTCTCCACAATTATAACACGTGGGCCTCTGCCTCCATAAACTACCATTGCTTTGTCCAACACCATTCCCACGCTTTTCTTCACCTCCTGGTTGATTTGCAAACCTTCCTCAACCTCGATTATTTCCCACGCTGCCTAGCATGTTTAGGCTGTGATTCTTCATTTAATCTATCAATTTCCTCATGTCTTGCCTTAGCCCATCATCTTGCACTGTTGTACTGACCACTGATGGCATAACCTGAGGTGTAATAGAAACCACTGGTTCATGATGAACCCCTGCATGCAACCTTGCAGAGAATCCATAGGCTGAAATTCAGACCTCCTGGGCATAGACTCTACTCCTAGCTGACTCAGTCTTCTCAGCTTCCACTCTTTATTCCTTGCTACCTCTAGTTCATCTTCATATGTCCTAGGATTCTTTATCTCCACTCTCCAACGTATATTCTCCCAAAGACCAGCCAAGAACCTATCCTTGTTCATCATGTCAGGTGGGGGTACCTGTGGTGCTAAGGCCTTGCACATCCTATCCCATCATTTGGGGGTCTTATCGTTGCAATAGCTCCAATGACCAACAAAATTATCAATATGGAGGGATGAGCTACCTGGCTAGGGCATGGAAACACTCACACGGTTAGTGAGCTAATCGGGGCAACACAAATGGTTAACTCTACGAGGTGAGCTTCTCGACCTATGGAGGAGCTAAGCCACAATGAAGAGAAATCTCCATATCCACTTCTCTTCACCTCCAATTAGCCCAATCGCACACACTATGATTGCAAGACGCACACAACAGTAATCCTATCTTGCAACACACTAATCGCAAGCGCACACACATAGATCTAGTGACCACCACACTCCAATCAAACCTACATGCACACACAAGCAAAAGAGGGCAATCACACAAGATTAGAGAGATATTAACCACTAATTAGTGTAGATCTAGCTAATCTAAGCATCATAGGCAATCATAAAAAGCATGAGAGAGGCATAGTGAGAGAGAATGAATCATTGATTAGTGTTAATCAAGTCTCATGAGCAAGGAGAAGCTCAAGGACTCCATAGCCACACACCTCAAGAGATCTCACCAAAGAGTGCTCTCAACAAAGCAGCTTGAGAACCCTAATTGCTTTTACGCACTGCCTTATATACCTACGTTAAAAATATACAATGTCCGAGCGTCGAAGGCCTTTAGGGCTCCACCACTTACTAAATATGCTACCTAGGCACAGTAACTGACCTGTTCTTTACTTCTTGGAAATCCCATTGAACCCATAACACATTAAAATATTACAATGGCTTGAAATAATTTGGGAATTTACAATACGTGACCATTTTGGGAAAACGTGGAAAATGTGTAGCTCCAATCTTTACCGCTTTTTCATGTTGATCTTCAATGTACATCCGTACTTCTTCGATCTTTAGCAGCTTCTGTATAACTGACGTTGACTCAGTTAACATTCCTCCCTTTCGATTTTAGTGCCCGTCCTTGGGCACTGTCGAAAAGTGTCCGTGGAGGCAAGGGAAGGTTTTGATTGGTTAGTGATGGGATGATTGTCTTCATTTGTTGTTGGATTTGTTGATGAGGTTCGACTTGTTGCAGCATCTTCATTGGTCCGAATATGTCTGATGTGAGAGATGATGTTGCATTTGTCCGTTGTAATAGCATAACTAGGAGGCTTTTGTTTATTTATGAAAAGTATGTACAAGGGAAGTAGAATGATGAGGATCTATATTAGGGTCTAACACCTAGATGACCGAAGGGAAAAAACCCTGTGGGAAAAAAGTGGCTTTGGGATATGCGCATTATTGGAGTACTTATTAGCATGAAAATATTAATAAAGTACTCAAGGGATTATTTGCTGATAGATATGGAATTAAAAGGCAGCAAACATGATGGAACATTTGTTTTGCATATTGTAGTCCACTCAAGGTGCATAGGTGGAAGCAAAAAAAGAGTGTCATAATGCATATGTCCAATGATGGGACATCCTCTTTATGTATACACAAAAATGCACGAAAAACAATATGCTATGCAAGAAAGATTTTAAGGGGTTATTCAAAAAGATGTTGTAGCTATCAAAGCATATGACATGGCTTTGCGAGCTGGCACCCCTTTAATAATGGTTTTCGTTGATGAGGATATATGCTCTCCGCTTACTGTGCACCGTGCGTGAGTGTTGGACTCTACGACACTCGACCAATTATAAGTTAATAGACTTCGACTCTTATGATCATCTCATCCAGCATGAGAAACATGGCTTTAGATATGTTCAACTCTTCCAGCTTGAGCGTGTAAGCCAAATAACTACGACTCTTAGCACAAAGTTTAATATGACTTGAAGCTTGGGGACTAATGCTTTGCTCATTTTATGGATCAACAGCCCGACTATGAGTATGCCAAAGAGTGTTTTCTGCACCCTGGCGACTTGAATTTTTACAATCTTCTGCTTACTACAAATATTTCTTCAGGTAAAAATAATCTTGAATCCTCAAAAAGAGGATTAGTGAAGGACCAAGTTGGCATTGAATGTTTCTTTTGCCATACTTGTTTTATCATCTTGGAATCTTCATTCTCGTGGATTGGGTTGTCCTTCTTTGACTTTGAAGACTCCATTATCTATTTGATTCTCCAATTAGGCCTGCTGATAGGAGTCTTTGATGTTGTTGTAGGCCTCTGTTCATTGTTGGCATTTGGTTTTTGAGTAGGAGCATTGGAAGACTTAGGAATCCAAATCTCGTGATGACCTTTGTTTCTCCATTGTTGACTTTGCTTGGTTTTAGGTCTTGTTGAGTTCTTGAGATCTTCCTGCAGGTCTGGTGTAGTTACAGCTGGCTTATGGTTGACTGGTAGCCAAATCTTTGTATAACTTGTGTAGAATCCTTGTCCAAGAGGAACAATCTTTGAGATCCGTATTTGTTCTTTATCATCTTGAGAGTTGTGGTTGACTTTAGCATCTTTCAATGTTGTTTTGTTATATACTTGCTTCTTAGGTATCCTAGAATATTGTCAAGGTTGATACCTTGTGGGCTTTCTTTCTTGGGAGAGACTTGAAGTTACTTCATATGCCCTAACCTTTGGTTTCGGCACCCATATCTATCTATTACCTCCATAGTACTCCTGTTCCTTTAAACTCCATTGTGAAGCTATCCATCCCAAGTGTTTGTCTTTCTATGTTGATTTATGTCTTTAATCCAAACAGGATCATTGACTTTGACTAAACTGCTTGGAACCAACACTTGCTTGAATTTCCTTTTCTTTCTTGAGTATTTGGATTGATATACCTTTGCTTTTATGGGTGTCTCCTTAAAGGTTTTAGTTGGTTTAGCAATTGACTTGAAGTTTTGAAAGCCTGACTTACTTGAAGAAACTGATCCATGAAGGTTCTTTGATGTAGTGGTATATGTTGTCACACCGTTCGTGCTAATTGGTGGAAGTCCCACTTTAGCTTTACCTTTGTCTGCAATATTTTTCTTTGATTCTTGTGACTTCTACAACTCTGAATCTAGCATTTAGGTACTTGTAAATGTTGTTGGCTACCTTGTGTTGGTCTAACCATTGATTTCCAAGGATGACATCTGCAAGCATTTCCTTTGAAGGCTTCACCTGAAACTTTACCTGTTCTTCATGATTTTGGATGCTAAGGGTAGTAGCCATTTCCTCTTGACTTGTAGCCTTGCCCATTATTTCCCTATTACCTGGCTTGTTTAGAGTGATCTCGAGAATGTTATAGATGTGATCTGCAACCATATTGCACTTTGCTTCTTTATCCACTAGAGCATTGCATCTAACACTTGCTCCTTTTGTACTGCTGAGAACTATAGCTATTCTCATTGGAGGTTCCATTGAAGATTTCTGTCCTAATTTTTCCATGGTATCATCTTGATTTTATTATGTCTCTATGGAGGGTAACTTGAGACTTTGCGTCCCACTCTGACTTGCATCAACTGATTTGACTGGCAGTGTCTGATTGATCTTTGGACTTCCTATATTTTCTTGGTTGTCTGCAACCTTGTTCTTCTTAACTTCTGGCTTTGGTGGCATTTTTTGCTCAATAGCTTCCGTGGTTGCTCTTTGGTCTGTTTGATTTGCACTTGATATTGCCTGATTTACTTTAAGCTCTTTTGAAGTTCTGCTTGATGGAGATGAATCATCTTCAATAAGCTTTGCTTTGGAATCAGTCTCCATTTGAACTGTGCTTGAGGACTTTGTGCTGTCATCCGAGGGTGACCAGTGTTGGTCTTCATTCTTTGATGTCTGTGATGACTCTGTCATGTTTGCATTTTGCATTTCTAACGTCTTCTGAGCCATTGGCATTCCCATTATAATGTTGTCTGGCATATCTTTTGTTGTGATCACGTGGAATTGAGCTATGATGATCTGTGAACTTAATTCAATGGTGGTGGAGATGATTCCCCATCATTCTGCTCATTTTTCTCCTGATATGCACACAAATTCAAGAGCATCTTCTAGCTGTGGTTGGCCACATCTTTTCCAAGTGCGAAAAGACATGAGGTTCTTGTCTAACTAAAAATATAGCTTTACTTCTCTTGACAGCCTTTCTTTGTTGTCACCAACAAAATTTGCACTTGACCTTCTCAGGATTTCTTTTTGTATTGATTGATTATGTTGTGGCAGTGTCCTTGGGTTGAGATTTTTCTGCATTTTCTTTTCTTTGACCACCTGCTTCAATCAATGTTGACTTGTATGACTGTGATATTGCACTTTTTGTTTGCAATTGATGAGCATTATCCATCTACATTTGAGTAACCTCGAATCTTAATAGATCCATTGTACTTTCTGTCTCTTCGGAGGAGATTTTGGTGGTGACCTTTGTGTAGCCTTCTGTACTTTAGCTCCCATTGACTTTGACTTATATGTTACTTGTTCTGGTAGCTTGAGGCTTTGCATCATCTGCAGATAGTCTTTGACTTCAGTCTTACCATCCATAGGGGGTCGTACAAGGTCATGACCTTGCTGATATTCACTACCACGTGCATCTTGATATGCATATGTGAGCTTGATGACATGTAACTATTTGAACACTATGGGATTTGTTGGTTTTTGACTTTAACTTGTGGAATCAGCTGAAACTTTTGTCCCTGCTAATCTTCATATAAGCATTTGTCTGCAGATTCTGATGGAATCCGGGTCAATTGGAAACTTCTAACAACCATATGATCTTTCAATGGTTTTTGCTTTGAAGAGGTCTATTGGCTAGAAGCTCTAGGGCTTCTAACTAGTGTATCATTTCCCGGTAAAAGAGCTGAGCTTGATGGATTTACATCTCCCCCCTTCCTAGGGTGATCACTATAACCTACTTCATTGTATGAGTTCAAAATTGTTTGGCTTTGGTTCAGTCTCACCTTTTGGGACTATGAAGGTACACTTTGGGTAGCAGTGTTGACATTTGGCATCTTCAAACCTTCCACATAGTATCCTATGTATCTCCTTGGAACATGGCAAATTATTCCCCAAGTCCAGCTACAGATAGCATTATCTTTGCCCTGATATTGTCTATCTCATGTGTCTCCTATGATATGAGCTTCTGTGGTCTCACGTCCCAAGGCATCATAGATGTTAAACTCTTGTCTATATCTATAACTCTTTTGGTCAAGTATATGCTTGTTTGGTCACAACATCAAAGTTTGATTTTTGATAGAAGAGATTTTGGCTCTGAACAAATTTCTGGGTTCACCTGGGTAATATCCTTCAGCTCTAGAGAGGATGGGCTATAATAGATTTTTTCCTCTCAAATGAACCATCCTTTCTGATCTATCACTGGAGCACTTCTATGAGCTGGTATGTGGGCCGTTCAAACACATGTTGATCCTTTTTGTACAATTGTCTTTTTGGTGTACAGTGTGCATATGAATTATGTGTGCCATACAAAGCTAGCATCGTTCTGTTTGATGTGTCCCTTAGACTCGTGAATGATTGCACACTTGTGGTAGTGGATGCAAAATCATTTGCAAACCTAACCGTCTTTTCAACCTTTGGTGACATCTCAACACCTTGACTAAACTCATGCAAGAATTTGTTGTTCAAAGAATCAATTTTAAGCTTTTCAAGTGTCTGTGCATCTTTATGCTGATTTTGAACTTGCAATGCTTTTAGTGGTGCTTCTAATGGTAATGTAAAATCATCCGATTGCATTAAAAGTGACGAGTTAGATGCACTTACATCAAGATTCGCATTTCCAATTTGCTATGTACCTTGCTTGGCAGTTGATGTATCCCTGTTGTCTAGATTTCTTGGAAAATCTTCAAAAAAATGTCCACCTTTTTGTCCACAATCTTAGCAATACACCATGGCTGGTGATATTACATTTGGTTATGTCATGTCAAGCTCTAGTTGAGAAGCTTCAGCTTTTGTGTTGGCCAAGTTCTCGGCATCTTCTTTTAAAACACTAAGCATCAAGTTGTAGAATGCTCCGTCTTTACCTTTGTACCATCTTTGGCTCGGCTCTCCCATTACATTGGCTTCTATTGGTTGATCTGTTGGATCTTGCAATTCTGGTTTTTGATTATAGATCTGACCACTGTAATCCATGTACAATGACCCTGATTGCATATGCAAAAAATAGATGCTTTGCGGACTTGTGCAAATTTCTAGATAAACACTTGGGTTGACTTTTTGAACCTCTATCTGCACTTCATCTTTAACCTTGCAATACCTGGCTCCACTGAAGTCTGTGAACATTTGGGAGCTCTCTGAATCTGGCTTTACTCTAATCAATAGGATTGTTGGGGCTTCATCGTTGCAGTAGCTCCAATGACCAACAAAATTATCAATCCGAAGGCATGAGCTACCCGGCTAGGGCATGGAAACACTCACACGGTTAGTGAGCTAATCGTGGCAACACAAATGGTTAACTCTACGAGGTGATCTTCTCGGCCTATGGAGGACCTAAGCCACAATGAAGGGCAATCTCCATATCCACTTCTCTTCACCTCCAATCAGCCCAATCGCACACACTATGATTGCAAGACGCGCACAACAGTAATCCTATCTTGCAACACACTAATCACAAGCGCACACACATAGATCTAGCGAGCACCACACTCCAATCAAACCTACATGCACACACAAGAAAAAGAGGGAAATCACACAAGATTAGAGAGGGATTAACCACTAATTAGTGTAGATCTAGCTAATCTAAGTATCATAGGCAATCATAAGAAGCATGAGAGAGGCATAGTGAGAGAGAATGAATCATTGATTAGTGTTAATCAAGTCTCATGAGCAAGGAGAAGCTCAAGGACTCCATAGCCACACACCTCAAGAGTTCTCACCAAAGAGGGCTCTCAACCAATGACTTGATAACCCTAATTTCTTTTACACACTGCCTTATATACCTAGTTAAAAATATGCAATGTCCAGGCGCCCAAGGCCTTTAGGGCTCACCACTTACTGAATCTGCAACCTAGGCACAATAAGTGACCTATTCTTTACAACTTGGAACTCCCATTGAACCCGTAACACATTAAAATATGACAATGGCTTGAAATAAATCGGGAATTTACAATGATACGTGACCATTTTGGAAAAACGTGAAAAATGTGTAGCTCCAATCTTTATTGCTTCTTCACTTTGATCTTCGATGTGCATTCGTACGTCTTCGGTCTTTAGCAGCTTCTGTTAAGTGACTTTGACTCAGTTAACATTCCCCCCTTCTTATTTTAGTGCCTGTCCTCGGGCACTGTTGAAAGATGTCTTTGGAGGCTATGGAAGGTTTTGCTTGGTTGTTGATGGGCTGATCGTCTTCATTGGTCGTTGAATTTGTTGATGAGGTTCAATTTGCTGCAACATCTTCATTGGTCCTATTATGTTTGATGTGAGAGATGATGTTGCATTTGTCTATTGTAATAGCATAATGATGAGATTGATGTTTATTTATGAAAAGTATGTACAAGGGAAGTAGAATGATGAGGACCTAAATTAGAGTCTAATACCTGGATGACCAAAGGGAAAAAATCCAGTGGGAAAAAAGTGCCTTTGGGATACACACATTATTGGAGTAATTATTAGCATGGGAAATATTAATAAAGTACTGAAGATTATTTGCTGATAGATATGGAATTAAAGAGGCAGCAAATATGAAAGGTTAGCATGATGGAACATTGGTTTGCGTGTTGTAGTCCACTCAAGGTGCATAGGTGGAAGCAAAAAAAAGAGTGTCTAATGCATATGTCCAATGATGGGACATCCTATTTATGCATAGACAAAAAAGCATGGGAAACAATATGCTGTGCAAGAGAGATTTTGAGGGGTTATTCAAAAAGATGGTGTAGCTATAAAAGCATATGAAATGCATTTGAAATCTGACACCCCTTTAATAA
This sequence comes from Adiantum capillus-veneris, assembly GCF_014529385.1. NCBI lineage: Eukaryota > Viridiplantae > Streptophyta > Polypodiopsida > Polypodiales > Pteridaceae > Adiantum > Adiantum capillus-veneris. Next base: position 114,065,190 of record NC_140938.1, on the reverse strand, counting down.
TGGTTTTTGTTTCCGCGAATATGTGCTCTCATCTTACTGTGCATTGTGCGTGAGTGTTGGACTCTACAACACTCCACCAATTGTAAGTTAATAGACTTCGACTCTTATACTCATCTCATCTAGCATGAGCGACATGACTTAGATATGCTCAACTCTTACAACTTGAGCATAAGCCTAATAACTACGACTCTTAGCACAGAGTTTAATATGACTTGAAGCTTGGGACTAATGCTTTGCTCATTTTATGGCTCAGCAACCCGACTTTGACTATGCCAAAGAGTGTTTTTTGCACCCTAGCCACTTGACTTTTCACATTCTTGTGCTTACTACAAACATTTCTTCAGGTAAAAGTAAGCTTGAATCCTCAAAAAGAGGATTAGTGAAGGACCAAGTTGGCATTGAAAGTTTCATTTGCCATACCTATTTTTTCATCCTTGAATCTGCATTCTCGTTGGTTGGGTCGTCCTTATTTGACTGTGAAGACTCCATTATCTGTTTGATTTTCCAAATAGGCCTGTTGATAGGAATCTTTGATGTTTTTGTAGGCCTTTGTTCACTGTCAACATTTGGCTTTTGACTAGGAGCATTGGAAGACTTAGGAATCCAAATCTCTTCATGACCTTTGTATCTCCATTTTTGTCTTTACTTTGCTCTAGGTCTTGTTGAGCTCTTGAGATCTTCATGCAGGTCTCGTGTAGTTGCATATGGCTTGTGATTTAGTGGTAGCCAAATCTTTGTATACCCTGTGTAGAATCCTTGTGCAAGAGAAGATTTATTGAGATCCGTCTTTGTTATGTATCCTCTTGAAACATGTGATTGACTTTAGCATCTGATGTCATTCTATTGTAGACTTGCTTCTTAGGTATCATAGGATATTGTCGAGGCTGATACCTTGTGGGCCTTCTTTCTTGGGAGGGTCCTAACTTCACTTCATATGCCCTTACCTGAGGTTTTGGTACCCATATCTCTCTGTTAACTCCATAGTACCCTTGTTCTTTTAAGCTCCATTGGGATGCTATCCATCCCATGTGTTTGTCTTCATGTGTAGATTTCCTATCCTTAATCCAAACCGGATCATTGACTTTGACAAAACTGCTCGGAACAAACACTTGCTTCACTTTCCTTTGCTTTCTTGAGTACTTTGGTTGATATATCTTTGTTTTTCTGGGTGTCTCCTTAGAGGTTTCAGTTGGGTCAGCAATAGACTTGAAGTTTTGAAAGCCTGAATTGCTTGAAGAAACTGATCCATAAGGGTCATTTGATATAGAGGCATATGATGTCACACCTTCTTTGCTAATCGGTGGAAGTTACACTTTAGCTATACCTTTGTCTGTAAGATTTAACTTCGATTCTTGTGACTCTTGCAAATCTGAATCTAGCATTAATGGTACCTGTAAATGTTGTTGGCTTCCTCTTAGAGAAGAGAGTATTATAATTTTATCTTCTTTGCAAGCCTTGTGTTGGTCTAGCCACTGATGTCCAAGGATGACATCTGCAGGCATTTGTTTTGAAGGCTTCACCTGAAAATTTACCTGCTCTTCATGATTTTGGATGTTAAGGGTAGCAACCATTCTTTTTTACTTGTAGCCTTACCCATGATTTCTCTGTTACCTGGCTTGCCTGGAGTAATCTTGAGCATGCTCTGAATGTTTTCTGCAACCATATTGCATTTGCTTCTTTATCCAGTAGAGCATTGCATCTGACACTTGCTCCTTTTGTACTGCTGAGAACTATAGCTATTCTCATTGTTGGTTCTATTGAAGATCTTTGTTTTGCTTTTGCCATGGTCTCATCTTAATCTAATTGTGTCTCTATGGAGGGTGACTTGAGACTATGTTTTCCAATCTGACTTACATCGATTGATTGGACTGGCAATGAGTGATTGATCTTTGGACTTCCTATTACTTCTTGGTTGTCTGCAAATTTGTTCTTATTACCTTCTGGCTTTGATGGCATTCTCTGCTCAATAGCTTCCGTGGTTTCTCTTTGCTCTGTTTGATTTGCACTTGCTATTTCTTGATGTGCTTTAAGCTCTTCTGAAGATCTTTACAATAATGGAGATGAATCATCTTCAATAAGATCTTCCATTTGGAATGTGCTTGAGGACTTTGTGCTAAAGTTTGTGAGTGACCAGTCTTGGTCTTCATTCTTGATTGTCTGTGATGACTGCGTCCTGTTCACATTTTGTATCTCTAACATCTTCTGGGCCATTGGCATTCCCATTATGATATCTTCTGGCATATCTCTTGTTGTGATCACATGAAATTGAGCTACTATGATCTGTGAACTTACTTCAATGGTGGTGGAGATTATTCCCCAACATTCTGCTCGTTTGTCACCAGATATGCTCACAAATTCACGAGCATCTTCCAGTAGTGGTTGGCCACATCTTTTCCAAGTGCAAAAGGACATAAGGTTCTTGTCTAAATAAAAATCTAGATTTACTTCTCTTGATAACTTTTCTTCATTTTCATTAACAATGTTGCACTTAATTGTCTTACAATTCGTGTCTGAATTGACTGCTTTTGTTTTGGCAGTGTCCTTTGGTTGAGCTCTATCTACATTTTCTTCGCTTTGACCACCTGCTTCAATCAATATTGACTCCATTGGCTATGATACTGCACCTTTTTGCAATTGTTGAGCATTGTCCTCTTGCATCTGAGTAGCCTTTGATCTTAGAAGATCCAATGTACTTTTTGGCAGAATCTGTCTCTTTGGAGGAGATTTTGGTGGTGACTTTTGTGTAGCTTTCTCAACCTTAGCTTCCATTGACTTTGACTTTTTTGCCACTTATTTTGGCAGCTTGACGCTTTGCATCATCTTCAGATAGTCTTTTTCAGTCGGCGGGCCATCCGTATGGGTTTGTACAAGCTCATGACCTTGCTGATATTCGTTACCATGTGCATCTTGATATGCATATGTGAGTTTGGTTACATGTAGCTGTTTGAACACTATAAGATCTGTCGGCTTTTGACTTTGATTTGTGAAGATCAGCTGAAACTTTTGTTCCTGATGATCTTCATAGAGGCATTTGTCTACAGATTCTGATGAAATCTGGATCAATTGGAAACTTCCAACAACCATATGATCTTTCAATGGTTTTTGCTTTGAAGAGGTGTGTTGGCTAGAAGCTCTAGGGCTTCTAACTGGTGTAGCGTTTCCTGGTAAAAGAGCTGAGCTTGATGGATTTACAGCTCCCCTCTTTCTAGGGTGATCACTATAGCCTGCTTCATTGTAAGAGTTCAAAATTATTTGGCTTTGGTTCAGTCTCTCCTTTTGGGACAGTGAAGGTACACTTTGGGTAGCACTGGTAATGTTTGGCATCTTCAAACCTTCTACATAGTTTCCTATGTATCTCCTTGAAACATGGAAAATTATTCCCCAAGTCAATCTATAAATAGCATTATCTTTGCCTTGATATTGTCTATCCCATGTGTCTCCTATGATATGAGCTTTTGTGGTTTCAGATCCCAAGGCATCATAGATGCTAGACTCTCGTCTATGTCTACGATTGTTTTGATCAAATTATATGCTCGTTGTCGGCATCTTGTTTTAAAACACTGAGCATCAAGCTGTAGATTGCTCCATCTAGACCTTGTACCGTCTTTGACTTGGTTCCCCAATTAGATTGGCTCCTATTGGTTGATCTGTTGGATCTTGCAATTCTGGTTCTCGACTATAGATCTGACCATTGTAGTCCATGTACAATGATTCTGATTGCATATGCACTAACTATATGTTTTGCTGGCTTGTGTAGATTTTTGGATAAACACTTGGGTTGACTATCTGCACTTCATCTTTAAACTTGCAATAGCTGGCTTCACTGAAGTTTGTGAACATCCTGGGAGTTTTTGAATCTGTCTTTACTCTGATCAATAGGATCTTTGCTCATGTGTTGCTTTTACTGTTCATCAAGTATCTATGGCCTTTTGAATCTATGTACAAGACTTTGTCTCCATTGTAGCCATATAGTTGCAAAATTTTCTCTATAGCACTTGTGTAGAAGTTACCACTGTGACTAGCATGCTCTGTTGTACTTGAACTCTCGGCTCGAGATGAGTCCATATTGACTAGTTTTGTAGAAACTGTCTCCTAGCAGATTTTGGTTTCGATTAGAAGAATTTCTACTGATCGTACTAGCCTAATCTGCAATCGTATACGAGTAGTGTTCCTGTTTGTCCCACTCGAAGCTAAGTTGTAATGCAATTGCTTGCACTAGCTAATTTATAGCATACAGAATCTTTGAAATATGACTACCTCCCCACTGTTGGTGGTTTCTCTTACTTTTTTCGGTTGTTTTTCTACTTCACTTTGTGCGGTTTGCTCGATTTGCGGTGTTTGCTCGATGTGCGGAACACTTTCTGGCTTTGCTTTTTGCTTTTCTGAGTCTTTGTGACTTTCTGGCTCTTTTTAGCTTTTGCTAGCTTTTTTGACACTTTCAGCGACTTTCTTTTTATTTATTCTGATTATTTGTGAAATTTTGAATTCTCTAATTTTTTTAGTATTTTTATGATTTTAGTCTCTTTTTTTATATATATAAAAATTATAATGTCTTCTTGTAGCTTGTGTGTTGTGGGTGTAAGGGTGGGTTCACACGTCACGAAGCACAAGAACAACGACAGAAGCGGAAGAAGAAAGAAGAAGAAGATTATTTTAGCATCGTAGAAAACTATCCCAAGAGACGTAAAGCTCTATCCGACGAGGAAAGTCCATGCGTCGAAAGGCACGCTCGGGAACCGAAAAAAAACCGAATTTATGTCAAAAATTAGCTGAAACGCGTAAAATCACCCGAATCTAAAAAACTTGCAAAAGTTATTCGAAAAATACCCAAAACATTTCTACAAATTCTCCACATATTGAGGAATAGTGCAGCCAAATAAAATTGCCAAAATCACATCAATTCAATTGTCAATTAAGTTCATCAATAAAATCAAGATTAGACAATTAAACCGGCAAAATTAGGTCAAAAATTGACGCAATTAGAATGTATAAATTCCTGTTTTGAGCACAAAAATGCAGCATTTAATCATTACACACATCAATCATGCAATCAAAACATTGAATCAATTATGCAAATTAAACACTTTTTTAAGCACACACACACTAAAAAAATTGCAGTTTTTTAGCAATCTTTAGGTGGGCATACAAAAGGGTTAAATTTGTCGGATTTGCAATGTGATTTCACAACTCATTAGTTGAGCATGAGCACAACACAAATCAGTCATCACAATTGAAAAATCATAACGCACACATTGACTTCTAGGTGCACAAACACGGGCAAAATAGTGCACACACACCTAAAATTAGCATACACACACTCAATTAGAATGCACACACTCTTGATTTTAGTGCACACAAACTTGAAATTGACCATTCAAGCATGCAATTAACTCAATTAGACACCCAATTAGCAACCTACACTCATCAATTAACAATTGAAACTTGTCAAATCATACGCCACAAAATCTAAAAATTTTGGCATTATGACGACGTGAAAATGAATAATCGAAAAATTTTCAATCGATAACATCAACATAGCATAGCATTACATTGCATCATGATGGGATTTCTACACAATTCTACACATTCTTAGATTCTAGGGAGGTGTAAAACACCACCTTAATTACCTTTCCATTGAATATCAATTGAATGGTTGAATGCTCCAATCCTTCATAGCACATTAGTAAGTTAGCAAAAATTAGTCAAATTAGCAAGGGGTTAGTGTGAAATTAAAGTGTGTAAGTACACAATTGGCAAGATACGGTCACACATTAGGGAATTATGCACACACTGCTTCATGCACACACATTCAAAATCCACAAAAACATAAACACACAAGTGAATCAGTAGCGAAATTAGTGAGGGAACACATTCATTTATGCCACAATTACACTAGCGTAAGCCATCGTCCCCGGCAACGGTGCCAAATGTTGGGGGCTTTATTGTTGCAATAGCTCGAATGACCAACAAAATTATCAATTCGGAGGGATGAGCTACATGTTTGGGACATAAAAACACTCACACGGTTAGTGAGCTAATCGTGGCAATACAAATGGTTAACTCTACGAGGTGAGCTTCTCGGCCTATGGAGGAGCTAAGCCGCAATGAAGGGCAATCTCCATATCCACTTCTCTTCACCTCTAATCAACCCAATCACACACACTACGATTGCAAGACGCACACAACACTAATCCTATCATGCAACACACTAATCGCAAGCACACACACATAGATCTATCATGAACCACAGTCCAATCAAACCTACATGCACACACAAGCAAAAGAGGGCAATCACACAAGATTAGCGAGGGATTAACCACTAATTAGTTAAGATCTAGCTAATCTAAGCATCATAGGCAATCATAAAAAGTAGGAGAAAGGCATAGTGAGAGAGAATGAATCATTAATTAGTGTTAATCAAGTCTCATGAGTAAGGAGAAGCTCAAGGACTTCATAGCCACACACCTCAAGAGCTCTCACCAAAGAGTGCTCTCAACCAATGACTTGAGAACCTTTTACACACTGCCTTATATACCTAGGTTAAAAATATGCAATGTCCAGGCGCCCAAGGCCTTTAGGGCTCACCACTTACTGAATCTGCAACCTAGGCACAGTAAGTGACCTAATCTTTACAACTTGGAACTCCCATTGAGCCCGTAACACATTAAAATATTACAATGGCTTGAAATAAATCGGGAATTTATAATACGTGACCTTTTTGGAAAAACGTGAACAATGTGTAACTCCAATCTTTACTACTTCTTCGCTTTGATCTTCGATGTGCATTCGTACGTCTTCGGTCTTTAGCAGCTTCTATTAACTGACGTTGACTCAGTTAACAAGGATCTTGGCTCTTGTGTTGCTTTTACTGCTCATAAGATACCTATGACCCTTTGTATTTGTGTACAAAACCTTATCCCCATTGTAGCCATATAGCTGCAAAATTTACTCTATTGCAGTTGTGCATGTATTGCCACTGCTACTAGCTTGCTCGGTTGTACTTGAACTCTCGGCTTGATTTAAGTGTAAGTTGGCTCAATCCACAAAAAATGTCAATTGGCAGATTCTGGTATTGATAGCAAAATTTATTCTGCTCAGTTTTGATAAAACTGCTTGTGGCAAAAGCACTTTTACAGTTGACTGCTCTTTAGATTCGCAAGAGTTGATTACCCCTAGCTTGACAGTGTCAAATTTAATTGCAACCTTTTAAAACCATGAAAAACTGGGCCTTTACCTGATTAATCTGCAATCCCCGATGATTTATCAATTTTTAGCTTGATTTTGATAAATTTAAAATTTTATCTGTCCTCACGGATTCGAGTTGACCATTTTCCCGCTTTTTTCGGTTAATCTGATTCGCTTTGCACGTTGTACTCGATTTGTGGTGTTTGCTCGATGTGCGGTACTCTTCTTAGCTTTGCTTTTGCTATTCTGGGTCTTTTTCTAAGCTTCTTCTAGCTTTTTCAGCTCTTTCAACGATTCTTTTTTATTTTTATAATTTTTTAAGAAATTTTTTGTATTTTTATGATTTTTTTGGATTTTTTATAATTTTTTTGATAATTTTCTAATTTTTATGGAATTTTTATGAGCTTTAATGAACTGTTTATGACTTATTGAAATTTTCTTGATCAATTTTGGACTTTTTTAGGATTTTTTGTGAGTTTTTTACTATTTTTGTAAATTCTTTTCGTGTGATTTTTAATTTTTTGTGATATTCTATGTGTTTTTTATTTTTTTGTGTTTTTTTACTCTTTTTTAATAAATTTTTAACTCTTTTTTTGATTTTTTATTGGGTTTTTGAAAAAAAAATGTTTTTATGATTTTTAATGAGTTTTTTTGTGTTTTTTTTTAATGAAATTGAAACAAAATGAAATGAATCGATACAAAAGTCAATGACAAAAAGACAAAAGGCTAAAGACAAAAAGCTCCACAACAAAGAGAGAAAGAAGACAAGTAGGTCTCTTCTTTTTTTAAAAAAAACTTATAATGTCTTCTTGTCGCTTGTGTGTTGTGTGTGTAAGGGTGGGTTCACACGTCACGAAGCACAAGAACAACGACGGAAGTGGAAAAAGAAAGAAGAAGAAGATTATTTTAGCGTCGTAGAAAACTGTCCCAAGAGACGTAAAGCTCTATCCGACAAGAAAAGCCATGTGCCGAAAGGCACGCTCGGGAACCGAAAAAAAGCTGAATTTAGGTCGAAAATTAACCCAAACGCATAAAATCACCGAAAAATCCAAAACATTATCAAAAATTCTCAAAACTTATCCAAAAAATACCCAACAAAATTCTACAAATTCTCCACACATTGAGAAATAGTGCAGCCAAATGAAATTGCAAAAATCTCATCAATTCAATTATACACGAATTTGATCAATAAAATCAAGACTAGGTAATTAAAGCGGCAAAATTATCGACAAAATTTTACACAATTGGAGTGTGTAAATCACTATTTTGAGCACAAAAATGCAGCATTTAATCATTACACACATCCAATTTGCAATCAAATTCGAATCAGTCATACAAATTAAACACTTTTTTAGACACATACACACTAAGAAATTGGCAATTTTTATCAATCTTTAGGTACGCACACAAAAGGGTTAAACTTGCCGGATTTGCAATGTGATTTCACAAATCATTAGTTGGGCATGAGCACAACACAAATCAATCATCACAATTGAAAAATCATAACGCACACATTGATTTCTAGGTGCTCAAACATGGGCAAAATAGTGCACACGCACCTAAAATTAGCATACACACACTCAATTAGAATGCACACACACTTGATTTTAGTGCACACATACTTGAAATTGACCATCTAAGCATGCAAGTAACTCAATTAGGCACCCAATTAGCAATCTAAAATCACCAATTAGCAATTGAAACTTGTCAAATCATACGCCACCAATTCTTAAACATGTTGGCATTACAACGACGTGAAAATGGAAAATTGCAAAATGTTCAATCCACATTGCATTACATTACATTGTATCAACATAGCATAGCATTACATTGCATCATCATGGTGGAATCTCTACAGAATTCTACACATCTCTAGATTCTAGGAAGGTTAAGAATACCACCTTGATTACCTTTTCATTGAAGATCAACTGAATGGTCGAATGCTTCAATCCTTCATAGCAAGTTAGTAAGTTAGCAAAAATTAGTCAAATTAGCAAGGGGTTAATGTGAAATTAGAGTGTGTAAACACCAATTGGCAAGATACGGTCACACATTAGGGAATTATGAACACAATGCTTCATACACACACATTCAAAATCCACAAAAACATAAACACACAAGTGAAATGAGTAATAAAATCAGTAAGGAAAATCATTCATTTATGCCACAATTACACTAGCGTGCGCCATCCTCCCCGGCAGTGGTGCCAAATGTAGGGAGGCATTGTAGCACGACCTAATCACAACCCACAAAATTGTCAAATCATGTATCGGTAACCTGGCTAGGGCATGGAAGCAAGAGCCTAGGATGTATAGACATGGAGGATTCAAGGGATACTTCTACTCATCATAGAGAGAAGCCATGGAAAGGGATTCCTCTAATCAACCACACATTCCTACTTACTAATCACTTGCACACAACATGTGGTTGAAATTAACCTCTCGCATCAATCACTCTATTCACAACTCTTAATCACACAACTACACAAGCATGCAATTAACATACTTACTTCGCATTAGTGTGTCCATTCTGGCACAACCACTCAATGCGACTACGTATACACACACACTAACCGCACACCTTGTAGAGAGAGACGAAGAGAAGGAAGGCATAGCCCTCACACACCATGGCCAATGGTGTGGATAGAATAGATTAACTGAAAAAAGGGATTAGGAGATCTACCATCACACTAATACAATCTCACTCGACATAATCAAACAAAGAAGACTAATAAGAAAGAAAGCGTAATTGATTATTAGAAATCAAGAGCTACATAGGCATGGAAAACCCATGAGCCTCATGACCATCCACTCTACAAAGAGGATAACTCACCCAAGAATGACTTCTCATTAAGCATAGGGCTCTTTTATAGCTTTGGGCCTCAAACCCTTCAACTATAGGATAAAGTTGAGACTTATACAACTTTGGAACTCCTAAATGAACCCAAGGCCCTATACAATGAAAAGAAAATATTGTGCATTATAGCACATCCACAGCTTGGTGCATAATTGGTGCAGCATGTGCTAGCCGCTACTAACAGTTAAGCTTCATTAATTCCCCCAAAGGTTAGTGTTAAAATCCTCTAGGCCTAGGACCAATGGGATAGTCTTTTTCCTATGCTAGGTACCTTGTATAATTGGACTATGGTTATCAAGTGGATGCAAGTGGCCAAGTGGACACTCCCAATTGCATGGGGCAAGCCCTCTTGGTAGGGAGATGAGAGATAACACAAATAAATTGGTCCTCAACTGCTGTCAATTTCTCTATTTCTTTCTCTTTTACAAGTAATGGCCATGCCAAGCTAACTAGGTGTAATGTTTATGTTGCTTCCTCAATCAAGCTCTCTCTCTCTATCTTCATTAGAAATTCTCTTAATGAAATGCTCACTAATATCACTTTGATGCTACTATAATGTAGTGTACCCAACATTTTTCAATAAAAGTATTTCATTTACTTTGCAAATATTTAAGATTCGCACTTTATTAAGTCAAAGAGCATTTTAATGGAACGATCGGATAAAAAATTAAACTTTGGAACTATTAATTATGGCCCTTATTCACTTGAAAACAATAGGTTGATCGGCAAAACTTAAGCTCTCCCACCCATGGCTCTCCACTTCATAGCTTCCTCCTTGCCTCTCTTTGTTGCAGGTCCACTCCATAGCTTTGCTACAGCTCTCCCCCCCATGTCTCTCCACTCCATGGCCCTCCTCTCCACTCCATAGCTCTCTTGTAACACTCCACTCCATAGATTTCCTCTCCACTCCGTAGCTCTCCTGAAGCTCTCCATCCCATCACTCCGTGCCTCTACTACAGCTCTCCACTCTTTCTTGAGGCCAGCTTTATTCTCCTTGCCATGGAGCTAGGCGACATTACAAACCTCCCATCCACAACAAGATTGTCAAGTTAGGAGACGGTTTTTCTACATGTTCGGTCGCCAAAGGACTTCACACCCTCAAAGCATCATTACTTGCAAACTGCACAACAACACCGTGCTGCAGGTCACACCAATGTGGACCTTTGGGTGCATGATTGCCTCTACCCTAATGATCCAGCCATCAATGTGTACCCAACATTCAATAGCCTTGCTTCATTCTTACAATATGTAGGTAGAGGGGAGTTGGATCTCCTTGGATACTGCAAGCGATTGTCGACTATTGGAGCTGATAGTGCACAATGGTCTTTGCATCAATGTCAACTTCTTTCCCATACCACTAGTGGATTGCGCGAAATGATCTTTCATGCAAAGGAGGAAGTGGAAACTCTTAAGCTATAGATGAAAGAGGAGGATGCTAAGATTGTGAAACTTGAAGATAAGATCTTGCATCTTAAAAAGACGCCCTTAGGCGTAAGGGAGCATAAGAGGAATTTCAATGCCATAGAGACTTTAGCCCCTGAATGTGGTGCTAGAAAAAAGAAGGGTTACAACTACAAGGTACATTTTGCTACGCTCCAATCTATGTTTCTGTGGTAATGTTTTTGTCCATTCTTGTAGGAATTTTGTAATAATGTTTTTGTTCATTCTTGTAGGAATTTTCTCCAAGAGCTGTGTGGTGGCCACAGCCAGGAGGATCACATCCATTTGTTACGTTTGTGCCTCAAGAAATTGGATGTCATAGCCCTTTTACGAGCACCAAATGCAGAACATTTAAACAATTCTATCACAAAGGAGGTGATGAAAAAGTTTTCAAATCTTGTGAGCAATGCTGATGTACAGAAGGCTTGTGATGAAGTTGGAATTAGTACTAAGGGATACATTGCCTTATATGGTCTCCTTAAGGATGCTTTAAGGGAAAGAGGAATTACTGACAATGTTTTTATTATACCATTTAACGTCAATCTTACTAAGAAGGCCTCGAACGAAGACGTGTACTTTTGAATAGGAGACTATTTGCACATAGAGGAGATAATGCCTTCATCCATCTTTACCAAGCAGTCCAAAGGCGTTAAGAAAAAAACCAATGCAAGTGTAGGTGCAAACAAGGTGGACAAGGGTTTTCCTTACTCAATGTCAAATAATATTTTGTTGATTTGAGAAGGCTTCAAATGGCAATGATACATTTTTATGGTGTACCACCTAATGGTGAGGCTACAGTAATGCAATCTTTTTTTTCAATTATGGTTTTCCTTATGTTATTTTGGACATTTTTCAGTGCTAGGCTCAAATTTGGTGTTTGTGATCAAGCTAGATGAGTGTCAGATTGTGAAGAAACAAAGATTAGAAAGGATAAGTATTACTCTCATGAACAAGGCATTATTTCATGCAAAACATACATCTATGAACGAGGATTGTGCACCATCTTTTAGTGTGTTGTCGGAGAAAGAAATTTGGTGGCATGGTGCTATTGAGGTTCCCAAGGAGACCCATGGAGTGCTTGCTTGGATTTTTGAACGCATTCCGTGGATAACCGATGTTATTAAGGCACAGCTAGCTACGGAAAAACTCCAAGTAGATGGCATAGGGGAGTTTGAAGTCGACTGGCACTTAGGTGGAAATTTGAAAACAATCAAGTGCATTCTAGGGTGCAAACAAGGGGCAGAAGCTCTGTATCCTTGTCCATTTTTCATTAAAGGCTATAAGGGGAATGCATGCAATATCGCAATGGTCGACAAAACAGAGTAAGATGACAATTCACAAATTACACGTGTATGGGAGCATTTGGTTCTATGATTTCCTATGCTGGAGAAGCCCAATCGTGCCGCAAAATACTGTGAATGGAACCCTATAATTAACTTCCCTCTCAAAAAAGTGCATTTTTTGCACATTTCATGCTTTTATGCGCATCTTTGATCGTTTATTAAAACTTCATATTGATTATGTTTTTACAATGAAGCCTGCAGAGAGGTCATTTGACGCTATATCAAATGTGGAAGGGCTCTTAAATTCAATATATTGTCACAGGACCAACACCTCCATTGTTGCACAGAAGAACAATGCAAGCGCTCAGGAAGTGGCCCAACCAGTTTCCATGAGTGGACTAAAGACAAGGAATTTTTTGAAGACGGTTCAATCCAAGGAAAGGGGTGATGATGCCGGAATATCAACATCTGAAGGTGGATGGGAGTTGTGGAAAGATCTCTGCAAGTATACAACGGAAAATGATAGCAATGTAAGTGTTGTGCTTAGCCGACAACATGTTTGGGTGGTATTTGGCAAGATGGTGAAGATACTACGACTTGCAAGCACAAACAGTGAGCAACGACAAGAATTCCAAAATTTGGTGGTGGAGTTCACAAAGGCAATCTTCATTGCATGGGGTGAATCGAACATTACACACTATATGGTGAGTGCTTGCTATTCCAACTTGGTCTGTACTATGCTTTAGTTTTGATCATTGATGTGTTGTGTCTTTTTGGGCAACACGTCCTCTATGCCCATGGTGAATCCTTTATGAACCTGTATGGTTCATTGGATCTTTTGAGCACACAAGGTAGGGAGAAGTCACACTATCATGCCAAGGGTGTCTATTTCAAGAATACAAGACATGGAGGAGGTTTACTGCGCTCATGCTATCTTCAAGAAATGTTCAACTAGTTGTATCACACCACCTTTGGATGTAAAGTGTCGATTGAACGTGCAAGGTCATCGTGCTTAGCAAAAGAAACCCGTCGACTAGCCCATGTTCATTCCTTAGAACACTAAAGATCCTCACAAGGTTTAGCACGGTGTGCAGTGCGGCAAGCATCAAGGACTAGGGTTGGAAAAGTTTAGGTCAGGCGGTAGTAGTTGTATTTAGAATCTCAAGAAAATTTGGATGCTCTCTTTTTTGGGATCAAGCATTTGCATTGTTTGATTGTTTATGCAATTTTAGAAGTGTAAGTCTCACTCTATGTGTTTGAATAGTTCCCAATTTCATGTGGTTTTAAAATTCAAAATATTATTTTATCGTGCTTTTAGCGGCTCTTTTCCACCATGTGAACCCGCCCTTATATGGCCACCCTATATAAAGAGGTAAAAACCCCCCATTCTCAAACACATAACACTCCTTCCCTCAACAAACACCACAAGCTCTACGAAGGCCCCAAACGCACTTTCACGATGGCAAGGACAAAACAAACTGCAAAGAAAAATCCCAAGACCATTGAGGCGCGCAGAAAGCAGAACATGCGTGCAAATCGACAACCTATGAAGCTAGCTGACCCAAATTGAACAGGGACGGACACGTCTGATGAACGTTCATCGTGGGAAGGGGAGGACATCCCAGTGAACCATAGGGTGGGCGGGAAGACATTGCCAGGCCAAATGGGCCCGATGCCATCTGGCTCAAGTCGCCCCACTGTGGCCGGCAAGTCACTGCCCAGAGGAATGGGTGCCATGCCTTCTGATCAACCCCAACAATGATGAGCGTAGCAGTGAAGATGAGGATTATGATCCAGATGAAGATGCCCCCCAGCCACCTCCCAAGCGCCGTCGAAAGTCAAAATTCTAAAGGAAGCCACAAAGAGCAAAGCCACAAGGAGCTCAGAGGCCCCCACAATGCCAACCTCAAAAAATAGGATAGATTGTCAAGCGTTTGCTGAGATTCGGCATTACCGGAAGACAACAGACCTACTTATTAGGAAAGCACCTTTTGCATGGACATGTAAAGAAGTGCTACAAAGCTACAGCACGGAGCTTTGGATGTCTGCAATAGCCCTCGAATCAATTCAGGAGGCTGCACAGGCTTATTTGGTTAGTCTCTTTGAAGACACATTCTTATGTGCTGTCCATGCCAAGCGTGTAACAATCATGGGCAACGATATGCAACTTGCAGGTTGCCTAAGGTAGGACTGATACCCCTGATGCCAAAACCTTTTTTGTAACTAACTTTTGTATTGGAATCAATTTACTTTGAAACCCTTGTACTGGATTGAAGTTTTCTTGAAAACTCAATGTATTTTTTTCACTTTGCGACAAATGCAATCCGTCTCTTTTTGTCTCTCTATGTTACCTTAATGTCCAATTTTAATGTCTACATTTATTTTGTTAAATGGTTGAAGGTGAGATGCAAATGAGCATGTTGGGGAGGGTCCTGTCGGGGGAAAAGGGGATTGTGGGCTCATACCAGCCCCTTTTCCAAGTGTCCTCCTGGCGGAGGCCCCGACGCCTTCATACTCAGAGTCTCTCTTGTCCTCCCTCCCCCTTTTGTATTGTAACCACATAAAGGGGGTGGTAACTAATGAGCTGTACAAAAGGCTAATCAATTGGCAACCAAAGCTAAATAATTTTTTTGTTTGGCTTGAAATTGTCCATTAGGTAAAATTTTTGCTTTGTATTTGACAAAAACTTGCAAAGCTTGACAAATTTGTGTTGGCCACAAGACAGCGAAAATTGGCCAGACAGGAGTCTTGCAGGGCCAAATCTCGCTTCCTTATGGACACATTGAAAATTGCATGAAATGTCAGTTTCAGGGCACTAGTACCAAAAATGCTATTATATGCAATTCTTTGGACAAATTTTTTTTCAATATACGAAATCAACTTTCAAACAGTTTTCCTTGTCACAGAACATGAATAAAACAGTAAATTGAACTTTGCAAATATCATGGAGAAGAGGGATAATTTTCATTTAAAAGCTTATACATCTGGCTTAAGGATCCTTTGTTAGGAGGCTCTTTGCAACCTCTCTACGATGTTCTATAGCGTTGGGTAGAATGGATGTAAGTACAAAAGCAGCTATAGCTTGGGCACTGTCAACCCCAAGGCTTGACAAAGAGCTATGCGTGTCATGACCTTGCCACGGAAGCCAGTGACAAAAGTGGCAATTGCAAGTGATTTTTTCACAAGAATAATTACATGGACTGTTTGAGGAATGGTGGCTAAACATAGGAGTTTGTTTGCGGCCTTAAGCACGCAAAAAACAAAATGGCCATTCGGGGAGAAATCCTTGTGTATGATGCACACATCTTTCATTGGTAGTTTGCTGATGTAGTGTGCTAGGGCTGCTTGAGGCCCAAACACCGTGCACTCTCCCCCCTTCTTCCGGCTAGCCCAAAAGTCCATGTCCAAAACATCCTACAAAATTGTAATTAACCAAAAGCAAAGAAGAAAGGTTGAATTATCAACATAGAAGATGCTTAGTATCACCTCTTGTTGCTTATCCTCATCATCCATTGTTGGTGTGGCTTTAGGGTTGATAGAGGATTTTCTCTCATCAACCTTGCCGGGGCTCTGCGAACAAGAGGAATCGGGGTGGATAGGAGTTTGTTTGGCAACAACTTTGGCTTCCAACAAACTTCTCATCCGTGACTTTGCTCTGCTCTGCAACGAGAATACCCACTATCACTAGTTCAATTATGTCAGCAACAGAGTCTCCCAATGGAAGCAGCTTGTCATCTAGAGCTTCTGGTGTAGGATCAAGGGGGAACTCCATCTTGGTGCATATGAGGCTAAGACACTCATCTAGTCGGACGCCAAAAGCCTTTTCAAGATTATGTAAGAATAAATACTCCTCATCTTTTATAATTATGTTGCCGAGATGGCTAGTCTCCACTTTGGTAATTTTAATAGGGTCACGACACTCGGGGTTGGGCATCTCGGAGGTGCCAGCAATCATCTCTCTTGTTGCAACTGCTTCTTCCAAGCCATGGGGATCTTCGGCAGCTTGCAGTCTTCACTCACTTTGGACATCTATAGGCGCGGCCTTGGGATCTTTACAATCCACCAGCACCCCAGCCAATGCCAAAAGCGGGGTCTCCATCTCCTCCAAGTAGGGCTCCTCATTGACGAGGAAGAAGAGAGTGGAAATATTGGACAAGAAAAATTGCCCAGTTTTGCGCTTCTTGAAGGAGTCTGCAACTTCCTTTGTCACTTGACGAAAGTGATTCGCTTCTTTTGCAATCTCTTCAAAGCGAGCTAGTCTCTTTGAAAATGTTGTGTTGCCCTTGTGGATGTACCGAAGCAAATCACATGGCAACCACAGCATGGCGTTGTCTTCAAAGTTCACAGCATACTTGAGTATATGCGCATGCATATACTCTATGATATCGTGAAAAGTGTCATTGTGGAGTTGCATGGTTTTTTGTAAGTCCACTGTGTGGGTAAAGAAGTCATGAATATCATTGTGTACAACATATTGAGTGCCCTCTAAGAAAAGAAGAAACCGTGAAAGGGTTGTGTGTGTCTCTTCCGACGTTGTTGTTGCGTGGGAGGAGGATGCGCTAGCATATTGTAATATCCCCAACCCCGACTACACCAAGATCGAGATGGGATCCTTGACAGGTCTCTAGGTCTGATAAAAATCAGAGTCTCTAAACAAGAAAAATCCAAGGAATAGACCTTTACCATTGACAATGGTTTGGGTCTATAGCCTTAGAAGCACACCTAGTCCTATCTCGCAAAGGAAACGGGACAATGTATTCAAACGGCCTACAAAAAAATTCTTATTCCGGCCCTATAACTTCATCATTCAGATTATGGTTTCCTTAGCCAACGCTTTTTTCCCCCTAACATATGTGAGGGCACAGCCGTTGGTGGATTCCTCTTCCTAATGAAGAAGTTTCTAAAACGTTTTAGTGCGCGGAAATGGATAGTTACCTGACTAATCAGGTCCACCCATCCATGATTGACAACCTTAGTCAATCCCCACTTGCCACCCCGCACTCACACAAGATTCGTTTATCTTATTATCACATTGTTTTAACATTTAAAATAATGGTTTCTTTTAACGTTCCATCACAGTAATTCCTTGAAGACAGCATTGAAAGCATTCTTTTAGCAAACAGACATCTTTAAACTTAAGACATGGTACTGTCAATCAAAACATTATCCATAATAACCATGACCAGTACTCGTCTTGTCTCAAGACCACCTAAGGGTGAAAAACGGCACCCATTCCTTATTCAAATCCAAAGTGGAATAAACCCCCACCCAAGGTTCCGGGTGCCCATACACCAAAACCAGTTGCCCATACAACCGGGCGGCTCCCCTAGGATTTTAAAAAAAAACGGTATCCTAACTTATGTAGAAACATCAAGACATGACACGGAGTAGAAACTCAACGTTCATGGGGGTAACCAACTTATCTATGGCTAGAAAGCCAATCATTATCATCAAAATATTCCAAAGAGTCGGAGGTGTCTTGAGACAAGCTGTCTTAAGGATGATCAAACATATCTTTCCTAATTCAACCTGTTTTAACCCAAACGATTCTTTCCTACATTATAAACAAATGCACGTTGGAAGTTACCTTCCGTTTTCAGCCAGTTTATCCTTCTTACGTATGCAATGCTAACTTATAAAAGAACTTAAACTAATTAAAGACTTAATTGAATAATGGGACACCCACCTGGGATTGATCGGCCATCTGCTGCTGCGCTGGCGCCTGAAGACTCTCCTCCGTAGGCCTACTACTAGGCCCGGCTTTGTCGTCATGCGACGCTCTAGTTTGTTTTGGAGCTACGTCCTCATCATCAGATGTAGGATTTGCTCGGGTTCTTTTTGGTGCCATAACTTCTTATCCTTATAAAAAGGTCATCTGATCATTAGGTAAATAATTCAAAATCTAAACTTAACCTTTGTATTCAACCGTAACCCATCCAAGGTTAAATTTATAGTCTTAATTGATAAATTATTGACCTAGTAATTTTTTATTTGTCTATATAGGCATGATAACTTTTTCCACCGCTTCCCTAAGGGTTTTCTAAACTCTCCTAACTTTCTTATAATTTCCTATATCTTTTTTCTAATTTTCCCATCAACTTTTAAGCTAATAATCTACTTATTTTGGGCTTAATATTTATTGTATTTAATTTCTCTTAAAGATTTCATTTATTTAATTTGATATCATAGGTTTACACTTACTCTAATTTTCCTAAAAACTTTTAACCACAAATTCTATTTATTTTAATTAATCATCTGTTAAAAATAGGACTTTTGGTCAATTATAATTTACTAACCTCACTACTTAAATATGGTATAATTATCACAAGTAGATAAGAATATTTTTGACCTCTGGTAATTATCTTATTATTTTCAAACTTAATTATATAATTTCCATCTTCAATTTTTAGCTAAAATTAGGATAATTTGACTTAAATAAATATTTATTCTACTTTTCCAACCTTGACATATTTATTACGGCCTCTCTATTATGTAAGCTATGTGTGATAAATAGAATGTAATCATATAGCATGATTTACTAATTTCTCCCTTGAAATTTCAACCAAAATTAGTATATTTTGACTTAGATAAATATCTATACTAAGTTTATAACTTTAACATAATTATCATGGCCTTTTCATCATGTAATCTAGCTCTAATAAATAGCATGTAATCATATAGCATGATTTACTAATTTTTCTCTTTAGTTTTTAGCTATAAATAGTATACTTTGACTTAGATAAATATCTATACTACTTTTCTAAACTTTGCATAATTATCACGGCCTATTTACCCTATAATAAATCTTTAATAAATCGCATGTAATCATAGCACATGATTTACTAATTTTCCCCTTGAATTTAACCCTAAAAACAGTGTAATTTCACTAAGATAATTTGTTAAACTAATTATCTGAGATAAACATAATTATCACAGGTTTCCTAACATCTAATTAACCTCTAATAAATAATTCAATTCAATTTGAATCCATTTGTTAATTTCCCCTATTTAAATTGTCCAAAAAATAGAGTATTTTTGCTAAAGTAATTAGCTAGATTATTTATCTTAGCTTCTCCTAATTATCACGGGTTCCTTAACACCTAATTAACCATTGAAATATCTCACAGCATTTGAAATCAGTTTACTAATTTTTCCTATTTAATTTTCTCTAAAAATAGAGTATTTCTGCTAGAGTTATTAGCTAGATTGTTTATCTGAGCTTCTCCTAATTATCACAGGTTCTTTAACACCTAATTAATCATTGATAAATATATCACAGCATTTGAAATCAATTTACTAATTTCCCTTATTTAATTTTCTCAAGAAACATAGTATTTCTGCTAAAGTAATTAGCTAGATTAACTATCTGAGCTTATCCTACTTATCGCAGGTTTCTTAACACTTAATTAACCACTGATAAATATGTCCTAGCATTTGAAATCAATTTACTAATTTCCCCTATTTAAATTTCTCAATAAACAGAGTATTTCTGCTAAAGTAATTATCTGAGCTTCTCCTAATTATCAGGAATTTTTTAACACCTAATTAACCACTGATAAATATATGACAGCATTTGAAATCAATTTACTAATTTCCCCTATTTAAACTGCTCAAAAAATAGAGTATTTCAGCTAAAGTAATCAGCTAGATTCATTATCTGAGCTTCTCCTAATTATCACGAGTTCCTTAACACCTAATTAACCACTGATAAATATATCAGAGCATTTGAAATCAATTTATAAATTTCTCCTATTTAAATTTCTCAAAAAATAGAGTATTTCTGCCTAATTAATTAGGAAAATTACTCAAAAAATTATAGGATAATTTTCCTAGCTTAATGACTATTTTATGAAACTCTGATTATTACCTCAACTTAATCTAAGCTTAATTAATATATTTACCATTAATTCATGGTTAATTTGGTTAATTCAGTCCTAATATGATAGGATAATTAATTAGCTTAATATTACTAAGCTTAATTATAATAATCAGCAGAGGTTTTATGAGTATACATAGGCCTAATCTTTGATTTATTAACAAAATAGCTT
Organism: Adiantum capillus-veneris; assembly: GCF_014529385.1. Classification (NCBI taxonomy): domain Eukaryota; kingdom Viridiplantae; phylum Streptophyta; class Polypodiopsida; order Polypodiales; family Pteridaceae; genus Adiantum; species Adiantum capillus-veneris. The sequence goes on along the minus strand of NC_140938.1, from coordinate 114,044,378 downwards.
AATCTAACCTTGCTAATTAAGAAGGATTACGCTAATTACCGTTTAGGTTAATCAATTAGAGATTAATCTCTAATGATTTCTGGGTAGTGTTCTCTCTAGATGAGAGAGAGAGAGAGAGAGAGAGAGAGAGAGAGTATCAAGGCTCCCAGTCTGTGTAAAATGTGAAGCTAGGGGTCCTATTTATAGTTTTTTGGCACTCATAAGCTCTCACCGGCTGAAAAAGGCAGTTGCTTGCAGTTCAAGCAGTCCCCTACATGTCAAAAAACGCCCCCTGCTGCTAAATGAGTCCCTGGCAGGTCAGTGATGACCCTCCCATTACCTGTCAGCTTTTAAAATATCAATTCTGCTATATTTTGACCTATTTTTGCTTAATTGGTAAATATCTTGTAAATATCTAGGAGGCCTTCAATAAAGTCTATGCTTAAATGATTACTGCAACCCTTCAATTTTACCTATTTTACTCAATTCACAGTGTAAACTTCCAAGGATCATAACTATGCCAGTTTTTATCGGAATTCAATTCTGAAAATTTCTAGCCCGCGGTTTGTTGTGCTTAAGATTCCAAAAATACCAATATTTGCCATGGTCGGACAATTCTTCATTGCTTTTTCAATAATCATATCAGTTTGATTAAGCTTTATACAACCTTTAAGGTTTCAGAAACTGGAAACCTTACACATATGCTGCCATGGCTCTGTGTGTGTGTGTGTGTGTGTGTGTGTGTGTGTGTGTGTGTGTGTGTCTTCTTTTTGTCTCTCTCAAGTGTTGATAGAAAAATAAGAAGCTCCCTCCCCTTTATATACCCCCCCCCCCCCACCCCGCTGCTCTGCAGAAAAAGACACCATCCCAAAGCTCTTTGATATACATGCAAACACACATGGGTGCACACACAAACACCCAAACAAAATCTAAAAAACTTAATCAACAAAGGTGATACTATAATGACAAACAAGTTTTGAATTTCCATTAAATAGAAGGCTTTACAATGTGGCATTAGAGCGGTTACATTGATTTATCATATCAACTTAAAGACAATACACCGCCAACCCTCCACTCCTCTTGCACTTTCATGGCTGCCTCCATGCACCTACCAATCTGAAACAACAAAGATGCTTTTAATAAGACTAACAATTGGCACATGTAGACAACATATAAACTAAACTGACCTTTTGCCGATTGAGACGAAAGTAAGCATCTTTGATTTCTTTGTAGCCCAAGATAATCAAGTGTTCCCGTATGTTGGTGAGTTTCCAGTGTTCACTGACTTGCACAATATCAGAAACACCATTTGACAAAGTAACGGGCATGTCAAATGTCACAAAATTACCAACATTAGATTGTAAGGGTATCCACTTTCCACTCTTACACATCCAACGCTCATAGTGAAAACGTAAGTACAAAGTAGTGCGCACTTTCAAATATCGTATCCCTATACTTGAAGCGCCCATCTTACACTTGTATTTATCTCCTTGGTGCACTCCCTCAACCATTCCCCAGTTATCTCCAAATACCAGTTTAATGCTTCATACATGACATTCTTGCTACAAAACATAGTAGGTGTGACACAGAATGTCAATGTCTTGAACAGGTGTACAAAAACATGCACGGGCGCATGACCAACTAAGCCATACTGATCTGGAAGCCTTCCCAAAATTTAATGAGGAGCAAATATCAAAAAGGATCTTCTCCTTCACTAAGAAAAGTGACCACGCATCGGGTTGTGGCCATTTCGGACTCAGTAATGAAGGTTTGTCAACATCAATGATCTTATCATATCCATCCTTTGAGGCCGGCACTACATACGTGTGTGAGTAGAAGAAGATTTTGTGTTGTAGCAGAATTGAAGGTGGCAAGTTGGGAAGCATCATAGCACCAAAGTCCGCATGAAGAGCATTGAAGGTTCCTGTGAGACTCTTGATTGGTTGTTTCTCAACAAGGTTGGATGGGAATATATCTATGACAACACCAAAAACTATTAAATAAAAAACAAATAACAAGCATTTACAATCAGCAACCAACAATGTTTTACAACTTACAATGTATTGGGAAATCTCTTGAGATTCCATTCCTCAAGCACATGGAACGCAAGAGTATACGTGTTGAAAAATGGCCACTGTGCCATTGACTCTATGGTTTGTGAAACTAAGAAGTCTCCCCTTCCAATGTTTGTCAAGGTTGCCATGGTTTCGAACTCGATGAGGCCCGATAACTGCAGGTTGCATGAAGATCCAAGATCCTTTAGAAACCACGTGTGGCATGCATTCCCCATCAGAATCCCTAGTGTTATGCAAGCATACCGCCTCTATCTCATCCTTTGGATTTCTTGAAGTGGAGGGGGTTGACATGGTAGCACCAGAAGAAGAAGAGTTGTGGTGTTAGAGAAAGAGGCATGTTGTTTCAAGAATGAAATGAGAAGAAATGGTTGAATGGGAAACAAAGGGGAGAAGAAGTAGTTCAAATGGATGGTGTGAATGAAAGGGGGAGACAGGTCATGCAGCTATGGAAAGCTTGGCGGGAGGGGGAGAAGTGGCTAATGGGGAGCAAGGGGAGAAGAAGTAGTCAAAGGGATGGTGTGAATGAAAGAGGGAGACAAGTGGTGCAGCTATGGAAAGCTTCCTCATGTGCTGCAGCTATGGAAAGCTTGGAGGCAGAAGGAGAAAGAGAAGAGAGAGAAGAGGTAGAATAGAGGGTATTGTTGAGAAATGCAGATTTTGGTCAAAGAAAATAGTTTTCTGACCATGTATTTGGTTAGGAGAGCTTTTGGAGAGTGAAATGTGAGATTTAAAATTTTTCAAAAAATTTTGAAATTTTACGGTTACTTTATGGGCACCCATGAAAATGGAGGGAACCCCCCCCCCCCCCCCCCCCTCCCTTCCCCCTTCTCCCTCTTTCTAGGGGGCAAAGCTATAATGAGGGGAACAAATAGGCCCCCATGCCCCCTACTACCCTACCTTTTGAGAGGGTATAGCTGTGGCCACCACCCTCTTCCTATTGGTCCATGTTTAATCCCCCCTTAGGCTAAAGGGACCTTTTGGGGTTCATATTTTTCCTAATGTGCTTCTTCTGAACTTGGGAGCCTGACTTCTTCTTGAAGACTTCTTGTAGTGGTCTCTGTCAGTATTTGAGTCAACTTCTTCTTCGGTTTCAGTCTTTGTCTCCTCTCTGGCTTTCCTGCTAGAACTGTGACAACTGCCCTTGCTGTCCTTGGCCTCAACTGCCTGATGTGTGGACCAATTAGGACTCCTGGTTTTGCGTTCTTCCTGCTCAGTTCTTCTCCTCCTGGAATGGCTGAGTGCTGAGAGTCCATGGCCTCATCAGCATGACTGTGCTCCTCCTAAGCCTCGGTCTCACTCTCAGGGTCCTCCTTGGGATGAGACTCTCTTTCTGATTCCTTAGGAATAGGGTCAACGTGGTCAGAATTAGTGCCTAATCGGGTTGACAGTTTACGACCACGATTGGCTTTGGGCGCCATCGATATAACTAAAAATTCTAACTAGGAGATAAGAGTTTTCTAGTGGAAGAGCAAACAACTCTAACCACCGTGATTTCCAAAATGGAATTGGAGCTGGTCTTTCAGACAGCTGATTCCAATGTTAGAATTTAGAGCTACTGGTTATGTTGTTAGTTTAGTTAGTAAAATTGGAATAGAGTACTGAACTGAAATAACGAACCAAACTGGACTGTTATATTGAAACAAGAGACATGGCTGGAAGACTTGAAAGAGTATTTGCAGATTCAAATTAATAGCTCAAGGATAACCAGTACAATTTATAATGGGTTTAAGCTCAAATTATTACAGAAGCAATGAATACATGGTAAAGCTAGTGGCAAAGAGCTCGTAAACCCGAAATTATTTAGAAAGCTAAAGCCAAAAGCTAAGCAGTTAAGAAGCCAAGAAGCCCAATTACAATGTAGCGCACCCTTGAAGGTGTTTGAGGCCTTGGGATTGAGTCTTGGGATAGTTAATTCTTTCTTCAAAGTTTATGTTATGCTCATGATGCATGAAGCTTTCCATCTCCATTGTAGCACCTAGGTCACCAGGAACACAAAGATTGTATTGTAACAAGTCTCTCTTGATGGGAGAAATCATAATACAAATCCCTATTGGAGGGGGAACCGGCTCCACATAAATCCGATCCTCAACTATTGTCATGTTCTCTAAATTCTCTCTCTTGCAAAAGTATTGTTCATGCCAAGTTAGCTAAATGCTATGTTTATGTTGCTATCTTCAATTATGATCACCCACTATGCTCACAAAGTAATTTCTCAAAAGTACTCTCTCTAATTTCCGCTACTATCAAGTTAATAGGCCAATTCCATTACAGATCCCCTTAACCTTAGGAGGATGCACAATCTTACGAGTGAAATATTTTACTTTGTAAATGGCCCTTGAATCCTTGCATGATTGAAACCTTGTAATTTTTATTTTTTTTGGGTAAAACTCAACTCCGTGAGTAGGATTAAATTAATCAAAAAATTACATGGCCAGCCTTGTCCACGAGCCAAGCAAAGGCATCAATAAAACATCAAGTACAAAGCCATACACATTCATAATCGAGGATATAACATGGCCGAACAGGGAGGCCATCCCCGACATCGCAAGTACGATAGACAAAACAAAGAATACCAAAGACCTAGCGAATAGAGGAGGCACCCCACCGAGCATACCATCAAGATCTAAAGAGACAAGAGGGGATATGACAAAACCCGACTGCCACAGGAGGGTTAGCATCTGCCACTGACTAACATCATGCTAAGGAAAAGACCTGGAGCAAAGAAATCGGAGAAGTAAAGCCAATGAAGTAGGAGCCTCCCTTGAGAAGCCAATAGGCGAAACAAGCCCCATGACTTAAGCAGTGATCAAACCAACACCATGCACTAAATGATCCAGCAAGGACTTTTAGGCTATCCAAGCTTAGCCATGCACCCACCATCATAGGAACAGGGCAACCCTGACTGCCACAAGAAGAAGGGACTCTGCCACCGTCCTGAATCCCCTTCAAGGGAACCGCAGCACTGTAGGCACCACTTCAAAGCAAGTCTGGCCGGCATTTCAGCCCACAAGGGGGCTTTGGAGGGGCGGCCTCCACCAATGCCAAAAAGAGGGAGCATGCACGAGTGGAAATGCCAAAGTTGAGCCAGAATTGCCAAGCCCTGCTCCTCAAGGACACCCAACCCCATCAGAGAGGTATGCCAATGAGTTTGACAAAGTCACTAGCTCAAATCGCCCGCCCTGCTATATGTTGATAGGGGCCTCCCTGCTCGCTCAAACCTTGCAAGCTACAGAGGAACACAAGGGGAGCTCCCACAAACCCTGGATTCTCGATTTTTTCAGCAATGTAAAAATTCACTATGGCCTACATAAGGCTATTAAGAAAAATTTCACAATAAGTGGCTTCTTTGTGAGAGAAAGACAGTATTTTAAAACATCTGGTACCCAATAAATTATTATGTTTTTTTTGGACAAAAGTGTAACAATGAACTATTTAGATTACAATATATTCCAAAAGCATAAAAATAAATGTTCGACACAATACTCAATGCCCCTCTTCAATGAGAGTGGTACACAAATGTCAACACCCTCTTACAAGGGCCTAAAAAGATAATTAATTTTTTAAATTATCATTATCTTGCCATGTGGCACTAATGTGTAAGCTTAATCCAATGGTCTAGAGATGCACCCAAAATCCAACCCTTTACTAAGGACTACTTATGTAGTCCAAACAAGTGTGAAAGGGTCAAGGTGGCTTTCTAAGACAATAAGAAAGTGATAAAATCTTTAGGTTGAGTTCAACTAAACATTTAATGTTTGAGAAAGGAATGACTGAGTATAGCCTTTAACCATTTGAAATTCCTAGCCGATTGCAAACCATGATAAAGGGACGAAAAACCGGTGAAATATGTGAGAAAATAGTTCAACAATCATGCAAATTTTAAATTATTACTAGTATTTTCATTTTGCTTCTCTATGAGGAGGAAACTCGGCCAATGACAGGTTAATAAAAGGGATTTTTCTAAATATTGACTAGAATTAAGTTATAGAATGCAAGAAAAGTCAAACTATGTGAGGCCGTGAATGAAATGTGAAATATATAAAAACTCATCAATATATGTATGTGTGTCTATGTTTGTATAAATATAAGTATGTGTAGCTCATTCAATTTCTCAGGTGATAGGGAAGTGTTAGATGATGTGAGCAGTGGCAAGTGGAGGGCTGAGTGGATAGTGGTTCCACCAATGTTAAAGGCAGCCTTGCTCGTGTATGCCATTAGCAAAGCTTTTTTCGTTGTTGGGCTGGAATGTGATCTGTGGTTGTAGAAACGTAGAAGTCCTTGGACAATCAAAAGGAGGGTGAAAGTTTTTATTGTGCCTGTGCCTCCAGTTAGGAAAATATGGATTGGTTTTGTAGGAAATGTACGTTTTCTTAGCATAATATCATCGAATATTAGCCTTTGTTGTGTGTTAAGTAGTAGAATGCTCTTGTAATATATATCGTTTGTCTGCAGTAGTATTTTTATGGTTGGTATAGTGTGTGTATGCAGTTGGTGGTGTTGGATATTTAGGTCTTCTATGATGTCAACACGAATATGGGAGGAAACATTAGATAGTGTTGTAGATGTCGAAGGTGAATTGGTGGCTAGTGAGTTGGTGTTAAGGTTCTTCTTTAGTATTGTGGTTTTGTTATATTTGGATTCATTTGTATCGATGGTAGGTTTATTTTGATTGTATACATCTTTCCATGTGAGTCCATCTGTTAGATGTTGAGTTTCATTATTTATCCATGGTAGAAATAAAAGACATTGTTCTCTATATTAATTATCTGGATTTTTTGTGGCATTATATTTGACATATCGTATAATCTTTGGTTTGGTACGTTTTTTGTATGTGTTGCTTGTTGTATTGTATGTGGAGGCAAATTTTGCCAATGATATGGCATTGAGCTGGGTAGGACATGTACAATATTTGTCTATGCTTGTCTCGTAAAAGCTTTTTGTGTTGGTCGGGTCTATGTTTTGTAGGAGGTGTTTTCGCTTGAGAAGCATTGTCTCTCGTCGGGAGGGTTTGTGTTTATGAACATAAAGTCTCGGGTTGCGCTGTAGAGAGGTAGGGAAAGTGCAATATATACTGCTTGTTGTGAGCTTATTTGCTGTGTGTTTAGTATTGTGTTTCCTATTTTTTGAAGTCTGTCGTATGTAGTTGCATTGCTTTCAATGCAAGAGTCAAATTGTTCTTTGATTGCTTTAAAGAGTGTGTTATCAAATTTTGTTATATATGAGGTACAATAGGTAGCTGCTTCGTGTGCATTTAAAATGTATTGTATATCTGAATTAGCATCCCATAGCTTTGAAATGGTTGGATTGAAGTTATTTGAGTAGATATCTTTAATATTTCTTTTCAACAGAAGTGTTGGGCATGAGATTTTGGATGATATAGCTTCGATGTAATCGTCAACTCGAAGGTCCATAGATAGGAGCCACTATTTGAATGTAATATTTGCTTTATAATCTAATAGTAGCAGATTATCTTTGATTTGTTTGTGTTTCTTTCTTTTTTATTGCATATTGTTATCTGGAGAATGGTAGGGTTCTAAAATCATAGTAAAAGGCATTGGGTAGAGAGGAAAGTCAAAGCGGCATCCCTTGCGTTTTCTGAAGAAAATCTTCCTATGCTTGTGTGTTTGAATTTCTTGTAAATCTATAGGAAGGAGCATGGAGTCAGTTGTTATGTACTTATCAATGAAATCCACAACATCTTCGTTCGGATCTTTCCCATAGATGGGAGCATTTTCTATCCATAGGAGCCCATGATCATGCTGGCTACCTCGGCTCTGAAACTCAGTTACAAAAAAGTAATCTTTGAGTTTTCCCAATATGGTTATATCCTTGGTTAGCAATTTCTTCATCCCGTTAAATCGGTTCAAGTAAAAGCGGGCTATTTTTACAGGGTCGGCTCGGACCAAATCTCATATGTATGACGCTTCTGTCTCTGTGCTTGCACGCATGATAGGGTTGAGCTTAGTAAGTGCTGTAATCAAGGGCTTCCAACGTTTCTCAGCCCGCAGAAAATGTGATGAAGAATGTTGGTGGTCCAAGTTGTCTAATCATAGCAAAGGCGTTTTTTTTAGTTTCTCTTTGTAGTCAGGTGATGTTCGCAATGCCTCGAAGTCACGATATTCAAGTTGGTAAGAAAAGACCTTCTCAATGTTAGTATCTCCAACAACCTGTGTGGCCACTAGTGTATTCTAGTTTAGCTTGCCTTTGCGCATACGTATCCAAATGGATCCCAAGATTTTTAGAGTCATGACTTTGACTGATTTGAAAAAAAGATTCTCTCAATTTAGTGAGAACCTTATATCACTATGCATAAGCTCCCATTGGGCCACGTGTTGGTATTTATGCTTAGCAAGTGTACGGTATTTACGGGGCTCACCATAGAAAATAGTAGGGAAACTAAGCTCTTCACAATATTCATCTTTGAAAATACTCAAAGGATTAGTTCCCTCGGCAGGAGCTACAAAGAAGATTTTGTCGTTGTGATCTACTACTTGTTGTGATGATTCAGTTCCATGGAGCATGACATCTGTAGCTATATCATCTTCTTCTGATGGTTGATTGTCGTCAGCAAAATCATCAGGCAAAGGACAATGGAGACTATAGAAATGGCTTACCCACTCGCTGTTCAGAGTAATATTTTCGTTCTTGTATAAAGATGTTTGCAATAGTTGAGCAATGGCTTTCATTGTAAGCAATGGTCGAACAACGCCGGTGGGGCGGTCCGGGGCGGGCAACAAGAGAGGCGACCTCTAAACACCCCTCAAGGCTCCCGTGCTGCTCAATTGGGGCTGGGGCAACCACAAGCACAACACAACAACAAACCCACAGCCAAACCCAAACCAGATAGGGGCACCACCTAGTTATGGTATGCGAACTAGGACGCAAGAGAGATTTTGGCACAACCAAGAAGATGCACCACACAACACACACAAGCAACCTCACACCAAGACACACATGAAATGGACCAGAGAGAGCTAGAGCAAAGGGAAGAGAGAGAGGAAAGGATCTTGCGTAATACCTTATTTGTGACTTGCAAATGGAGATGGTTCGTTATGATGCTATCATAGAACTTGTACAAAACTCACTCAATGCTTAGTGATTGCTAAACATTGCCAAAACACACACACACACTGTCTTAGGGTGTGGGAGACCTCTCACCACAATACCCTCTTACAATGGACAAAAAAATGGCAATGAAAAACACACTAAAACACTTTCTAAAATCAAGATCAACCGATAAAAACTCAAAATACACAAGTCACCTTGAATTCACCAAACCGTATTGCACAAATGGAAGGACGAAGATTTGAACGTCGAATCACGCCTTTGATGCACCAAACCTCAATTTATTGATGATGAAGGAGCATATACAATAGTGGTTTTGAGATTTGTGGAACTCACGCTCTCTCACTTACAATGTGTAGCTTGAAGGCTTCTCTCACACCAAGAGTGAAGCTCACAAGTGGTTGCTACACCTAAGTCTCTCCTCACGCATAGAGTGTTGGGGTGCTATGTGAGATATTGGAGGTTGTTTTACAAGAAGGAGAGGGGTCTATTTATAGGTTGGAGACCCCTCATAAAGATTATTGGAAATCCTAATTTACAAGCTAACAAATCAGAATTATGATTTTTTTGAATATCAAAACATTGCGGGCCTTCTTTGTCTGCTTGAGTAATGGGTGTGGGCTCAAAAGAGAGCATTATTGATGGTAGATAAGGTGAAAGTAAGTAAGGAGAGAGAGAGAGAGAGAGAGAGAGTGTTACTATACACATGTCTTGAGGTGAGGTGTCTTTTATGGTTAGGTCAATGCTATTTTGTGTTAGTATGTTAGTCGTTAGTAATCACTAGAAAGTTAATGTTACATTTACAATGGGTAGAGTGAGTTGATTTGATGAAGGAAGAGGGGTGAATTAAAAGAGAATCATTGAGATGGTGAAGCTTTGAAGAAGCTTCAACTCACCCTTGTGTAGATTGTGGAAAAAATGACCGCTGGTCTTCTTCTTCTTCTTCGCTTCTTTACGCCGCCGCCACGGTTGACCACCACGATGAAAAGAGGATTTGTTGATGAAAAATCCTCAATTTGCAGAAGTTATCATGGTTAAGATGCTGAATTTAGATATTTTTAGGAGAGGTAAATGAAATTGTAACATAGAAGCAATAGAGAGAGACATGGAGAGGGTGTATGTATGTAGAGGTTCATAAAAGAACTTTAGGGATGAGAGAGAAGGGTAATGGTGAAGAGGGTGGGAGAAGCCATGGAAATTGCAGGTTTGAGTGAGGGAAGGAGAGGGAGGGATGTGTAAGAGTGAGTAGGTGTGTGGAAGGGTGAGAGAAGACTAAGGGCTACTTGTGAGAAAAGTGGGCAGACTGGGGTCCACTCAAAAAATCATAGCTCACCGCTGGTAGCTCCAAAAATCATGAAAACATTTGAGGTGATTATTCAGAGCGTGGGCTACATTTTCTCTTTTGACCACCGCTCCAAATTCGGAGTGGAGATAGGTGCCAAAATTCCCACCAAAAAACCTATTTTTTATGCCTGCAAAAGTCTTTTAGTGGCCCCCTCCTTGGTCGAATTTATACAATGCATCCAAGAGTGAGCCCCTCCTTTGTCATATTATAATACAAAGCATCCAAGTTGCCCTTGACCCATGCATAGAGGAGAATTATTGGTGAATAAAGAAATATATACATGGTGGGACTAGTGTATGGACTATTCATGGACTTTAGCTCAATGAGCACATGGTGTTAGAATAATGAGTAAAAATAATAATAAAAATATGGAGGAGTTATGGATAAGTAAAAAAATAGGTTGCCACTTCTATCAACAATTATGATTTTCTGAAATGTCGTTGGATCGGTTCCGCTATTGAATGTTGTGTTTTTTACTGAAGTTATTGGTACACCGTAAATATAAACATCACATGCAATACTGAATCTAAAAGAGAACACATGGATAATATCAAGCGCAATACTAATAGATGATGTGTGGCTATTTAATACTTGGGTCCAAATGGAGGAATCATGTCTACTGGAAGTCAAATGCGCTAGAGAAGGTGTGATCATTGGTGTTTCATCCAATGATACTCTGACTACCTCTATCATGATGTTGATCATTTTTTGCAATGACGAGCGCGACTTTATTATTTTATTGAGCACGAGAAAAACATTATTATTCCATGGGTGATCAACAAGGAAAGCACTATAAATATTATTTTGAATGAGTTGTTCAAAAGATGCATTATGGTTGGTTGAGGAAGCCATGTACATGCAGTTTTTCCTCCCCTTACGGTATGGGGTGGAAGGAAGATAAGTAAATGAAACACGCGCACACTGAGAGAGAGAGAGAGAGAGAGAGAGAGAGAGAGAGAGAGAGAGAGAAAGAGGCAGAAAGAGACAGAGATGGAAACCTACAAGATGAGCAATGGATGAAATCAATATAATATAAAGAGTGTCCTTTGGTGTGGAGGTGATGGAGCTTCAATGTTGTAGAGGAGCACTACTTTGTCTCTTTGACAAAAGATGTGATGAGGCGTAATTTGTTGACAGTGAATTTGTCAATAAAGTTTGTCAAGGTGCAATAATTTGTCGACTATGTCACCCGCTAAGAAAATATCAGTTGGGGAAGCTTTGTTGGCCAAAATCTTTCCTTCAAGCTTGGGCACCAAAACAATAGTTGTAGATTTTGAGCAAATAGAGAAAAATTCCACCTCTTGTTGGTGGTGAATCTTAGTAGATTTGCATTGACCACAAGAACATTCCACCAAAATTGAGTTCACATTCACAAAGTGCAGTGTGTTAGTTATCTATGTATAGGCACCTGATGAGTTAGAGCTTTCTTGAGTTATTGTGGTGAAAAAGGAAAAGCAAGATCCATACTTAGTTCTTGATTGTGACCAACATCAAGAATATGGGCCTTATATGCTTCCTCCAAACGGTGCCTGAGATGAGGACTTTTGACGTGTGCTAGGATAGCAATATCCAAGGCTGAGAGTGTATTGTTTCGACTTGTAGCTCACCGCTGGTAGCTCCAAAATCATGAAAACATTTGAGGTGATTATTTAGAGCGTGGGCTACATTTTCTCTTTTGACCACCGCTCCAAATTCGGAGTGGAGATAGGTGCCAAAATTCTCACCAAAAAGCCTGTTTTTTATGCCTGCAAAAGTCTTTTAGTGGCCCCCCCCTTTGTTGAATTTGTACAATGCATCCAAGCGTGAGCCCCTCCTTTGTCATATTATAATACAAAGCATCCAAGTTTCCCTTGACCCATGCATGGAGGAGGATTATTGGTGAATAAAGAAATATATACATGGTGGGACTAGTGTATGGACTATTCATGGACTTTAGCTCAATGAGCACATGGTGTTAGAATAATTAGTAAAAATAATAATAAAAATATGGAGTTATGGATATGGAAAGATATTGGAATCATATGATATGGTCCCTCCTTGAATTATTTTGGGTGGAAGAGGAAAAGGTATGCAAGTAAATAATATAATAAACGTAACCAATGACTAGAAATCAATTTTTTGTTTTCACGAGGGTGAGGGTGAAACTGTGGGAGTGATTTGTATAAAGGAAAAATATGAGGTTAGAGTATGTACATATTGGCAAAAAATATAATTATGGTGTAAGAGGATGAAAGAAGGTGTACATAAGTTTAATAAAACACACACCTAAGTAGAAATATTTAAATAAAATACCAAAATAATTATAAAAAATCCCTATATTTAGGCCATATATACAATGAAATATTTACACACAAAGAGGCCATAATATACTTTTATTTTTTTATTTTTTTTATTTTTTTGGCTCAACTAGCTTAGTGACTAGCTAGCTGAGGGTTTTTAAGAAGATATGGGAAAAGCCCCCTAACTCACACACGCCTATGTACAGTGAAATGGTAGGGATAGCCATAGCGTTTGGGTGAATTTGGTAGGGTGGAGTAACTTACTATGGCAATTATGGAGAGCCGAAAAACGGCTATCATTAGCCCTCCCCCAGGATGATGGTATATTCATGTACCATCATAGAGCATCTTTTCCAAAGAGAGTGCTTCAGAGTCCTTGACGAGATATGAGACAGCGGCCTTTGGACAGATCTTTGGTAGATCCTTTGGTAGAAGGCGACTCAAATAGGGCTTCAACCGATACCCGTTTACCTTCCTGGAGTGCTCTTTACCATTCAAGTCCATAAGCTGATAGTAACTAGAATTGAAAGCCTTCTTGACTATGTATGGCCCTTGCCATCTAGTTTCAAACTTGACATCAAAACGATTGTCAAGTCGATTGTCATACCTGAGCACAAGCTCTCCTTCCTTGATGCCTTTGTCCTTCAGTTTCTTGTCGTGCGTTTCTTTCGCTTGTGTGGCTTTCCTCTTGTAGCACTCATATGCTGCTTCTCTTTTCCACTCAAGCTCCACTAACGTAAGAAGTCGATCCATCCATACCTCTTGATCATCTTAAGCTCCTTTGCCATGAAGTCGCATTGTTGGAATGTTGAGCTCGATAGGCTGCAAAGCCTCTTGACCATAGACCAAGTGAAATGGTGTGAACTCCGTGGCTTCCCTATATGTGGTTCGATATGCCCACAAGGCACCATCCAAGAAGTCATCCCATAGTTTTGTCTTGTTTTGCACCATCTTTCTAATGATTCCTGCAATGACACCATTAGCCTTCTCCACCAAACCATTTGACTGTGGGTAGTATGGTGTGCTATGATGATGTAGAATGTGACGCTCTTCACAAACTTCTGTGAGCAAGCCCTTCCTAAACCCTGGACCATTATCAGAAACAATCTCCAAAGGTGTGCCAAATCTGCAACAAATGTGATTGTACACAAACTTGCTAATTGTCCTCTCATTCACTCTTGCCACACTTTGAGCTTCCACCCACCTAGTCATATAGTCTACAGCCACTAGAATGTAGAGTTTACCATTTTTTGTCCTAGGCAGAGGATCCATAGCATCAATGCCCCACTTTTCAAAGGGTCCATTTGCAAGAACTATTTGCCTCGGGCCATGCACCAACCTTTTATTTCCATTTATCTGACAATTGTGACAGCTTTTACACCAATGTTGAACATCCACATGCAAGCTTGGCCAAACATACCCCGCAAGCAAAATCTTCTTCACAGTTGATTCTTGGGCAAAATGACCACCACATGCCTCTTCATGCAAACCTTTTAGAATGGCTGGAATTTCCTCGATAGTTGGTACTCTTCTGCACACTTGATCCTTCCCTCTTTGATAGAGGGAGCCTTCTAGGAAGAGATAGAAACTTGCCTTCTTCATGAGTCTCCTCTTCTGAGCCTTCGTGAAGTCTTGTGGAAACTCACCCTCCAAAATGTAGCCAATAATGGGAGCCAGTGACTCCAATCCCTGGTATCTCGGTTGCTTGACAGCTGCTGCCACCATGATGACCTGCACTTCTCTCTCAACACATGTAACTACTTGTTGTGCAAGTAAATCGGCATCTTCATTTTGTTTCCTCGGAATATGATATAGTTGCACTTCTTCAAACTGATTAAACATCCTACGAATGGCATGAACTTTTGTCCTTAAGCTTTCATTCTTGCATGCCCAAATGCCTAAAATCTGTTTAACAATGAGAAGTGCATCTCCCTTTACCATGAGACGTTTTATCCCTTGGCCAATGCACATCTTCAAACCATGAAGTAGTGTGTCGTATTCTGCTTCATTGTTGCTAGTTGAACCTGGTAGATTGACCTTCTCTTTCATGACCACCTCTCCACTTGGGTTGAGCAACACTAGCCCTCCCCCTGCTTTCCCCGTGGCTCGTCGAAAAGCTCCATCAAAGAACAAGGTAAAAGCATTGGGAATACTTTTTGGTGGTGGCAATGGTAGGGTCTTTACTTGAGGCACCTTAATTTCCTTCTCATGTACCCTATAAGTGAGAATCCCTGCCAATTGTGCACGCACACTATATTCTACCTTGAAAGAGTATTGGAACTCTTGCAACTCCATAATCCACTTTGAGATCCTAGTACTAAGATTCATTTGAGATGACACCCAAGGAAACAAATTTTCTGCAGTGAGAATTACAAAAGGTTTTGGTAGTAGGTAGGATCTAAACTTTCTCACCGCAAACATGAGAGAAAGCATTATGAGTTCTGCTTCTGTGTAGTCTCTCTCCAAAGAATTCATGACCCTACTAGCAAAGTAGATGGGTCGCATCCTTGTACTGTGGGGATCTTGTTGTAGCAACACAGCACCAATTGTTTCCCTTCCAACACTAGAGCTAACAAAGAATGTGTACTCCCAACAAGGAGGCATGAGTGTTGGTAGCTCTGACAAAATGACTTTAATGTTACAAAAATACTCTTCAAGCTCACCAGACCATGCAAATTCTACTTGTTGTGTCAACTTTTGCAAAGGATGAAGCAACTCCGAGGCTAAGTGAATGAAGCGTGACATATACTTCACCTTCTGAATGAAAGAGATGACCTCCTTAAGACTCTTCGGTGATGGGAGCTCAATAAGAGCCTTTGCTTTTGAAGGATCCACCTCAATGCCTTTATAGGAAACCTTGTGACCGAGCAAGATCACTTCATCCTCACCTATGTGGCACTTGTTGGGGTTGAGTTGACCTCCCATGTCGTAGAGCTTCTTTAAACCTTCTTCTATCCTTTGTAGATGCAATGATTTTGAGCTATAAATGCAGAAATCATCAATGAACACCCTAATTGACTTTCCAAAGAATGCTTGAAACACCATGTTCATGAAACGTTGGAATGTTGGAGGAGCATTTGTCAGACCAAATGGCATGACTCTAAAAGCATAACAACCCCAAGGAGTGATAAAGGTTGTTTTCAATTGATCTTCCAATGCGATACCTATTTGAAAGTAGCCTGAGTAGCCATCACACACAGTGTACTTCTCATGACCAGCTACCTCATTTAGTATCTCATCCTGAAATGGGAGGGGAAAGTGATCTCTTTTTGTTGCCTCATTGAGTGGACGGTAATCCACACACACCCTCCACTTTCCGTTTTTCTTAGGAGTGACAACAACGGGAGAGACCCACTCTGAATTCTCCACTGGATAAATGAAACCTGCTGCTAGAAGCTTTCTTACCTCCTTGAGTAAAGCCTGCTCCTTGATGACTCCTAGCCTTCGTAGCTTCTGAGCCTTAGGTGTGGCCTCTGGCTTCAACTCAATTTTGTGTTGAACAGCATCTACTCCACGCACATCGGTGTAGTCTTTAGCAAAAAGCCTAGGAAATTTCCTTAGCACACATTTGAACTCCTCTGTTTCATCCTTTGTAAGTGTTGTAGATAGCATACCTTCTAGCATTCTTTCATCTTCCACTTTTTGGTTCTCTTGGGAACCTACCTCCTCCAAACCTTGACAAGAGGTCTCTTGGTTGGTTGGCTTAAACCTTACCCCCATGACTTCGATGGAAGACTCCTCTTCAATAATGCTGCCGCTACTTTCTTCTTCTGAAGTGTTATCGGTCCAACCTTCTTCCGTCTCACTTTGAGATGATTCTTCATGGAGCTCCTCTTGGCGTTGCTCCTTCATGTCAAAGACAACCTTCTTATGATTGTCGTTCCTACAAATTAGCTTTCCACTCTCCCAATCCTACAAAGCTCGCATTTTCATTAGCCATGGTCTCCCTAGGATAAATGGGTAACCATTTCCTTTGGTAGACATGACATAGAAATCCACTGCCTTCTTAATGCCAAAGGCCTCCACAAAAACATTTTTACAAATGCCTACGCACCTAGCCTTGCTATTGTTTGCCATCTTGACCTTAATTTCACGTGTCTCATGGATGTGCATGCCTGGTTTTTGCATGAGTCCCTCTGTCATGATGCAAATTTGTGCACCCCCATCCACTAGACCTTTCCTAACCAATCTCCCTTTTATGTAACAATCTAACACAGGTGTAATGTCCTCATTCATTTCAGCTTGTGCAATTTTTACAACAGGCACACTCTCTTTTACCTTTCTCCTAGTGCTAACTGCCCTTGTTAAATCCCTCCTAACTTGTGGACATAATGCAAGAAATTGAGGCCATGAGATATCAGGACCCTTACCTCTCATGTCTTCCAACAGGTTGTATGGAGCCATTCCATGTCCAAGAGGAAAGTCTTGGAGGTTGATATGACGTCGAGTCCTCTTAGCTTCATTGGTCTCCTTTGCCTTCTTTTCTCGTCCATGGTCACTTTGTGATGTAACTCCTTCTTTCTCCTTACCTTTCCCTCGGCCACGCTTAATGCCATTTGCTTCCATGTCAACCTCTCTTGAATTTGTCACCTCTACCACATGCATGTTTGGGTCTGGCAAAGGTGGAACTCCTTCCACTCCTTGTGGAGGTGGTCTTGCTCCATTTGGCCTTTGTATAAGCTGTGGTTGTTGACTAGTTCCTTCACCTCCATTAATCACTGGGTAATTCAAGTTAGGTCTCCCTGGATCCCCACGGGGCCAAGGACAATTATACATCCCATGTCCAGACTCACCGCAATTCCAACATTGCAAGACTCTCCTAGGTCGTGGGTCCCGCTCTTCAGACTTCTTTGCTTGTCCCTTTGGACCTACGGCTTGTGCAAGGTGAATTGACAAGCTGCTTAAAGATTCATTTAACTTCTCAATCACTTCCGCCGTTACCTCAGGAAGCTCCTTAGATGTTGATGCTTGTGACTTACCTTTGGGTCTAAGACCTTCTATTGGAACCTCCCCCCTTAAGCACTTGAGTTTCCTATATTTCTCAGCAGCCCTAGTTTCAGCTGCATCAAAGGTAGCAGGTGCACCCGCCTCAACTTTTACCTTAACGTCAGGAAAGAGTCCGGCTATGAACCTCTCCTTCTTTAGAAATTCTGCACCATCACCAGGGTTAGCAACATTTCGTATCCATAAAGCCCAAAGATGTAGGAACTCTTGCTTGTACAAGTAGTAGTCATCTAAGTCTTTTTGCTTATGAGAAACAATGTCTTGCCATAATTTCTGAGTGTTTTGGGGATCAAAGAAGTATTTCTTGAAACGATTCAAAACTTCCGTGTAATTCCCTTTAACTTCCTCAGGCAAAGAGTCAAACCAAGTGCTAGCATCTTTCCTAAGGACCACCTCAAACATTTCTACACGTTCTTGATCAGTTACTATCCTCTTGATATGGCAAGACATCTTGAAATTCGCTAGAAATAATTCTGCATCCTCTCCAGGCTCTCCAAAGAAAAGAGGATATCCAGACATTTGGCGTTGGCTCTCCATTGAATTGATTTCAAAGTGACGCGTTTTTGTTTTTTCTTTCTTTAAAAGATTTACACAATAATATTTTCTAAATTGCAATCTATTCTACAACAAAATAAAAATATTCACATCAAATGACCTATGATAATCAATAAGAGGTAGAGTGACAGGGTTTGGTGACGCGAGAATTTCTCCTACTCTTTGGGCACCAAACATGAATACCATACGTTGTTGAAAATGGATTTTTCTACTAATTGCAAGGTTTACTCTAATGTGTGGAGTGAAATGAAAGGGAAAAACCTGTATTCCTGGGCCATTATCCATGGTCTATGCATGACCTAATTCTTAAAACAAAACAAAAATATAGACGTCCAAACTAAGGTCGTACCTAATGAGAGGCAAAATAAAAGGATTTACTGATGCGTTTATCTCTACCAACCTAAGAGGACCTAAAATTCTACGAATTACTCGCTGAAATTGCACTTAGTACTAACAATTATGTGTACCTTTTGCCTTGCAATGGGAATGAAGGGATCATACAAATTCTCGTGATTCATGCAAGCTACTTGATTATGCTAAAGGTTGAGCCTTCACAAAACATACACAAGCCTGTTCCTCCGTGGGGGCACCAAAATTGGGGCGGTCCGGGGCGGGCAACAAGAGAGGCGACCTCTAAACACCCCTCAAGGCTCCCGTGCTGCTCAATTGGGGCTGGGGCAACCACAAGCACAACACAACAACAAACCCACAGCCAAACCCAAACTAGATAAGGGCACCACCTAGTTATGGTATGCGAACTAGGACGCAAGAGAGATTTTGGCACAACCAAGAAGATGCACCACACAACACACACAAGCAACCTCACACCAAGACACACATGAAATGGACCAGAGAGAGCTAGAGCAAAGGGAAGAGAGAGAGGAAAGGATCTTGCGTAATACCTTATTTGTGACTTGCAAATGGAGATGGTTCGTTATGATGCTATCATAGAACTTGTACAAAACTCACTCAATGCTTAGTGATTGCTAAACATTGCCAAAACACACACACACACTGTCTTAGGGTGTGGGAGACCTCTCACCACAATACCCTCTTACAATGGACAAAAAAATGGCAATGAAAAACACACTAAAACACTTTCTAAAATCAAGATCAACCGATAAAAACTCAAAATACACAAGTCACCTTGAATTCACCAAACCGTATTGCACAAATGGAAGGACGAAGATTTGAACGTCGAATCACGCCTTTGATGCACCAAACCTCAATTTATTGATGATGAAGGAGCATATACAATAGTGGTTTTGAGATTTGTGGAACTCACGCTCTCTCACTTACAATGTGTAGCTTGAAGGCTTCTCTCACACCAAGAGTGAAGCTCACAAGTGGTTGCTACACCTAAGTCTCTCCTCACGCATAGAGTGTTGGGGTGCTATGTGAGATATTGGAGGTTGTTTTACAAGAAGGAGAGGGGTCTATTTATAGGTTGGAGACCCCTCATAAAGATTATTGGAAATCCTAATTTACAAGCTAACAAATCAGAATTATGATTTTTTTGAATATCAAAACATTGCGGGCCTTCTTTGTCTGCTTGAGTAATGGGTGTGGGCTCAAAAGAGAGCATTATTGATGGTAGATAAGGTGAAAGTAAGTAAGGAGAGAGAGAGAGAGAGAGAGAGAGAGAGAGAGAGAGAGAGAGAGAGTGTTACTATACACATGTCTTGAGGTGAGGTGTCTTTTATGGTTAGGTCAATGCTATTTTGTGTTAGTATGTTAGTCGTTAGTAATCACTAGAAAGTTAATGTTACATTTACAATGGGTAGAGTGAGTTGATTTGATGAAGGAAGAGGGGTGAATTAAAAGAGAATCATTGAGATGGTGAAGCTTTGAAGAAGCTTCAACTCACCCTTGTGTAGATTGTGGAAAAAATGACCGCTGGTCTTCTTCTTCTTCTTCGCTTCTTTACGCCGCCGCCACGGTTGACCACCACGATGAAAAGAGGATTTGTTGATGAAAAATCCTCAATTTGCAGAAGTTATCATGGTTAAGATGCTGAATTTAGATATTTTTAGGAGAGGTAAATGAAATTGTAACATAGAAGCAATAGAGAGAGACATGGAGAGGGTGTATGTATGTAGAGGTTCATAAAAGAACTTTAGGGATGAGAGAGAAGGGTAATGGTGAAGAGGGTGGGAGAAGCCATGGAAATTGCAGGTTTGAGTGAGGGAAGGAGAGGGAGGGATGTGTAAGAGTGAGTAGGTGTGTGGAAGGGTGAGAGAAGACTAAGGGCTACTTGTGAGAAAAGTGGGCAGACTGGGGTCCACTCAAAAAATCATAGCTCACCGCTGGTAGCTCCAAAAATCATGAAAACATTTGAGGTGATTATTCAGAGCGTGGGCTACATTTTCTCTTTTGACCACCGCTCCAAATTCGGAGTGGAGATAGGTGCCAAAATTCCCACCAAAAAACCTATTTTTTATGCCTGCAAAAGTCTTTTAGTGGCCCCCTCCTTGGTCGAATTTATACAATGCATCCAAGAGTGAGCCCCTCCTTTGTCATATTATAATACAAAGCATCCAAGTTGCCCTTGACCCATGCATAGAGGAGAATTATTGGTGAATAAAGAAATATATACATGGTGGGACTAGTGTATGGACTATTCATGGACTTTAGCTCAATGAGCACATGGTGTTAGAATAATGAGTAAAAATAATAATAAAAATATGGAGGAGTTATGGATAAGTAAAAAAATAGGTTGCCACTTCTATCAACAATTATGATTTTCTGAAATGTCGTTGGATCGGTTCCGCTATTGAATGTTGTGTTTTTTACTGAAGTTATTGGTACACCGTAAATATAAACATCACATGCAATACTGAATCTAAAAGAGAACACATGGATAATATCAAGCGCAATACTAATAGATGATGTGTGGCTATTTAATACTTGGGTCCAAATGGAGGAATCATGTCTACTGGAAGTCAAATGCGCTAGAGAAGGTGTGATCATTGGTGTTTCATCCAATGATACTCTGACTACCTCTATCATGATGTTGATCATTTTTTGCAATGACGAGCGCGACTTTATTATTTTATTGAGCACGAGAAAAACATTATTATTCCATGGGTGATCAACAAGGAAAGCACTATAAATATTATTTTGAATGAGTTGTTCAAAAGATGCATTATGGTTGGTTGAGGAAGCCATGTACATGCAGTTTTTCCTCCCCTTACGGTATGGGGTGGAAGGAAGATAAGTAAATGAAACACGCGCACACTGAGAGAGAGAGAGAGAGAGAGAGAGAGAGAGAGAGAGAGAGAGAAAGAGGCAGAAAGAGACAGAGATGGAAACCTACAAGATGAGCAATGGATGAAATCAATATAATATAAAGAGTGTCCTTTGGTGTGGAGGTGATGGAGCTTCAATGTTGTAGAGGAGCACTACTTTGTCTCTTTGACAAAAGATGTGATGAGGCGTAATTTGTTGACAGTGAATTTGTCAATAAAGTTTGTCAAGGTGCAATAATTTGTCGACTATGTCACCCGCTAAGAAAATATCAGTTGGGGAAGCTTTGTTGGCCAAAATCTTTCCTTCAAGCTTGGGCACCAAAACAATAGTTGTAGATTTTGAGCAAATAGAGAAAAATTCCACCTCTTGTTGGTGGTGAATCTTAGTAGATTTGCATTGACCACAAGAACATTCCACCAAAATTGAGTTCACATTCACAAAGTGCAGTGTGTTAGTTATCTATGTATAGGCACCTGATGAGTTAGAGCTTTCTTGAGTTATTGTGGTGAAAAAGGAAAAGCAAGATCAATACTTAGTTCTTGATTGTGACCAACATCAAGAATATGGGCCTTATATGCTTCCTCCAAACGGTGCCTGAGATGAGGACTTTTGACGTGTGCTAGGATAGCAATATCCAAGGCTGAGAGTGTATTGTTTCGACTTGTGAAGGAACTTATGTTTCGTGCAACAAACGTAGGATGCACATCAATCTCCAGAGCACGAAAAATAGCGTGGCAATCGTCTTTACGTGCATTCACGAAGGTAAGTATTGCCGACTATGTTACCCGCTAAGAAAACATGAATTGGGGAAGCTTTGTTGGACAAAATCTTCCCTTCAAACTGGGGCACCAAAACAATAGTTGTAGATTTTGAGCAAATAGAGCAAAAGTCCACCTCTTGTTGGTGTTGAATCTTAGTAGATTTGCATTTATCGCAAGAATGTTCCACAAAAATTGAGTTCACATTCACAAAGTGCAGTGTGCCAGTTACCTATGTATAAGCATCTGATGAGTTAGAGCTTTCTTAAGTTATTGCGGTGAAAAAGGAAAAGCAAGATCAATACTTACTTCTTGATTGTGAGCAACATCAAGAATATGGGCCTTATATCCTTCCTCCAAACGGTGCTTGAGGCGAGAACTTTTGACGTGTGCTAGGATAGTAATATCTAAGACTGAGAGTGTATTGCTTCGACTTGTGAAAGAACCTATGTTTCGTGCAACAAAGATAGCATGCACATCGGTCTATAGAGCACGAAAAATAGCATGGTAATCGTCTTTACGTGCATTCACGAAGCTAAGCTGTGATGGCAAGAGAGAGAAAATATTAGAAAGCTGCAAGTCTATAGAAAGGTGAAGATAAGTAAGCCTTACAGTGGTACGGTGCTCAGTTGTTGGCCGATTCACAACAACAAGATCACCTCGGGAAAGACTAGCTTTTGAAGTGCTACCATGGCCCTATATAACAACAAAAGCTACATTTGCAAAGTGTGTACGGGTGCCTTGTGCATGCAAGGACTATGCCTCATCCAAAAATTGACGCACTTTGCTCTTTGGGTAGAAACTAAGGCTGACTTCAAAAGGATTTGTTCTTGCTACAACCGTGCAAGCATTGAAAAATAGTACATAAGGAGATGTGCAATCTTCTAACTTAATTTGTCTTAATATCGTGCCGTTTTCAATTTAAAAAGTGGCGGTTGAGGGCATGGAAGAAGGAGAAATGTCGCCTCAAAATAGACAAAAATAATGTAAAAATTTTAAAAAGCAGCATAATTTTTTGAAATTTTCTCTTGAAATATTGAGATGGGAATTTACAAGATAAGCATGGATGAAAGCGATATAATACAAAGGGTGTTCTTCGGCGTGGAGGCGATGGAGTTTCAATGTTGTAGAGGAGCACTACTTTGTCTCTTCGACAAAAGATGTGATGAGTCCTAATTTGTTGACAGTGAATTTCCCAATGCGAACAAGGGAGGCTAGTAGCTCACGTGCATCTAGCACATCAGAAGCATGTAAGTCAACAAAGTTTTTGTCAAGGTGCAATACTTTGTCGACTATGTCACCCGCTAAGGAAACATCAATTGGGGAAGCTTTGTTGGCCAAAATCTCTCCTTCAAGCTTGGGCACCAAAACAATAGTTGTAGATTTTGAGCAAATAGAGCAAAAGTCCACCTCTTGTTGGTGGTGAATCTTAGTAGATTTGCATTGACCGCAAAAACGTTCCACCAAAATTCAGTTCACATTCACAAAGTGCAGTGTACCAGTTACCTATGTATTGACGCATGACAAGTTAGAGCTTTGTTGAGTTATTGCGGTGAAAAAGGAAAAGCAAGATCAATACTTACTTCTTGATTGTGTCCAACATCAAGAATATGAGCCTTATATGCTTCCTCCAAACGATGCTTGAGACGAGGGCTTTTGACGTGTGCTAGGATAGTAATATCCAAGACTGAGAGTGTATTTCTTTGACCTGTGAAGGAACCTATGTTTCGTGTAACAAACATAGGATGCACATCGGTCTCCAAAGCACGAAAAATAGCGTGGTAATCGTCTTTACGTGCATTCACGAAGCTAAGCTGCGATGACAAGAGAGGGAAAACATTAGAAAGCTGCAAATCTATAGAAGGGCGAAGATAAGCAAGCCTTACAGTGGCACGGCCCTCAAGCGCTGGCCCATCTGCAACAATAAGATCACCTTGGGAAAGACCAACTTTTGAAGTGCTAGCATGGCCCTGTATAACAACAAAAGCTACATTTCCAAAGTGTGTACGGGTGCCTTGTGCATGTAAGGACTGTGCCTCATCCAGAAATTGACGCACTTTGCTCTCTGGGTAGAAACTAAGGCTGGCTTCAAAAGGCTTTGTTTTTTCTACAACCGTGGAAGCATTGAAAAATAGTACATGAGGAGATGTGCAACCATCTGACTTAGTTTTTTTTTTAATAGTTACATTCTCAATGTTGACAAAGTCTCCTATAGTAAGGGTGTCAATGAATTGCTCAATAAATTGATCGCTAACAGCACAAGTGATGGTGTCAGTGTTGAATGGATCAACTAGGTCTACCTTAAGGTAACGCATATACTTAGGGACCTCTGGGCTTTGTTTGTAGGTTCCATATCGATTAAGTATGCACCCCTCAAATGTGAAACGAGGGCAAGTTTCAGTGATGTCAACAATGCGCAATAAAGGGATCTTAGTGGGAATATAAGGCACAAGAGAAGATAAACCAGCGGGAATTACATTCTCATGGGAACACTCAGTACCAATATGTGCTTCTAGTTTGGCACCCTCCGCAACGCTCTCTTTTTTTGCAATTACAAGTGGTGGTCTCCCCAATAAAGGTTTGGCTGCCACAACAAAAAACAAAACTCGTAAGGGTTGCATACAACAATACAATATCTTTATGGTGCAGGCAAGTCTTACTTAGTTCCGTTGTCGCCTCACAAGTCTTGAAAAGTGTACGTGCTATTGCCCCACTTTGTTCCACACGCTTGAGGGATTTGGGCCCAACGCCAAGAGAAGAAGAAACATCAACCTTAGGTAGGCTCGAAGCGCTCCTTGTGCGGAGTGGAGACACACGATCAAGAACGAGGGCACTATCGGATCCCAAAAAAGATGCAGTTGTATCACGATGCACTATCTTGTGTAACTCTGTAAAAACAAAAAGGAAAGTCACATTATTCCCAAGCATATATCAATCATTTTCTATAAGTTAGCAAGCTATTGAGTCACCATTTTCAAACTCCATCGAGCGAACATCACTAGATTCATCGCACATGGGTTCAACGTTGTCATCGTAACCATCGTAATGTCCATCGAGTGGATTTCGAGAGGAAGAAGAGGCAGCCATATTAAGAGAGGATGGTAAATAATGTTCACACAATTATTACTTGCTGTGTTCAAAAGAAGCAAAGGGTAAAGCACTTGCTTTAGCTGAAGGTTCATACAAATAATACTTCACACAGTCACAAGCATCTTAGGATAAGTAAGAGAGAGGAATGTTTTTGAACTGACTTTTGAAGGAGCAAGCCTACTTATATACTGCAAGCTCCCTTGCCTTTCTCAACAGTTGACTATATCTTAAAGTTAACCTACTATCACATCTATCAAATGGATTTGACACATATAGACACATGCAATAGGTGACATCAAATTCAAAGGGATTAATGAACTAGTGGACAAGTGTGTGTTGGTGGTCTAGCGTTCCCACCACACTCATGTGTTGAACACCATAGAAATAACGAATGAACGAGCCTAATTTTTTCCCTTGAGAAACTCAGCAAAAAGAAATTTGCATGCTCGAGAAAATGATTTTTCTTAAGCACTTGGTGGGAAAAAGATTTTCAAAAACTAGTACTCGTCGTAAATTGTGTGTCATCTTAATAGTGTGCCGGTTTCAATTTCGAAAACGTAGCTCGAGGGCACGATAGTATTTGGGAAAAAGGAAAAACGTTGCCCTAGAATAAACAAAAAATAGTGTTGAAATTTTGTAAAGTAGCCTAATTTTTTGAAATTCCTCTCTAGTGTTCGGGGAAAATGTGTGTCGTCTTAATATCGTGCCGTTTCCAATTTTAAAACTACCGATTGAGATCATGAAAGAAGGAGAAGTGCCGTCCCAAAATATACAAAAATAGTGTTAAAATCTTTATAAAATAGTCTAATTTTTTGAAGTTCTTCTTGAAATATTTTCGTACCATAGCCTGGACATTGTCGAGCAATATTTGGGGAAAATATGCCTCGGGTTAACACCATACCATTTTGAATGTCAAAAATGCCGAAAAATTCTAAACACTAGGCTAATTTTTTGATGGGTTTTTACACTATTTTTCTCTCTTTGGGGTTGAGAGCATTTTCAAAATTAAAAACGGTGTGGTATTAGGTCAAGACACATTTCTCCTAACAAAAATTTTCGAGAGGAAATTTTGAAAAGTTAGGTACTATTTTTTGCGTTTTTACATTATTTTTCTCTCTTTTGAGGTTGACAAGATTTTTGAAATCAAACACGGCATGGTATTCAGTTGAGACACATTTTTCGTGACAATGCCTACAGCGAAACACTATCTCTCTTTTGAGATTCACAACATTTTCGAAATCAAAAACGGCATGCAGTATTCGGGAAAAACCATTTTCCCAAACATGCAAAATACCCTTTCCTTATTTTTGCAAAAAGAAAAATTTAGAAAATTAGCTTTATTTTTTAGGTTTTTACACTATTTTTCTCTATTTTCGGGCGGAATTTCTCCTTTTCCCCTTGCGCCCAACGCTTTAGCAAGTCAAAAACAAGAGCGGAAAGAAATTCCAGGAATGGTCCCCGTTAACGCTACACTTAAAGAGGCGGTGGGGCGATCGGCAGCAGGCGACGAGGACTATTGGCTGGTTCCCCCGGCGCCGGGTCGAATGCAGAAACACCCCCGTGCTTTCTTTTCTACTATGTACGCCATCTAATAATTTTCTCATTTTCAGCTAAGGACCAACCTGCAGATTTGCAGAATCCCGAATGCTTTCGCCAAGAAGCCAGATAGGCCTATATAGGCGTTGAAAAAAGTGAAAATATTTACTTTAGCAATAGCAAACCTTAAAAAACCTGTTTTCGTATTCTGTGAGGCAAATTCTGGTCTTTTAAACACTGCATAATTCAGTAGCACAACGATAAAAAAACATTTTATCAGGCAGAGCCTGGAAAGGCACAAGGATAAGAACATCTTTTCAATAAAATAGAAATAATGTTATTTTTATATAAGGCTAACTAAGCCAAGGCATAAAAAATAATGCGTTAGTTAGCCAAGGCTGAGCTGGCGGGGAGCTCTCTCGCTTGACGTGCGCGCTCCCTCCCTCTGGCAGACGACAAGTGGAAAAGCCTGCAGTCACGTCCACAAACGCCTAGACTACATTTATGGAAGCGATGGACCGCCTGGACAGCGTGCAGAAGACGGCGTGGACAACGTGCAGAAGACGACACAGTGAGGGGACTTGTTTACATTGTGCGCGTCTGCAGCCCAAAGCCCAGTACTTTCTCCTTTTCCCACGCGATGCCGTGCGAAATTCTGCTTGCAGGGGTCTACTCACTCTTCTTGACTGCATTGATTGCAACATTGGACTGCTTGCACAGCTTGCAGAAGACTTTTAGGCTCGCGAGTTCACCTGCAGGGACACCTACTGTCGCACGCCTATAAGCACCACGTCAAAGACGTGCAGGGTAGCCCCATCGACTGCAGTCACCGAGTACCATCGCTTCGCCGAGTACCAATAAGCCTTTAAGGCTCTGCAAAGTACAACCTCCACGTGGACGCCATAGGTTGTAGGACGCCCAAGCGATCCCAACACTAAGGCTTTAGCAGGCCAAAAAGATTCATTTAATATTTTGTAACTAAAATCACATTTAAGGTAAGTCTCAATCATCACTTAAAACATTGAAAGTGTGCCTAACTCAACTTTTAATTTCTAAATGGTTCTTTCTTTTTAACAGCTCATGGGCTTGGCTAGAAAAATACATTTTTTCTAGCCGAAGAAAATAAGGGCAAACTTGAAATTCTATTGGTTTTTAGGTCAAAATTTGAAGCTTTTGCCGGTATTTACATTGAAAATTGTGTAAATTTACCGGTGTTCTTCAAGGCAAGCTCAAAATCTAACTAGGATTTTTGTGATTTTAACCGGTTAAAATACATTGTACCCGTTTCTTTTTAACACTGCTCATGAGTCGTTTTCATTTTATTTTTTGTCTAGAACGCCAACGTGACTGTTCAACTTGTTTAATTTGAAATTCAACAAATAATCTCGTAGAAGTAAAAGCACGCAAGTATTCTCTTTGTTCCTCGCAAACATGTTGGTGTATAGAATTCTATATGGCTTGTCAAATTCACTTAAGCATCCCATCATCAAACTACTTTCAATAGATTTACTGGCAGGCCATAGTAAAAGACCATGGACTCTTAAATGAAGCTAGAGTGGAGTAAAGGCACACATATATGAATGATTTTGAAAAGTAAACCAGTACTAGGAAAGTAAACAAGGACATCTAGGGAGTAAACTTGAAGCACATTTGTAAAATTGTGATGCTGTTTGTCCGCATCACTATACCGCGCGGGCATATTCAAGTGGGATCAAGGGTGGAAGCAAAAATGGTGAGGTGCGTGCATTATAGAACGTGTGATTGGACGGCCTGAATTTACAAGATCGTGCGACTCGAATTTATAAAATTGGGCACCCCGACTATTGGCCCTAATTTACTAGCCGGCTCACATTTACATATGTGGCATTGAAATGCCACATACTTCAATAAACTCATGCGGACGTGGTGGTTAGAGCACATGCATCGCATGGGGTAGGTTGTGAGTTCGAGGCTCAAGGTGCAAACCCGAAGTTACCAAATCGCCCAAATTTACTAGCCGGCTCAAATTTACTTTTTGCCCCAAATTTACAATAATGCATCTAATGGCCCGAATGAACCTCACCGTCGATCCCATTCGAATTCGCCCATGCCAAATAATGTGGAGGGTTGCACACATGTCTCTATGGTTAGCACACCATGCTACCATGAGTGAAATGACAAGTCACATGTATAAATCCTTGGTCACAAATTGACTTATCAATGTTGTTGACTTTTTGGAGACCATTCACATATCTTGAGATTTGCCTGTTTCAATTTGCATTGACGATCCCACCGCTCGAGATTCATTTAAGACCCTATGACACATAGTGTCATAGGTTTTATATAAACTCATAGGACACATGGATCCTTCGTATATATTTTTGGCTTTCTAAAAAACAAGCCTTAGTAAAAAAACAAGTGATAAAATCACGAGGCCTACCCATGAGAAACGAGGTGTGACACCTTATAAAGGTGGAACTTACGAACAAAAAAAATAGAGAAAAACATAGGCTAGATGGAGCTACAACTTGAGAGAGAAAGAGTGAGAGAGACCGAGTCCATTAGCTTCTCTTGATAACGATAATGTGCAAATTTTACAATCAAAGTTCTCCAAGTCATGAACTTCACTCCGAAAAGCCAACCAAGACATTTTCCTAGTAGGTTTACTTATCGTTAAGAATCAAAACAAGATCCTTGACCTAAGAATTACACGTGAACACACTCTCTCTCTCTCTCTCTCTCTCTCTCTCTGTCTCTCTCTCTCTCGCGCGCACACACACAAACATGCATGCACGCAAACAACACACATGATGGTTAATTGTTACAAAGCACCCATTGAAGATTTTTAATGTTTGGCAATACTATTGAAAATACCATCAAATCAAATTGCACCGCTCAAGAACCAAACGACATGTGCCTTGTAAAGATCAATATCAAGAAATGCTTTAACTCCCAAAACATCACACTTTTACACAAGTAGGTAGAAATTAAGCTCTATAACCAATTAGGAGTTTCCAGACCTGCTCTCTGTTGCGTTCTTCAAAGCTCTTGAGAATGCTCCTCCTCATCAAGCATAAACCTTGCATCACTCTTATAAGAAGTGGTGCTTGGTCACCTTGCTAGTTGCTAGTAGCAAAAAAAATTGTGCGAACTTCTGCATTGTAGTAACAGCTTGTATGGGAGAGAAATGATTTGAGCACCTATGAGAAGAGGGCAAGGAGGTGCATGCAAAAAGTACTCTGCATCTTAGATGTGCAGGCCGGGAGGCCGGCAAGGTGGTGGGCGCCCTTGAGCTTGAACCTATCCTGTGTTGTTTAAACCTGGGCTTGAGCGGCTCTAACAGAGCTAACGGCCATTTGAGAGCCCATCATCATGGCCATGAGAGAAGTGTTGCTGCATACATATGCCTTGGCGATGATGAAGAGAGCCTCCTTTGATGGTTTGTAGAGGGTGCAAGGTTCACATGTAAAACAGAAGCTCATACAAAACACTACATACAGAAGCTCATAATACAAACATAGTAAAAAGACAACTTAGTATGTTGATGATTGAATAAGGTAAATTACTTCCACCATAGGTTTCATGGCTTCTTTGTTGTCTTCGCTAGCAAAGTCGAGTTCGGAATCGAATAGCTATGGATCAAGAATGTTGAAGGTTCTGTCAAGGTATGCATCTTTTAGCCACATTGGCAAGCTGACTCCGATGTGCTGAAAAGGGAATCTGTTGGCCTCCCTTTGGTCAGCATCTCCAACAGGACAATGCCAAAGCTGTAAACATCCCCCTTGGTATCAACCCTAGTTGATTGGCCATACTCTGAGGCATCCCAAGTAGAACACATGCGAAAAATTCAGTAATCTTAGACAATGGGATACACCACCCGAACAGTAAACTTTGCAAACAAGTTTGATGCAAACTGCAGTGTAGAAGTAGCTAGAGGTGGAGAGAGAATTAAAGTGAGAGATTTGGTCGGATTGCAGAGAAAAAATGGCCAATAGCCACTTGTGTGTGTGTGTGTGTGTGTGTGTGTGTGTGTGTGTGTGTGCATATCTGCGTGTGTGTGTGTGTGTGTGTGTGTGTGTGGCATGAGATCAAAAAGAGGCACCCACACTGTGTGTTCGTATGCCACCACCACAATGAACCTAAAAAAAGCAGCTTGATGACCAAAACAGAACTAAGAAGTGGCAGTGAGATATACAGATGAAGAGAGAGCTGGTGGTTCTACGCTGCATGTTGCAGGTAGGGTGCGAGGTGGTTGCTCAGTCAGAGGGGATCACGGTAGGGAAAAGGTCGACAGGGTTAGCATAGCGATGATCAGCAGCCACCTTTTCTGAGTTATCCTGATAATAGTGTTGGTTAATTTTGTACCATCTACCATGAATTGAATATACACAAAAAGGAAGCAAGGAGAAACAAATGCAGGTTTATGAAAACCAACAAGCGAACGTGTAGTCAACTCACAGAACATTAACATTGGTGAAGCCTTGGTGGATTCCTCAACGCAGCCATGCACATCAACAATCACAGTATCCTTATTCTCGCTGCTGACGGAAATTCGTAATGAGCGTAATCGTCAATAGACTTCAACGGAGCTATGCCTAAAGGAAGTATGAATTTGGCATCTAATTGATACATTATTCAGCAGCATATTTGATTGACGCCTAAAGTTTGTTCGTTTACTAAAGAGTACAAACATAGAATCACATAACATGAACGGCTCCACAATTTTTTTTTTGACAAATCTGTTGCAAGTGCGACCATTGTTGATCAATTCAACGACATCTAGCACTTGTTTGAACACATAAATCGATACAAAACACCAGTACATAAGTAGTAATCTAGAAACAAACCAGTCATCCTTTCCACTTCGAAGTCGGCTAATTTAAAGTAAAGTCGCCATTTATTCGCATTCTTGCACATGATACGAATGGAGTGTCTAAAGTAAGACTTGCAACTCTATGGAAGAAGATGCGGCATTTACTACATGGTACTACGAGGAGCGACAGACAACAGTGGAAAATCATACCCATGGGGCCGCCGGTGAGGCAGAATTATATGAGCACCCAAAGGGACAAACACATTCATGATTCGAACGCAACACATCACATAGTCCAGCTGTGCAGACATAAGAACACCGAAAAGAAGGTATCGAACCCTACCTATCGTTCCCTTGACCTTGGAGATCCTGATGCAAGAGCTTTGCAATCCCAAAGTCAAAAACCCTTGCTTACCTTGTCCCGGTAGAGACAGAGAGCTCGCCGCTTGCAGAGTTTCGTGTGTGTGTGTGTGTGTGTGTGTGTGTGTGTGTGTGTGTGTGTGTGTGTGAGAGAGAGAGAGAGAGAGAGAGAGAGAGAGAGGGGCTGCACAGCCTCCCATGCCTCTTCCCTGGCTCCAGCTCGATTGGCCTTGAGCAACCTGAAAAGAAACGGCAGTTAGCACAACGAACATACTAACAAGTAAATCACAAAAAAAAAACTATTGATGCAAGAAGGAAAAACATATCGATGACCTTCATAATTTTATTGGTCTCTCATGTCATTTTGTAGCATGTTCACTTGCCGTCGTATGCTTTGCAAGGCGTGGTTTCTAAATAAAGCTGCTCTGACACGCAAAGCTCTCTCTCTTGATTCTCAGTCGTGATGCTCACCGCACAGAGGCTCGCCATCATTTGGATGAGGGTCAACCTGCTCATTCGGTTCGACCTCCCCTCGTATTGTGCTAAAAAATTATCCTACCATGGCTTCCTTTGCAGCCTAATATGTGTTCCATCTATGGCACCCGCCACTTGTGGAAGCCCTGTAATAGCTTCAAATCCATCCGTTATGCTTTTCAGCCTATCACCCTCAGGAATGCAAATATGAAAGCGTTGCAACATGCTACGTTGGCTTAAAATGCGACATATAATCATGGTGTATTTCCGTATAGTGGACTCCCCGATAGGGTAAAGACAAGTCATTGATCTGGAAGAATGACCATGTGCTAGTCTCCACAATACCGTACACGCTAGTGCTAGATCACCAGCTATGGGAGCACAGATAAATAAATCACCAATGCAAGGCAATAAAGGCCCCACTATGGCTAAGAGTGCATTGAAAGACTCATAAGACATGCAATATACAAATAAGTACTTGTGCCGGTTATTTAGATTGGCTTCTGACCATAGTTGGCAGTGAATTGAGGTCCAAAAAACCTCCTGCCTTGGAAACACCCACCATTGACGAGCCTAGTAGCGCCATGCATCAGGCTCTAATATACTCATGAAAACTCTCCACATCATGAAGTACATGAAGTACAACATGGACTTCAAGTGTATCTTGTGCTTCTCGTATGGCAGAGGACGGCATCGCCAAAGTTGTTGATCTTGTATGCAGATAGCCCCGGGGCAGTCACTTATCAAAAGACCCCTATATCACGTGCGTTCAAGAGGTAATTAATAATACCCCAATATACATACTATACTTACACTGTGAGCCTATTTAAAAAACCCCCACCCCCCTCTGTATGTATACATTTTTATACATTTTGATCTTCTAATAATCCTCTCCGGTTAACTCACGTGATATCATACACATTCTAAAAAGTGACCGCCCCGGGCATATAGCGAAGGATTGTAGTAGCCAAAATATATGCAAAGTTTCCATCCTACACTGACAAGACTACCCATATAATTTCATGTCAAGTATTCAAGTAAGTTTGAAACGAATTGAGGTTAGTAGTGTTACCTTATGCGATCATAAATCCAGCTACTTCGTTGCAGCCTGCTAAAAAAGCCAGCTACTTCGATGCAGCCTGCAAAGCAGAAAGCATACACTCATGAGCTTAATGATAATTAAAAAGGATTGTAGCTTTCCTATAGAATATTGCATTTACTTACTAATCCCAGACTTTGGCTAAAATCTTGGCAAGCTCCAATTGAGTGGAGAGGTAAATTTGTTGACATTTTGTGTCTTCCTCCTCGCGGATTCGAAGTAGACGCTCCTCTAGTGCATGCCTTGATGCCTCTAGCTCTCTCAATGTTGCATTGTGTTTATCTTCCACATCGCGAAGTGTATCGCATAGCTTGTTCATGCCTTCACCCATTGTTCGATTCACAACTCCTAAGAGTGACCGCTTTGACTGCTTTGCCTTGCTACCACTAACTCCCTCTAACTCTGAGAAGTCCATGGAGCTTATAGGATTTTGTGATGTACTGGCACTCACTCCAGAATTTGTCCCCACTTCTTGTTCAAGCTCATTCAAGATTTCTTCATTTTCCTTTGCAGGCCCATCGCTGTCCAAACCCCCAACCAAGCCAGTACATCTCGGTGTCTTGCACCACATGACATCCAGGATGTCAAAGAACGACCACGTGCTTGGACTTGCGCCAGTGGCAGACGATTTCAACTTCTCCTTTCTGTACATATTCTTGAGGGTATCAATTCGATTTTTTGTATTCTCAGTGTTGTATGTGGTATCCATCTCAGCATTTAGATTCAAAACCATAGCCTCCCAGTCCTTGAACCGGAAGTTGCCCTTGTTGATGTGATTCCATTGTTCGTCGTAAATCCTTATAAGAGCACGGGTAGTGTCATCATCCCATGTGACTGACATTTGCCTTGGCCGCTTAGTTGCCTTTTGAGACACATTGCCACTTGGTTGCTCTTGGCTAGTGCTCTTAATTGGTGGTTCAATATGAGTACCACTAGGTTGCTCTATCCCAGTTGTCATGTCCACATCTTGTGTTTCAATCATGACCTTAACAACCTTAGTAGGATGTGAAGGAGGAGGAGCTATGGATCCTCCATCGGGCATAAAGTCCATGGTACGGGGGGGGGGGGGCAAATGTGTTCATGCGTTTAATCTCTTGAGACAAAGGGACAAACTCCTCACAGTCATCATCAGATGGAGAGCACGTGTTGCCCGAAATGGGCCATGGGGGCGGCGTGGGCAATGTCCCATCCATAGGAACAGGTCTGACAACTGTTCCTCCGATGGGAAGATCCTGATACCGAGTCTAGGAATGAGTAATTTTCGACCACAAATTATGGAAAGAAGTGATATGCAAGACAGCTGACTATGGACGGATGCGTAGATTGAATGCATCAAATTATCATGTACCTTAGGCAATTCTTGTTGAGGCACTCGCACAACACGAGAAGCGATTGGGTTGGCCTTTGGTCGAACAAGAGGACGCTGGCCTGCCTGAGCATTCATTACGGGCAACATCTGTAGCATGTTCAATTACATTAAGCATTGACAACCTAATTAGTAGAGCGCACACTAGCTAGCATTCTTAATTTTTATTAAATAATGTAAAATAGGACTACGGTTGCGTAGCATTGTTGTTTTCGTTGTCATTTACTAAACAACGATGAATGCTGACATGCTTGGTGAATGTGCAAAGCACTCAGTACAAACTACAACGCATGAGAGGATTTAGCGAAGTATTTCTACTTAATTGACGACTCCAAAACTTGCATGCTTGCATTAACGTAACATAGTACTACAGCAATGGGGTATACTCTCTTAATTGCGGGCAAAGAATATGAATAGTAAAACACCCATCATACTAGTACCATTGTCATTAATAATTTGGTGATGCAACTACTTGTCCCGCCAATGGAAGTTTCAAGCCAACTAAAAAGTACCCTGAATTATTTGGTATCGATCATTCTCATTATATATCAAGGCCTTTTGGCTTCCAACTTCATTGTAGTATTATGAAAACCCTGAATTCTACAAAACACTCAGCATGTATATCACTTACATCACCTCAATTTCTTCAATATTAAGGGCTACAGCAATGGACGTACAATTATAAATAAAGCATAGGAAGGGTCAATTTATATAGCCACAATGGACGCACAGTAGCTCGCATTTTTATATTTGTATCAATTAATGTGAAATAGTATACAGCAATGGACGTACAATAAAAAATTAAGCATAGGAATACCTTGAGTGAAAGCTTCCAAACTTGTTCTGGTGGAGGTACTGCAGCTAGTATTTTCGACAATATTTGGCTGTAGGCCGCTTGGCGCAAAGCTGCAGAATATGTGCAATGAGCATGGCATGTGCCGTTGCAGTCATCAGAACGAGTGACTGTAGGGTAGCTTATCTTATCAACTTGGTTGTTGCTGCCTTCTTGTATCGGTAATGCAGTGCAGCACTGCAGGTGTCGCTATGCCTGGGCTCACCAAACGAGTTTGATGCGCAGTGCCGTGCTGGGCTCCCTTAGCCTGGGGTGGTTGTACTAGCTCAACGGTGGGTGCTGTAGGCTCCCATGTTAATGGGCAGTGCTTTGCAGCGAGTCTAGGGGACTCTTAATATACAGGCGCGATGGCACAGTGGAGATACGTAGGCTTACGTATGCAAAGCATGCTAATATTAGACGTTCACAGCTTGCAAACCGTTTCAAATGGCTAGGGGAGAGGGTTGGCGTTCCTGTTCCTGCGGTGGAACCACGTTCAGGAGGCGGTACACTAACTTCCAATTTCGTGGTAGGCCAATGGGGAATCTTCAGCAACCCAGTTAGAATTTCCCTTACTCATGACACTTACCCACGTGCGAGAGAGAGAGAGAGAGAGAGAGAGAGAGAGAGAGAGAGAGAGACATGGGGAGTAGTGTTTGAGAAAAATCATTTTCCCAAACATACATAATTCTTTTTGCTCGAATTCATCATGAGGAAACTTTATTTTTTAGATTTTGACACTATTTTTTTCTATTTTGAGAAGGAATTTCTCCTTTTCCTCTTCGATGTGTCCATCCAGCTCCACCGGTCTTAAAGATTTATATATAGATATGGAAACCTCTACACATGCACAGGACCAAAAATAGGGAAGTGAATTGTATAGTCTTTGCCTTTGGGTAGCCTTTCGGTAGGCTAAAATTAGAGGCCACCATACCCACCACTCATTTTTTGAGTCAAGAATCTTGAAAGAAAATCTTCTACAAATCTCGATAAGACATCATTATCTTGTGTGTAGGAGGAGTCTTGGTAATGAAGATATTCTATTTCTTTCATCCAATAAAAAAATTGTGCAAATTTTTTTTTTAGCTGTCTTTTTTTCATTAGCAAAAAGGGAAGGCGTCACTATGGCCTCACACTTTGGGTAGGCCAAAAAGAGTTAGGCTCCAATGCTTGGAAGTCCAAAAAACACTTGGAGTGTTGAAAAGAAACCTTGTGATGGTCACATTTGAAGATGTCATATAGGAAAGTACTAATATGTGACCCGCGCGTTGTTGCGGCTAGAAAATGCATGTCTTCTATTCTTACAATTAAAAAGGTGAAAAATTATATAGATTCCATTATTCTACATATATACACTCTCTTGAATTTTAAAAAAAAAAGATTCACAACATCTCTCTATGGATTCTCAAATAAAAATATACATGCAAGAGGCAACAAATATTCCTTTAATACTAAGCTTGGCAGGTTCTCACACATTACATAGGATTTTCTAGCCCTTATTCAATGGATCTAGGTTCTTTATAGCTATTGAAGAGAACACACACACACACACACACACAAAGATCCTCTTCCTTCCTTCTCTTTGTTTAATTGGATAGTTCTCTGGGTTGGTGGTAGCTGCTTAATTCTCTCTCCCTCCCCAATGTCCAAAAAAACTTATTTTGAAGGTTTTCTTACCTTCTAATTTAAAATTTAGAGGTAACGTTTCAAAATTTGTAGGTGCCATTACACTTTTTTCTCGAGCTTTTCTCCCAATTCATGAAGTCTCCAACTTTTATGGTGTTTGTCATACAATAGAAGTCGCTTCTTGTTAGGAAGCATGCTACACACACACACACACACACACACAAAGAGAGAGAGAGAGAGACTATAATCGTCTAAGAAAAAAGAGAGCTACAGAGGGCCTGCTATCTCCATGATGACTGAGAATTTAACCTTTAATTAGCTCAAAGGAGATGCTGCACATTTTTGGTCAAGATGGAAGATGATCATACCTATGTGTACCACGTCTGAGAGATGCAACTGGCCATGGAAGTGAAGAATATGTGTAGTGTCATTGCCACCCCATGAGCCCATCTTGTGAGGAGTACCATCACCACTTGGTTGCACTCACATCGAGCTGGTATGCCAAAGATGGATAGTTCCAAGCCTTTAGAAGAGGTGAAAAGAAGCATAGCTTATGTTTGCTCATTGGATGACTTATACATTAGACTTGACATTCTCGAGTCCATGGATTGGCCCCTAGATGTAGAAAGAGATGAAGAATGGTTTATGGACATCAAAGCATGTTGTTGGGCCGCTAGGCTTCAATGGATCATCTCCATACACATTCCACGTTCATGCAAACCAACTTCAAGAAAGCATTAATGTGTTAGACATCCTGTAAGGTCTAGATGAGGGATAATCTCCCTCTCCTTCTTCACCATCATCATTAGTTGTTGGATCAATGACACCTTCAACAGATAATGCATAAGGCACTGAAACACCTTCCTCTCCCTACTAAAAATCTAAAAAGGGCTAGATTTAGTGCAATCCCACCTAGAAATGTATTTGAGTGTACGCTTACCGTAATCATATGTAGGTTTTTCCAAGTTTTTTGGGGAAAATATTGTGTATTTAAGTGCTAAAAAGAAACATAGGTTTAATGCGATCCATCCTGCAAAATAAAACCTTCAAATATAGTAAATTTGACTCTAAAATTTCTTATATGTAGGTTTTTCAAGTTTTTGAGAGAAAGTATTGTGTATCTTAGTGCTAAAAAAAAACCTACATTCAGTGTAATCTAACCTACAAATATAGTAAATTGCCTCTAAATATTCTCATACGTTGGTTTTCCAAGTTTTTGGGAGAAAGTATTGTGTATCACAATGCTATAAAAACAACCTACATTCAGTTTAATCTAGCCTACAAATATAGTAAATTGCCTCTAAATATTCTCATACGTAGGTTTTCCAAGTTTTTGGGAGAAAGTATTGTGTATCACAATGCTATAAAAACAACCTACATTCAGTCTAATCTAGCCTACAAATTTTGAGATTTACCTCTAAATAATAGATTTGAAGCTAAGAAATCCTACAAAGTTTAGAAAAACTTAGTGATAAAACCATCAAATACAATAAATTTGCCTCCAAAAATTCTCATAGGTAGTTTTTCCAAAATTTTGAAAAAAGCATTGTGTACCTGAGTACTCAAAGAAAATCTAAGTTTAATGTAATTATAGTAAATTGCCTCCTTGGAAAGTGACCCCAAAGAGCAAGAACCCCTAAGAATGGGGGTGCTAAGGGCCACATAAGTGCATTCCAAGAGGCTACATTTAAATATGGTGTACATGTTGACCAAAACATTTTTCAAAACAAAAGTTTTTTTTTAAAGAGCCCTTGAATAGCCATTTTAGTTTGCTCATGTCAAATACTTGCATGATGCCATATGCCTTTGAGATATAAGGATACACCATTGTATCCGTACACAAGCCCTCACCTTGCCTCATGTGAAAACTACTTAGAGCTTCCTTGCCCTCACCATTCTTCTTCCAGACATATGTGGCATCCTAAACTACAGACATTGATACATGGAGAAAAACACTCTAGATCCAAGTGCTTGAAAAAAAAACCTAGATTAAGTGTAATCCTACCTACAACCTTTAAATTCTATATTTTTAGTTGAGAAAACACACCAAGCTCAAAGAAATTAGTAGGGATGAATTACATATCAAAGGGGAGGCATACAATCATCATCATACATGCAATCTCAAAAATTCAAATATAAAAACTTTCAAATATAGTAAATTTGTCTTTACAATTCTATCATATGTAGGTGTTTTAAATTTCAATTTTTTGTGGAATTCTCTAAGAGCCCTTGATCGCAACCTCCAAATTTAGTAAGAACCTCCAAATTCAAAGGCAAATCCCCAGATTTCATACACAAATTTCAGGAAAATCATGTAAAGACCTTCAAATATAATTTTCTCACATCTAAGTTTTTCAAGTTTCTGAAACAAAGCAATATGTATCTGAGTACTCGAAAAAAGGCTAGGTCTAGTGTAATCCCACCTACAACTTTTAAATTATAGATTTGAAGGTGAGGAAACCCATGAAGTTTATCGAAGCTTAGTGTAAAAACACTCAAATATACAAAATCTCAAGACTCATCTATAGATTTTCTAAGATTTTGGGAAAAAGCACTATGTATCGAAGTGCTTAAAAAAACTTAGGTTTGGTGTAATTCCACCTACATATCAGAGATTTATCTCTAAATTCTAATTCCAAGGTGAGAATGCTTAACAAAGGTTTAGTGCAATCCAACCCATGAATTTTAAGATTTACCTTTTAAGCTCCATTATATATGTATAGATTTACTTTAAAATTATTTCGATCAAGAAAAAAATTAACACTCTTTGAGACCCCTCTCTCTCTCTCTCTCTCTCTCTCTCTCTCTCTCTCACACACACACACACACACACACACTTACATACACCCTTCCATTTTGAGGCTATTTGAGATCATAGTTAGTGTATTAATTGGGATTTCGTGTATTAATCGAAAATTCATAGTTAGATTCCAAGTTCACCTTGAAGTAAATCGGCAAAATTTTGCTAGTGTGCATATGAACAATTTCTTAAATTCTAAAATTTTATGGCCATTTGCTTTCCAAAAGCAAAGTAGAGCCACCCTTCAATTAAGGAAAAGTAAAGTTAGAAAAGTTGAGTCAACCATTTTTCTTATACTTTGGAAGGTAAAAATTGAAGGCCTGAAAAGTTTCACAAGTTCCAAGATTCCAATGGGACATTTTGTAAGGTTTCTTTTGAATTGAAGCAGTGAGTGACACTTGGAGGGTCTCTCCTTCTTTGAAAATTTTAAGCTGCATTATATATAGTATAGACCAAGATTCCAAACTTTAGAGAAATGGAACATTTTGTAAGGTTTCCTTTTAATTGAAACAATGAGTGACATTTGGAGGGTCTCTCCTTCCTTGAAAATTTTAAGGTGCATTATATATAGTATAGAAGTATAGATTGGAAAATCTCTCTCCCTATTTGGGATGCCAATGTTAGGGTTGGTTTTTGAAAGACATTTTACCGATTTCAAGACATTTTTCTTGTTTTATATGGGAAAAAAATGTTAGCTACTTTTTTAAAAATACATGATAATATTAAGAAAATAACAATGTCTTGGAAATTTGAAAGACAAAGGTGACCCTGGTGAGTAGGAGTTCCCATGAGCAGTGTGTGTATGTGTGTGTGTGTGTGTGAATAATGTAGATAACAACCCCCTGATTTGCATGCATGCACTCAAAGCGAGACCGGCCTAAATCAATGCACGGACATGCAAATATTCTCCTTTTTCTCGACCACTGTAAAAAATAAAAACCTACACAAATTTCTGAAAGGTATAAATATTGTTCTTGAAAAAAGCCTCTTGATAAAACAAAGCCACATATATCATTAAAAATCAAAATTTTTTAAATAACAAAATCTCCACAAAAATTATCTTTACTTGCCTAGGTGGAGTGAACTCAACTTAAACATTTATTCTATGTACAATTGAAAATCTTTTGTTTTTACACTGTACATGTACATTGTGAAAGGCTTTTCATTTCCTTGTGCATGTCAAATCTTACCATTCACTTTTGCATTTTACATTAGATGTTTGCTCTAAATTTTTGTGAAGTGAACCAATGCATGACACGTGGAGGCCAGGCCTTCTTCTTGCTTGAAATTTTTAAACTGCATTATATATAGTACTAGTATGTGTCCCGCGCGTTGCCACGGCTACATGTGCGTCAATTGAAGCAACCATTGTTCTTCTTCCCTTCACAGTGAGGTCAAATGTAGACAAATATTTGCCTATGATTATCATGTGAGATTTTATAGCTCTTTAATACACTTGTGCAACAACCACCACTATAAGTACTTTCTAGATGACAATGTATGACAACACACAAGGTCTAAGTGCCACCCTCCACATTCACATCAAAATCTATCTTTTGGATCAACAATATGTCTACCTTTTCAAGTGTAAGATCGAACAACCAATGAAGTGTAGCTACTCTCCACATTCTTGTGGATTGATCAAGGACAAATCTTCTTCTAGTTGGTCATGCCAAGCTCCAACATACTTCTCCTAATCATGGAAAGTGTGTCCCTCCCCCCTACCTGCACACCCCCCCCCCCCCCCCCCCCCCCCCCCCCAATTGTCTCTATCTATGTGTGTATGTGTGTGTTGAGTTCAAGAATTCTCAAGTCAATTTGAGGTCTCTTGGGAACGAATTAAGTAATGGGGCTCCCTTTGCATGATATCTTGTCTTAACATCCTATGTTAATCTCTAATGAGGCAGCAAATTTGCGATTAGGCTAGAGACATCCCCCTCACACAATTGACATGGGACCTTGGTGAGTGGTAGTGGCCCTCTAAATAGACTAATAGAGAGCTAGTATCCTTCTTTGGATATAGTGTTTGCATTGAACAACGAATTCTTTAGATGCATTAACATTCCCTCTCACCATCCTTACCAATCAAGGCATTGGTCATGATAGCAATTGTCCCATGCTTCTCTCGTGTAGTTTTGGTCTTGCATTTGGGACATCATAGTCAATTAAATCATCAACTGCTATTTGTTGGCACTTAGGATGCATGTACCAGCCATGACTCAACATGCCAACATTACACCACATAGCAGTAGAAGAAACTTTGCCATTGGTATGCACAACTGATTTGGTGAGCATTGTGTCGTTTGCTTCTCAA
Organism: Adiantum capillus-veneris; assembly: GCF_014529385.1. NCBI lineage: Eukaryota > Viridiplantae > Streptophyta > Polypodiopsida > Polypodiales > Pteridaceae > Adiantum > Adiantum capillus-veneris. Next base: position 114,001,780 of record NC_140938.1, on the reverse strand, counting down.
AGGCAGTATTCATGATGGGTGTGTGACATGGAGGTGATTGCATGGCTATAGAAACTTTGTCTTTATATGTGGATAAATTTCCAAATTTATAGGTTGGATTGCACTCAATCTAGCTAGCATGTACACTTGCATCTACCAAGAATCTTTGCATGGATGTTGAGGTCTCTTGCAATTGACCATAAGCAGTTTAGTAACATAAGGCACATATTGTTTGTTTGTGTACATTTGGGCACAATTGGCATCTTAAAATGTGAGGGCAATGAAAGCAAAAAAGTTCACTCAATCGTTTCTCTTTGCAAGAGTTTTGGGCATCATGCTAAAAGAAAGGGTGCACTACAAAACACACACACACACACACATACACACATGGAGCACACATGCACGTTCTTCTTTGAGAGAGAAGAGTGTATTCAACCATTCACATGCTTTCCCTTACCCATATTTTATACCATAGCAGCTAGCTATTTGGCTTAGCTCCCATTCCCTTAAATGTGAGACAGAGCATTGAGGCACTACACAGAGGAGAGTCTCTTTTTGTGCGCGAATTATATCCCTTAAAAATTTGAGAGTGCGATCATCATACCCTACATGAGTGCTCAGCTTCTGATCATATCAAACTTTCTTTATCCACATTTTAGACCATACCATGGACTACATAGCTTTCTCTCCTAGCCACCTCATGGATTCAACTTGTCAATGGTAGCCGCCCTAATATCCATAGTCTTCAAGCATGTTACATGTTGTACTCGATCCCAAAGGTCAATCTGACCTTTAAGGATGATCTCTCTCTCTCTCTCTCTCTCTCTCTCTCTCTCTCTCTCTCTCTCTCTCTCTCTCTCTCTCTCTCTCGTTAACCTTTGAGGTCACTGTGATTGTTTCTATGATATTAAAAGTTATGTCCCCCTCTCCTTGTTAAAGTATGCGAGCATGCAAGCCCTTGAGTTCAAAAATCAACGTTCATCGGCTAAAATTTTTAGGTCTCTTGTGATATTCTTCTTCTTATTATTATTATTATTATTCTCTCTCTCTCTCTCTCTCTCTCTCTCTCTCTCTCTCTCTCTCTCTCTCTCTCTCTTCTAACTTGTTATGTAGCATGACGACTTGTTGCCAACAATGTTTGGATTGGATAAGGTTTGCCTAAACTTAACAGCTGAGAGTCGAGATTAGTCGGTCTCAATATTAACGGGTCTCAAACCATGTTAGAAGGAAGAAAAACGTCTCTCTCTCTCTCTCTCTCTCTCTCTCTCTCTCTCTCTCTCTCTCTCTCTGTGTGTGTGTGTGTGTGTGTGTGTGTGTGTGTGTGTGTGTATGTCTAGTTTGTAGTATTAAAATGAAGCATGGAGAGGCTAAGAGCCTGGTTGCATGTACCAGCGAGCCTACTTTTTGCCCAATTACGAGCCGGCCCTTCTCTCTCTACCTATCTAATCGTGGTAGTTAAAAGCCTCGAAACGGGCATAGCCTTTCACATGGTTGACTTTTGAGGCCCTCTCGGTTAGCAGGAACCTGCTCAAGATCTATCTCATCACTCAGTCAACTCAAGCATTTATCTTTGAAGCCATCGGTTTTCTTGACTTGCAAACAAAGCTGGAAGGCTATTTAGCCATTCCAAAGTGACCAAGCTCTAAATGTAAGCAAAATGACATGGAGGCGATCCTACAATGGAGGCACATGCATGGAGGCAGCCCTACAATAAGAGACCGGAGTCATCATTTATAGGGAGAGGCAAAGGGCTCACATTAAGTATGCAACACCAAGGCCAATACCCTCAACTGGCAATGATCATCTTCCAATGCAATCACATTAGTGATTTTGGAAAATCAATTTTCAAACATACAAAATTGCTTTCCTTCAATTTTCCAAGAGGAAATTTAGAAATTTAGGTTTATTTTACAGGTTTTTACACTATTTTTCTATATTTTAGGGTGGAATTTTTCATTTTCCCCTTGCCCTCAACCAGCATTTTTGAAATTGAAAACGGCATGATATTAAGCTGAGATAGATTTTTCCCAAACATTGAATCGAAGACCCACCTTGAACGACTGTTGCCGTGAGCACTGTAGCAGCAGGCAATGCCACTTGTCCCCTTGCAGAACCCCTTTTTTCTTGCCTATGTCAGGAGTTCGAGATGTGAAAACTTGGGAAAGCTACAAATCTTGGATGGTCACGTTAGAGCTCTCAACATTGTAGCATCTACTGACTGGCCTAAAAAAGACGAAGAAAGTGTGGAGACGGATGTGGGACTCTCTCTCTCTCTCTCTCTTACTCTCTCTCTCTCTCTCTCGTGGTGTGGAGGGCCGCAACTGGCAAAAATGGAGCTCGTTGGGATCAAGGATGGTGAACATGCAGTGGTAGAGGAGTAGGTGGCTCACCAAGCGCTTGTGAAGGCGAGTGGGACATGTATTGGATCCAGACTCTTGGCGTCGTGGCCAGCAGAGGACTGAGGTTGTATAAGGGTACCGGGCTCGTGCGGATCAGCTTTTGGCAGCCAGGGGTGTTGATAGAGGAGACTACATGTGGTGGGTTGTGTTCAAGATCGAGTTTGGCGGGGGGGGGTACTCTGTCAAGCGCTTAGGCCAATCAATGGCACTCTCCCTCTCTCTTTCGTATAGAAATAGACACAAACACTCCTCAGTAATACTGAATGAGATCCCCCTCCCCCCCGCCCCCTCTCTCTCTCTCTCTCTCTCTCTCTCTCTCTCTCTCACACACACACACACACACACACACATGTGCACGTTCAAGGTGTACCAACTTATCCATGCGCGGCATAGCTCTCTGCTCATTATTTTTCCAAGCTACGAAGCAGAGACACCCTTTACAAAAATAAAAGTAATCAGCCTTCAAAATTGAAGGTTAGAGTGAAACTACATGGCCTTGCTAAAGAGTTTAAATAATATAATATATATAGTACTAAGTATTGTGACTTTTTTTTTATAGAAGTGAGAAGTCAAAACTAAGTCTTTTCATTTTCTACCATCATAGTAGGGTAAATGGGCCAACTTAAGGCCACCTAAGAGGAAACACACACTCCGAAAAGCACGCTAAGCAGAATCGAGTGCTTAAATGCTCAAAATGAAGATCGAGATTGTCTCTACCAGCAGCAAAAATCTAGAATCAAGTTGCATTTATACAGGTGAAGAACGCCCGCACAACATGTTTTATGTGTATAAAAAATGGGTGTAAATAAAAAACCAGAATGGGGGGGCATTTAGAGCCATTGTACCAACAAGGTTTGAACCCAAGATCTAATGGCCACAATTGCAAGTTGGCTACATTGTCCACCCCAACTCTCACCCATTTGTGTCTCACAATGGATCTGAAAGTGCACAAAAAAACTGACCCCGACAGTCCTCCTAGTGACACATGGATGCCCTCTCCTTCCTTGAAAATTTTAAGCTCAATTATATATAGTATAGATAAAAATATAAAAAGAATGCATTTTCTCTATTGGGAAAAACAAGGAGTCCAATGAGTGGAACCAAACACTCTTCGCCTTAGACAATCAGAAAGCGCTAGCTATGGGTTTCTAGCTAAGAGACAAAATGCACCTTGAACAGTAACAATGTAAATGTTTTTGTAAAGGCTTAGACGTGTGGCATCCTTGAGTGGCTTGAGGCTTCTTGTACATTTATTTAGGAGATAAGGCTTCTTGTACATTTATTCAGGAAATAATATAACTCTTCTACTAGTGATTGTGAGTAAAACCCAAAAGAAGAAGAAGAAGAAGGGAGCCAAGCATACATTTCACATTGATAGATTGGCAACAAGCATAGGATAAGAAATGTTCCATAAGGATAAGAAATGCTAAAGAATTTAAGATGGCTTGTCCAAAAATAAAGAATATTTTTTTGAAAGACGTGCAGATGAGACTGTGTGTGTGAGAGAGAGAGAGAGAGAAAGAAAATGGGTGTTCAAGAAATGAGTACAATAGCAAAAAGAGAATTGTCTTGGTTTTTACAATCCCAAGATTTTATATTGACAAACAAACAATGATTTGAAGGTATCCACATCTACAAGAACAAACAATGATTTGAAAGTATCCACTTGCAAGTTGCAACCATCATTAGTTTGTACTATATATAATGGAGCTTAAAATTTTCAGGGAAGAAAGGAAGAGCCTCCCCTTTAAGTGCCACTGGGTCCCAAAGCATGGGATCAATGGTCTCAATTGAAAGGCGGGATGGCGATCGATCTGGATCGTTGATCGATTAAAATTTAAACTCGAGATCCCGAGTTTAGATTTCGAAAAACTAATCTCGAGAGGTCAGCCTAACTTCGCTTTCCCAACCAGGTTTTGAACCCTCGTCATCAGCTTGGGGAACACACGCCTTGACCAACATGCTCAAGTGCGCCTCGTTGAAATGGATGTGATTTCACATCTATTTGAAGGTAAACTCGAGATCTCGTCGTAAAAACTAAACTCGAGATCTCGAGTTTAATTTTTGTGGACCCCACCATAAAAACTAAACTCGGGATCCCGAGTTTAGTTTTTACCCGTCGACGGCCAAGATTTGTGCGCGCCATTGATTTTGCACAAGAGCCATTGATCTCATGCTTTGGGACCTCGTGGCACTTAAAGGTAAGGGAAGAAGAGGACCTCATCAGTGTTAGAAAAAACCCGGGGTCTAGTGTGTTTTAACTAGCTGAAATTATAAAATCTTAGTTATTTTTTGAGCTTGCCTTTAAGAAAATCGGCAAATTTACACAAGTTTTAGTGTAATTACCGGTAAAAAAGCTTCAAATTTTGACCTGAAAACCTAGAGATTTTCAAATTATTTTGTTCGGTTAGAAAAAATATATTTTTCTAGCCCTGGGTCACGTCATTATGTCACTCATTGGTTCACTTCAAAGAAATTGAAACAAAACATTTAATCTAAAATGCAAAAGTGAAGGGTAAGGTTCAAAGTGTCAATATGAAGGATAAGTTTGTAGAAAATGAAAAGCCTTGTAAAAATGTAAAGTCAAAAGACTTTTTACTCTAAATAGAATAATTGTACTAGTCAAAATGTACATAACAAAAAAAAATCATAGTTAAGATTTTGTTATTTAATAAAAGATTTAATTTTAAAGATATATTTGTCTTTATCTTTTCAAAGGGTTTTCTTTAAAACTAGTATCGATAAATTTTAAAAATTTGTGAAAGTTTTTATTTCTTTAAAAAGATTGAGAAAAAGAAGAAAGCTTATCTATCCATGTGTTGACTTGGGGGATATCTTTCTTTGAAGACATGCATGCAAATAAAGAGGAAATAAAGAGGATGTTATCCACATTATTGACCATGTGTGTGTGTGTGAGAGAGAGAGAGAGAGAGAGAGAGAGATTTTATCATCAAGCTCATTTGGACTCCCTCCCACTAGGGACACCCTTGCCCTTCAAATTTTCAAGATATCACGATTTTGTTGGCATTATAGTTCAGTATTTAAAGGCTAGCAAACAATTTAAATCCATAGAAAATGGGCAAAATGCCTTGAAATGGATAAAATTCCTAGAAAAAATCAGCCTTGACATTGACACTCTAAATGGGGAGAGAGATAATTACATAATTTGATGAGCCTTTTACTTGTTATTTCCAAAGCTAAAAAAAACCAAAACACAAAGGTCTTTGCCCATGAAAACAAGCGTTAGTGAGAGAGTTAGACATACATTTGACTTTTGTATATGAAGCATTAAATAATTGCTTTTTAAAAAAAAACCAGTACTCACCCAAAGAAGGTGAGTAGAAATATTAAATTAACCACAAAAAATTACAACTGTTCCATGCTCATACCGAGCCATGAAGTTCATACAAAGCTTAAAAAGTTCATTCAAAACCATCAAGACCATACACTTAGACTTGCAAGTCCATAGGATAGGGCTTTTTACATAGAAGCACATGACCAATACAGAGCTAACATATACCTTGTGTCATAAATGATTAAAATTTTATTGAGTATTGTGAGGAGGGGTGAGCTTCTCTGGGCGTGAGTGTGGAGGTGTTGCTACACAGGTTCTGGTGTGTCCACAACACGTCTATAAGTAGTTGAGATGGGTTAGCTCAATGCTTCAACTCTTCTTACCTTCGTGTGGCAAAGTTCGCATCAGCTCCACTATGTGGACTTGCTTTGCCTCCCGTTGGAGGTATGTCTAGATCCTCGTCATCCACAATGCTTAGCTTAGAGTGCTTATTATATCTGCATATACTCTTGTATGTCCACTTTCATGGTAGGCCAATAGAAATATGTCTCTACTCCTCAAAGAGTAGGTTGAATACCTCTATGCCCCACATAGGGAGGAGCATGGGATTCATACATAACTTTCTCACTAAAGGAATGGGTAACACATAGCCTATTGCCGTGGAGAAGATAACCATCATGCAAGGTGAATGGTTCCTCTTTCTTCCCCAAAGCAAGGGTTGACATTATGTCTCTAAAGTCAGGGTCAGTAGCATACTCATCTATCATAGAAGATAGATCATTGTGAGTAGCTATAGACACCGCATTAACTTTTGGTCGTCGTGAAAGTGCATTAGCCACTTGATTGTGCTTACGAGCAATGTGAGCAATATGGAAATTAAATTGCAAAAGAAAATTTGCCCACCTCATTTGTTTGTCGGAAAGCTTGGTTTGCGTCATGAAATACTTGAGACTTTGGTGGTCGGTTTGTAGAATAAATGGAGTCCCCAATAAGTAGTGCTTCCATGTGTTTAGGACATGTAGAACAGCTAAAAGCTCTTTCTCATAAATTCCCAAGAGTTGTTCATCGATATTGAGCCTTCGGCTCTCATATGCTATGGCATGCCCTTCTTGAATCAAAACTGCTCCAAGGAAAACACAACAAGCATCACATTGGACCTCAAACGTCTTTGAGAGATCCGGAAGCATGAGGTCTCGTTTGGAGGTAAGCTTTTCTTTGAGCTTATCAAAAGCACTTTTCTCCTTAGCAGTTTATACATACTTAATGTTCTTCTTAGTTAAGTCATGTAGTGGTCCTACTATTTCAGAGAATTTTGCTATGAAGCATCTATAGTATGTGCACATACCAATAAAGCTTTGTAGCTCATGTAGATTCCTTGGATAACTTTGATGGATCCATTCAGATGCCATCTTGAGAGATAATATGGCCTAGGTATTTAATCTCTTGAAGGAAAAATTCACTTTTCTTTTGGTTGGGAAAAAGCTTATTCTCCCTCAATGCTTGAAAAATCACTTGGAGATGTTGCTTATGTTCCTCCAAAGACTTGGAGTAGATGATGATATCACCAAAGAACACTCCAATGAATTTGCGGTAAGGTCTAAAAATTTGCTCCATTACATGATTGAACGTGGCTGGTGCATTACTCAAGCCAAAAGGCATGACTAGATATTCATAAAGACCAAACATTGTGCAAAACACGGTCTTTAGGATATCTTCATCCATTGTCCTTATTTGATGATTACCACTTTTAAGGTCAATCCTACTGAAGTAGGTAGAGCCTTGTAGCTTATCAAATAGATCTTCTACCCGAGACACGGAAAATCTATTTTTGCTAGTGATATGGTTTAGTGCTCGATAGGCCACACACATACGGTGCGTACCATCTTCCTTTTGCACTAAAAGGACTGGAGAACGAAAGGGAGAGGAACTAGGCCTCACCATCCCTTTGTCTACCAATTCCTGTACTTTCCTCAAGATCTCCTCTTGTTGAGCTTGTGAGACTCGATAAGGAGGCTTGTTAGGCGGTGAGCTTCCTAGAAGGATCTCAATGCGATGGTCATCTTGTTTTGGAGGTAAGTCCATAGGGATATCATCGAAGATGAACACATCTTGGAATCCTTTTGGAAAATTAGACAAGTCTAACTCTTCTTTATTCCTACTATTTACATTTGATGAAACATTAGGATCTTCTAGAGACTCTTTGACAAAAATCATGTACGCAGAAATTGAGCTCTTCATTGATTTATCAAAAGCAGGAGGATTTACAAGTGGAATAGTGCGACCACGCTCACTAGAATCTATATACATGTTCTTTCCCCTATAGGTGAAGTAGATTCTCCTTTCAGGGAACTTCATATTGGCCGCCATGCGATCAAACCATGGCACCCCTAGGATAGCATCCTCATGTTGGAGAGGAGAGATGAAAAAATCAAGGGAATAACGGAGGCTTGCTGTCCCTTGAAAGTTGTATCAGCCATTCCAATATCTCCCATTTCGAAAGCTTGAATGCCCAACTTGGTGGCCGACTCCGTTTTGATATGAAGTTGTGAGTACAGCCAAGGTCAAACAAGATGAAGGCATCATGCTCTCTTACCTTTCCCCAAGCATAGGAAAGTGATGATCCTTGTAGAAGGTGAGGACAGTCCCAGCAGGTGGAACTGTCCCTAAGAAGGACGAACAGCGGGATCAGTCACACTAGCAATAATTATCGTAGATAGTTACTGCAGTAACACTGGGAGCTATAAATAGGACCCGCTACAATGTAATTGGGCTTCTTAGTTGCTTAACTTTTGGCTGGGAAAATATGCAAGTGGATTCAAAGGACATGGCAAATTAAGTTCTTCAAGACTGATGTGTTGTTTGGTAGTAACAGGTTGGGAAGTCATGCTCTTCTTGTCTGCACTCAAATAATCAGGTACTACTTCTTTCACCATATTTGGCAAGCAAGGGACCGCCGCGTGTTTGAGGGGGATCTGGCTGTGGCGAGATTTTGTGAAATTATACAAGAGAGCAGAGTGACGATCCACAGGATCGGAGGCAAACAAGCCTCAGAGGACTGGTCTAGAGTTGTGCAAGCAAGTGGGATGATAGAGAGTATGCAAATAAGGGTGGGAAAAGAAAACTTCAAGACCAGCTTCCTAGTACTGGATGTGCAAGGCGCATATGGGTTGTTGCTGGGACGCCCATGGTTGCGAACGGCACAGGCTTTTCATGACTATGTCAATCAGACTCTGACAATATAGGGCACCAGTAAAAGAATTCAGATCCAGACAAACAACACTACCAGCTGGAGGAAGGCACTGCGACCAGAAGAGCTTTGCCACAAGTATGGGGTAAAGAAAATTTGAGAGGATACTGGCAACAATGAATATTTTTCCATTGGCCGAGATAGAACTAAATGCAGTATTATTTGACAAAGATCATGCTAAAAAGCAAAGGAAGTAATTTCTAGGTTAGTTCACTGAACTGAATTCTAAAAAACAACCAGTTCAGCTGACTGGACGGCCAAAGAAACCAGCTGACTCTAAAGAAGAATTCTCAAATTCCAGTACACCAGCGGCCTCTAAACAAGTACAGTCTGAAGAAGTTACTGAAGTTCAAAATGACAATTCAGAACTAAGAGGTCCATTCTAGGATTATACTAAGGAGTCAACCAAAAGGAATGGAGGTGGGCCTAACTGGTTGCTTCCAGATGATCAAGAATTCAAATAATGGAACCTGGGTTCTGAGGAAAGTCCTAGATTGATCGAAGTAAACAAGCATCTGAACCCAGGAATGAGAGAAAAAGCACAACTCATGTTTCAGAAATACAAAGACATATTTGCATGGGAGCATACTAATAAAAAAGGAGTAGATCCAGAGGTCTGTCAACATAGAATACCTTTTAATCCCGATGCCAAACCAGTGCAACTGCAACGGTACAGAATGAACCGAAATTATGCTAAGAAGGTCAAAGAAGAAATTGACAACCTTTTGAAGGCTGTATTTATCTCACTGAAGTCGCCAGTAGTGATTGGTTGTTTACTATTGTGGTAGTGCCCAAGAAGAATGGAAAGCTCTAAGTTTGTGTGGGATTATAGAAAGCTGAATGCTCAAACCATTAAGGATCCTTTTCCATTACCTTTTACGGATATGCTTCTCAATGAGATTGCAGGTCATGAGATGTATCTAGCTTTATGGATAGCTATAGTGGTTATAATAAGCTAAAGATTGCTCCTGAAGATCGGAGTAAAACCACTTTTATCACTAAATGGCGTGCATTCATGTATCTAGTCATTCCTGTAAAGAATGAGGATGCAAGAGAGCTACACAAGACAAGCACAAAGCACACAAAGATGGAAAGCTTCTTCTTCTTCTTCACAGAAACGAGAGTACAAAATGACTAAGTGCTAAAGCTGAAAAGTAGCACATATGTACATGTGGTCACTAAGTGTGAACTCGCTAGAAGCGTACTAGGCTGGCACTATAAGTGTAGTCCAGCTGTAGAATCACTGGCAGAGATCCTCTGTGTCGGTCACCTAACGCGCCAGTGAGTAAATGCCGTAAGCGGCCAAGACCCGTAGTGGATGCCAGCTCAAGGTGTAGAGCTCAACATCTCAACACTCCCCCTCGAGCTCTGCATGTCGCAGAGTCCAAGCATAGTCCGGAAACGTCGAATCTTCTCAGCTCCGAGGGCCTTGGTAAAGATATCCGCTATCTGCTCCTCTGTGCTGACGTAGACCAAGTCGATGTCGCCCGCCAACACTTGCTCTCGAACGTAGTGGTAATGGACCTCTATGTGTTTGGTCCTGGCATGGAACACTGGGTTCCTAGCCAACTCCATGCTGTTGAGGTTGTCACAATGGATGAAAATCTGCTAGTCCACCTGCACTCCCAAGTCCTCAAGTAATGTGCGTAGCCAAGCTACCTCGCACGCCGCAACTGCTGCACCTCTTTACTCGGCCTCTGTGCTCGATAAAGAAACCGTAGGCTGCTTTTTGCTGCTCCAAGTAACAGCAGCACTCCCAAAAGAGAACATGAAGCCACTCCTAGATCTCCTATCAACAATGCTACCTGCCCAATTTTCATCTGTATACCCATACAATGCTAATGGTGCATCTGCTGCATAGAACAATGCGTAGTCAAGAGTACCTTGCACATACCTAAGTGTGCATCGTACTCCATCCAAATGTGGCTTCCTCGGAAGCTGCATGAACTGACTCTCCAAGCCTACTGTGTAGCTCAAGTCTGGCCTCGTGATAGTCAAGTAGATTAGACTACCCACAATCTTCCTGTACATGTTGACATCCTCAACAACATTACCCTTCTCTGCACTCAGCTTTGCATTCACATCCAAGGGAATAGAAATTGGCTTACAATCAGCCATACCATACTTTGACAACATGTCCAAAGCATACTGTCTCTGTGATAGCCATACACCCTCTGGAGTCTTGATCACCTCAATGCCAAGAAAGTAGCGCAACTCGCCTAAATCTTTCATTTCAAACTCTTGTTTGAGAAGACCCTTCACATGGTCAATCTCCATAGCATTGTCACCAACAATAATAAGGTCATCTACATATATGGTAATGACCACAATCCCCACATCACTCTCACATACATAGAGTGAATGATCAGCATGAGCTCTCCTAAAACCAATACTGACAAGATACTTGGCAATCCTTTTCATACCATGCTCTAGAGCCCTGCTTCAAACCATACAAAGCTTTGAGAAGTCTGCATACATAATCTGGGTAACCTGGATCGACATAACCAGGTGGCTGATCCATATACACTTCCTCTTGCAACTCACCATTCAAGAAGGCATTCTTTACATCCATTTGATGCATAATCCATCCTCTAGATGCAGCCACTGCTATGACAGCTCTCACAGTCGTCATCTTTGCCACTGGAGCAAAGGTCTCCTCATAGTCTATGCCATACGTCTGTGCATAACCCTTTGCGACCAGCCTTGCCTTGTGACGCTCAATGTTACCATCAGCCTTATGCTTGGTTTTATACACCCATTTACAACCAATAGCTTTCTTGCCACTTGGCAATGGCACCAACTCCCATGTGTCGTTTGCTTCCAATGCAGCCATCTCTTCATTCATTGCATTATCCCAATGCACATTTCCAACTGCATCCTCAAAACATGTGGGCTGAACATCCTGTATCACCTTAGCCATGTAGGCTTGGTGATGCGCTAGATACCCATCATAAGTCAATTTCCGAACTGGATTTCTGACTCTATTAGATCTGCACAGTCCTGGGTCACTCCTTTGCCCTCTAGCATCTTCTTGTACTTTCCTTACACCAGGTGTCTTGACAGCTGGAATTCCAAATTCCTCATCAAGACTTTGTTCAGAACCATCTGAATCCATGTCTACATGTGAAAAACCTGATGATGCATCAGCCATAAAGGGAGGTTCATCAACCTTTTCCTTTCCTTTTCGTGATACATTCCCTGTACCTGTTGGTGGAGTAACCTGCGTACATAGTCTACCATTCCATGGTTTCTCAACAGAGCCACGAGAAGAGGACTCTTGTGGTCCACTCAAAACATGTGACTGTGGCCTCACATTTTGTACAACCACATCATCTTTTACATCAGCCCCAATAGTGCCATGTGCATTACTGTACCAGTTGCTCATCTCATCAAAGACTACATCTCTGCTTACTCGTAATTCTCGTGTAGTAGGATTGTAGCACGTGTACCCCTTTTGTTCAAGGGAATATCCCACAAGAATACATTTCTCTGCTTTAGGATCCAATTTCCTACGCAACTCATCTGGTACATGCACGTAAGCTATGCAGCCAAGCACTTTCAAGTGTGCCAAATCAGGCTTTGTACATGTAAACTTTTCCTCATGTGTTACATCATGCACCGCAGCTGTAGGTGTCCTGTTCATAATGTACACAGCTGTATTTACGGCTTCAGCCCAGAAATGATGAGGCATGTTCTTCTCATTCATCAATGCACGTGCAACCTCTGCAATGTGCCTGTTTTTCCTTTCTACGACCCCATTCTGTTGTGGAGTATATCTGCATGTAAATTGCCTGCGTATACCATGCATTCGCAGAAAATCTGAAAAATCATTGGAGAAGTACTCTCCCCCTCCATCTGACCTCAATGTCTTGATTTGCATATCTGTCTCCTTCTCAATCATGACTTTGAAGTCTTGAAAGTGACCAAACACTTCACTTTTGTTACGCATGAAGTAGACCCATACTTTCTTTGTATGGTCATCAATGAAAGAGACATAATACCTGCAACCATGTATACTTGCAGTATCGGTTGGACCCCAAACATCTGTGCACCACCTCAAGTGGCTTTTTACATACATTGTGCTCATGTGGAAATGAGCCCTTTGACTGTTTTCCAAACTAGCATGCTGCACACACTTTATGCATACCATCCACCTTGAATTTGGGCAAACCTTTTACAATCTGTTTTGATTGCATGCTGCGCAATCTCTGCTCATTGACATGGCCAATGTGTTTGTGCCAAATGTCAACATCAGCCACAACACCTGTGCCCTGTGCAAATAATGCAGCTTTTAGCTCAGGCATGTCTACATTCAGCGTAAACATTCTGCCCACACATTTTCCCTCTGTGATCAGCTTACAGCCATTCTGGAAATCTTCTACATAACAGCCATTTGGATTGAAGCGAACCTGCAAACCCTGCTCAACCATTTGTCCAACAAAAACAAGATTCTTTGTAATGTTTGGGACATGAAGTACATCTGCTAAGTACTTTGATTTCCCACTCTTTGTATTTAGAGGTATGTCCCCTACATGAGCAATGGGGTGAGCTGTGTCATCTCCTGTCTGCACATAGCCTGACACATTTGGTTTGCGCATATCTCTAAATCACTCTCCACGAGACGTCATGTGATTAGAGGCACCTGAATCCACATACCAAACATCATCTTGGGTGGAATTCTTTGCAGTCATTGTATTCATTACATGCCGCATAACAAACATGCGCTCGCTTCTGTTGTCATCTGCATCTCTGCTAGTAGATGCATAGTTGCTCTGTTCTCTCTTTCCACTTGCTTTTCCCTTTGGACAGTCACGTGACATGTGACCTTTTTCACCACAAGTCCAACATTCTCTGCTATCTGTAGTATGTTGCTGCCTGCTTGATCTTGCACCATGACCTCTTTGACTCCCCCTGCCTTGAGACTGGTTTCCCCTGCCACCTGTATTGTTTTGATTTGATTGACCTTCTCGAAATTTGCCCCTGCAACCACTTGGGCCTCAACCACGACCTCTACCTCTATTGGAGTTAGAATAGAAGTCCTGTTCAGACTTATTTCTGCCATGAGAAGAAGATGTGTCAAGACCAAGGTTCTTCTCCTCAAGAATAAGCATAGAAATCAAATCTTGGAACACGGGGATGTCGTCTCTTGTATTCATGGAAGACCTAAAATGTACATACTCATCTCCTAGACCATCCAAGCATGCATGGACAATGTCATCGTCTTCCACTGAGACTTTAATAGATCCAAGAGCCTCAATGATACTCTTGATCTTCAAGGCATAATCATTGATTCAGAGGTTGTTCCTCTTAACCTGATTTAGCTCCGACTTTAGTTGAAGCTTCCTGGCCTTGGTGTTCACCTCGAACACTCTGCCTAAGTTTCTCCATGCAATGGCGGGGGTTTCAGCATCCTGTAGATAGCCCATCATGCCATCTGTGATGCTCATAGAAAGCCAATACATCACTTTGCTCTGGCCTTGTTGCCAGTCCCTCAAAGCTTTCCTTTGTTCTGCTGTAGCATTTGCCTCGGGAATCTCTGGTTCCTTTTCATTGTCTCTTTCTACATAGTCCCAATAACCTTTTCCTTTTAGGAAATTTGTTATTCTGAACTTCCATGCAGGGTAGTTATTTTTCTCAAGATTCTCAGTAACAATCTGACTGAAACCGTCAGACATCTTGAAGCACTAAGACAGAATAGCTGCAATCTGCAAAAACCTGCAAATCTGCTGAACCTGCTATCGTGGTACCTGTAACGCTTTCTACACTCAACGAGTGTCCACAATCAAGCGTACATACATCTGGTCGTGGATTGCGAACGAAGGGATTGTGATGCTCTTGCTCTCTTAGCCTCTCTTGCCTGCACCACGCTCTGATACCATGTAAAGAATGAGGATGCAAGAGAGCTACACAAGACAAGCACAAAGCACACAAAGATGGAAAGCTTCTTCTTCTTCTTCATAGAAAAGAGAGTACAAAATGACTAAGTGCTAAAGCTGAAAAGTAGCACATATGTACATGCGGTCACTAAGTGTGAACTCGCTAGAAGCGTACTAGGCTGGCACTATAAGTGTAGTCCAGCTGTAGAATCATTGGCAGAGATCCTCCGTGTCGGTCACCTAACGCGCCAGTGAGTAAATGTCGTAAGCGGCCAAGACCCGTAGTGGATGCCAGCTCAAGGTGTAGAGCTCGACATCTCAACAATTCCATTTGGTCTTTGCAATGCTCCAGCAACCTTCCAAAGGTATATGATGGAGATATTTAGTAAATTCCTCCACCGATTTCTCGCTATATTTATGGATGACTTCACTGTATTCGCAATTGAGGAGAAAAAAATTCTCTTTCTAGAAATGGTTTTTAAGCGTTGTAAGGAAAAGAGGATCTGTTTGAACCCATTCAAATCTATTTTCCTGGTTTGGAAGGGACAACTATTGAGACATATAGTGTCCAGGAATGGCATAGAGATGGCCAATGATAAGATCCAGTGTGTCCAGTAGGCCAAGGCACCCTGCACAACATCGGAGTTAAGTTCATTCTTGGGATATATTATTTTTTATAAAAGATTTATTCATATGTTTGCTTCCAAGGCATTACCCTTATATGAGCTCACAAATAAAACCAACAAATTCATCTGGACTCCTGAATGTGAGGAGAGCTTCCAATGTCTTAAAAATTTCATTATTCAGTAAGCCAGTGCTTCGACAACCGGATTGGGATGTGATTTCCATGTGCACGTTGATGCTTCAAGACTGGCAATGGGAGCAATACTGGCTCAACCAAAACGGAGGACTGATTATCCAGTGTATTTTGCCAATGATTTGGCTTAGATGGTCAAGCATCCATTTCATCTTGGTCTTGCGTAGCATTCCCACTCTCATTTGTGTGGATGGAGCCCCATCTTTTCTTGATTTTCAAGGCCCTAAAGAAGTGTGCTTGATTAGTGGCCTCTGGCTAAAGAAAGATCTTCGTAGATATCAATCTCACTTTCTTGATCTCCTTGAACTCCTGCTCGGCCAGGTTGGCTTTCACTTCCATCCACCTTTTGTGTTCTTCTTTGGAGGCTCGCTCAGTACCTTTTTTGAAAGTAAGAAGAGGAACATCCTCTTGGAGTTTCTTCCAATGCTTTTCGAGGCCTTTTTCATATGAGGGCCCAAAGCTTTTGATCGCTTTCTATATAGTCCAAGTAAAGAGATTCCAAGATTTAGTATTTTCTAAATTAATATCTCTGTTGAGCTTAATAAAAGCTTTCTTAGTAAGACTTATAAACAGAGGATCTTTGAACAGGTGTGTCCTAGTGACAAGCAGCTTCTTATCCCCTCGCGGGGCTTGCCCCTCCCCTTTGGATTTCCAAAGTTTTATGTGTAAAGGAAGATTGTTTGAGAGGCTCTTTGATGTTAGCATGTGCATCTCAAGTTGTGACAGTATCCGATCAGCATGATGAGAGTAGTGGCATTTGTCAAGATGGGAAGCCGTGTGGGCATACTAAAGGCTTGTGTATGTGAATCCCAGCGTATTGCTCCAAGGGCCCACCTCCCACATGTCCAACATAGCCCATTTCTCACAGAGATCCAGCCATTTAGTTTTTTTCAAGCCTACCAACAGACTGATTGAGCCTGCCTGTTGTTCTATCCTTACTCTTCTCCACCATATTAAAGTCACCTATCAGTAGCCACTATCCGTCAATACAAAAATCCCTAAGGTGCATCCACAATTTGGCTCTATCCTTGGCATTGTAAGGGGCATATATGTTTACTATGATGATAGGTTGATCTACCCAAGTGACTCTCACTCCTAGGACTCTCCTAGAGGGGTGATTAATGAACACTTTGGGCTCCGGGTCCCCACAAAGAGGACACCACTGAATCCGTCAACTCCCTCTCCATAGAATACCAACTTCTCCCCCATGTTTGTTTTCTTTTTCTACAAGCATCCACATGATGTTCTTGGATGGCCCAGAAATTAACTTCCTTATCCTTTCTAACTTCCTACGAGACAAGGCCGTGTTCCTTTTTGGTCTTCGACCCTTTCATATTCCATGATTGGATAGCCAGAACTTCCATCACTGGGAGAGAGGGAAGAATTCCTCAACATCCGATCCCTACCCTGTCTCTGCATCCTTGCATCTAAGAGAGTCAGGAGGCTCCCTAGCAACCAAGGGTTCCTTCCCCTAAAGCGCCGCGAAGGGATTGTGGAACGAGAGGACACAAGTCCCTCCCTTTAGCTAAGAGGGTGAAGGGGGAGGGGGATTCTCCCTTTCAAGGCTTCAAAATCCTTCAATTATACGGCTTCTCTTGCCATTGCCTTCACCCTTTTGATCCTCTTAAATCTTGGGACATGCACAGTCCATGAAGTTGTTACTGTCATAAGTTTAGGTGTAGAAATTTGAAAGACAATTGGATTATCATTGTGTGGGCCTTCGGGGATGTGCAGTGTGAGGCTATGCTTTTCCATATACTTCTCCTGCAAATTAGTGGCTTCACTATTGCATATCATAACCTCTTTTCCCCCCCCCACTTTTGACCCTACGTTGCTCTTTATTTGTTTCTCCTTCTCTTCCACCAATGTTTCCTTCACACGGACTTGGTTATCGAGCCTTACCCTGGAATCTTGCATTGCAGGACTGGTATTCCCATTAACCTTCGTGGGGTAGTCCTTAGCAAAATGTCCAAATTTGTTACACTCAAAGCACGCCCCAAAGTACGTCCTTAAATTGAGCGAAATAGTGACAAGCCCAGCTCCAACATTCATTAGGAAAAGTTTGGACTAAAAAATGGGCCTTGTAAGAAATGCCAGGTCAGCTTAGAGAGAGATAATAAAAAAGTCCCTAATTTCATTTTTGATATTCACTTTCAAAAAAACTCGGATATCATATTTGGGGGGTACGTTTATTAAAACTCTCAAAAAGTGTTCAGACAATGATAACATACAACGGCTCCGAATTGAACGCCGATTGTCTCAATCTTTTGGATTTTTCAAAAATAACATTTGAAGCTCGACGAGGTGCATTGAATGTTATTCTTCTTCTCATTTTCGCGTCTCTCTTGCTTTCCACCTGTGCGCAGTCTCCTCCCTTGAGCTCTCTTCCATTTGCTCCACTCTTGTGCTCTCCTCTGTTTTGAGCTTTCTCATTTACCAAGTCATCTCAATGTCATTATCATCTTCACAAAGAACTCAGACGAGGAGTCAAAACGATGTGTATCATATGCATATCGAACTGTCCAGAGAATACGAGCCCCTCCACAAGAAGAATAAGCGAGGCATCCTTTCCGAAGCTTCAAAAGAGAACTTCAGATTTCAAGGTAAAAAAAGCGTCGATCTTTGGGTGGATGGCAGGATATATCCTGAGCATCCTATCACCAACTCAACTCCACCGTTCAGAAACATAACGTCATTGCTGAACTATGTAGGAGACGGTTATTCTGGTTTATATGGCTACACCAAGCATTTGGCGGCCAAAAGTGATATTCTTAAGCTTGAGAGAGACCTTGCACACAAAGAAAACTTTTGCTTGAAGCAAAATGTGACAGAGTGCGCTCAACAACTGAAAGGCAAGGACGAAAGCATCACGCAGCTCACGCAGGATCTTAGAGAAAAAAATATTGTCTTGGGTCCTCGGTTAAGAGAACGATGCTTACGAGACATTGAACAACTGAAGGTTGGTTCTGGGGGTTTGAAGAAGAGGGTTAAAGCAATCAAGTAAGATTATCATTCAAGCAGGTTTAATTCATCTTTACATTTGTAGTTTTATATCTTACTTTTCATATTTATGCTTAGATCGTTGTTACATCCTCAGTCAAATATTGACAGCAACACACCAACTTCTTCAATTCCTTATGGTCTCATACTAAAACGCAAAGATGTCGCCAGACATTTTGACAATAAGCGCTACTGCAAGATTGTTGCTAAGAAACTTGACACTCTTTTGAAACAGAATCAACTCCAAACACGTGATGTTCAGTTAATTCTGGATGAAGCCGGAATATCCAACAAAGGTTATTCTGCAATTTTTAGGTATGTCTGGTGTTTGAATCAATTGTCTTCACCTGTCAAATAAAATGTCTGCAATTTTTAGGTATATTGGATATGTATAGCATTTGAAAACTTGAAAATAGTCCATTTACTTAATTTTCTGTTTACAGAACTATGCAGCAACAAAGTAAGAAGTTCAATCTCAAGCTCACGTTGCTGTCAAATCCTTTCTCCATTCGAAAGACAAGACTGGAGGTCAACCAGGAAGTGCTTCGGACATTGGGCACTCCTTTTCACATTGAAGCAATGTACAGATCGCCATCAGCAGAGGAAGTGGTCTATGACAAATACAATAATATATTTTATGATTTAGTAGCTTTGCAGACATATATTGTTCAATTGTTCGAGGTTTCTCAAGAGGAATGCAATGGAGTTTTGAAGTTTGTGCTTAAACTGGATGAGTGCGAGCTAGTGAAAGAGACAAAGGTTGAGCGTGTCACAATAACACTTATGAATAGAGTATTAGATGAAAGCATTGCTTCAGACAACCCTAGAAACTTTAGCGTGCAATCCAAAAACAATATTTTCTTATTAGCCACATTCAAGGTTTGATATCAACAAGTTTTTGCTTAAAAAAATGGTTAGACATGTTTCATTTGATTGGTTTGGTTTTCCCATTTCAGGTGCCTGTAGAGAATTTCGATATTCTTAACTTGGTTTTCCATCAAACAAGTATTCCTAAAGTCATAAGCAAACAGAGAAATGGAAAGACACTCGATGTATTAGGCATGGGTTCATACACAGTAGAGTGTCATATGGTTGGAGATCTCAAAACCCTAAAGTGTATGTACAACATCTCAAAAGGAGCAACAAGTAAAAGCCCTTGTTTGTATTGCATGGGAGGAGTCATTGGTCTTGACAAAAGAAATTGGAGGAGAGCACTGGACAGACACTTGCAGGACCTTAACTTCCGCCCAGTGTTGGATATTCCACTATCCAGAGTACGTATTTGTACGATGCATGCACTCTGCAGAATCATTGAGAAACTTATGTTTCTGTACATTTTTTTTGTTTGGACCACTCGGCCATCATCAGCAAAACAAAGGGCTATATTATCATTGGAAACAATTTTCTCAGATATGGGCTTGCATGGAGGACATGTGAAAATAGAGCAGGACGAGAAGAGGTCTAAGAATGGTCGAGATGTGCCAAAGAAGTTGTCTATTGGCGGTGTGAAAGCCCGTCTTTTCTTGTCGATGCCAACAAGTGGCAAACAACGCAAAATCCAAAGTGCTCAGGAAAGGTTGACATTGAGATACAACCAGTGGAGAAACCTGCACAATGCAGTGGTTGACCACGCAGACAATGGTGCAGCAAGGACTCGCAAAGCGAACGTGTGGAAAATTTTGGATTCCATATTCAAGTTTTGTGAGCTCAATACTTGGAGAGATACTGACTATACATTGTTTCAAGACGCTCTGGAGACCTTCCACAAGTCTTTCATAGCTGCATGGACAAATCAACACATAACTCATTACATGGTATATTACTTTATTTGATAAAATTGTGATTATATATTTACATATAAACAATAGGCTGGTTTTTTTTTTGCAGCATATCATATGCAACCACATGCCTTGGTTTGCTAGGCAGTATGGTAGCTTGGCTATATGGTCTACACAAGGTATGGAGAAAACTCACTACCAAGCCCGTACTGGCTATTTCAGCCACACTCGTCACGGAGGTGGTGCAAACAAAGCCAACAGTTTGGAGGAACTACATCAATGGACTTATAGAAAAATTATGCATAGAACACACCGAAAGGAATGTGTGAAAGATAGTCAGATTGGCCAAGCAATGAGATTAGCAAGCAAACGACGGAAGAAGGAAATATGGGAGGCATCTTCTGCGGCATCGCGACATGCAAAGTGGCGACTTCAAAAAGAACGCATTGGAAAAACTTGGACAACTCCGACCCAAGTTGTTTGAGACTTCCTAAAGATAGCGCATTGTAACACAATATAATTTTTTGTGCCAAGAGAAGACAACCAGTCACAAAAGGGAGAAACATAATGTACTCATTGTTTTGATAGAAAATGTACTATTTTTTGGCATCGACAATATACATTGGAGCTTCTCTATTCTTCATCTTCGTCAGGAAAAGTTACAAAATATTCTGACCTTTTTGCCTGCTGTGTGTTATCGTCTTCTTCTTGCCTTGGTCTTTTGCAACCTAGTCCTGCAGGTTCGTTTGTCGACAGTAAATTTGTCTCCACCTCCACAGCCACAAGAGACATTTCTTCAGTAGGCAGATGCGCAATTGGTTGTTTATTGCGAAACATAGCATGCTTGTCATACTCTAGTAATTGCGCAGGGTCAGTGATTCCGCATGCCAAACCATATGCTGCTTGGGGAAAAAAATAGCGACTACGCAAGCCATACATTCCTGGTCCTTGGCCAAACATATACAATGCGGCCTTTTTTTCTAAAAGCATTATTTTATCTGTGTTCCACCTGATGACGGCCCCTCCTAAATATCTTGAAAGTGTCTTCAACATCATCAAGGGTAGCTCCGCATTGTCATTGGAGAAGGACAAATGGAAGACCAAAAAACTCGGATACTTAAGATTCTTTAAGTATTGGCCGAGAGAGGAATTCTTCCCTAAATCTCCCATGCCTCATCCACGAGGGCGAGGAATGAAGGTATCATCATAGACCACCAACTGCAACAAATTAAAGTTATGAAATGAGATAAGTAGAAACCAAAAAGGTAAGGCAAATAAAAAAACATTACCTTATGGTTTTCATCTTCCTCAAGTAAGTCCTCATTCCATAGGTTGATGCCGCCCTGACCTCCAGTGGGCACATTGGAGGTTGAGGCCAAAGATGATGAAGAAGTTCTTGCCTTACCCATTTCTGCAATCCCTAGCTTTTTTGGCACTCCATGAACTCCTTTTCTGTTGGAAGCGTGCGCTCATACCTAGCAACATCATTGTAAATCATCACAAGTGCACTTGCGGGGTCAACGAACTCATCGTCATTTACATGGGCATCTATAACAGAATACTTGTCGTGCTCAGGGTCAATGACAGCATCATCCTCTTCGAGATTCTGTGCCACAATGGCAAGGCAATAGTTCCCTCGAAGGTCAAAAAGCTCCATAATGTCGTTAAGCAAGACATACTGCAAATCACCAATAGGTATGGTAGGTAGAACACTAGTAGGCAAAGCACCCTCCGGAAGCTGCACTCCCTCTAAAACCTGCAAGGCAAGGCTTCCCCGAGACTTGGGCTCTTTACCCTTCCCAGTCTGATCCTCTAGCGAGGCCTCTGCAGCATCAGCAT
Organism: Adiantum capillus-veneris; assembly: GCF_014529385.1. Lineage (NCBI taxonomy): Eukaryota > Viridiplantae > Streptophyta > Polypodiopsida > Polypodiales > Pteridaceae > Adiantum > Adiantum capillus-veneris. The sequence goes on along the minus strand of NC_140938.1, from coordinate 113,979,550 downwards.
GCTCATCCAAAATTAAATGCAAATATAAAATAAAACCTGCATAATATTCAGCCACTCGACACTTGCAGTTATGAAGTGTACACTTGTAGTCTGTTATCCGCAAGTGCACTGGCAACTTAAGGCAACTCCTAGAAAATATGTGTTTCTTGGAGGAGTCCGAATTGATATCCTTCATGTGAACAAAACGAACTCCTTGTATCTCGACAATGCCACCAGACGTTTGTTGCTGGTAGGTCTGCTCAAAACCTGATAGGTAATGTTGCGAGGAGACAATCCACTCATGCAAAGAAAAATCTGGATTGAACATCGGCCTGATCTCTGTCTCGCGCTGCTGAAGTCCAATGCGGTATAGAAAATGAGATATTTTGTCTTGGGGGGCATCCTCAGAGCAAGGCACTTCCTCCTCTGCTTCAACATTGAAGGGGTCCATAACAGAAATTCAAAAGCGAAGATAGATGAGAGAGCACAACATCCAAACAAAGGACAAATGGGGAAGCAAGTCATATTTATAGGACTCCCGAGGATAATGATGACACCGAATGACGTGCATCATGGGGCCGGCATGCATCATGCAGTCGCCGTGATGATTACGCCACGTGTCAGCCGCTGTGGAACGGTCGCACCACAACGCAAAATCGGTGCCGCCACACCAGAAAAGCACGGCTATCGCGTTTTGGCGCGACAACTTGTTGTCGCGTCATAACGCAATATGGCCAGTCAAGAGCACTGCGGTCCGCCTCCTCACGTTGTGCCGCGATGCCTTTTTTGTCGCGCCACGTGTGCATCATGCAGTCGCCGTGATGATTACGCCACGTGTCAGCCACCGTGGAACGATCGTGCCACAACGCGAAATGGGTGTCGCCGCTCCACAAAAGCACCGCTATCGCATTCTGGCGCGACAGCTTGTTGTCGCGTCATAACACGATACAACCAGTGCAGAGTATTCTGGTCCGCCTCCTCGCATTGTGCCGCGACATACCATTGTTGCTAGGGCAACCCGTTGGGGCGCTTCTTTCCTCGTCGTGCCACGTGGCGTAATCATTATGCTCGCACGCTTCCCGTCACACCTCGCGATGTCATGATTAATGCAGCCGCCTCTTCTCGTTATACTTATTCCGCTAATATAAACACCCCCCCCCTTTTTTTTCACCATTTTTTCCGAAGTGTCTCTAGTCACTTTGCCTTTTTACCCACATCCAGATTTCCATATTTCCTCGCATTCTCCTCGTTCAGGTCATGGCCCGCAAAAAGCAAACAGCAAGGAAGGTTTATCCTGGCCAGTCTGTTCCGCAGGGCCAGGCTAGCTCGTCTATAGTGCAACCGTCAACATCGCATGTGATTCCGAGCAAGACCATGCTGCAGTTACGCGCAACAATGCGAAGAAGAAGATACGAGCAGAATAGGAGCATTCTACTCAAACTTCGTAAGCTCCAAAAGCACATTTCATTGGCAAGATCTAAACTGCCATTCCAAAGAGTTGTTCGCGAGATTTGCGAGCAACACAACCTGAATTTCCGGTGGTCTCGAAGTGCAATGGGGTGCTTGCACGAGGCCACCGAGGATTTTTTTGTAGAGCTTTTCCAGGGCGGCTACATTCTCTTCGCCCACGCCCATAGGACAACATTGATGCCGCGAGACATCAACACACTTCGCCTTCTTAGGTTCAGGTATGACAAAACAATACCGCCTGCCGATATTTCAGACTGAAAGATGGACAATATTCTTAGAATACCACCTATTGACAAGGTCAAAGTTCATGAAGTGTCTACACAAATGCATCGATACAGCACCCGTCTCAACACCGAGCGGCACACAACAGAAGACGATAGTGAGAGATTGGAGCAGTTACGCCTTGAGATGATGGAGGAACAAATGGCAGATGCCATCAGCGACGCCAACGATGATGATTTGTCATTGTTGTTTCCCTATTTCCATGTTGGCCTTCCTGTGTGGGGACGCATTCTGTATTTTCCTTATCACCCCCACGAGATTGCAATTTTACAAAACCGGACGAGGGAACTCACAGACTCTATCATCAATTGCTTGCTTTGGTGCGTGCTATTCTTTTTTTCACAATAAATTCTTTTAATATATTCAATTTTGTATGACACGAATTTCTTTACAGTTTTGTAGTTTCAAATTTGCCTTGGAATATGCAAGATGATGTCGCCGTCCTTGACTCGAACCTCTCGGTCGTTTTGACAGCCGAGGATACATCTCTAGTGGAAGTAGTTGACTGGTTCCAGTCAGTGAACATGGATACGGAAAATTTTTTTGTTCTGGCTTATCATGAAGGGTACGCAATGTTTTCAATAGTGAAATTATTTTATCTTGAACTCTAATTTATTGTGATGACATATGTTTTTCTTATGTTTATTTGTAACAGATCTCATTGGAGTCTTGTTCTCTTACACCTTGAACGAAACCGGTGCTACCTTGCTAATTCATCCCATGGATTTCATGGTGAAGTACGTAGGTAAGAGGTTTATGTATTTTGTTCGACATCTCATAGAATTTTGTTAAAAGTCGCTTATGAAATTTAATTGTATTTTGCACAGATCTGTTCAGAAGCATGTGTCTGCTCTTGAAGATTTAACGCAAGAGCAGATATATGAGAATCTTACGATTACTAGTTGCAAAGTCCCTAAGCAGGACGATGCCTACTCTTGTGGATGGAGGGTCTTATTCAATGCAAAAATTTTGTTAGGGGTCATGCTTGATGGAAGTCGTAGAAGTGTAAGAATTTGACACTCGTTTACAGATTTGTATCTTAATAAGTTAGTAGCTATGTTAATAAACATGATTTTCTTAACGCAGGTAAGAAATTTGGCAGATTATTCAAAGGCTGATGTTTCTTTGTTTAGAAACAAAATGATTGAAAACTTGATCAATTGCGCGACCATGCGTCCAGACGGAGCACGTGATGCTTTTATCCCGCCAGCACCAAGGCCCACGCCTAGGCCTCCGCCGATAAGATACCCCGTGTCTGCCACACCAGTACAAGCACATATCAATATCTCCCCAGATGCCTCCCCAACCCAAGCTCCCACCAGCTCTCGTCTTGAAGAAACAGCTCTAGAACCCTCAAGCCCCCCACCCAGCACCTCTCCTGCTCATGAAGCAGCTCCAGAGCCCCCAAAACCCCCACCTAGCAGCTCTCCTACTCATGAAGCAGCTCCAGAGTCCCCAAACCTCCAAGCCACCACCTCTCCTCAACCTCAACCAACAGCCCCCACATCACCGCATGCACAAGATTAGAAAGAGATTATGAAATGTACTTTTGACAAATTGATTACAAGCAGTGGATCAAAATTTGACTTTTGTTTTGATTATGGTTCAAAGTTTACAAAATGTTGAGTATAGTTTTCCAAAAAAATGGGAGAGTGAGGATCCAATGGTGTTTGGTAATGTAGAGAGCTGCCTTTGTCGAGTAATCATTGAGAATAGTATTTGAATCATTGTGTAAAGTTAGTTCACTATTTCAAGTCTGTCGCTGGTAATCTGTGCACAAAGAGTTGTTTTTTCTTGTCTATGAGGTACCTGCAATGCAACGTACGCGATAAGACATTGGGATACATGAGCACGATAGAGACATCAACGTATAAAAGTAATACATGTAGCTTAGTACCTTTCGCATGTTACACTTGAAAACAAATTTTGAAGGCAAATTGAGATCGGACTCATTTAACAGATCCTCTCGAACGTGTCTTAAAGTGACATTTGATCTAACCACAACAACTGTAAGCAAATAATTTGAAAACCATATCTCGATGGACATCAAGGGATTAAAAGCATCGTCACTTAAATCTTGATCCATAGCTACCAACTGACCATTCACTCGATGCCACCTCATGTAGTAGAAAGAAACTATAAAATTCTGTGATGCTATCATACACTTGCACACAACCGAGCGCTTGTCAACTTTGCACAAAATGCCTTCAGAATCACTGACATCCCAATTATCATCCAAAAAATCAAGGCAAGTTTGGGATTTGCAGATGAACATGGTTTCTGTTTTTCTAACCTCCTCACCGTGGAAGAAATCTATAAAGACATGTAATGGCATAAATAGACTGACTCGTACTTGCCTGCTTGCAATGTTTGGTCGCAAACACTTCAAAATTTCCTGATGAAGCTTTAGTTTAAAACACTCAGAGGTTTCCAAAGTTGGAACTGGCCACTTTGGGGAATCTTGTCGGGGAAGAGGGAAAGGTTTCAAAGTGCCAAATCCATGGATAGAGCAAGGGGCATTGTAAAAGTAGTCGTAAAAGAAAACTCCCCTCTCTGCGAGAGCTCTTCGCGCACTAGTTCTGTACATAAGTTCTCCCACCGAAGCATGAAAAGCATCAAAAATACCAATTATGCACTCAACTGGTTGCCAATCTTCTTTGTTAGAAGGATAAATATCTGCAAAAACAAAAGATAAGAGAATGGTCACAAGAAATAGTCAACAAAATAACTTGAAGGATCTTTAAAGACTTTTTAGCAATATAGTAGTCACACAGTTTGGTCTATGAGCAGGAAACCCCAAAGGTGACTGTTGTAGTCGCAGTTCGGAGTGCATATATGCATGCTCAATGAGCACCTCTTTCACTGTCTTTCTCGTTTGAGACAAGCGAAAATCTTTCACACGTCCTTTGTAGCTGTTGATGAATTCATTTGACATCCGTTTTCTTCTTCTTGTTTGAAGCAGAACCCAACTACCAATGGTGATTGTGGTAGACATCCAGCGACATGGTCTAAGTCAAAGCTGTTGAATAGTTCCACAGATTTAACAGAGGCGAATGGTCGTCGTGGTCGTCTTCCTTCCATCTCTGCTTCTATTAGCTGCGAAGTGACACTACGCAAAAACGGTAAAAGAAAAGAGGCTCACTAGTTTACACAAGAAGTAGTAGCTTGAAAAGTGTTCATCAAAAGGCGTGCCTCATTGAATGTGAGTTATGGCACATTCAGTGTTCGTCGCCCATGGCAGGAGAATAATTTGCACAAATCGCGTCGTATCTTCTTATTGAGATCTTTTTAACAGAAAAAACTCCTTTTTGAAAATGCACAAATTTGAGATAAAAATCAAATAAATTGGAGCTATCGTTGTGGTGACTCAAACTCCATTGGTCGAACAACATTCTCTCTCTAACGCCAAAAAGTCCTTTTTTGAGTCCAAACTTTTCCTAACGGATCCCCATGCTCTTTGGTGGTGACTTAGCAATATTCCAACCTATACAAAGTCGGTTAGAGGATCTGCCAAGTCCCCTCTTGTCAAGAGCAAACAAGGGTGTGTCTAGCTGACTGGCAAGCAAGCTGATGTTATCCCAAAGCTTGCCAAGTGGCAGACCCGCGAACTCAACCCAGATGGGATGTATCCCTTGGAGGCATTAGGCTGAGTCGAATATTGGTTCCCATGGCGCAACACACATAGTGGTCCTGGTAAATATCAAGGAGACTTTATATAGGATCCTTACCACGTCGGAGCCCTCCTTGAATCTAACTGAATAGAAGTCCTTGGCTAGGTAAGAGGTGTTTTCAATCGCCCCCCTATGTCCAAGAATTTGTGGTCCCTAAATCCATTGGATTAGTTCAAATCCATTAGGGACTCTCCCACTGAAGCCAAATAAGAGCGTACGTTTAGCTTCTGTAGCTAGTTTCTTTTTAATAAATGCTAGCGGAATCGCTATAATGATAGCCTCTTCAACCTCCACTTGTTGCGGCAGAGACTTCTTTAAAGCACTATAGGTTCGGTCCGCTGGCCCTTCTTCAACCAGCCCACTAAATTCTACTTGGAAGCATGTTCTTTTGTTACCGTTTGGTCTTTAGCTTTAGCTTTAGCTTTTTCTGGCCTCCTCACTTGTTGCTTTAGCAGTTGAGCCTTTAGCACAGTCCTTGGAGTTTGGGCCCTTTGGCATGCTTGCAAAAGAGATACCTGGTCTGAGAGCAGCAGAAGCTACTGATACGTTGATCTCATTAACATAGATCGGCCCCTAGGGCACACCCGCCCTTGAGGGTCTTCTCCTTGAAGTTGAATCCTTGAGCAGTTTTTCTTTAGCCAAGATGGCCTTGTCCTCCGATAGAGAATTAGTAATCACCTGGGTCGATCTCCTTGTCACAATTGTGCCCTTCATTGCGGCGTCGTTCGAAGGTCGCAAGAACGCCCCTTCCTCTTCATCCATTGGCACAACTCCATCATTCGTCGCCATTTTTCTAGCCACAAGCATTTGTGGAAACTTCATAATGTCTTTCTACATGGGCAGGGCCTTGGATTCCATTTTAAGCACCACAATGGAGCAAAGCTCTATGCACCAAAGAGAAAAAAAGGGGCAGGGAAGGGTTGGGGGGGGGGGGGGGGACCAAGGACCCAGGCAAAGTGGGATGTTGGCGGGTGGGAACGATGCTTACTAATAAGAAGGCTTATAATTAATCATACGAGATAGCACTAAATATAATTAAAACTAGTAAAACGGCGCCGCCTTCGGCAGCGGCATGGCCGAACTCCCTCTCTCTCTCTCTCTCTCTCTCTCTCTCTCTCTCTCTGTGTGTGTGTGTGTGTGTGTGTGTGTGTGTGTGTGTGTGCGTGCGCGCGCGCACGCACGTGCTATTTGCCTATGTCAGTGGCTTGCAGGGACGACTGGATCAAGCTGCGTGTGACACCCCTTGTCCATGCCATTTGCTTTCCTTCAAGATGCATGCGAGTGTGATTGCATCTGGAGAGGCACCCTTGCTTCACAGCTGTCAAAAATAGAACAAAGCTTCTTGGCCATGCCCAGTTGGACATATCCCCCAATTAGTGCATTCCAAGAGATGACATCCCGGTTAGGAGGCTCCTCGCGCACTTTTTGTGCTTTATGTGGTGCACCACACTTATCGATACATGTGGATGAAGACGGTGCAAAGCACGACTTTTTCTTTGAACAACCCGAGTCTAACAATATCATCGTTAATTCATGTGTAATGCCACATGCCTCCAAGGTGCAAGTTTACGTGATTGTGCCCTCTCTCTACATCTGCTCGAAAATAGCCCGGAGCTTCGTGACCCTAACCCTTTCCTTTCCTTCCCCCATTGTAGAGCCCGAGCTTTAGACGTCTCGTCATAGACCCCCCCCCCCCCCCCCCCCCCCCCCTTTCACCTTGTCATGTTTTCCTTTAAGATTCAAGAAAATGTGATTGCATTTGCCAAAAATAGCACAGGGCTTGGACATATCTTTTAATTAGTGCTCTATGAAGTACACTACATTTGGGATACATGTCAACCAAGGCAGTGCTAAGCACGACGTTTTCTTTCAAAAACCTCAGTCTAGCAATACCATCGTGAATTCTTTTACCCATATTAGCAGCTTGTGTAAAGCCACATGCCTTCAAGGTGCAAGTGTCTGTGATTTCATTTAGAGAGATGTGCTCTCTCTGCATCTGTTGAAAATAGCTCAAAGCTTCGTGACCTTGACGGTTGCCTTTCCTTTCCCCATTGTAAGAACCCAAGCTGCATACGTCTCCTCATAGATCTCCCCCTTCTTTATGCCATGTTTGCCTTCAAGATGCAAACGATTGTGATTGCATCTGGAGAGACACCCTCGCTTCACATCTGTGTCAAAAATAGCAGAGAGCTTCTTGGCCCTACCCAGTTGGACATATCCCGCAATTAGTGGATTCCAAGAGACGATATTCCAGTTAGGAGGCTCCTCATGCACTTTCTGTGCTTTATGAAAGGCACCACATTTATTGATACATGTCGACCAAGTCGTTGCTAAGCATGACATTTTCTCTCAACAACCTCGATCTAAGAGCCCCATCCCACCACGTGGTTATTACAGGGGTTCAATGTCCTCCGTGCATTGATGGAGCTTCTTGGCCCTACCCCAGTTGGACATATCCCACAATTAGTGCATTCCAAGAGACGACATCCTGGTCAGGAGGCTCCTCACGCACTTTTTGTGCTTTATGAAATGAACCACATTTATTGATACATGTCGGCCAAGGCGGTGCTAAGCACAACGTTTTCTCTCAACAACCTTGATCTAAGAGCCTCGTCCCACAGAGTGGCCTCCCGGTCAAAAGGCTCCTCACGCACTTTTTGTGCTTTATGAAATGCACCACATTTACTTATACATGTCGACAAAGGCGGTGCTAAGCACGACGTTTTCTCTCAACAACCCCGGTCTAAGAGCCCCATCCCACCACGTGGTTACGGGGGTTCAATGTCCTCCTTGCACTGAACAATCGACGTCCCACAGAGTGGCTGCAGCGCTTAGTGAGTTTTGTCCGGCACTTACAATGCATTCCTTGACAATGCCCTACAACCCCTCTCACAGCCGTGCCGGACGCAACTCTAACGATATCATGGTGAATTCTATTACCCATATGAGCACCTTCTGGATTTCTGAGAAGACGTCGGATCGAAGGTGGAACGAAGTCCCAAGAGCAAGCACGATGGCAACATTGCTTGAAAAAAACCTAGGTTTAGTGTAATCCACCCGTGTTCGGGAAAAAACAATTTTCCAACCTTACAAAATCCCTTTCCTTGAATTAGGTTATTTGTTGGATCTTTACACTATTTTTCTCTCTTTTGGGGCGGAATGTCTCCTTTTCCCCTCGCCCTCAACCGGCATTTTTGAAATTGAAAACGGCACACATTTTCTCGAACACTTTACCCAGTGCTCGAAAAAGACTTTTTTCTAATAACTTGGCAAACCTAACTATCAGAAATTTTGTAGGTGGGATTCTGTGTTCGGGAAAAATGTGTCTCGGCTTAATATCATGTCGTTTTCAATTTAAAAAATGCCGGTTGAAAGCAAGGGAAAAAGGAGAAATTTCGCTCCAAAATAGAGAAAAATAGTGCAAAAACCTAAAAAAGTAACCAAATTTTACAAAATTTTCTCTTGACAAAATCAAGGAACGGAATTTGTATGTTTGGAGAAATGATTTTTCCCGAACACTGACTAGGTGGCACCTCTCTCTCTCTCTCTCTCTCTCTCTCTCTCTCTCTCTCTCTCTCTCTCTCTCTCTCTCACGCGCGCGCACATGCTGACACCACAGATGCAGCACGCCGAATTAAAATTGAAAACGACACGATATTAAGCTGAGACACATTTTTCCCGAACACTAAATCCCACATACAAAATTTTGAGGAATTTAGTGTAAATGGGTGTAAAAACCTTCAAATTTATTCATTTTATCTTTGCCAAGTTATTAGAAAAAAGTTTTTTCCGAGCACTGGATCTGGCTGGCAACTCTCGCTCTCTCTCTCATGCGCGCACGTGCTGACACAGACACAGCACTTTGGGTTGAAGGCGGAGCTAGGTCCCACAAGCTCTCACGCGTACACGTGCTGACACAGAGATGCAACCGGAGCCCCAAGTTCCAACACCTCTCTCTCTCTCTCTCTCTCTCTCTCTCTCTCTCTCTATATATATATATATATATATATATATATATATATATATATTCGCAACGTTGTCCTGTCTCACCGTTTGCAGGGCACACAGCCGGAGGATTCTCCTACTGCCACATGTCGTCGGGGGGGGGGGAGTCCCTCCTCCTTTTATATTAGTATAGAAGTATAGATATAGACTAGTATAGATAAGCGCGCCGAATAGCTTATTGAGCATAGGGCTACCAACCAACATAATGGTCGCGCCAGATATAAGGCCAGTGACTAACGCAGAGGAGGGGGAGTTTACAAAACAGGGGAAAGTGCGATGGCGACAAACCAAGGGTGAGAAGCAACCCAGATTGAATCTGGTGTGAGGAGGTCATCGTTTGATCCTAGCCCTAGCCACAGATAGGCAATTGGATCATGTTATGGTGTCCAAGCGAAAGGTTACCTCTTGGAGGAGAGTTGGAACAAACTTGTGCAAGGAGGGAGGATTCGCGACATTGACCTCCAATCAACTAAGAACGACATCGCTACCTGCTTCTTACTTCTTTCAAGGTTGGGCAAGCCTCATGATTTTATCACTTGTTTTTTGCAATGTTCACAAATGTGAGTAGTAGATATATTAGCATAACAACAATGTGAAAATTCACTATGGCCTACATAAGGCTATTGACAAGAATTTTTTAATAAAAAACTTATTTAAGAGAAATAGAAAGTGACAATATTATTTGTACACATGTAGTGTCACAATAATATCATGATTTTTTTAAAAGTGTAGCAATGAACTATTTACATTACAATATATTCCAAAGGCATAAAAATAATGTTTGACACAAAACTCAATGCCCCTCTTGAAGAGAGAGTGGTACACAAATGTCAACACCCTCTCACAAGGGCCTAAAAAAATTAATTTTAATTTATCATTAGCTTGTCATGTGACAGTAATCGACAAGCTTTTTCCAATGGTTCAGATTTGCACCCAAAAATCCACCCTTCATTAAGGACTCTTTATGTAGTCCAAAAAGAATTACATTAGAATGTCACGATGATTTCGGAAAACCGTTTAAAAAGAGGAATCTGGGAGGAGAAAAACGTGGCTAGTGCACCCTTTGAAGTCGAAGCCACTTCCAGGTGGCCGTCTCTCTCTCTCTCTCTCTCTCTCTCTCTCTCTCTCTCTCTCTCTCTCTCACACACACACACACACACACACACACACGTGGTTCCTCTGGAACTCTCTATCTCTGTCTCGAAAGGCCTACGAGGGTTATGAGTGGGCGGTTGCCGACCTTCATCTCTTATTCTAGCATGTGCATTGGTTCATGCTCGCTCAAGCCGAGACACTAAGGTGGTGGGATAGTCTCTCTCTTTCTGCGTTCAGTTCTCATGCGATGGGCAGGGGAGGCTGGGGGATTGCATTGGCGCCATTGGGGCAAGCAAGTGCAAAGGGGGGGATGGGGGGCGAACATGTGTATGAGCTCTCTCTCTCTCTCTCTCTCTCTCTCTCTCTCTCTCTGTGCTAGAGTATTGCAGGCGCCTGCATCTTTTAAGTGTCTATCGCAACGAGGGAGGGGCTGGGGGCGAAGGCGAGGCAAAGTCGTTGCCCGGGGGAGGGGTGAGTTGACGTTGAAAAGTGGGAGGGGGGAGGAATATCCGGGGGGGATCTTAGGAAGTAATAGGTTTTAATTTGAGCGCAACCATGTTCAAACCCGTATCTCTTTTTTGTTTTTGCCAAACTCACAATCGCGAGTGGGTAAATTTATTAAAATCTATACTCTTTATAATCTATACTACATATAAAAATAACAAGGATTCCGGCAAGACACGTGGCAGCAAATCCCAGATCCAGCCAAGAAAGCGAGAAAGGGAGGGAAAGAGAGGTGGGGGGCGGCTCACCGTACTAGTGCAGCTTAAAATTTTTGAGGAAGAAGAGGTCATCCAGGTGTCAATCACTGCTTCACTTCAAAGAAAACATTTTAATTTGAAATGGAGAAGTCGAAGGCAAGTACTAAACTAAAAAATGAAAAGGCTCTGCTTTTGAGTTTCGACATACTGGCAATGTAAAGTCCCGGACTCCCACCCTGCGTCTTCGAATTCCAGATTTTCATGCAATGCATAAATGATAAATGCATCTCCTGACTCCTCTGACTCCTGAGTCCTCGCTTAGTCGTTCAATCCCCACGCCGCGCATGGTTGTTGAATGCCATGAGAACACTTGATGGCTCGCAAGGAATACCTGTTGCGCACACCCAAAAAACAACATGGCTTCCTCGCCATGATTCTCAGAAATGTGTTCCTTCAAGGAACACTATCCGATTGCCTTCTATTAAGGATGTAACCCTCCTATTTGTTGCGGAATCTCAGTCTCTCAAGCGACCTCATCTCGCCACCCCAGGCACCTTCTCCAGCTTGGTCCTCTTCTCACGCTTTGCAACACAGCAAAAAGAGCAGCTAACTTGCATGCTCATACTGCAATCCTAAGCCTAAAGAGATGTTGAAGCAAGAGAGAGAGAGAGAGAGAGAGAGAGAGAGAGCGATGAGGGTTTTGGGCGGCAAAACCGTGCTGTCGTAGCTATGGCGGCTGCCTGTGCCCATCGTCTCCTGCACCCCCTGCACTGCCCTCCCTCCTCCCTCAAGTCCCCCAGCCTCTCAGCCCGATGCAGTAGTACTTTTTTATCTAAGCAAGCAACTGGGGCTGTCACATGTCCTCCATTTCCCCCGCAGATGGCCTCACCACAGCCGCCACCGAGGGCCGACCCTCCCATGGACGCTGCTGCACCGCAAGGTAACCCCCTTCTGTGCTTCTCCCCACTTCAGTTACCAAACAACATGAAACCGAGTATGCTGCCAAGGCTATCATTGGGTATTTCTTTGGTCCGCTCCACCACTCGAAGCCCTCAAAGCAGCTCCAAGGGGTTTAGCAACAACTTTTATGTTTTTCTCCTCAAAGAGGAATCTGTAGCCATCAAGCTCCTCGGTGCAGGATAGTGGATGTTCCGCCATTCTCCGGTCTACCTAGTGAGGTGGACACCCACATCAAACCCTCAGTCTTCCTGGTTTGGGTTTAGCTACCTAACTTGCCTCTTCACTGCCAGCCCCTCATCAGGTCCATTGTGAACCCCTCGACAACATCCTGGCAGTGTTCGAAAAAAATGTGTCTCAACTTAATATCGTGTCATTCTCGATTTCAAGAATGCCGGTTGAGGAAAAGTGCAAAAGGAGAAATTTCGCCCCAAAATAGAGAAAAATAGTGTAAAATTTTAAATAATAACCTTATTTTTATAGATTTTCTCGTGGCAAATTCAAGAAAAGGAATTTTGTATGTTTGGGGAAATGGGTTTTCTCTATCACTGGGCAGGGGGGCCGAGGGCTTTGACAGGAATCATAGGATGTCTCAAAGACGATGATCTCTCTCTCTCTCTCTCTCTCTCTCTCTCTCTCTCTCCTTTGGAGGCAGTGTTCGGGAGAAATGTGTCTCAGCTTAATATCATGCCATTTTCAATTTCAAAAATGCCGGTTGAGGGCAAGGGGAAAGGGAGAAATTCCACCCCAAAATAGAGAAAAATATATAGAGTAAAAACCCACAAAATAAGCCTAATTTTCTAAAATTTCCTCCTAGCAAATACAATGAAAGGAGTTTTGTATGTTTGGGAAAATGACTTTTCCAAACACTATTTGTAGGTGATCCGGTCATCGCGATGCTACCTGCCATAGTGCGAGTGAAGAGACGTTGAGTCTACACAAATGGTGACTCATTGGTTAGCGTCTGTGTACATGAGAATATCGATTTGAAGATATTGGGAGAACCTCTTGAATTGATTGTAGACGTGGGTAAAGGGAGATTCACAAAGGCAGGGGTTCTGCCCCCGCCACTCATCAGCTAATCCATTGTCTTTTGCTAACTGTCGCTATCGTGAAATACTCCACTCTTCAACAAGGCGGGGGCAACGACCTGAGTTTTCCGACTCTGTCAAAATCAACAGAGTTGAGAATAACGGGCATAGTTAGCTTGCGAAAGCATGCGGGGGTTAAATGACGCCCGTGCACGACAAATGTGGGTCGCATTGTGCAATGTAAGGAAGCACAACGACAAATGCGAAAAGAGAAAAAAGGCAAGGATGAGGGGAGCCATACTTTGATGATCGTTGCTCAGCTAGCTTGGTGCCAGCAGAAGGTCATCCTAGACAGGAATAAGAAGGTTGTTGGAGACGGCTCGAACCCTCTATCACTACAAGAGGCTATTCATATTAGCGACGCTCACACAGCGACGCTCAAAAAAAAAATTCCCGACGTCGCTATGAGTGTCGCAAATTTACAAGTAAATTTGCAACGCTCATAGCAACGGTCATAGCGACGCCGGTTGGGGTAAAAAAAATAGAAGAGAGCGCCCAAAAACTCAGATCTGAGATCTGAGTTTTTCGCCGCCCTCAAGCAAGGAGCAGGTAACGCTCTCCCTCTCTCTCTCTCTCTCTCTCTCTCTCTCTTTCTTCTCCACACACACACACACACACACACACACACACACACACGAGGAGAGGAAGGAGAGCCAGGTATGCTCCTTCCCTCTCCTCACTCTCATGTTCCCTTCCCCTCTTTCTCTCTCTCTCTCTCTCTCTCTCTCTCTCTCTCTCTCTCACACACACACACACACATAGTGTTTTTGAGAGAGAGAGAGAGAGAGAGAGAGAGAGAGAGTACAAACATAAACAAAAAACGCACACATAGTGTTTTTGAGAGAGAGAGAGAGAGAGAGAGAGAGAGAGTACAAACATAAACAAAAACGAGAGAGAGAGAGAGAGAGTACAAACATAAACAAAAACGCACGCACACATACATAAACAAAGAATGCACACACACACATTGAGAGAGGAAAAGAGAGAGAGAGCATGCATAAACAAAAAACGCACACATTGAGAGAAGAAAAGAGAGAGAAAACATGCATAAACAAAAAAAACGCACACACATTGAGAGAGAAAGAGAGAGAAACTAATTTAACGTCGTAGGAAACTAATTAAAATTAAAAGACCTAAAGATCTAGTCGACGAGGAGTTGAACTCAAGACCTATTATTCAAGAGGGAAATGGCATAACCAATCTATCATACTTGGCATGGGTGATAGAAAGGTTATACCATTTATCTCTTTTTATTGGCACACACATCCACACACGCGCACACACACAAGAAGAAGAGAGTTATAACGTCGTAGGAAACTATCCTAAAAGACGTTAAAGATTAGGTTAGATGTAGACTTACGTTAAATTAGATTTAGGTTTATTTAAGTTAAATTAGATTAGATTTAGGTTTGTTTTTAGTTAGATTTACGTTTATTTACGCTAGAGTTAAATTTACGTTATATTAGATTAGATTTAGGTCTCCATAAACTGCGATGCCTGCATGAAGCGGGTGAAGAAAGTCCTCAATGGAATATAGGGTATTGCTGCCTTCACTCATGGTGGGCTCCGTCGATCCAAAAGTACTGGTGAAATGTCTTCAGAAGATAGGGAAGAAGGTGGATCTTCAGGGCGGTAAGAGTCACTACATCCCCGACAATGACCATCTAAACAACCTCTAGTCATTCAACAGCAACTTCAAAGTTAGTAACAAGAGCAAGAACGGTCCAAAGGGCCAATTGCTGTCGTCAGATGTGGATGAAGATGAGGCAGCGTCACCGCCGGAAGTTAACTCTCACATCTTTAGTGATGAGAATGCCAACTCTTGCCGAGTTATGTGAAAAATTATGTGTTAAATCAGTTTTAAGGTTCTTATAATCCCTACTAGTTTAGTTCTTTGTTTTTAATATAACATAATTTACGTTAGATTTAGATTTATGTTATATTAGATTAGACTTCGGTTTATTTAGGGTGGAACGGATCGACAAAAAGAGTTTTACTCAAGATTGTGGAATCATGGCAAAATTTGAACAGTCTAGTCGACGACGTTCCTCTGATGCAGATCCTGTGGTGGCGGAACTCACTTACTTCGGCACGCTACAAGAGATTTTGAGGATCGATTACAGAGGATTTTTTGTCGACTTGTTCGACGTGAAATGGTTCAAGATAATCATGGAGGGTCGCAACGCTACTGTGCGTAGAGGAGAGTCTGGTTTTCTTGAGGTGGATTCTACTAAGAAATGGACTGACCTAAGAGACACTTTCGTACTACCCGAGTATTGTGAACAAGTAAGTATGTAAATAGTTAACATCCCCCTTTTACAAGTTATGTGCTTGAAAGCTCTCATGTAAGTTATGTGGCTCTGGCAGGTAATATTTCATCCTACAAAGTCTACATCAAACTAGTGGTACGTCATAGAGGTAGCCCCTCGTAGTGCAAGGACGTATAAAGGCTACCATGTGCCAATCACAACGGCATCAATGGAGGAGATCAGAGAAGATGCTCAATCAGAAGCCGCTGCGGTGGTGCCAGACGAGCATCAAGATGCTACTACTCTATATGGGGTGCATGCAGAGGAGCTACAAAATGAAACAGAGGATATGTGTTTAAACGGAGAGCTCTATATAGATATAGGAAGTTATGCTGAGTTATGCGATGATGAGAGAGAGATCTCTTAAAGCCACAAATATTGTATTTGAACAATTTTGCTCCATGTTGTAAAAGCTCTGGCTCTCTAAGTACCTTCCATGGTGTATAACGCTCTTTTCTACTCGCGCTCACATCTTTTGATTGAAAATTCTGAGTTTTCGACTTGCCTCTTCTATCACTCAATTCATTGCGTCATTGTATTTATATGCGTCATTACGTCATTGTATTTAATGGTCTTTGCGTCATTGTCTACTCTATTCATTCAATATTAAGTTTAAATATTCGTGTGTCTAATGCAGGTATGGATGATGAGGAGTTTCTTTCTTCTTTGTCACCGCAGCAGAGACAGCGGTACGTGGAGCGTCATCGCTCTGGCGCATCATCGCGCGTTCCTACTCCATCCGCATCTCCCTCTCTTTCGGAGCATTCGGCGCGCTCCGAAGCTTCCGCGTCGACGAGACGATCTTCACACTCGTCTCTAGTGGTGGCGGTGGCGGTTGTTGTGGGGATTCCGCCGCCGATGCCTCCACACCGCCTCGTGCTCGATGAGGCTCTTTACCCTCCCCTTCTTTGCCCGCCCCCACACCAGCCACATCATCGTCATCTACGCCAGGTTTTGCGCGGTTGACTGTTCCTAGCAGCTACACACCTCTACCTACTCCGCCAGGAGCCACCCCACTCGACACTCCTCGCTTCGGGGCCTAGACGCCGGTGGAGACACCTGACGTCCGTACCCCCATCGACACGCCGCTAGAGACCCCTGCCGAGACACCCAGGTTCACGCGTCACCGGCCAGAGAGCTTGCCTTACTCCGTCGACTTCAGCGGCGCCATCATCATGGATGATGACGGCAAGAAGGTGATCTCGCGCATGCGTGGTCTTTGCTTTCAGCTGTTTAGACACTACATACTAAACAAATGGAGTGAAGTACCAAGTGATTTAAAAAACAGAGTCATCAGCATACTTCATGATGAGTTTCTCGTTCCAACACGGGATCAGCGCTTCAATGAAGACCTGATGAAGATTCGAATGCGCGAATACTACAAACACAAGCGTTCCGAAGTGCAAAAAGCAATCAAGCATGGGTGGAACAGGCCAGATTGGCTGGCCAAAGAAGGTTGGAAGAATGCGAAGAAAGCAGCGCGCGAGAATCCCGACAAGTGGAAGCAACAAAAGGATGCAGCCAGAGCGCGAGTAGAGGCAGGGAGCTCGCACCACTTGGGGAGCGGTGGATCGGCATCATTTGAGGTCGATTTTGTAAGTGTTTTCGCATTGCTCTTTATGTTCGATAGTTTAGGGTTTATGAGTTTTTTAATTCTAACATAATGAAATCTTTGTATGTTTTGACAGTGGTCGATGACAGGACGTGATCCCACACCGTACGAGCGCAAGTACGTAGGCAGGAAGGGTTTAAACGCCCTGATGGACATTCTCAGTTCTCGCGGCGGCATGGTTAGTATTAGGGTTTACTCTTTTCTATTTTTTGTATTGTTTTATAAATGTCGTTATATGTTTATACTTACTGAAAGCTGTTTTATTGTCTTTTTTTGCAGAATCCGACAGATACGCCGCTTGGACGCGATGAGACGTCTGACTAGACGACGTCAGTTTAGCCGTAGCTAGATAGCATTAGTTTAGGGTTTCTCATAGCTTATGTATCATGAGACGGATTTTATACGTCTTTTTGAACCATGTATATTATTACATTCGTCACCGCAGTTCATTTTGCCAATCAATTCTTTATGCCTATGATGTTGTACAATTGTCATTATTACATTTACCAGTCAATTCATTTTGCCTATGATGTGTACAATTGTCAATTTTACGCTTGTCAATTTTGCAAACAATGCGTCTTGTGGGTGACTATTTTGGGTCTATTATCTACCCTTGCACTTTTTTTTAAAAGTGAATCAAGTACAATATGGTTGATGGGTGGCAGGGCATTCAATGCCCTGTCACCAAAAAAAAATTCTCTCGGGCGTCGCTATAACCGTCGCTATTTATGGCTCTGTAGCGTCGCTATGGACTTCAGTGTAAACGTCGCTATGAGCGTCTCTATATAGCGACGCTCTCGTAGCGACGCTATTAGCGACGCTCTCGTAGCGACGCTATTAGCGACGCCGGGGGTTATAAAAACCCAGTGCATTTCCGTCGCTAACAGCGTCACAAGAGCACACAACCTCTTGTAGTGTATGCATTTCTCTCGAACATTGTATTTAGTTGTAAGACCTGGAGAAGTGTTTGAATGATGACCCTAATTGATCTTCCCTGTCTCAACTCTCAAAAATGGATTCATATGCATAGTACTACGCTCGTGTGTGTGTGTGTGTGTGTGTGTGTGTGTGTGTGTGTGTGTGAGAGAGAGAGAGAGAGACGAATCAATCCACGCTATGGATGTCCATAAGTGCAATGCAAAGTACATACGCAATGAGTGAGGATGTGTAGTGACCATGCAAATGTGAGATGAACAACTAGGTGCTTTGCTTGCAACGCTGCGACACTAACAAAAACACTACATAATAGTGTCGTAGGCAAGAACAACCCATACGTGCAGCCAACTTTTGTGAGGCAAGTTTTGCAAAGGCGAGAGTGGCTACAAGAGCCTTACATGGTGTATAGGTTCATTAGCATTAAGGATGCCAATATTCAACGATGTTAATGATCAAAGGAGTGTTGTCATGGTGCTTTTGATGAGTGTAAATTAAATCCCCACCAATGTGTTCTAGGCAAGATATTGCCACTCTCCTCCTCCACCATCCGCCGATGGTGCCTTTGCTTTCAACTATCTACTTTCTCCCATCTCCTTTCTTTTTTTCTCCTCTCTATTTTCCATGTTCTCCTATCATAGAGAGTAGTCAATCCCAATATTCATTGCAAGGGGTAGAACATGCCCGTTTCATTCTAGATAGTTGGAGGTTTGAGATCTGGTCTATATTCAGCTTATCTACAGAACTTTGGTTGTGCTTGGCTGGTACACTTACCACATGAGGGTGAAAACAAGCACCTAGATTAGCATGATGACAACACGATTCTCGTTGCGCACATACAAGAGGGTGTCAGAGCAGTTATGGAAAAGATGCAACTAGAGTTGTGGGTGACCAAAGGATCTTGGACTGGATCAGACAACATTAAACTACAATTGATCAGCTGAGGTGAAACTTTGATCCTAGCAATTTTTGGTCATTATGCGAGCACTTCAACAGTGATGTGGATCACAATGGGGATTTCCATGGAGGTGTATTTTTATTTGGAGCATTGCTCAGGATGCCATGATACTTTGCTTTGCCCAAAGGACAAAAAGGAGGGCATTTTCCAATTCTACATGTAGTGTTTCCCTCTACTGGAGGCCAAATTCTTTACCTAAAGAGATTGAGAGTCAAGGGGATCTTTGGGGAAAGCAACTCTTGGTTGTTTTTTCTGATTCAAAGTGGGCTCCTCTCAAAGTGTGACCACCTACAGGCTCTTGGTAGTTTTATATAATAAGATGCATCACATTGGTTAACATATTCACATTGAGACTAAAGATCAAAGGCTCATGGCAAGAAAAATTTCATTTCTCTATGTTTGGTTGGGATCTTGGTATAATGTGTGTGTGTGTGTGTGTGTGTGTGTGTGTGTGTGTGTGTGCGTGCGCACAAAGTGCTAGCTTTTGGAAAAAGCCCATTACTACCAATTTTGCTACTTATGTCTCACGAAAGCATTGGTTGGGTGACAACGCCAACAAGGCTTGAGAGGGCAATAAATTCAGTGCTTGGTGGAGATATGTATTGTTTTGAAGTTGGCATAATCAAATTATTTAGAAGCAAAAGGTGTTTCTTTGGTGGCTAAGTTGAGAGGGCTTGCATTGGGAGGCATCCACGTGTCATTCATTGGAGGAGCTTTTTTTTTTTTTTTTTTGGGGGGGGGGAGAGAGAGAGAGAGAGAGAAGTTTTTCCTAGAACATCTTATTGTAAGCATATGATTAATGGTGTGTGCATATGCGAACAAACAAGGAGAAGATCATATATATTGGTCAATATGTATGCTAGGTGTTGTGTTTCTTGGATTGCTTCCAATTTAGGATGTTATTTCTTGAGTGCACTTATTGTAGGGTATGCCAAGCATGTGTAGGATAGGAAAGATATTAGTTGACTCAAAGTGAGGGCTCCTCCTATGCTTGCATCTTGGTGAACATATGCACTGCCACATTATTAGTGAGGGGGCAATGATTTGGTCCACACATTTTCTGATGTAATGTACTTTTTAAATACTGAAATTTTTTTATGAGCTCCATGTTTGTAGCGTAGTCTCTTGAAATGCAAAGGTCATACAACATAGTCAATAAGGGAAGGGCCAAAGAGCATTGACTAAGAGTGCATGCTTAGGGAACATAGTGGTTAGTATGCATACAAATTGTACCATATCTTGGACTACTTTCTCAAAATTTTATGTCTTGGATGACACAACAATATTTCTTTTGAGAGCACAACATCTCATTGGAGAGCTCCCTTGGAGAACTGCCTATTGAGGATGTTCTCTCTTTCATGACGCTTATTCTAGGTTGTGCCAAAGATGGCTAAAGAAGCTCTTGGTCATTTTTGTTGAGTGCAAAGTGTGAGCCTTTTAGCAAATATGATTAGCTATGCTTGCATCTTACTGACATGTGGCATTATGCAAGGATTGGGAGAAGAGTGTTGCGTTGATGAACATGCAATGAAAACATTGTTCTACACTATTACCATCATGTCAATGAGAATTACATTGAATATTACTGAGCTTTTGGCTAAGATTAATGGGCTTTTCCTTGTGTGTGTGTGTGTGGGGGGGGGGGGGGGGGGGGGGGGGGGGGGGGGAGAGAGAGAGAGAGAGAGAGAGAGAGAGAGAGAGTCAAACGAACATTTTTCATTTTTTTGTGTGTAAAATTGATACCGATTGGACCATGTTTAAGTTCTAGCTAAGTGAAGAACGATTCTAGGAAAATTTATTTGCTATCTTTGTTCAAACCAAGTGAGTAAGGGAGAGAAAATTACTTTTTTAGTTCAAACAAAGTGAATCCCGCAGCAGGAAAGAGACAAGTGAAGAGTGTTTCCATGATGTAGAATAGACCCCTACAATGAACTCACTTGTGGCATTAAATATGTCCACTACCTAACTCAACTATATTTATTTGGCAGAGGGAAGGTTTAGTTAGTGGGCATCTTTATGATCAATTATTTAAAAAGGTTGCTAATTTTTCTTCCAACAACACTTTATAAACTAATCTCTTTGTTTTTGAAGAAACAAGTAATGTTTGAGCATCCCATTTCGTTTGAGAGAGAGAGAGAAAAAAAATTTGATGACACAAAAGGCCGTTTTCCAAGAAAATTTTCAATTCATTTTAGCTTATATATCAAGTTTATTGTAGTTATACACCCTATCTACAGATCTTAAAAGCATTATTGGGTCATGCAAAGGAGTGTCGAGTTATAGCTTCATCTTCAAAAAATGAAATAACCATGAGTTAAACACACAGTGTCCTTCATGGGGTTGCCTTTTCAAAGTTACTAGATG
Organism: Adiantum capillus-veneris; assembly: GCF_014529385.1. Taxonomy (NCBI): domain Eukaryota; kingdom Viridiplantae; phylum Streptophyta; class Polypodiopsida; order Polypodiales; family Pteridaceae; genus Adiantum; species Adiantum capillus-veneris. The sequence continues at coordinate 113,958,123 of NC_140938.1, read as the reverse complement.
GCTTCTACTCTCTCCTACATAAGATGCCACTATTAATAGTTAGATGGAGCACCTTATTGGTGCTTTGGAGGATGATGTAATTTGATAATGAAGCATTAAATCTAATATAGTGGCACTACATTATGGATGAATAATGAGTGTTTTCAGTTTGGAGTGAGGAGAGGGAGAAGAGGGTTACCAAAATTGGGCCTTGCCTCCTTTTCACCACAGCAACGCGCGGGTCACATACTAGTCTTGAATAAATGTACAAAGTAGCCTCAAGTTTGTAGCAAGCCTTGAGGTGTCACTCAAACTCTCCAACTATTACAAAGGGCTAGCCCTCGACTAGCTAATATCCACGATCACTTGCCCATTGATGCGGAGAGAACCGCCCGATTTGACTCATCCGAGTTCCTCCTTTTCTACCTATTTCTCTCCAAAAGGAGTGCAAGAGTACTCCTGCTTTGGAAAGACAAGGGGACCTGTGTGTTATGGATTTGGGATATTTGGTTAACTCTCCCCACTCCAGAGCCTTCGCTGCTTTGGTACACTTGCACACCAACTCACCTGTTGTACCGCCTAAATGGTCCAGCTTGAGACCATTCTCAAACCCGTATCTTTTTTTTTTCCAAAACTCGCAAATGTGAGTGATTATATTAAGAATATCAAAAAATTACATCATAGGCTTTGCCCACAATCCGAGATAGAGCAACCCAAGGACCATAAGATAACATACCAAACCACCAGAACACAGCAACCCAAAAAAGAAACTGGCTTTTTACAGGGAAGCCATGGAACCCGATACATAAGCATACCCAACCATATTGGATTCCACCATTACCGACTCTCTCTCACATAGCTGAAAACGTCCAATACAATCAGCCGAGAATCTAGAAGAAAACAGAAGTAAAGCCCTACCAGGGCACAGTATATGACCTCCATCACCTTGAAAAATAAACCACCAGTAGACAAGCCTCCCATCCATGCACTCCAAGCAACGGGGAAGGGGGGGCCAAGGGCTACCACGAACCGGAACGCCAGTCACTAACGAACCGCTTCCCCCTTGAACACAAAGCCCCAGCCAAACCATGCCTCCTGAACTGACCAGTAGGGTAGCCCATTCGGACATAGCCGCACCAAAAGAAACAGACGAATCAGGCCCAAATCAGGACACAAAAGACCAACAACCATCGTCTGCAAACATCCATTCCCTTGTGAAAACTGCTCGCCCTTTGTCCTCCCTAGTAGGAGGAGGGAGGGGCGACCTCTCCCGTGAGCCCAAAAAGATAGGTCTGGTGAGCAGCAGATTGTGGAGCAGACGGCGGGCCCTCTCTCCCGAGAGTAACCTTGCCCCATGAGCGTTGGCCCACCCCCAACGGCTCCGCGCAGATGGCCACGAGCTATAGGAGGCACCGCCCTACTGCAGGCCTCCATGCTCATGTGCGCCTCGCAGGCAGTAGTGAACCCCACAACGCAAGCCCCTGATTTTACGTTCAAACACGTATCTTATGCATGTTGAAGTTTGGAGCTGGTCTTTTTAGCCACACCGAAGCTTGTTTCACTCAAAAGAAAAGGATACATCCTACACTGCTTCCATAGGTGGGTTTTTCATGTGCTTCATTGAGGGGAATCAAAGGATATCCTCACGTAGCTTATAAAATCAAATGTGTAACCCTTCAGGGTTACTTCTAGTTGGATCTCACATGATATATGGAGCTGTGTAAAGTACATCTCACAGATAGCAACTACGAGTAAAGTAAGAAGGTACCCTTTTCTTTCCGAAGCTTGTCAAAAGACAAACTTTCCCTTCTCATAAAACAATAATTTTGTGAAGCAAGGTAAGATCCCATATTTATCAGTATGTCTGTCGGAGGTGTGACATCAATAGTACGGTGCTTAGATGACCTTTTTGGCTAAGTCACATTCAGTGTTGGAACTTGGCAATAACCTTTTTTCTTACTTTCTAAAAGAAACCCTTAGTGAGTGTTGTGTAGGGTTAGGGAAACTCTTTCATTTCACATCCCGATGACATGATGGAGACTTACCTTTCATTTCACATCCTTATATGTCTTTACTTTTCTTGAATTCTATTGTTTTCCGTACATGATGGAGACTTATCTTTCATTTCACATCCTTGAATTCTATTGTTTTTCACTACATGATGGAGACTTACCTTTCATTTCACATCCTGACATGTCTTTACTTTTCTTGAATTCTATTGTTTAAGAATGCTAAAGTGAAGCTTCATCGTGCATAAATTTTAGTAAATTTTACACACACGCACACACATGTTTTTTTTTTCGCATTCTATTGTTTTAGAATGCTAAAGTGAAGCTTCACTTTGCATAATTCTAATAAATTCTACACACACACATATATATTTTATTAGCTCTTTTTATTTCACCTTTCACATGGCTTTACGTTTCTTTCATTTGATAGCTTGATTCTAGTTAGTGTTAACGTTCGAGAAAGTCTCTCTTATTAAGCGGCGGCTGATCGAGTTTCTTCTTCACAAAGAAGAAAATCAGAAATACTAGCAGAAATTTTGAGATTTGTAAAAATTATGGACGAGTTTCTCACATATTTCATCGGCTTTTCTTCCGTTTACCATGGTTTGCAGTTAGCTAGTCTCGATTTTCAATCGGCTTAAGATTAAGCTGAGGCAATCCTTTCCCAAACACTACCAATTTAATTCAACCTAACAATTTTATCATTTTGTTATTGTTTTTGAAATCCGTCGTAACCCTTTCACTTGTTATTTTTCCATTATATTGTGAGTGGAGATTATATATTTACTCAGCAAAGAATGTAGAATGAACCTCAAGCATTATATGTGCCTTGACGAGACAACATTACCACAAAAGGGGGTGTACAATTCATGAGCCTCAGCCACCAATACAACTTAATGTATGTTTCCATTCTTCCACTAGCACAATAGACTCTACTCTCAATCCTATTATAAATATAAGCTGCTTGCTTTCACGAACGATATCCTTGAATTGGGCTACCACACAGCTACTCTCAAAGACTCAAAGGTTCCTTTATTTTTTATATTTGCTTCAGGTACCAGTACTTAGTAATTTGTGTGCATACTAGAACTACTTTGTTTAGAAACCTTATCCCTCCGAGGACCAAGTCCTTTCTAAAAATGAGCATTTTAGTAGCAAGACCCTACAAGGAAAGGCAATCTTTAAACACATTCAAGGGATCCTCCAACGGTGCTTTGCATCTAGAGAAAGTCTCTAAGCAAAGCCCTCTAGAAAGAATCTGGTTTCCACTTGGGATAGTCCCCCACAATACTTTCTATGTGATTTATTTTCTATGTGATCTATGTGAGTGGATGTATTAAATTCTCCGTAAATAAATGTACAAAGTAATCTCAAGCTTGTGGTCGAGCCTTGAGAGGTCACGTGATACATCAAGAAGCTATATGGCCCTAGACAGAGGCGAGCCATTACCTATGATCCCATACACATTGTTAACAATTTGTGGTCATGACGGCGCAAAAATTCCCTAAACCACTTGTTCGAGTTCTTCCTTTTACTAATGGAAATAATCACTTCCCTACTTTCTTGGATGATCTCTATAAAGCTAGCTTTTGAGAGGACATTTTTGAAAACCCAACGTATCTTGGCCTTTCAGACTTGCTAAATGTAGTAAAATATAACAATTTTTGTTCTTATTGACAGGATTTTCCAAGTGAATATCTTCATTGAGCTTGACCATTTTACCTCGCAAATGTTTACACTCTTGTGCCACTTTTCTTTAGACCAATTCACCTTCCACAATTTGATGAGTGGATTGAACCAATCCGCTTGCCATAAGTTTTTGACGTTTTGGGAAGTGTTAAAATCTTGTTTTTGGGACTGCTAAATTTTCCAACCACGTTCTAACCCAATGGAAAGCGTTGGACTATTGCACACAACTTCTAAAACTCTACTAACAAAAATCCCTTCCTTTAGATTTAAAATATGTTGCACCACCAACTGGTCACACATCCTTCCAGTAGCAGTTGTCGTCATCCCACAGATGAGCCAGGTAGGAAATCCCTTTGTTATTTACCTACTTGAAGTATTCAAAGGTTTCCCTTGATTCCACTAATGATGCCTCTTTATTGCACTTTCATAGTAGCTCCTTCATGCAGCCTCTAAGCTTTAGAAATGCCCAGCTTTGAGCCAACAACTTGTCATGTACTTTAGCCTCCTTCCAAGGGCCTTGTTGTGAGAAGAGCTCTACTTTTCCAATCATATCCCAAGCCATGATTTCCCAATCCTATCTTTGATTCATTAAGGAGACCACTAACTTTGTGCACATGGCTTATGCGTGTATTGTTGGGTCCCGAATTCGTATGCCACCTTGGTCGTTAGATCTCGCCACCCATTCCCATTTCCCACTACCATGGAGTGATGTCTTTTGTGCTATTCTTCCATAGGAACCGTTTGATGGGATACATAAATTCTTTCCAATTGCATTTGGCCATGTTCAAAATAGGCAAGACAAATTAAATGTAAGGAAACATGAAGGAGTTAATCCCAATTACTCCATTGTGGAAGGGGAGGAGTGCGTACTCCCCACCTTTTCATCATATTGTTAATTTTATTCAAGATCCAATCAAATCTTTGTTTTTCTAATTTGTCCACGCTTAGTGGTGCACCGAGCTGTCTAATATTTTCCTTTTGAAACAATCTCCCTTGACCACTCGGTGGGGTTCACGAGTCATTTTCGGTGAGCAAATTTTTTGATGGATGATCTCTAGCGTTCTTCTTAGCATGTGGGAGTTGGCTTTTGCCAACAATTTTTTGACCCTTGCAAGTGAGACTCCTTGAATCTTCCCTTTCACAGTGTTGTCCTTGAGCTCCAGCGAGTGAAGTCCAATTGCACAGAGCAATGGTGCAAGCGGTCAACCTTGCTTGATTGATCTCTTGGCCTGCTTCTTCAATTTTTCATGGTTCCCTCTCAATCCCTTTGAGTGTGCCTCTGTTTTTTCATAACTTTCTCTCTTTAGGAATCATGTCTAGCAAGTGCTAAACTGATGCGTTAGGTGGTAGATCCGATAAGTGCATATGGTTATCCTTATTGAGCGTCGTCTGTTTGTTGGATCTGGTCAGAAAATAATTTGTGTCACTTCTTAGGGTCAGCTCGACTTGGCCGATCACTTGTGTGTGCAGCCCCTCTAAGCTTGACAACCATGTGTAACAAAGCCATAAAGCCTATGCATATGATGACACCTACAAGCCTATGTGTCAGGTTGTGTGTCAGAAGGCTACATCTCTCACTATGCCTATATATGAGGCACTTTGTACATGACTTTCTAATCGAGTAGTTTTGCATCCTTTTATCATGAATGGCTCTCTTGTTTATTCGCCCTAGACCTAAACATTGGTATTAGAGAGTGTTAGGTTCTCCGCTATTTAGGTTATATAGAAATAATTCCCTACTAGATCAATTAGCTCTCCTCTAAGCTAGTTGGTTCAATCAACTTCCCTGCATTTAGGATTTTATGTTTTGCATCCTTAAATCATTCTGTCTAATTATTTTGCTTGGGATATGCACCTAGTGCCACTACCCACATAAGAAAAAAGGACTAAATTGATTTTATAATAATCAAAGTTCATTTTGCATTGGGCATATAGGCTGCATTAGAATTTGCTAATCATCTTGTATGTGTGTGTGTGCTTTTGGTGGGAGCCATTTTTTAGCCCAAAAAAAATAAGTTGACAATTGGATGTGTGCCTTGATGTACTTTGTTTTGGCATATATCAACTTGCCAGCTAATCACCACCCGTGTGCGTTGTGCCACCTGCCATTTCCTCTTGCCATCAACTCTTGCTCATAACCCACTTGGCACTTAGGCCATTGTTGTTTTTCACTTCCTTATCCAAGGAAGCCCACAATTCTAAGCCTCAACAACAACCCCAATTATCTACTCCCGCCACCCGGGTGCCTTCAGCAACCTGCTCGCACAACTACTATTGTCTAGTTAGCCTGGCTAGTGCTCACGCGTGACGCACCCCAGTCGACCAACGTCAACTTCTTGCAAACAATCGAGCAACTCCCCCAGCAAACCATTGGCACTAGCAATAGCTCAGGTAGCCGTTACTCTCATGCTACTCTACATGCAACATCAAAAACATTACAATCAATCAACTATTGCCAATTATAATGTTGTTGTTATGCCCTTCTACGGTGTACATCATTAGCTCAACCTCTCCACCCATTAGCAGCTCTAGTCGACCAAAACAACGACTGCAAGCAATCAAACAACAATGCCACACGAGCCCAATAGCTTCCTCCATTGTTCATGTTCACAGTTGGCCTCACGCTGCCCAGCAAACTTATCGTTTCCCTACACATTTTTTGAATTATGTTTGGTTTGATTTTCATTTACCTTAAAGTCTTTAAGACATCATTCCCATGCTAGTAGTGCCTTTAAGGTTTTTCTTTTAAAGGCCGTTTAAGCTAAGGCCTCATTTCCATGTGGAGGAAAACGATTGCAAAGTTTTCAACAGCTTAAGACGTTCTTTGCAATTATGAAAAGTAGCAGACACCTAAAAGCAAAAGATTTTGAAGACTCATTGACATCGACAGTGAGAACAAGATCACACAATCAAGCATCTAGGCACAATGCAACTATTTTACAACAACGATCACTACTACCACAAGCTGACATGATGTGGCCACCTGGTTTTGAACCCCATGAAGAAACTAGCAAAAACGATATTAACCAAGCGCATATGGCGTATGCACAACAACATGTTAATAAAGTTATCAATTTCTAAAATGTTGTAAAGGGACTAGACACTGCTCCGGCTAAGAGCATACAAAGCCGGAGGTAAGATCTTCCCTCCATTTCTATGATTGGTCTATTTTTCTTTGTAGGATGAATGTATCCGAGAGAATCGTGAGTGCTGAATCCTCTGAGAATTGCCACAATATATCTGATGGAATCATGAAGTGTTAAATCCAAAAAGAACCACCATGTTGTATCCAAGAGAACTCATCACTGACATTGTAGACCCTATGTGATTTTCTGATAGCGTGCCCCAATTGGCCGAAGGGGGCACTTGTTAGGATAAGCTTTACTTCGGTAATCACTTGTGTGTGTGCAACCCCTCTAAGCTTGACAACCATGTGTAACAAAGCCAGAAATCCCATGTATGTGATGACACCTAGAAGCCTATGTGTCAAGCTATGCGTCAGAAGGCCCTGATACACTCACTATGCCTATATATGAGGCACTTTGTACATGACTTTCTAATCAAGTAATTCTACATCCTTTTATCATGAAAGGCTCTCTTGTTTATCCGCCCTAGACCTAACATGCTATGAGTGAGTTTTCTTGTTGGCTTGGCTCCCTCGGAGCCTAGGCACCCCTCCTTGCCTGCAGCATTAAGCTTTCCCATTGATCTCAAGCAATTGAATAAGATGGCAAGCTCACAAATTGCGGTGGTTTGTTTTGGGGCATTAGGAAAGAGACTCTAGAGGAAGAGTTTTTCAAGGTGGAGGAGTTTATTGAATAGGAATTTATGTGGTATAAGGAATCATAGATTATCTTTAAAAAGTCGTCCAAAAGGTGAAACTAGCTATGAAGCTAAAGGAGGAGAAATGGTAAATTGTGAAAAATGTGTTTCAAGGTGGTGGTCACCATGAAACAAATCTACCAAGAACCTCACTAAAGGAGAAGGTAGCTAGAATAAAACTAGAATGAGAATGCACCCAAAACTTTGTTGGAATTAGGGTTATAAGAGAAAACACACAGCTTGGAGAAGACAAAGGAAGCTTGGAGAAGACAAAGGAAGCTCAAGGCACACGATAGAGAGTATATTACTTAGTGTGCAATGGAAAGATAGATAGCCCTAGAGTGATCGGGGTATATACACTGCACGGGGGAAAAAACCTCCTAAAGAGGGAAAAAATGCCTCGGTGGTCCTAGTGTGTTCACACACATCACTACCATGTGTATATGGTAACAAATCCCCCCCTGGGAGTGATACGGTGAATGAGGGTTGGTACGAAGAGTAAAGGGAAGTACCATGCCCTGAGGACATGATCAGTCCACAAAGGGGAGCAAGCCCAAAGCTTTGCAAAAAGCTTTGAACTGCTCACAAGACAATGCAGTTGTGAAAAGATCTGCAAGGTTGTCCTGTGTTGGCACAAAATCCAAGTTGATCTCTCCTGCTGACGGCCTCTCCCTGACATAGTGGTAATGCACCTCAATGTGCTTTGTGCGAGCATGAGAAACTGGGTTCCTCGCAACTGCCATGCGCTCTAAATGTCAGTGTAGATGATGTTGGCAATGTCTTGTCCAACACCCAAATCAGCCATAAGGCGTCTGAGCCATACACACTCAACCATAGCTATGAAGACTGCCCTGTACTTAGCCTCACAACTGGAAGTGGCCACAGTAGGTTGCTTCTTGCTCAACCATGAAATACATGAACTGCCAAGTATGAAACAAAAACCACTTGTGGACACTCGCGTGTCATAACAACCAGCCCAATCTGAGTCTGAAAAAGCATGTAAATCTGGCGAGAATGATCCCCCCCTTGAGATAAAAAACAAGCCAAGATGTAAAGTTCCAGTCAAGTAGCGAAAAATCCTCTTAACTGCCTGCCAATGCTTAGACCTTGGGTTTTGCAAAATCTGTTGACCTGTGAGACTGCAAACTGAATATTCAGCCTCGTGTTGCATACATAAATGAGGTAGCCAACAGCAGTTTGGTAAAGAGTGACATCAGCAAGATCACCATCATCATGTAGGACTCAACTTCAAACTTGTTTCCATGGGAGTGGCAATAGGTTTGTAATCCTCAAGTCCAAACTTATATAGCAATGTCTCTATGTAACTTTCCTAACACAAGGCAAGACCACCATCACACTGCTTAAACTGTATTCCCAAGTAATCATGCAACAGTCCCAAATCTTTCATCTTGAAAGTAGCATTCAAATCAGCCTTAAATTCAGCAATATGTACCTCATTGGGACCAATGATCAGCAAATCATCCACATAAAGAACAACAATGAGAAGTACATTGCCCTCACACTTGACATACAATGTGATTTCTGTTGGACTGTTACAAAAGCCTCGTTTGAGTGTCAACCTTCTCATACTAAGCACGAGTGTTGGACTGTTACAAAAGCCTCGTTTGAGTGTCAACCTTCTCATACTAAGCACGAGGAGATTGCTTCAACCCATACAAAGATTTGTTACATTTGCACACCTTATCCTCTTGTCCTTTCTTAACAAAATCGCGAGGCTGCGTTACATAAACTTCCTCAAATATGTCACCATTCAAGAAAGCAGTGACAATGTTTGATTGATGTACATCCCAACCAAAATGAGCTTCCAATGCACATAGAAAACAAAGAGTAGTCATACGACAAGTGGGAGCAAAAGATACTTTATAATCTATGCCTTTCTGCTGTGAATAGCCTTTGGCAACAAGTCGAGCCTTAAGGCGAACAACCTCACCATCTGGCTTGCGTTTCAACTTGTAAACCCTTTGTACCAATCGCCTTTTTTCCAAGAGGCAAATCACATAAAGTCCATGTGTCATTTTCTATAAGTGCATCATATTCTCATTGCATGGCAACCATCCAATTTTTTGAATTTTGTGCTTCGTCAAAAGATAGAGGTTCCTCTATCTCACATAAGCTAGACACAGCCAAAGCATAACAATCTGATGCATAAGAGACATGGTGAGAACCTAAACAAGTACAACTAGACAAAGGTGCATCCAATTTACTATCACACAAAGTGTGCACCAGCCATTTTGGCATACCTCTAGCCTGCTCATTTGCAGCCCTTTCCTCATGTACATCATGTACATCTGCATCAATAATAGGCTGGTCTATAACATTTTCAGAAACCCCCATAGGTTGTACATTTGCCTCATTTGAATTTACATTTGAACTTCCACCACTGAAAAGAGGCAATAAAATGTCATAAATGTCATAAATGTCATTTGAGCTTACATTACTATCTCTAGTACATGATAGCAAAGGCTGAATAGAATCTTCCACAAACCATCACATGAGACCAAAATACACTTTGTTGGTGGATGGTACAACCTATAACCTTTGCTTTCAGCACTATAACCAACAAAAATACATTTGACAACCTTATCATCCAATTTTTTGCACTACGCTTGTGGCACTAAACCATAAGCCAAACAACCAAAAACACGCATGTGCTCAATAAATTGCTTTCTAGCATGCCATGCTTCATATGGAGTCATAGATGGCAATGCTTTTGTAGGACACCTGTTGAGTACATAAGTGGCACACATGACAGCCTTGAGCCAAAATGAATGTGGTAAAGCTTGACTCTTGACCATACATTGTGCCATTTCTATAAGAGACCTATTTTTACTTTCAGTAACACCATTTAGTTGATGCATATACTGCACTGTACATTGGTGTTTTATCCCATGACTATCCAGAAATGCATTAAATTCATGAGACATATACTCCCCCCCCTCGATCGGAACGGAGGGTGCCCATAGTACATCTCGAGACATTTTTAGCCATAGCAAGAAATTGCTTGAAACACATAAACAAGCATGTTAGGTTATTGAATCTTTAGCCAAACCCCATGTCATGCCTTCCTACTTATTCCCCCTTCCATCAAGCCATTGAACTCCAACTATAAGAGCTCTCTTTTGATTGAAACAATTAATCGCCACCAACTGATGCCAATATCATCTCTATTCATAATTGACAAACCAGTGTTATACAATGGATGAATTATTTGATTGTAAGAGAGGGAATAGGTTGCTATTCTTGAGAACATCTATAGGGGCTTGCAAACAAGTTTTTACGTAAGTATGACTAGACTCTAAGTCTAAAAGGGTCATACAACTTGCAATATCCGCTCTCCAAAGGAGTTGGCTCATCAACAAAGAAAATGAACATGTCTAGCAAGTTTTTTGATTGAAAAAAAAAAAGTTGTACTAAATACTCAAGAATAGAAATGCCTAAACCTAGCACTGAGATCGAAAGTGGCATGATGACAACACTAAAATGCTCGTGCAGTATGATGGTGAGCAACAAAAGGAGAGATGGGAAGACTGACATTGTTTCCAAGGAGATTTTGCATTTTCCATGCCTTCTAAACAACGAAAAGGGTGAAGTGGTCCCCCTGTGGCTAGAAAAACTTTTCTCTTTTTTGGACAGAATGTGCTAATTTCTCCCAAGGGTTGTAGAAATTGTTCTCTCTAGATAACATTGCAGTAATTTTTAAAATCTCATCATTGCAACCAAAATCCACACTAGGGAGTCGCCATTTTTTTAATAAAGGAGGCTCCAAAGGAAACTCAATCATCTTCATTCCCAACTTGCCCTAGAGTAGTGCTACAAGTAGGGGCAGCCCCTAGCACTAGGATGGTAACCTAATAGGACATAAAAATGTCCTTTAAGGTGTTACCACCAAAAGAGACCACCTTTTATGTAGCCATGGACCGGGCTTGTTGGACCCGCTAGTAGTGTATTATGTTATTGGCCGGGCTTGTCGGTCAAGTAAGAATGGTTAAAAGTGATCGCCGATGAGAGGTGCACTCTAAAACTGGAACCTATAATGTTTGGGTAAGATTAGCTAAGTATGGGCGCCCAAATGTGAATGGGCAAGCCCATATAAACATCAGTCTAAACCTAAAATACCTCATTCTCTCATTTGTGTAATGCAAGAAGAGTGATCTTGCTCCATCTCCTTCTCCGTATCCTTTGTGTACTAGTGTGTGTGTGTGTGTGTGTGTGTGTGTGTGTGTGTGTGTGTGTGTGTGTGTGTGCGTGCTTGAGAGAGAGAGAGAGAGAGAGAGAGAGTGATTGAGCATTGTGGTGGCACAATGGTGGCGAGGTGGTTGAGTGTGGTGCAACGGCGGCTCCCTCTTCTTCGCGGCAAGGAATCCTCCATGACAGCAAGCGTAGAGCGGTGAGTGACACACCATTGTCATCTTTGAGCTTACTAGTTTAGGCTAGTTGCGTGCTTGGAGCCATATGTGGCCCACACACAGTGTTAGGCAAGTCTCTTGCTTCAATATGTGCGGTAGAAGCCCATATTTTTGGCACCGCTGCCGGGGAATTTCCCTGCACTAAGCTCAAGAGTCACTTTGTGCTTCTTTTGTGAGTGTTTGTGTTAAGAAGGAAGAGGAAGAAGAAGAAGTTATTTTCTGCAAGTTTTTATTTCGTGCATAATCTGTGTTTTCTGCCAATGTCTGCTTGCACACATTCTTTACATAGTTAGTGAATAGCTTGTTTTCAGTCAATGCTTGCTTTTACACAGTTTTTTTTATTTGCACAGTTAGTGGTTAGTGTGTTAGCTAGTGAATGAGTAAGTAGTTAGCAGAGTAGGTAGCTTCACTTTCAGTTAGTAGTCAGCAGAGTAGTTAGCTATAGAGGAGATAAGATTAGGTTAGTTAGGAGAGTAGGTAAAGGTTTAGTGTGTGTGTGACCCAAAAAGTCCACCAAAACCACGCGCAGCGACCGTCCAACTTTTTTATTTTAAAAAATTTTAAAAATTTTAAAAAAAATAAAAAAATGATCGCGATATTTGGGACCAAAAAGAAATTCGGAATTTTATTATCCTAAAAGAAAGAGATCGGGATCATTCCCAAAGCCCAAGCCCAAGCCCAGGCCTCAGTCCTCAATTTTATGATATACTACTTACACTACCTTATATATAAAGACTAGGATCTCAAGTGAAGGGAGGGCATGTGGACAAGTTCCTCAAGTCCTCCACCATCCCCTTCACTCTCACCCTTTGGACTTACTAATTCTAGTCCTCTCCCCATCTAGGAGAAGGCTAGTTTTAGGATTCCGAGGGTTGTACGTAACCGAGTCGGGGGTTGTAAAAGCACAGCACGTCCCTCTAGCCAAGATGCTCGTTTTGAGCTATCGCACGCCATATTCTGTGGCTCGGTTTAAAAAAGGGACCAAAAATACAAACAAATGGGTTGTAAACACATAAAAAACTAGGTGAGCAGCCTTCACGGGCACTCACCAACACCTCTAGAGTGTCGAGGTCACATGCACCTATGCTCTGGCCGTGTGCTAGAGGATGAGCACATCGAGAGTGTCTCCGTTTATGCAAGCACTCATTATTCCTCTACCTTAGGCTCTAGGCCCTCAGCGTGAACCCAAGGTAGTACCACTCAGGACCCACATATTGCGTCTAGTGATTCTTCCTCTAATAACTACGACGTCATGGAGGACTACCTGATGCCTAATCCCAATAGCTCAAGCCAAGACATGCATGCCATGGGCCCACGGTCTAGGCCGAGCGTGCTTAACCTCTTGAAGGAAACCTTTAGTAGAGCCACTCGCTCCAAACATGGGGCTAATGATGTAAAAGAGGGGGGTGGGGAAGTAAATTCGCCATTCATAACCAACTTAGACCCCATGCTCTTAGAGAGTGTGCACGTGAAAACTCCATTCACTGCACCCCCTGACTGTTCAGAGCTATTCTCCTAAGAGGTTATATTACCTGATGGTAGAAGCCTTGCCGAAGTGCAAGAGGTTGAGTGATTTATCATTGCGGCTAGGGGAAAGGAAATCGAGAGCTTACGCAAGGCGGAGTAACAAAGAGAGTTAAAAGCGAAACCCCATGTGTCAATATCCTTGTTAGGAGAGCAATCGAGTGCTCCTGAATTAGTGACCACTAAGGGTCAACCCATAGAGAGCCACATTGCATCTAGTCCTAGCACCTCAATCCTAGGTGGAGCGTTCCTAAATGAGAACTCGGAGTATGAACTACAAACATAAACTCTAACTGACCTATACACAGGTCACACTTATCACATGGGTTGGTTAGATGTCCTACTATCCACAGTGGGTGCTACTAGTGTAGAGGATTAACAACAAAGAGTTTGTGAGGTCATCCATAGGGTTATTGATCTAGAGAGACAGAAGAAGGAATTCCACATGCCTTCAACGGGTCTCATGAGATTCTTGGATACAAGGAAGGCTAAACAACCAAACTTATTGCAAATGGAAACTCCCTCGGTAAGTCTTTTGGATCCTCCGTATGTTGTTTCGCCAGGGGTCTTAGTGCAATCTGAGCCCACAAGTGATAGCTTTACCTTTCCAAGTCTAGCTCATGTTTCCCTTGATGACACCATGGCTAACATGCCAACCCCAATGATGGGCATGCCAAGAAACACGCCATGGACCTCATTTGTTAGTAAAGCACCTCTACATGGTAGCTCAATGCCTGTAATAGTACCTACAAGTGTGTAGAAATCGTATAAACGTATGGGTGCTCGTACTCATGTAGTTCCTACCCCTCCCATTGTTTCAACAACGTATGCTCCACAACCACAACATCCAAGCTCTTATTTCCATGGGACCATACCGGCTAGCATTAGCATGTCACATCCGACATCTGCTATGCCTAGGGACACACATGTGAACTTTGGGCCACCACATGGCACAACACCGTACTAAACTTGGAACCCAAGGGCTTCCTATGCGCAAAGCCCAATGCCAATACCTACTCCACATGTAGTCTCTGGAGCGCCTTCACCCACGATGTGTGCTCACTTAGGTGACCTGGCAATGTTTGCTCAAGCTATCGGTTGATCTATTGCTGAGAATATGTGTAACATGCCTGATAGAGAACCTAGAAGTAAGGCAGTACAAATATCCAAGCTCACACAAAAATTTAATGGAGACGGGGATGTGAGAAATCATATCAAAGTGTTTGAACAAATATGCGATTCTCTAGGAGAACACAATGACCTACATAAGAGTAATGCTTTAAGCCTAACCTTAAGTGGGAAGATAGGGGATTGGTATAGAACCCTAAGGGTGGAAGAAAAAACGATTTACCCTACTCTTATGAGACTGTTCTTGAAAGAATACATACAAGAGGGAGTGCTTTGGGGTGTAGCCTCTCAGGTCCAGAAAGCCCAACAAGAGGAAGGAGAGTCGGTGAGAGAGTATTAGTCGCTTGAAGCATTTGAATTCTCGTTGTAATCCAAATGAGCGCTTCAATAATAATCAATTTCTTGATATATTCATTAGGGGACTACGACATGAGGATATCTACAATGGCCTAGTCCTTAGAGGTATCACCACTTGGGAAGCAGTCACCACCAATGCGATCCAATTGGAGGATAATTTAATAATTCAAGGATAAAGAGTGTCTGTTGACTTTGAGATGACTTTAGCAAATCTCACCAAGGCCATTCAAGAGAGTCTTAGAGACAATTTTACTCCACAAAAAAATCATATGTATCCAAGAAGGGAGCAACAATGGTGCTCAGTATGCTATGGTCCGCATAGTACCAGCGAATGCCCTACTTTTAGAGTAAAATTCAATGGAAATTGCAATGCCTGTGGGAGATATGGTCATCAAGCTAAGGGTTGCATAGTATTTAAGCGCGTGATGGCCAATAGACCAACCTTAGCATGGATAGACACACCTTGAGTTTCTGCATTGATGTCGAGTCCACCTTGAGTGCCTGCATTGATGTCGACTCCACCTCTTGAACAAACGTCCCAACACATGGTCCTTAGGGACCAAAATGTTGTTCAAACAACACTCTTACCACCTTCAGTGCTACGATTGCTACCACCACATCCAAGAATCACTTCTGTGAATCAAGTGGTTTATGAGTCATCTATTGCTTGTTTGGAAGGCTGTGAGGAAGATATAGACCCTAATATTGCCTATGGGATGGATGCGCTTGAAAAAAGTCCACAATACTACATGGAGGACTATTGGGGACAAGTCAAACCTGACTATTGGGGCCAAAATATCAATTACACAGCTAAGAGACCACCTCTTCAATGCTATGAGTGTGGAGGTCCGCATCCTGTGGACGAGTGTCCTATTAGGCTACAAAAAAACACCAAACTAATGCAAACCAATCAAGCGAGCATTACTACAATGCCGATACTTATGTGTAATCAATGTGGCATAGATCATTTGATTTCCCAATGTCCAAATAATCCAAATGCGCCAAAGATCGTGCCATTAAACTTGATTGAGGTTACCAAGGAGCCATCACAAAGTACACATGTGGTACCGGTAAACGTACTCACACGATCGATGCTCCAAAAACAAAATTATATTCTTGAGAAAAGAGACACGGCATCAATTTCCCAATCTCAAAAGAAGAAGAAAACACGAAGGAAGAGATCGCAAAACCCAGCAAATTCAAACCCCAATTCAAAGACCAACATAGGGACTGCTGGTGACAACCCCGTGTATATGAACGACGCTGAAGAGGATTCTGATTCAGGTGAAACTATGCAGACCAAAACAACCACTAAGAAAGAAACCAGTAAGGAAGACCGCCATGAGCCACAATGGCCAGGATCCAAGAAGAAGATAGAAGCTTATCCAAACCCTACAGAGGATATCGAGTGGGTCAAGCAATTAAGGAGTTTGGTAGAAGATACCCAAAGGGATCTAGAGCCATCACCCAGGCAGATCCAGACTACAGATCCAGACTAGAGACACAGTGCTCCCTACGCAACAACAACCTCAAAAATTCCATAGACCCCTAGCCATACCTAGTGTCATCTAAGAAGAAAGTGACTTAAAGTCATGGGAAAGTGGGTGTACTCACTTCTTGTTGGAAGAATGTTTACAGAGGGACTACCTGACCCTTTCAAAGAAATGGAGATCCCATCTTCCCCACGTCAAGTGATTGATGTATGGAGCTAGGGAGATGCCAATAGAGGAGGAACACTTAGATCCACAACCCAACCTAGATGAGAACCTTGTTGTACAAATCCCTGATAACAAGTTGGGACAATACTTTGAGGGAGATGAATCCAATGCAACCATACCAATCACTACCAAGGGATTATCTATGAAGGGAATCGTTGATGGTGGCGTTGGGGTTAGCATTGTGACTAAAAATTGATGGAAAGATATGGGAAGACCTCACCTTGGAACCACAACCATAGTAGTAAAGATGGCCAATGGGTCTATTGTTAAACCTATTGGGATGCTAGAAGATCTCAAGATCAAGTTCTTTGGACATAAAATAAGAAATACCTTCATTGTTATGGATTTCTCCAAGCACACTATGACATCTAAGATGATATTAGGACGCTATTTCATGAGGGAAGCAAAAATGGTGCATGACTGGTCTAAAAACCATGTCTACTTTCAGTTCCAAGATTCTGTCATTCGAGTGGATCTTGTAACTAGTCGAGCACATCCTCTAGAAAACAAGTTTATAATGATCATAGATCTGACACCACAGTTCACTCGGCCCCATTGCAATATTGTTACATGTGTAAAGCGGACACTGATGTTGGGGAAGATTCTCCTTATATGGATGTACTACCTGGAATGACTGAGTCGAGCAATGTGGATTGGGTCCACCTAGCAGCAACCCTAGACACTTGGGGAAACAGGGGGACGACCTGGGTAACACCTGAGGGGGATGAAATGCCACTACTCGTACCCTTAAATATGCTAGAAGCAATGCATATAGCTTCTGATGACCTACAAGATGAAGGTCTGACTGGCATTGGAACCAGTAGTGTCTCACAAGACTATAGCCCACACAATTTGGGGTCAGAATCATCAATTGAAAATGACTCTGAGGATGAAGAATCTGAGTTAAATCTTAGTGCAAATGTGGGGACAAATCATTCAGGGCCCAGTGGTACCCTAGATGACAATCTATCCAAGGGTGCAGAAGACACAAGTAGCGATTCATCTAGTGACTCTTTACTAGAGATTGGTCATAATCAAAAATAAGACAAGAAGAGTAGCAGATATAAGAGGCAATAATATCGAGCAAATGTGCGTGCTAGAATAAAGGAAAATAAATCTACAAGGGAATGGCTTAATTATATAGGTGCATGTGATGCTCATCGGAAGTTGGTAGATAACTGGGGTGAATACCTTCAAAGCGTTATGTGGTGTAGTCCACAACCCATTGACATCGCATAAGTAGAGGCTACAGAGGAGCCAAAGTTGAGTCGTACCGTAAGGACATGTCAAAATCAAGAGTTAGCTCAACAACAAAAGGAATTGGAAGTGAAATCACAGTCCACAAAACAATAGGACCCCATAGACTTACACCCTGCACCTGAACATATCAAATCCTACACCACAGAGGAACGTAAGGTTGTGTATACAAAGGCTCAAAGAAAACCTATCAATGGAAGAAATGGAGTTTATGATGGCCCCGCGACAGTTAAGGAAATAGAGTTAGCAGAACCAGGAGAAGTGTCCAAACCTATCTTCATTGCCCAAGATCTGACAGAGACTGAGGAGTGTGTACTTAAAGAACTTCTCAAGGAATTTAGGGATATATTTGCTTGGACATATCATGATATGAAAGGTGTTCCACCTTCTGTGCTGTAGCACACAATCCCCATGAATAGCATGGCTAAACTAGTTCAGCAACGACCCTACCCAATGAATCCTAAATATGCAAAGATCGTTCAAGAAGAGATTGAAAAGATTGTGAAATGCGGATTCATATACCCTATTGAGCACTCAGAATGGGTGTCTCCAATAGTGATTGTATTGAAAAAGAATGGGAAACTCAGAGTGTGCGTGGATCTCAAGAAGGTCAATGCCACCACTAGGAGAGACCATTACCCCTTGCCATATTCAGAACATGTGCTTGAAAGAGCTGCATGAAAGTAAGCTTATAGCTTTTTAGATGGGTACTCTGGATACAATCAAATCACAATTGTGCTAGAAGACCAAGCTAAAACAGCCTTTATAACCAGATTTGGAGTGTTTGCATTTCGTGTTATGGCTTTTGGCTTAACCAGTGCCCCTGCTACCTTTCAAAGATTAATAAACACTACTTTTAGAGAATATTTGAGGGAGTTTTGCAAAGGTTTTTTAGATGACCTTTGTGTTTATTCCTCTTGGAAATAACATCTATCATGCTTACAAAAAGTGTTAGTGAGAAGTGTAGATTATATCGCAACTCCTTAAACCCTTTCAAATGCCAATTTTGGGTTAAACATGGAGTCATTTTAGGGCATATAGTGTCCAAAAATGGGATTCCCACAGATGGGAGCAAAATTAAAGCCATTGTTGAATTGCCACCACCTACAAACTATGAAGGAGTTCAAAGGTTCATGGGCCATGTTGGTTATTACTGACGGTTTATTTTAAGTTTTGTCGAAATAGCTCGTCCTTTGTACAAGCTTCTTATTGAGTTCCACTGGACCACGGAGTGTGACCATGCTTATGAGTCATTGAAAAAGACCTTGACAAGTGCTCCCATTTTACGAGTGCCCGATTGGAATATAATTTTCCATGTGCATATTGATGTATCAAACTTTGCTATTGGTTGTGTTCTAGCTCAACCAGGAAACACAAATTGGACTATCCCATTAGCTTTGCAAGTCGTCAATTGAATGATGCCGAGAGAAACTACACCACTACGGAACGAGAAGGTTTAGCTATGATTTACGCATTGAAGAAATTTCGCTACTACCTTCTTGCCAACAAGTTTGTTTTTTATGTGGATCATCAAGCCTTGTTGTATCTAGTAAATAAACCTTGTTCCACGTGAAGAGATGGTTGTTAATTCTCCTTGAGTTTGATTTTATTGTTTGGTGAGACCTGGTAAAAGACATGTCATGGCGGATCATTTGTCTCACATACCCAATGGTGAAGCCTCTACTAGAGTCGATGATGAATTGCCAGATACTCTCTATTCTTAGTTGAAACCATACCTGAATGGAGTGAGAAGATTGTGAATTTCTAGTTAATGGTTTTCCACCCAAAGAGCTTCGTAAGGACATAGCTCAAAAACTGCTAAAAGAATGTGAATCTTATTCTCTCATTGCAGGAACTCTCTACAGGCTAGGGAAGGATGATATTCTTAGACGTCGTGCCCGAGAGGATGAGTATTTATACATACTACAAGAAGCCCACATGGGTATAGCCGGAGGACATTTCTCAGGGAACTAATAGCTAGAAAGGTGTTGCAATCAAGCTATTGGTGGCCTACCTTATTCAAGGATGCATCACTTTTTGCAAAAGGATGTGATGAATGCAACGTTACAAGATCACACAAAGAAAGGATAAGATGCCCTTACATCCTGTTAAAGTGACTCAACCATTTGAAAAATGGGGTTTCGACTTTATAGGCCCAATTAGTCCGATAGCTCATAGCACTCAATCTCGATATATATTTGTTGCCACTGACTATGTGACAAAGTGGGCGGAAGCCAGGGCGACATGTAAGGCTGATGCAAGGTAAACTGCCAAGTTTCTCTTTGAGAACATTATTACAAGATTTGGTTGTCCCTTTGAGATTGTGAGTGACAATGGCACTCATTTTATAAATAGAGTGATAAAAGAACTCACTACCAACTTCATGATAGCTCACCATAAGTCCACACCTTATTATTCACAAGCAAATGGCCAAGCTGAGCGCACCAACAAGACCTTAATCTCTATCTTGACCAAAACGGTGGAAGCTCATCGCACAGATTGGGATTTGAATTTGACTTCAGCCCTATGGGCTTATCGTACTTCTTACAAAGTGGCTATCAATTGTACATCATTCAAAATGGTATATGGTCAAGAAGCAGTTATACCATGGGATTTCATAGTTCCTAGTCTACGTGTAGCTTCACAAGAAGGTTGGGATGGTAACCCTTTAGTTGAGCGCTTATATATCCTTGAAAGGTTAGATGAAGAAAGGTAATTGGCTGTGCAAAACGCACTTGTGGAGAAAGATAGGAGGAAGAAATGGTTTGACCGTCATCTAAAGAATAAGGATATCAATGTTGGTGATAAAGTCCTTATGTATGGAGTGCGTAACAAAAAGAAAAATTTGAAATATGCGGAAAAAGAACCATATAGAGTATGTGAAATCACCCAACAAGGGACCATTCATGTGGAGACTCTTTATGGAGTTGAAACCATTGGACTCCTCAATGGGAGCAAATTAAAAGATACTATGATCCTTTAAGCCAAGAGGAACTATGTGCCATCCATCAAAAAAAGGCAGCCAAGGCACAAATAGAATTGAAGAAGATACAAGCTCAAGCTAAGGCTAAGGAGCGATAACAATGCATAAGGCGCCAACGAGAGGCTAACCTTGTAGTTACACATGCATTCCACGTTGAAATTGACGAGGATTGGTTGGACTCTAACACACCTCTACGATACCCTATTGAGCTAAACAACACCTATGGAAAAGTACTATATAACGCCTTATTGGACACGGGTGCTGAGTATAATCTGCTATCATATGGGGTGTGGTATCAGTTAGGAAATCCATCTCTATTTGAGAGTATTATCCAATTCAAAGGTGTCAACAAGAAAAAAACTACAATTTTTTGGTATTTGGTACACTTTTGTTAGTTATGACAATGGGGTTGTATCTCAAGACTTTTTGGCCATGCTTGTTGGAACTATGGAGGGCAACATAAATCTTGGACGCACGTGGATGTTAGCAACCAAATGCACTATTGATTGGGGTACTGGTAGTGTCACGACACGACCACCGACTCTTACCCCTATCATTGAAGCAAAGTCAACTACGTTGCAAAATCTAGCAAAGTTGCAAGATAGCCAAAATTCACAAACCAAAGTGGTAACTTGTCCTTGTCGGTTGCCCATGAACCTAGCACTTCAACACTTGTAGTTGCAGCAAGCAGTATTATTGCAAGTACTCAACATGCACGACCTAAGAGTACATATCAATGGGTCCCCAAGGACTTACTTCCAGATACCTCAAACCTTCCATCCATTTCAAGAAAAACTTCTCATGAAAAACCAAGAGCGCACTCTGGGAGAGTCAATACCAAATCACGATGGATTCCAAAATGACTATTAAAATCCCAAGGCTACTATGATGGAAATGATCAAATTTGGGTACCCAGATGTAAAATGTGTCTTTCCCTATCACCTACAAAACCATGTGAGTCAATCAATGTAACTCCAAAGCCAAAGGCATACCGTGGAAAGAGAAAGATCACAGAATGCTACACACCTATTCCAGAGCTAGTTTGTGTTCCAAGGCAAAACCAAATTATTCCACCTAGCTCAGGAAGGGGGGAGTCCCATGAAGCTTCTAGCTCCTCATGTAATGCATCCATAGAGGTAAAAGCTTCTCCACAGTATCCACCTACAATAGTGGACCTCCATCTCGGGGGGTTCACTATGTGTAAAACTACCATATCACTTGCGTTCAAGACATGTTTGTAAAACCCCTTATCTGTAAATTTTGTTACGAGTATAATGTACCCTTTTCTTTTAAAATCTGTAAGTTTTTTTCAAATTTGAAATAATAATTCCCTTTTGTTTATATATTTCTGTAAGTTTCAAGAACTTTAAATACCCTTCTGTTGAACTCACGTGATAGGTTACATTTTTATTAGGTGACCTCCCCGGGACCTCCATGAAGCTACAAAGGAATTTTCACCTCCTAGTGTTCAACAATCACCTGATGAACCGCTTCAAGTTCGATCTTGGGAGAGTACCTTACTACTCTTGCAACTCGATGAGGCACCTAAGGTAATAGAAAACTACTGGCAAAAATCCTCACCTATTACCAACAACTGGAACAATTGATTTCAAAGGGTGACGAGCACATTTCAAACAGTATAACCTACCCAAGGAAGGGGGAGTCCTCACTCATGTCAATATTTTGGATCCCCATTCTCTTAAATTTTCTTCCCTGACATCTGAACTCTGCAATTGAGGGACTGTATATACATAGCCTTATACTAGTTCTAGCAAATAGCCAAAAACAAAATTTTAAAAATAACAAATAGTAAAAGAGCAAGAGCGACTAGCAATGAGAGAGCACCCTATCAGATCCTACACATAAGTCCAAATTCACCATGTCACATCAAGCAGCACACGAAAACAACTCTTATGTTTTAAAGACCTAACCAAATCTATTTGTATCCTCATAGATGGCTAGTTCACCAAAGGCGTGCGCTTCTATTTTTTATGAAAGGTACCCTTTTTATTTTTCTCAAGTGTTTCACATGTGCTACCCTGTACTTTCTTGCCAATGGGATTTGGTAGAGAGACTTGGACGAGAGAGAAATTTTGAGGAGTTAGAATGGCTGATACATCTATGGATAACTAGTGATCCCTACCCAGTAGTGAATGTTTGTCTAGTGGCACATGCTTATTCTTTTGCACAAGATGAGTATCCACGCATAGCGAGGTTCTTGATTAACACGCTTGCGCAAGCACTATAACATGCCGCGCAAAAATCAACGCAAATATCGACGAAAAAAGTTAGTTTTTAAACTAAAAAGCGTTGAAATAGGCCTCGGAAGAGACGCCGGTATCGTAACATCGGTATAAGTATTGATTTACTAAGCATCAAAATACCCCATGAAATGAGCGTCGGAATACGCAATGAAATAATTTCCGATAATATTGTAGCTTATTCTGACGCGTCTACCGAGGACTATACCGACGCTTATATCGTACTCTATACCGACGACCAAACTTGCAAAATGTTTTGGGCAGAGAGGGCTGGGAATTGATGTTGCATGTACTGCAGCAAAAGAAAACAGCCCTCTCTGTCCAAAGGAAGAGTGCACAAGCAATCGCACTCCACCTACAAGCTAATGCTAAAGAGCGAGTGTATGGCAATTAGCAAAATTGTAAGAAAAACATAACCACAAAATCAAAAGCTTGATCATGGCATAACGGCATAAATATTTTGTAACCATAACTAAAACATGAGTCAAAAATTGCAAAACTATACACATAACTTGTTTGCCATACCATAACCATTACCATAACTTGCTTGTCATACCATAACCATAACAACCATACCATCATTGCACAACCATAACCATCACCATCACATGATCTCCATAGCATCATAGCAAAACCATAATTCTAACTTGACTACCAAATCTTAACCATAACATCTGTGCCATACCATAAACATAACCATAAACCATAAACATAAGCACTACAAAACTATACATATGCAAACAATCACTGAGTGAGAAGATCCTCATGGTAATGCCTCCCAGTTGACGTCCTCTCCCTCCTCCTGCAGCAGTTGGGTCGAAAGGGCCACAAGTCCATGCTTGTACCCATACTTCTCGTCTCGGCGTGTCAGAAGACGCTTCATGGCAACTTCCTGCAAAATTATGGTTTAATCATTAGATAAATCTTCAAATAACATATATATATTCCATAATTTAAAGCATACGTATAATACTTACAAACTCATGTCAAAGCGTATCATAGCCTCCACTCCCAAGATGTGACGCTCCAACAGACTCCAAACGTGCTATGGTTGCATCTCTCTGCTTCTGAAATCTCTGAGGATTGTCTTGTGTCTCTCATGCAATCCCCGCCCACTCCTCTGCGTCCAACCATGCCGGCTTGGGACTGCCATCATTGTACATGTCTCTTACCTCTGACCGACGGTGTGACATTGTGGACTTCTCCACGCTCAAAATCTAGGGGTTCAAGACTGGATCGTACCCCTTTGCCGGCATGTACTCTCTGTGAATGGCCTTGACAATGTAATTCTTTCTTCCAACATCGAGGTTATCCCAAACCTCCATCACAGAGTGACCAAACTGAATTGTACAAAGCTGTGGAATCCTCTATCTCATGGCCTTTCCGACCCTATCTGCCACAACAGCCCCATCCCTGCTCTTGTACACCTTGCTAGGATCATGCTTGCGTGATCCCCAAGGTGTACATGGTGTGCCAATCGGTGAACTATCTATTGAAGAGAGTGGTGGACGCTCTCTTGGTGGTGTGGACGCATCGGTAGAACCTCTACGACAGCAACCACCACCTCCAAAACGATGCCTACCTCGTCTTGAGGATGAACCGCCCGCCGGTGTAGCGGACACATGAGTCCCAGGTGTAGGGGGCACACTAGACTGAGGTGTGGGGCCGCTCGGTGTAAGACTACACTAGTCCCGGGTGTAGGGTCAGCCATAGTAGGTCTAGAGGGACCTGTTGCCCAAAGGTGTTGTGCCATCACGATCTGCTCTGGTGTGAACTGAGACAAAAATGAGCCCATCTGCTTGGGTGACATGCCGATCAGAGTGACAGGAAAACTAAAACTAGGAGAGTATTGCTCATCGTCATCATCCATGGCTAATCATACATAAACAACACCCACAAAATACGTTACTTTACAGAAGAAACGCTTAACCAATACAAATAACAAATCCACGAAGCTGCTACACAAATGAATGAATCTAAAGTGTATTGTAGACTAATAAAAGAGTTTTACAAAAGAGTTCCTAGCAAAAATCATTCGTTAACCTTTCATCCTCTATGAGATTTGATGCACCAAAGATGTCTATCTCAATTTGTACTTCTGCATCTTTGTCATCGAGCTCTACTTCTTTGTCGCTCTCCGCATCAGCTTCAGTATTTGACAGCTCATTTCTAGGTTTAGACAACTGCTCACTACTGACATCCACCTCAAAATCTAAACTTAAAGTTTCTGTCGGTCCTGCACTTTGTTCATGAATCACCTCTTCGGCCTCAACGTCCAATCCTTCACACACTTGCTTGCTACGTGGAGCAACTTCAATGACATAGAGCCAACAGGGTTTAGACAGATCATTCTCATCATTTTTTGTCCATAGTGGATCGTGTATGAACACAACTTGTTCACAATGCTGCGGAAGTACGAATGTATCCCGCGCATCTGTCCACACCCGCCTAGAGTTCACTTGAATCAATCAATCCACTCTTGTCTTTACGCACAGTTGCATTAGGGTTGCTGGTAATAACTTTGAACCACTTGACATCAAAGATAAACATATCAAACTTTCTAAAGCTAATCTTCAAGATGTCTTGGATATAGCCAAAGTATTCAAGCTGGCTAGTCTCTATATTCAACCTAGCTAGTCTCTCTATTCTTATCCCTAGCACTACTCCTACTTTCTTGGATGAAGCTTGCCCTATCACCACTGTCGAAAGTGACCCTTTGTTCGTCGACTCGTTGCACTCTGAAGTGTTTCCCATGCGACCGCAAAGATCCATATTTGTGATATTGCAGCCACAAAATTGAAACAGACTAAAAGTTATTAAAGCAATGTGATCATGGGGAGCTCAAAAAGGAAGTTTTGAAATATATATGCCAATCGCAACCCCTTGACATCTCCTCTTCCTCTTCAATAATCAACACTCCATTTCTCTTTGCCTCTGAGATTGTCGCATCTAACCATCACCCAGTTGGAAAGTCATGCAATTTTTGAAGATGATCTGGAAAAGGAAGGTTTCTAGGGGCACGGTTGTACTTGAATTGAAGGCAATCTGTCAAGCGTTGTTTCTTTTCCCCTTCGTACCTCTCTAGACACTTTTGCATGATGTCTGAAAGGGCGGCGGTAATGCCAGTGCTAGTCTCCACCCAACCGTGCTATCTTATAGCCTCCCCCTAGCGTACACACTATCCGGCCGTGCCGATTGCCTTGCCCATAGGACACATGTCCTTACATTTACCCCCCCCCCCCCCTTGGAGAATCATTTTCGTCCTCAAAAACAAATGTAGGAAAACATTTCTTAAGTGCGGAGACATTCTCCCATGTAGAACCTTCTTCAGCTCTATCTAGCATTTTACCAGCGCCTGTCGTCTGACATGATGTATGGGGCAAAGCTCATGAGAATCCAAAATCATTTGGGGCTCATGAGGGATCTATTCACCAAAGGGCAGTGGAGCATGCTCGTGCCCAAGTGGTGATTAGGGATTGGGATGAATAGGCTAATGCAAACATGAGTTAATAAGGGAGAGAAGTGATTAATTAAGCCTAGGTTAGAACCGTTGGCTCTGATACCACTTGTTGGGTTAGTGTTGATGTGAAATCAAGCTCCCTAATCACCAATGCTTGGCAGTTTGATAAGGTCGACTAACACCACTTTGTCAATGACATTATCATTTTGTCCTAGCTATTTTCGTAAACAGCTAACATGAAAAACAGGTTGAACTCGTGAGTGCTCTGGAAGAGCTAACTTATAGGCCACTTGACTTATATGTTTGAAAATGGTAACGGTCCACAATAACGTGGTGAAAGTTTAGCAACTTTTCCCATCTTCAAACTTTCTGAATGCTCCGGAACTTTGAGGAAAACCTTGTCTCCTTCTTCGAAATTAGCAAGACGATGATGCTCATCTGCATACTTCTTATATCGATCTTGAGCTTGCTTAACATTTTATCAAGCAAATTGAAGCATGTCAAAATGGTCTTGGAGAAAATCCTTCGCTTGTTGTATCTTCTCCTTAGCCAACAACCCCACCATAACGGGTGATCTAGGTTGAAATCCATACAAAAGCATAAATGGACTAAACCCTGTAGTCACATGCTTTGAACTATTATAAGCAAATTTTAATATAGGTAAGTAGTCTTCCCAATTGGTTTGCTTCTTACTAACATACGCTCATAGCATATTCTCTAGCACTTGATTAACTCTTTCTATTTGACCATCCATTTTTGGATGATCAGCCGTACTTAGATTAAGTTTAGTTTCCAACTTATGGAACACAGCTCTCCAGAAGTGATTATCGAACTTTTGATCTTTGTCACTAATGATACTAGCTGGAATACCGTAGAGTTTATATATATGCTCTACAAATAGCCTTGCTAAATCCAGTGTCTTAACCATATTCTTAGTGGGAATGAATCGACCCATCTTTGTGAGACGGTCTACAATTACCCAAATGGCATCATGGCCACGATTTGTAGTAGGTAGTCCTACTAAAAATCCATAGAGATACTCTCCCACTTACCTTGTGGAATCTCTAAAGGATGTAAAAGGCCACCTACCTTGAGGCGCTCTTCCTTATTAACTTGGAACTGTTGGCAGTTTAGTACGTACCCTTGAACATCATGATGTAAGCCCGCCGACCAATAAAATTGATGTTGAAGCAACGCATATGTCTTACGAATACCTGGATGACTAGCACTTGGACTATCGTGACACTCAAATAAGATTTGGCACTAGTGTCTAAGTCCTTTGGCACATATACTCTACCTTTGTGGAGTAAGTAGCCATCATCAATGGAAAAATTCTTCCATCACTTAAGCTCTTCCTTAGTAGGGGTGGAGCTCTGTGTTTTGGAGTTTCTATTTGCGCGTGCAGAGACATGTTGATCTAGCTGTTCAAAGACATGTGAGTGTGAGGGATCCCTTTTTAGAACTGCACTCCACACTTTAGCATATGATTGATCTTGTGCACACTTGCCACGTAATGACTCTAAACATCCACTCTTTATTTTTGTGGAAGCAAGGGAATTAATTTGAGACATCTGACTTAGTGCATCCGCTACTACATTATATCGCCCCTTGTGATATCGTAGCTTACAATCATAATCTTGAAGGATTTCGGCCCATCT
This sequence comes from Adiantum capillus-veneris, assembly GCF_014529385.1. Classification (NCBI taxonomy): domain Eukaryota; kingdom Viridiplantae; phylum Streptophyta; class Polypodiopsida; order Polypodiales; family Pteridaceae; genus Adiantum; species Adiantum capillus-veneris. The sequence continues at coordinate 113,929,851 of NC_140938.1, read as the reverse complement.
AACTTTACGGCCCTTCAAGTCCATTTGAGTAGTAAACCATTTGATACTCTCATGGTCAAAAACTACTTCAAACTCAGCACCATATAAATAGTGTCACCACTTTCGTAAAAGTGAATCATGGCATAGAGCTCTCTCTCATAGACAAAATAATTCTGTTGAGCTCTATCTAAATTTTTACTTTCAAAGGCTATAGGTCTTCCCTCCTGGAGAAGTACGGCACCAATTGCTTTATCACTAGTATGGCTTAAGTGGGTCAACGATTGCTAGGATGGGAGCAGTGGCTATAGCTACCTTGAGTTGTTCAAAACTACGTTTTTGGGCTTCTTCCCAAGAAAAGGTCTTACCTTTTGCTTTAAGTTGATCCATCATAGGAACAATAATTTTGACATAATCATTGATATACTATCGATAAAATCCATCCATGCCTAAAAACATTTGAAGCTCCTCAACCGTGTTGGGATGTGGCCATCGAAGAATGGCAGCAGCCTTGTCAATGTCCATTTTGATGCTAGAATAAGAGATCACTTTACCGAGGTAATGTATCTATGTTTTGAAGAAATCGCACCTACTTTGCTTAGCATACAGCGTGTGAGCTCGTAGCTATTCGAACACTAATCGTAAGTGTTCTATGTGTTCATCTTCAATCTTACTCTAAATGAGAATGTCATCAAGAAAAACCACAACAAATTTTCCAAGATAGGGACGTAAGACACTATCCATGAGTGTCATAAATGTAGCTGGAGCATTGGTTATACCAAAAGGCATAACCAAAAATTCAAAATGCCCGAACCGTGTTCTAAAGGCAGTTTTGGAGATATCTTGCAGTAGGATACGACCTGGTGGTATCCTGAATGAAGATCTATCTTTGTATAGTATCTTACCCCATGGATTTGGTCAAACAACTCATCCACTCGAGGCAGAGGATACTTGTTCTTGATGGTTATCGCATTTAATCCGCAATAATCTACGCACATGCGCATAGTACCATCTTTCTTTTTTACCAATAGAATTGGTGATGCCCAAGGTGAAGTGCTAGGTCTAATGAAACCACGAGCGAGGTAGATAAATCTTCCATATGAAGAACCTCTACATCACATGTTTTTCTTCCATATGAAGAACCTCTACATCACAATATTTAGGAGATGAATCTAATGTGAGGCGTTGCACCGTGTGCATGGCCTTTTCTTTGCCTTGTAAGAGAGGACAATCTTTCTTGTTATGTTGGTCCGAAAGACATCTAAAACACAAATTGTCTTTCTTTGCATGCTCAAAATCAACATTGTTGAGAGACCCACGTGGAGTATCTCATGATTGCTTAGGCTTCTTAGCCTCTTGTGGGCATGGAGATGTAGATTGTTTCTTATTCCTCTTGGAACGTGTGGGAGATCTACGTCGCCTTTGGCTCTTAGCTACATTGCTCTTAGAAAAAGTATTCTTAGAGCAGGGAACATTTCTTTCCCTCTCTTGGTCATCATCATATCTTTGGGCATGACTGATGGCTTCTTCCAAAGTTTTTGGATGCTGGGTCTTGACATGAAGACGATAGCCTTTGTCAAGACCCCTATTAAAACCTCGCATCTTTTGGAATTCATCTAGACCTTCTAGTTTTAATATGATTTCCCAATACTTCGAAAGGTACTATGTGAGAGAGAAGCCAGACATGCGGCATGCATCCCATCCTAACCAATTCTTATCTTCTTCATTAGAATCCAAAAACTCTTTGGAGAAAGAAGCTTGAAACGCAGTCTAAGATGGAGGACGAGCATCTATTGGAAATTTCATCCACCACTTATAGGCCTTGCCTTTAAGAGATAGACTTGTTTTCACATCCATCTTTATATCCGGGGTGTGTCTCAATCTATGAATATCACTCCATTTGTGTAAGAACGTATTGATCGCATCCTTGTTGCGATCACGCTCTTCCCCGTGAAACTCAGGAATGGTGATATTCTTAAGTAATGCATTGCTACCTTCTACATCTTCTACGGCACTTGTCTCTTGGACTCCTTGAGTCGTGCAAGCTTGGTTCCCTTGAACCTGCCACTTGTGACTCCTTGAGTTGTCTGTGAATTTATAAATTTCACAAGTAACTCCATAAGATTGGTAACATTTGCATTAAGTTCAGAGAGGTTGCATTCAAGTACGCTTTGGCGATTTTCCAAAGCCTTGAAAGCAGCCATATCTACAAGGCCATGATCTCCTAGATCATCATCATCATGCATATTAGTGTCAGTCGCACACGTGGTGCCCTGATTTTGATCTACGTGCTCAAAATAAAACGTGTGTGTAGATGGGCCATGGTAAACACATAGTAATGCAAAGAGAGAAAAAAAATGTCAACTTGTACCTTGTGAAATTGAAGTCTTTGTGTTTTTTTATGCTCCGCAATTTGCGTTGCATGCAAACCTCGCCTTGCGAGAAATTGGAGCGCTTCACGTGTCGTTCGTCGTAAGAACACCTTTGTTGATTCTTCACAAAAACTCGTCGTTTTTGTGAAGACTTTTGTTCACTTTGAAGCTACTTCCTTGAGGAAAAAAGAATTTTTGGAGGAAAACTTGCCTTCCTCCAAGAAGTGAAAAGGAAGGGTGAAGCTACTTCCTTGAAGTTTGAAGCTTTCGCTTTCCTTCTAGTTTTCCTTTCAACACAAGTATGCTATCTTTCCTTGTTATGCACAACAAGGGTCAATAGCTTGATGGTAAAGTGTTGGCCTCTTACCTTCATGGGGTGGGTTCAACCCTCCTTCATGCAAGGGTAAAGCGGGCCTTCCTACATGCGTAGCCAACCATGCCAACAAAAGTTTTCGGAGCCTCAGTGCCGTCGAGTTTACCTTGGTCGCCCGCCTTGGTTGGGTGTAGATAGGCCGGTCGAGATCGACTGTCGTTGGTGTCCATGCGCACTACGCACAAGAAAATGTGTCCGTCTTCTTTTTGCTACACAACGAAGATGTCAATGTCTACAGAACGTGGGAGAGAAGCAGCACGTCGCATGCACATGCAACCCGCTTTTCCCCTTCTCCAAAAACAGCTGGGATACTAGTGAAAGGGCGACGGTAATGCCTATGCTAGTCTCCACCCAATCGTGCTATCTTATAGCCTCCCCTTGGCATACACACAGTCCGTCCGTGCCGGTGGCCTTGCCTGTAGGACCCATGTCCTTACAATGTCTGAGTTGAGAAGGCAAAACCTCATAACCTTTTCTTGTATTGTGATTTCCATCTTCCTAATGATGCCTTGTCCGTGTGGCTCATCCCCTGTCACCTTGACGTTGACCTCAGTAGTCCACATTCGGGGCACCTCTGGATCAATTGAGGCCAAAAAATCACTGATGAGGACAAGAGACTCTTGTACAAGCCATCCTTCGGCCATGCTACCCTTGGGGCAAGCCCTTTGAAAAACAAAACCCTTTAAAGTCTTCATAAATCTCTCCAAGAAGAACATCCACCTGCTATGGACCACCCCAGCAACTTCAACTTCATCGACCACATGCACAAGTACATGCATTTGGATGGTAAGAATGTTTGTTGAAAAGTACTTCTTCACCATGCACACTGCTTCAATAGCATTTAAGCGTGCTGCATCGATGTTGTCTTCTCTTCTCTTTTGAACTAATCCAGCGTACCAATTCACTGATTTTGTAAATTGTTCTTCTAATGTCATCTGTCAAACAACCCTTTATGGCAATTGGTAAGATGAACTGTAAAACTTTGTGCCAATCGTGGGACTTAAGACCACTGAGATTATCATCTCTTGTAAAAGCCGTTTTCAAACTTTGCATGCACCTTGTGGGAGTCTTGAATGAAGATATAGTTTCTTCACTTGTTTCTCTTTTTCACAACTCAGAACCCATGGACCTTTTGGTATAGCAAACTTTCCATTGGGTTTAAATCGAGGCCACATCTCTGTCATTCGACCCACAGCCTACAGGTCATCTCTTTGATCCTTGCTCTCCCTTTTTCCAATGATGGTTTTCCATATGATCTCCCCCACATTCTTGAAGATGTGCATTGGGTCAAGCAAATGATTAATCAACAGGTTACTCCAGTACAAGAGTTCATGGAAAATAGAAAGTCTTTTCATTCGAGGTGGCATCCAATCTCCCCTCTCCAGCCACATGTTTTTCCAATCACTCGCTTTCAGTGGATGCATGTCATGTTTGCATATGTTTGGTCCATGTAGCTCATGTCCTTCAGGAAAAAATATACCATGCTTCTTGTAAACTGTCTTGCTCAAATGCGCAGAGCGGCGGAAGCCAAGTCGAGGACCACATTTGGGACATGTATGATTGCCCGAGTAACTCAAGCCTAAAACATCACAAAATCAAAATATAAAAGCATTGGCATAGCCAGGAATCACATGTTTTGTGAGGGTTTTAAAGGCACTTACCTGAGCACTCACCAAAGCGTGGCCAATCGTGCATGGTCCACATGAGAATGCCTTGCACATGTACATTCCATCGTCCGATTGGTTCGGACATATCAACCACATCGATTCCTATCCACAAGATTTGGAGATCTTCTATAAATGGTGTCAGATAGACGTCCATGTTCTTTGCTTTGTACTTTCCTGGGACAATCAATGACAACAAGAGATAGCCCTTCTTGATAGCGAGCCATGGTGGAAGATTATAAATTAGCCAGACAAATAGGCCACGTGCTCCATGACGAAGTCCATAATCCGAATGGGTTTACTCCGTCCATTGCCAGACCAAAGCTAATACATCGAAGCTCGTTCTTAAATGTAGGCTAACTTTCCTCTATGTGCTTCCATGCACGAGAGCTAGCACATACCCACATCACATCATCTATCGATCTAGTATTTGAGTGCCATGTCATCAAAGCGGCTATCGACTTGCACCTGAACATGCTCTTTATTCTTGGAATGATAGGAAAGTGTTGAAGGACCTTTGCAGGGATACATTTTCCTTGTGTGTCCTCCCTGTACCTGTTTGATCCACAATTGGGACACTATCCCAAGTTTTCATGCTGATTGCAAAAAAGTATACAATCATTAGGACATGCATGTATTTTGTGATAATCCATGCCCAAATTAGTAAGAAGCTTTTTAGCGGCAAGATGGGTAGGGGGCATGTGATTCCCTTCTCGCAAGATTTTCTCATTGAGCAACCTGTCGTTACATGAACAAGTCAGCCCTTTGATCACTTTATATGAACTATAATTTTTACTTTATCATGCTTAGGATACAATGTATTTACTTGAAAATCTCTGTGTTGAGGCGTCAGACCAACCGTAGGCAAATTACAAATTAAGCATTGCCAACGTCGTATGGACAATTGAGATTTTTGCACCAGTGTAGAGCGGCATGTATGCAAGACTTTGCATCATATCACCCTCTTTATCGTTGCTATCATGCCGTCAATATGAACAAGATGGCTGAGGTTGGTCCATAGTACTGCGTTCAATGTTGTCGCCTTCTATGTTGGAATCCATGTCAAAGAACCCGTCCAATATCTGCTCCATATCTACTTCTTAAAATGCCGCATTAGGTATTAGTTGGGAGGACTCAGTCGATGGCTGCTCGTTTGAAAATCGTCTTCTTTGGGATGAAGTTGGATCAATATCTACTTGCGGAGTTTGACCTTCAATCTCTAGACCATGAGATCAATAACGCAGGTCTTGTAGTTGCTCTATCAAAAAGAGACTGTGATTGCATACACACATTATAGGCAACTATATGAGCAACCAAATGCTGGAAAATTGTCATTTTATGGTTTAATCCCATATATGTCCTCTTTAAATTTTGAGGATGTATGCGATGGACTAAAAAAGTTGGGTACTCCCAAAGCGAGAGATCTTCAAGGTATCAAGCCAAAAATGATTGAATGGATGGGAGATTTTACACAAGTGGATGTGTGATATGTTCAACCTTGCACTTCAACATGGTATGCCTTATGATTGGAGTACTAATTGTGTCAAGCCTGTGGTAAAAGTACATAGGGAAGATAGACACGCTCATAGCCACCCAACCTACTTATATATATACCCCTGGCCCTCTGGCTCTTAGCTACATATAGCCCCTATATTGCATTTGTATCCGGAGTTGACCCTTTGCCTTGGCCCATCCTACCTTAGGCTTGACATTACTCCCCCCTTCGAGAAGCGTTTTCGTCCTCAAAAACAAGAGTGGTGAGACACTAATATTTTCCACTGTGGAATCCTTCATGGATCAAGCTGGTTGCTTGACCGGAACACAATTTAGTAGGAGGTCCAATGAAACCAAGAGTAACATCTTGATTTTCCACATTGTTGTCCATTTACAACCATCTTATGTTATTGGCACCTATCCAGCATAGTGTGTAGGCTCCATTTTAGAATGCACATGAGCATGCTAAATGAGTTATCACAACAAAGATATACCCGAAAGAGTACCTCTTTTCACTTTCCATGAAAGTAATTGGCTGACGTAACTTGTCGACAAAATATAAGTCCTTGACTTGTTCTCAATTTTCATTAGTAAACAACCCCAGCATAACTGGTGTTCACGGTTAAGAACCTAAATTATGCACGAAGAGACGAAACCTAGTCATAAAAATGCTTTAACTTATGGTAAGAAAACTCCAACTAGAGAATTAAATTCTTACTAATTGGATTGCTTGGTGCTAAGGTATGCATGTTGCATATCCTTTAGCACAAGATTACACTTTGAATCTGCCTATCCTCTTTGGATACTAACAGTATTGAGGTGTTGTTCTCCACGATTTACCGACAGTCTTCCCAAATGACGAGTAAACAGGGATCACAAGGTCGTACAACATTGTTGAGTAATCAACAATGTCCTGAATAACCATCATGGTTAACTTGAAAGATCCACAAGCACTCAAACCGAGCCATGACCTCTATGGGTGATTGGTAGATCCAAAGTAATCTCATAGGGATACTGCACATAGAGTGCAAAATGCTTCAGAGCATTAATGTGATGAATATGCATGCCGCTTCAAATCAACCTTTGGTAAACACTAGGACACATAACACCTAGTGTGCATGCATTTAGCAAAAAACAGATCCGAACCTGTATATCCATGATCATTCTTGCCAAGACGGATGGCGAATGTGATGCTCCTAGCACACAGTAAAGAAGAATGTAAATAGTTCTGAAAAGAAACTAAATACTTTCTGCTGCAATCCCTGAAATGTTTGAACCATAATAGAAGGTGAAATCTTAATCACCTCTAAGTACAAACAATGAAACCTTTTCATTAAAAACGTATAGCGTTGCTATTGATGGGGGCTTTTCACAAGCCAAGCTCCCATACCCCTCTTCTCTCGTCCCCACCCCATGAAAACCCCCTCTTAGGGAGGGAGTGATAAAAGGCATTGGAAAAAGTAAGAAAAAAATAAAGTATGATTATGTAAATATATAAGAAAGGTAAAATAGGCCACCTCATGCCTGCGGGGTAGCCCATCCCCACCTTGCCTCCTTTTTCTTCACTGTTGCCCCGCCGGGTGTCCCTTTTCCTCTCCTCCACTCAAAAGGTCAGCCCCCTCTCTCTTCCCCTTGTCCTTTCTCCTTTCTCTCTCCCCTCAAGCTACCCCACCTCTCACCAATAATGCATTATAACTCACCAATAATGCACCCTAACTCACATGCAACTTACCCTATCTTCCAAAATAGTATACCCCACCCCCTCTTTCTCTCTCCTATCATATCCCATGACCCAAATACCCCCCTCTCTCTCTAAAATTCAAAATCTCTCTTGTCTTGTAGCCAGATGGCCTCCCCCACACTCACACACACTCAGTTTCACTGAAAAAGGTGCCCACAGACCCATCCCCACCCAGTGGTTACCTAATTTTCTTGTGTTCACACACATCTGCACACAGATTCACCTCTGAACACACTCCCCTCTCTCCCCTCTTGTAGTTACTTTATTCTCCATGTCACCTCTCTTTTTTCCATTCACCCATCTCTCTCTCTTAGTCTCTCTCTCATGAGACTGCTGCTCTGGCACATATACACACAGCCAGACAAGTGGGGCCCACAGTCACATGGCTTATGTAGATAATGATTTCTTCATTTCTAAATTCTAGAATCTCTCCCCCCTCCTCCCCTATATAAAGAGGGGTCACCATCACACTAAACACACACAACATCACCAAAGAACACACTATGCATTGTGTGTGCCTAGTGCACACACACACACACACACCCACACCATCACCATCACCGCAATCACCATGCTTGTCTTGAGCATGACCTCTACACCCTTGGCTATGGAAGATGAAGCGCAACTAAATGAAGGATGATGGCCATAACCCTCGTGCGAGTCTTCGCCATCCACTCCCACCTATCATCCATGTGCTCTACCACTCTCTCCCTTCTCTTTCCCCTACCCTATACCCCCCATTTCATCGCCTTATTCTCTAAATAAAGCTTGAGGTTTTGTGAGTATGTTTTCTTGCAATGTTTTGCCCATGTGAGGTGTGCGGAATCGCCACCTAGTCTTGTGTTTGGAGTGAGCTTGTGTATGTGTGAAGGGTGTGCGGATTCGCCATCCTTCTGTGGTGCCTAAGTACTAAGCTACTATACTCTCTCTCTCTCTCTCTCTCTCTCTCTCTCTCTCTCTCTCTCTCTCTCTCACTTGATCTCATTCCCCTTCCTCTTCATCATTACTACCAAAGCATCCATCTCTCTTGGATGAAAACTTTGTTATGGTGGTGTGTTGTTTGCGTCCTAGCCGCTAAAGTTAGGTGGTGCCCCCTGTTTGCTTTACCATGACAGGCTCGAGGCGCGCCATTCGGTCCCCGGTGTTTTAGAGGCCGTCGGGGTTCGGAGTTCGCTTTGCTCCCGTCATTTGGTGCCCCCACGGAGGAGGGCTTTCTAAGACCCTTCAGTTTACAATGCTGAAAGTGACGCCCACTATCAATCATGGACGAATGGCTGAAGGAATTTCTTAACTGGAGGACGGAAGAAGAAGAGACGAAGGAGGCACTACCCGCCTTCATTGAGGTGCTACTGCCAGGCTGCAGTGTCGTCAGCATTCAAGAGGTAAATTCTCCATCTCGTGTCGCTCGTTCTAACTATAAATTGAGAGCATCAGGTGGGAGGTCGGTGAAGTGCCATCACTGTTGTCAACCAAGGCACACTGTCAATGAGTGCCACCAACGAAGGCAGCGAAAGGGCTGAAGTCATCTACATTGACATTCATCGCAAAGAAGTCATTCACATCAAGGAAGGGAATCAAACGGTGAGACCTCTTTTCCCTAAAGAAACTACAGTCAAAGTTATAACTCCAAAGTGGCCTAAAGGGGCTGCTCGAGCCAAAGGCAAGGAGAAGATAAGCAAGTCTGGAAACACATGACCCCGACGGGAGAAGCATCTGGCCAAGCAAGTGCTTCAAGCTCAGAAAGCCGGGTTGTACCCAGTTTGCCAAAGAGAAAGTCATCCGAAGCTAAGCGGCGAAAGGTCGCCTACTGATTTGCACGACGCATGCAAGTGCTACCAATCCACTTCGACAATCCAGAAGAAGAAGTGGTAAGAAGATTCCCATGTCCTAGAGAAGAGTGGTTCGGCTACTGCTCTCGCTGTTTTGGAAAGAGAGTGGAGGATCTTCCTCCTCTCCCTGTACAACTTATCCTGAAGAAGCTCTCTACCACGGGAGAAACCCAGTGGGCTGGGGACGAGTTGCAACTGAATGGAGTAGAATTCATGCAACACGCCGACTACGGAAATTACCTGCAATTGTTGTTAGCCAAGAGGCTGGGAGTGGTCAGACGCGTCGCCATCACCTCGTACGTGCTGAGCAACGAAGGAAAGGTAGAGCCCATGAAAGGCGACGACCTCTTGTGGATGTGCTAACTCATCAACACTAGCACGATAAGAGTATAAGTAAGTATTTCATCCTCTGTGCATGATGGAAAACGGGCCAACGACATTCCCATTCAGATTCTTGCAGCATATGCATGTGAATATCTATGTAGATAGGAAAGTCTTCTACCAACAGAAGATCGTACACCTATTCGGTGCGGCGGTACTAGGAGAAATCCTCAATTCCCCGAACCCTATCATTCTCCCCATATTAGATTACCATCATTCCTTTAATGTTTCTATCTGTATCTTGTTTTAACCTATCCACCCACCCTTGTAAAAAAGTTGCTATGAGCCGCTATTGTTAATGTAATGTTAAAAAAGAAAAAAACAAAAAAAAAGGTTTATAATTTCCTGAGTCACTACCATGGCAAGTGTTTCTTTCCCCACGTTCAGTGGAAAGAAGGGAGAGGATCTCACCACCGACTTTTTGGATGATTTCGACATTGCTTGTATCGTCTCCAACAAAGATGACGACGCTTCACGACTTAGAATTTTTCCTCTACTGATGAAAGTAGAGGCCAAGTCCTGGTATAATGCATTGCCCCAGGCCACCAAGAATGCATGGGATGTGTTAATGGCTACTTTTGTAAAGAGGTTTGGTGGAGGCACAACCTCGGAGAGGCTATGGCAGTTACTGACAGAATTAAAGCAGGGAGGCCTGCTGGAGTATGCCACCTACGAGTCTAAATTTGTGGACTTATGGGAGAGATGGGTTGCCTCGTTGGAGGAAGGTGAAGGAGCGCCTAGTTTCCTAAAGAAGGACCGTTTCATTGTGGGTCTATGGTCGCCACTTAGAGAGAAGGTGAAGGGAAGGTTTCCTGCAACATATGAGTTGGCAGTCGAAGTAGCCCGCCTTAAAAACAAGAAGCTACGCATGCAAGCAAGAGTAAACGAGTTAGAGGAAACAAGCTCGGCCCAACCAACCCCAGTGACTGCAACAGCCAATCATAGAGTCCAACCACAGGAGGCATCAGAAGAGCAAGACCTGCTGAGTCGCATCACCACCCAACTAGAGAGTTTATCTGTGCATCTGGTGCAACAAGGGCATACACCTGGAAGGAACCCAGAACAAGGAAGAGAACAACGAAGGCAGAACCCAGAGTACCATTGTTACAACTACGGGGAAGATGTCCGTGGAATTTACTACTGCCCACACCCGAGGAGGCAGAATTTCAATAGAGGGGGGAGACAGAATCAGATCTCTCCACCAAGAACACCACCACCACTCAGGCAACCAATCCCACCTGTTCAAATCCCACCACCAATTGGTACCCGCACACCAAGTATCATTGGTCTTGCAGAAGAGGTCAAGATGAGTGTAACAGAAGAAGGATCAAGTAAGAAGACTATTCAAAGAACTCATGCAGTGGAACAAGAGGTTAAAGAATCAAAAGATGCTACCCAGGTGGGGGAGGTAAGTCAAGAAAATTGTGTTACAAATGTGAGTACATCTTTAACCTTGAATGAAATAGGCACCAAAGCGATCAATCGACAGCATTGGGCAGTAAGGGTAAGAAGGTGTAAAGTGTTGATTAGGCCTTGTCAGAGTAAGAGGAATGCAAATGGCATGAAAGATACAAGAGAAGAGGAAGACCAGCCTGCTAGCAAGGCTTTGCAGAAGGTGGGCAACATATCAAGAAAAGGGGAGGGCTTTGAAAACGGAAGCCTGTGCACCAGCATGGACCCAGGACAGTGTAGCAAGCTAAAGGAATCTTGCATCAAGGCAGTTTCACTAGAGGACCATAACGAAGAGGTAAGTATGACTGAAGGTTTGGAGTTGGATATTGCTCCAGAGGCTTGGCAGCCGAGCAAGACTTTATTATGTAGTGTTATAGACTTAGAGATGGGTAATGCCTCTAGTCTACTGAAGGGTGTTATAAACTTGGAGATGGGTAATGCCTCCAGTTTATGTGAGGATGTTCATAGTAAGTTTGATGATCAATATGTTTCCAACCTTTTAAGGATGTTCCAAACTCCTCCACAACACAGCATTGTGTTTGCATGGGATGCATCAGACCTATGGCTATGGCTAGCCGCTATAACATATAGAGAGAAGATTAGCATGGAGATAAGAGCAAAGGAGCCATGGATAGACAAAAGCCTGATAGAATGCAAGAATGAAGACCTCCTTCGCAATTTGGTACATTTTTTTACAAATAGTGCATCCTCTCTTTGGAGAAAGGTAAGTGGATTACGCTTGTATTTAAGCCGCAAGGTAGGTGGCTTGCTATTAGCATCAGTAAAGGAAGCTGACATGTTTGAGCACACCCAAAAGAAGCATGATATGCTTGCAGTTTTTTTCTAGTCATGGCAGTAAGCAGGATTCTGAAGACAACTTGAGCTCACCACACCAACAAGGCGGCCATATATGGTGGATTCTTGGTACACTCTTGGGAATCATAATTTTCAGTTCTGTCTTTGCAGGAGCCAAGATGCTCATTTCCCCTCTCGCTACTGGTGGTTACAAATTTGGTCCAATTTGGCATGCAAATTTTATTGTTCGGACACTGCAAACAATGATCCTATTTTTCACTTGGGATCCAGGAGGACACTGGCACAAAGTTCTGGAAGCCATGGGCTTCCCCTTTAATCAACCGACACTATTCCAAGGAACAAGCTATCACCCGGACTTGTTACAGATTCATGAATATCCCAGAAATCTCACCAATGGCCAAATGGAATGGCTAGTTCAGAAGGCAACTCGATATCGGATCCTACAGCTAAGAGGAAGAAGAAACAGAGCTAGAGACATGAATGCCTCTAGCCAAAAGGGGAGGGCTAATGATGGGGGCTTTTCACAAGCCAAGCTCCCATACCCCTCTTTTCTCGTCCCCACCCCATGAAAACCCCCTCTTAGGGAGGGAGTGATAAAAGGCATTGGAAAAAGTAAGAAAAAAATAAAGTATGATTATGTAAATATATAAGAAAGGTAAAATAGGCCACCTCATGCCTGCGGGGTAGCCCATCCCCACCTTGCCTCCTTTTTCTTCACTGTTGCCCCGCCGGGTGTCCCTTTTCCTCTCCTCCACTCAAAAGGTCAGCCCCCTCTCTCTTCCCCTTGTCCTTTCTCCTTTCTCTCTCCCCTCAAGCTACCCCACCTCTCACCAATAATGCATTATAACTCACCAATAATGCACCCTAACTCACATGCAACTTACCCTATCTTCCAAAATAGTATACCCCACCCCCTCTTTCTCTCTCCTATCATATCCCATGACCCAAATACCCCCCTCTCTCTCTAAAATTCAAAATCTCTCTTGTCTTGTAGCCAGATGGCCTCCCCCACACTCACACACACTCAGTTTCACTGAAAAAGGTGCCCACAGACCCATCCCCACCCAGTGGTTACCTAATTTTCTTGTGTTCACACACATCTGCACACAGATTCACCTCTGAACACACTCCCCTCTCTCCCCTCTTGTAGTTACTTTATTCTCCATGTCACCTCTCTTTTTCCATTCACCCATCTCTCTCTCTTAGTCTCTCTCTCATGAGACTGCTGCTCTGGCACATATACACACAGCCAGACAAGTGGGGCCCACAGTCACATGGCTTATGTAGATAATGATTTCTTCATTTCTAAATTCTAGAATCTCTCCCCCCTCCTCCCCTATATAAAGAGGGGTCACCATCACACTAAACACACACAACATCACCAAAGAACACACTATGCATTGTGTGTGCCTAGTGCACACACACACACACACACCCACACCATCACCATCACCGCAATCACCATGCTTGTCTTGAGCATGACCTCTACACCCTTGGCTATGGAAGATGAAGCGCAACTAAATGAAGGATGATGGCCATAACCCTCGTGCGAGTCTTCGCCATCCGCTCCCACCTATCATCCATGTGCTCTACCACTCTCTCCCTTCTCTTTCCCCTACCCTATACCCCCCATTTCATCGCCTTATTCTCTAAATAAAGCTTGAGGTTTTGTGAGTATGTTTTCTTGCAATGTTTTGCCCATGTGAGGTGTGCGGAATCGCCACCTAGTCTTGTGTTTGGAGTGAGCTTGTGTATGTGTGAAGGGTGTGCGGATTCGCCATCCTTCTGTGGTGCCTAAGTACTAAGCTGCTATACTCTCTCTCTCTCTCTCTCTCTCTCTCTCTCTCTCTCTCTCTCTCTCTCACTTGATCTCATTCCCCTTCCTCTTCATCATTACTCCCAAAGCATCCATCTCTCTTGGATGAAAACTTTGTTATGGTGGTGTGTTGTTTGCGTCCTAGCCGCTGAAGTTACGTGGTGCCCCCTGTTTGCTTTACCATGACAGGCTCGAGGCGCGCCATTCGGTCCCCGGTGTTTTAGAGGCCGTCGGGGTTCGGGGTTCGCGTTGCTCCCGTCACTATATGCATAAACAACCATCCGGCAATGTTGTTTAGCAGCGCTTGTACCTCAACAAATCATTCGGAGTATTTGACAATTTTTGGCCACTGAAATTGTTCTTAATACAACGTGTTGAAAACAATCTGGAAAACGGATTCGACCAGCACCTAGGGACTTTGTCATGACACATAATTGAAATGAACATCCTTCAAGTACGATATGTACTTGCGTGGAGGTAACTACAAACACTCTACAATGGGAGTGAGAGGGCCCTCATTAGCCTTGCTCCACACTGGCTAAAGTGAACTCTGTGAGTTCATAGACCATGTTGTATCCCATGTGACAACATGTGCTTAATAAAACCCTATAAGTGGGTCCATAACTGCGTAATGCAAAAATTTATTTTGGACACTACAACCCAAATTTCTTCGTTCTTACATGACCTTGTCATTTCTCTTAGAAGAGCAAAAATAGATGAGAACATAGTTTATGCATCAAAATCAGATGCGTACCTACATTGTGTTCACTTATCCATTTTAAAAGGCACTTGCCCAAATCTCCCGCCTGCAAAGGTGTGGGAGCACTAATGTGAAAAATAGTAAAATGCAAGTAACATTGCAGATGTAACGTTGAGTGTTGCCGTTGCAATCCAAACCCTTCGGTTAAAAATTGACATTGCCAAACCGCTTGGTTAGACTTTTGTATGGAAATTGCTCAACTAGCAGCCAACAGTATTTGAATTCAACTTTGGAAGTTGAAATCATCCCCATTAGCTGTTAGCAGCTTATGGACTTCTTTCCGTGAAAGTGCAAGTGTGAAGATTCCAAGAATTGACCATCACACTTAATAAGAGATTTAGTAATCACAAACTGGGTCTTACCCCCAAACTGTACGCATATAGACACTCTTAAAGCTATAGATAAAATAGAAGATCCACTGAAGTGGGAATCGCATTCACAACTGTATCTTTCCTAGACCCAAAAATCCATAATCTTGGGTTTTTGTGAACATTCGTGTTGTCTAAAATGCTGGCTTCATCTATACTCCTTGGTATAGAGAATCTCGTACAAGTTTAGGACATTCAAAAACTCAACTTTATACTCTTAGCCCTTCCTATTACCATATTGACATAGAAAGATTTCAAGAAAATCATGCCTAGTTTCACATTTCCCGCATAGAAGTTGGAGAGAGAGAGAGAGAGAGAGAGAGAGAGAGAATGCTGGGCTGAGGGAAACCCCTTATTTGAATGTGGTGTATGCCTCTTGCATAAGATCCAGTGCAGACCATGTCTGTGTCATAGCTTATCGTATAAACGTACAACAATGTACCATGCACTCGTAGAGAGAGGTAGCATAAGTCACATCTTGACCCACTTACCTTGTATGTGAGTGTGATTGTACTAGTGTGACTTTAAATACATCACTTTACCTGTGAGAATAAACATAAAAAATATTGTAAGATATCATTCACTTACCTTGTCCTTGACAGAGAGATAGTGTTATAATGGAAGTGTTAACAGTAATGAGGTAAAAGTTGATCTACCTCACGGGCATGCCATGCATGCAGAAGTGTTGCCCTTGGCAACAATGACGGTCTCAACCATGTGATCCCCTGGTATACGTGCCTTGCACGATTATATTGGCATGGACACATTACAGTGTAGCATTGCATAAACTATGAGCTTATATCTACGCAGTGCTAAAGATGTGTGCCATTATCATTGATCTGAAGTCAATCGATAATACCTTGGCACTTAAGAGAAGTTGTGCTTCACATGAAGACAGGCAAAGCACTTTGCTTTATACCATGGCTTTGTATGGAGTCTACCCAAGCACTTTGCTTTGCACAACAAAGAGAGATTTTCAAAAATGAAAAGTAAAACATAGACAAAAAAAAACATAACTTGAGAATTGACTAACCTTGTCGCCCACTTGTGGCCAGGTTGCTAATAGTGCGCTCCAATCCGGCTCATAGCCGTATATGTGAATAAGTTGAGAACTATTTGATGTCCCGCACATGCCTTCTTGGCTTGGTTTAATTCGATCTCTAGTGAGAAAACATGCAAACATGTTGAAAAGACTTCCAAACTCGTATGCTGATAGCATATTTTGAACTTTGAAAACTACTATGCAGTATGTCTTAGAGTAAAGCCTTGCTTCCTAGAAGTCGATCAATAAGATTAGATAGAATTGATACTAAATGCTCATAGCAAACATGTACGCGTGTTGACACACATGTGTCCAAGTACAGAAGAATCGACCTTGTCAAAGTTTTATAGAGAATCGGCCTTGCCGAATCGTGCAGCGTATTGAGAATCATGAGATTGCCCAATACTGATAGATAAAGCATCTATAGCTTAACTATCAAGAGTAAACTATTGCCAACACATTCTTTGTAACCACTTCCCTTGGCATTGGAAGGTGTAGCATAGTTGTTGATGCCCATCGGCTTCATATATAAAAAAATTTTGCTCGTACTGCGGCAAGTTATAAATATTATGGAGTGACCGTGCACCGAATGCATATACATAGGTATGGAGCCTTGCTCTTCAAAGCCTTGCATTTCCATGTTTTTGAGTGGCTTGTCTCGTCCTTGACACTAGGTCGGAGATATAATCTTCAATGTTATGAATACTGTAAGACAATAGTTGTTTACACAAGCCTTGCTCGTGGGTGGCCGCATACAAAGTCCTACTTCATAAGCAAAATATGCTTTATGTATCCAATGCGAGGAGCCATGCTCTTGAAAGCATTGCTTTCCCCCTCCTCGAGGTAGCACACGAAGGAGAGATCAAAAATATAATAGACGACGTAATGCAAAAGCCGATTATTAAAAATCTATGTACGGAACTTGCTCCCTAGTTAAAATTGATATGTTGACTTTGTCATATTAAACAGAGTTTACAGTAAATTAACACTGTCATTGATTGACCTTATCAAACAATGTATTGAACTTGAGAACATCTATAGTAACTGCAGAAACAAAGCGTATATGTTGCCCAATACTACTGGCATGCACATTTCTCCAATTACTCTTGAAACCCTGTCGGAGCTTGCTTTCCGACAATGGGTTGATCACACACTAATATTTTGAATTTAAGTGATTGCAAAAAACTTGCTTAGGAGCCACGCTTTGGCATGCATGATCAAAACTAGCAACAAGCCTTGCTTGTGCATCTAAATTTTAACTTATTGATTTCCATACGTAGGTTCCTGTAAAATAATCGCACATACAGATTACAAAAAACCAACTTGAATGAAATAGAATACCTGATGACCATGTTGATATTGCAATACACATCAAAATGCCTTGCATATCGGAGTTTTGATTCCCTTATCAAAAACTCCATGCGATTGCCATATAATGGATTTATTCGTGGAGGCTTGGAGTCTGTTCGATGGCTCATACCCTTGCACCATGCACGTCCACGGATTTGAATTTACATCCATGACTCGCCTATCGATCTATAGACTTCACCTTGGCACTGGATCTCCATGTCATGCCATGCATGCAGTTTGCATGAGTGCTACAAATGACCTTGTCGGTTGCCTGCTGTTATCGATCATCGTGCCAAGGCACCTAAATTGTGGCCTCCGAAGGTCTCGGGCTTGGTCACAGCTTGTATATTGTCAGGGAGGTGAGCACGCACCCTTGAAAACCTCAAAGCTCAAAAAAATAAATGTGGGCGATCGTGGGTATGTACACCCTTAAGGTGTCTATGGCAGCATTGCAACAGACAACACCGGAGAGACAGAGCAAGCTCACACAATTTTGTGATGGTCACATGCAATCTTGTGCTGTTGCATGCAATTTTGTGCTGGTTGCTTTCCCCCCTTTAGGGTTGCTGCACGTGAGCAGATATTAGCCTCGATGTCCCCGCCTAGCAAGAGATCTTCTCCATGGCTCAAGCTCTCCATGAACGAGAGAGAGAGAGAGAGAGAGAGAGAGAGAGAGAGAGAGAGAGAGAGAGAGAGAGAGAGAGATAGAGAGAGAGAGAGAGAGAGAGTTAGAGATGCACAAGCCATGCAAGGCCCATTTCCTCCATAGCACTCCCCTCTGAGCTCTGATACCAGTGAAAGGCCATACGAAAGATAGACATGCTCATAACCACCCAACCTACCTATATATAGGCCCCTGGCCCTCTGGCTCTTAGCTACATATAGCCCCTGTACCGCATGTGTATCCTGAGTTGACCCTTGGCCCATCCTACCTTAGGCCTGACATTTTCATAAACGAGGGGATGTAAAGAATGTAAATAACTATCGAACTATAACATGATTGGGTCTCTTATGGCAAAGTTGTTTGGGTGCATAATGGAGATAAAATTGAGTGATTGGACTCAAGAGAATGGTAAGCGTGGAAAAGGACAAGCGGGTTTTTGTTGATACCATAGTACCATTGATCATCTTGTCACTCTTTGTGTTCTCATGGAGGAAAGTCAGTTGAAAGGCAAGCAATGGTATTGTTGCTTTGTGGACTTTAAGAAAGACTTTGATATGATTCCACATAACAATTTGTGGAGAAGAATGGAAGAACTCCAAGTGCCAAGTGAGTTTATGCTTGCGGTTTCTCTAATCTATGAGAAGGTGGTGTGTCGATTGCCCATGGGAAGAGGAATTTTAGAAATTTTTGCAAGAACTATTGGGGTTAAACAAGGATGTCCATTGTCATCAACTCTCTTTGGTCTATGCATCGATCAATTGGAACAAAATGGTACTTGACTTTATGCAAGAAGAAGACATTGAAGAGGTCACTATTTGCAATGCGGTAATCATGTTTTTGTTGTATGCGGATGATGTAGTTCTTCTGGCACACACTTTAGAGGGTTCACAAAAGCTTATGGTTCTCCTTGAGAACTTTTTCTTGCATAGTGGGCTGATTGTGAATGAATCCAAAACAAATTTTATGCTTGTGAAAACCAACCATAAGGAGAAGCCATGCATTGTGTACAACAATGAGACACTTGAATTTGTTGAGAGCTTTAAGTACTTTGGCCTTGAGGTTCCAAGAAATCACAAGTGGCATTAATGTGCTATGCATCGTTTGGACGCGGAAAAGAGAGCGTACTATGCATTTGAGAACGTGTGTAATGTGGGAAACATCAAATGTTGGGTTCTCAAGAAGTACCTTTTTGACACATTGGTGACACCAGTTCTTCTTTATGGAGTTGAAGTGTGGGGCGGGAGAATCTCAAAGTCTACTTGGAAAGAGTTTGACAATGTCCAAAAGTATTTTCTTACAAACTTTCTCCAAGTTAAGACACAAACACCATAATGTACATTTTATTATTCAAACTCTCTTTATGATCTATGAATATTATTGTGTCCAATCGGGTGGTTTGTACGCATTTTGATCGTTTTTGAAATCTATAAATAAATATGTGCAAGAGGAAATGCTCACTCTTGCACGGGGGGAGATTGCACCCAATTCTTTTCACCTCTCCTCTCTTGTCTCTTGTTGTGCCAGTGTAGCACTCCGCTTTAGGAGGTGCATCTTCATGTGCTCTTATGATCTCTCATGCTCTCTATCTCTCTCTCTTCGTGTATAACATTGATTATGTGCTTGTGCAATACAACAGGTATATAAATTTGTTGTTTTATTATTTGTAGCACGTTATTTTTTGTCAATTGTAGGCACTCCATGTCTCCGTCTGCTGGCAACAATGGTATCAAAGCCAGGTTCATGTTATGTGTTGTGTAGCCACCAGCTGACCACAAAGAAATAAAGAGAGAGAAAGAATTCACTAGTTAGGGTTGTCTGCTAACTAAGGATGGGCATCCTAATTGTTACTGCTTGGGATAGGGTTTGGTTGCATGTCACTACCCATGCTCAACCACTCAAACTAAGGGTGGCATGAGTTGAAGGCGGTAATAGAGAGTGAAAAAAAGTGTTCAACTAGTTGAGAAAGAGAGTGGTTTGGTGATGGTAGAAAGTTGAGATAGAGGGTGATGCCCACCGCATGCAAAGAAAAAAAAGAGTGGTGTTGCTAGAACTACTGGGTGGTGCAGCTATCACCAGTTGATGAGAAAGAGAGTGTCATCGAATGGTCCCTGTAGTGAGAGAGAGAGAGAGAGAGAGAGAGAGAGAGAGCATGCACAACATGGGGTGCTCAAAAGAAAAAGTGTGAGGTTGGGGTTGGCTGAGACCTTGAATGCCAGTAAAAGGTAGGCAAAAAGAAGGGAGGTTTTTTTGAGAGAAAAAGGGTTGGATTTAGGTGGTGCTGAGTGAGTGTTGGTAGGCACTACCGTTAACCTATGTGGAGGCATCTGTGCTGATGAGGGTGCCATCCACGACCAGCAGTAATCAATCCGGTGGCACCGGTGCCCATCGCAACCATCCTATTGCCACTTGGTTGCTGCTCAAAGGGTTTAGATACCCATTAATGCTTACAAGCACCCTACCTCTAAGTCTCTCTAGGGAATTTACTCTCACTTACCATTGAAATAAAATGTGATAACCTTTCTATATTAAATTTCTGGCCCTTTCTCTTCCCTCCTAGCCTCTAGATATTTATCTTAAGAAGATGGTTTCTATGAAGGTTCTCTTAGAATTACTTTCATGAATGCTCAAAATGAGTACAGATTGCCCAACCGAACACAATAATGTTCATAGCTCATAAAAAGCACTTGACTAATAAAATGTAAATAGAATGTATATCCTTTTGCATAGTCCATTGATTTCTAATGCGTTTGTCACCTTTTAGCTATCATAAATAGATAATTATTGATTCCCATTCAAGAAGTTTGTTCCTCTCAATCATTTCATGATGTATTTGGTAAATTTCTATGTAATAACTCCCGCCATAACCGCATCATTTTTGATAATTACCACAAATCACAAATGTTCACTGATTTTTGGGACATCAGAGGAAAGGGCGGAGATCCATGCATGAGAACACATACCAGCCCTAGAATTTATGCAATCAGTTAGGGACATAATTCTTTTCCAACATATCCTAATGGTTATTGATTAAGATTATTATTGCTTGGACAAAAGATACATATCCACTAGAAATTATAGCCTTGCATACCACTCTACAAATTTATATGGCACTTTCATTATTCACTTTATCATTAATAAATGTTAAGCATTAAGTGAGCGGTGAATTATTCTTAAGATCAACATGAAATCGTCCTCATAGAGGAATCCCAAAATTCGAGCAAACAAAATCGAGCAAACCATAATCCGAGCAAAACCTGCGATGTTTTGTGACCCGCTTGTGCAATATATTTTTTATGTACATATTTGTTTTTTGCTGGTTAGAAACAATCCCTTCATAGTTTCTTTACCTTAGAAAAATATTTTTCAGTTGTTCAATCACTCCCACATGCCAAAAACCTTTAATTAACAATGAAATCGACAAAAAATATGTATTGCACCTACAATTTAGAAAAGTGTACAATGTACAACAATAATTTCGATCAAGAATACTTGGTAAAAAATTTAACACCCATATCCATATATCACCAAAAAAGTTTGTGCTAGGGAGAAAGATACCTTCAGCATCTTGCGATATACAAATCTTTCCCCCCAATAAAGGACTCATACGTCCCACCAAGCCAACCAAGTCTCCAATGAAGGAACCTCCTCTTCAATGGCCATTCCTGTTTTCCAAAATCTCCTAAGCTCTCCCTTACAATTCTCAGTCTCATTCTCTGTTGGTGCAATTCTCCTTTTGCGGCACAAAATCTTGTGCTCCTCTAGAAATTTTGGATGGATGCACTTGATAGTATGTCAAACCATACTTCTCTCCCAATGGAACAAACATGATCTCTCTTTGTTTGAAATAAATTTCTTTGCTCCTCAAATAAATCGTACGCACAGCAATATAATTGGCACTTGCTTCATCTGCCATGAATCCTCTGAACTCTGGTTTACAAAGCCTTGTTCCTTAACCACATTATTTAGCATCTTCCAAAATTCAATCTAAGCATATTAAATTTATTTTCCACAATAAACTCATCATTTGCAATGGTGAGTAGCTCTCGTACGTAAGGTCATAGACATGTGCTAACATAGTCAGCCATCCTTGAACACGGTGGACATGATCAAAGTGCACCCACTTTTTCTCTAAATTACCTCCAAGGTGCAACCAATTCACTAAATCAACTCCACTGCCAGGTCCTTTAACTAACATCTTATATACATGGGGATGCACCTTATCAACCAATTGACATGGGTAGAGGATACTATGAATAAAAGGATATATGAAATTGCTTTTAAGGTGAGGCACTACCTCAAGACCCTTTGTAGTGATATTCTTTGATCTTTTTGCACAGTCCAAAATTTGCTCTACTCTCCTTTCATTTGAAAGGGGAGTCAGACTATCCAAGAATTCAACAAACTCCAAATCTTCAATCACACCTCTTCCCGTTGAGCTTGCTTCAATAAGCTCGTCTATGATAATATCATGAGTAGTGGCTCGCTCCAACTGTTTGGCATTCACCAAAGGATCTCGACTTGCATGATTAAGCAACATTTCATCTATGTGACTCAATTGTCCGACTCCTTCCCTCTGCACATGGATGATTATGCTCTCCAAGATGCAAAGCACACCTAGTACAATGGTGCTAATTTCTTGGCAAACAATAGTAAGTAACCGCAAGAACATATTCTGGCATTTTTCCACAGTGAGTGCATGTCATTGTGCCTTACTAAGAGGAGACAGATCCTTTAGGAAATGATTTAACAAGCCGACCTTGCCATTGAGACTCATTAGACATGTTCGAGCGCAAATAAAATGGACAATCAATGTTAATGCAGTGCAAATACCCAGAGCATCTACTAAATCTAACAACACCATTAAAATTATCACTACTACAAGTGACATACTCTGTCTACATGTGACTATCATGTCTTTGCTCCATACCACTCATATCTGAAGAATCACTAGCTAGTGGCAATTCGAACACAATGTAGCCATAATATTTAGCTGGGAGTTCATCAGTCTAGGCCACCTTCTTGGCTTGATGGAGAGAAATACATAAATTTCTTTGCAGTGGCGTGCACTTAATCATGTCAATCACACTTGCATTGATTTGAGTGATCTACGTTGTGTAGATCATCATTTAAATGATCTCCATTGTTGTCTTTCTTGTATTGAGGAACTCTGCCGATGCTTGCACCAATTTGATCCTCACTTCTAACGTCTACCTTGTAGAACTGGTGCAGATCACGATCAAGCATGCAAGTTTGCTCACCATCATTTGATATTGTAGCCCCCAACTTTACTTAATCTTGCGGTCCAGATAATGTTAGCGGTCAAAGATAGAAATTGGCATCACGAAGCTCAAAATGTTCTTGCACAGAAGCAACTGCTAGCAAATAAAATCTACTTTCAAACATTAGCACTAGCTTATGTCCACGTCGTGGCCCAAAAATTGTAATGCATCTCCACATGGGTTAATAGTGTGACAAGCAGAATTTTAGCAGTGGTAGTGTACAGATTGCTACAACGGGTTGAATCAAAGTTTTAAATTTCTTCCAAATTTTTTAACTTGAAATTCTAGTCATAACTATAAGCCGCCTGAGGAAGTTTGCATGTTCACGTGCCCGTACTCATCAATCATGGCTTTCTTTAATATAAAATTTTCACTATATATGATTTTTACAAAGTGAGATCAAATATTTTTTAAAAAAATTCTCGAATTGTCCAAACAAAAACGTGCCCTATCATTATTGTACAATAATGGCAAATTTCACCTACCCTTCTGAAACCAAAACCCAACCATTTGCCTTGCATTTCTTATGTGCAAATCTCTAAAAGAAACTTTCAATTTACCCAATTCATGGAACATCTTGCTTCTTAGCCCTGTGTTTGTTCTTTGACGATTGAATTGGTGCAACCCTTCTATGCTTGACTTGTCTCAAACTCACAGGCTCCTGCGGTTTGCAGTCCACCAAGAGCTCGACTGTCTCTAACGACATCGTTTAAGCTTCTTCATGTGAAGGCATAAGTCATCATCTGCGGGGAAACCTCCTCCCAGGTACCTTTGAAAACTACCTGTAGTCATCCACGCCGACGTGGATGGCTACAGGCAGTTTGTTTTACATAGCTTTAAGGTTACTATGCACGACTATGTTCCTATTGCAGCTTCAACTATTCAATAAGGTGGGTTTAATTGAAATGTGTTGTAGTAGTTGTAGGTCATTCAAAAGTCGTTGTAGGCTCTCGTGGGGCCACGAGTTTATGAGCTAAGATATCTTGGTGGCGGTCCCAGCAGAGATAGCGATGGCGGTGTCAGCTCGTCAAAGATTTCATCCAGTCCTTCACTTCATTCGCCCACCTGGCACACATTTTATGCATGTTTTGAACTTGATCTGGTGGCGATCAAGAGACGGATGCTTCAATACTAAATAGAATGGCTATATGAGTGTCGAAGGGCAGGCCTCTTGGTGGATGGGATCTAGGTACTAGACTTGCAGGGTGGGTGAAGTCAGCCCGGCCTGGATACTGAGGGCGGCGTGATATTGATAGATTTGCAAGCTACCTATAGCAGTCCACGCCGGTGTGGATGGCTATAGGTAGTTATTTTCCCTAAGGGTGCAAGCCACCAGCTCATAACGTTGGCCAGCAGCTGCAGTTCCATGATCGCATGCACTAGCTTATGGTAACATTTCGGCTATGGGTTGCGTGCTTGGCAGAGCAGCCGGAGCCACATGCAACCGGCTAGAAGCAGTCCACTAAAAAGTCAACACATCTTCAAGACACACTCTACGAACTCGCGACCTCTCGCTCATCACAGGCTGCCCTCGTACCAGTGCACTACTACGCATGCTCCTGCAATAGTACTCTTTCCATACATGCACTGTACTCTTTCGATGCTGAAAATCCAAGTACTCTGCACAAAAAGCGTCAGTCACTAGGATCAGCTTGTGTTTCTGATGATTGTGGAAATGAAACCCAGCAATCTGTTTCAGACTTGTAAACTCAGAGCTCGTGTACAAAAAATTCCTGCTTCACCTTGGTGCAATACCATGTTGTCCCTATTGCGCGTGCTTGCAGGCAATGATTGGCTTTCTGCTGCCCCACAGAAAAGCGCGATGGCCGACTCTTCCTATCAACTACTAATATGCTTGACTCTTTACAGTGTTCGGGAAAATGTGTCTCAGCTTAATATCGTTTCAAAAATGCCGGTTGAGGGCAAGCTCACAAGAAGATTTAGAAATTTTCTCGTGTAGGAAACTGGAGTCTTTCTCAGTGTTTTTCATACAATGCATAACATCATGAGCTTCTGCTCGAGAGGCACCGCATACCTAGCTAGGTACGATTGGGGGCAGCGGACCGCTAGCCCCCCCACCGGGCCGGCGGTCCCTGCCCTCAATTGTGCCTAGCTAGGTATGCGGCACCTCCCTCACAGAAGCTCATGATGTTGAGGTAAGTCACAATGTGGGAAATATTGTGAGAATTTGTCCAAAACTTCTTGTGAAGGGGAAAACGAGAAATTCCGCCCCAAAATAGAGAAAAATAGCGTAAAATCCCGAAAAAATGACCTTATTTTCTAAAATTTCCTTTTGAGAAAATCCAGTAAAGGAATTTTGTATGTTTGGAAAAATGATTTTTCCCGAACATTTACCTTGATTACCGTCCAATTTTGGGTTACACCAGGGGACCATGGGTTTGGGCTGAAAAGGCGTCGAGGGATGCCAGTAGGCACATGCTCTGTGGGTGCAGAGGATATTCCAGTCTAGACAAGTACCATGATTGGTAGACCATAATCTGCTATTAGTTCTCTTAGCCAACCAAGCTTATCATTACAAGTACCCTTTGCCCCTTAGTATAAGCTTGCATTTGTCATGACAAATAGCCAGCTTTCAATTTACATGAAGCAAGCCAAAACACGACAACACATATGAATGCCTGCTGCGTAGTGCCACGCACGAGCCTCTACCTGCTCCTTAATCCTATGAGGAGAAGTCAAAGGAATGAACTAGACCAAACATCCCATTTGCAAAATGCTAAGAAGGCTGGGACTCTGGATGAGTCGGATCATCTCTTTCAGGTATTCTGAACTCCTCAATGGCACCCTTTGCAAGTCAAGCTAGAAATAGCTTTAGTGGCTTTCTTTCACATGTTTGCAAGATTCTGAAGTGCTAAAATTGAGCAACACTTACCTTGATAGCTTGTTGCAACTTGCTGCATGAACAACATGGCGATAATGGTGCTAATCTTTGCAGCTAGTAGTGCTCTAGTTCGCATAGCTATTGCAATGGGGGTCGATCTCATGATAGTTTTGCAATAGTACATGGCGGGTTGTGACTGATCAAGGATGGCCGAGCTACTTCTGCTACTTCCATATTAAGCTGAGTATGATAATGTAGCTAAGTTGGTCCTTTCTTGGCCGAAACATGAGAAGAGGCACCATTATCGTGAGAGCGGTATTCCTGCCATATCATCAGGTTACCTTTGCAAACTATCTATAGCCATCCACGCCAGCGTGGCTGGCTACAGGAGGTTTTTTTCTCCTGATTTTTTAAGAATTACAAAATCAATGAAATGAACGCTACTGGTGGGCCATAATTCTCAAAAGTTTTTGAATCATTGTTGAAAATCAAAACGGATAGCTCTGATAACACACGAGCTTGCATATTCGATTTTATTAGACTCTGGGTGGTTGTTGATCATGGTCTCTAATGGCAGGTTTGTGCTACCATCATATTTTCTATACAATACTTTTTTATTTTCTGGTTGTGTGTTTTTTATTTTAGTTTTGAGAATCCCTTGCAGGGAATACCATTGGCTGGGTTGAGAGATTTTGTTGTACATCAGAGATGGCTATTCATCATCACATTGCAGCCCTACATCATGGAGCTTACGGGTATGGCAATAGCTTTGGTGGTCGGATTGAGGTAATGCTCTTCTATATACTAACATGTTTGTTTCTCATTTGGTGTGTTAAGTGTTATTGTTATTATTGTCTATGTTGTAGTGTAGTGTCGTTGTTCTCTCCTACGTATGGTGCATAGGGTTGGCATGCAACCACCTTGCTTTGTGGTGGAGAGCACCCCACTAGCATGAATCCTTTGAACTCTTACATGATGCACCACCTTCCAGAGTCCTCTTAGGCAAGATCATCATCAGGGGAGCCATGGCGCGGTGGCCTTCAACTAAATCATTCTTTTGCTGGATGTTTTGTGGAGCTTCTTTGTAGGCGTGGAGGTCTTTGTTTAGAGTTGGAATGTGGTACAGCTCCAGTATTGGCAGCATGCTTAGGTACAGGGTGGGTGTGTGTAGCTATTGACAATGATGATGCTTTGATTTCAGATTATGTGCAACCATTACCTCGTCGTAAAAAGCTAAGCAGAGAGGGGGCTTCCATCTCTCTTGATGTTGATGATGTGGGTGACATGCCTTCACGTGTCAACCCCTTTGATGACTAGTCAAACTCCACTTTACTCTTTCTTTTGCTCTCTAATTTATGTTCACATCGTACTTGTATGCTATTTTATTACTTTTTTGTTATCATTGTTCATTATCTAGGAATTATGGATAATGATTCAAACAACAATTTCAATTTTAGATTTCTTGTTTCTATGATGTAGGTTCTATATTGCTTACATGTGGATTCTGAGTTTTATATATATTTTTTTGGTATGGAAGTGTGCTGCTAGTTTATACCGAGGGGATTTCAAAAACCATGGTGACTGATGTATGAAATATTGACAACCATGAGAAGTGTTAGAGGCGCAGCAGTGTCTTTATTGATGATGAATGTGATTCTTCATAGTCACTAGAGAAAACTATAACATTTTTTGTTGTTGTTCTTGAAAAGGCACAACATGCTACTCTCTATTTTGCATAAATATTCCACTTTTTATCTTACAACTCTTTAAAAATCTCTCTTCGTTGGATATAGAATATAAAATTGTCTCTTGATATAGAACTTAGAAACTTTGTAGGTGTATGAGCATTGTTGGATTGCATAAGATTGATCGTTAAAATTCAAAGTCAAAATTATAGTAATGGTTGTTGTTGTGGATCATGACATGCTTTGAACACTTCTAAAATAACTTTGCTACTCGCTCAGGTTTCTCATTGCTTGACAAATCTTGCGTTAAAATTGTAGTGTTGATTGTTGTTGTGGATCATGACATGGTTTTCATACTTGTATAATAACTTTGCTACTTGCTCGAGTTTCTCATTGCTCGGCAAATCTTGCTCGGGTTACGGTAAGACTCGTCCTCATAGCTTTGTCTTTGAGAAACACTTTTTGCAAATAAAGCTAAATACAATGTTGTCACATCAGAGAACCCCCTAAGTATGAAATTCCTAAATGCATTATGATAATATACCTCCATCACAATCATTTCAATTATCTTTGATATGTAAGCTCTCTCACTATCGACCTAAATTCCATATATAATGTACCATCTATTCTCTTCTTCTGCTTAAGGTTTCCATATTATACAACATCGCTTACAATATCTTTTTGTGCAAAAATCTCCCAGTTTACTAAACACATTCCATAAATGATCACTTTAATTATTTCCTTGTAAGTTGCTTTCTTTGCAGATATTTCCATGGGGCTATACCCAAGCTATATTGCAATAAGCAAGAATATCGTCGGACACTATTAGAAGACAGAGCTCCTTTACCTATCTGCATGGTTTTATAAGTTGTAAATTCAATTATTTCTAACTTCATGGCATTGTACATTGATTGGATTCTCTACTGAGATGATTTGCCTTACAACCACTTACATGAGCTTAGTTGACTTGGGATGATCGTCAACATTTGGTACATTCTTCAGTATTCCAATTGACTCCAATTTGGTACCAAACAGGTAATAATTGTTTTGTTTTTTATGCCTTGTCTAGTCCATTGGTCACTTGCACACAAATTCATCGATTTAGGTAGTGTGTAAATACTCATCCTGGTGTAAATTTATCGATTTAGGCAACACCAGTGATACATGTAGATCTGTTGATTTAGGCAGCACAAGTGTAATTTGCCAATTTAAGCAGCACGCCAACAAACTGTTGATTCACAATTTTAAACAATATTAAGTGTATATATGTCGGTTTAGGAAACACAAGTGCAGATTAGCTTATTTAGGCAACACATCTCATTGGTGTAGGTTCATCGGTTGAGGCAATACCAATCACAAAATTATGTTGAAATGATTGGCCAACACTATCTCTAGTATAATATTGTTACCCGGGCATATAAAATGAATGATATGTGGATTTGGACTTATATTTGGATTTGGAATTGAATTTGGTATATAATGATTTCCTTTCGTGCGACAGTGTTTATGAAATTAGACTTGAGATTTATGAGAATTGATTTACTGAATGATGAGTGTGATCAATGACATCCTAATATATTAGGGTATAACATATTGCTTATTTTTAGTATGGGACACTAGAATATGTAGTATGTGGATGACGGCAAGCGTAAGCAATGTTGTTTAATTTTATGAATTTTTCTTTCAATATATGATATTTTTGATACAGAATACTAACCGTTGTTTTGACAAGTGTGATTTGCAAATTCTTAAGACAAGTGTGATTTGTAAAACTGAGGACAATTGCTTTCTAACGGAGAGGTATGTAATGGAAATTGATAATTATCTATTTATTGCATCTCATGGTGGAAAAAGCATTAGCAACTAATGGACTATGCAAAAGGATATACATTTTATGTACGTTTTATTATTCAAGTGCTCTTCATGAGCTATGAACATTATTGTGTCAGGTGGGGCAGTCTGTACTCATTTTGAGCATTCAAGAAATCTATAAATAAATACATGCAAGAGAAAAATGCTCATTCTTACACGGGAAAAGATTGCACCTAGTGCTTGTGTCTATTCTTCTCACTTCTCCTCTCTTCTCATTCGTCGTGCCGGTGTAGCACTCCGCTCTAGGAGGTGCATCTTCACATGCTCTTATGCTCTCTCACGCTCTCTATCTCCCTCTCTTAGCATATAACATTTATTATGTGTTCGTGCAATATGCCAGGCATGTAAATTTGTTGTTTTATGATTTGTAGCACGTTATTTTTGATATTTTTCAAGCTCTTTGCACCTCCGTCTACACCAATCAAGAGCTTGAGGTTTCTTTGTATATTATTTTGGTGAATACAATTCATACACTCGTCACTATTGTGAGTTTGGGAAAAATACTATTGGCAGACCTCATGATTTATCACTTGTTTTGTTTTGTTTTCAAAAGGTATAAAAAGGTAGCAAAGATCTACAATGAGCTTCACGCACAATTGTCAACCTTTTTTAACACGATTAATAACCAACACATCCTTACAAGAATAAAGCTCACAATTGTCAACTTTTTTAATGCGATTATTAACCAGCATGTCCGTACAAGAATAAGGTGAAGTCTTTGAGTCTCATGTAAGCATTCTAAACCAATAAAACAAAATGTAAAGGTATAGGTGGCCCTTTTATGAAGGTACCCACTCACCAAGGATTGCCAAAAACGTTTCTAATCGAAGAAGTAAAGACACACTTAAAACTCTTCTAGCTTTTAAATCAAAATTTAAGGCATTGTTTGGTATTTACATCAAAACTTGTGAAATTTTGTTGGTTTCCTTCAAGGAACCTCAAATTTAGTTGAGATTTTGCAATTTTATCCGGTTAAAATTACACTAAACCCCAATTTTTTAGAACATTTCCATTTACTAGCTAAACAAATGCACAAACATTCTAAAACAAAACAAGGTGAAGGGTTCATATTGGCATTCTACAACAATAAAATGAAAAGGAAGTAAAGCTATTGTGAGGCTATCAAACAAAGAAACCTTTTGACAAACTTAAACCAAATAAAGCTTCAATGATTTTGAAGAAATGAAGGGACCTTTTTGCGATAGTATAGGAAATAATAAAATATCAAATGTATGTCTAATCCTCTTCTTTTTTCTTCTTTTTTTGCTTGTATAAGGCCATATCGTTGTCTTGGATAAATGGTGCAATTGTTTGGCCGTTGATGAAGAGGTTGCAGATGGTGGGCATGTGTCCTCTTTTGTAGAAAAGAAAGATTTTATAAAGATCATATGTTTCTTTTAGAATGTAAATTAGTCTTTCTTTCCTTATTATATATTTATTGCATCTCATGGTGACAAAAGCTTTAGCAACTAATGGACTATGCAAAAAGATATACATTTTATTATTCAAGTGCTCTTTATGAGCTATGAACATTATTGTGTCCGGTCGCGCAATCTGTACTCATTTTGAGCATTCAAGAAATCTATAAATAAATACGTGCAAGAGAAAAATGTTCACTCTTGCACGAAAAAAGATTGCACCTAGTGCTTGTGTCTATTCTTCTCACCTCTCCTCTCTTCTTGTTTGTCGTACCAGTATAGCACTCCGCTCTAGGAGGTGTATCTTCACATGCTCTTATGCTCTCTCACGCTCTCTGTCTCCCTCTCTTCGCATATAACATTTATTATGTGCCCGTGCAATATGCCAGGTATATAAATTTGTTGTTTTATGATTTGTAACACGTTATTTTTGATATTTTTCAAGATCTTTGCACCTCTGTCTACACCAATCGGGAGCTTGAGGTTTCTTTGTATATTATTTTGGTGAATACAATTCATAAACTCATCACTATTGTGAGTTTGGGAAAAAAAAATGTGCATATTATTATTGGCAGACCTCATGATTTTATCACTTGTTTTGTTTTTAAAAGGTATAAAAAGGTAGCAAAGATCTACAGTGAACTTCATGCACAATTGTCAATCTTTTTTAACACGATTAATAACCAAAACATCCTTACAAGAATAAAGCTCACGATTGTCAACTTTTTTAGCACGATTAATAACCAACACGTCCTTACAAGAATAAGGTGAAGTCTTTGAGCCTCATGTAAGCATTCTAAACCAATAAAACAAAATGTAAAGGTATAGGTGGCCCTTTTATGAAAGTACCCACTCACCAAGGATTGCCAAAAAAATTTCTAAGTGAAGAAAGTAAAGACACACTTAAAACTTTTCTAGCTTCTAAGTCAAAATTTTGAGGCATTGTTTGATATTTACATCAAAACTTGTGAAATTTTGTTGGTTTCTTAAAGGCAGCCTCAAATTTAGTTAAGATTTTGCAATTTTATCAGGTTAAAAATACACCAAGCCCCAATTTTTTAGAACATTTCCATTTACTAGCTAAACATATACACAAACACGTTTGTTGGTTTCTTAAAGGCAGCCTCAAATTTAGTTAAGATTTTGCAATTTTATCAGGTTAAAAATACACCAAGCCCCAATTTTTTAGAACATTTCCATTTACTAGCTAAACATATACACAAACACGTTTGTGCATTCTAAAACAAAACAAGGTGAAGGCTTCATATTGGCATTCTACAACAATAAAATGAAAAGGAAGTAAAGCTATTGTGAGGCTATGAAACAAAGGAACCTTTTGACAAACTTAAACCAAATAAAGCTTCAATGATTTTGAAGAAATAAAGGGACCTTTTTGCAATCACTATAGGAAATAATAAAATATCAAATGTATGTCTAATCCTCTTCTTTTTTTTTTTTTTTTTTGCTTGTATAAGGCCACAGCGTTGTGATGAAAAAATGGTGCAATTTTTTGGCCGTTGATGAAGAGGTTGCAAATGGTGGGCATGTGTCCTCTTTTGTAGAAAAGAAAGATTTTATAAAGATTATATCTTTCTTTTAGAATGTAAATGAGTCTTTTTGTCATTGTATTTTTTCCCTTCTTTTAATGCTCACTTCACTTCTTTGTTTTCTTCTTTAAGAAAAGATCTATACTATATATGAAGCAGCTTAAATTTTTCAAGGAAGGAGAGACCCTCCATGTGTCACTAAATTTTTCAAGGAAAGAGAGACCCTCCATCATCCATGTGTCCCTCACTGCTTCACTTAAAAGACTTAAAAGAAAGCCTTTCAAAACAAAAGTGAAAGGTTAGATTTAAAATGCAAAAGTAAAGGGTAACATTATAAGAAGCCGACAAGCTTTTCAGAATGTCAGAATGTAAAGTCAATAGACTTTCTACTTTTTACTTTGCATAGAATAAACGTTTCAATTCAAATGCACATAACAAAAAAGGGATAATTTTAGTGAAGGTTTTATTATTTAAAAAGAATTTAATTTTTGAAAAAATATATATATTTGGCTTTCCCTTCTCAAGGGATTTTTTCGAGACCAATATTGATATTTTTCAGAGATTTCTAAACGTTTGTCTTTTTTGAAGAGATCGAGAAAAAAAAAGCTCGCCTAACGTCGACTTGACGATGTCTTGCTTTGAGGACATGCACGCAAATAAAGAGGTCTATCCACGTTATTGGCTGTGTGTGTGTGTGTGTGTGTGTGTGTGTGTGTGTGTGTGAGAGAGAGAGAGAGAGAGAGAGAGAGAGAGAGAGAGAGAGAGAGAGATTTTATCGTTGAGCTCATATGCACTATAACTCACCAAGGGCATCCTTCGAGCTCTTCCAATTTCCAAGATATTATGGTTTTCTTTGCATTATAGTGTAATTTTAAAAGGATAGGTAATGGTTTTTATCGGTAAAAATGGATGAAATACCGAATAAAAACCAACTCTCACATTGGCACCCCAAATGAGGAGAGAGATTTCCCAGTTGTGATGGACATACATACAAGAATATGTATACACACACACATACATATACATATACATATATACCTATATATATACACACACATAGACACATGTATATGTATGTGTGTGTGTGTGTGTGTGTGTGTGTGTGTAGCAAAAACTACCAAATACCTCTCTTCCAAAGTATCCCTCAATTTTCAAAAAGCCCAAAAATACCCCAAATATTTTGTCATAAATTTTCAAAATTCCCTTTAGATTGTTCAAAATTCCCAAAATACCCTTGGTTGTGAGATTAAAGTTCTCTAACGATAAAAAACTTTGTAGCTTTTCATAAGAAGACTGATTATCTTTGAATACAAGAAGCTAAAACTAAAATTTGAGTTGGTTATGTATATGTATACATACGTATGTATGTATGTGCACACACACACACACACACACATATATACAGAGAGAGAGCTTTACATCTTAAAAACAACCATAATTTCATTGAAATATCTATTCATAGAGTCTTGAACTCAAGCGCACAGAGAGAGAGAGAGAGAGAGAGAGAGACAGTGTGTGTGTGTGTGTGTGTGTGAGAGAGAGAGAGAGAGACTTATGTGTATCATTTCTATATCATTCCAATTTTATTTATATATATATACATAGACACATGCATATGTATATATGTATGTGTGTGTGCGCGCTTAAAAACAAACTTAATTTCTATTCATAGAGTCTTGAACTCAACATTGTGTGTGTGTGTGTGTGTGTGTGTGTGTGTGTGTGTGTGAAAGAGAGAGAGAGAGAGAGAGAGAGAGAGAGAGAGACTAATGTGTATCATTCGTGTATCATTCCAATTTTATTAGATGCTTCAAATCTTTGTAATAATTTGAGGTTTTTTCTATGATGTTAGAATATTCTATAATTTCTTTATTGATGTCAATGGTGGCATCTTCTTTATTGGTGGCATCTTTAAAGTTTCCATAAAGAAAATGCTCCTCTACTATGGTGGCAACTAACAAATTGAGTCCATGAAGTTTCTAGGAGAGAAAGAAATGTAGGTCGTGATACATGCTAAAATGTAAGAAAATAAATTTGATATGATCAAAATCTGAACACTATAGTAGGGTATGATCTTCGTACTCTTAAATTTTCAAAGGATATAATGTGCATACAAAAAGATGCTCTCCTACATTGCCTCAATGTTTGGTCTCACATGTAAGGGAGCAGGAGCTAAGGAGAGCCAAATGGTTGGTATGATATAGATGGTGCATAAGGGAATAGTTTCAAGCATGTAGATGGTGCATAAGGGAATAGTCTCAAGCATGTAGATGGTTGAATACAATATGCTCTCACAAAGAGGAACATGCTTTTGTGATTCGGGGAGAGAGGGAGAGAAAGATCAATGGCATGCATGATTTCAAGTCATCGACTTCATTTTGCACCACATGCTTCAGTTTAACATAATGGCCAAAACTCTTACAAAAATAATCAACTAAGCAACATTGTTCTATTTTCAGTTCTATCACATTTAAAGATGCAAATGACATGAAAGTGTAAATGAACAAATAGTGTGAACCTTATTGTATTATGCATTATTGTGATTAGGCGTTGATTTCAGCCATTACTATGCTTGTGCAGAAAACATAGATAGAGATGTAAGCATGTCATCTAGAGAGAAACATAGATGGAAAGGTCAATCACATTCTTAACATTAATAGAAAGCCAAAACATCTCTTTGAAACTTGAAACTTTCTTAGTACATTGGAAACTATGAGCCCTAACCTTTTCTTACACAATGTAGCAGTCTTTGGTCCTCATCTTTAAAAACTTGCTAGCTTACCCAGTTTGTACTTCTTGATTTGGTAGCACTTTTGTCAACCCTAGGTAGACCAAGAAAAAGACATCCTTCTTATTATATAGGTTGTTATGATGTGCACTACTACCATGTCTTGCTCATAAGAAAGACGCAAGGATAGAAGCAACATTGACTTCTGTTAGCATTCATCTCTTAGCTAACTTATCTAATCTCTATCATCAAGTTTGATAGCATTGCTAGATCAAGATAAACCAAAAGGAGGACTCTCTCTCTCTCTCTCTCTCTCTCTCTCTCTCTCTCTCTCTACCCACCCCAATAGAAGGAGAGCACTCCTAAGTTTGTTAAACAAAGGCTAGCACCTCATGAAAGATAATGTTAATGAGAAGCTCCCAAGCTTTGTTTTAAAGTATGCTTTGCATCATCTTACATATAGACCAAAAGGAGGACTCTCTCTCTCTCTCTCTCTCTCTCTCTCTCTCTCTCTCTCTACCCACCCCAATAGAAGGAGTGCATTCCTAAGTTTGTTGAACAAAGGCTAGCACCTCATGAAAGATAATGTTCAAGAGAATCTCCCAAGCTTGGTTTCAAAAGAATGCTTAATCTCTAGCATCTTACATTTATTCATGTTTGTTAAAATCTATCAAGAGATTGTGTCATGCATCATTTTTAGAAATACAATAGACTATACATGTAGAAAGAGAGTATTGATAGTGTTCTAATTGGAACATAAGATAGCCCTATGAGAATACATGCCATGTTTCCTTGACCGCTGCAGCAACGCGCGGGTCACATACTAGTTTATAAAGACTAGATCTTCTTTTTATGATGTAAATGGTCTTTCCATCATTGTAACTTAGTCCTTGCTTTAATGCTCACTTGATTTCCTTCTTTTTTGGTTTTTTGTCTTTGTTCAATTTGAAAATGAGTCCTTTAATTTAAGGATCTAATGACTTCCATTCCAACCTTTTGATTTAATACATACTTTTTTATTGTAAATTATTATTTCATTTACAGACAATTTATAACTAAAATTTGTAAATTGTCCTTAAATGAAAGAATCTCTTCATAACTAAGATTTTTTTTTCAACTTTTGGTTTTAATATGCAAATGTCACATTGTTACTTTAGCGCAGCATATATTATTATTAGAGATTTGGTTTTGACATTCCCAGTACTGATCAAATACATTTCAGAGAAAAAAATTCATGTATGCATGTCACAAGTAACACTTGATCAAAAGAATGCTGCAAGAAAAAAATGGCATTAATTAGTATCATTTTTATGAAATACTATTATTATTAATTTAAATTTTTACACAATTTCTTAAGCCCATCATTCTTTCAAGATGTTTCTATAATCCAATTATCTATATTATTTGATCATACATCAATGTCATTTAATGTCGATATTAACTCTAAAATTCAGCCTATATTGAAATAATCACATTGGTTTAACATTTATTTCAAAAAGTAGCAAACTAAACTTCCAACCTGAGCCAAATTCATCCTATATTGAAATAATCACATTGGTTTAACATTTATTTCAAAAAGTAACAAACTAAACTTCCAACCTTGGCCAAATTTGGTCAACAAGTAACATCTCCATGTTTACTCCACTGAAATAACATAACATGTTAGTCACCTTTTGTCATATATCTAATATTCCCTTTATAATTTATACTCTCTTTCTCCAATCTTTCAAAATATTTGTTGTGGAAAAATAATTTTACAAACACAATCCACATCTACTTTTGCATTACATTTCCTTCATAGGTCATCGTGATTCTTCACCTTGTTTGCAATAGTCATAGAAGTGAGTTAGTAGATAGAATTGAAGCAAAAAGAATTACAACTAGTTCATGCTCAAAACAAGCCATGGGTGCATCACTTGGACATGTCCGACTACAAAAGGAGCCATCTTGACCATAGAAAACAAGGAGCATGGCTTTATAGAGAGCCACCCTTACACAAGGGACCTGCATGTGGATGCCTTCATGGTAGGCAATCTACCACCTTGCCCCACCATGTCCGACATGCACTCAGTAGCCATTCATCAATCACCAAAGTCCAAGCTAGCAAAGGGCTAGCAAACCATCCATACACCAAATCGGGCCCACCAATACCTCAACCACCCATGGGCCAAAGAGTATCCAGAATGGAAAGTATCCATATATAAAGCCATCAAGAGTTGAGCCGATCTTCCAACACCAACACTAAAATTGGAGACTTGAACACATCAATAATGCCATGCGTGAGCAGCCCTTCTGCAAGATTTTTTCAAGCCACATCCTGGAAAAGACTCACACCATGGCAAGGAGTGTAGGCTGGTTTGTGGAAAGCCCTGTAACCTCTTGGCAAGCTCGTGCACCACCAATCAGGGCCAGTCCCTTTAAGGAATCTCATCCCAACATCAACCACTTGCTTCACACCACATGTAGAGGAGCTGATTTCTCTTGCAGAGAGAGGATGATGTCATTGCCAACATTTCAAGGAGCTGCCCAACCATGTGCCATCACCACCAAACACCCCCCCCCCCCCCCCCCCCCCACAAAAGGATGCTCCCCTCTCATACACATGCGCCAAAGATGTATAACCCTATGAAAGCCACTTTTTTTAACTTTCTTCTTTTTTAAAGCTTGTTTTAGAAAGCAAATAACAAAATGTAAAGGTACATGTGGCTTTTTAAAGAAAGGACTCGTACACCACTAAAACAAATGCACAAAGACATTTGTACACCCTTTATATTTTTCCATACTCATACTTGTGAACTTGTGAGTGGAGATGCTATATTAACTCAAGCAAAGGATGTACAATGAACCTCAAGCACTACATGTGCCTTGAGGGGACAACTTTTCTAAAAAGGTCTATTCAGTTTAAACATGAGTGACCCTTTTGCTTCCTTCTCGTGTAGGTCCAGCCGATGACCAATCGCTCATTTCTCCCTTAGCAGGCAACAGTCGAGTAGTCAATGCATCATAGTGCATGTTTCCATTCTTTGGCCTACTTAGTTGACCTTATACATATATAAGTTCAATGTTTTCTTGCACAATATCTTGGAAATGAGCTATTACATATTTTTTTCTCAAAGACCCAAAGGTTTCAAGATTTCTAAACTTCCTTTAAATAGTAGAATCTGGTTATTTGTGTGCAAATGAGGATCGTTTGGTTCTAAAATCCCTGATTATCTTCCACATCCTCTACACCTATTTGAATACTTTGGTGGAAATCCCTCTCGAGGCGGA
The DNA here is from genome assembly GCF_014529385.1 of Adiantum capillus-veneris. Classification (NCBI taxonomy): domain Eukaryota; kingdom Viridiplantae; phylum Streptophyta; class Polypodiopsida; order Polypodiales; family Pteridaceae; genus Adiantum; species Adiantum capillus-veneris. The sequence continues at coordinate 113,891,112 of NC_140938.1, read as the reverse complement.
GTAATATTTAAATAGATGCAGGGGATCTTTTAAAGCTGCTTTGCACCCAGAGCAAGTGTCTAAGCCAATCCCTCTAGCAAGTATCTTACTCCCGATTGGGATAGTCCCCCCACAACACCTTCCACATGAATACCTTCATCAAGCTTTGCCACTTTGCCTCCCAAATATACTCCTCAACCATGTTTTTCTAGCCAATTCACCTTCCATAACTTGCTGAGTGAGTAATCAATCTGCTTTATAACTCTTGTTATATGTTCCTAGTGTTTTGCGAAGTGCAAACATTATGTCCTTGGGCCAATGCCAAGCTTTCCAATCGAGCTCCATCTTGACGATAGACGTTGGACAATTGCAAAAAGATTTTGCACCTCTACTGATCAAGAAATTCTCATTCAGATTCAAATTATACTACACCACCATCTTCTCCACATCTTTCCAAGTAACAGTTTTTGTCATCCTAGAAGTGTTCCAGCTTGGACACTCCTTTGCTATTCACCTTCCTAGCAATGTCTCTTCAAAAGGTATTCAAGGGTCCTCCTCCCAACTTGGAGAGCCAAGGGAACCTATGCACGATGGAGCACCTAAAGTTATCCCCTCGTTCCAAAGATGATGCCGCTTTGGTGCACTTTCTTAGAATCTCCTGCGTGCAACCCCCGAGCTTTAGAAAGGTCCAACTCAGAGCAAGAATTTTGTCTTGCACTTTAGCCTCCTTCCATATGCCTCCTTGTGAGAAAATTCGAGCTTTATCCATCATATCCCAAACCATGATAGCCCATTCTTGACATATTAATTAAGGCGACTACAATCTTTGCACACATGGCTTTGCAGTGTCCAAGATTCCAATGCCACCTTGGTCCTTGGGTCATGCCACCCATGCCCATTTCCCCCACTACCATGGAGTTGTGTCCTTTGTGTTATTTTTCCATAGGACATCTGTACACCTTTCTCCCGTCTCCTCTACAACATGTTTTAGCATGCCAAAAAACACTTATGCATGCAAGAAGAATATTTATTACCATTTCCTTTTAGCTTGCCGAAAAACATTTACACATAAGAATCCCCATGGCTCGAGTTGAGCATGGTTGTAAGCAAGTTTATTTAATGTAATTCTCCTCACTCTATTGAGTGAGTTTTGCAAAAATATAAAAAGAAGTAGTACTTATTACCATGTTTTTTTTGAAAGGCATCAAAACCTACAAAATCTCATATTTTGGAAAAACCTCAAGTACCAAGTGCTATATTGTATCTAGTTTATACTGTACTAATATAAATAGCAACCAGCATACATTACAATATGCAGAGAAATAAAACCTTTTCTAATACTTCTTGCATTAGGATTACACGTACACGAGGAATCCCAATCCTCGAGTGAGTACTTCCGAGCTCACAAGAAACCGAGCGAGCGTATACAATGAAAAAGACTTGATCAAGACATCAATCATTACTCTATAGAGGGTAGTGTAGCAAAGTAAATAAAAAACCCAATATAACCCTGGCACAACCCCCCTAAGGTTCAACCAGGATGCGGGGTATTTTTTGCAGCCCGAAAAACATGGTGCGGCAACCCCATGCATAATATCATGTGAGCCATCATTAATGAATCATACATACATGGTTCAATTCTTCTACTTGCCCATACCGTCTTTGTTGCAACCTGTACTTTGGGCCAAAATTCTGTGTATCCCTATGTGTAGATGCATATCCTCTCCCACCAATGGGTTCAATGACTGTAACAGACTCATGCTTATAGCTATCCTCCTCCAATACCACACTTACATCCACAAAGATTAGCTATCCTCCTCCAATATCACACTTACCTCCTCAAAGATTAGCCTCTTCTTCTTCACAACTTTCTCCCTTATATTTAGCATATTCATCTCTTCACTTTGCAAACCCATTTTTTCCATCGCGATAATTTTTCACTAGTTTTGTAAAAATCTAAGCGGGACTTTTCCTTCTCCTCTTGCTCTCAAGCGGCATTTTTTGCTTCAAGGACTTCCCGTGTCCGTGTGTGTGTGTGTGTGTGTGTGTGTGTGTGTGTGTGTGTGTGTGTGTGTGTGTGTGTGTGTGTGTGAGAGAGAGAGAGAGAGAGAGAGAGAGAGAGAGAGAGACTATAAGGCACAACAAGGTGAGTAGAAATCTCATGATGTGATTCCATTCAGGAGGTAGAGTGGTAAAGTGGTTTGCATCTTAGATTCCAAAGAATCTTAGGGAAAAAGCAATTTTTTCTAAATGTTGCGGAATATGTTCTGACAATTCAATGAAAACCGTCAAAAGGCAGAATCTTGTACATATGCCTTTGTGAAGATCAACGTGTCACTTGCTCCTGGTGCCCACAATTTATATAGCCACTCATGCATGGTCCACGTTTGTCCCGACGCCTACATTTTATATAAAATCTCTCTCTCTCTCTCTCTCTCTCTCTCTCTCTCTCTCTCTCTCTCTCTCTCTCTCTCTCTCTCTCTCTCGCTCGCTCGTCGATGTATGCAGAGCGACAGAACCCATGACTAGTTGCAAAGGATATGCCTTTCTCCATATCAGTGTTCGAGAAAAATCATTTTTCCAAACATACAAAATTCCCTACCGTGAATTTAGCAAGAGAAAACTTTAGAAAATTAGGTTTATTTTGAGGCCTTTTACACTTACCCTCAACTGGCATTTTTGACTAAGTAGATATTTTTGTATCGTAGTCACACTCAAGTAGTACAACTTTTGGAATATTAAGGGGACAAGACCTATTGGACATACCCTCAGTCCATCCGTTTTTATTACACAAAATCTTGATAAATTCCAATTGCATGGTTGAATTGATGCAGAGCTCCCCTGCAGCAATGGACTTCGATCTTGATACCTTACGCCACGGAAAGGCTCGTTGGACTCCAGAGCTAGGCTATGCAAAGCCATAGCTGCTGCATAGTACGAACTCACTTAAAGAAAAACTCATCGCAAGCCACTTGCAACCTTGCTGCACATCGCGTCCAACATATGGCACATGCCACCATGCTTCATATCCTCAGTCGCTAGCTTTGCCAGATTACCCACGTGCCCCCAAGTCACCATCCTGTATCCTCCCCTTCTTCACTATAGTCTGCGTATCCAATCGGCAACACCTCTAGGCTCTCTCTCATGGTAGAGAGAGAGAGAGAGAGACAACATCGTTCAAATCAGTAAGCTTAGTGTCAAGAGAGAGAGACAGAGAGAGATTCTAGATTGCTATCTCCCTTGCATCAAAAGTCCGACTCCCTTGCGACCTTGTTCTCACACATCCATCTACAATCTGTGTGCGCGCGCGTCTGTGTTTTTTCCTTAGGGCGGGAAGGAGACGGAGATGGGAGCTCAGTGGAATCACAATAGCAGGAAGGGTGAAGCATGCAATGGCTTGGGAGGTAGGTCGATAGGCGTGCAGGAAGGGAGGGGGAAGTATGTAGTGGGTTGGGAGGCAGGTTGCGAGACTTGGATGCAAGGCTCTTCTCTGCTTGACTGTGAGAGCTTAGAGCTCAAATGGAGTGCTGCAGATTGGCGCCTCGCAGCAGGAGTGCAACACGCACAGCTTTCGGCGACGAGCTTGCAGATATTAAAAATGCGGCATCACGGCATGGCTTATTGTTGCAAAGGGTGGTGTATGACAGGAGGAGGCAAGGAGGGTAGAAGGCGGAGAGGGCAACTGTAGGATGAAGAGAGTCGACGACGACGATAACTTTTCCTACTACAAGGAGCGCGCGCCGGCACGCGGTCGAACAAAGTCTCCCAAAAACTGTTTTTATAAAACTTGACAAGACTTTATTTTTTTTTCCCAAAGCAGTGTTCGAGAAAAATATGTCTCAGCATAATACGTTTCCAACTTCAAAAATGCCAATTGAAGGCAAGGAAAAGGGAGAAATTATGCCTTAAAATAGAGAAATTTTCAAAAATGTCGGTTGAAGGCAAGGAAAAGGGAGAAATTCCGCCCCAAAATAGAGAAAATTAGTGTAAAACCCGAAAAATAAAACTAATTTTCTAAGATTTCCTCTTGGAAAATTCAAGAAAGGGAATTTTGTATGTTTGGAAAAATGATTTTTTCTTTACACTGGACCAAAACAACACATTCCCCAAAATGTAACACCTCAAAAAGTTTGAATATACCTACTTTTTTTGGAGGGTTGTGTGCCCGATGTGCGGTCCTTGCAGCAAGTAATGACATACGGAAAACTTTGATTCTCGCCCTTGCTATATAGTACTTGGTGCAAAGTTTGACACCCACGAGCTCGTCCGTCCTCGTTGTAGGTTGTTTCCTCTCTCTCTCTCTCTCTCTCTCTCTCTCTCTCTCTCTCTCTCTCTCTCTCTCTCTCTCAGCCCACTTCAGTCCAAATGGATGCTAAGCACTCAACGAAGAGAAAGAGCCCGTGGAAAATGCCGCTACAGAGGAAGGTGATGATGCAAGATTTGCAATTGAGGAGAAAGACACAGGTGCCGCATCATCAAGGTTGATGCCCTTGCTGTCAGTATTGGCAAGGAGAATGAGAATGTTCTCATTGACCTAAAGGCCAATTAGCTATACCAATTTGATAAGGACGACAACCAGTGGAAAGAGAGAGGTATGAGGCAAGTAAAGCTACTCCAGCATAAGAAGACCAAAAACGTTCGATTGGTCATGAAATCTATGCAAATCACACAATTGTTCCCTTCTATAAGTTGCCTGTAGGAACATGAGGGTAGTGACAAGGCTTGGGTGTGGCATGCCTCTGATTTTGCAGAAGGAGAGTTGAAAGATGAAATGTTTTGCATTTTCTTTGTTGGGAGTGTGGAAAACGCTCAAGCATTTACAAAAAGCTTTTGAGGCTGCTCAAAAGGAGATGTCAGGCACCCCAAGGAGGTGGGCGAGTTTATTGAGGGGCTAAAAGTTGGCGACAAGGAGGCCAAGAGTGAATAAGTGGAGGAGGAACTTTGCCACCGGCCATCCTTACTCGGGCCATGACACCCAGCCTCAATGGAGAGTTACTCGGGCCATCATTGAGTACTACCATAATTGCGATGATGTCCATCTGCATGACGAGCACTAACTAGAGATGGAGATCGTACCGCTAACCGTGCAGGATACGTAGAGAGAAACATTGTAGCAGTGATGCCTATATATGAGTCCCTCACCTTGCGCGATGCTGAGGTTGAGCCACGTTGCAATGTGCAACATCAATGCTTGTGAGGCCCAATGCTGTGTGACATTGCAAAGGCAAACAACACCTGAACACCTTTCACTTGTACATGAAATGAAATGTAAAATCAAGAGTAAACATAACACAACATGGGTACATGCCATTTAGATATTCGCTCGGGTTTTAGCTCGCTCGAGAAAGCTCGCTCGGGTGATGGTAAGACTTCACGTACACATGTAGAATGCTTTAAGAAGAGGGTCAGGGGAACACAAACCAATAAAAAATACAAGAAATTTGTTCAAAATCCTATTGATTTGCAAATTTGTATTGATACTTGAGGTTTGTAAGTTGTATGTTAACAAGGACTTCATATACACTCGAGTGAACTATACCTTATTGAAAATTTGGCACGGGCCAATTCCTATCTCATAACAAATTAACCTATGAACAATACCAAGGTCATCTTTTCATTGACATGGACGTGTGCAAGTACTCCAATCATGAGGGAAATGTCCAAGGTGTTAAATTCACCAATCACCAATTTTGCCCAGTCCAAACCCCCATTGAAAATGCAAGTGAATGCTTGAAAAAGTTGTCCTGATAAAACACTATAGAGAATTATTGGCCATAGTGGAGAGATTGACTTGAATGAGTAATGATGAGGACCTATCCATTATTGTCGGGGTGGCTCCCCTAGCAGTCGATGTATCATTGATCAGTTGAAGATGGCATGGCTCATGGCGAGCATGACAGGAATCTGTAATTTTATGATTTTGCTGATATAATCTACTCACCATTGTGAGTTTTGGAAAAAAAAAAAATACACCCGTGTAAGAAAGCTTTACATTAACTTAACCTAGATTTAGTTAGAAATGTAGATTAGAAAGTTTAAGAAGAGGGTCACAAAAACACAAACCAATAAAAAATACAAGGTGTGGAGGCACGAAGGCCCGCTAAGTTAAGAGGAGATGAGAAAGAGTAAGTTTAAATACGTGCTTACAATCACATAGAATTTTATTGTATTTTAATATAAATTGTATTATCTATTATTCATATATAATCACATAAAATTTTGTTATATTTAATATAAAATTATATTATCTATTATACATATATAATAAAAAAATTATATATTATGAAGGGCCCCAACTTAAATAATGTGAAAAGTGCACATTACACATCATTATTTTGAAACAAAATAAAAATAAAAAGAAATTAAAAAATTAAAATTTAAAACAAAAAAATAGGTTAGTGTTTTTTCATAAAGAAAAATAAATTCAATAAACATAGAAAATAATAAAACAAATGAAATGAAAGATACAAAAGACCATCATTTCTTTTTATCCCCTTGGGAATAGGGACACTTGTCAAGCAATGAAAATTGAATGACCTTCACTTGTCTAGCAAAGTGAATGAAGGCCTTTAGCAAGAGGACAAGTAAATTTACAAATTTGTATTGATACTCGAGGCTTGTAAATTGTACTATACCTTATTGAAAATTTGGCATGGGCCTGCTCCCACCTCATAACAAATTAACATGGACGTATGCAAGTACTCCAATCATGAGGGCAATGCCCAAGGTGTTAAATTCACCAATCACCAATTTTGGCCAGTACAAAACCCCATTGGAATACATGCAAGCAAATGCTTGAAAAAGATGTCTTGATAAAAACACTATAACCAAATATTGGCCAATGGCCATAGATGATAGAGGAGAGCTTGCAAAGTCATGCAATCCTCTCACCATCCAAATTGTCACTATCACGTTAGGTATAATATGACCTTTGTTTTCACTTTAGTGTCTCGATGTGAAGCTCTAGTTGTTTGTAAAGCTTTTAGAGTCAATGTCATAATTGGAGCTTTTTCTTTATTTTGTTGATGTGAATGGCAACGGTTGTGTATAAATTGGTTTCTCTTTAAAAACAGGATGCCAAGCGTGTTCGAGTAAAATCAATTTCACAAACATACAAAATACCCTTCCCTTCTAGGGAAGATCCAAAGGCAAAATTTTGTAAAATAACCAATATTTTTTGTAATTTAACTCTATTTTCTTAGATTTTCTCCTTCTCCCCCTCCCTTCAATTAGTTGAACTGGTTTTTCAACCGGCTCAAGGCTAAGTTGAGGCACACTTTTCTTTAACACATTGTCATTGCAAACTTTAATTCATCGATAAGTTTATTTATTTGAGAGGCACTTCTACACGATGCAAACTCTCATTTATGAGTAAGTTTATATATTGTTTCATTCATTGTAAAGGGAAGACTTCCACAAAGAATATCAAGAGGAGAATCTATATGCAAAGGCTATTGCTTTTCATGCTTTTCTTTCTCTCTCTCTCTCTCTCTCTCTCTCTCACACACACACACACGCGCACACACACACAAAGGAAATTAATAGAGTATGTATGGATGACTATGGATTTTAGGAAAGAATTTAAAAGAAGCAAATGAATTGAAAGTCAAGCGGGGGTGGAACAAAGTAGTAGAACATAGTTATTCACAAAAATATATATTTTTAGAGTGGTAATTTTAATTTAGATACATATAATAGAGCTTCTAAGACGAAACAAAAGATGAAGCTTCTTGGTTCTCACCAAGCTGTTTTCTATTATTATATTGTCTACTCTCTCTTTGCCTCCCTCCCTCTCTCTCTCTAAATATATATATAGAAGCGTCCACACAAAATGCTCTAGAAGTAGATCTACGCAAATGTGAAAACAAATATCTCATGGCTGGCACACGTGAAGCTCTTTGGGTCTTGTCCTAGTCACCATTTAAGTCAAAAATAGCTCACTGGTGGACAAAGTCAATGTCAAATCTTAATCGATGTGCAAAATCGGGGTCTAATCGTGCAACTCTATGTAATAGATGACTAAACCAAGTCAAACTATAGTACAATGCATGAAAAAGGCTCTCAAGTAGCTTACAATCTTGCAAAAGCGTGCTTTTTTTGTAAAATGTGTCAAATTGAGTCAAATCTGGTCAAGATTGATCAAATTAGGCGTAATCTGGCAAATCCTGGCTCTCTAAGTGTCGTTAATATAACTCTCCCTAATCGTGCATAAGTGCACTTGCATGGGGGTGTGATACGGGGTGTGTAATGCATGTAGGAAGCAAAGGAATGAGCGGGGATAGAAATAAGAGAGATGCGATATTTTTTTGTTTTTTGTTTTTATAATAACAAAAATAAATAAACAAAGAACAAGAGCAGCTAAAAAGAAATAATAAGAAAAACAAAATGTACAAGAAGCAAACAAAGAAAACAAATGCATTTATGATTTCTTTAATGAATTTTTGTGAATTTTTAGTTTTGTTTGAATTCTTAATTAACTAAGTTTTGTGAACTATTAATCTTATTTGAATCTCTAATTTTTTGATAATTTTGTACTTTTTATTATTTTTTCTTTTCTTTCCTTGGATTTTCTTTTGTTTTTTGTTTTTTAAATGATTTTTTGGATTTTTTGTTTTAAATTGAAATGAAAATGCAAATGAAATGAAATGACAGTGACATTTAAGTGAAATGCAAATTGAAAATTGACACAAAATGCAAAACGAAATTAATAGATATGATTGATGAAACTCACAAACTTTGGTCGGTGCGCGATGGAGGCTCCATGTTCATTTACTTGTATCATAATCTTTCCAATGTACAACGTACTAAAGTCTTTCGCAAGAGATTCTAAAGTCACGGATTGCTCAACTTCATATTTCTTTCAGACCATCGATCTCTATGGGCAGTGGTGGTTGTGAGCATCTTCCAGGAATATGGCACTAATAACAAAGCTCTAAAAGAGAAACATGGAAGACTAGATGAATCTTCATAGAATGTTGTAACTAGAGATGGTATGTGATTGACTAATTATATTGAATGGTCCAAGTCTTTGATAGTCCAGCTTTTGGGAAGGGCGATTGAACGTAGATCATGGTGGAGAAGCCATACTCGATCCCCACTCTCGTATGGTGGATGTAGCATTTGGCATTCCTCTGCACTACTTTTATGACTTTTTTGAGCTTTTTTTATATTCATTGTCAATTTCTATGAATGCTATGTAGATGTGTAGCTAAATCTGTGGTAGTTGGATTCTTCACTTGATGATTCATGTAAACATCCATCCTTGGGTGTTGACCATAATTGGCAAAGAATGGGGTATGGCAAATAGAAAAATGAATAGTGTTGTTGTGGGAAAAATCAACCAAGGCTAGCAATTCTACCCTATTGTCTTGATGGTAGTTGATTGTGCATCAGAGATACTGCTCTAGAACTTGATTCACCCTCTTTGTTTGTCCACCATCAATCTGTGGATGATTAGCTAAAGAGAGGTTAATCTTTACTCTTGGATACTTGAACAATCCTCTCCAAAATCTTGATATGAATTGTGGTCCTCCATTTGAAATGATGTGATCTGGAAGCCCATGATAGCGGTAGATAATCTCAAAGAAAAGCTCTGTCTTTCCCACTCAAGTGATTGAAGTAAGGCTACTGCCTTGTCATAGCTTACGAAGTTTGGTTTTGAAAAGTACTTCTCCAAAGCATGCTAAGAGAAGAGTGTTGATGAGACTAACTTGAGAAGCACCATCTAGGTACCGCTCTGGTTGCATGCATATACATAGTCTCACTTGTTGAAAAGAGACTCTAAACTTTGATCTTATCCCATCAAAATTCTTAGATAGGTTGACCTTGGGCTCTCACCTTTGTTGTGGTGGACTAGCTAAACCATGGGTAGATTTTTGCACATATTGGCTTCACGTAGGTCTTGGATTTGGAGTTAAAGTTCTTGCACCAATGGACTTAGCAAGTGTGGTTGCTTTGCTTGTCCCACTAGACTAGTTGAAATCATGGGTGGATTTTGGCATGTATTGGTTTTACATAGTTCTTGGACTTGGCGTTGAAGGTCTTGCACCATTGGACTTAACAAGTGTAGTTGCTCAACTTCCCAACGTGCATGTAGATCTTAAATTTGTTGCTGTAAGTTTTGCATGGTGGACACTAATCTTCCAATACACACTCCACGTCTCGACAAGATTAAGAAGTGGATTCTTGCCAAACGATTATGAGCATGTCTCGAGCTATAAGAGAGCGAGAGGAGATGCTCACAATATACAAGAGCTTGAAACTTGATCACAATTTTGTTATCATGCATATGTGGTAGTGATGTGTGTGAACACACTTAGAACTGTTGGGGCATCCTTTCACTCTCTGGGAGGTTTTTCCCCCATGCATTATATATACGCCCATCACTCTAGGGCTAACTTATCTTTCCATTGTGCACTAAGCAATACACTATCTATTGTGTGCCTTGATCTTCTTCATCTTCTCCAAGGTGTGTGTGTTTCCTTGCAACCCAATTCCAACAATTGGTATTAGAGTAGGTTGTGTTCTCCCGAGCATGGTCGCTAGCCATGCCTGCTCACTTTCTCAAATTTGGGTGAGGTTTGGTGATCATCAACATGTTGGCTAATACTTTGGGAATGCTCGTGGAGCTAGGTGTGCTCAAAATTTTCATTTGGCAAAACGGGGTCGCTTTGAGAAGGGAAAATTGCAAGCATTCAAAATGAAGTTAAAGCTATGCCGGTTAGAGGGCAAAATTTGGTTAAGGTTGGGATTTAAAAGAGGTGGTTTCCAAAGGGGGTTGGTTTCCTAAAGGGGAGGGGGAGAAAGGTTTTAGGTTTTTGAAAAAAAACTTGAGGTTGAGATTTCTTGATAAATTGTAGTGTGAGTTGAGGAGTAAGAGAGGGGAAGGGTTTAGAGGGGGAGGGATGTATTTTAAGCTTAAGGCTAAGCTTAAGGCCAAGCATCCCCTTTGAGAGAGAGAGAGAGAGCTCAAGGTGCCAAATTGTGGATTTTAAAGTTAGAGATATTGTGTTCCAAAGTTGAGACTTGGTATTTGCCAAAGAGCATGAGTTTGTAGCTTTGTGGATTAGTGAGTCGAAGCCACACCTTTCTTCTTGTTCTTCCTTCGTGAAATGGGGGCTCGGGAGTGGTTTTTGAGATCCATATATATGGGAGGAGGGGGGGTGCAGAAAAGTAGAGGTGTACCCAAGTGTATGGGTGGCTAAACCCTAATCCCTCCTCCCTTTGTCTTTTCCCGAGTGGTTTGCCTTGTGGTAGGTGGTAGCATTACGGGAGTGATCCTTATTGTGTGGGTGCGGGTAAGGGTGGTTGATGATTTTTTGTGGTGGAAAAGAAGACGAGGAACCAAGGGAGATGGGTGTAGGATTGAGGGTTTTAAGAGGGTACATAGGATAGACAGGGGTGTTGGGGGAAGGAGAAAATTTAGGTTTTTTAGATAAGGGGAATGGTTTTTCAAGGGCGGGTTTGGAGGATGGTTGAAGAGGCCGTTTATTGGAGGTTACATAGGAGGGTTGGGGACGGGGGTGGCAGTGTGTAAAGGGGGGGGAGGAATGTTCTTGGAGGTAGAAAGGGGTTTTTAGAATATGGGTGGGTGGATTTTTTGGGGGCCGGCGAGAGCGGCTTAGGTGGGGAGGGGGGAGGGGAGGCCTAAGACTTGGGGGGTAATGAATGGAATTTTTCGGTGACAACTTGTTCAACAAGTTCTTTGATGGTTTGCTCCTTGGGGAGTGAGAGCAATTCTTCTTCAATGTTGTTAATGGTCTTCTTGCGGGCAAGTTTAGCTGCATCCTCTTTTGTGGTGGCAAGGTGTGCATTTACAACATGGGTTTGAATATCCAAGAGGAAACTTTTGGAGGGATGCATTTTTCCATTGTTGTAGCTTGAGGCCCCAAGCATGCTTGGAGACTAAGGGGATAGAAACTTGGAGGAGCTTAAGAAGGAGATCATTGAGCCGTTCTTCTACTAAAGCATGATAACGGTCGAGGTAGGTTTGTAGATTATTAATGAGAATGGTTTGTGCTTGTACAAGTGCTTTTGTGCAATCTAGTTGAAATCTTATTGTAAGGAAGGTAAAATTAGCATTGAGAAGGGCTTGAGCTTGTGTATCCTCTAGGGATAGTTTGGGTGGCTTCATACATAAGCTATTGGGTGCTCTTTGATTGCTAAGGAGGTCTTTCAGGTGGTTAAGGAAGCTCTTAGCTTTACCAATTTTACCATGAATCTTCTTATATTTCAGAAAAGAGTTGGAAATAATCACCTCAAAGTCCCGAGGCTTAAGATGTGGAAGAACTTCTTCATTGGTATAGGAGTCGGTCGAGGGTAGGCCACCATGTTGAAGGGTTGAAAGCTTGACGGCTTGGAGTGGATTGGTCATAAGCAAACAAGGGGTGCTTTCATTATGATTTAGTTCCCGGCTTCCTTTTGCGAGCACCGAAGAGAAATCAAAGGATCCTCCAAAAGTTACTCCAATTCTTCCGTGATGTTCTCATAAGGGTTGGTTGTAGCGTCCTCCTTATTTATCAAAATTGGAGTCGGGGTGGTCAGGTGAGAAGCCAAAGTCTCCGCTCTTGCATATGCGGCAGCCAAAATGAACCCAGGGAGTGAAGGGCCAATAGCCACCGAGAAAGAGGGATCCGACGCGAGGTTGGCTTGTGATTTTGGTGGAGCCGGGATGTTGGTATTTATTGCAATAGAGAGGGTAACCCAAAGTTTATAGGGTGTCCAAATGTAGGGTGTCCGAATGTGGAGGTCTCGAGGGTTGATGGGGAAGGGGGAAAGAAAAGAAAGAAATAATTTGTGCAGCATTTTTGCGTGACAGTGTTGGGGCTAGTTGCCAAGGTTAAGAACGATTGCAGAATTGCGCAGCGTGAGTAGGGTGAAGGTAAGGAGGTAGAGCAGAAGGTGGGGGTTTGCTCTTCATTGGTAGGGGTGGTGAGCTTTCAAAAAAAGGTTTGAAGGATACCTTAAAAGCTTGAAACAAAAGCGATGAGGAAAGCTCTGTTGTGCATCTAGCTCATGAGGGAGAGAGAGCATGTGCGTTAGGCAATTGATGTAGGTGAAGCAAGCATAGCAAGAGGGAGATTGTAAGCGTTGATGAGGGTTAAGCGTTTACAGAGGAGGTGTAATGGGGTTTGTGTGGAGCTGAGGTTGAACTGCAGGGCGAGCAGGGTGGGGTTGTTGCCCAGGCATAAGCCACAGATGGATATAAGCCCAGCGTTATAATTATGGAAGCCAGTAGGACCGTAAGGCGAGTAGGTTGGGCAGCGCTATAATTATGAAAGCCATAGCCAAAGTCGAGCTCTAACTGTGTAGTGTGTTGGGGTTTCACTGTGATGTATCCATGCCAGTGTAATCGTGCAAGGCACGTATACCAGGGGCTCACATGGTTGAGACTTTCATTGAATCCAAGAGCTTATTATTCTATTTTTTATATGTATGCATGGCGTACTAGTACGATGACGTATGACACTCCATCATTGTATACACTTTCGCTATAGCCCTAGCTACTCTGTCAAGGACAAGCTCAGTTATTGATATTTTAAAACATTTTGTGTTTATGTTTATTCACATGCAAAGTGCCATACATATGCACCCTGATATAGTACGATCACATACAAGGTAAGTGGGTCAAGATGTGACTTATGGTACCTCTCTCTCCAAGAGCGTGGTACAAGTACACTGTTGTACTCTTATAGGATAAGCTAAGACATATATGGTATGCATTGGATCATATGCAAGGGGCATACAACACATTTGAATAAGGAGTTTTCCTCAACCCAGAATTCTCTCTCTCTCTCTTCCTAACTTCTATGTGGGAAAGGTGAAACTAGGCATGATTTTATTGAAATCTTTCTATGTCAATACGGAACAGGAAGGGCTAAGAGCTATCTATTGCCACCTATTTTGGAATGGCTAAGAGCCATCAATTTGTAATCCATAAGTGATTTCTTTCAAGATTGAACAATTCTATCCAATTGAGTGCCCATTCGTTTTAACGGACAAGCAAGCGTCTTGCCATTACTTATCTTTGGGGTGTTATTTAGCACTACAAACTCTGAGTGTGAAGATCAAGTTGAGTTTTTGAAAGTCTCAAACTCATCAATGCTTCTCTCTACCAATGTGTATAGATGAAGCAAGCAATTCAGACAACAGGATTGTTCACAAAAACCCAAGATTATGGATTTTTGGGTCGGAAAAGATCTAGTTGTGAATACGATTCCAACTTCAGTGGATGTTTTATTTTATCTATAGCACTAAGAGTGTCTATATGAGTACAGTTTTGGGGAAAGACCCTGCTCGTGATTACTAAATCACTTATTTAGTGTTGATGGTCAATTCTTAGAACCATCATACTTGCACTTTCAAGGAAAGAAGTCCATCAACTGCCAAGGGGTATTGGACAATTTAAAGCTTCCGACGTCATAAGAGCAAACCCAAGGGGGGTCACAGACACAGGCCAAGGGTCGGCTGCTAGTTGAGCAGTTTTCCTGCAAAGTTTAACTAAGTGGTCTGACAATGTCGATTTTAACCGAGGGGTTTGGATTGCAACAGCAACACCCAAGGTTACATGTGCAATACTACTTGCATTTCACTAATTTTCAATTAGTGTTTTCAGGTCTTTGGAGGCGGGAAATTTGGGCAGGTGCCTTTCACTATGAATAAGTGAGCAATCTGTTCAACCTCTAGGCACGCATCTGATTTGGTTTTGTTTCTATGTTTTTGTTTCCTTTCCAAGTAGGATGCATAAACTTCTATGTTTTCATCCATTTTTGCTCTTCAGCGAGATGACAAGGTCATGTAAGATCCAAGAAATTTGGGCTGTAGTGTCCAAAATAAGTTTTTGCATTACGCAGGTATTCACCCACTTGTAGGTTTTAATTTGGCACATGTTGTCACATGGGATACAACATGGTCTAGGAACTCAAGGAGTTCGGTTTATCCAGTGTGGAGCAAGATTCTTGAGGGTCCCTCTCACACATGTCCCACTGTGTTTGCTGTTACCTCCAGACATTAGTACATCTCATACTTGGAGGATGACTTTTTTAGAAGGTTTTAATTTGGCACATGTTGTCACATGGGATACAACATGGTCTAGGAACTCAAGGAGTTCGGTTTATCCAGTGTGGAGCAAGATTCTTGAGGGTCCCTCTCACACATGTCGCACTGTGTTTGCTGTTACCTCCAGACATTAGTACATCTCATACTTGGAGGATGACTTTTTTAGAAAAAAAAGACATCCTTAGTTGAGACATATTCCACATGTGGAGAGTATGAGTCTCTGGGATTGACACTGGCGTCGCTACTTCAATAATGTGGTGCGACGATGTCCCTAGGTGTTGATCAAATCCGTTTTCTAGACCATTTTCAGCACGTCGTATTAGGAACAATTTCAGTGGCCATAAATTTTTGGATACGCGGAACGACTTGTTAAGGTTACAAGTGCGGCTGAACAATATTAACGGATGGTTGTTCATGCATATAGCAAGGCTATGAGTTGTTAATAAAACGGTTTCATTGTTTGTACCAATCACCAATAGAGGTATGGCTCAGTTTGGGTGCTTGTGGATCTTTCAAGTTAACCAAACTGGTTATGCATGTCATTGTTGATTCCTCTCCAATATTGTACGACATTGTGATCCCCGTTTACCAGTCATTTTGGCAGACTATTTGTAAACCGTGGGGAAACACACCTCAGTATAGTCAGTTATCTAAAGAGGATAGGAAAATTACAAGTGTAATCTTGTGCTAAAGGATATGCAAAGCATGTACATTAGCACCAAGAAATCCAATTAGCAAGAATGTATCGCTCTAATTGGAGTTTGCTTACAATAAGGTAAAGCATGTTTGTGACTCAGTTTAGTCCCTTCATGTTTCAGTCAAGTCCTCAACCTTGAGCACTAGTTATGGTGGGGTTGTGTACTGATGAAAATTGAGAACAAGTCAAGGACTTATATTTTGCTAATAAGTTACGTCAGCCAGTTACTTTAATAAAAAGTGAAAACGGGTACTCTTTTGGGTACATCTTTGTTGTGATAACTCATTTAGCATGCTCGTATGCGTTCTAAATGGAGTCTACACACTACATTGGATAGGAGTTGGTAACACATGACGGTTGCAAACGGACAACAATGAGGAAAATCAAGATGTCAATCTTGGTCTCATTGAACCTCTTACTAAACCGTGTTCCGATCAAGCAAACAACTCGATCCATGAAGGATGCCACTGTGGAAAACATTAGTGTATTACCACTCTTGTTTTTGAGGATGAAAACGCTTCTCCAAGGGGGGAGTAATGTCATGACAAGGATAGGACTGGGCACGGCCAAGGGCCAGGACGGACATGCAGTCAAGGGGGTCCCTATGTTTAGCAGGCCAAGGGCCTATACAGGGCATGGCTGGGTGGTGATGAGCATGCTCCAGTCCCTCTATCTCACAATTGGTAGAGCATTTTGGATGGGATGTACATCAATCAAACATTTGTTACTACTTTCTTGAATGGTGACATATTTGAGGAAGTTTATGTAATGCAGCCTCGCGGTATTGTCAAGAAAGGACATGAACATGAAGTGTGCAAATGTAAGAAAACTTTGTATGGGTTGAAGTAGTCTCCTTGTGCTTGGTATGATAAATCTAACACTCGTTTGGTTAAATGAGTCTTTTGTAACAGTCCAACAGAAATCACTTTGTATGTAAAGCATGAGGGTGATGTACTTTCATTGTTGTTCTATGTGTGGATGATTTGCTTATTGTTGGCCTGAATGAGACACATATTGCTAAATTTAAGGCTGATTTGAATTCTAATTTCAAGATTAAAGACTTGGGGCTATTGCATCATTACTTGGGCATACAGTTTAAGCAGTGTGATATCGGTATTGCCTTGTGTCAAACAAGCTACATAGAATCATTACTATGTAAGTTTGGACTTGAGGGCTACAATCCTATTGCTACTCCCATGGAAACAAGTTTGGAATTGGTTCTTCATGATGCCGGTGATCCTGTCGTTGTCACTCTTTATGAGACTGTTGTTGGATACCTTATTTATGTATGCAATACGAGATTGGATATTCATTTTGCAATCTCACAGGTTAGCAAATTTATGCATAGCCCAAGGTCTAAACATTGGCAGGCTGTCAAGAGAATATTTTGCTACTTGAGTGGCACTTTACATCTTGTGTTGTTTCATCCCAAGGGGGGATCATTGCCACCAAATTTACATGATTTTTTGAACTCAGATTGGGTTAGTTGTTATGACACACGAGTGTCCACAAGTGGTTTTGTTTCATTCTTGGCAGTTCATGCATATCATGGTTGAGCAAGAAGCAACCTATTGTGGCCACTTCCAGTTGTGAGTCCAAGTATAGGGCAATCTTCACAGCTACGGTTGAGTGTGTATGGCTCAGACGCCTTATGGTTGATTTGGGTGTTGGACATGACAGTACCAACATCATCTACACTGATAGTCAAACGCACATTGGCAGTTACAAGGATCCCAATGTTTCATGCTCACACAAATCACATTGATGTGCATTACCACTATGATAGAGAGAGACTCTCAGCAGGAGAGATCAACTTGGCTTATGTGCAGACACACGACAACCTTCCAATTCTTTTCAGAAAGGCATTGTCTCATGAGAAGTTCGAAGCTTTCCACAAAACTTTGGGCCAACTCCCCTTTGTGGATTGATCATGTCCTTAGGGCATGACACTTTCCTATACACTATGTGCCAACTCTCGTTCACCGCGTCACTCCCAAGGGGGATTTCTTACCATACATAGTAATGATGTGTGTGAACACACTTAGGACCGTCGGGGCGTTTATTCCCTCATTAGGAGGTTTTTTCTCCCGTGCATTGTATATACGCCCACCACTCTAGGGCTAACTTATCGTTCCATTGTGCAATAAGAGATACACTCTTTGTTGTGTGCCTTGAGCTTCTTCATCTTCTCCAAGCTCTGTGTGTTTCCTTGCAACCCATTTCCAACAATATTTGATTAAGAGAACTTTATTACAACACTCACATTACAATACTAGAGTACAAAACAAGCTTTGATTACTAGAACAAGACTCCAGCACAAGGCAAGAATTAAAAGAGGTCTTACCTCGCAGGAGCCTCACAAACTGGTGTTGGCAAGACTGAGGGGCTTGTAGCCCAGACCTCTATTTATAATAAAGCCTAAGGAGGTTAAGAACCTTCTAGCTCTTTTAGGACCTTCTAGGCTCTTCCTCAAGCTCCTAGAACTTTCTAGGTTCTTTTAGCTACTTCTATAATCTTTTTGATAATTCTAGAATCTACCAGATGCTTCTAAAACCTTTTAGAAACTTCTCAAATGTTTTGGATCCTTTTAGATTCTTCTAGATGTATCTAGAAATTTCTAGATTCTAAATGTTTCTAGAATGTTCCAAAACCTTCTAGATTCTTCTAGAATTTTCTATAATTCTTCCGAGAGCTCGCATAAGTGACAGGTATTTGGTCTCTACCCATCGAATCCTCTTGCTAGCTGCAAGTTCCATCTCGCAAAAGACGTCCAGTCAATAACTTCCTTCTTGGGGGATCTCTTTCAATCATGATCAAACAACTTTACTTAAAGCCAGAAAAAAATTTCTTGAAAAAGCCCTTTCAATTTAAATTAGAGAACGCATGCTTGTCTATCATGATGAAATCACATTCTTGTCTATTATGCTGAAAATCACATTCTTGGCTATTTTTGGGATATACTAAGCTTCCTATACTAAGGTCAACTTATGGATGAATAGTGTGACATTGAAAATTTGACTTACCAAGATAGGTGCAAGCGCTACAATGGACTACGATTAACAATGGTCATTAAAAACTTTGTTCACCTGTATCGCAAGGTGAGGGTTTATTGGAGCTTTAGGCATTGCTTTGGAACTTCGTGCATTCCTCTTTAATGGAGCCATCTTTAAACAATACACAGGAAAGGCAAAAGTGATCAATACTATAATCAATCAAAATCATTTAGATATTAATTGCAAATAAGGAAGTATATGAAAGACCAAATAGGAAAAGATGTAAAGATATGACCCTAGTGCAAGGGATTATGCATCCTATATACCTAAGAACACTTCTTAGCGCACATGCCACTTTTAAGTGATTAATAAGAGGGAAATTAGGTAGGAATAATAACAATGTGCAGGGAAATTAGTGATTAAAAAATTACAAAAAAACAAAGGATTATATCCCCTAACTACTAGTGCATGCATCCATAACACACTCACCTATATGTATACTTACCTAGTTTTAGATATTCCTTCATATGCTTATTCTACACACAATTTAGCGTAGGTAGACAAAAAAATCAAGCTTGACCCCACTGTATTTGGGGGATATACACAACAAAGAGGTTTAGCTCAATGGTTAGTTACCTTGATGGCTAAGCGAGCTCATGCCAAAATACTACTAAGGTGGGTGACCTCCCAAGAAGTTTTGACTTCAAGAAAATGGTTGTCCTTCAAGCGCAGTTAACGGTGTTGGCAAAGACTTTGTAACCAACCCAGGGTTGTCAAAGACTATGCCTTGGTCACTGCCTTAGTTGATTGCCTTAGAGGGAGTAGGGGAAGGGGGGGCAGAGAGAGAGAGAGAGAGAGAGAGAGAGAGAGAGAGAGAGAGAGAGAGAGAAGATGGAGGGATTGCGGGCTCAGTGCGCTCTCTCGCCGCACAAAAGTTTTGCTATAGAATTCTCTTTCTCTCTATTTTGCACTCGTCCTCTACCCCTTTATATAGGCCTCCGAGGTGTGTTATTTTTGGTGCATTCTTTGGCTTTGTGCTTTGTGCATCACTAATTTTGGTTGCACATCTCATGTGCCTCTTCCCTCCGCACAATCAACATTGTTAATCTGACTAGATCTACAGTTGTTTTAACCAATTGGTGGATTGCTTGCTATTGTTCTTGTTGCTATGCCCCAATAGATGGTCGTTAAATCAACTAAGCTCACCATTGTAGAAGTGTTGTGTACCATGCTTTATGCATGTAGAATGTGTGCACCATAGTTGATTTTGTGTCATGATGATTGTTATGTCTTCCTCCACTTTGTTGATAAGTACGTTTGTTTTTATGTGATTAACCCTTGTTTTGCAGGTAAATAGAGTCTTTCACCCTGACCCTTGAGGTTGAAAAAGTTATACGCAATAAGTTGGTGGCAATTATAGATAGTGTGTTGATTTGTCATATAAACAACATTGTGGCAGACGAGAATCACTTCAAACAGATGATCACAAAGGTCATTCGTGTTGTCAATAGCAATCATGAAGGTACATACAATGTAGCTATCAATCACATTTTACACAACGTGGCCGATAAGGTCCTAAAAGTAGCAATAAATGTAGGTGTCGATTAGCATGCAAACCTAGATTTTGCAAAGCTGGAGCACTTTCATGCAAAGTGGATGGTAGAAAAAGAGAAATCTAAGGGTGTACAAAAGTTATTTTGAGCAAGAGAGCATGCAAATAAATAGATTCTATAGCTATTGTAGAGGTGGTGGAAACACACAAAGAGGATCCCTCAATGGAGGTGAAGCTTGTAGCAGCTTAAAGTATGTCCTATGGGCCGCATTGTCTATGGAGCAAGGATTTATATGGATATGTCCTTGCATGGGTGATTTGGGGTGTCATAAAATCTAATATCTAATATCTAACCAACCCAAATGATTTTCTCATATTAAATTGATCACTTTATGTGGGAGAATAAACGGGAACAAGTGTTAAGATATAGACACGTGCTTATAGATCTATCTCAACACGGGGCCAATAGTAAAGGGGCCCAAATGAGAGATGGTCTATCAAAGAGCAAGGCTAACAAATGGAGCATAAGACCTTAGGGTTAGCTTCATTGAAGACCTCCAATAATGTGTGTAAAAGGCCTTTGACCTTAGGTAAGCTAGGGCTGAGCTTGAGGCGCGGGAACCCGACCCAGCTCAAGGTACTTGTCCTGCTTGTCATGCTTGATGACTAAGGTTCTTGAGGTGCTTGATGATTGAGGTGCTTGAGGTGATTAATTATTGAGATGCTTGAGGTACTTGAAATGCTTGAGATGCTAGGGTTGCACTTGAGGTGAGAACCCAGCCCAAGCTTAAAGTGCTTATGAGCCAAGCTTGAACTGGGCCTATGCATGAGGGGCTTGAGGTGTCAAAAAGTCAAAGATTCAATCCCTACAAGGAGGGGGCGAGCCCTACATGAGGGGGGATGAGAGAGAACACCCACACACTCACACAAGGCATGCATGGTACAAAGAAAGCAAAAGGGACACTTGTCAAGTTCCTCCTCATGTTGCCCTCATGGTGTGCCTGAAGCCTATTGGTTGGCCACCCAAGGGGTCCAATAATAATTTAGGAGATTTAATTAATTGATTTAGCATTTATCTAGCCCTCTCTCTCAAAGGGGAAAGGGGGACACTTGTCTCAAGGCTACCCTTGCTGCTTGTAAAGCCTTCTGCTTATGATTGGCTAGGCCTGGAGGGGTCCAATGAGCTTTAAGCATGAGCTACAAGGGGGGGTCGACCCAAGCAAGCTAGGGGGTTGCTTAGGGGGTATACTCACCCACACACACTCGCAAACACTCTCATTGTGTGCTATGCAAAGTGCAAGAGCTCCCTCTCCTTCTCCAAGCAAGTAGAGGTTGAGAGCCTACACCAACACTCTTGGATATGGAGTGCAAATCCAACCAAGAGCCATGCTTCAATGCTTAAGCTTGCCATCTCCTTCTTCTTCATTACTATGCTATTATGTATGCTAGCAACAAGAGTTATGATAAGTGAGGAACTAATTCTTTCTCCTACGAAATGTTTCTTCTTCCTCTTCTCTATCCTCATTCCCTGCTAGCTCTCTCCACCTTCGAAGGTGTTTGAGGTCTTGGGACTGAGGCTTGGGATAGTTAAAGCTTTCTTCAAGTTTATGTTATGTTTGTGATGCATGAAGCTTTCCATCTTCATTGCATCACCTAGGTCACAAGGAACACAAAGATTGTATTGTAACAATGGGAGAAATCATAATACAAATGCTTATTGGAGGGGGGACCGGCTCCACATAAATCCGGTCCTCAACTGTTGTCATGTTCTCTAAATTCTCTCTCTTGCAAAAGTATTGTTCATGCCAAGTTAACTAATTGCTATGATTATGTTGCTATCTTCAATTATGTTCACCCGCTATGCTCACAAAGTCATTTCTCAAAAGTACTCTCATTAATTCCCGCTACTCTCAAATTAAATAGGCCAATTTCATTACATTGGTATTAGAGCATTTGGTTTCGCTTTTCTTGCTTAAGAAGAGAGGTCCTTAAGTAGCCTATAAATGGTTGATGTTGTTAATTATATTAGGATAAGTGGAATTGGGATCTATTATCGGTTTTGTTGAGCTCACTATGTGGGGGATGGTGCACACCTCGAGAGCTTTGGACTTAATAATGGAGTCTTTTTAGACTTGCCTACGGCTTTACCATTATTGAGCCATAAGAAGTCCAAAAGGATCTAGCCCTTGGCAACTCTGCTATGTTAGACCTACTCCTCTACTCTCTATAATTAACCACTTTGAGCCGTGGGTGTAGATACTTAAGAGCTGATTTTCAAAGGCTAAGAGGAGTGGCAACTAAGGTTTTGAATTGCCAAAGCATACACTAAGTACATATATAAATTTTGTTAACATGGCTGACAATAATCAAGAGAGTATAATGAACATTGATAGCTTTGATTTTGCACATGAAGGTGCTAATGATGATGCTCCCATGTTTGTGAACTATCTCGTTACTAGGTTGCAGCAAGCTATGGGCAACCCTGATTTGCAAGCCGAAGTTACTCAACAACTTCGTGCTTATGGAATTTCCCTTCCTCTCCAAGAGGAGACAGAGCTTAGGAGGCCTCTTGAAGAGACCCCCAAAAGAAGACTCTCTCCCATTCAAGAGGAGGAATCCAAAGATCAAGAAAGCAATGAAAGTTTAAGTTCCTCTGAAGATGTGGCTCCACGAAGACGGCAATCTAGACAATCGCCCACTCCTCCCAAGAGGAAAAGATCAACACATAGTCCTTCTCCTCATCACTCTGAAAGGCAAGAGAGGAAACAAAGGAAGAAAAGGGCTAGGAAGAGGGTGACCTCTTCTCCTTCTTCTTCACCTTCCTCCTCTTCTGACAAAAGTTATGGTTATTCTCCTAGAGAATACAAGAGGGGAGGACATCGCAAATCATTTCCTGCATGGCGAAGGTCACAAAAGCTAAAGAAGCTCAAGGAGGGAGGAAAGAGTATCTCTTTTCTCACCTATGATGGCACCTTCGGTGCTACCGACAAAGTGTTGGCCTTCATCCAGCAATTTGATGCGGCCTTTGGAGACGAGGGCTTCACAGAGTCCTCTAAGCTACACCATGTAGCTATGCACTTCCAAAAATCAGCACGTCAATGGTGGGCTAGCCTTCGTGGAAATGGTGAAGCCCCAAAGACATGGAAAACTCTATGAGTTTCCATCATGAAGCAATTCCTTGCAAGCGACGCAAAGGACAAAGTGCTTACTGAATGGCGCAGCTTGAAGCTCCTCTCCCATGAGTCTATCCACAAATACGTAGACAAGTTTTGGGATTTACATCTCAAGGCTACTGTCTTTCAAAAGATAGACTTTGCCGAGCAAAGACAGCAATTCTGTGGGGGATTACCTGAAGAGATGGCCGAATACATCAACTCTCAATGGCTTGGTACTATTAGTGAAGTAATCCATCACACCATGGTTGCTTCACGCATCAATTTCCATCAAGGGACTAGACATAATGTCAAGCCCATGGAAAACAAAGACAAAAGTGATGCAAAGGGGAAAACCAATGTTCAAAATACTTCCCAAGTCAATTCCAACAACAACAACAATCGGTCCAAGGAGAAGGGAGTTTACAAAGGTAAAAACAAACTCTCTCCTGAAGAGCTTGAAGCTTTTCGCAAGGACCATAAGTGTTTCAAGTGTGGGGAGCAAGGACATGGCTATCGTTCTTGCCCCAAGAAGAATACTCGCAATGAGACTCCTAGGGCTTCCACCATCGAAGTTCCAAAAGAGGATGCTCATTACAAAGGATCATCACTTTCCTATGCTTGGAGAAAGGTAAGAGAGCATGATGCCTTCATCTTGTTTGACCTTGGATCTACTCTTAACTTCATATCAATGGAGTTGGCCACCAAGTTGGGCATTCAAGCTTTTGAGATGGGAGATATAGTAGTGGCTGATGCAGCTTTCAAGGGACAACAAGCCTCCGTTACTCCCTTGATTGGGAAGTTGAGGCTTCATGTCCAAAGCTATGTCGACAAGGAAGACTTCTTCATCTCTCCTCTCCAACATGAGGATGTTATCCTAGGGGCACCATGGTTTGATCGCATGGCTGCCAACATGAAGTTCCCTGAAAGGAGAATCTACTTCACCTACAGGGGAAAGAACATGTATATAGATGCTAGTGAGCGTGGTCGCACTATTCCACTTGTAAATCCTCTTGCTTTTGATAAGTCAATGAAGAGCTCAGTTTCTGCGTACATGATTTTTGTCAAAGAGTCTCTAAAAGATACTAATGTTTCATCAAATGTAAATGGTAGGAATCAAGAAGAGTTAGACTTGTCTAATTTTCTAAAAGGATTCCAAGATGTGTTCATCGATGATATCCCTATGGACTTACCTCCAAAACGAGGGGATGATGACCATCGTATTGAGCTCCTTCCTGGAAGCTCACCACCTAACAAGCCTCCTTATCGAGTCTCACAAGCTTAACAAGAGGAGATCATGAGGCAAGTACAAGAGCTGGTAGACAAAGGGATGGTGAGGCCTAGTTCCTCTCCCTTTTGTTCTCCAGTCCTTTTAGTGCAAAAGAAAGATGGTACATACAGTATGTGTGTGGACTATCGAGCACTAAACCATATCACTATCAAAAACAGAATTTCCCGTACCTCGGGTAGAAGATCTGTTTGATAAGCTACAAGGCTCGACCTACTTCAGTAGGATTGACCTTAAGAGTGGCTATCATCAAATAAGGATAGTGGATGAAGATATCTTAAAGACCGCATTTCGCACAACGTTTGGTCTTTATGAATATCTAGTCATGCCTTTTGGCTTGACTAATGCACCAGCTACATTCAATCGTTTGATGGAGAAAATTTTTAGACCATACCGCAAATTCACTGGAGTGTTCTTTGATGATATCATCATCTACTCCAAGTATTTGGAGGAACATAAGCAACATCTCCAAGTGATTTTTCAAGCATTGAGGGAGAACAAGCTTTTTCTCAACCAAAAGAAAAGCGAATTCTTCCTTCAAGAGATTCAATACCTAGGTCATATTATCTCTAAAGATGGTATCCAAATGGATCCATCAAAGTTAGAGGTAATAAAAGCATGGCCTAACCCAAGAAATCTACATGAGCTAAGAAGCTTTGTTGGTATGTGCGCATACTATAGACGCTTCATAGCAAAATTCTCTCAAGTAGCAGGACCACTACACGACTTAACTAAGAAGAACGTTAAGTTTGTATGGACTGCTAAGGAGCAAAATGCTTTTGAAAAGCTCAAAGAGAAGCTTACTTCCCAACCATTCCTCGTGCTTCCGGATCTCTCAAAGCCATTTGAGGTCCAATGTGATGCTTGTGGTGATTGCCTTGGAGCAGTTTTGCTTCAAGAAGGGCATGCCATAGCATATGAGAGCCGAAGGCTCAATATTGATGAGCGAGTCTTGGACATTTATGAGAAAGAGCTTTTAGCTATTCTACATGCCCTAGACACATGGAAGCACTACCTATTGGGGACTCCATTTATCCTACGAACCAACCACCAAAGTCTCAAGTATTTCATGATGCAAACCAAGCTTTCCGACAAACAAATGAGGTGGGCAAATTTTCTTTCGCAATTTAATTTCCATATTGCTCACATAGCTGGTAAGCACAATCAAGTGGCCGATGCACTTTCACGACGACCCAAAGTTAATGCGGTGTCTATAGCTACACACAATGATCTATCCTCTATGATAGATGAGTATGCTACTGACTCTGACTTTAGAGACATAATGTCAGCCCTTGCTTTGGGGAAGAAAGAGGAACCATTCACCTTGCAGAATGGTTATCTTCTCCACGGAAATAGGCTATGTGTTACCCATTCCCTTTGTGAGAAAGTTATGTATGAATCCCATGCTCCTCCATATGCGGGGCATAGAGGTATTCAACCTACTCTCCGAGGAGTAGAGATGTACTTCTATTGGCCTACCATGAAAGTGGACATACAAGAGTATGTTTCAAAATGTGTAGTATGCCAAAAGACCAAGTATGATAGAGGGAAGCAACCTGGATTACTCCAGCCATTGCCTATTCCAAATTCACCATGGGAGAGTATATCCATGGAATTCATCTTTGGATTACCCAAGTCTATCCATGGGAATACAGGAATATGGACAATAGTTGACAGGTTTAACACATTTTATTCTTGTCAAAAAGACTATTAAGGCACATCACATGGCAACTCTCTTCATATCCCAGATTTTCAAGCACCATGGATTACCCACATCCATCATGTCAGATAGAGATCCTAGAATGACCAATAATTTTTGGAAAGGTCTCTTTGAAAATTTAGGAACAAGATTGAATTTCTCTTCGGCCTATCACCCACAAACGGATGGCCAAAGTGAGATAGCCAATCTTACGATACTCGATCTACTCAAGACTTATGTTACCGAAGTAGATCAACGCTCACAATGGGAAAAGTACTTACCTCTTGTAGAGTATGTCTACAATAATACTGTACATACTTCTACGGGAAAAGCACCTTTTGAGATCATTGAGGGAAGACCTAAAAGTCCATTGCTACTCAAAGTACATGGGAAGATCTTCACCGCCGATGAGTGTAGCCGTGACCTACAAGAATCTTTTCAAAAGATTAAGGAGGCTATGTCCATCTCTCAACAAAGGCAAAAAGCTGCTGCTGATAAGCACAGAAGAGCCTTAATGTTCAAAGAAAATGATTGGGTCTTACTCAAGTTTCCTAAGGCTCGATTAAGGCAAATGACGGGCAAAAATCCTACGGGCCATCAAAAGTATTATGCTAAAGTAGCAAAAAGATACTATGGTCCTTTCCAAATCTTGAAGCCCATCAATGAGACAGCTTATCAACTCAAGTTGCCCAACCATTGGCTCATTCACAATGCCTTTCATATAAGCCTACTTAAGCCCTACAAAGGAGAGCCACCAAGTGAACCAATTATTGAAGACCCTCCCGAAGTTGAAGACCAAGAAGAGGTGCTACAACTCGAAGCTGTTCTTCGGCATGAAGACAAGGTACTACGACATGGTAAGATTATCCGACGGTATCTTATTAAGTTCAAAAATTATCCTTTTGAAGATGCTAGATGGATGCAAGGAATACAGCTTAAGGATAGTATGAACCTTGTCAATGCTTACAATGCTACATTAGAGTAAGCAAATGTACAAATTTCTTTTAAATGACTCATGTTTTTGTCTTATAAGACTAGTCCTCTTTTTAATTGTGCACAAATTTAACCAGTATGCATGCTTAGAATCATGTTTGTGATGACGACGTCTCTCAAACACCAAGTAGAATTTGTCACTCTACTTTGGGAGAATGAAATGGACTAAAGAGCAGACATGCTTGCGGCATCTATGTCTCCCAAGCACCAAATGGATTAGTCATCCATCTTGGAAAGATGTCGTAGGGTTAAAAGGGATCCTCTACCCGCTAAGTAAAATTGACTAATGACTAAGGCTTTATCTCTTCTACCTCATAGTCGAGGACGACTATTATTTCAAGAGAGAGGTAATGTCATAAAATCTAATATCTAATATTTAACCAACCCAAATGATTTTCTCATATTAAATTGATCACTTAATTTGGGAGAATAAACGGGAACAAGTGTTAAGATATAGCCATGTGCTTATAGATCTATCTCAACACGGGGCCAATAGTAAAGGGGCCCAAATGAGAGATGGTCTATCAAAGAGCAAGGCTAACAAATGGAGCATAATACCTTAGGGTTAGCTTCATTGAAGACCTCCAATAATGTGTGTAAAAGGCCTTTGACCTTAGGTAAGCTAGGGCTGAGCTTGAGGCGTGGGAACCCGACCCAGCTCGAGGTGCTTGTTCTGCTTGTCATGCTTGATGACTAAGGTGCTTGAGGTGCTTGAGATGCTTGAGGTGCTTAATTATTGAGATGCTTGAGGTGCTTGACATGCTAGGGTTGCACTTGAGGTGAGAACCCAACCCAAGCTTAAAGTTCTTATGAGCCAAGCTTGAACTGGGCCTATGCATGAGGGTATAAGGGGTATGAGCCTCCCGAGACCGGCCACGGGAGGGGACCCCCCACCTAGACACTGTAGCCTCACTCCACGCACTCGCGCACCGTGGGGACTCCACGCAAGGTTCCCCGGGGCACGCTATGACCCTCCGTCAGTGCGGCGGAGCCTGAGGCTACGTGGGGCTAGGGACCCGGAACGCAAGACCCGCGAAGACCCGCGAAACGCAAACGGCCGTCGACCCATGGAACGCAACCACGCCCGAGCCGGTCCCGTCCGAGCCGGGCCCCCGTGAAGGCAACTTGACCCGAGCCGGTCCCGTCCGAGCCGGGCCCTCCTGAGCCGGTGCCGTCCGCGCCAGGACCCCTTGAAGCAACACCTCGACCCGAGCCGGTCCCGTCCGAGCCGGGCCCTCCTGATCCGGTGCCGTCCGCGCCAGGACCCCTTGAAGAAACACCCCGACCCGAGCCGGTCCCATCCGAGCCGGGCCCAAAACGTCCCCTCCCCGACGCGCCCAGATTCTGGGGCGTCACACTTGGTATCAGAGCAAAGGAAAACCATGCCCCCCCAACCTCAACCCGACGCGCCCACATTCTGGGGCGTCACACTTGGTATCAGAGCTCAGTAAAAGAGCTCCTGGAAACGAGCTGAAGACCGACGTGCCCGACGCGCACGATCCTCACGACGCTCCAACCGCAATGGCCCGGGTCGTCAAAATCTTGGTGAAGAGAGCTCCAGAAAGCAACCACACGCCCTCCGTCCCCGTGACGCGTACAAACACCGGGCCGTCACCCGTGACCCGCGCCGGCCCTGATCCGAGCCGGGCACCTCCACATGAGAAAAAGCAAAGATGCGAGCCAGACAGGGCTCTTCAGGACGCGCCCAACCCGCGGGCCGTCACACTGTCAACATGAAAGATGCGAGCCAGACAGGGCTCTTTATGACAAAAACAGGAACCACCAAAAACGCGACGAACCAAGCCAACGGTGTTCGTCGCGCCCCGGCCACTTATGTGGCCCATGCTGAGCTGAAGACCCATTCAAGTCTACAAAGAGACCACAGGGCCCCGAGCTTGCCCTCCAAATGACGTCCAAACAGGGACCAACTCGCAAGTGCTGCATTGCGACGGAACGCTACTTCAGATCCGGCTTTCAAGAAGCCTCCGCGCGGGCCAACGCAGCAGGTGGCTCCGCGCACACTGGGTTACCTATTCGGGGAACGCTCAAGTACGGGGAATTCTACTTGGGTGTTCAAAGCATATCTTTTCAGCCTTCTGCCAAAACCCCAAAAATACACACACACTCATTTCAAAAATGACAAAAACAAAGCATGCCTACTTACTTGCATTTTGGGAACAGTTTTGCTCACTTGCACTTATATGCACCCCTTAGTCCCTTGGCCTCATGCATAGCCGAACACTCTTTTCCCACGTTCGACGCGGTCGTTGAACTCTCTTCAACCGGGGGTGTATATAAGGGGTATGAACCTCCCGAGACCGGCCACGGGAGGGGACCCCCCACCTAGACACTGTAGCCTCACTCCACGCACTCGCGCACCGTGGGGACTCCACGCAAGGTTCCCCGGGGCACGCTATGACCCTCCGTCAGTGCGGCGGAGCCTGAGGCTACGTGGGGCTAGGGACCCGGAACGCAAGACCCGCGAAACACAAACGGCCGTCGACCCATGGAATGCAACCACGCCCGAGCCGGTCCCGTCCGAGCCGGGCCCCCGTGAAGGCAACTTGACCCGAGCCGGTCCCGTCCGAGCCGGGCCCTCCTGAGCCGGTGCCGTCCGCGCCAGGACCCCTTGAAGCAACACCTCGACCCGAGCCGGTCCCGTCCGAGCCGGGCCCTCCTGAGCCGGTGCCGTCCGCGCCAGGACCCCTTGAAGAAACACCCCAACCCGAGCCGGTCCCATCCGAGCCGGGCCCAAAAAGTCCCCTCCCCGACGCCCAGATTCTGGGGCATCACAGAGGGCCTTGAGGTGTCAAAAAGTCAAAGATTCAATCCCTACAAGGAGGGGGCGAGCCCTACATGAGGGGGGATGAGAGAGAACACCCACACACTCACACAAGGCATGCATGGTACAAAGAAAGCAAAAGGGACACTTGTCAAGTTCCTCCTCATGTTGCCCTCATGGTGTGCCTGAAGCCTATTGGTTGGCCACCCAAGGGGTCCAATAATAATTTAGGAGATTTAATTAATTGATTTAGCATTTATCTAGCCCTCTCTCTCAAAGGGAAAAGGGGGACACTTGTCTCAAAGCTACCCTTGCTGCTTGTAATGCCTCTTGCTTGTGATTGGCTAGGCCTGGAGGGGTCCAATGAGCTTTAAACATGAGCTACAAGGGGGGGTCGACCCAAGCAAGCTAGGGGGTTGCTTAGGGGGTATACTCACCCACACAAACTCGCAAACACTCTCATTGTGTGCTATGCAAAGTGCAAGAGCTCCCTCTCCTTCTCCAAGCAAGTAGAGGTTGAGAGCCTACACCAACACTCTTGGATATGGAGTGCAAATCCAACCAAGAGCCATGCTTCAATGCTTAAGCTTGCCATCTCCTTCTTCTTCATTACTATGCTATTATGTATGCTAGCAACAAGAGTTATGATAAGTGAGGAACTAATTCTTTCTCCTACGAAATGTTTCTTCTTCCTCTTCTCTATCCTCATTCCCTGCTAGCTCTCTCCACCTTCGAAGGTGTTTGAGGTCTTGGGACTGAGGCTTGGGATAGTTAAAGTTTTCTTCAAGTTTATGTTATGTTTGTGATGCATGAAACTTTCCATCTTCATTGCATCACCTAGGTCACAAGGAACACAAAGATTGTATTGTAACAATGGGAGAAATCATAATACAAATGCTTATTGGAGGGGGGACCGGCTCCACATAAATCCGGTCCTCAACTGTTGTCATGTTCTCTAAATTCTCTCTCTTGCAAAAGTATTGTTTATGCCAAGTTAACTAATTGCTATGATTATGTTGCTATCTTCAATTATGTTCACCCGCTATGCTCACAAAGTCATTTCTCAAAAGTACTCTCATTAATTTCCACTACTCTCAAATAATATAGGCCAATTTCATTATATGGAGGGTGATTGACATGTTCACCATATTTTCTTGGGGTGGCATGGTTGTCATCAAGACATGTTTAATAAGGGATTGGATGGCAACCAACAAGTCTGATGCTAAAGAGGACAAGAAAACAATGGGTTGAATAAGCATCTTACCAAGTTTGAAATCTCACTCGCTAGGTGCCTTCATCTCATGCCAAAAATAGGACCTTTGATGTTGCAATGGATTTCTCTAAATAGCAAAATAATGCCACTCTTTTGCTGCTTTAGTGTTGCAATTCACTGTTAAATTGTGAGTAGTTGAGCGTGGCTCACTTGATATGGAACTGATATTTAAGATGGTCCAATACAATGTCTATTCATTAGTAGTTGAGTGTGGCTCAAAAGTTTATGGTGTATTTATATAAGTCTTGAGCATGGCTCAAGAATTGATAGAGGGAGATCCCTTTCCCTCTAGAAGAAGTGTATGAGCCTTGAGTGTGTCTCAAAAGTCTATGGTACTTTGATTTTTCTTTCTCTTGTTTATCATGCCAACTTTTTGTTGGCAAATACAATCAACTACATTGCACACATTACTAGTCACAACAATTTATAGGCCCCTGCACATGGGTTGCAGTATGGAGAGGTGGCCAAGGCTGTAGACAAAGAAATGGTAAAGACCCTATAGCCTCCCGTCTTGAATGATGCCATGAGGAACAATCGTTTGAAGCTCTCCCAATCTAGTGTGCTATAGATGATCGACCATGCGGAGCGCATCCAATCGATGTGATGGGCCAACCAATGTGTCATGGCGGTTGCCTATGTGGTTCTACAAAAGGCTCTACATGAAGTTTGGGGAGACCAAAGTAGTGGATTTTAATTAGTTCACACCCTCTACACATTCATGTGGAGAGCATTCACAAAGCGAGTCCATCACTATTATCAAGGATGGCCTCAGGCTTGCGATGATAGTGTAGCAAAACCTAGACAAGACACAAATACAAATGGACCAACAATTGCAACCCAAGCAACTCAAGGACAAACACGCCTATATCACTCCATGCAAGCAAGCAGGTAGTGCCAACAACTTTAGTTGATTTTGACATGTAAAAGAAAACTACAAACAAGTATACAATAGCAGCAAAATATGTCTAAACTAAATACGTGTTCCAAGTTCGTAGAAATAAAGGATACATTTGGGCAATGTTGTGCGATGAGTTATTGAGCCAAGGACCGGCCAGAATGCCTTTGGTAGCACATGACAAATTGCAGTTTAAAAAAAATAAAAAAATGAGACTTGACGCTCGAACGATCGCTCAAAAAATGAGAGTCAACGCTCGGGGGGTAGCCAATTCTTCTAGGGCCCAATGTAGACGAAAGTTAAGTTTCCAAAAAGGAACATGACTTCTGTCGAAATGGGTTTTGTGTCTTGTTTGTGCGAGCTTGAATTCGAACCTTCCCAAAAAGCTCCGTGTTCAAGTGTCTCACTAACGACCCCTCAAAAAGTGAGAGTCAAATATGAGGGCTAGTCAATCCTCCAATTCAAGGGCCCAGTGTAGGTGAAACTTAAAGTTTCCAATTTTATTTTTGGATTATCTAGAGAGAGAGAAATCAGGTGTTTTCAAACTGTTCATACCAAGCTCAAAGTCTGAGAAACTTGTTTGTTGGCTTTAACCTGTAGGTGGTTCACACAAAACACTCTCAAGTCTCCACATACGAGGTGAGGAATCTCATCATTCAAGACATATGATGCGAGGAATATTATCATTCAAGACATCGAAGCTTTCTACAAGTCAATGGATGAAGCTCATAAACAAGCTGGCGGCGGAGAACTTGGCTAGGATCAGAGAAGTTACCCAGCTTTTCATCAAATAAATCATTTTGATGAAAGACATCCAGGAAGCCATAGATAGGCAGCCCTAGACCTCAACCCCAACTTATGTATACAACCCTTTGTAATCACCTCACTATTAGCACTACAGCTCAATCTGCTCCCATCTCATTTGATTTGAAAACCACATGTTTGTTAAAAGCCTCTATCCCCACATGGCCTCTTTGTAAGGGCCTCCCCAGTCATAGCATTATCCATTGTACACCTTTTTGTAATTTAACTCCCAAAGTTTTGATGGAATTTTTTTTCCTCGGTTTTGATTTCATTCAACCTTGATTTTCAAGGGTAGATTTAGGGTATTTTAGTTATAAATCAGGTAATTACCTTAGATTTTTTGCATAAATATTTGGCATGCCCTTGAAAAACAAGATTGAAATAAACGTTTTCTTGAGCATATTTGGAAGGATTTGAATTCAAGCTCACGTAACTGAGACACCAAATCCATTTCAACGAACTCTAATCCTATTCCAACAGGAGGAAAGGATTCTGATGGTGTCTTGATGTATCCAAGAGGGGGTGAAGGCTAGGACAATTATCAGAGGCTTGAGGATGGTCTTAGACCTAGGATAGTTTAGGAATAGTTTCTACTTCATGTCTCCATCTTGTGCATATTCCAATTGATAGATTTGTTGCTAGACTTCTCTCTCGTGTCCAAATGGCTTTGTGTAGTATCAACAACAACATGATGGACTTCTTTGGGTAAATGGCTGTGTCCCAGATTTTTGGAGAACATGAGGTACCACTGCCTTTTGTCCAGAGGGACTCTCCACCTCTTGTTGAGGATGGTGTGAAGGGATGGGGTTGGGGATGAGATAGGTTGAACCCACCAACCCATTTAAAAGCCTTGATAAACATTCTGAGGGTTCTTCTGAACCTATTCCAGGCAGCCCACAGAGAGCTGAAGAGGCATGAATCCTTGGCTTTGAATGAAGAGGTGGAAATCCATGAATTTTTTTTCTACCCTTTATGTTTCTCTAGGGAGAATCCTTGGAGGTGTCTGAAGAGTAGCATTGGCCACTACTAGGATGGGTTCTTGATGTGCCTACCCAAGTAGAGATTTTTTCTGATGCCTGGGCCCCCTTTTTCTTTGTAAGCGTCTCATTGGGAAATTAACACTACAAATCGGGATACATGAGCACTACTCCCATAAGTACAAAAGTTGTGGAGTTCACATAAAAGAGTTGACAAACTCGACATTATGCTGTTACGGTAAATTATTGTATTATCTAAACATGGATTTATTTTCGGAACCGGCGGCGAACATGGATCGAAACCGCGGTGATCCATTGGGACCACTTGGAGGGCACGTGCCAATTAGTAGGAAGGGGAGACTCGAGAGCGTTCATTAACCGTGATGCATGTGCCGGTAATTATTATGAGAGCTCTCCATCCCCTCGAGGCTCGAGCTGCTCCTTACTACAATGCACTTCAATGATTTGAACGGCTGTTTTGCAGTCGTCAAAGGGTAGACCGTAGATGTGTCGGTAGATTAGTGGCTTTGCCGCTTTACTGTCCGGAAGGAGCAATCCTCCAAAGTTCAGGACCCAACTTGATCTGTTCTAGCAGGCTGAGAGCAGCAGCAGCAACGGAAGCAGCTACAGTGAAAGTGGGCGTCTCATCTCATTTCATTTCACGAGGCTGTCCTCTTACCGATGCATCCTCCCCACACGAGAGAGAGAGAGAGAGAGAGAGAGAGAGAGAGAGCTTCTGCACCAGAGCTCGAGCATAAAGATCTGCCCCGACATGGAGCTTTTCAACGACCCCCCTCCTCATGAATGATTCCAGACGCTCTCTCAGGTGCCCACCTCTCTGTTTTACTGTTGATTTCGCAGTTCTTTACTGGTCTTTCAAGCTAAACAGAGCTGCCTCTTCGTTTTGCTTGCATTTCTTGCAAACCAGGAGGGCATAGTAGGGTTGTCCCTGTAAGAAGGCTTGACATGCATGCATGACTAATGAAGCTTGTATTTTCCGTACTCTCTTTACTCTGAGATTCATGATATGTGTCGGCATGGGGGTGTCATTACTCTTGAATGATCTTTTACAGGATGTTGGTGGTGTACAACAAGGACCTGAAATTTGTAAGCACTACACTAGTCTGGCATTAGCCAAGCTGCTTTCTAACTATGTGCCATTCTCTACCTTGCGTTCTAACAGCAGCCAAGCTGCTCTATGGTGACATGCCCCTTGTCTTCTTATAGATTTGTCTGTTTTTGTACATACTGGCCCTTAGATAATTTGCCTAATGCATTTGATGAAAAACATGCCACCTGTGGTTAGAATAGCTGTCTGCATGTCTTATAATATCCTTCTTTCTTACTTTGAAGTGCTTGCAGTATGATCGGTGGATTTTACTGATTGAGTAACCGAAGCCGGTTATGCAGTCTGGGGTTCATAAGAGTGCTGGTTCTCCTTCACAAGCTCACAGAGATTATGCATGGCCTGGGACCCCAGCTCCACTCCATGGGACTGGGGAACGGATGGAGTCATTGTGCCAAACCATGTCTATGGGATGGATTCCCGCAGATTGCCCTTAGCTGATCTGGCTTGTGAGGCAGATCTTTCTCAGATCAAGCATGATGGGTCCTTATCTCAGGGCAGTGGAGCTTTTTGTTCCTCTGAGGTAAGACATCGTTCTTCCATCCCAGAAAGCGCACAAATTAGTACAGCAAGAGATGGTGACCTGCTTACCAGCAGAGTTGTTTCCCCTGCTATGTCGAACATCCATGGTCATCGCTTGGTTGTCAATGATGAAGAAAGCCTCAGCAATATTGGGTTTCTGGTGCAAGGGAGGGTGCCAGCTGTTTCCACTTGTGTACGCAGCGGCACATTCATAGGTGGGAGTGATCATGGCAATGGGAGCCTTGAGAGTGTCGTTCAGAAGCGACTTGGTGATAAACAGGGGAGTGCAGGGAATAAAAACACACAAGGTATTGCTGCCCTTGACAATGGGAGGAGCTTTGAAAAGAAATCCAAGATGGGATTACAATGTCTAAACCCATCAGCAGAAAAACGATGCGACTCCAATGGGCGACATCACCTTGCTACTCTCAAACACCTCTCAGATAAAAGCATGGGAAGTATCTGCAGTGTTGAAAACGCTACCCTCATAGATGAGCAACACAGTAGCACGGCCAGGGGCTCTCCTGGCTCTGGGGATTCTCTTACCGGATTGCAGCTAGGGAAGAGGACTTATTCTGTGGATGTTGCAGCACCTGCTGAAACCAAAGCAAAAATAAAGCTTCCTGCTGTCGGGAAAAAGCCTCGTGGAGGTTCACATGCAGTGCAAGTGCCACGTTGTCAGGTTGAGGGGTGCAAATTGGATCTTAGTGCTGCGAAAGACTATCATCGAAGGCACAAAGTCTGTGAGCCACATTCAAAAGCAGGAAAAGTGGTGGTTGCAAGTGTGGAGCAGCGCTTTTGCCAACAATGCAGCAGGTCTCTCAATATAAACTTACTGCCGTGTAATTTTGTCGCATTTTAGTTGAGATGTGCACTTATGATGGCTGAAATCAGTTCATAATGAAACTGATGTGTTGGTTTAGAAGTAGACCTTAAATATCTTTATGCATGTTGAAGTCGAAAAAATAAGAGTAACTGTATATTGGCCATGTCTGTACATGCAATATCTCTTAACTGTGAGTTCTTTGTAGGCTGACAGTGCATCAACCATTCCCTAACTATGCACTTAAGTGTAGGTTTGTTATGCACATGGAATGTCACAAGGTGTAGCTGGTGTTATTTTGTGTTTGAAAGGAATCTTAGTTCCGTAGTAGCCTTATGCCTCCACCAAATGGCCAGCTGCTCCCTATATTGTGTTCAGTTAGCTTGTCCACCACTATAAAATAACTATCGGCCAATATTTGTCCACCCGCATGGGATGACTCAATCCACTCAAAGTGTCTTGTATGCTTTGACGAAGCCATGAAGGGTCTAGACTGTAGTTGCATTCAAACGCATTTGAAATTCAATTTCAAACCTGACGAAACTTGGGTTTGAAATTGAGCCCCTGAATCCCAACTTTTGAGTCTATGTTTTGTAGTATCTCTCATGAATTTTGTTATGTGATGGCATTTTTTTTTTTGCTTAGATGATAGGTGATGTTCTTAATAGTTGTCTTCTGCAATGATCATTCATTTATAATTATCTTAATGCTTAGTGCTATCATGTTATTAAAATGCACCTTGCTTGCAAATGCTCTATTTTAATCTTAATGGTTATGTGGAACATGAATGTCACAAAATGCTTGTAAAATGCTAAAAAATTAGGGGCGAGTTTGATTTCGCCTGGGGTTTGAATCAAACTTGTTTGTACTTTCGAACTCGTCTGTGTTAGATGTTTGCTTCGCATTTGAAAAAACTGTGGTCTAGACTATAGGGACATATTTTAGAGGGGTTAAGAATGAAGTAAATATCGAGATGGAGAGCCATAGTTTACACTCATTATAACAAACGAACACATTTTCATCACATAATATCATGAAGTGTTTTTTGCCTAACTTCGATCGAAAACGTTTTCCCGGAACACATGTGCGGCATGTACATTTGTCAATTTTAACCTTTCCTTCCGAATCTTGGCTCTAACGTGAGAGCAGAAGCTTTGGATCTTCGACATTCACATTGCTGCAATGTTTTAAACTGCTAGTTTTTACTCATTACTGTCTTTTCACTCTGAGACCTTTTAAGTGTCATCTAGTTTAGCTTCCCATCAAAGAGTGAATAAATCTCTTGTTGTCTCTAGGTCTTTAGGTCTTTCTCAAGCATTGGACTTGGCTTGGGACTTTTCAAACTTAATTTGGTGTTG
The DNA here is from genome assembly GCF_014529385.1 of Adiantum capillus-veneris. Lineage (NCBI taxonomy): Eukaryota > Viridiplantae > Streptophyta > Polypodiopsida > Polypodiales > Pteridaceae > Adiantum > Adiantum capillus-veneris. Next base: position 113,853,142 of record NC_140938.1, on the reverse strand, counting down.
TTAATGGTATAGAAACCGGGACTGGCTTTTGCAAGCGAATTTAAAATGTACCTAAGTATGTTGATTGGTTGTAGTGAGTGAAAAGGTTTAAAGAGGGTCAGGTATGCAAAAAATCGTAGTTCAGTTCAGAGAATCGAATGTGATTATAATGTCTAAGCATTGTGGTGTGTCAAAGAAGCAAGATCTCAGAAAGATGTAGTGCTAGGCTGTTGATTGAGGCTATGTAAGCAGCTGGTGACTAAGGTAAGAGTGGCCAAAGAACCCATAATTTGACATATCTCTATGAAGTCATCTTACTCTTGTGTTTACTTCCCTTAGGCTAGCATAGATTAGTGTTTTAGGGTTACTAAACACTGCACTAGTTGTAGTAATTGCACTAGTATGGTGTAGAAGTAGAACTTGGAAAAGCTAGCATAGATTAGTGTTTTAGGGTTTCTACAAGGAAAATTGAGCAGAAAGTAGGGATTTTAAGGATTAGAGTATTAGAGGGGTTACTATGAAGAATAACGACCATAGAGTAGGGTTTTAGGCTGTAGAAGGATTAGGTTTTTTTTTGTCAGAACTTATATTGCTTTTCCTGTTCTTAACATGTAATGAAAAGTTTGCTGTTTGAGCTAGGTTTTACAGAAGAGAAGGAGCTCACAGGAGGCATTTTAGTTCTGTGGATAGGCTCTATGTACAATCTGGTTTCAGCAATGAAAATCAGGGTTTTCATGAGATGGGGAATGAATACTATTCTTACTGCATGGCGTTTGATATTTTTGTGTGGGATCGATGAAGGAAATCCTAGTATTGATTGTGAATATAGAAACCCAGATATTCTCATACTGTCACGGAACGCACACGTAAAGGACGGAAGGTTTATAATAAGTACTTGATGAAGCGCATCAGTTCAATGTGTAGAGACTTTTTATATCAGCGTATAGCTGCTTTTCTCATAAAAGTCAATATACCTGCTTGTGCTCACATTGTGTAAAAGAGAACCCATTATTCAGCTCTTGGAGCCAGCTTGCTGATGTAGCTCATCAGGTAAACACACATGAAGCTTTTTGATAGCAGACAACTGAATAGAACCAAGATGGTATGCTACTTGTTAATTTTTCTGTAGTAACCCACAGTAGGTGAGAGCCTTGCTAGGAATTCTGCACAACAGGCTGGATTTTCCGTCCTGCTACCCATTATAGTTGATGGCTGCCTCTCGTCAGTGACATGTGAAGTCTATATGCTTCATCTTTGGAAGAGCTAATCTCTGTTCCCCTTGGGGTGGTGGTCTGTCTCATGCTATCTCTTGTTCAATTGCGGTGGCTCTTTTCAACTCAAAGAAAAATCTCTCCTTTGGAAACAGAACTGGGAAGCTTGATGGTTTAATGTAAAGAGCAGCACGGAGTAGTTCTAATCAAAAGTCTTGCTAAGCTTTCTTTGCATGAAGAACAAATGGTCGCAGACAAGGTTACCAGATGCCATCCTAGCGTGTACTAATTGTTGTGCCAGTTTTGGGGTTGTATTTATGGGCAATTTACGCGGGACCACTATCTGCGTAATAGCACATTGGGCTAGAATATAGGAGCTTTTGTCTAGATGAGGGCTGTTTGAGCACATTTTTGTCATCAATCACCTGCAAACGGTCCAAGAGTGACAACTCTTATGGAGTTATGGTCATGCAGCTGCTTCATGAGGAGTGACTTCTTGGTGAGCCAGAAAGTTTCACAGCTTGTTTCTGCTGTGTAAAGGGCTTGCGTCTGTGTATAAGCGATTGATGCACATAGCAGGTTGTAGTGCTAAAATCAATAAGAGATGACCTCTAAGTTTGTAAGAGAAGATTTCAAGGTCTATCTTAAAGCAATCCTGAAATTTGGCGAAGGTGTCGGTAGGTGCTTGCTTGAACCCAACTTGTCTACAGCGATGTGATTCCTCCAGAAGAAGAATTACTGATGTGCGAAGGAGCAGCTGGAAGCACTGCAAACATAGTTTTTTTCATACGCGTCCGATTGGGCAATCATACTTCCGGGCGCGTCCGATTGGCGCATGGTTGGAGATTCCGGACGTGAGCAGGGCAGTTTTTACGATCTGGCATTTTTTCCCCCAAAATGTCAAATTTGCCCCAAAACCTCTCCGCGCGAGTTTTTTAAAGACTGCAGCGCTGCCGTTTCTGCGCTGCTTTGCTCTAGCCTCTACTTCTAGTATGATCATTGATGTATCATCATTCATGTATGATTGTATCTATTGATCAGAGACCTTGATTTAGCTAGATTCTACATTTTCTAATTTCTATGATGTATCATGTTTTAATGCATTATGTGGCAGCTGGCTTTGGGCTTCCATACCCGCCCGAGTGAGACGCATGGTTGACGTATGAAAAAACTATGACTGCAAACATAATGTTGGGTTTTCCCTCTAGTGATAACATCACGGGAAAGAAGTGTGCATGTGAGTTTGTGATTGACAGGTTTCAGGTTGTTTTGTGCAGGTTTCATATTTTAACAGAGTTTGACGAGACTAAGAGAAGCTGCAGGAGGCGGCTAGCTGGGCATAACAAACGCCGCAGGAAACCACAACCAGACCCCTTGGAGCTACAAGCACGATTGCGATCTTCTATTGAAGGTATAACCCACACAAACCAGACATTCAGCATTTATAACACATTTCTCACTCTGTATACTCTCCTGTTATAGCTCCCCATCGAAGAGCGCATGGGGCCTGCATTATATCACATTCCGCATAAACCAGGCATTCAGCATTTGTAATGCATTTCGCACTCTGTATACACTCCTGCTACATTGAAGATCTTATGGGGTTTGCATTATATCACATTAACAAGGTTACAACCCGGGAATCTTCTTAGAATGTCTGAAACAACTCATAGCGCAGAGGTGTTTGATAATGTGGGTTTGATTGATTACTTTATAATTTTTGCAGACTGGCCTTTTTTCTATCAATCAAGAATTTCAAGATTGCCATTCTGGCAAGATGCAGGAGAATCCCATTCAAGTATGTTATGGCCTAGGAAACTCATGCAGTATCACGAACAGCCAAGTTTTGACTATTCCGGAGGAATGGACATGATTATCAAGGGTCTCTCTCCATCTCAGACCCACGACAAGTTTCCACTTGTGCTCCTTCAGAGTCCAAAGATGTTGATGTATCCGAGTTCATGCGATCCAAGCGTCCAAGACTTCGTACCAGGACTTGTAGGTAATGGTACTTTGGGAAATGGGCTCAGCTTGTCATCATCAACAATAGGAGCAGGAGTGTTTACAGGCTTTGAAACCACACCAGTTACAGACGTAACAAGAGTCTCCGATGACTCTGGGCGTGCTCTCTCTCTTCTGTCACTGCATCCACAGTGCTCTCAGGCTCCGGACATGGTATCTCTAGACCTGTCGGGTCTGGCAAATACAACAGTCAATCATAATCTTCATATGCAAGACGCGAATGTTTGTTCGCAACAGTTTCACTTTCAAGGGCAGCATGTGTATTGCCAAGATTTCTCAACAGCCCTCTCCATAAGTTCAAATCTGTATCGTCCTGCTGCTGCCGCCGCCGATGTTCGCGAGGAGGCTCATGTTATGAGCTCAGATAAGGATCTCTATGAGTGCTCCTTTCTGAATAGTAGCTTGAACAGGCATGGTGGTGGTTATGAGGAAAACCAGCATGGTGTGGCTCTCAACATGCAATTGCGAAGCCACGATCACACAACAGGACATGCAAAGCAAACACAAGACCTTATGCAGTTGGTTTCTTTTCAGGTTCCAAATGCGCATAGTCAGGGTTCATCAACAGTTTTCAATGAGAGCAATGGACTTGGTCAGTCATCATTTTCAGCTGAAACTTCTTTTCTGAAGTTTTGAGAGGGCCAGGTGCGGAATGTTTTCTATAAGCTTATGCAATGTATCTGCTCAGTTATGGGTTTTGCTTAGGGATTGCTGTGTGTTTTGGATATTTTTTGTAAGCAGCTGTTTTAGAACGGACCCTTATCTTCTACAAGAAGGGATATTTGGTTGTGTATTTGTTCGACGGTAATTGTAAGGGCATGTCTGTCCCTACTTTGACTGTCTTCGCTTTGTGTAAGCAGGTGTATCAGAACTTTGCTGTGACATTTTTCCTTGGATCTGTTTTAGGTAGTTCATGGGGCCTTCTTTTTGGCTTTTTAACAAGGAGCATTTTAAAAGACAGTATCTTTTGGCTTTGAAAACAAAAAGCCTTACAGAGGAAGTGAGATATACATAATGTAGCCTTTTGATAAGGTAGCCATGTGATGCAAATGTAGTATTTGAGATTGACAAGAGCAAGCATGTGAAAATGTAGCTTAGTTGCACATGACTAAACACTTGAATATATCAAGGAATTGAAACTGAAGCACAAGACTTTTGAACGTGATTAGATGTATGCGTTTGCTCACCGAGGAGAATTTAAACTCGTCATTACTCTCAATAGTTGTGAAAAGCACCTTTCCTAATAGGCAACTTTCTATATAAGTTGAAGGATGTGCCAGGAAATTGTCCACTAAACCTTAATGACCTTGCCTCTTTTGCATGTGATATACTTGCCCAACGCTATTAGTACCTCTCTTACCATTAGTTATTCAAAGATTTTTCATAGGAATACTATGTCGATGAATGCTTCAAATCCATTGCCATTCCCTTCATATTCTCAGGGTTTGATTGAACCCATAACCTATCTCCACTACATCTTCTTCTAATAGAATTAACTTCTTTTGTTTTTGATCCCTTGCTTACCCAGAATGGCTACAATAATGTCGGTTGGACCTCAATGATATATTTTGCAACTTAATTCTTTCTACTCGGACATGCTTGTAGGCGTTAGTTCTATGTACAAACATTTGTTCATATTCGAATATTTGGTCCAAGCAAAGCCATGTTGATACCCAACTAATATATGACTTCTAATCAATAATTGATAACTCATTACATAATGTCTCATTCTGCAAAGGGTAACCTTTTCTACACGAGCAAACCCTCATCTAAAGCTTCTCCTTGCCACACTGATACCACCTCAAACCTAAACCACAACTCAATTGCCCCACTTGCCCATAGAGGTGACTACATAGGTGGCGGTGATAGTGAGCCCCATAGTTTTTCTATGTGTCAACTATACATCGGTGGACTCGGACAGGTACGAAAGTATGGAATAAGTAGGGATCATACCCTCCAATGATTCCATACGGCACACTAAACCAGTCTACATATGACACAACCATAGAATGCAATGAAACATCTTTGAAACTTTAGTATCTAACTCAATCCAAGGTCATTTATCACAGTACATGCTAGTGACAATCATGACTAAGTCTCAAAGTAGATGGTGGGTTTTTTAATCGTTGGGTAAGTTTGAAAAACCCAATTATTTTTCAATTAGACTTAGATGGGTATGGTGGCCCAAACAAAACTACGATGGTGACATATCCATACCATTCTCTTTAAAGTCTCCAACACAACAATGTGCCCCCCACAATTGCAAAAGAAACCGCAAAAGGGAAGAAGAAGGTGATCCATTTACTCTCTAGTGACATCCGGTCATAAGGTGATGCAAGGATATTCACTCCTAAGCAACGTGTAAGAGTACCTAAGAGTGCCAACAAGGGTTGAACTAAATCTTCCATGAGAACATCTCAATTAATCAAGATACACATTGTTTGTGATGATACAAGCTGTAAACTTTGCTTTCTATACAATCACCCATAAAAATACATTTCCATAGTCTTTATCATCTATTGTTTTGGCATTGTTGCTTAGGCACCATAGCATAAGCCAAGCAACCGAACATATGCGAGTGTCCAATGGGTGGCTTCTTGCCAGGCCAAGCCTCATATGGGGTGATAGTCTACAACGCTTTAGTGGGACACTTGTTTGGTATATAAGTAATACATATGACAACCTCAAGCCAAATTGCATGTGGCAAAGCTTGGCTCTTATCAATGCATGTTTTATCCAACAACTCGCCAAAAATTCATCCAAGTTTTGATCAAAACGTAGAATGCCCACATCATAACTAGATAAATGGGAGTGACATTAAAGCTTTCTTACAAGTATAAACTTCTCTTAAGTTGTGCAATACTTATCATACATGCGAGATCTCTTCATAGTACTATGTTAATGCATATCGATGTGCTTTGTGAGATACATGAAACATGGGCGTCTCATAATTTCTCACAATAGTTAATATCCTTTATTGAGGTCATTATTTAATGTTTTTAAGGAATTTTAGGGCTATAAGGGAAAAAATGATGGGAAGCAAATAATTATAACTTGTAGTTGCACATAACACCAAAGTCCAGTTTCTAAAATCGAAAGGATTTCTCTACACCACATGCTCAAGGTTAAACAATCTTGTGAAGAGGCTATCAACACCACATGATCGAGAAAAACAACTTCCAAGTACCTTGGATAGATCCGATCGACACCACGTGCCACATGATGAATTAATCACCAACTAAACCATGAAGAAGAATCACTGTTTTGTTTACATTTGAGCTAGTTATTCTTTGTATTTTTCATGTTTAAAATAAAAATAAACAAAGAAATATATCGATTAAACTCAATCTAGTGTATTTTTCACAATTTTGTACAAGGGAGGTTAGCGAAGCTTATTAACAAGAGGATTTAACAGAAAGAACACTATGCATTTAGAGACAATGATGAAAGAGAAGCATGCAAAAAATCAATCCCTTCATTAGGTTTGGATGTTTATTCCCATTCAACATCCATTAAGGAAAAAGTATAACGCATGATCAAGTGAGCAAGCAGATGAAGAGCAGAGAGTAGTCCTTACAATATCTAGAAAAAGAAATTCACCTTGGAAGACTTACCTATTAAATCGGGTTAACATCAAACTTTCAAATAGCCAACCCTTTATATCTCACATTAATCCAAAAACATGAAGAAAACATTTTGTACATAGATGCATTGCGTAAAAAAATATGAAAGTTGCGATGAATAGATTACTAGCAAGTCAAATTTTTACTATTTAGCAATGTACATCCATTGGTATAGCCTTTTAATAAGGTAGGTATGGGATGCAAATGTAGTATACAAGGTCCAGAAGAGCAAGAAATGTGAAATTTACAAGATAGACAAATAATTGAGGGCATTTCTATAATCGAGCACTTTGATTTGTGTAAGATTCTATTTAGCTACCCAGTGTGGAAGAATTTATACCCCTATCCCGATGATATACAAATTACACTAGCAGAACCTCGTCTACACTTCACCCAATGCTCACACACCCGGCAAGATCACCTCACAACCCACACGCATCATCACGGTTTGTCTCGACTCTTTCAATCCACACAACTATTCTATATCACATTGTTTACACAAACATTACCGGTTCGGGGGCAACACACATTCACTTCTGACACCACATAAGACAAGAGTAGGGGAAAGAGGGGAGGGGGTGGGCGGGGGGGGGGGGGGGGGGGGGGGGGAGAGAACGACATGAGGCATGGCAATCAAGGTTTGATCTTGCTTCAAAAAAACCCTTTACAACGTCCCCAACACCAAAACTATGGCTACCCCTCGAAGAAAACACACCCCCTTGGATCCACATGCACACTCCTTTGTCAAAAAGCCAAAAAAGACCCCCCTAGTATGATTACAAAAACCTCTTTACTCTTTATAGAGGTGCCCAATTCATTTTTAGTAGCTTTCTTCTCATTGGCCCATTTGTTGGCTTGATTTAGCAACTTAGAAGGGGAGGTACCCCTTTGGTGTTCCCTGAGCTCCCACTCTCTCTCTCTCTCTCTCTCTCTCTCTCTCTCTCTCTCTCTCTCTCTCTCTCTCTCTCGCAGCACTAGCGATATCGCTAGTGCTCATGTACATGAGCTCATACCCTCAATAAAAGAATGGGGGCTACATCGCCACGCCACCATCAATGCCAACAAATACAAAAAATGCTGCTCGTAGTCACCCATGCAACGTCACTACGCACGCCCATGGGAAGGTTGGGGGGTGGGGAGAGAGCCCCATGGGAGCTCTTCTCTCTCACTCTTGTTACATATGAGGTGGTCTTTGTGTAGTGTATATCCCCTTGCATCCTACCTTGCCCCATCGCATGTGGGTTATACCCACTGCCACGTGGTGGCACCTCGATGTCCAGCGCCCCTTATGGGTTTAAAAATCCTCTTTATAATGCTTCAAAAAACATTCTTTACACCAAATTTAGGGTACTCCCATTTTTTGCTCATCAATTTAACGGTCAAGCAATAAAGCTCGATGGAAAGCTTGTATCCCCAAACATTGACTCCACTCACTTGCTTTGCATGCCCACTCTTTCATGGCCCTGAATGGTGAGCCTTAAAATAGGAAAAAATTATCAGATCCACCACCCCTACTTTAATCATCCAAATTCAATTGGGCATATCTTCGTGCTCGGGATTTTGATTGACAAGTCGTCACTTCCCCCTTGATTCATAAACTATATACCACCTTGGAAAACCCTGGAAAGCACAAAAAGACTCCTGATAACATGCCTATCGAGGCAATCAAAGCATCTCAAAATTGGCCCCCTGCAAAACCTCAGCTGCTCGTAAGTTGGCCATCTGGACTCCGATTGGCAGTCTGAAAAGACCGGCATGCACCATAAACCAAGCACTTCAGACCTAACCTCATCACATGCACTCAAAGGCTTTGCCAAACCCGTCCAATTTGGTGAGGATCTGCAAAGTACTCCACCTTCAAAGTACAATATCTTTCACTTCAATGCTCCGATTGAGGAGTCATCTCGACCCACTCAGAGAACCCTTTGAAGAACAAATATTGCTACCGAATTCTTGCACTTGGGACTCTTCAAGTAGTCCCATATAGAGCCTTCTTAGCCTAAAAAGCTACCATAGTCATACACTTCCAAATCTGCTTGGTTGCACTTGACCCCTGGGGGGTTCACTACGTGTAAAACTACCATATCACGTGCGTTCAAGACATGTTTGTAAAACCCCTTATCTGTGAATTTTGTTAAGAATATAATGTACCCTTTTCATTTAAAATCTGTAAGTTTTTTTCAAATTTGAAAAAATAATGCCCTTTTGTATATATATTTCTGTAAGTTTCAAGAACTTTAAATACCCTTCTGTTGAACTCACGTGATAAGTTACATTTTTATTAGGTGACCTCCCCGGGACTTGACCTTCAGACTTGCTTTACCACCTGATATGCACCTGTAAGCACACATACCCCTGCCTGTGGCCAATTCTAGCTTTGAAAATCTCTGGTTACACCAATAAAGCAACTGAAAGCTAAGGGAAAACCTTTCACTGGGGAGAAGCTCAACAAAAAAATTTGATACGCTCAAGGTCGCTCTAGCTACTGCACTCATTTTAGCTATTGTGGACACCATGAAACCTTTTGTGCTTGAAACAGATGCTAGTAATGATGCCATTGGAGCAGTCCTTCTGCAAGAGGGAAGGCCAATTGCATTTGAAAGTAAGAAACTTGATTCTGCACAGTAAAATTATTTGCTTATGAAAGAGAACTCTATGCAATAGTGTCTACTTTAAAAACATGAAGATATTATTTGTATGGAGATCAATTTGAAATTGTATTTGACCATGAAAGTATATATGGGTTACAAAACAAAGTGATTTGAAGGGTCAAAAGGCAAGGTGGGCTAAGATTCTTCAACAATATGATGCTAAGCTCTAGTATTGTAAGGGATGACACAATGTGGTAGCTGATGCTCTTAGTTGTATGCCTAGGATCAACTCTCTTCTCTTCATAGAACTTTGAAGTGAGATTTTGGAATCTCTAAAGGGTAATTGTGAGCATGACGATGCGTAATCCAAGGTGTGGAGCCATGTCAAAATGAGGGATCCTTCTCACTCCAATGTTGACAGTGTGTGTATTTCCTTCACACACAGCTCTCCTCTTTCGATTGATGAGCTACAAAGATGGAAGAAATTTTCCATAGATGATGGGTACCTAGTCCACAAGGGAAGAGTTTATGTATCAAAGGATACAAACATTTGACACCAAGTTCTTTATGAATTTCATGATAGTTCTAGTGCAGGGCACCCATACATAAAGAAAACTTATGGTCGTGTACGCTGACAATTTTATTGGCTAGGTTTACATGGGTATGTTCAAGACTATGTCTTGCATTGCCAAAAATGTCAATAAAGTAGAGCGTGTGAAGGCAGGAAGTCTATTGCGTCTTTTGGAGAGTCCCAAAGGCAAATGGGAGAGTATCTCTATGGACTTTATTGTGGGTTTATCGACTTGTACGAGGTCATGACTCGGTATGGGTGGTGGTCGATCTGATGACTAAACTTTGAAATTTTATTCCAACCAAGTTCACTATTAAGACTTCAGAGTTAGCAAAATTATTTGTTGATAATCTATACAAGGTATATGGATTGCCTAGCAATATTATGAGTGCTCGTGGTGGCCCTAAGTTTAACAACCATTTTTGGAGGGCTATGTTTAAATTATTGGGTATTGTAGATCATCTAGAGATGGATGGCTAGACTCAATATGTTAATTTATTGCTAGAGGGTATGCTACATGCATACATTAAGCAATCTGGTTGGAGAAGATTATCTCCCTATTTTAGAGTTTTCTTATGGATATGTTGAAAATTAAATTTTTTAACAAGCATAGGATTCATATAAAAAGTACACTGATGAGAAACGTCCACAAGTAACCTTCATGGAAGGAGGAGGTATTTTTACGTATGCCAAAACATTCAGAAAGTCTGAAAATTGGGCCAAACACCTAAATTATCTCCTAGATATTATGGGCCTTTTAAGATAAGTAAGTTAGAGATATGGATCACAAAATTTCTTCACCTGTACTCTCTTGTATTCATCCGGTTTTTATGTAAGTCGTTTACGTAAACACTTGCATATGCACGACAACGTCGTTGAACCATAGATTGTGGTTGATTTCATTGAACCTTCAACCCAATCGCATGAACTCGAGTGCATTTAAGAGTATCATAATTTATGTACTTGTCCTCATGTGCATCATCAAGCATTAGTTAAGTGGAAAGACCGACCTGAAGAAGGTGTCACTTGAAAAAAAATTAGCGTTTTTAAGAAGAAATATCCCACTTTTGCTTTCAAGGACAAAAACACTTCTCCAAGGGGAGAGTAATGTACGGCCAATGGCCAATGTGAAGCTAGCTCGAGGGTTGCCTATGCCTATGTATAGGCATATGACTGGGTGGAGAGCTAGGCCTTAATTTTCTTGTTGCTCTCAAACATTTGCGATCCATCATGATGATGATAATAACATATAACTCATTGCCAAAGCAATCATATCCCTAGGCCTTAAATTTCTTGTTGCTCTCAAACATTATCGACTTATCACAATGATGATAGTAGAATATAAAATCATTGCCAAAGCAATCATACTCTTAGATAAATCTATCACTCCCCACCAACATGGATTTATCGAGGGAAGGTCAATTTATGATAAAATTTTGGCAGCAATGGTATGCATTTACTTCATCGATCAAGAATGTATCCTCTTACATCTTGACCTAGACAAAGTGTATGACCAGATTGTTTGGTCATACATAGAAGAAGTTATGAAAATGCTGGGATGTGGTCCTCGGCAATGTGAGATAATGCACACCCTAGTAGGAGCTAAAAGATGTTGTTTAATGACAAAATTGTGGGAGCCTTTGTAAAAAGGTCAATCAAACAAGGTTTCTCACCAGCCCAACTGTTGTTTGCAATCAGTTCTCACCCCCTGGTCACCATGTTGGATGCAACTGCTAAAAGATGGGAAATTCAAGTAACAAACACCTCTTACCAAATCTATTCAATCACTGATGACGAATCCTACCATTCTTCAAATCCAACCCTGAGGTATTGAGGAATGTTTTGGAGATTGTCGAGACATTTTCCACAACCGCTTGTTTTAAGTGAAATGTGGAGAAATCAAGACCAATTTCTATATCAGAAAACGACTCGTTTGACACTTTTGAGCGGCTTGGAGAGATTGAGTCCAAAGGAAAGGCCTTTTGACATCTTGGAGCCCCCTAGGGGTGGGAACATCTCACAAAAAAACGGTTTGAGTGAGCCATTTGAATCAAGATGTAAAGGTGGGCATATGTCCTCCTTCCTTTCCACAACAGGGTGAAGGTGATCAACTAGTTTATGATCCCAAATCTATCCTTCTCCTTCATTGGGCCTCTCCTCAAAATAGCAAAATGGAATCGGAAGGAATTTTTGAAACCTGCAGAAAAATTCTTATGGAAGGACAAAAACCAAAGATATAACACCCTAGCAATGGGCTAAATGGGAGTGCATTACTAGATCCAAGAAGCAAGGAGGTATTGGGATCCTCAACACTGTAATGCATGCCAAAGCCTAGTGTGATAAATTTATGGTCTCAATTATCACCCATCAAGACCAGACATGGGCCATCGTGACATGATCAACAAGGCAAAGCTAATCTCCCAGAGGGGCTTGTGGAAAGAGTCCAAGTTCATGACAAATGGCTGGCACCCAGTTGGGGAAACCTAAAACTAGGCAAAAACACGGATGAACTAGTATAAAAATGCACCAAAGAATCATGGACACTAGAATAGAGAGAGGGAGCCAAATATTTCAAAAAATCTATAATACATTTGGTCCCCTTGGATCTCACAAGTGGGAAGTGACGTGTTGAATCTGTTCTAGAGAGAAATTTCCAAAAAAGTGAATAACAAAGTACCCAAACACTTGGCCCAATGTTGGGATGGAGACAACAATACCTAGTACAATCTCAATGGAATTGAAATACTATTGATCAATTGAGTCATATTGAAGGGTCTTAGCAATGTGCTTATGCCAATTTGTGAGGCTGAATTTGCAAAACAAAAATTTACCAAACCGCAAACTAAGGAGATCTACTAGAAACTTACGTTCAAAACAAAATGTCTCCCTGCTCAATCAGCAGTGGCAAAATCATTGACAAGAATCTAGATGGGCGTTAGTAGAAGAATCAACATATGGGACCCATAATGGTTCAAGAGGGGGGTGTTCACTTAAGAATTGTAAAGCCCTGGGACTGCCCAGCCTTGATCCTCCACCCAACCTCTTTTTATAGGCCTTGCCCCTAGGATCCTGTCTCCATTAGCAGCCAGCCCTTGGCCCGGTCCTTGACCTCTAGGGTGGCCCTTGGCCTGACATTACTTCCCCCTTGGAGAAGCGTTTTTGTCCTCGAAAACAAAAGTGATGGTACACTAATGTTTCCACAATGGCATCCTTCATAGATCCAACTGGTTGCTTGACCGGAACACGGTTCGGTAGGAGATTCAATGAAACCAAGAGTAACATCTTGATTTTCCACATTGTTGTCCATTTGCAACCATCTTGTGTTACCGATTCCTATCCAATCATAGTGTGTAGACTCCATTTAGAACGCACACGAGCATTCTAAACAAGTTATCACAACAAAGATGTACCCGAAAGAGTACCTCTTTTCACTTTTCATGAAAGTAACTTGCTGACATAACTCATCAACCAGGTTTAAGTCCTTGACTTGTTCTCAAATTTCATCAATAAACAACCCCAACCTGACTTATACATGAAGAGACTAAACCTAGTCGCAACCATGCTTTAACATAGTGTAAGCAAACTCCAAGTAGAGAAATAAATCATACTAATTGGATTTCTTGGTGCTAATGTACGTACTTTGCATATCCTTTAGCACAAGATTACACTTTGTAATCTGCCTACCCCCTTGGATAAGTGATAGTACTGAGGTGTTTTTCCCCACGATTTGCAGACAATCTTCCTAGATGACTAGTAAACAGGGTTCACCATATCGTACAACCTTGCTGAGGAATCAACAATGTCTTGAACAACCATCTTGGTTATCTTGAAATATCCACAAGCACCCAAATCGAGGCATGACCTCTATTGGTGATTGGTAGACCCAAAAGTAATCTCATAGAGATACTGCACATAGAGTGCAAAATGCTTCAAAAGCAACCGATGTGATGAATATGGATGCCACTCCAAATCAGCCTTTGCTAAACACTAGGGCCCATAACACCTAGTGTGCATGCATTTAGAAAAAAACAGATATGAACCTGTATATCCACGATCATCTTTGCCAATACTTATGGCAAATGTGATGCTCCTAGCACACATTAAAGAGGAATATAAATAGTTCTAAAAGAAACTAAATTCTTTATGTTGCAATCATACGCAAGCCTTGTTAAAATGTTTGAACCATAATAGAAGGTGAAACATTAATCACTTCTAGGGACAAACAATGAAACATTAATCACTTCTAGGGACAAACAATGAAACCTTTTCATCAACAACTCATAGCCTTGCTATATGCATAAACAACCATTCGTTAATGTTGTGTAGTAGCACTTGTATCTTAACAAGTCATTCTGAGTATCCAACAATTTCTAGCCATTGAAATTGTTCCTGACACGTCGGACTGAAAACGGTCTATAAAACGGATTTGACCAGCACCTAGGGAGGGTGAACATAGTGTTCACTGACCTGTAGTCAAAGGCATTTGCCGAAATTTCCCGTCAGCAAAGGCCTGGGAGCATTAATTTGAAAATTAGTAACATGTAATTGTGGGTGTTGCCTTTGCAATTCAGACCCCTTCGTTAAAGCAACATTGTTAAACCCCTTGATTAAACGTTGCATGAAAACTGCTCAACGAGAAATTGTGGCCCTTGGTCCTTGTCTTGACCCCCCTTGAGTTTGGTCGTGGCATTTTATTACTTTTGAAGTTGAAATATTTCCACTACCCCTTGGCAGTTTGTGGACTTCTTTCCTTGAAACTGCAAGTGTGAAGGTTCCAAGAATGGACCATCAACCCTGACTAAGTGATTTACTAATCACACACTGGGTCTTAACCCAAATTGTACTTATATAGGCACTCTTAGTGCTAATAGGATATCCACTGAAATTGAACTTGTATGCACAACTAGATCTTTATCACACCCAAAAATCCATAATGTGGGGTGTTTGTGAGTAGTCCTACGGTCTGAAATGCTGGCTTCATCCTTACACCTTGGTAGAGATAAGCCTAGACGAGTTGAAGACGTTCAAAAAACTCAACTTCTTGCACACTTAAAGTGTGGAGTACAAAAATAATGTCCAAAAAATCACCAATGGCAAGACTCTTGCTTGTCCATTTACAAATAGATGCCTCTTAGTCATGCCCAAATAGGTGGTAAGTGCTGGATCTTAGCCCTTCCTGTTACCGTATTATCTAGTTTCACCTTTCTCGCATAGAAGTTGAAGAGAGAGAGAGAGAGAGAGAGAGAGAGAGAGAGAGAGAGAGAGAGAGAGAGAGAGAGAGAATGCTGGGCTGAGGAAACCCCTTATTCTAATGTGTTGTATGCCCCTTGCATATACACCAGTGCAGACCATGTTTGTGTCATAGCTTATCCGATAAGCGTACAACCGTGTACGTGTACCACGGCCTCGTAGAGAGAGGTACCATAAGTCACATCTTGACCCATCTACCTTGGATATGAGCGTGACTGTATCAGGGTGACTTAAATACGGCACTTTGCCAATGAATAAACATACAAATGTTTGAAGATCTCAGTCACTTACCTTGTCCTTGACAGAGTAGTTACTGTTATAGCGGAAGCGTACGTTGAGATGGAATTCTGTCAATTTCATTGGCATGCCATGCATGCAGAGGTGTAAGCCGTTGGCGACATTAACGATTCGACAGATTGAGCCGAGACCAAAAGTGCAATCAAGCATGGAAACATCACAATGCTCCGTTGTTTGATGAAAATTGTGAGCTTATATCCGCATGTTGTCAAATGTCCAAAACTGTGTGGCAATGTTGCTGAGTTGAAGTCAACGACAAGATCTTGACACTAGTTAGAAGCGTTGCTTCTCACCAGTGTTGTCAATGCAATATACTGGTTGCCCTGCTGTGGCCCGGTGTCTGGAGTTTTCAAAATAAAAACTCGCTTACATATGGCTCGTAGCCATATTTGCTGCTCTTGGGAGGTAGAATAGATATCATATACGCCCTCATGGGATGTAAAAATAAATAATAAAAAATTACAGACATCTTGACAAGTTTCCCTAAGTTTGTATGCTATTAGCATATTCCAAACTTTGCAAATCACTATGCCAAATGTTAAAGGGAAAGAAATGCTTCACATAAGTACTCATGGAGTTCTGGTTCTCATAGCTACAGATACTCTTACTCATAGACAAATCTCATAGCAAAGAAAGTCGACCTTGTCGAGCATTTACTGATAATCGACCTTGTTGAATTGGCCCATGTACTGAAAAGCAGAAAAACTTGCAAAATATGTACTGTGTACCTGCTTGGATTGATTACAATGTCCTTGATATATACGTAGGTATTCTCCTTGACATATACATAGATATGGAGCCCTGCTTCTAGAATCCTTGCTTCCCCCCTCCAAGACGTATCAAGAGATGTTAGGAAACAAGATTGATGGCCAATAAGTGCATGGAGCCGTGCTCCTCCTCATTGCATGGCCAAAACTAACAACAAGAACTGAGGACCATTTTGCATCACCACCAGAGGAGTTGTCGAGGAGGCTTACAAGTCAGAGACCATGCCTGCCTTTCCCTTACTGCTAGGTAACTTTCTCTTGTTGGATCCTTGCTCCATTGTGAAAACATGATGGAAGCACCATCATGCAGCTTATGACGGTGGTATACAGAAAGTAATTCCCACCAATTTGTGGCTTTGTCGAGCAAAATGCCTTACCCAAGGCATATAAACATTTACCTTAATGGCACAAACAAAGCGTAAACAAAAACAATTAGTTGGCCATGCCAACATCTGTACTGTATCGATTGCAGGCCTGGCTTGTACTTTCTTGAATGCAAGTGGATGATAGTACCAATTGGTAGCAACCTCGCGACCATTTTGAACAAGACTCACATGTCTAACTTAGTATGTCACCATAAGTGTCCACATTGTAGTCCGGGTTTGGGTACTATTGTCTTCATTAACCATTCGTGCATGTTTTGCCTGAAAACTTTAATCAAATACAAAAATTGTAAACCGTATTGAGATGCATACCTCCCTTGCATGCCAAATTTATGTAGTGGCGTTTGGATAAATCTTCCAATCTTATGACAAGGTGGTCGCTTTCATGATCGATGTACTTTGCATGCTTTGCATGTTTCTTGCCTCTTGCG
The DNA here is from genome assembly GCF_014529385.1 of Adiantum capillus-veneris. NCBI lineage: Eukaryota > Viridiplantae > Streptophyta > Polypodiopsida > Polypodiales > Pteridaceae > Adiantum > Adiantum capillus-veneris. The sequence goes on along the minus strand of NC_140938.1, from coordinate 113,836,017 downwards.
GAGTGTTGTGGGAAAGGCGTTAGTGCGTCTACTTCCTTGCATTCAAGAAATTTGCTGCAACCAAATTTACGAGTAGAAAACCGTGCCTTGGTTGGCACGTGTTACGTCTTGAGGGCCATGCATGTGGCCATGATTACCACTATGGCTGTGTGGGAAAAGCCACTAGGGTAGCCTTAGGCCCCCCACTTAATTAAGAAACAAAAAATAAAATACAATACAATTTGAATTCGACCTGCAACCATGGCGAATTCAAATCTGCAGTGTAGCGAAGGAGACGCAGAAGGGGGAAGCCAATCTGTAGTACTAGGGCGTTCGCATCAGAGTTGAAAAGACCTGCTCTTTTCAGCATGATCTCGACGATCCCAGCCTTCCTAGGTTTCATGGACACGATTTCTCCCCCTCCCTTTGCCTAAGCGGTGGTTCCCGCTGTCCTTCGGCTTGCAAAAAACCTCCATAGGAGGGCTCGTTCCTGCAGGCTGAGTACTCTATCGGCCTGTCCTACCTGAGATAGACCTTGTGTGGTGAAAGAGACCATCGAGTCCATGCCAAGAGGGAGAGATCCATAGATTGGCAGCTGTCTTCCGTGCTTGAAGACGAGAGAGAGAGAGAGAGAGAGAGAGAGAGAGAGAGAGAGAGAGAGAGAGAGAGAGAGAGAGAGAGAGAGAGAGAGAGAGAGAGAGAGAGAGAGAGAATGCATGCCTCTTGCAACTGATCTCCTTCCCCTCTCCTCCATGGCTCCTCCTCCCTGAGCTCTGATACCAATGTAAAGCCTTGGGACTGCCTAGCCTTGATCCTACCAATGTAAAGCCCTGGGACTACCTAGCCTTGATCCTCCACCCAACCTCCCTTTATAGGCATTGCCCCTAGGATCCCGTCTCCATTAGCAGCCGGCCCTTGGCCCGCCGGTCCTTGACCTCCAGGGTGGCCCTTGGCTTGACATTGCCCTTGGCATGACAAGAATCATGTGACTATCACGTGAGTGCAGCAGAAGGGGTTACTAAACTTCCTTTTTTACTCACAATTTTAAATACAAAAGGGTACAATAAAATAAAATTGGATATTAAAAATAGATTGAATAGAAAATGGGTGTAGTTATTTGTTAAACATTCACAGATAATGAGTTTTAAAATAGTCCTTGAGTGCATACGATATACACAATTTATACAATGTGAACCCCCCCCCCCCCCCCCCCCCCCCCCCCCGAGCACAATGAACCCCAACTATAAAGATCTTCCTATGGAAAGTTTTATGGGAGGCTATTCCTACTAGGCATAAGATACTAACTAGAGAAATAGGCTTTGATAGATGCTCAAGATGCAAAGTGGCTAGTGAGGATCGCTTTCACTTATTCCAAAATTGTCTAGCTAGAAGAGGCCTTAGCGGGAAAAATACGTAGATGGATACAAAAGACCTGGAAGAGCTTGTTCTTCAAGAACGACTTACTCTCGGGAGGTAAGATTTTGAAGAACCAAGCCATCCTAATATGCACCCAAATTGTCCATAGTAGGAAATCTGATCCAAATAAAGGTTAAAATACAAAAAATAAGAAGAACTTGAATTGTCTAACTTTGTCGTCAATTGTCGTTGCTTGAATCTGGCTCATATCCAGGTATACTAAGATATAGAGTGATGTCGTGAGAACCATGCATTCCTCCTTGGCTTGGTTAATACTGACCTCTATTGAAAAGCATTCAAACATGTTGCAAAGTCCCCCTCAAGTTTGTATGCTGACATCATATTCCAAACTTTGGAAGTTTCTATGCAATATGCCTAACATTGAAGCCTTCCTTCGTAGAAGTATAGAAAAAAGATAAGACATGATCAGGCCTGGAAATTGAAGGGTGCCCTTGTCCTTCCTAGGGAAGGGGAATTCCCTTAGTTGGCCTTCGGAGAAAAAGGGCCATCATACACTTTGCCCGTCATCATGCAAGGCAAAAATGCACCAACCAGTCACTCGATACCCCTTAATTTTCTTGCTCCTATGAAATATTCACTTGCTTTTGGTGTATCTTTTATTGTTCCATACTTAAGAGGAGCTAGCATTAGGTATTCTTTAATTAAATTCGATGGTTAGTAAATTTTTAGTATATTGGTATATTATACTTTAGCTCTGTTTTCTCCTCTTGCCCCCAAAAGCATCACCATTAGTTTTCACGTCTCTCTCTCTCTCTCTCTCTCTCTCACACACACACACACACACACACACACACACACACACACACACACATCTTGCGAGTACTCACTTTAGCCAACATGTGCCACAAGAAGAGTATGCAAGAGTGTGCAAGTTGGAGGGACATTTGTGAGGTGAGGTCCTCTGAGAAAAGGAAGAGGAGGGAGGCAATTCAACGAGGTAAGGCCCTCTAAGAGAAAGAAAGAGGAATGTGTCTTGGTCAATGCCTATTGCAACAAAGGCATGGATGACATGATCCAAGAGTTTGTGCAAGGGTAGAGGGGCTAAGATGTGGTTCGAGATTCTCTTGGCATATAGTGGCCCTTCAACGGGCATGCTCCTACTTGCATGCTATAACTGCAAGTAGGAGAGAGAGGGCAGTGCGTGGCGCAAACAGAGAAAGAATTGTACATAGAAAGTGTTCATCTCTCATGTGAAGCCATGAAGAGGCCAGAAATGCATAGAGAGAGAGAGAGAGAGAGAGAGAGAGAGAGAGAGAGAGAGGTCGTGACTTGTTTCCTTGAGCCTCAATGCTATCTCCTCATTTCCTTTAAAAAGATTCATGCCCAAACTCAACCGTAGTCACACATGCACTAGAGGCTAGGACATTAGAGGTCGCTAGATTCTAGAATCATCATGCACCTTGCACACATCACAAGTCTGGTTGCATCAGACTTTGCATTGCAAAGCATCTACATCCGTATAAAAAGCATAACTAGTGAGCTGCCACTATCAAATCTTGTCACATTTTGATTTTTTGAAGGTCTTCATTAAAAATAACATATTAAAAGTCTTATCTCTTCTTTGATTTAAGTGGTGGGATTCAAATCTTAATGAATTTGAACTTATATTTTACCACCTTAGAGCTTAGGCTTTATTTTTTTTTCTAATATATAAGCAATGCTCAATAGGAGCTATTTATATTAAAGAAAAAAAAAACTACAAGTGTCTTGGCTTTTATATGGACCCGCAACCCACCAGTATAGACCATGAAAACCCCATGTGCATCACATGTCACAAGGAGCATAAACACCATAAAGACTAGGATCTTACAAATAATATATTTGGACACAGATCTTGAGCAGTGGATGCCACCACATTGAGGTCCTTGCCACCCCACCCCAACATGTCCATTGGATAGGAAGATAAAACGACACATGACAGCAAATTATAATCTATCGGAGAAACTTCCTACCACCACAAAGCTCAAATTAAAACGAGTCAATCCTGAATGCAGCACATCCGAGCTACATCTTAGAACTTAGGCTCATGTTTTAACTAAGCAACCTTCTACTTTGAATTTTTTTGGGCTATTCTATAGAATTTATCTTTGAAGGGCATTTTCAAAACTTGCCTTTTCTAGTGAAGGCTTATTTTCAAAGGACCTGTCTATTGGGAAGGGGCCTCTAAACATCATGCTCTTCATTGGGAAGGCCTATCACAAAAGTGCCATGCATGTGCAGGGCTAGACCCCTAAGGAAGGGTGAGAAGGGTTGCAATTTCCAGCACTGGACATGATGTAGCTTGTGTGCTCATACTCCTCTATTAGCAAATAGCCTCCTATTCGAAAGTACACATCTTCATTCAAGGCCTTCTTAGCAAGATTGACCTTAAGTGGTATAGGAAAAACATTCTTAATAATTCCTCTTTCCCTTAAAGCATCCGTAAGGAGACCATATAAGGCAATGTATCCCTTAGTACTAATTCAAACTTCATCACAAGCCTTCCAGGTACATCAACATCGCTCACAATATTTGAAAACTTTTACATCACCTCCTTTGTGACAGCATTGTTTAAATGTTTTGCATTTAGTGCTTGTAAAAGGGCTATGACATCCAATTTATTAAGGCACAAACTTAACAAATGGATGCGATCCTCTTGGATGTGGCCACCACATAGCTCTTGGATAAAATTCCTACAAGAATGAACAAAAACATTACCACAAAATTCCTACAAGAATGGACAAAAACATTACCACAGAAGCACAGATTTGAGCGTAGCAAAATGTACCTTGTAGCTGTAACTCTTCTTTTTCTAGCATTGCCATCGAGGGATAAAGTCTTTATGGCATTGAAGCTCCTCTTACGTTCCCTTGCACCTAAGGGCGTCTTTTTAAGATGCAGGATCTTATCTTCAAGCTTCACAATCTTAGCATCCTTCTCTTCCACATGTAGCTTAAGAGTTTCCACTTCCTCCTCCGCATCCTTTTGCGCAATCCACTAGTGTATGGGAAAGAAGTTGACATTGTTGCAAAGACCATTGTGTGCTATCAGCTCCAATAGTCGACAATCACTTGTAGTATCCAAGAAGACCTTGCTCCCCCCTACCTACATATTTTAAGAATGAAGCAAGGCTATTGAATGTTGAATGGACATTGATGGCTCGATCATTAGGGTAGACGCAACCATGTACCCAAAGGTCCACATTGGTGTGACCTGCACCACAATGTTGTTGTGCAGTTTGCAAGTAATGACGCTTTGAGGGTGCGAAGTCCTTTGGCAACTGAACATGTAAACTGTTTTCAAACTTGATGATCTTGCTGTGGATGAGAGGTTTGTAGTGTCACCTAGCTCCAGGGCAAGGGGAAAAAGGTTGGCTTCAAGCAAGAGTGGAGAGCTGCAGTAGAGGAACAAAGTGGAGAGATGAGCTATGGAGGGAATATATGGGATGGAGAGCTTCAAGAGAGCTACAAAGTGGAGAGGAGAGCTATGGACTAGAGAGCTGCAAGAGAGCTACGGAGTGGAGAGGAGTGCTATGGCATGGAGAGCTATGGGGGGGAGAGCTGCAACAGAGCTATGGAGTGGACCTACAACAAAGCGAGGGAAGGAGAAAAAGTGTGTGCTGAAAAGTAGGAGAGAGAATAGAGAGGGAGAGGAGTGAGAGAGGGAAGGATGAAGAGTGTGTGCTAAAAAGTAGGAGAGAGAACAGAGAGAGAGGAGTGAGAGAGAGGGGAGTGATTTTGGAGGAAATAGAAAAAGGTGGGAAGCTTGATATTTTGTAGTTCTAGCATGAGATTTAAACCACACACATTTTCAGCCTTAATCCCTTAAAATTAGGGATCCTTATAAGGCCCTTTTGGGGTTGATATTTTTTCAAATGGAATTGATCACTTTGACCCGACTCGCGAAGGGGAGCAACACATACTCCCACCTTCTCATTTTTTAATGGATCTTCTCCATGACCCATTCGAACCTTTGCTTGTGCGTAACATCCACTCCGAAGGGGGTGCCTAGATGTCAAAATATCCTTCCTTTAGATACAATCTCCCCTGATTAGATAGAGGGGTCAAGTGAGTCATTTTCTGTTAGGGATATTAGTCTAGACTTCTCAATACTGCACTTCGATCCCGAAGCCACAACAAATGTTTGCACAATCTCTAGTGCCTTCCTGAGTACCTAAGGGTAGGCTTTTAGAAAGAGGAGGGAGTCATCCTGCGAACATCTTGGCCAAGAACTGGTTGTTGTTGGGCAAAGTTAAACCTTGAATTTCACCCCACGCAGCAACAAATTTGTGCATCAGGATGCAAGCCAATGGAAAAGAGAAGAGGGGCCAGGGGGAATCCTTACTTGATAGATCTTTTGGATTCAAAGGAGCCCACAATTCTATCATTGAACAAGAGCTCCGATTGACTGCCTGCACCTAGAGTGTGTATAAGACAACACAGGCAAGGCCCAAAGCCCAATGATTTCATGACATCTTGAATAAAGGACCACATAACCCTATCATATGCCTTGTCTAGGTCAAGCTGAAGAAAAATGCACTCCCTCGTGAAAGCTGCCTACTCAATGCCTACCATTGCTGCCAAGATATTTTCATAAATTGACCTTCGTTTGATAAACTCGTGCTGATGAGAGGAGATGACCCTATCTAGGAGGGGGGAAATTCTAAGAGCAACTACCTTAGCAATTATTTTTGTATGCCACAGACATCATAATTATGGGATGCTAGTACTTAAGATGCGAGCAGCAAACCTATTTTGAGATAGGCTTGATAAGCCCTCTTTTCACACCAGGATCAAGCGACCCCTTGCAAAAATCTTGGTCATCCATTTACGTGACTGGGACCTTGAGGTCATCCCAAAACTCCCTGAAGAATTTAGTGGTCAGACCATCCCAGCAAGGGGACTTCTCCTTGCCCAGAGCTTGCAATGCAAGCGAGCACTCATCTTCAGAAAAGGCCGTCTAAAGATGATAAGCTTCAGGTTGGGGAATTTTCCTATTGACACTCTCGAGCAAGTGGTCTTGCGTAGCATTCCCATTCTTCTATGTGAGTGAGTTGATGGAGCCCCGATTTTTCTTTGTTTTCAAGGCCCTAAATAAATGTGCTTGATTAGCGGCCTCTGGCTGAAGGAAGGTCTCCCTGGATATCAATTTCTCCCTCTTGACCTCCTCGAGATGCTTCTTGGCTAGGGTGGATTTAGCTTCCAACCACCTTTTGTGATCTTCTTCGGAGGCTAGCCCGCTAGTTTTTTTTGAAGTTAGACAAGCAACCTCGTCTTTGAGCTGTTTCCAATGTTCTTTCCGGGCCTTTTCCATCCAAGAGTCTGAGCTTTTGATTTCTTTCTGTATGCTCCGAGAAAAGAGGTCCCAAGCTTTAGTTTTTTCAAGGTTAATATCCTTATTGAGTTTATTCACAACATTTTTGGTAAGCCTTCTAAATAGAGGGTCTCTGAACAGGTACTTCTTACTCCCTTTGGGGGCCAGTCCCTCCACTTTGTCTTTCCTCATATTCATGTGTAAAGGTAGATGGTCTGATAGACTCTTCGTTGTCAACACCTTCATCTCAGGCAGCAATGGGATCTGGCTAGCTTGGTGAGAGCAGTAGCACCTGTCAAGAGAAGCCGTGCATGCATATTGTAGGCTTGTGTATGTGTAGCTTGATGTGCATTTCCAAGGACCCACCTCCCACAGGTCCATCATAGCCAAAATCTTGGCACATTCCACTAATTCCACTAGAACAAAGAAAATAGAGACATGCATCTATAGACCTATCATTTGATGAACATGGTATTCCACTTGAGAGTCCCTCATTTATAAACATGTTATGAAGGATTTGGGGGTGGCCTTTATAACACCTCCATAGTCACAAGAAATAGATGAAGATGAAAAAAGTTTGTCTCACAAGAAGATGTGAACCAATCTCCACTCACAAATTTTGCTCACCCTTGTCCACACAAAACCCCACCTACACTCTTCTGTCTATACTGCCATAACCCCCTAGCGACAAGCAATAGGACTCAAGGAAGAAAAAAATCTACTAAATTTAAGAGGAAAAAACAAAAAAAAAACCTTTGCAGTTTTGATCATGAAAACCATAAACTCACACCATCTCAATAGCCCTTGCATATGCAAAATGGATCTCCGTAGCCGCTCCCAATTATGCACATAAACCCATCTAAAACCATCCCACAATCAAGAGCTATACAAAAAATCATGATGTTCAATCAAAAAACTCAAAAATCCCATGGTGAAAATGGGGAAACACTCTCTCATTCACAAGGATAACAAAGGTCTTTTATTGCCAAACCTGAGTCATAAACACACATCCACAAGCAAGCTCCATGTCATGTAGCTTCCATCACCAAAAAACAAGAAGTCATAAACACACATCTACAAGCAAGCTCCATGTCATGTAGCTTCCATCACCAAAAAACAAGAAGAGAGACCTGAAAGGATAGATTTTACCACCCATTTTAATGGCGTTCTTAATGAGAGACACACTCTCCAATCAAGGATCTAGGCCATCGCGCACGCGCGCGCACACACACACACACACACACACACACACACACACACACACACACACACACACACACACACACACACACACACACACACACACACACACACACACACACACACACCTCCAATCAAGGATCTAGGCCATCATAGGCGCGTGCGCACGCGCACGCACACACACTCCAATCAAGGATCTAGGCCATCGTGAGTGCATGCACACACACACACACACACACACACACACACACACACACACACACACACACACACACACACACACACACACACACACACACACCTCCACTACACAACCCCCATGTAGTACGACTGCAGGCTGTAGCAACACATGCTTTCTTCTTCACAACTAAAAGTCCCACTTCACTCACAACCCCAAGTTGATAAAAAATTCAGTTTTATTCACATTTTTAATGCATTACTCACTCTTTGAAGTTTTGACACTTTTGTATACAAAAATAACAAAACTATCCTCCCTGCACAACTAGTCCGCATGTATAGAGACAACTGCCATACACACCACCTTTGTAAACTTTGTACAAGCATGATTTATTTACATAAAAGGGGTCCAAAAGAACCAAAATAAACATCTCTCAAAGTCTTTACGGTGGCCCATACCATTTCACAAAGACACGCCACATATTGCCCCCCAACAAACATGGAACACTTTTAAGTGTTGCATGTACACATTGTATCATCATTCTAGACATTCTTCATTTTTCATCCCACAAAAGCATCCCTATATACAAAGGGAGATATAAAAAACGTGAATTCTCTCACCAAACACCTCCATTTCACATTCAATAATCATACACTTTACACACCAAGAGCTTATCCCATTGAAGCAAATGCCCATATGCTCTTGCCATAAAACATATGTCTCTTCCCTTTGTCATACATATAAATTTTCATAGACTCCATGAAAAAATACTCATGCTTCAATTTATAAAGATCACTGATTTTTGGCCTTTCCATCAAATATTCGACATTCTCCACCATAGATTGTCCAATCAAGACATTTAAGGTATCTTTGCCTACCAAACCATGAAAAGAGGCTTTGGCTTGCCCTTTGTACTTGAGATGATTAGGCATTCCATCCTCATTCCATCATACAAATCAGTTAGTAAATCAAAGACATTAACACAAAGCATAAGAAGATCCATCTCAATAAAATTTATAAAGCAAAAACCCTTTTATTATCTTCATAAATTCCTCTAAAACTTTCTCTTGCTTAACATTAGAGATTGCAACAACAAGTAGCTCCCAAACAAGTCACCTATAGATATACCATCATCAAAGAACATAACGTCTTACATAAATGTGGACTGAAAATCAACATTCAAAGCATCCAAATGAGTAATTTTAATCTCAATATGAGATTTTACCGGACCATCTATAGCACAAACATCCACATGATCAACAATTAGAGGCATATAATTAAGCAAGCCATAAGTGACAACATCATTTTCAGACATCCTAGTCTTATGCGTAACCATAGGATCCATATCAACCTTATATGAAAATTAGAAACATGAAGCTCAATATAAGATTCCATAAGAGAATTTTGAGTGCAACCATCCACGGGATGAGTGGAATCCATAGACATCTCATCAAACAACCCATACATTGAGACAAAGTCTACATGCATTGCAACATTGACATCATGAAAGTCATCTAAACCATGCGAGAAATAAAATTCATAAATCTCATACTCAAGAGAATATTCTAAAGAGCTCACATATTGATCTTCAATTATAGCATATGCTTCCACAACTTCACTTTTTGTAGCATCATCATCAAGCAAACCACACCTAGACACATAGCCCTCATCCACATCAACAATACTCTCACCCACAAGATTCAAACTATTTTCAAAAGCACAAAAATCAGCATCTCCATTGTCAAGAGGAAGACCCATAGAATCATTTATGTCTACATCATATGCATTCACTGCATGTATGTTATTTTCTTCCATGTGATCACATGCTATCACATATTTGCATGATTTCTTGCTTTCTCAATAGCAAGTGACTTCTCAAATGCATAACCACATATGATAAATCAACCAATTGCACATCCTCTATCTTTGGTGGTGCTGCATCCAAACTTGCCATAAGCCTTATCTTCCTCTTTTTTTTGTATACAGTCCTGCAATTCTTCTTTAATGCTGTTTGGATTCTTCAATGCAACATATGATCTAAAGGTAGATTTCAACTTGCATATCAAAATTTCCAACATCTCAAATTGCATGTGTGTACCACATAACTTCTTCATTGTCATTACTATGCATGCCTTACACACTTTTCCCATTGCATCCACACATCAATAAACCTCTTTTAAAACCAAGAAACAAACTCATCTTCATGCATAGTTAAGCTCTTCACCTTTGATCATGCCTCATTTAGAGTTGGAATCACTACATATATTTGAGGAAAGACTACTTCCAAGAGTGATAAAAAACTCTTATCCTCATCATTTAGGTTCTTGCACCACATAAACACACCAACTTCATGCCTCATTTAGAGTTGGAATCACTAGATATCTTTGAGGAAAGACTACTTCCAAGAGTGATAAAAAACTCTTATCCTCATCATTTAGGTTCTTGCACCACATAACACATCAACTTGAAGCAAGAGAAGAAACACACAAACATTTTTCTTCACAATCATTCCCTATCAGCAGACATTGAAGTTGTACCTATCACAAGAACCTTCTTGAGTCTTCACCATATGCACGTGTAAACCTTGGAGAATTCATGTCAAAAACTTACAAGTAGAAGGTTGAGGAAAACTTACATTGAGGAAATCAATAATGCAAATGTGGTATCATGTTACAACTTACATGCCTATATAACACCTCCATACTCACGAGATATATAAGGATGATAAAATTATCTCTCATAAGAAGATGTGAGCCTCAATAATTTGCTCACACTTGTATACACAAAACCCTGCCTACACTCAACTATCTTACCATAACCTCACACCATCTCAACAACCCTTGCATATGCGAGATGGGGCTCCATAGCTGCTCCAACCATGCACATAAACCCATCAAAAACCATGTCAATCAATATCTATGAAAAAACTCATGATGTTTAGCCCAAAAAGGAAAAAAATAACACGGTAAACATGGAGAAACACTCTCCCATTCACAACAATAACAAAGGGATTTTACTGCCAAAGCTGAGTCGTGGACACACTCATATAAGCGAGCCCCAATTCATGCAACTTCCATCACCAAAGAACAAGAAGAGGGGTGAAAGGGTAGAGTTTTCCACCCATTGTAATGGCCTTCTTGATGAGAGACACACTCCCCAATCAAGGGTCCAGACCCTTGCACACACACATGGGCACCTCCACAACATAACCCCCATGTACCATTGCAGGCTGTAACAACAACACAAGCTTTCTTCTTCATAACTGAAAAACTCACTTGACTCACGATCCAAGTTAATAAAAACTTAAAATTTCTTCATATTTTCAATGCACTTACTCTTTGAAGTCTTGACACTTCTTTGTACAAAAACAACAAAACTATGTATCCCACATAATTGGCCTACATGCGTAGAGATAGCTAATATCTCTAAAACACACCGCCTATCATACTCACTAATATCTAATTCTCCCAAATGATTTTCTCATGTTAAACTGATCATTTAATATGGGGAAGTGCCAAGGGAGAAAAAGCTACAATATTGGTTAAGCTGGCAGACCGGCCACAGTAGGGATCCAAAGGAGGGAAAACACGGATCCAAAGGGGGGGCCATTTGCAAAAGAGCAATGTGCAACAATGGGCTTTAAAGACCCTAAGGTTCAGCCCATTAAGACTTCCAAAATGATAAGGTTCCAAAATTCAAAGATTGTGTCCAATGGTAAAGCTTAGTAAAATTGGATGCTTAGTGAGTGTGCCAAAAAGCCTTCAAGGCTCCTACATAGGAGAGGGCGAGCCCTGTAAGTAGGGGATGAGAGAGAAATACACACACACACACACACACACACACACACACACACACACACACACACACACACACACACACACACACACACACACACACACACACACACACACTCACAGGATCCCTTTACACAAAGGGAATAAGGGACGCATGTCAGCTCCCTAGGCCAATTGCCCACAAGGTGCACTCAAATTCTATTGGATGGCCATAGAGGTGGACCAATGAGAACTAGGCTAGAGTAAATATAGCCTAATTCATTTAAAAACACTTAATAAAATTACCAATAAGAATTAAGCTCTCTAGAAGACTATTGGACAGTCTCCCAAGGGGTCCGATGAGCATTCAACAGGCCAATGGATTGCCTGCTTCCTATTGGCCAGAAGACAAAGGGGTCCAATGAGAGTTTAGTTGCATTATTTAATTACCTAAAGCTCTCACAAAAGGGGAAAGGGGGACACATGTCACAAGGCTATAACTTATGCTTCTCAATTTTCATTGGCTAAGCTTGGAGAGGTCCAATGAGGCGCTAACATGAGGATTTAGCAAGAGGGGTCGAACAAGAGAGAGAGGGGGCTGATTTTTCAAAGGCATTATTCCACACACACACTCACACTAGCTCATGTGTGAAGCAAGAAGACTCTCTATCTCCTTCTCAAGCTTTAATGGAAAGGTTATCATCTACTCCAAGCTTGGAAAAGGGAGGCCTACACCAACAATTGTGATGCAAATCCAACCAAGAGCCAAGCTTCAATGCATGCTCATCTCCTCTACCATGCTAATTACTAATCTATGCTAAGATGTTATGAAAGATTATGTGAGGAGATGTACTTCTTTCTTGTAAGATTACTCCTTCTTCCTCCCAATCTACTCTCATACCCCGCTAGCTCTCACCATCTTGGAAGGTGTGTGAGGTCTTGGGTCTGAGACCGTGAGGAAATTGATGTTGTGTTTTATAAGTGTTTGCTTAGTGCTTGAAGCTTCCATCTTCATTGCACTGGCTAGTTATTGAAGGAACACAAAGAATTGTATTTTAAAATGTCCTCCTTTATGGGGGAAACCTATAATACAAAGCCTTTTGGAGGGGGGACCGGCTCCATGTAAATCCGTCCTCAACTGCTGTCAATAGCTTAATTTCTTTCTCTTTTGAAGTATTGTTCATGCCTATCTAACTAGGTGTTATGTTTTTTGTTGCTCTCTCCACCTAAGCACTCTTGTTATGCTCATTAGTAATCTAATCTAATGAAATGCTCACTATGTTCATGCTATTTTCCACTACACACAAGTTACTAAGACATTAAATGTTACATTGGTATTAGAGCATACGTTTCTCTTTTCTTGCTCAAGAATAGAGGTCCTCAAGCTAGCTATAAATGGTTGGTATTATTAATTGCAATTGAGTAAGTAGAATAGGGATTTTTCAGCCTTGTAGTGCGCCTGCCTTCGTGCGGATAACCGTGGGCATCAGTGTCGAGAGCTATCGTCTTAATAGTGGAGTACTATGGGGCTTGCCTATGGATTAACCACTATTGAGCTATTAGAAGCTTGACAGGAGCCGGTGATGTTTTGGTGTTGAAAGACCCTCTCTTCTATTCCTTGCAATTAATGATATTCAAGCACGAGTACAATAGCGTGAGTGCTTTTCTAAAGGGGTAAAGAGGAGTAGCAACTAGGGCTTGAAGTGCCGAAGTATACCTAAAAAAAGTATACACCTAAAAGTTGTTAGAATGGTTGACAATAGTAAAGAGAGTGAAATTAATGTTGATAGCTTTGATTTTGCTAATGAGCAGGCTACTAATGATGCCCCTATGCTTGTTAAGTACCTTCTTTCTAGGCTTCAACAAGCCATGGGCAATCCATCCCTCCAAAGTGAAGTGCAACGGCAGCTTCGTGCTCATGGGATTCTCCAAACTCCCCACCATGACGAGAGAGTACCGAGGAAGCCTCCTTGCGAGACTTCCAAAAGAGGCCTCTCTCCGAGAATCCATACGAAGGGCTCAAAACTTTTCTTCTTGATGACGCATAAACTTCCCAAAGGAGAAATCAAGAGCCCCCACCAAAGGAATGAGAAAGAAGTGAGTCTCTTACCACCTCGATGGAGATGGCTCCATGAAGACGGCGGGCAAAACGCTCTCCATCGCCTCCTAAACGGAGAAGACCATTGCACACTTCTCCACACCATAATTCAAAGAGGATGACAAAAAGCAAGAGAATAAAAAGGCGAGAAAGAGGACACCCTTTTATCCATCTTCTTCATCCTCTTCCTCTTATGAAGAAAGTGATGGTGCAGACAAAGAGAACCAAGGCAAGAAAAGGTGAGAAAGAAGTCACCCTCTTCTCCATCTTCCTCAAATTCTTCATCTTCTAAAGAAAATGATGGTGCAACTTTTGAACCATAAAAAAGAAGAGGCCATAGGAAATCCTATGCCACGTGGAAGAGATCATCCAAGCTCAAGAAGTTCAAAGAGGGAGGAAAGAGCATCTCTTTCCTTACCTACGATGGCACCTTTGGTGCTACGGATAAAGTCTTTGCTTTCATCGAGCCATTTGATGCGGCATTTGGAGGTGAGGGCTTCACGGAGTCCTCTAAGATACACCATATAGCTATGCACTTTCAAAAGTACGCTAGGAAATGGTGGTCTAACCTACAGGCTAACGATGAAGCTCCATGAACATGGAAAGCTTTAAGAGCTTCCATCATGAAGCAATTTTTGGGCACCGATGCCAAAGACAAAGTACTCACCAAATGGCGAAGCTTGAAGCTCTCTCCCTACAAATCCATTCATAAATATGTAGACAAGTTTTGGGACTTATATCTCAAAGACACTGTCTTCAAGAGGATGGATTTTGGAGAGCAAAAACAAAAATTTAGTGCAGGCTTAACTAAAGAAATGGCAGAGTATGTCAACTCCCAAAGGCCAGACACTATATCTATGGTCATACACCATACTATGGTGGCTTCTTGAATCAATTTCCAAACAGGGGCTAAGGGAAATATTAAGCCCATGAAAAACAAGGGTTCCAATGAGCCTAAGGGGAAGGACAATGTCCAAAAGTCTCCTAAGGGCAACTCCAATAACAATAAAGCTAAGGAGAAGGGAGTTTACAAAGGCAAAAACAAACTCTCTCCTGAAGAGCCTGAGTGTTATCGCAAGGATAACCGTTGTTTCAAGTGCAGCGAGCAAGGGCATGTGTACCGTGCTTGTCCCCAAAAGAACACCCGCCATGAGACTCCTAGAGCTACCTTGGTCAAAATCCAAGAAGAGGAAGCTCACCACAAAGGATCTCCTCTATGCCATGCTTGGGGAAAGGTAAGAGAACATGATGCTTTTATTCTCTTTGACCTTGGTTCTACTCACAATTTCATATCCACAGAGTTGACCAACAAGCTAGGCATCCAAGCCTATGAGATGGGAGATGTCCTACCCACAAATGGTGCTTTCAAGGGGCAAGAAGCTTCAGCCACTCCCTTAATCGAGAAATGGAGGCTCCATGTCCAAAGCTATGTGGACAAAGAGAACTTCTTTATCTCTCCTCTCAAGCATGGCGATGTAATCCTAGGGGCACCACTGTTTGATTGCATGGCTGCCAATGTTAAATTCCCTGAAAGGAAAATCAACTTTAAGTACAGGGAAAAAAATATGTACATAGATGCCAAAGAGATGGTAACACCATACCCATTGTACATACGCAAGCTTTCAATAAGTCAATAAAGAGCTCTATTTCCATGTACATGATTTTTGTTAAATATTCTCAAAATGAACCTAATGCTTTAGCAAAAGAAAATATAAACAATCACAAGGAATTAGAGTTATCCAATTTTCTCAAGGGGTTTCAAGATGTCTTTATTGACGACATCCCTTGTGAACTACCTCCTAAATGAGGCAATAATGACCATGCAATTGAACTTCTTCCAGGAAGTTCAATGCCTAATAAACCTCCTTATACAGTTTCTCAAGCTCAACAAGAGGAGATTATGCGGCAAGTGCATGAGCTAGTTGAGAAGGGCATGGTTAGGCCTAGCTCATCTCCATTTTGCTCACCCGTGTTATTAGTGCAAAAGAAAGACGGCACTTATCGTATGTGTGTCGACTATAGAGTAGTAAATAGGATCACTATCAAAAATAGGTTTCCCGTTCCACGGGTAGAAGACCTAATTAATAAGCTACAAGGGTCGACCTACTTCAGTAGGATTGACCTAAAAAGTGGCTACCATCAAATAAGGATAGTTGATCAAGACATTGTAAAGACCACATTTCGCACTACGTTTGGAATTTACAAATATATTGTCATGCCTTTTGGCTTGTCCAATGCACCAGCCACATTCAATCACTTGATGGAGAAGCTATTTAGGCCTCACCGAACCTTTACTGGAGTGTTCTTTGATGATATCATCATCTACTCTAATTCACTACCGAACACAAGCAACACCTCCAGGTAATATTTCAAGTCTTAAGAGAGAATAAACTTTATGTTAATTGAAAGAAAAGTGAGTTTTTCTTACAAGAGATTCATTATTTAGGTCACATTATCTCTTAAGATGGCATCCAAATGGATCCATCAAAGTTAGAGGTAATAAAAGGATGGCCTAAACCAAGAAATCTTCATGAACGGAGAAGCTTTATAGGTATGTGTGCATACTATAGACGCTTCATAGAAAAGTTCTCACTAATAGCAGGACCATTACATGACCTAACAAAGAAAAAAGTTAGGTATACATGGTCTGCCAAGGAGAACAATGCTTTCGAAAAGCTTATCTCTCAACCTATGCTTACACTGTCGGATCTCTCAAAGCCATTTGAGGTCCAATGTGTTGCTTGTGGTGATTGCCTTGGAGCTGTTTTTCTCCAAGAAGGGCATGCCATAGCCTATGAAAGTCGAAGGCTCGACCCTGTTGAGCAAGCTCTAGGTATATATGAAAAGGAACTCCTCACAGTTCTACATGCCTTAGACTCATGGAAGCACTATTTACTAGGGACTCCTTTCATTCTACGGACGGATCACCAAAGCCTTAAGTACTTCATGACGCACACCAAGCTCTCCGAAAAACAAATGAGGTAGGCAAATTTCCCTTTGAAATTTAATTTTCATATTTCTCACATTGCTGGCAAGCATAATCAAGCCAATGCACTCTCAAGAGGGCCCAGAGTGAATACGGTTTCCATAGCAACTCACAATGATCTATGTTTTATGATAGATGAGTATGCTATTAATACCAATTTTAGAGATGTGATTTCAGACCTTGCACTAGGGAAGAAAGAGGAACCATTTACTTTACAAGATGGTTATCTTCTCTATGGCAATAGACTATGCGTTACTAACTCACTACATGAGAAAGTAATGTATGAATCTCATGCTCCTCCATATGCGGGGCATAGAGGGATTCGGTCTATCCTAAAAGGGATTGAAACATATTTCTATTGGCCTACCATGAAAGAAAACATACAAGAGTATGTTTCTAAATGTGTGGTATGCCAAAAGACAAAGTTTGATAGTGGGAAGCAACCTGGATTGCTTCAACCTTTGCCAATCCCTAATTCACCATGGGAGAGCATATCCATGGATTTTATCTTTGGATTGCCTAAGTCTATCCATGGGAATACGGGAATATGGACGATAGTAGACAGGTTTAGCAAACAAGCTCATTTTATACCTGTCAAAAAGACTATCAAGGCCCATCAAATGGCAACCCTCTTTATATCAAAAATCTTCAAGTACCATGGCTTTCCAATGTCCATGGTGTCGGATAGAGATCCTAGAATGACCAATAATCTCTGGAAGGGTCTCTTTGAGAATTTAGGGACAAGGCTAAACTTCTCTTTGGCCTATCACCCGCAAACGGATGGCCAAAGTGAAATACCTAACCTAATAATTCTTGATCTACTAAAAGCCCATGTAACAGAAGTAGATCAAAGGCCCCGATGGGAGAAGTACTTACCCTTAGTGGAGTATGCCTATAATAACACTGTACATATTTCCACGGGAAAAGGACCCAAGCCTAGACCCAAGCCCAAGCCCACGCTCAGGCTCAGACCTCAGTCGCCCTTTAAAATTACGTATTTTAGTCACACACATAGCTAAAAATCGACTTTTTTGAGGAGCAACAGAGCTTCAACTGACCGAACGTTGTGCTGTAAAGCACACCACGACCCTCTGAGTGATACGCTTGTTTTGAAATATCACACACTTTGATAAAAAAACCGATCATTAAAAAACATCAAAAAAGAGTGAAAACGGACGCCTAAAAAAGTAAGCGGTTAACCTTCGAGGTTATTCGTTGACGCTTGTAGGGTGCCAAAGGCACATGCATCTGTGCTCTGGTCGTGTGCTAGAGGCCGAGTAACTAGAGAGAATTTCGACTTACGCGAGTTCTCAATATCCACCTACCTTAGGTTCCGGGCCCTCGGCGGGGACCCAAGGTAGTACAAACCAAGACCCAAACATAGCGGCTAGTGACTCTTCCTGTGACTACGACATCATGGAGGGTTTCCCAATACCTAATCCCGATAGTTCAAGCCAAGACATGCATGCCATGGGCCCACGGTCCAGGCCGAGCGTGCTTAGCTGCTTGAAGGAAACCTTTAGTAGAGCCACTCGCTTCGAACATGGAGCTAATGATGTGAATGAGGGGGGTGGGGAAGTAAATTTGCCATTCATGACCAATGTAGACCCTATGCCCTTAGAGAGTGTGCACGTGAATACTCCATTCACTGCACCCCCTTACTCTTCAAAGCTATTTCCCTCCGAGGTTATATTACCTCATGGTAGAACCCTTCCGAAGTGCAAGAGGTTGAGAGATATATCATTGTGGCTAGGGAAAAGGAAATTGAGAGCTTACACAAGGCGGAGCAACGAAGAGAATTAAAAGCAAAAGCTCTTATATCAATATCTTTGCTAGGAGAGCAATTGAGTGCTCCTAAATTAGCGACCACTAAGGGTCAACCCATAGAGAGCCACATTGCATCTAGTTCAAAGGACACCCCTAGCACCTCAAGTTTAGATGCAGCGTTTCTAAATGAGAACTGGGAGTACGAACTACAAATGAAAACTCTAACTGACCTATACACAGGTCACACCTATAACGTGGGTTGGTTACATGTCCTACAATCCACAACGGGTCCTACTAGTGTGGAGGATCAACAACAAAGAGTTTGTGAGGTCATCCATAGACTCATTGAGCTAGAGAGACAGAATAAGGGGATCCACATGCCTTCCATGGGTCTCATGAGATTCTTGGGTATAGGGAAGGCTAAACAACCAACCTTATCACAAATGGAGACTCCCTCGGTAAGTCCGATGGATCCCCCATATGTTGTTTGGCCAGGGGTCTCAGTGCAATCTGAGCCTACAAGTGATAGCTTTACTTTTCCAAGTCTAGCTCATCTTTCTCTTGATGACACCATGGCTACCATGCCTAACCCAATGATGGGCATGCCAAGAAACACGCCATGGACCTCATTTGTTAGTAAAGCACCGCTATATGGTAGCTCAATGTTGACAACAGCCCCTACAAGTGTGTATCAATCGTATGCACCTATGGGTCCTCGCAGTCATGTAGCCCCTACCCCTCCCATTGTTTCAACAACCTATGCTCCAAAACCACAACACCCAAGCTCCTATTTCCATGGGACCATACCGGTTAGCATTAGCATGTCACATCCGACGTCTGCTATGCCTAGGGCCACCCATATGAACTTTGGGCCGCCACATGGCACAACACCATACCAAATGTGGAACCCAAGGGCTTCCTATATGCCAAGCCCAATGCCAATACCTACTCCACATGTAGTCTTTGGAGCACCTTCACCCACGGTGCCTGCTCACTTAGGTGACTTGGCAACATTTGCTCAAGCTATCGGTCAATCTATCGCCGAGAATATGCCTAACACGCCTCATAGAGAGCCTAGAAGCAAGGCAGTACAAATAGCCAAGCTCACACAAAAATTTAGTGGAGACGGGGATGTGAGAAAGCATATCGGAGTGTTTGAACAAATATGTGATTCTCTTGGAGAACACAATGACCTACATAATACTAATGCTTTAAGCCTAGCCTTAAGTGGGAAGGCTGGGGATTGGTATAGAACCTTAAGAGTGGAAGAAAAAACGATTTACCCTACTCTTAGGAGATTGTTTTTGAAAGAATACATACGAGAGGGAGTACTTTGGGGTGTAGCCTCTCAGCTCCAGAAAGTCCAACGAGAGGAAGGAGAGTCGGTGAGAAACTTTATTAGTCGCTTAAAGCATTTGAATTCTTGTTGTAATCCAAATGAACGCTTCAACAATAACCAGTTTCTTGATAGATTCATTTAGGGGATTACGACATGAGGATATCTACAATGGCCTAGTCATTAGAGGTATCACCACTTGGGAAGCGGTTGCCACCAATGCGATCCAATTGGAGGATAATTTAATGATTCAAGGAGAAAGAGTGTCTGTTGAGCCTAAATCTATTACCTCGCAAGCATCGGGGCATCAACCGATGACCCTAAAGCTTTTTGCTAAGGATCCAAAGATATCTGAGACGACTTTAGCAGATCTCACCAAGGCTATTCAAGAGAGTCTTTGAGACAATCGTGCGTCGTAAAAAAATCATATGTATCCAAGAAGGGAGCAACAATGGTGCTCAGTATGATGTGGACCGCATAGTACCAGTGAATGCCCTACTTTTAGAGTAAAATTCAATGGGAACTGCAATGCTTGTGGGAGGTATGATCATCAAGCTAAGGATTGTAGTATTTAAGTGCGCGATGGCCAATAGACCAACCTTAGCATGGACAGACACACCTTGAGTGGTTGCATTGATGTCGGCCCCACCTATTGAACAAACAACACAATGCATGGTACCTAGGGCCCAAAATGTTGTTCAAACAACACCCTTACCACTTCTAGTGCTAGGACCGCAACCACCACATCCGAGAATCACTTTTGTGAATCAAGGTGTTTGTGAGTCATCTATTGCTTGTTTTGAAGGCTGTGAGGAAGATATAGATCCTAATATTGACTATGGGATGGATGTGCTTGAAGAAAGTCCATAATTCTATATGGAGGACTATTGGGGACAAGTCAAACCTCTCTATCATGTAGCTGCTCTTGTTGCAAGAGGCCAAAATATCAATTACATTGCTAAGAGACCATGTCTTCAATGCTATGAGTGTGGAGGTTCACATCGTGTGGCCGAGTGTCCTATTAGGCTACAAAAGAACGCCACACTAATGCAAACCAATCAAGCGAGCGCGTCTACAATGCCGATAGTCATGTGTAATCGATGTGGCATAGATCATTTGATTGCCCAATGTCCAAATAATCCAAATGCACCGAAGATCACTCCATTAAACTTGATTGAGGTTACCGAGGAGCCATCACAAAGTACACTTGTGGTACCAGTAAACGTACTCACACGATCGATGCTCCAAAAAAAAAAATATATTCTTGAAGAAAGAGACGCGACATCAATTGCCCAATCTCAGAAGAAGAAGAAAACTCAAAGGAAGAGATCGCAAAAAGCAGCGCAGTCAGACCCCAGTTCAAAGACCAACATAGGGACTGGTGACGACCCTGTATATATGACCAATGCTGAAGAGGATTTTGATTCAGGTGAAACCATGGAGACCAAAACGACCACTAAGATAGAAACCAACAAGGAAGATCTTCATGAGCCACAATGGCCAGGATCCAAGAAGAAGATAGGAACTTATCCAAACCCTAGAGAGGAGATTGAGCAAGTCAAACAATTAAGGAGTTTGGTAGAAGATACCCAAAGGGATCTAGAACCAACACCTAGGCAGATCCAGATTACAGACACCATGTTCCCTACGCAACAACAACCTCACCAAGTCCATAGACCCTTAGCCATACCTAGTGTCATCCAAGAAGAGAGTGACTTAAAGTCATGGGAAAGTGGGCGTACTCACTTCTTGATGGAAAGAATGTTTACAGAGGGACTACCTGATCCTATAGAAGAAATGGAGATCCTATCTTCTCCACATCAAGGGACTCAAGCCCAAAAGGTGCCGTTAAACATTGCCAAATTGATGGATTTCATGTCTTTAGAAGTTAGAACCACCATCATGTCCAAACTATATAAAGACCATGAGCTAGTCTCAGCTCTTCGAGCTTTCCTCAATGGAGAACTAAAGTTTGGGCTACCACAATTTGCACAGATAGATGGAGCTGGGGAGATGCCAATAGAGGAGGAACACTTAGATCCACAACCCAACCTAGATGAGAACCTTGTTATAGAAATACTTGTTAACAAGTTGGGATAATACTTTGAGGGTGATGAATCCAATGCAGCCATATTCACTACCAAGGGATTAACTGTGAAGGAAATCCTTGATGGTGGATTGTGACTAAAATTGCTGGGAAACTATGGAAAGACCTCACCTTGTGACCACAACCATAGTAGTGAAGATGGCCAATGGGTCTATTGTTAAACATATTGGGATGCTATAAGATCTCAAGATCAAGGTCTTTGGATATAAAATAAGAGTTACCTTCATTGTTATGGATTTCTCCAAGCTTACTATGGCATAGGATATGATCTTAGGACGTCCTTTCATTATGGGAAGCAAAAATGGTGCATGACTGGTCTAAAAACCATGTTTACTTGCACTTCAAAGATTCTGTTATTCGAGTAGATCTTGTAACTGGTCAAGCACATCCCCTAGGAAACATGTTTATAATTTATCATAGATCTGACACCACAGCTCACTCCGCCCCATTGTAATTTTGTTACACGTGTAAAGCGGACACTGGTGTTGGGGAAGATTCTCCTTATATGGATGTACTACCTGGGATGACTGAGTCGGACAATGTGGATTGGATCCACCTAGCAACAACCATAGACACTTGGGAAAATAGGGAGATGACCTGGGTAACACTTGAGGGGGATGCAATGCCACCACTCGTACCCTTAAATATGCTAGAAGCAATGCATCTAGCTTCTAGCAAGACTCATCCTAATATAACGAAGAAAACATACAAGTGGGTCCCGAGAGCTTCTTTAGCAACCTTAGCTAGTGTTAAAAGATAGAAGCCTTGTAAGAAACGTCCCACTCGTTCCAAGAAATGTAAGGAAACGTGGCGGTGGATTCCTAAACGACTATTGGAAGCCCAAGGCTACTATCAAGGAAATGATCAAATTTGGGTGCCAAAACGTAGATTGTGTTCTTACTTGTCACTTGACCCATGTGAGCCCAATCCCGTAGCTCCAAAACAAATCAACGATCACGGAAAGAAAAATATCACAGAATGCTACACACCCGCTCTAGAGCTAGTTTGGGTACCGAAGAAAGAACAATTTGTTTCACCTAGCTCAGGAAGGGGGGAGTCCCATGAAGCTTATAACTCCTCATGTAATGCATCCATAGAGGCAAAAGCTTCTCCACAGCCTCCACCTACAATAGTGGACCTCCATAAAGCTACAAAAGAATCCACACCTCTCAGTGTTCAAGAATCACTGGATGAACCACTTCAAGTTCGATCCTGGGAGAGTACCTTACCACCCTTGCAACTCGATGAGGCACCTAAGGTAATAGAAAACTACTGGCAAAAATCCTCACCTATTACTAACTGGAACAATTGGTTTCAAAGGGTGACGAGCACATTTCAAGCAGTATGACCTACCCAAGGAAGGGGGGAAGTCTTCATTCACGTCAATTGAATTATTTCCCTCTTACCCTTCTTTCCCTGACCTCTCAATCACCAATCTTAGGGAATGTATATATAAAGCTTTATACTCACAAAAAACAAAAATAATAAAGAGCAAGAGCAATTAGCAAACGAGTATGCACAATAAAAGTCAAAACATTGACCCAGACCTACACATTCACATCCGATACACTGAAACAAAAACCTATGTCATAAAACACCTTTGATCCTCATCACTCGAGTGATGGAGGGTAGGTAGGATTAGTACAATAGGAGTGTTTCTGTTTTAGAGTTTAGTGATTAGCAAAGTTGTTTCTTCCCACTGATGTGCCTCCTAGAGGTATTCTTTGTGTTTCCTAGTGTGTACAGGAACATGTTGCTGTTGCTGGTATTTGTACCTTCATTGAATCTTTCTCTCGCTCACACTTCAAATCAAGCGCGACCATCAACACAAACAGGTGTTTCTTGTCCATTAACATTGCCCCTTATCTTTTTGCATCCATGTTTGTTTGCTTTAATTGTGATTGGTAGCTTAATATCCATCACATTTGCTTGGTATCAAACATTAAATTCAAAGTAATTTTTTGTCATAATCACTTGTCTAGGTTTAAAAATCAAGCAGTCTGACTAAGCTAGTTTGGCCAAGCTAGGTGTTAGAGATACCATGGGGAATGCCTTCCTATTAATCAATGGTTACTTAGGCTTAATCTGATTTAGGTAGCATTGTGTGCAATGTACTAGGACTTTCTAGTGGGCTTAGTCCCTATTGACCTTTAACTTACCTATTATAAAGGGAGTATACGAATGTGATGAGCCTGGGGAGGGTAACACTGTTATATGACTCCCCAAATGCTGAAACGAGCAAATAATAAAAAAATCCAAGTGCCACAATGTAAAATCTAAAGCGGAAAGAGAAATCTCAGCTTGATTTGGTACTTCACTCACATGTATCGCCTACGGTACTAGAACCCTAGAGGTTCCCAGTGTGGGCGCTTTTCTTTGAAAAGCAAAAAACCCAAGGCATACAAAATAAGCACACACATCAAAATTGAAACAATGTGAAAAAACTTTGGGGGATCAAAGAGAAGGAAAGTAAGTCAGGCGATGATTTCATGAGCAATTCCTTTTATCGTAGCTTAACTACAAGGTCTTCTAGGTATAGCCTCTAGTCAGCCATCGGACATGAAATACTTGGCTTTCGCGATTAAACAACTTAATTGACCAAAGAAAATTGAGAAGCTTGCCCATGGTATTAATAGTCGATCTTTAATGCCTTTCGATCGTTAAATTAGCGATCCTAGACTTGTTTAATTTTTTTACCTTTACAACTGTTTATGTGTTTGATTATATTGCACTTTAATATTTATTACTGACAAATGGTTTAAAATTCTGTTACTAATCAAATTGTCTGCCTACAATTGCATATGATTTTTAATTGTAGATGAGAATGCAATTACTGTGCCAATGTTGTTTGATTTTGCAGTGACTGAAGAAGGCTAAGGACATTCATCTCAAATGCTCTTCCACCTCGATGAACGAGCTTCAACTCAATAGCTTCCGAGGACGGAATCTACATCAGGAAGGGGGGCATGTTAATCCTCACGCACATTCCTATCACCTAAGACGAACGCCGTATTATTTATTTGGTAGAGTCAGGTACCGGGCTGGTCGGTCCAATAGGAAAAGGGTAAGAGTGATTGTCGATGAGAGGTGCACTCTAACTGGAACATTCAAGGGATTAGTTGGCTAAGCATGGGCGCCCAAGTGTGAATGGAGCGAGCTCATATAAAAGTCAACAAACCTAAAATTCACTCATTCTTTCATTTGTGCAATTGAAGAGTGCTCTTGCTCCATCTCCATCTTCTTCTTCTTCATCTCTTTGTGTGTGTGTGTATATGTGAGAATGTGTGTGTGTGTGTGTGTGTGTGTGTGTGTGTGTGTGTGTGTGTGTGTGTGTGTGTGAGAGAGAGAGAGAGAGAGAGAGAGAGAGTGAGTGCGATCGATCATTACGACGATGGCACGACGGCGGCGAAGCGGTTGAGCGCGACGCAACGGTGGCTCCTTCTTCTTCGCGGCGAGGAATCCTCCACGACAGCAAGCGTAGAGCAGTGAGTGACTCACCATCGCCATCTTTGAGCTTACTAGTTTAGGCTACTTGCATGCTTGGATCTATTTGTGGCTTGCACATAGTGTATCGACAAGTTCCTTTGCTTTGACACGTGCGACAAATGTGCACACACATGCTCTCAAATGCATAGTACGCTCTTTCTCAGGCTTCCAAACAATGAATAGCACATTCATGTCACTTGTGGTTGGCCGGAACCTCAAGGCCAAGGTACTTAAAGCTCTCAACAACTTCAAGTGTCTCATTGTTGTACACAATGCATGGCTTCTCCTTATGAATGGTTTTCACAAGCATAACATTTGTTTTGGATTTATTTAAAACAATCAGCCCACTATGCAATCAAAAGTTTTCAAGGACAACCATAAGCTTTTGTGCATCCTCTAAAGTGTGTGCTAGAAGCACTACATCATCCACATACAACAAAATCATGATTACCGCATTGCAATAGTGACCTCTTCAATGTCTTCTTTTTGCATAAAGTCAAGTACTATTTGTTCTAATTGATCGTTGCATATACCAAAGAGAGTTGGTGACAACAGACATCCTTGTTTAACCCCAATAGTGCTTGCAATTTTTCTTGAAATTCCTCTTCCCATGCGCAATTGACACATCACCTTCTCATAGATTCAATAGCAAGCATAAACTCACTTGGCACTTGGAGTTCTTCCATCCTTCTCCATAAATTGTTACGTGGAATCATATTATAAACTTCAACTACAAAGTGAATGGGGTATAGGAGGGCCTCTTTTTTTGGTAGTTTAAGGGAATGCTTAAAGCTTAAGCCACGTTTGACCAAGCCTAAAAGAGAGGGAAGAAAAGGCGTATGCTAAGTTTTTAAAAAAAGCCATTTCCATATTTTATATTTAAAAATAGTCTTTTTAGTAACCCAAAAGAGAGGTGGGTAAATGAATTTTGAAATGTCTTTTTTCCACCCCTGTTCTCTCTCTAACATATAAAACACTCTCTCTCATTTAGATCTCATTAAAGGAGACACTTTTCACATTCTCTCTCTACACTCATGATAAAAAATGTGAATTCAAAGAAGATTGAGTTGCACTCCCTCTCTTTCTTCCCTCCACAACATAATCCTTTTCTCCTATCTCTAAGTACTCTCCACTTCTTTCCTCCATAGCCAGCATCACCTACTTGTAGCAGTCACCATTACACATTCTCTCTCTAATTTGCTTGATTAGCTAACACAAATGTCATTCAATCCCCTACCACTGCAAGACATTACTAACAAGAAACAATGATATTGATTAGATGTTGATTTAGAGCAGGAGTATCCTATTGTGCGACTTGGTACATTTAATCCCAATGCTGGAGCTTGGCTACAGAACTTTGGGTGCAAGGCAATCAACTTATGAGTTGATGGCTATATTTACCCTGGCGATCCAATGACCAATGCATCACCGCCCTTTCGTAACGTCATTGAGCTACTGCATTTCATTGGAGATGGGAGAGATGGATTGTTTGGTTACTGCTGGAGATTTTATTCAGCTTTCATTAATGAAAGAGAAGCAAGAAAACATCTTTGTGCTGCCTATTCTTCATTGCAAGAGAAGTACGTGAAAGACATTCAGACCTTTTTTATTTGGACAATGCTTAAAAATTAGCATGCAAATGTATGATTTTTATCAAGTTTGAACTTTTATAAACACACATTGAAAAGAAAAAACCTTAACAACTAAAGGCCTACCATGGGATAGAGTGAAACTTTGTTAGTTCCATCATTGAGAATATAATCTCTATCAAATTGAGACATTTTTTTAGCATAGAATTTTTCAAAAAATCCCAATAGCTCATGTTTGGCCATGTGGCACAATAAAGGTCACCTAGCATTGGGTGCATTGATTCTACGTTTAAAATTTAATTTTCAAATTACTAGGTTTAAACTAAAGGGGTTTACCAGACTTTAAGTTTCAGAACAAGTTTTGTGATATTTACTTACAGGATAAATAGGTGTGTCTTGAACCAATAGAAAGGGATGGTGCATCTCTAAATAGAGATAGAAGTTGAAAATTATATCAACCTTCACGAAGAATCCAAAAAGGTCATTTTCTTTTGTAATTATTTTGTATATGTTCATTTTTTAAATAGAATTTGATCAATAAAGTTAAACAATTAATCATTTCTTTAATTTTGAAAGTTTTACAGGTTTTTTTCATGGGAAGCTGAGAACCTACAGTGATACACTCTCACTCTCCCTTTTGCTCTTGTCGTTGTGTTCCCCCCTCTTCCCAAAGGTCCCCCTGCCATCCTCATATCTTTATAATCATCTTTGCTCCTCTGTATGCAATACTCGAGTCATGACTATACATACGTTGATTCAAATGTACTTGACATATGGGTTACTACTTATAAGTTTCCTATTGACAAGCTGAAAAGTTAGCTAGCAATGCGCTCTCTCTCTCTCTCTCTCTCTCTCTCTCTCTCTCTCTCTCTCTCTCCTTTGCCTACTCCCATCACCATGCATGTCACCCGCCTGTCGTCACACACTCGTTAGGTATAATAAGACCTTTGTGCTCATTTTAATGTTTTTGGTTTTCTAAAAGAAGACTTAGAGGAGAGTTGAGTTAGGCGTACTTTCAATGTTTTTAGTGATGATTGAGACTTACCTTAAATGTTATTTTGGTTTTAAATATTAAATGGATCTTTTTATTTCACCTTTCATTTCACATCTAACATGTCTTACCTTAAATGTTATTTTGGTTTTAAATATTAAATGGATCTTTTTATTTCACCTTTCATTTCACATCTAACATGTCTTTCCTTTTCTTGCATTCTATTGTTTAAATGCTAAAGTGAAGCTTCACCTTGGATAATTCTACTAAATTTCTCTCTCTCTCTCTCTCTCTCTCTCTCTCTCTCTCTCTCTCTCACTCACACACACACACACACACACACACACACACAATGCTTTTCTTGCAGTCTATTGTTTTTGAATACTAAAGTGAAGCTTCACCTTGCATAATTCTAATTTCTAGTAAATTCTATACACACACACATGCACACATAAATTAGTTCTTTTTATTTCACCTTTCATTTCACAACCTCACATGGCTTGACTTTTCTTGCATTCTATAACTTGATTCCAATGGGTGTTTGGAAAAGTAAGCGACTGAGTTTCCTCCTTGCAAAGAAGCAAATTGGAAATACTAGTAGAAATTTTGAAATTTGCAAGATTTTTGAACTTCATTCTCACATATTTCACCTGTTTTTCTTCCCTTTACCATGGTTTGCAACTGGCTAGTATCAATTTTCAATCGCCTCTAGACTCAGCTAAGGCAATCCTTTCTCGAACACTGATTCCAATTAAACTCAACCTAATGATTTTATTTTAGGTTGTTTTCAAGAGCTTGTAGCTCCCAATTGGTTTTAATCTCTTGGGGATTGTCTCACATGAATTTGTTCATCCTTGGAGTAAGGTGCCCACAATGGAGCCCAAGAACAAAAGAAGGCCGAACTATCAAGTCACCCCAATCTCTAGGTTGAAAACCTCACAATACAGAAGAGCTAGTCGAGTGAATGACAACCTCCCAAAGGCTCTCCAAATTAGTAACTAACAATAAAACATGGTAACCATTTGGTTTTCACATACAAAAGACCTGGTCAAATGAACTACCAATAATAATAACAATAACAATAACAATTAGTTCTCTCCAATCTTGGAAAATTAAAAATCCTTTCAAAATTTCTCGAGTACATAAGTGAAGGGTGAGTTTAAGAAATTAAAAGACCATGGAGGTGGAAAGTCAAAAGACTTTTTGTGTGCATATAAACCTTACACATTTGTGTTTTTCATCTTAATTTTCTTTCCTCTAGAGTTTTCAAGCCAGTAGGCAGAGCCATTAGAAAAGCCTTTTTTTTTTTGAGCCATTAGGAAAGGCTTTTTTTTAATATATATGTTGAAAATATTTCAACAAAAAAGAAAGAAATTAGAACACAAAATGTCTCATGAAATCACTAGACAATGTCACTTTCTCTCTAGTAGCTCTCAATAAAAACCTAAAAATGTGAGTAGTAGGGCTCTATATATACCTCTAGTAGCCTCTTAAGGTCCCATTGGGCTTTTGTCTTGGATCATTGTGCGGTTTGGAGGTCACCAAGTCACCCCAATAGGTGACCTATGTGAATGGTGAAAATAGTGAAATGTGATGTTTTGTGAATACCAGTTATGATCACCAAAAAAATACACCATGATCACATGAATATGAAATCCATGGCCCCTAGCGAGAGATCTCTCACAAACTATCAATCTACACAATTGATGCTACCTAGGTAGGGCATGAAAGCATCTCAAAAGAGAAAGAGCACATCTAATTTCTTCTATTTATGAGCTACCACCAACAAGTTTCTAGAACCTGGTTTGTGCCCATAGTCTTGCATTTCTTCTGAAAGAGAATCTCATTTTTGGACTTCCAAAGTGCTCTCAATATTGTCGCTCTTACTATACAAATGTTAGTGAAGAGATCCTCATTTATTTCATTTAATTAGAAAATTTCAAGGCCTCTAATCGTCATTAAAGTTTATAACCTTTTCTTCCTCAAAGATTGTCCTTAGGGGATCAAGAAGTCTCTAGAGATTGTGCAAACATATGCCATTACATCAAGGTCGAAGTGCAATATTGAAAAATATAGATTGATCTCCCTCTCAAAAGGTGACTCGTTCCATTCGACAATGTGGAACTGGGAGATTGTGTCCAAAGAGATGGTATTTAGGCACCTGGGAGCCCCTCTAGGGGTGGATCTAACCCACAAGCAAAGATTCTCATGGGTGTTGGATAAGATAAGGAGCAAGTTTTGTAGGTGGTAGTATGTGCTCCTCCCTTTCTTGAGCAGATTGAAAGTGATCAATTCGTTTATGCTCCCCTCTATAACATTCAATGGCTGATTAAGATAGCCAAATGGAGTTCTTAAAATTGGTGAAAAGATTCCTTTGGAAAAACAACATAAAGACTCACTGCTATGGCAATCGGCAAGCTGGGATGCCATAGCGAGACCGATAGAGCAAGGTGGTATTGGAATACTCAACCCTAGTAGTCACGCGGAGGCCCAATGTGCCAAGTTTGTGGTTGCAATCAAGAAGCAATAACAAGCATGGGCTTTTATGACAAAGGCAATGCTGGACAATGCCAAAATGTGCTTGGCCAGTGGAAAGGGCTAGAGCTACACGACAAGCTACTTGCCCCTTGGTGGTCTAACCTTAAACTTGGGGGCTTAACAGGCGAGCTAGCTTGAAATTTGCAACAAAGCAACGAAGGCCTTGGAATGGGGAGAGGTAACTAGGTACTTTGACAACTCGATGTCTCACTGGTCCCCTTGGCTATCTAAGGTGGGAAGAATCCCGTTGAACCCTGCTTGGAGGGAGGTTTCCAAAAAGATAAACAACAAAGGACTCCAACACTTGGGCCAATTTTGGGACCATAGTAGAAGTGATTGGAAAGGGTCAAACCAACTTGCCTCCTAGTTCCATCTCACGGGACTGAAATATTGCTGGTAAATAGAGTCTTAGAATGGATTGACAATTGTTGCCTACCAACCTGTGAGTCTGGGTTTGAATGGAAAGCATAGCGGTGACCCACAGACACACACTTTCAAAAACCACACACCAAGGATGTATACAATATCCTCATGGTCTCACTGGATTGGTTCTCCCCCTTGAACAAGCAGTTGGGCAAGCAATGGCCGGAGACAAGATGGGTGACAATTGTAAGGAACATCTGGTGCCCACAATGGCCGCTTGGGGGATGAAGGTCTTTAAATGGAAGATACTTTGGGGGGCTTTGTCGATTGGGGTAAAGGTCCTAGCTAGAGGTATTGGTCCAGATAGATGCCCGCAATGCAGATCCGCAAGTGAGAACATCCCCCACCTTTTAAGGAATGCTCGACGATTTGTGGCCTCGCAAGAAAGTTATGCAAGTGGATTCAAAAGACATGGAAGATTGGGTTCTTCAAGAACGATCTCTTCATGGGTGGGGAAGGTGTTTGAGAGCCAACCACTGCTAATCAATACACAAATTGTCAGGTTCTGTTACTTCAAACACGTCTAGAAGGCCAAGAACTGTCGACTATTCGAGTACGTCCTTGAAACAACTAGGTTGACAAAGATCATTCAAGAAAGCAAGGAAGCGATTATAGCCAATGGGAAATGGAAGAACTCTAAAGAGTGGAACAAGGTTGTGACTGTCGCAATATCTGAACCACATGGGTAAGTGTCTGCTCCTTGTCCAGCCAAGTATTCTACTTTTGTCGGGAGGTACACTTTCTTTTAATCGATATAATGATGGTTGTTGAAAGATGTCATGGCTCGACCCGAGCATGACTAGTAATTGTAATTCTTTTGGATTGTTCAGAGTTTTTTTTAATAAAAATTTTATAACTTTTTTCAATAACAAAAGCCTAGTTGTTCTACAATGAAAAACACAATTAATTAACAATCAAGATCCCGGTCGAATCTTGAAAATTGACGAGTAGAATGCATTGCAGCCTAATTCACGCGCATTAACTCTTTCACGCCTAGCATACCCTGCCTCGTGTCTACCCTAGCTTGTCCTACCAAGCGACAAACTCTGTCCCTCACCGCTTCTCGTCTTGTCACAATCATCGGGAGCACCCTCAGAGAACACCTTCTTATCATCATTCTGACAAACACCGCATCCATTGCTACAAACAAACCACACACAATATACTCCTACAACTACCTCAATCCGTTTGTCTGCAATACCATGCATGTGCAGCCCTGCTTTGTGTCCTCCTCTCTCAATCGCTTTCTTTCCATGTGTGCTCAGATAACATTAGGAAAAATAGGGGCCCTTTGGGATTAAGGTTAATTAGAGGCCAGCCAATAGGAAGAGGGTGGTGGACATACTCTATACCCTCAAAAAAGTAGGGGGACAAGGTAGCCTTACACCTCTTAATGGCCTCTTACCTAGTGAGAAGGTAAGGGAGGTGGCTAGGGGAAAGGGGGGCGGGGGGGGGGGGGGGGACCACTTTGACCTCTTTTCCCCCACTTTTTGGTCCAGATTTAAAAATACACTAAAAAAATTCAAATTTTCAAAAAATTTCAAATTTCAAGTTTTCCCTCCTTAAAAGGTCCCCAGACCTATTTCATGGTCAAAAAAGTATTTTTGACCTCCAAAAGTTAAAAACATGCACAAAAAAATCCAAAAATTTGATTTTTTTCCAAAAAAATTCAAAACATCATTTTTCACCCTCCAAAGTCTTTCCAAACCTATTCTATAGCTAAAAAGTGATTTTCTCTCTCTACAAATCCTTTTCCAAGCTCTCCATTGCTGCAACAACCACATGCACCCCCTATAGTCCAGCATTATCTCTCTGCTAGCTTTCTCCCACCTCCATTGTAGCACCAAGCAAGCTTCTCCGCCATCTCTTCCCCTTGCCCATCATATAGTTTCACAACAAGCTAACTCCTGTCCCTTCTCTCACCTCCATTATAGCGTGAAACAAGATTCTACTCATTCTACTTTCATTCACTCACACTACATGGAAACCTCTACTCCTGAAGGTGGCAAAAGTATGAGCTCACATGACTTGCATACCACAACAACAGGAGGTGTGAATAGTGTGTGGGCATTGCAAGGGTTCATCTCCAACATAAAGATAGAATGGTAAGAAAACTACCCTGGTAGCTTACATTCAGAGCTAAACATCATCTCTATCTTTAAGTTTATCATGCTGGAGAGAACAAACCTCTTTATGGCTTTCAATGTTTAGGCTTCACACCTCTTAACATGGGTGGTGCTATTTTGTTGATGGTTTTGGTGCACCATCTATAGTTGTGTAGCATGTGATTGAGTCCCACAATGCAAGTAAGTTGTGCTATCTATGGAGAGTCATGAAAGATTTTTCTTATAATTTATTCTTTGTATAGTTATCATTAGATTATTAGAATGATATCATTTTGTACTTTATAACTTTGTGCTCACATAATCTATTGTTTACTTACAGAGTCAACTTTTTTTTCAGAGGACATGAGCAAGGAATCATGTGCAGAGATGGAAATCACTCTATTTTTGTTCCGTGAGGAACCTTTTACTACCATGTTAAAGGATTTTGATAAGAATAGTAGAATTTTTATAGAATCTTGAACCAATAGGTACTCTCTAGGAGCTCTTCGAAAAGCCATCCATATAGTATGACTATCTTCCCTAGTGTCATAGACACACAAACACTCAAGTGTATATGAATCTCTATATGAGGAAGACAAATACTTGTAGGAGACGCCTAACAACAACAACAACATTGTCTCCCTTTGTAATTATTTTCATGAGACTGGATTCCCTATAAATGCAATATAAATATGTTTTTTTGTTAAATGGTGTCACATTGAGTGAGAGTATTTAGTTTAGATT
Organism: Adiantum capillus-veneris; assembly: GCF_014529385.1. Lineage (NCBI taxonomy): Eukaryota > Viridiplantae > Streptophyta > Polypodiopsida > Polypodiales > Pteridaceae > Adiantum > Adiantum capillus-veneris. The sequence goes on along the minus strand of NC_140938.1, from coordinate 113,801,988 downwards.
ATTGGAGTTTCATACAGATTTGAGAAATATTGTTAACCTTTATGGATATTTTGATTTTCTTGTAAGACGTTTCAAGTCTCAAGTCTTAGTCACTCCACCATGAAGAAATTCAAGCAATATTTTGATTTCAGTTTAATCATCAATGGTTATTTTTATTAAAGTGGATCACAATCTTTGTCAAGATGTCCTCATTTGGGGATGTTTAATATATATCATTAGCAACGTTTCACAAGTTGAGAAAGCTAAATTCTTGCTTTCCAACATGTTATTGTTTCCATACTATATGCCTATGCCAAGCTTGACTTAGAGAAATGACAACTTGAGATGGAGGTGTCGATGTATGGAGTGACTTATTATTGATTCGTGTTTCATTATATATATATTGTAAAGCCTTTGAGTTTTCACCTTTTTGAGTAGTGTTGACAAGTTTTTGATATCAAATCTTCTTAAATATCCCTGTTCATGAGCTATTGGTAGTTATCTCTTTGGTATTGCTAAAGATGATACCGATAGCTATAATTGTAAACTTAATTGTTAAATTGCGGATTTGATTTTTACTATGTAGCTCATTTGGATAGAGAAAGTGTAAACATAAATTATAGATACATGCATTTTTAACATAGAGGATATGTACCACTCGAGCCTATGTAACCGCTAATCAAGAAACCTTTGGTTGGATACTATAACAATAGGGGTCACATGTGGTTTCGAATACCAAAGAAATGGCTTAACCAAAACATTTCCAAGAACACGAGGTGGACACAAGGAAGTAAAATTGGCTCCTTGTTTGGTCGATTTCTAGTGCTGAATGTTTAGTGCACAGGATTTGTGAGGCCTTTGACCTGGGGAGTTCATTAAAGTATATGTAACATAGCACATGTGTTCAATAGAAGGGATTTTATATTCTTGTAAAGTTACAGAAACATGTGTAAATAAGGCCTATAAGGGGTACTTTTAATCCATTTTGGTGAACACACATGATATAGGAAAATTTTACATAGTGAATGTTCCGGACCTTTGAACACAAAGAAAAGGGGGGGAGGGGTTCTCTGATTACATCAAACTCTAGACCTCTATCTCATGGACATGCATTGAAAAAAGCCCCTATTTGTCATTATAAGGCCCCAGGGACCCTAAAAAAGAGGGGACCTTGGATGGCCATTCTGCGCGCCCTTGTGGCCCCTCTTTTTTAGGGTCCCTGGGGCCTTATAATGACAAACACACACCAAGAACATGCGTAGTGGACACAAGGAAGCAAAAAATGGTTGATGAGCGTGATACAAGGTTTAGGTATTTGCCATTGGGGGGGGGGGGGGGGGGGGGGGGGGGGGGGGGGGAGTTTGCTATGAATACATCAAACTACATACTTCTATCTCATAGCCATGGATAAAAAAATATTGCATTTTTCATTTTAAGGCCCCAGGGACCCTCAACAAGAGGGGCCACAAGGGCATGAGAATGGCCATCCAAGCCATACAAAAATGGGGGGGCGGGGGAGGGGGGGGAAGCTCTTGCTCTCTATACATCCAACATAACATCTTTATATCATCCTCATACACAATATTTTTGCAATTTTTTTCCATGTAAAAGCCCCCAGGGCCCTCAGCAAGGTTGGCCACAAGGGCGCACAAAATGTCCATCCGGGACTTTTGGATGGGCTTTTTGCGCGCCCTTGTGGCCAGTCTTGCTGAGGGCCCTGGGGGTCTTTAAAGTGGAAAAAAAGTACAAAATTATTGAAGTGTTGAACTTTTAGGCTGCATTCAACAGCTTCTAGCTTCTAATCAACTCCGAATCTGTTTGGGCTTCTCACATGAATTTGTTCATCTCATCGTGCTCTTCGACCATCGCGTGATGCAAAAAAATCATATCTTGCTCGGATTCTCCAAAAATTAACATGAAAGTTGGCAATTTCTAAAAAAATGATGTAAAACAGACATTTCTTACTTTTTCCTTAATCTAGGGTCTCCAACGAGCATTAAAACCATGGAATTTGAAAATATTCAAAGAACCAATGTTTTTTATTGTGTTAAGGGCTATATTTCCTACATACAAAACTTTCCCAAAATATCGCCCTAACACCTTCAAAAGTGGCTTCCAAGGAGTGCCTTCGGTCAAAATTTGAAACTGAAGGAAAACAATCAGAATGAACTTTTAGACTGTGTACAAACTTTAAAATAACCAAAAGTTTCTTCAAAAAAACGTTATCGCTAAAATTTTGAAAATAGCTTCCCATGGACTTCCCACTACGATAGAAATCAAAGGGTTGAAGGGAGAGGTATGGTGTCACAAGTGCATGGTAGGAATCTCACCGAGGTTTTTTTCGTCAAGATCTCTTATACGTTATCATGTCTTCTCATGTACAATCTTACCAAACAAAAACAAATTTACACTTTAAATGACTACAAATCTTATTTAACTTATCAAACAATCTAAAGTATGGTAGACCTAGAGTGCTCTTACACATCAACAAACAAAAAAGTCCAAATTTCTTATCATTAACTTTGATAAACATACATTCGTGAATCACTTCCAATGGGTAGTGCGGTCATAGTTCTTACATCCATTCCATGACATGGTATGCTCATGGGGTGACCTATGACATAAAAATATGTTTGGTGGGGGTACCCTCATGTTAGGAAAGGGTGTGTTGCTGATGAAAAGCTGTTGTATTGTCCTACTAGGGATCTCTCCATGTTAGCATAATGATTTTTGGTGTAGTGGGAGCCACATTGCTTGAGGAGAGCTTTGTGCCATCGTAAAAGCTTCGCGTTATGCTAGTTCCTTGAGCCATTCTTGCAAACAATGCCACTCAACTAGAATAGTAAGAGGTCACCTTGTATCATGATGCGTTAGAGACATGGTCTTCAAACAAAGACATGTATGAATTCAACATTTGCAAGCTGTATAATAAAGACACTTGTTAAATATATGCTGTACAAATTTGAAAGTATTTTCCATCCAATAATCCTAAAATGTATATTAGGATGAGATTACCCACCTCTAATAAGCATGGATTTGAAGCACCTACGTGCAAGATGTAAGAAAGAAGGCTATTTTAGAGAAAAAGTGGTGACACTTGACCTCTCTAACCTGCATCCTTACACTATTTAAATTCAAAAGCAACCTTTTTGCTAAGCACTACAAAACAAGTAGAGGCAACACCTTAGACTTCAAAGTCTGTGATAAGAAGAACACAACGAAAAGTAAGAAGTATATTGTTACCTTGCACGAGGGGGTGTTTCTTTTAAACATGTGATGGTATTGGCAAGCTTCATAATGTACACATCGTTTTCTTGCAATTGTTGTTGGAGAGTTTCCACCTCCCTCTTTGAAAAAACAATTTTGTCTTGTAATGCCACTCTTTTGAGCTGAAGAGCTTGATATTTGTGCATCCAACAAATGCAAAGATTTACCTGCACCCATACACAACCAATTGCAATAGTTTAACAAGCCTACTTCTTCCCTTCCAAGATATTGAAGAACCATCAACATTCGTCACACCGATGGTACGACGTTCCTAGGATGACCTCTGCTCACCCTCACGTGTGCGGACTTTGGTGTAAACGCCGTCGACAAGCAAATATGTACGCTTTTGTTGTGCGGAGTACATGGTGGAGGAGGCATACGATTTGTGATGTCTGTGAGCACCATGGCAATTGTTGCGTGAGGAAGCAAAGGATGAAAAGAGAGAGGGGGGAGGGAGAGGGAGGAACATGGGAGGAGAGAAGGGGGCAGGGAGGGAGAGGGAGAGAGAGGGGAGGAGGAGGAGAAAAGGGAGCATGGATGAGGAGGAGAGAAGAGGGAGAGAGGAGAGAGGAGGAGGAGAGAACAAAGGTTTTTTTTTTTGGATTTTGTTTTGAAAAAGTGGGCTTTCAGTGTTTGTAGGTTTAAAAAAAAGTCAAAAAATGATTTTTTCATATGTATATATGTTGGGGGGAAGTTTTAAGTAAAAAATATATAAAAACCTTTTTTGAAAAAAAAGTCAAATTTTGGCTTTTAATGATCCACGTTTTTGCTGATGTGGTCACACTCCTTTATTCCCTTCACTTTCAAAAAGCTAAAGAGAGAAAGTGACCTCTTAGGTCCACATCCTACATGTGTCTAAAAAAAAAACTGGAAAAGCCTACTCAAAACTAGCTTCTTGAATGCCTTTGTCCCCCTAACCCTATACAACATTAGCCTTAATTCCTAAAGGTTAGGATTCCTTACAAGGCCCATGTAAGGTCCATATTTATCCTAATGGTTCCTTGTGTATGTGCAGGTAGGAGAGAGAGAGAGAGAGAGAGAGAGAGAGAGAGAGAGAGTGCGCATATCAATGATTCCTGCCTTATAGGGAGTTTTGATACTTCTCTCCCATAAGCGGTGAAGCTGCCATCACTACAATGGCTCATCAAAGCTTGGCCATTGGCATAGTCCTCCCCCTCTTTCCCTTCCCTTGTTCTGCAAGCGTACCATACCCCCTTCCTTAAGCCTTGCAACTCTTGCATGGAAGACCCTTGGAGACTTCCTTTGTATGATGCCATTCATGCCATCTCCATCTCTCTATCTCCCCTACAACATGCTGTCCAAGGCCGGTGCTGCGCATCCTATGTGTTTTCTTTGCCAACATCCTCAATACATCTCTCGATGTCACCATCCTCAATACATCAAGATATACAAGCAAGACAGGGTTTCCATATATTATGCCTGCAGAGAAACGAGAGAGAGAGAGAGAGAGAGAGAGAGAGAGAGAGAGAGAGAGAGAGAGATTACACACCTCCATGCGGGGCCTCGCCCATCAGCACGCATGGCGATGGGCCATTTGCACATGTTGTCCAACCGCTACCGAGCCAACACAATGTAGAAAAAATCTCCCCCGCCAGCCCGTCTCTCTCTCTCTCTCTCTCTCTCTCTCTCTCTCTCTCTCTCCACCACGTGCCCAAAATGCCCTTCCAATTTTCCAAAATTCCCCAAAATACCCCTGGTTGTGAGAGTAAATTCTTTGAACAATAAATGTTTTTGTAGTTTTTGATAAGAAGACTGGTTTTATATCATAGAAGATGCTAAAACTGGAATTTGAGTTGGATGCTGTGGAGATGAATTGCTTCATTATTTTTAGGCATAATTGCCTTCTTTTGCGAGGTATTATGTGACAAATTACATGCTAAGCACACAAGAACGGATCTCAATCGTAAAAAAGGAATAAAGGTTAAAAAATCTTGAACAATCCAACAAAAATAGATACAAGTGCATTTTTCGATAAGAAGACTGGTTTTATATCATAGAAGATGCTAAAACTAGAATTTGAGTTGGATGCTGTGGAGATGAATTGCTTCATTATTTTTAGGCATAATTGCCTTCTTTTGCGAGGTATTATGTGACAAATTACATGCTAAGCACACAAGAACGGATCTCAATCGTAAAAAAGGAATAAAGATTAAAAAATCTTGAACAATCCAACAAAAATAGATACAAGTGCATTTTGGAAATTTTTGAAATTCGAGAGATATTTTGGGAATTTCAAGAAATTATAGGGATAATTTGCCCTTAAAAATAATGGGTCCTTCCCTACTCACAAACATGCACGTGGACGGCTCCCTGCTTTCATATTAAAACTAAAACACTTTACTTTTATATCCCATGAAACAAGGTATCCCCCTAGATTCTACTAGATTCTACGTAAACAATTGCTTTCAAAAATTGTGGGGTCCTACCACTTAGTGCAAGTAGAAAGTTGAAGCTAATCTTCAAGCATAATTTCAGTGCAGGGTATACAAAGAATGGAGAATTGATTGCAAAAAAAATAAATAAATAACCTTATTTATAGAAAGAATGAAGTTTATATTTTCTCTTTCTTTCTCGAAAAAACTTGATACATTGATCAATCAAAGTTTTTGAAGCTGTCAAGGAGAACTGAAATTAAATACTTTTCATAAATCATAACTATATCATTCTGAGGAAGTGTATAATTTTATGGATTCGATTCCAAAAGGAATCTTCCAAAATCAAGCAAAACCCATTGGGGTGCATTCTTGCCAAGGCAGTGACCTAACCATCTGCAGCACGGCCCGAAACCCCTTCCATTTGGTGTGATCGCCTCCACCATCGCTCCCTCCCCCTGCGTGCATCCATTCCTCGCACATACAGATAAAAACCTGTCGGTGCTCCGTTGAAAGAGAAAGACAAAGAGACACTTAAAGTCCCGCCATGCTGTGGCTGAGCTGATGCGCAAGCTGCATCCCATGCAAGACCTTGTTTGCTATCTGCCTATGGTCCTAAGTGCCAGGGCTCCTTGCCACCACTGCTCGCCATCACCGTCACTGATGCGCATCGCCTCATGATGTAGGACAGAAACACACACACACACACACACACGGAGAGAGAGAGAGAGAGAGAGAGAGAGAGAGTGATTCACCACTCCTTTGTGCAATCCGATCCTTGTGTCTCTCTGTGCCGCGCCGCTTGTTCGCGTTTCGATCGGTCCACTCAACCTCCATTTCTCCTCCACGCGTCATTCTCCTCCATTTTCTTCTGAGGCACGATGCCTTGTCCTCAAAAAATATCAATTTCCTATATGAATTAAAACCGTTCGCCTTGCATTGCTTGACTTTTAACTTCAACTCAAAGAGAGGATCTTACTAGATTCTCTATCAAACAAATGCAAAAATGATGATATGGAAATAAATTTATTTGTCACTTACTACATACGGACCTACTCTACTCTGTCTATTCGTTAAGTTTTCATTAATTAAACGTTAAGATTCCCTCACATTGGTTTGGCAAGAATAAAGTGTTCTCTTTCTCCCTTGTTCCCGCTTAGACACACATCTCCCTTTCTATCCTTGCCTCTTGCCCTTGGTTGAGCACCCTATCGTAGGACGAAGGAGGTCTCCCTTCTCTTGCTTCATTGCCAGATGCACCTATGCCTGCCAAAGATTTTCATAATGGTGAGATCCTCCTACCCCCTTCCAAGCTACACTCAAACAACAGACACATGGTGTGGTGCACTCCGGGCCTCCCCTCGTCAGCTATCACCTGCTATCCCACCTCTACTAGGAGAGGCAATGATGGAGCCTTCCAATGGCATCTACCAATGGCCTCGCCAGAGACCAGGCTGGGCTTGTGCATACCTTACAAGAGAAAATGCCATCCCACTTTTCTTCTCCAACTTGTATGCGGATCTCCTAGATGTCGCCATCATCTGCAATGTACTCTCCTCATCGTCGTTTCCATGCCGCACATCTTCTTGCTAAGGCTCCACGGTTGCTCAATCGTCGCAAGCTCGCAATGTGAAGTCCTTCCATCGACTCTCCACCTCTTCTTTGCCTTGCAACCGTGGTGACGATGGTGGGCTTGCTGCCTTGTGCCCTACCCTTGAGTCCACATCTACATGGACCGGCGCACAGAAGCCCTTGCGGGTGCACCTTGTGGCTACCTTGAGCAGCATAAAGAAGTTTGCGCATAGAAGCGGGCCACCCCACCACTAGTTTGCCCCCTTGGCAACCCCACCTCTCTTGCTTTGTACCTCTCTCTCACCAGCTCCCCTCAGAATGCAAACATTATGTTGAAGCACTGCATGCTGAACCTTTTCTTCCATCACCCTCTTGAGAGGATGGGGCCCTGCTCTGTAGCTCCCCCAAAAGCACTAGGCACATTTGACACATACAATGCTAGAGAGAGAGAGAGAGAGAGAGAGAGAGAGAGAGAGAGAGAGAGAGAGAGAGAGAGAGAGAGAGAGAGAGACTTCCAGCTATGCAGCTCCCTCCCCCCATAGCCGCTCCGTATGCGACAGAACAAGAACAAGAACAAGAAAGAGAGAGAAAGAGTCACCGTTTCTTGCACTCAATGCGTCGCCTGCAGATGGGTGTGCAATCGACAACAGAAAAAAAAATCTCCCTATCTCCCTTTATCCATGTGGTGATGCGTGACATTTTTCTCTTTACTCTGGCCGCAGGAGTCCTTTATGCATGGCTTGACACTGGCATGCATGCAGCAACGGCAATAGCTGCACAGAAGAGAGAGAGAGAGAGAGAGAGAGAGAGAGAGAGAGAGAGAGAGAGACGAGTCGCCATAGTTGGACTCCCTCCTTGGTCTTGCCGTGCTCCGGCTCTACGTATATACGCTTCCGACCTGCCTGCACTCCTTTGAGTCCTCCCCTCCTTACACGTCTGCCATCTGCAACGTCTCGGGTGCCGTGCCTTACGCGTTGGAGAGTCGCTAGACACTCGGCTTAATCAGAGCACCTTGAAAATCTTTGACAATTAAAAATGATTCAAAAAAAATTTAATCCGACTCCATGACAGCGACCTGCCCACTCTTCCCTTTTGGCTTTACTTTGAAGTTTGGACACTCTTTCCTTTTCCAAACCACCGGATCTCCTTAGATTCCCCTTAATTTGACGTGCTTGCAAAATTAGTGGGACATACTCTGAAGCATGTGCACTGATTGAAATGGCTTTGTACCCATGAGATTAAAATAATCATTTCATAATTTTATGCGTTGCTGACTTTGTTATTTGTTATGAGTGTGATAATGTAATAATATAATGTTAACACTAGTGTGGAAAACTCAAAGTCTCAAAGCATTTGCATGCAACTTATTTTATGAGTCTTTTAATTACTTTATTGGCTTATATTTTATAAGCCTAAAAAAAAGAATATGTATGTTTTAAAAGAGGTGAGAATACAACAACGAACAGAACACTTTTTTCCACACTCACAATTATGAGTGGAGATGCTCTTGATTAGTAGCGTAGCAAAAGTTATATGCAATTGTCCAATGCCTACCACCGGGAGGGAGCTCGATTAAAAAGCTTGGCATTGACAAGAATGCTTGCACTTCCCAAAACATTAGGAACAAGCACTCCTTTTTGTAGCAACACCCACATTCTCGTGGGTGTGGTACAAAGATGTGCCTTCGAGCATCACTTGGCCACAGTTGAACCCATCACCTTGGTATCAAAGTCCAAGTGCTCAACTAATCGAGCTAGTTCCCGTTGGCAAGGACATATAGCACTCTTACATAGTGGAAAACATAATGGAGTTCTTTCAATCCTTTAGAGTTCCAAGGATTTTTTCTTGGAAGGTTTTGACACTTGGCAACATTCTTAAACCGCCAATAGAACCTTTCATGTAGCTATATCATGAAATGATGACTCGTAAATAATTGTCACTAAATACATATATTTGGGTCTACTTGTATGACTACTACTGGGTCTAATTCTCAAAGAAACGTATTAATTCTTCGGATTCGATTCCTTTTGGAATCTTCCAACTCGAAGGAAAATGAGCTAGAGGCGATTCTTGCGTGTCTCTGCAGAAGCAATCTCCCATTCGCTTGCTGCTCCTCATTCTGCACTGCTTTGTCCCCCATCGGCCCTCAACGAACTGTCATAGCTGTCGTGTTGATGCTCCAAGCATCACAGTTGTCGTGTTGATGCCTGCATGCTTGCAGGAGAGAGAGAGAGAGAGAGAGAGAGAGAGAGAGAGAGAGAGAGAGAGAGAGAGAGAGAGAGAGAGTCTTTGCCCCTGTCCATTTCCAGTAGCAAGATCTTGCTTGCGCCTCACTCAACACATCCTCTTTTCCACGTCATCGCCACTAACCTAGCATCGACGAGATAGAGAGAGAACGCACAACCACCAGAGACAAAAAAAAAATCACATAGCTGCTACACTTCCAGTTGGCAAATTACATAGTGGTAAAATTCTCTTCTTCTTGTTCTCTGTGTCGCTATCATTGGCTCATCTTTGTTGTCCGCCTCGCATCTCTCTCTCTCTCTCTCTCTCTCTCTCTCTCTCTCTCTCTCTCTCTCTCTCTCTCTCCCCCTGACCTTGCACGCGATTGCAGCTGCTCCCCCTCGAGCTCCCTGTCATGATCAACTGATGTAGGATCCCGGATCTCTCCCTCCCTCTCTCTCTCTCTCTCTCTCTCTCTCTCTCTCTCTCCCGACACATGCACGCTCTCTCTCTCTCTCTCTCTCTCTCTCTCTCTCTCTAGCTATCTTTCAAGTCCAGACACGCTCCACCGCCAATGCTCTTTTTAGCCTTGCTGGACACCTCCGTGACTCCCTTTTCTTGCTATCGTTCCGGCTACCTTACCCTCTGAGGTGCAAACAGAAGGGGAGAGAGAAACAAAGTGGCCCTCTATAGTAGCAACAACACTCCCTTTTCACAAACCGCCTATGTCTCCTCCATGTATATGGAGCTTCCATATTTGCTTGCTCCCTTGCGATGCTTTGCTCCCTCCTCACCGTTGTAAGCCCTGTACTGGCCCATCACCCTGTCGTGGTCTGCATCTCCTGCGATCTACCACCTGCAAGCCAATGGAAAACCCTGGAGCCGAGCATGATCACTTGCCAACCCTGCTCCCATCAACGAGCTTGTAACTGAGAGAGAGAGAGAGAGAGAGAGAGAGAGAGAGAGAGAGAGAGAGACTTATAAGCGTTCAGGAAAAACGTGTGCCAACTTAATATCACGCCGTTTTCAATGTCCAAAATAGAAAAACAAACCTCTACCCCAAAATGGAAAAACAAGACAATTTTTTGAAATCTCCTTTTGAGAAACTCAAGAAAAAGAGCCAACTGTCTCCTGTGCATGTTCCATTTGTCACCTCCCACCTCCCCCCCTCCTTTTCCCTTCCCAAAACACCATCGGATCTCCATTTATTCCCCCTATTAAACCCCTTATGAAAAATTGGTTGGACCTACTTGGGTCTATTTGTAAAGTTTTCATTAATTAAACGTTAAGATTCCCTCGCATTGGTTTGGCAAAACTAAAGTGTTCGCTTTCTCCCTTGTTCTTGCGTAGACACACATCTCCCTTTCTATCCTTGCCTCTTGCCCTTGGTTGAGCGCCCTGCCGTAGGACGAACGAGGTCTCCCTTCTCTTGGTTTAGTGCCAATTCCAGCTATGCCTGCCAAAGATTTTCATAATGGTGAGATCCTCCTACCCCCCTCCAAGATGCACTCAAACAACAGACACATGGTGTGGTGCACTCGGGGCCTCCCCTCGTCAGCTATCACCTGCTAGCCCACCTCTAATGGGAGAGGCAATGATGGAGCTTTCCAATGGCATCTACCAATGGCCTCGCCAGAGACCAGGCTGGGCTTGTGCATACCTTGCAGGAGACAATGCCATCCCAATTTTCTTCTCCAACTTGTATGGGGATCTCCTAGATGTCGCCATCATCCGCAATGTACTCTCCTCATCGTCGTTTCCATGCCGCACATCTTCTTGCTAAGGCTCCACAGTTGCTCAATTGTCGCAAGCTCGCGATGTGAAGTCCTTCCATCGACCTTCCACCTCTTCTTTGCCTTGCACTGCCATGGTCACGGTGGTGGGCTTGCTGCCTTGTGCCCTACCCTTGAGTCTACATCTACATGGACCGCACACAGAAGCCCCTGTGGGTGCACCTTGTAGCTACCTTGAGCAACATAAAGAAGTTTGCACATAGAAGCGGGCCACCCCACTACTAGTTTGCCCCCTTGGCACCCCCACCTCTCTTGCTTTGTACCTCTCTCTCACCAGCTCCCCTCAGAATGCAAACATTATGTTGAAGCACTACATGCAGAACCTTTGCTTCCATCATCCTCTTGAGAGGATGGAGCCCTGCTCTGTAGCTCCCCCAAAAGCACTAGGCACATTTGACAGATACAGTGCCAGAGAGAGAGAGAGAGAGAGAGAGAGAGAGAGAGAGAGAGAGAGAGAGAGAGAGAGAGAGAGAGAGAGAGAGAGAGAGAGACTTCCAGCTATGCATCTCTCTCCCCCCATAGCTGCTGCATATGCGATAGAACAAGAACAAGAAAGAGAGAGAAAGAGTCATCATTTCTTGCACTTAATGCGTCGTCTGCTACAGATGGGTGTGCAATCGACAAGAGAAAAGAAAATCTCCCTATCTCCCTTGATCCATGTGGTGATGCGTGACATTTTTCTCTTTTCTCTGCGCCGCAGGAATCCTTTATGCATGGCTTGACACTGGCATGCATGTAGCAACGGCAATAGCTGCACAGAAGAGAGAGAGAGAGAGAGAGAGAGAGAGAGAGAGAGAGAGAGAGAGAGAGAGAGAGAGAGAGAGAGAGAGAGAGAGAGAGAGCGCCGAGTCGCCATAGTTAGACTCCCTTCCTGGTCTTGCCGCGCCCCGCCTCTATATATACGCTATCGACTTGCCTGCACTCGTTTGAGTCCTCCCCTCCTTACACGTCTGCCATCTGCAGCGTCTTGGGCATCGTGCCTTACACGTTGGAGAGTCGCTAGACACTAAGCTTAATCAGAGCACCTCGAAGATCTTTGACATTAAGAAAGATTCAAAAAAAACTTTAATCGGACTCCATGACAACGACCTGCCCACTCTTCCCTTTTGGCTTTACTTTGAAGTTTGGACACTCTTGCCTTTTCCAAACCATGGGATCTCCTCAGATTCCCCCTGATTTGACGTGCTTGCAAAATTAGAGGGACATACTCATGTTTTTGGAAATTTTTGTTAGCCCCAAAAAGCAAAGCAATGCTTGAGTTGTACTTACTTTTGTATAAAATTTAAACATTCATATTCCTCTAAAAACAAGTGAATTTTTTCACAAAACTTGCCAATATTTGTTGATGATGTGGGTGGAATTTAAAAAAGTTGGCCTTTGAAGTCTCTCTCTCTCTCTCTCTCTCTCTCTCTCTCTCTCAAAACAAGTGAAAATTTTCACAAAATTGAGCTTGGGAGATCCAGACGCCCATGACTACGAGGGTCATCGAGACATTGATGGAAGCTGGATCAGAGGGTTCAGACTGTTTTGGCACGACATGGGAGATGCCCAATCAGAGTACTCATTGAGGAGGACATTGATGAGCTTCGCCAAAGATTGATGCTGGATATCATAGGTTAGGATCTTGATTTTGACATCTCAGTCTTTCATTTCATTTTGTTCCATTTCACTTTAGCTTAGTTCACTTTTGGTGTTTCAATTTTCAATCTTTAGTCTTTACACAGACAATGTATCAGATTCACCATTTGTAAACTCTTTTGTCTCATAGATCACTTTGGCCTTTTGAAGACGTTAATATATCATTTCATCTCTCTCTCTCTCTCTCTCTCTCTCTCTCTCTCTCTCTCTCTCTCATAAACAATATTCAGTTGGATGTGAATTAAATTCTTGATGAAAATTTTGTCAAAAATTCATGTGTCAGTGAATTTGTAGATACTTCTAAGGGGAGTTGGATGGACCATGACTCCTAAAATTACACTGATTGAAGTTTAAACTTGAACAAATTTTTTTGAATGAGCATAGGGAGGAGGGTGTTTCCATATTCAAAATCTTGCAAACGAGTATCTACCTTTTAGTTTGTAATGGGGTCTCTTTATTTTGTTGTTTTTATTTTATTTCTTTTGATTTTGATGTTTTTATTTAAAGTTTTTTATTTTTATTTTAGAATGCCAACATGATCTTTTCAGCTTGTTGTTTAAATGGACCCATCGTAACAGACAAGGCATCCCTACTCCGTCAACTTTTATTAGTGCGAATCTTCACATATTCGTTCCCTACTTAACATCACAAGGGGCTTTAGACAACTTACCATATAGTAAAAAATATATGATTGCTAGATGATTCACTAGTTTCAATACACACATCTACTAAGAGTGCAAACTAGTAAAAAAGAGACAACTCCTAGATGCTACATATAGTAATTTTGTTACTATATGGAGAGTTGAATAGCCATATGGAAATTCAAGTCTCAATATGGTAAAAATTACTAGTTTGACCTTGCATATCGGTGTTTTCAAACTAGTAAGTCAACTAGCAATTTTTGTTTATGACCTAACAAGTCATCTAGTAATATATAAGGACGGTTGCTTGCAAACTAGTAGTTCATCTAGCAACTTTTCTATAAACAACCTAGTAGTTCACCTAATAATTCATTAAGGAACATGTAGACACAAACTAGTAATTCATCTAGAAGTTTTTCCATGAGCAAACAATTTAGGAAAGATTAGTTCAACATTAGGAGACTAAAGTAGTCCTAATTCATAAAGTTAGCTATGAGTAAAACAAATGAAAGCTTACATAACGTGTGTTACATGCTACAGTTCTTAAATCATGTGGTTGGATTATAAAACTACTTGTCATTTGTTACAATGATATTCTGCATGGATAAAGAGCCAACTTTTTCAAAATTAAAAATTATCAGGCCTTCTAACAAAAGCCATGTAACTAAATCTTCACACATAGTGGAAGTATTAGTATCCTCATTTGCTCTCTTCTTGAGGAAACTATTCGATTTCTGCATAGCAAAATACGTTGGCTTGATCATGTGGTACAAGTCTTGTACTTTCTTGAGATTTAGCCACTTCATTAATATAGTTTCTTTGTCATCCCTGGACAAATTTTGTGCCTACATAATTGTCATAACAGAATAACATGGTTTAAAAAGTGACACGTATTATTTCTGTGAACATAAGTAAGGCAATGTTTTTAGCTTTTATTGCAAACCTGAGATTCCAACACACATTGATTTTGATTCATTGAACATCCCCCATCAGATTTGTGCTCCTAAAACGATTAAAGTCCACTCTTTTATTTTATAGCCACATGAAAAAATATTTAAGGAATCTTATTATTGTGAAGAAAAATACCTTTTTTCTTTTAAGCTTCAAAAACTTTGAAGCTTGATCTTTCTCCTTTAGTAGCTCTTCAATCTTAGAAGTAGCCTATAGAAGTGGGAAAACATTAAAATTAACTAGGGTAAGTATTTCATTAAATAAATATTCCATGTGAAGCATTAAAATTAACATTAAAATTAACTAGGGTAAGTATTTTTTTATAACATTAAAATTAACTAGGGTAAGTATTTCATTAAATAAATATTCCATGTGAAGCATCTTTGAATAGTACCTTGCACTTTTGTGCGCTTTTTCTTTTTTGTTCTTGGTTTGCACCACTTATAATTTGTGTCCTTCCATTGATGTTTTCCTTCACAAATTATTCAAGAAAAGAGTGCAATATTAATTGACACAACAAAAAGTTTTAGAGTGAAAAAAATACATGAATTAGAATTGTACCATTTCTGCGATATGGTTTCACACTCATCTAATTCATTGTTTACTTCCATATCCTTTTCTTGATAGCATTGGAAAAACTCTTCATCTTGCATGTAGTTTCTATATGCCTGCGCATTAAGCGATTGAATTTGGATATCTCACACACACATACACACACGCACACAAAACTAGCTGAATTTACCTCAATTATTTCAATTGCTATCTTTGTGTGTGTGTGTGTGTGTGTGCGACAGGTGCTTGAGAGAGAGAGAGAGAGAGAGAGAGAGAGAGAGAGAGAGAGAGGAGTAAACCACACATACCTCATAAGCATCACTTTGTAAATCATGATTTTCCCATGGTATCTTAGACACGTATGCTTCCGTCTCTGTCTAAACACCTAATAACAAATTTTATCATCATAGGTCATACATTATTGTTACTTTAAAATAAAAGTGCTTACATGAATAGCTTGTGGTTGCTCTTCTTCTTCTTCAATAGGTATACAAGTGGTTTCTTGTGCACAAGCATCCTTTAGCTATTCACCAACAACAAAAGCATTACTTTCTTCATCTTTAGTTTTCATATAAATTTCCAATACCTTAGAGGATTACTCACAAGTTTTGTAAGTGAACCATATTCTCCTAGCTCAATTTCTCCTTGTAGTTCACTTTCTCCTCCATCATTCTCATGAAATTCTTGGTTATCATCATCATCATCTTTTTCTTTTTCTATCTAATTTCATGAAAACATTTCGATTATACTTTGACATAATAGAAGTTCATCACTTAGAGAAAATCCTACAAAATGACACATACCATTGGGGTGCTAGAAGATGATTCATTGTTTGGTTTCTTTTTTCTCCATTTTCGTTTTTCTGCAAGAGACTTGATGGCCCATGTATAAATGTCCTCTTCTTTCCAATGATAATTTTGTCGAGCTACTCTTTCAGACTTAAGCTCACCTTTATTTTTTCGTATTACATCCAACACGGTATTCTTTCTCTCCATATTATTTCTAAGGTCTCCAAATGGCTTATGTTTGGCAAACCATCCTCTAACAAACCCATAGTTTGAATAAAGAACTCTATGTTGGTTATTACCCTCTTCTAAGAGAAAATACCTACCATAGAGTTTATTGGGTTCTCTAAGCTTAGGAGGTGGAGGCCTAAACACCTATTCATATATGGTTGGGTCATATTTTTGCGTTGCTAGTATATAGAGATGCTAGATGGAGAAGAAACAACTCTCTTATTTCCAAGATGTCTGGCCCTCCAAGAATCTAAAAATTTGAGGGCCTCTTCATTAGAGAAAGACAGTAGTTGCTCCACAAAGGACTGTGGATAATTCATATCTGAAAAGACAAAGCATTGAACACACACATGAGCAGTAAGACATTTAAGTAACAAATTTTATCTGAAAAATTATAAACACACTTATCATTACTTTATGAGTAATGTTTTAGAAAGACATGTAAAGAAAACCGTGACAATGAATACAAAAATTGTCATGTATAAAATAATAAGCATTTTAAACTACTTCCACAAGTATACTAGCCATGCTTGCATACTCTATGAGTATAGTTATACAAAAGATATATAAATAATACCATAACAATAAGTACAATAATATTCATCCATAAAGTAGGTCTCCTAGAAGTTCTAGCATACTCTATGATGAGGTTCTAAGAAAGATATGCAAAGAACATCGTAACAATGAAGCTAGCAATTGTCATTCATAAAGCAATAGTCATTCTAAACTACTTCCATAGGTATACTACTTGCATAACAATGAATCCAAAAATTGTCATCCATGAAGTAATAGTCATTCTAAACTACTTCCACAAGTATACTAGCATTCTAAACTACTTCCAAAAATGTACTAGCCATGCTTGCATACCATATGAGTGAAGTTATACAAAAGATATGTAAAGAACACCATAACAATGAATAAAAAAATTGTCATCCATGAAGCAATAGTCTTTCTAAAATATTTCCACAAGATTACTAGCAGTTATTGAATAAAAGGGGCTACCACAACTATATGTCTGTGGAGAATGCCAAACAATAGGTATCCATCTAGCTGCTTGTCCAGGCTTTATAACCTCTTTTTGTTTTGTAACTGTCCAATCTTTAATTTGAATAGAACATGTATCCCAACTTCTCCATTGATGCTCCTCTTTGCAAAATTTATAAGTGTTTTGTTGATATGCATCACGCTCCAATAAAGCAAGCTTTTCCCTTTTTCGTTCATAATCAGTCTCTCTAACAACAGCATGTTGAATCTGTATTGCATTCTCCATATTCAAGCACACTTGAACTATATCATGGACCTCCACCCATAATGGAACATTTCCACAACCTCCTTCCATTAACAAGCTATCACGCTGTCTCAAATTCTTCACCTCATAAGCAATGAGCCTCTGCCTCCTTGGTATTGGCAATGGAATAAATTTGTGAAGTACAGAGTAGATGGGCCGAACACAATCCCATGTGAAAGGCAAAGGGGCCTTCTCAAGCACACTCATTTGAGTAACTGGATCCATTAAGAATTGTTCTGAGTCCTTGTTAACCCTCACGACACACGGACACCCTATGATCTATAAACGTTGTATTGTTTAGAGTCAGGTACCGGGCTTGTCGGACCAAAAGGAACAGGGTAAGGGTGATCGCCGATGATAGGCGCACTCTAACTGGAATATTCAAGGAGTTAGTTGGCTAAGTATGGGCGCCCAAGTGTGAATGGGGTGAGCTCATATAAAAGCCACTAAACCTAATTTTTAGTCACACTCTCATTGTGCAATAGAAGCTGCTCTTGCTCCATCTCCACCTTCTCCTTCACCATCTCCTTGTGTGTGCGTGTGTGTGTGTGTGTGTGTGTGTGTGTGTGTGTGTGTGTGTGTGTGTGAGAGAGAGAGAGAGAGAGAGAGAGAGAGAGAGAGAGAGAGAGAGAGAGAGTGAGAGTGTGTGTGCGATCGAGCATTGCGGCGGTTGAGCGCGGCGTAGTGGCATCTCCCTCTTCTTCGCGGCGCGGGAATCCTTCATTCGCAACTACGCAGGAGGGTGAGTGACACACCATTCTTCCTTGTGAGCTTGTCTATTGTATGACTGTGTGCTAGGAGCCTTTGTGGCTTGCACACGGCGCGTAGCAAGTCCCTAGCCGTGACATTTTTGGCGCCGCCGCCGGGGAGCTGCTACGCGTGAAGCTCCAATTGCGACCTGTAAATTGTATTGAAGCTATTTTTTATGTAGGAAAGGCGCGGCTTAAGTTTGATTATTGTTGTTATGCAAAAACAGTAGAGAAAGACACAATGTTGTTGACTGCATTCAAGTTTTCTGTGTTCTGTTAAGCTCTGTTTTGATAGTTCTATTAAGCTCAGATTTTAGCTTACATAGTTAGCATTTCTTGCGTTTCTGCGTTTTCTGCATTTTCTGGTTTGCACTGCACAGTTCTGTCAAGTTTCAATTTTCTGCATTTTCTGCGTTTTCTGGTTTGTGCACAGTTAAGCGCACAGTTTGTTAATTAAGTAGGTTAGTAATTAGGTGAACCACTGATTAGCAGGTCAGTAGGTAGGTGAGACAGTAAATAGTTAGGTGAGGTCAACGCGCACCAAAACGCGTACCAAAAAAATAAATTAAAAAAAATCGATCTTTTTTTCGAAAAATAAAAACGTGAGTGAGGGGGAGGTTAGAAAAACGGACGGGTTGGTTTGTATAAAAGTGAGATCGGGATCGGGATCATTTGACCCAATCCCAATCCCAATCCCAATCCCAATCCCAGGCCCAGGCTCTGTCTCATGATATAGGGTGGTCTCACTCCTATATATATAGGCTAGACTCACAAGGAGGGAGTGAGGAATGTGGGATATGTCCTACACTCTCCTCTGCTTCATTGCACACTAGGACTTGCTATTTGGAGCCTAGTTCCCCAACTAGGAAAAGACTGTTTCGGGCTTTTCTGGAGCAAAATAGAACCAAACGGTGGGCTGTAAAGCACAACACGTCCCTCCTAGCGATACGCTCGTTTCGAGCTATCCCACGGCCTATCCCACGACACGCTCTAAAAAATCTAGCAAAAAAACAAACAAAAAACATGCAAAAAACTAGTCACAAGGCCTCCTAGAGCAGCTTTTTGACACCTTAGGGTATCAAAAGCACATGCACTTACGCTCTGGGCGGGTGCTAGAACACGAGCATATTGAGGGTGCCTCTGTTCATTCGGACACCCATTACCCATCCACGATAGGCTCTAGACCCTCAACGGGGACACAAGGTAGCACCACCCAAGACCCTAAAATAGCCGCTAGTGATTCCTCCTCCGACTCAGAAATCATGGAAGCATACCGTACCCAAAACACTGAGAGAGAAGGCCATGCACCTCCCGAAGCTCCACAGCCTAGTACTAGTATGTTTAGCCATTTCATGGAAACATTAGGTAGAGCTACTCGCTCGGAACCTGATGCAAATGAAGCACACGAAGGGGGTGGGGAAGTGGACTCTCCTTTCACATCGCACGTGGACCCCACACCCCCAAAGAGTGTGCATGTGGATATCCTGCCAACTTCTTACCAAGAAGGCCCTGTTGAGCTGCCTCCTTCAGAAGTTCCCTCTGGAGTACCGTTGGTGACAAGTAAATCCACGGGGAGCAACATTGCTTCTACCTCACAAGAAACCGTTAACACGTCGACTCTAGAAGGATTGTTCATTAATGATCATTGGACATACGACCTCCACACTGAGGTGTTGACGGATATACACTCTGGCCACGCCTACCATGTAGGATGGATAGAGATTGTACGATCCACCTCTAGTGCCACGAGCCTCGAAGATCAACAGAAAATGATCTGTAATGTTATCCATGGCATTATTCAATTAGAAAGGCAAAACCGAGGGGTAAATATACTCTCAACTGGCCCCATGAGATTTCTGGATACGAGCAAGGCTCAACAGCCTACTCTATCACAAATGGAGACTCCTCTAATGAGTCCCATGGACCCATCTTACGTCATTTCACCTGGGGTCTCTATGCAATCTGAGCCTCCGAGTGACAACTTTAGCTTCCCTAACTTGGCTCAACCCTCTATTAAGGAAAACACAGTGCTCACTCCAGGGATAAGCCTGACAGAGAATGTACCGATGACATCTACGGTTAGCGTAGTGCCACTACCTAGTGTCGTAGTACCTAATATGGGGCCTCGACCGTATGTGCCTCTAGCCCCTTATGCACACATGGCCCCCACACCTCCAATTGTACCACTTGTTTATGCTCCTCGAGTGCCGCTCCCTAGCCTTATCCGAGTGGACCTATGCCCGGTTATGTTCCATATCCTGCATCATCCACACATATGCCAAGACCGGTACCCGTCCCTCTCCCACATATGATTCCAAGAGTACCTCCACCGGCCCTGCCTCCTCACATAGGTGACTTGGCAGCGTTTGCTCAAACCATAGGTCGATCTATCGCGGAAAATATGCGTCATGCATCTGATAGAGAGCCTAGAAGTAAGGCAGTACAAATTGCCAAACTCACGCAAAAATTCAATGGGGACGAAGATGCTAGAAAACACATTGAAGTGTTTGAACAAGTATGTGATTCCTTAGGGGAACGCAACGAACTACATAAGTGCAATGCCTTAAGCTTGACATTAAGTGGGAAGGCTGGAGATTGGTATAGAACCCTAAGGGTGGACGAGAAAACAATCTACCCTACCCTTCGAAGGTTGTTTCTAAAGGAGTACATACGAGAAGGTGTGCTTTGGGGTGTAGCATCTCAGCTACAGAAGGCCGAACGTAAGGAAGGAGAGTCAGTAAGGGACTTCATTAGTCGTCTAAAGCACTTAAACTCTCGCTGCCCTGTAAATGAGCGCTTCAACAATAACCAACTGCTTGATCGATTCATTCGAGGATTGAGGAATGAAGGAATCTATAATGGACTAGTGATTAGAGGTATCACAACCTGGGAAGATGTCACTGCCAATGCAATCCAATTAGAGGACAACTTGATGATAGCAGGCATGAGGGTGTCTACTGACACGAGATCCACTAGCTCACAAGCCATTGAGTATGAACCCATGACTGCAAAGCCCATTGCCAATGAGCCAAAGGTATTTGAGACATTCTTGACAGACCTCACCAAGGCAATCCAAGAGTCTCTTAAGGATAATCGACCCCCTCAAAATAGTCACATGTATCCAAGAAGGGAGCAACAATGGTGTTCCATTTGCTTAGGTCCACATAGCACTAGTGAGTGCCCTACGTTTAGAGTAAAATTTAATGGAACTTGCAACGCATGTGGTAGGTATGGTCACCAAGCTAAGGATTGTTTAATGATCAAACGTATGATGGCAAATAGACCACCTGTAGCCTGGACGGATGCGCCTCGAGCTCCTGTATTGATGCCTGCTCCACCTGTTGAGCAACTACCGCAACACATGGTCCCTAGATCTCAAAATGTTGTACAAGCTACACCGCTACCACCTCCTGTGCTAGGACCGCAGCCCCCGCATCCAAGAGTCGCCCCTATGAACCAAGTGGGTTGCGAGCCATCTAATGCTTATGCAGATGGCTGTGAGGAGGAAATAGACACTAGTATTGCCTACGGACTTGATACATTGGAAGAGTGTCCTATATACTACATGGAAGATTGTTGGGGGCAAGTCAAGCCGGTTTATCAAGCTGCTGCTCTCGCATCCAGAGGTCAAAATATCAACACCCAGGCTAGGAGGCCACCTCTTCAATGCTACGAGTGTGGTGGACCACATCGGGAGCGGAGTGCCCTATTAGGCTGCAAAAGAATGCTGCACAGATGCAAATGAATCAAGGGAGCACGTCTGCAATGCCAATACTCACATGTAATCGTTGTGGCATAGATCACTTGATTGCCCAATGCCCCTATAACCCAAATGCGCCTAAAATCACACCCCTAAATTTGGTCGAAATTGCTAGTGTGACATCGCCAATACCACCCGTCGCACCCGCTTATGCGATTACACGGTCCATGCTTCAAGGGCCAGGCCATATCCTCGAAGAGAGAGATACCGCGTCAGTTATCCAAGCAAAGAAAAAGAAGACACGAAGGAAGAGGTCGCAGAATACGGGAAATTCAAAGCCAAGTTCCAAAACAAACATAGGAACAGGAGATGACCCCGTGTATATGAATGACCCTCGAGGATGATTCAGATTCAATCGAGACAATGGAGACTAGAACCAATACCACAAAGGGAAAGACCGACAAAGAAAACCGTAACATGGAACCAAATGAAAACCGAATAAGAGAAAACCATAAAGAGCCTCTGAAAACACCACAAGTGTTTCCAAATCCAATCCAAGACCCCCAAGATAAACCGCAGGGGCAAAAAGGGAAGAATCGTAAAAAGAAGATTGGGACGTACCCAAACCCAGTAGACGAGATTGAGCAGGTGAAACATCTAAGAGGTTTAGTGGAGGAGACTCAAAGGAAACTAGAACCAGAACCCATGCATGTCAAAATTCATGACACAGTGTTTCCCACGCAAGTTCATCCACCCCACATGAACCATAGACCGTTAGCCATATCTAGTATCATCCAAGAAGGGAGTGAGGACGGGACATCAGAAAGTGAGCATACACCTTTCTTGTTGGAAAGGATGTTTAACGAAGGAATACCTGATCCCATTGAGGAATATGAGATTCCATCCTCACCAGTTCCTAGTCAAGGACCTACACCCTGCAAAATGCCAATGAATGTTGCCAAACTAGTGGACTTCATGTCTTCTGAGGTCCGAACCACGATCATAGCAAAGCTGTATGGAGATCCTGAGTTATTCCTTGCACTTCGAGCATTCCTTAACGGAGAGCTACAACGGGATTACCGCAGTTTGCGCAACCAAATAGGCCTGACTCGATTATGATTGATGAGGAAAATCATGTGCAATCACTTGACTTAGATGGACACGAGTCTGTGATCGAGGTACCCATTAACGAATTAGGGCAGTATTTTGAAGGCGACGAGTCTAATGCGACCCTACCCATCACTACCAAGGGATTAACTATAAAGGGAATTCTTGATGGTGGTGCGGGAGTTAGCATCGTTACAAAAGATTGTTGGGAATCCATGGGAAAACCCCGCCTCAGTGTTACTAACATTGTGGTAAAGATGGCAAATGGTACCATAGCCAAACCTATGGGGATGCTCAAGGATCTTAAGATCAAAGTTCTAGGACACAAGGTACGACATACGTTCATTGTAATGGATTTCTCTAAACAACTTATGTCATATGAAATGATTTTAGGACGACCATTCATGAGGGAAGCACAAATGGTTCATGATTGGTCTAAAAATCATGTCTATTTGCAATTCCAAGACTCTGTCCTTAGAGTGGATTTGGTGACTGGTAAGGTACACCCCTTAGGGAGTAAAACCATTATTGATCATCGCTCTGACACCACAGTTCACTCGGCCCCACTACAATATTGTTACACTTGTAAGAAGGATACAGACATTGGCCAAGATTCTCCTTACATGGATGTGTTACCGGGTATGACGGAATCAAACAATGTAGGCTGGGTACACCTAGCTGCAACCATAGATACCTGGGGAAATAGAGGAACCACTTGGGTCACACCAGAGGGGGAAGAGGTACCACAAATTGCACCTCTGAACATGATAAGTGCCATACATGCATCTTCTAAGGGCAAGGCAATTGTAGACCAATCTGACAGTGACACCGATAGCTCAATAGAAGATTTTGACCAACACGACTCAGACACTGACTCCGAGAGTGAAACGGGTTCTGAATCTCATGAATTAGAGAGTGGAGCAAGTTCAGAGTCAAAACATTCGGAAGGACCGAGCACATCAACCGATGATAGCTCCTCCGAGAGTGAAGAGGACACCAACGAGGACTCCTTTAGTGAGCCAGATCTAAATGCAAATCAAAAGCAGGTCTCAAATAAGAAAAAGAAAAACTTTAAGAGGCGTCGATATCGAGCCAATGTACGTGCTAGGATAAAAAGGAAGAGATCCTCAGCAGAATGGATCAGTTATATAGGAGCATGTGATGCTCATCGAAAATTGGTAGACGATTGGGGTGAATATCTCCAAAATGTTATGTGGTGTAGACCACGACCCCATGACATAGCCCAATTAGAGATCATAGACAAGCCAAAGTTGAGCCGCACTGCAAGGAGGCGTCAAAACCAAGAGTTAGCTCGACAACACAAGAAAGCAGAAATAGAAGCACAGACCAAAGCACAACCAGAATCCACAGACTTGCATCCTGCACCAGAACATTTCAAATCTTACACCACAGGGGAAGCAAAGGTTGTGTACACAAAAGCCCAAAGAATACCTATCGATGGGAATAATGAAATCTATGATGGTCCGGCAATAGTTAAAGAAATAGAATTAGCCGACCCCCGTGAAGAATCAAAACCTGTTTTTATTGCCCAAGACCTCACAGAAGTTGAAGAGGCGGTCCTCAAAGAGCTTCTCAAGGAATTCAAGGACATATTCGCTTGGACATACCATGATATGAAAGGTGTTCCACCTTCTGTGGTCCAACATACAATCCCTATGATTAGCACTGCGAAGCCCGTACAACAAAGACCCTACCCGATGAATCCTAAGTACGCAAAGATCATTCAAGAAGAACTAGAAAAGCTTATCAAATGTGGGTTCATATATCCTATTGAACACTCTGAATGGGTGTCTCCAATAGTTATCGTGCCAAAAAAGAATGGGAAACTCAGGGTGTGCGTGGACCTCAAAAAAGTTAATGCAGCTACTAGAAGAGACCATTACCCCCTACCATATTCCGAACATGTACTCGAAAGAGTTGCAGGCAAGGAAGCTTATAGCTTTCTAGATGGGTACTCAGGCTACAACCAAATCACGATAGCGCTAGAGGACCAAGCTAAAACTGCCTTCATCACAGAATTTGGCGTGTTTGCATTTCGTGTGATGGCTTTTGGCTTAACAAATGCCCCTGCTACATTCCAACGATTAATAAACACTGCTTTTAAAGAATATTTGAGAGAGTTTTGTGAAGCTTTCTTAGACGACCTTTGTGTTTACTCTTCTTGGAAAGAACATCTATCATGTTTGCGGAAGGTGTTTGAAAAGTGTAGGTTATATCGTATCTCATTGAACCCGTTCAAATGCCAATTTTGGGTCAAGCATGGAGTTATTTTAGGGCATATAGTATCTAAGAATGGTATCTCAACCGATGAGAGCAAAATTAAAGTGATTCTAGAGTTACCACCACCAACCAATTACAAGGGAGTTCAAAGGTTCATGGGACACATGGGTTATTATCGACGGTTTATTTTATTTTTCGCTGAGATAGCACGTCCTTTGTACAAGCTTCTCATTGAATTTAAATGGACTGAAGAGTGTGACCAGGCCTATGAACAATTGAAGAAAACACTAGCAAGTGCTCCGATTTTAAGGACACCTAACTGGGATGTCATTTTCCATGTGCATATTGATGCATCAAACTTTGCTATTGGGTGTGTTCTCACTCAACCAGGAGAACATAAATTGGACTATCCCATTAGCTTTGCAAGCCGTCAATTGAACGATGCTGAAAGGAACTACACCACTACAGAGCGAGAAGGTTTAGCAATGGTTTATGCAGTAAAGAAATTTCGCTACTACCTTCTGGCAAACAAGTTTGTATTTTATGTGGATCATCAAGCGTTGCTGTATCTGGTAAACAAGCCATGCTCCACAGGAAGAATCACACGATGGTTGTTAATTCTTCTGGAGTTTGATTTCACGATTGTAGTGAGACCCGGTAAAAGGCACGTCATGGCTGATCATTTGTCTCGCATACCCAATGGTGAAGCCCCTACAGGAGTTGATGATGAATTACCCGATACTTCCCTATTCATAGTTGAGACTATGCCTGAATGGAGTGAGAACATTGTTAACTTTTTAGTTAATGGTTTTCCACCCAAGGAACTTCGTAAGGATATCGCTCGAAGGCTAGTAAAAGAATGTGAACCCTATTGTTTGATTGCCGGAACTCTGTATAGACTAGGCAAGGAAGATATTCTTAGGCGTTGTGCCCGCGAGGATGAATATTTGTATATCTTGCAAGAAGCACATATGGGCATAGCAAGAGGACATTTTTCAAGAGACCTGACTGCTAGAAAGGTGCTGCAATGAGGCTATTGGTGGCCAACTTTATTTAAGGATGCATCACTTTTTACAAAAGGGTGTGATGAGTGCCAACGTTACAAGACCACACAGCGCAAAGACAGAATGCCCTTACATCCTATTAAAGTAACCCAACCATTTGAAAAATGGGGCTTAGACTTTGTAGGTCCAATTAGTCCCGCAGCTCGCAACACTCAATCTCGATATATTCTCGTTGCTACGGACTATGTAACAAAGTGGGATGAAGCTAAGGCTTCACAAAAAGCTGACGCGAGGACAACAGCTAAGTTTCTTTTTGAGAACATTATCACAAGATTTGGTTGCCCTTTTGAAATTGTTAGTGATAATGGTACCCATTTTATAAATGAGGTAATAAGAGAGCTTACCATGACCTTTATGATATCCCACCATAAGTCTACACCTTATTACCCGCAAGCTAATGGACAAGCCGAGAGCACCAACAAGACTCTAATCTCTATTTTAACCAGGACGGTAGAAGCTCATCGCATTGATTGGGATTTGAAGTTGACATCTGCTCTATGGGCTTATCGTACTGCTTATAAAGTGGCTATTAACTTTACACCATTCAAAATGGTATACGGCCAAGAAGCGGTTATGCCTTGGGAGTTTGTCATTCCTAGTCTTAGGGTAGCTTCGCAAGAAGGAAGGAATGGTAACCCCTTAACCGAGCGTTTGTATATCTTAGAAAAACTAGACGAAGAGAGACAGTTGGCTGTGCAAAATGCTCTTGTGGAAAAGGATAGGAGAAAGAAGTGGTTTGATCGCCATGTGAAGGACAAGGACATCAAAGTTGGTGATAAAGTCCTTATGTATGGAGTACGTAAAGAGAAGAAAAAGTTGAAATATGCTGGTAAAGGACCATTTAGAGTATGTGAAATTACCCCACAAGGTACCCTTCGTGTGGAAACTCTTGATGGAGTTGAAACCATTGGATTCCTCAATGGGAGTAAATTCAAAAGATATTATGATCCTTTAAGCCAAGAAGAACTACGGGCTATTCATCAAAAGAAGGCCGCCAAAGCACAAACCGAGTTAAAGAAGATACAAGCTCAAGCTGAGGCTAAGGAGCGACAACAACGTATAAGACAAAAACGAGAGGCTAACCTTGAAGTCACAAATGCATTCCACGTGGAAATCGAAGAGGATTGGTTGGACTCTGACACACCTCTACGATACCCTATTGAGTTAAATAGTGCCTATGGAAAAGTGCTATATAACGCCTTATTGGACACGGGTGCTAAATATAATCTGCTATCCTATGGGGTGTGGTGTCAGTTAGGGAAGCCACCTCTATCTGAGAGTATTATCCAAGTCAAGGGTGTCAACAAGAAAAAAACTACGGTTTTTGGAATCTGGCACACTTCTGTCAGTTATGAAAATGGAATTGTAGCTCAAGACTTTTTGGTCATGCCTACTGGAACTATGGAGGGTAATATAAACCTAGGACGCACGTGGATGATAGCCACCAAATGCACTATTGATTGGGGGACTGGGGGTGTCACAACACAAAAACCAACTCTTATCCCTACCACTCAAGCCATAGTCCCTGAGATATTGCCTAAGGATATAAAACCCAGGACATTGCATGTCCAGGAGGTTGAACCATACGTCCCCATAGCCCAACTCTCTAGATCTTCAACTGATGTAGTTGAAAGAAAGCTTGAGACACACAAGAACCATCCTAATATAACAAAGAAAGCATACAAGTGGGTCCCTAAAGCTTCTTTAGTAACCATGGCCGATGCTAAAAAACGGAAGCCTCGTAAGAAACGTCCCACTCGCTCCAAGAAATGTAAGAAAACGTGGCACTGGATTCCTAAACGACTGTTAAAAGCCCAAGGATACTATAAAGGAAATGATCAAATCTGGGTACCTAAATGTAAAATGTGTCCTTCCCTATCGACAAATAACCCATATGAGTCAAACAGTGTAACGCTAAAGCCAACGACGGACCGTGGGAAGGGAAAGATCACAGAATGCTACACACCTAGTCCAGAGCTAGTTTGGGCTCCAAGGCAAAACCAATTTATCCCACCTCGCTCAGGAAGGGGGGAGTTCCATGAAGCTTCTAGCTCCTCATATAATACATCCATAGAGGTAAAAGCTTCTACACAGCCTCCATCTATAGTAGTGGACCTCCATGAAGCTACAAAAGAATCCACACCTCCCAGTGTTCAAGAAGTACCTGATGAACCACTTCAAGTTCGATCCTGGGAGAGTACCTTACCACCCTTGCAACTTGACGAGGCACCTAGGGTTATAAAAAACTACTGGCAAAAATCCTTACCTATTACCAACTGGAACAATTGGTTTCAAAGGGTGACGAGCTCATTTCAAACGGTATGATCTACCCAAGGAAGGGGGGAGTGTTTGTGGACATCCATCATTCACTTGCTTCCCTCTCAACCTTTCTCCCTGACCTCTTAATCTCCGATCTTAGGGAATGTATATATAAAGCCTTATACTCACAAAAACAAGATAAAAAAGTAAAAGAGCAAGAGCCATAACACAAATCATAAAAACAAATTATGCACAAGAACACGACCCTTATAATATTTGCACTCTAACCATCATCTATTTGCGTGTACATATATGGCTAGTACGCTAGAGTCATCCGCTCCTGCCTTGGGTGAGAGGTACCCTCGTTACTTTTCACAAATATTTCACATGGTCTTTCCAGTGCTTGCATGTGAATGGGATTTGATAGGTACGCTAGCATGTGAGAGGAATTTTGAGGAGTTAGAATGGCTAATACGTCTCTTGACCACGTCTGATCCATACTTAGTAGAGAGCGTTTTTCCCATTGCACAAGCCTACCCTTTTGACCAAGATGACTATAGGTGTCTAGTGACCTTCTTAGTAAACATGGGCACCTATGATGAAGAAGAAAATTTACATGACTACACGGATGGCACATATGGTCTCATGGATGATGACTTTGTTTATCTCGACGACGAGGATAGGAGTTTAGCCTTAGGGTTTCCCCCCAACCTCTACAATATCCTATTCCCTTGACTCTTTAGGGGGAGTGCAAATAATTAGGTTAGGGTTCCTTATGTTTTTTGTTGTGTTCAATAAGTGTTGGTACCTTTTTCCACTAATGTGCCTCCTGGAGGTATTCCTTTTGTTTCCTAGTGTGTACAGGAGCGTGTTGCTATTGATAGGATTTGGACCTTCATGGAACCTTTCTCTCGTTCACACTTCAAATTAAGCGCGACCATCAACACAAACAGGTGTTTTATGTCCATTAGCATTGCCCTTATCTTTTTGCATCCATGTTTGTCTGCTTTGATTGTGATTGGTAGCATAATATTCAACGCATTTGCTTAGTATCAAACATTTAATTCAATGTAATGTTTTGTCATAATCACTTGTCTAGGTTTAAAAATCAAGCAGTCCGACTAAGCTGGTTTGACCAAGCTAGGTATTCGAAATCTTCTCTTAATACCATGGGGAATGCCTTCCTAATACGCAATGGTTACTTAGGTTCTTAATCCGATTTAGGCAGCATTGTGTGAAATGTACTAGGGCTTTCTAGTGGGCTTAACCCTATTGACCTTTAGCTTAAGTATTATAAAGGGAGTTTACTAATGTGATGAGCCTGGCGAGGGTAACAATGTTATATGACCCCCCAAAGTTACAAAATTAAAATGCTGAAAATGAACAAACAAAAAATCAAAGTGCCATAATGTAAAATTTTAAGCTGGAAGAGAAATCCTTGCTTAAATTGGTACTTCACTCACATGTATCGCCTATGGTACTAGAGCCCTAGAGGTTCCCAGTGTGGGCGCTTTTCCTTGAAAAGCAAAAAACCCAAGGCATACAAAATAAGCACACACATCAAAATTGAATCAATGTGAAAAGACTTTGGGGGGTCAAAGAAAAGGTAACCAGTCAGGCAATGATCTCATGAGAAATTCCTTTTATCGTAGCTTAACTACAAGGTCTTCTAGGTATAGCCTCTAGTCAGCCCTCGAACATCAAATACTTGGCTCTCGCGATTAAACAACTTAATTGACAAAAAAAAATAAAAATAAAAAAAATTGAGAAGTTACCCATGGTATTAATAGTCGAGCTCTAGTGCCTTTTGATCGTTAAATTAGCGACCCCGGACTTGTTTAATTTTTAACCTTTACATCTGTTTATGCATTTGATTATATTGCAATTTAATGTTTATTGTTGACAAATTGTCTAAAATTATGTTACCAATCAATTTGTCTGTCTAAAATTGCATATGATTTTTAATTGTATATGAGAATGCAATTACTGTGGCAATGTTGTTTGATTTTGCAGTGATTGAAGAAGGCTACGCACATCCATGTCGACTGCTCTTCCATCTCGACGAACGAGCTTCAACTGGATAGCTTCCGAGGACGGAATCTACATCAGGAAGGGGGGTATGTTAACCCTCACAGCACACGGACACCCTATGATCTATAAACGTTGTATTGTTTAGAGTCAGTTACCGGGCTTGTCGGACCAATAGGAACATGGTAAGGGTGATCGCCGATGATAGGCGCACTCTAACTGGAATATTCAAGGAGTTAGTTGGCTAAGTATGGGCGCCCAAGTGTGAATGGGGTGAGCTCATATAAAAGCCACTAAACCTAATTTTTACTCATTCTCTCATTGTGCAATAGAAGCTCCTCTTGCTCCATCTCCACCTTCTCCTTCACCATCTCCTTGTGTGTGTGTATGCGTGTGTGTGTGTGTGTGTGTGTGTGTGTGAGAGAGAGAGAGAGAGAGAGAGAGAGAGAGAGGGAGAGAGAGAGAGAGAGAGAGAGAGAGAGAGAGAGTGTGTGCGATCGAGCGTTGCGGCGGCACGATGGCGGCGAGGCGGTTGAGCGCGGTGTAGCGGCGTCTCCCTCTTCTTCGCGGTGCGGGAATCCTTCATTCGCAACTATGCAGGAGGGTGAGTGACACACCATTCTTCCTTGTGAGTTTGTCTGTTGTATGACTGTGTGCTAGGAGCCTTCGTAGCTCGCACACGGCGCGTAGCAAGTCCCCGGCAGCGGCACCAAAAATGTCACGGCTAGGGACTTGCTACGTGCCGTGTGTGATCCACAAAGGCTCCTAGCACACAGTCATACAACAGACAAGCTCACAAGGAAGAATGGTGTGTCACTCACCCTCCTGCGTAGTTGCGAATGAAGGATTCCCGCGCCGCGAAGAAGAGGGAGACGCCGCTACGCCGCGCTCAACCGCCTCGCCGCCATCGTGCCGCCGCAACGCTCGATTGCACACACACTCTCACTCTCTCTCTCTCTCTCACACGCACACACACACACACACACACACACACACACACACACACACAAGGAGATGGTGGAGATGGAGCAAGAGCAACTTCTATTGCACAATGAGAGAATGAGTAAAAATTAGGTTTAGTGGCTTTTATATGAGCTCACCCCATTCACACTTGGGCGCCCATACTTAGCCAACTAACTCCTTGAATATTCGAGTTAGAGTGCACCTGTCATCGGCGATCACCCTTACCATGTTCCTATTGATCCGACAAGCCTGGTACCTGACTCTAAACAATACAACGTTTATAGATCATAGGTTGTCCGTGTGCCGTGAGGGTTAACAGTCCCCGTTTCCCACAATACATTGCTTGTAATACCGTCCACCAAAGAAAATCATACACTTTCCATCAAACTGTGTTGAGAACAAGGATGTTATATAAGCCTTCCAATGACCCCTGTGTTCCACTGTTGCATCATCGGTATCCACCTTCGCTATGACATTGGTGCCCACATTAAATATATCCCTTCAAAGAGGACCTTTTGGTATGTCTTTACTTCCAAACATTGGAAGTACTGCTCTGGAATGTTCCAAAACTTCTTTGGATAAGTTTTCTCCTCACTAGTAGGATCTCTATAAGTACATCTCTTCTTTGATATTGCAATCCCTTTGAGAAGAAGATTTCTAGTGCATGGTGAATTGCTTCCATATTTTAATAGATCACTCCACATAGATTTAGCCTTTTCAATTGAAGACACAACCAATAGTCCATCCATATGTGACGGAGAGCAATCATGTGATGGAGCATCTGCTAATAGCGAGTTGCTTTGAGAAAGAATCAATGCACAATGTAGGTCCTTCAGAAACCTTTCAGAAGGTAAGATATTGTCACTATCACCACGGATACCGTGAAAAGCTCTTATGAAGAACCTTCTCAAATATAACTTTGCAAATGAAGCTTCATCGATCATGTTATTTGTTCTGATGGAGCTGTATGCCTTTACAAGACGCTCAAATATGTAACACCAAAAGCGGTCGTGCAACCCATGGCGCAAGACATCATCAAGCATCTCACCATTACCTATAAACAAGTTATCAAGAGATTACTCTCCTAAACAAATATATCAAACTTATTGTTAACTAATCAAAATATACATACCAGCTACATGTTCTAGAGGTGATGAGTTCACACCAAAGATTTCTTCATTTTGAACTCTCCATGATTGTAGCAATGTCTTCACAACTTCTATGTCTTTCACAGACTATCCATGATCTCTACTATGGTTGTAGAAGCTGTGTGCAATGTCAATCAGCAAAAATCCCAAAACATGCATTTCAGGAGGAATGCCACTAACAACTCTCAAAACATATGGTAGACACCACTGGATGAACTTTTGGTTCTCCTCTGCCTTGAAACTTGCAAACTAGATGCTTGGGGAGTTAGGCCAACGTCCATATCGAATGGAGGAAGGTGTTGCCTCTTTAACAACACACACAGTAGCATCGATTTGTTTCTTCAGAGGAGCCTCAACACTTTCAAATAAATGTGAGATATATTTCTTGAATACATTCAATGATAAGATATGCATTGGGTCGTAGACTAAATCTAGAGAGAGATCAAATCCATATAGATCATATAATCTCCAGAGTATGGACTCTCCTGAGAGACCAGCTTCTTTCCATGATGCTTCCTTTTCTTTGTCTGTGCAACACCGTTTAGCTTCATTAAGAGCTTTTGTCATATCCTCAATGGTCCTCTTTGAAGGTGGATATCTAGCTTGTCGGTGATTTTCATTATAGATGTATCACCCCTCTTTTGATCCTATACCAGGTTGTACTAGAGTTGCTTGAGGTTTATCACGCCTGCAAAACTCTTGTCCTCCATTCTTGAAGAGGCCTATTTTTCACTGTGCCGGATGGTCTCCTGTAAGCATCATGACCATAGTGCGTATCGTACATAGATTTGAAAGACCTTGTTGATTGGCACCAAAGATCTTCTCTATGGGATAGTCATACAACCCCTCCACACCATTTAGGTATAGGCTTTCCAGCTCATCTAGAAAAGGTTCCAAAAATGCCCCAAAAACTTCACCAGAAACATTCATAATTTTCTTGCAACTTTGAGGGATAAACGGAACTGGCAAGATATCAATGGAAGAATTGATTCTTGGATTCAACACCATGACCTCTACTACCCCACAACTCTTTTGGGTTGTCTGTGATGTCTGAAATCCATTCCAATGTAGCAACAATGCTACATTTCGAGGATCACCCTATTCACATGGCCACCCAAAAAATAAGTTGGGTTTGAAATCCTGAGATCTTAAAAAAAAAAACAACAATGTGATGGTTCTATGTACCTTTTGTAGGCTCTTTTTACACACAATGTCCTCTTTACACTCGATGCAGAAAAAGGTGTACTCTTCTCCCACAACATTTTTAAGAGCTTTATAACGTCTACTGGTAGGAAAAGTAGTGTAAGAATTCTTGCAAAGAGGATTAGAGCAGACAATTGGTAGCTCATAAGATGCTGATGGATCCCAAAAGTCCTTGACTTCTTGGAATTTTTGCCCATCCCAAAAATCAACAATTCTTCTTTGGTTGCTAATTGCATCTCCCTTGAGCCATTTCTCTTTGTGCCTCCATAAACATAGTAGCTCGTGGCAATAAGTTCTACTCTTTGTCAATAGCTTTAGTTGAGGCCCGATGGGAATGTAGTCAAAGGAAAGCATTGATTTCCTTGCTTTTGCACAAACTGGACACTTCTCACAACATTCCAAGCAATCACGTTTAAGCCTCGATGACAATGATCCACCTTCACATGTGCACTTAAGAACCTCTCCTATAAAGTTGTCCTCATTGCTTGGTTGAAGAAGCTTGGGTGGATGCTTGGCTACATCACTACCTGTGCAGATGCGATAGCGCAAGGAAGAAACCATGCCAAGACCTTTAAGCATGGTTTGCAATTGATCCCAACAAGCCGGAATTTGAATCCCTCCAAGGTCACCTTCCCATGTAGGAGGAAGTTGAACTATAGCCTAGCCATCCTTCTCTTGGAAGCATTTTTAATCACTCTAGCCCCCCCCAAGTCTCCAAATAGGATGCGAAGCAATGCATCTTGCACACCTATTGGTAGTTTATGTTCATCCCATAAATTTTGGAGCTCTAGTATCCTCTCAACTAGCTCCAAGTATAGAGGAGAAGATTGATTTTCTTCATTTTCACTAATAGACATCGGCTCATCAATGATGTCATTGCCATCATCATCAACCTCAGAGACTTGAGCCTGATGTTCATCATTCTCTTCCATATCTCCTTATGAATCTAGTGGAGAAGATAAACCAAAACTATTTTTGAAGCTTTCAAAATTATGTGCCAAAGCTTGATGGCGATAATAGGTTGATGCATGAACTTGTCTACCACCTGCACAATACATGTTACATGTGCACCATGTATTTCTTTGAGAATTGTTGGGCTTCTTGCCTTGTCCCATGGCTCGGGTAGGTGTTGCATTATGGGGTCCATCAATGTGTTTGGCTAGATGGTTAATTTCTCTACTATCACTCAGGTCATTGGCAAGATCTAGTCTTTGTTCTGAATCCATTTTTTGTTTTTTGCTAATGGAAGGATGGAGATTTCTTAGAACATCTTGTTGTTTGTGGTGATAAAAGGTACACTTGGCTACAAGGCACCAACCATTGTTGGAATGCTTCCAAAGATAATTGCAATCACACTTCCAAAACTGTGTTCTCTCCATAACTGTCGAAGAAAAATAACTAGCCATGTTTGTAATATCCATTAAGCTACGACACAACATGCTCTAAGAGAAATAAACTATGGCTTTCAAGAGGTACTAGCCCATTCATCAAACACAAATTCTCTCTCCATTACAAGGTTAAGCACTTCAATGCTCTGAGAAATAAACAAACATGAAAATACATAAATTACTTTAACTTCACAAGAAGTATGATCTCATAAAAGCATTCTTCTAGGTAACTTATGTTGAATCTACCAGGGCTTTTCATAAGTACAAAGTCGTTTTGATGGAATGAGACGGATTATCATACTCATTCTATAGTGCATCAATGATAAAGGCATGTTTCCACCTCCATAGTGGGTCATTTTGTGATATTTGATTAGGCCTAACTTTTCTTTTGCCAACACTAAGTTTAAATTTCCATCCCAATCAACCAAACCATCAAGAAAAATCTTTTGTATATTCCAAACTTTTTTCCCCTTAGAAAATAAGTTATATCTTATTTTTGGCCATAACACTTTTACCTCAGAGCGTTGCAAAAGATCTTGGCAATATTGTGATGCTAGATCTTCTCGTAGCTCACAAGAAAATGTTCGTATAAAGAAAGCTCGTTCTCCATCTTTTTGAAGCCTAGTGGACAAGTGATTTTGAAGAGACATTTTGAACTAGCAACCAAAGAACAGTCAAAAGTATAGTACAGATTTAAAATATTAGCATCTTTAACACATGGCAAACAATCATTGCAACGTCACCAAGTCTGTAGGTTTGATATGTCCTGACACGGGGAAGGATTTGTTCGTTTATGGGGACCAAAGTTCCTCTCTCTCTCTCTCTCTCTCTCTCTCACTCACACACACACACACACACACACACACACACACACACACACACACACACAAAGTTTATCATACACATGCTCATAATCCCTTAACTCTTCATAACATCAATCCATAATGAGTCCATGACTACAAGATGCGTAAGTTCCTTCTTGAGTAAGAAGGATTTTTATCTATGCCAACATAATTTAGTGTAGAAACCTTCAAAGTCCATCATGATAAAAAAAGGCCGATTAGTGTAATCCCACTTACAAATTTTGAGATTTATCTCTACATTTTAAATTTGAAAGTGAAAAGACCTTCAAAATATATAGAAATTTAGTAAGAAAACCTTCAAATTTAGTCAATTTAGAATTGGAAAAAATATTATTCCAAACATACTTTCCTTGAATTTGCCAATAGGAAATGAAGTTTACTTTTCGGGTTTTAACACTCCTTTTCCCCTTGCCCTGAAGCAAAAAACAGCATGATGTCAAGCTAAGACACATTTTTGCCGAACGCTGACATTGTCATTGCCAAGCTATAAAAAAAAATGAAGTTTTTTTTTCTGAGGCGGGGAGGGAGGGGGGCCACTATTTATAGGACCAGCTTTTAAAGAATGGTTAGAAGAAGAAGACCGCGGACTTGAGGCCAACAAAATTTAGGGTAGAAAGGCAAGTAGGTTCAACCAATTTTTCATAAGGAGTTTATAGGGGGAATAAATGGAGATCCGATGGTGTTTTGGGAAGGGAAAAGGAGGGGGGGAGGTGACAGATGGAACACGCAGAGGAGACAGTTGGCTCTTTTTCTTGAGTTTCTCGAAAGGAGATTTCAAAAAATTGGCTTGTTTTTCCATTTTGGGGTAGAGGTTTGTTTTCCTATTTTGGACATTGAAAATTGCGTGATATTAAGTTGGCGCACGTTTTTCGTGAACGCTTATAACTCTCTCTCTCTCTCTCTCTCACACACACACACACACACACACACACATACACACACACACACACACACACACACACACACACACACACACACACACACACACACACACACACACACACACACACACACACACACACACACACACACAATTACAAGCTCGTTGATGGGAGCAGGCTTGGCAAGTGATCATGCTCGGCTCCAGGGTTTTCCATTGGCTTGCAGGTGGTAGATCGCAGAAGATGCAGACCACGACAGGGTGATAGGCCAGTACAGGGTTGACAATGGTGAGGAGGGAGCAGAGCATCGCAAGGGAGGAAGCAAATATGGAAGCTCCATATACATGGAGGAGACATAGGCGGTTTGTGAAAAGGGAGTGTTGCTGCTACCATAGAGGGCCACTTTGTTTCTCTCTCCCCTTCTGTTTGCACCTGAGAGGGTAAGGTAGCCGGCACGATAGCGAGAAAAGGGAGTCACGGAGGTGTGCAGCAAGGCTAAAAAGAGCATTGGCGGTGGAGCGTGTCTGGACCTGAAAGATAGCTAGAGAGAGAGAGAGCGTGCATGTGTTAGGAGAGAGAGAGAGAGAGAGAGAGAGAGAGAGAGAGAGAGAGAGAGAGAGAGAGAGAGAGAGAGAGAGGAGAGATCCGGGATGCTACATCAGTTGATCATGACAGGGAGCTCGAGGGGGAGCAGCTGCAATCGCGTGCAAGGTCGGGGAGAGAGAGAGAGAGAGAGAGAGAGAGAGAGAGAGAGAGAGAGAGAGAGAGAGAGAGAGAGAGAGAGAGAGAGAGAGAGAGAGAGATCCGGGATGCTACATCAGTTGATCATGACAGGGAGCTCGAGGGGGAGCAGCTGCAATCGCGTGCAAGGTCGGGGAGAGAGAGAGAGAGAGAGAGAGAGAGAGAGAGAGAGAGAGAGAGAGAGAGAGAGAGAGAGAGAGAGAGAGAGAGAGAGAGAGAGAGAGAGAGAGCTGCGAGGCGGACAACAGAGATGAGCCAATGATAGCGACACAGAGAAGAAGAAGAAGAGAATTTTAACACTATGTAATTTGCCAACTAGAAGTGTAGCAGCTCCGTGATTTTTTTTTTGTCTCTGGTGGTTGTGCTTTCTCTCTCTATCTCGTCGATGCTAGATTAGTGGCGATGACGCGGAAAAGAGGATGTGTTGAGTGAGGCGCAAGCAAGATCTTGCTGCTAGAAATGGACAGGGGCAAAGACTCTCTCTCTCTCTCTCTCTCTCTCTCTCTCTCTCTCTCTTCTGCAAGCATACAGGCACCAACACGACAACTGTGATGCTTGCAACATCAACACGAAAACTGTGACAGTCCGTTGAGGGCCGATAGGAGACAAAGCAGTGCAAACTCAGGAGCAACAAGCGGACGGGAGATTGCTCCTGTAAAGACACGCAAAAATCACCTCTAACTCATTTTTCTTTAAGTTGGAAGATTCCAAAAGGAATCTAATCCGAAGAATTAATACGTTTATTTGAGAATTAGACCCAGTAGTAGTCGTACAAGTAGTTTAGCATCTTCACACAGAGCCAAGCAGTGTTCGGAAACATTAATTATTCCAAACATACACAATTCCTTTCCTTGAATTTGCCAAGAGGAAATTCAAGCAGAAAACGGCACGGTATTAAGCTAAGACACATTTTACACTGGGAGCTTTCAAAGAATGATGAAAAGAAGTTTTTTTTTTTTTTGTTTTGGGGGGGGGGGGGGGGGGAGGGGCTCAAGCTAAGACACATTTTTTGCCTAACACTGGGAACTTTCAAAGACCGATTAAAAGAAGGTTTTGTTTTTTCTTTTCTGTGTTGTGTTTGTTTTTTTGGGGGGGGGGGGGGGGGGGGGGGGGGGGTGTTTTAAAGAATTAAAGAATGATTAAAAGATTTATCTGTAGCAATGAGACGCAATCGGGCAGCAACGAGACGCAATCGGCTCCAAATATTTGAACTTCACTCACTTATGCCTTAGTCCTCCACATTTTCAAAATTCCCTAAAAGAAGCATGGAAATTTTCCTCTGTCTCTCTCTCTCTCTCTCTTGAATAACAAGTCTTGAGTTCAACTCTCCTCGTTGAATAGATCTTTAAGATCGCTTGGGATAGTTTTTCCTACGA
Source organism: Adiantum capillus-veneris (assembly GCF_014529385.1). NCBI lineage: Eukaryota > Viridiplantae > Streptophyta > Polypodiopsida > Polypodiales > Pteridaceae > Adiantum > Adiantum capillus-veneris. Next base: position 113,762,964 of record NC_140938.1, on the reverse strand, counting down.
CTTAAAAAATTCCCTTCGTCATCTTCTCTCTCTCTCTCAATAACTTGGGTAGTCATGGTATCTCACTTCTCTCTCTTTATCTCTCATGGCATATAAGATCCCTGCTTGAACAATCTTTAAGCAATCAAATTAAATGATGGGGTGAGATTTGAGGTGTAGGCACAAACATGAGAGGGAAGTCTTTTTTTTTGGGGAAAGGTCCCCTGGTTTCAAGAGATGCAAAGGGTTTTTCTTCTAAAGTGGTTTTTTCTCGATTATTCTTGTGTGATGTTCATTCTTAATAATGGTTGTTTAGAACAAAGCAGTTATGTAACACGTTTTGTCGAGTATGCTTTTGCAAGTTGATTTTCTCTTGCAGTAATTTGTTATGTATAAGCAGCAATAATTATTTTGCTTTAGCTTGCTGCCTAGTGTAGGATGTGCAAGTCGATGCAAGTCCGTGCTGCCACGCGCAAGCTAGACCCGTCAACTCTTTGCTTGCGTTCTTGTGTGGCATCACACATGGCATTCCATCAAGCTCCTTTGGCCATGTGCATTCCGCCTTTCCTTTTTCCTTTCATTTGCTTTACATTTTACTTAAACCTCCCACTAACATCTTCTTATATTCCCATGCAAAAGAAATGTGTGCAATTGTCGCTATCTACATCTTTGACGACTCAGTAGCTCTGTCGGCACGATAGAAAAAAACTATCGAGTCTCAGTCTCCAACTCGTGAGTCATCTCTCTCTCAATTTCTCTCTCCGCTGCACATGTACTCTTTCCCCTTTTTTTACCCAAAAGCCTTCTTTTCTCTTCTTATGCAACTAGTGGTATCTTCTGAGATACTTGCTAACGAAACACGGGTACTCACCTACTACTTTTTCTTTTTTTGCAAAACTCACTCAACAGAGTGAGTAGATTGAATTAATCACCAAACAAAACAATAGAAAATGTGTGGGTGAGGATTTCTGGAAATAGCCGAAGTGATAAGCTCCGAGCCAACGGGCTTCACAAAATTGCATTTGGTGGTCGGTGTTACCCGCCACACCTCCGCCAAGATTGCTCAGTGTGTGGAGCAAAAAAAATAAATTATAGGCTTAAATGGGGAGGTGGGAGGATGGTGCCAAGTGGCAATGGAGTAATCCCACATGGGGGGGAGCAAGTGAAAATTGGAGGGTATAAGGGGGGGAGTGGGTATCCCCTAAGGGTGTATCAAAGGAGCTAATGGAGCTTCCTTGACTTGCTTGTGAGGGGTTTTGGGTGTTGGGGGAGAGAGGGGGTGCCATTTTCAGTCCACACCAATTGTCGAGGTGCCTGCCCACCTTTTTGGTCCACTGGACATCCCCTTTCGCCACTTGCCTTGGTCAAAAAGTGGGCGACAGCTCATTTTTCACCCAAAAAAGGCCTAAAATGGACCAATTAAAAGGTGCTCAAAGGGAGAAATGACGTTGGCTAAGAAGAGAGAGAAAATACCTTGGGATAAGAGTGAAAAAAATCCCCTTTTACTGGCGGAAATTCCTTGCACACCCTTTTTCCTAACAAAGACTAGCTTTTTTGGATCTTTTGAAAGATACCTCAACTTCGAAAGCTTGTAACTCTCTCGTCTGGTGTTGGAATCAAGCATATGGATACTCTACAGATGTATACATGACACAAGCTTCATCTTTATTATTTTGGTTTTCATCAATTTTAATCATGGTTCGGGTTAGAGCTGTTTTTTGCCCGACTCTACAGGTATTCGATATAGGTGTTTTCCTCAGCATTGGGGTGTGTCTTTCCGATGGTGTGGTGTGTGCAAGGCTATAGGGGTTCTCATTTTCATTTTTGTTTGCACGGTAACATTGTTTTGGTGCCCCCATGGAGGAGCAAGTGCTCCTATGCCCCAATTCGTATGAAATATGTCTATTCTGCAGGCAGTGAATGTAAAAGGGATGTGGGTCCTTATGGACAACCGCCTATTTATGTGCAAATTGTGGACAGCACTTGAGGCGGTCGTATAATTAGATTGCATCCTTTGGAGATTCGTGAGATTTTGTGAAGCCGAGCAGTGGGGGCGGGGCTACCCAGTGTGAGGTGGATTAGGTACTGGAGCGATCCATTGACATCCCTTGAGATTCCGACATCACATGTATGTGTTTTTGTGGCAATCAAACATGGCAGAAGAGTTCCCACAGTTTTATGGATTGCCTAATAAAAATGGACAAAGGTTTATTGAAAAGTTGGAGTCAATTGCTTACTGTGCATTATACTATACCAAGCTATATTGTTGCAGCTTTGTGGTGTGTCTTTCCGATGGTGTGGTGTGTGCAAGGCTATAGGGGTTCTCATTTTCATTTTTGTTTGCACGCTAACATTGTTTTGGTGCCCCCATGGAGGAGCAAGTGCTCCTATGCCCCAATTTGTATGAAATATGTCTATTTTGCAGGCAGTGAATGTAAAAGGGATGTGGGTCCTTATGGACAACCGCCTATTTATGTGCAAATTGTGGACAGCACTTGAGGCGGTCGTATAATTGGATTGCATACTTTGGAGGTTCGTGAGATTTTGTGAAGCCGAGCACTGGGGGCGGGGCTACCCAGTGTGAGGTGGATTAGGTACTGGAGCGATCCATTGACATCCCTTGAGATTCCGACGTCACATGTAAGTGTTTTTGTGGCAATCAAACATGACAGAAGAGTTCCCACAGTTTTATGGATTGCCTAATAAAAATGGACAAAGGTTTATTGAAAAGTTGGAGTCAATTGCTTACTGTGCATTATACTATACCAAGCTATATTGTTGCGGCTGCTGCAATATAGGTTACAAGATGATGCAAAAGTTTAATTACACAATTTTGAGAAGTTGATTAGGCACAAAACAGTACAATTGGACCATGCTCACACCAAGCTATGGATTCAAAGGTAATTCCAGGTAAATCAAGGAGCACAGTACCATCCTCATACACCATCGAACTACTGGGTTTTATAGGGACCCAACCTACAAAGCCAAAAAAGAAACAAGGACGTAAAGATCCCAACCTGCACACCATAAGCCGTATAAGGGCGGAGTCAATACCTCCATCACTTTGATAGTGAAGCACAGACAACTGACAAGGAGAACCATCCAGAGGAAAACCGGAACCTCCATCCACATATACACAGGCTAGTAAGGGAGCGCATGCCGTCAAACAAAGACTTCCGCTGCCACCATGGGAGGAGCCTCTGCCCCACAGGGCACCCTCCATGTCGGAAGACCCAAGCTGAAACAAGCAAAAAAACATCCGAGGCCAACAAGACAGCTTTACCAGAACCACATCCGTCAACATGCAGTACCCTAGGCCCACATGCAAGGAGCCTCCATGAACCATGCACAACAGATCCACCAACCAAGCAACCTTCAATCCCTGCCAAACTAACGGCAACCAGAATCATCTTCAACATACAACGCCAAGAGACACATCCAAAACGCATGAAGCCAGAACGCATAAAAAAGAGTGCGCATGTTTTCTCCACAAGAGATGGGGGCAGCGCTCTTAGCCCGAGCTGCAAAAATTTGCCGTGTTGAGCCCTCCTCACACACCAAAGAGGGGTGAGGCAGTTGGGCATCGCGTCCCTAGAGCACTCTGCCCCGCACACAGAATCGAAACCCTCCCAACAGTCCCTGCACCTGCAGTGCGCCCAAGGCCCAACGCCCACGCATCCACAATCCCTAGACATTCCACCAAATGCCCCCCCCTCCCCCAATCGAGTGTGGAGATGTTGCGGCTGTTGACAAACAGAGCACAAAGGAGCAAGGCTCCACCGTGAGGGCTCAACATGATGGCATTCTTCTTTATGAAGCTTGTAAAAATTGGTGAGACCTCTAGGCATCCGAGTGTCAACTTAAGGGTGACTCCACTTTTATCGTTTCAAAGGTCATAAAAAAGTCTCCTTTTTGTTTTACATTTACACCAAATTTTAACATCACTATTTGTTGACCATTTTTGGGTGGATGCATGAATAGGTGGTCCGGTTTTAACTGGTTGAAAGTTGCTTTTGGAGGCTTAAAATTTACAGGGTATGAAACTGGTGTTATGGGCAAGAATTGTTTGAATTAAATAATCGTGTGGAGGATACAAAATCTTAAAAATCGTGTGGAGGATTCAAAAACACGTGTGGAGCCCACGTCAGATGAATGTTCAGTCGAATGTTTTCGTGACTGTACTTCTCCATATCTCTGTGCCTTTCTCCTTTTGCACCTTTCTCAGCTCACTCTACAGCCCTCTGTGCACGCTTCTTATCCTTCGCTATGGATAGCAACTTAAGAAAGAGCCCAAGGAATGCAGCCCGACAGGTCTCCCCCACAAAGACCCGACATTCTCCCACGAAGGTATGTCACCTCTCTCTGTCTCTCTCTGTGTTGTGTACAACGGACCTGTATGTGTAGTAGAGTATTGAGGTGTGGATACATTGAGTAATGAATATGGATTTATTCCTTTCAGAGACAGAAGTTATAGCCTCCTCCCAAAATCAGCCGCTTTGTTCACCCCAAGGATGTGGATACATTGAGTAATGAATATGGATTTATTCCTTTCAGAGACAGAAGTTATAGCCTCCTCCCAAAATCAGCCGCTTTGTTCATCCCAAGGATGTGGAGGTGCCATTAAAGGAATTCTGCACGACAAAGGAGGATTTTCACAGGGAATATCGGTTAAGTCTTGAGGGGAAAGATGTTAGGAAGTTGACAGATGCAGATGTGCCCATATCCGATTGGATGAAAGTTTTCACATGTCTTCCAGTGAAGGAGAAAAAAGTGTCGATAAAAACATCAAGGCCGGATCACTACAAGGCACTCTACCAGCTCTACAAGCAGGTGTACCAATCCAAACCACCAAACTATCTGTTGGGAGTCAAGTTTGCACGCGGATATGTTTATTTTGTATGCACAGGTCCGGTAAAGTGGGCTGAGTTTGCATCTGAGGTGGTGAATAATGGGACCAATGAAGGTCACTTAGATAGGAAAAGAGAACAATGGAAGTTAGAGACTTCCCAAGTATTCACAGGAACCCCAAGTGGTTCTACCATCTTCTTAGTAAATACCCCAGCCGAAAGTACACCAGCCGAAAGTGGGCTTTTTGGGACTACTCAGTCTGCGTTTAGTGTTGAAATATCCACTTCCTTGCAAGAACTACTTGTTGAGGTTAGAAAATCTCATGACAATGTATCAACCGAGTGTCAGAAGGCTAAGGATACTGTGGTCAAATCTGTTGCTGATGTGCACCGTTGCGAGGATGCCCTTGACACCATCCGAATGCACTTCCCTGACGATGCCAATGTACCAACAGGCTTGCTTGACAGCCTCCAAGAAAAATTTGACTAAGCAAAAGCCACCCTACAGCAGCAGGCACATGTATGCTTTTAACTCCATCTGATTGTAGTATAATACCTGTAAAGTACCATACGATATGATTATAATAACCATACTATACTGAAACTCTAATAGTGAAAATGGTATTATAAGTTTTACAATACCGGTATTATGGCTCTATCATACCGGGATGGGTAGAATGTGGTACCACAAAACCGAATAATAAAAAAACATAATAGTATGTCAATAACATCAATTCGGTAAGGGTAGATGACAAGACCGGTAGGATGTTATCATACCGGTAGGATATAATCCTACTGGTATGATAACATCCTGCTGGTATGATTATATCCTCCGGTATGATTACATCTTACCGGTATGGTTATATCCTACCGGTATGATTATATCCTACCGGTATGGTTACATCCGACCGGTATGGTATGATCCGACCGGTATGATTACACCCTAACGCTATGATAAAATCCAACCGGTTTGATGTTATGCTTCCGGTATAATGTTATCGTACCGGTATGATGTTACTGGATGTTATCCTACCGGTATGATGTTATACTATCCAGTATAATAACATCATACCGGTGGGATAACATCATACCAGTATGATAACATCATTATATCGATCTTCAAGCATTCATACCGATTTTATACCTGTTTGACATTGTCTGATAATAGAGGTCTCTTGCTTACAGGAAGAATTATCCAAATGCTTGGAGAGTGAGGAAACCTTTGGTCTTTGTGTCACGTTTGTGACAGAAATGATTAGTCAACCAATGCTACCTGAAACCATAGTCTTGCCTGCACGAGTTTCAGCTCTTGGACATAGTGTTGTTCTCATTGATGTGTGCAATGCTTGTGGTGTAAAAATTCATGATCACAATCGCTCAAGCCATGTTGTTCTATGGCCTTGTTCACATGCATACCATGCATTCTGCTATGCTCACTTGGCTGAGAAAGGAAAGTTCCTGCTTAAGGATTGCCCCGGAGTTAATTCTACAAAAGACCAATCCCTTCTAAAGAAGAAGCTAGTTGAACCATGCCCAAAAATAGATGAGAAAATTGTTTCAATGGGTAATAAACACACCATTTGTTTAATCAGGTTGATTTTTGTCTTCTTTGATGTTTTTTCAGAGTCAAGTTGCTTTAGGACTACTGCCGGTAAAGACACAGGGAACGATGCAGTGACGCCTGTATACAAGACACCTGTGGAGGTTTTGCTTGATGAAAGTGTCCCTGGTAATGCTGAGAAACCTATTTTGGAAACAACAGAAGAAGAACAAAACTTTGAGGTAAAGGAGCAGAGTACGACTGGTGCTGAAGAGAAAACCCAGAATGAGGAAGACGATGTGTTGCTAGACACTGGCGTGCGGGTGACAAGATCAAAGACCCCGAGAAAACGAGGCCGACGTGGCAAGAGTAAGTTTTTTCATTGATTAAGGCTCTAATAAGTGATCTTTTGCTGCACAGCTTTCTAAAGCTGATGGTCGTGTAGATGTCAGGCTGGAGGGAAGTCCCGAGGAGACCCTTGCTCAGCATATAAGAAAGGAAAAAAAGAATAAAATCGAGAAGACTGCAGATGAGAATCCTGAAATGGAGCAAAAAAGCAAGGAAGAGGAAGAGACCCAGGGGCAGCCAGAAGAGGAGATGGACATAGAAGACACTAAGGAGATGCAAAATACCGACACAAGTTCTGACCCTACATCCAGAGCCTGCAAAAGATTATAGTTTGCCCCCCCTATGTTTCTTTTTATGTAACCACTTCTGAAATTAATATAACTTTCTTTCCCATTCGACGTCTCTTTCATCTTGTGCCTAATTTTTGAACATTGTGTATTTTTATTGTATGATTTCAATCTGTAGATATGTCCTAATTGCATATTTAAATTTGAGTCTTGTGTAATTTTGCATCTGCAAATATGTTTTCAGTTGAAGAATGGCGCCTTGAAGATAGGTTTAGGGCTGAAAAGCAGAATGGCAGGGCTGACATTCGTGCAATATGGAATTGTGTGTTGTCTCCTGCAGTACTCGTATTTCCTCTATGGTATAGACTAATTAAAAGAATCCCACTGATATGGCCAAGGCCACCACCTACGTTGAGCGTCCTACGTAGGATTTCCATTTTGGACCTTTATGGATTACTGCTCAAGAAACTTGATGAAAAATATGGTGAAGAATTGCCCTACTGGCCAGAAATGCGGTATGTTGTTGAAGGGGATACACAGTTTTGGGTAAGGCCCGATGCAAAAGTGGTTCTGATTTTTTGTTTCAGATGGTTCGAAGTGTGGATATGGAGCTCCTGCGAGTTTGAGAAGCTCAAATGCACGCTAGCGACAGTGTTCCCTGACCACCACAAAAGATTCAATAGAGTGGTAAGTCAGACGAGTTGCACAAGGGCCCCTTTTAAATTGGGCGTGACAGATAAACCGGTGTTCCACAAGAATCTCGAAAATTTTCCTGACCTACCACCTGACACACTTATCTTTGATGATTCTGGATATAAGCTAATGTTTAATCCATTGGGGTAATTTCTTGTTTTTCCCAAGCTAGAAAAGCAGTCTAAAGAAGTACGCGCCTATTTTCTGTCAACCACTGTCATAAACTGGCTGGCACACTGGTTGATCTCTAAGGACAGAATTGAGTATACAAAGAGGACTATAATTTGTGAAGACGGACAACCTGACGACACCTATGTGCGTCGTTCTTATTGGAAATGGAGGATTGACTTTTTCAAGAAGAAAGGAACAATTTTTTTAATATAAAAAAAGCTTCATAAAGTATGTGAAGTGGGCGACTTTTGTCGATGGATGTAAATGGAAAATTACTCAGCCTTCTTGTCAATCAATGTAACCGAATTCATGTATAATACATTTACAAGAAAGTTTTACGGAAATACGTTGTATTTTATATTTGAAGTATCTTGCAAATAAAAGGAGAGAGGGAGTGGGACAAAGAGAGAGAGAGAGAGAGAGAGTCTGATGCTGACAAGTGACTGGTATGATACCGGCATGATACTGAGAAGTGACTGGTATGATACCGATATGATACTGAGAAGTGACCAGTATGATACTGGGAAGTGACACACACACACACACACACACACACACACACACACACACACACACACACACACAGAGTCTGATACTGAGAAGTGACTGGTATGATACCGGTATGATATTGAGAAGTGACCAGTATGATACTGGGAGGTGATAGAGAGAGAGAGAGAGAGAGAGAGAGAGAGAGAGAGAGAGAGAGAGAGAGAGAGAGAGAGAGAGAGAGAGAGAGAGAGAGAGAGAGAGAGAGAGGGACTTGTATGATACCGATATGATACTGAGGAGTGATTGGTATGATACCGGTATGATACTGAAAAGTGACTGGTATGATACTGAGAAGTGAAAAAGAGAGAGAGAGAGAGAGAGAGAGAGAGAGAGAGAGAGAGAGAGAGAGAGAGAGAGAGAGAGAGAGAGAGAGAGAGAGAGAGAGAGGGAATGTATGATACCGGTATGATACTTAGAAATGATTGGTATGATACCGATATGATACCGGTATGATAATGAGAAGTGACTGGTATGATACCGGTATGATACTGAGAAGTGACTAAGAAATGACAAAGAGAGAGAGAGAGAGAGAGAGAGAGAGAGAGAGAGAGAGAGAGAGAGAGAGAGAGAGAGAGGGACTTGTATGATACCGGTATCAAACACAATTCAGTTTATAGTTAAAGGCAGATATACACAAAATTATGCATTATGTATTTCTTAAGATGGTTACAACTCAAAAGGCATACTATTGTAGATAGACTCACTGACATCAAGTGATATTGTATATAGTTTTGAGTTGCTGGGATGGGGTATCATGGGTATTTTGATTGCCCGAACAAGATGTGAATATATGAACACCTCTGGCTTTTTGTCCAAAAGCTCATAGGTCTACTCATTTATCATATGATAGTAAAACCCTTTGATAGCATAGGATCCTCGCCCAATGATATTGCCCCAGTCATCTTCAGCGTCTGAATGAAACTGTTCAATAGTTGCAGTGCATTTCACTATATAGAAATCCACTTTTTCTTCATTTTCATTTGGTGCGGGAACAACAAATTATCACCAACAATAAGAGCTTGACTGAGGGTGTCATAGTGTCCTTCATACGCTGCATCCTCATTTATTTCGTCATCATCGTCTTCCCATTCTTCTCTAGGCTCCAAAATAAGGTATGTCAAGAAAGGAACGTGTGACTTGCTCACACATCTCCTCCACTTTTCCCGTTTACATGCACTACAGAAACAAGACAGTGAACGTGTTCTCAAAGCAGTTGTATCATGCTCTGAATATGCAGAAATAGAGTGCATTGAGCGGGTATTTTTTATAGCCTTCACATCCCAATTTTTTCCCCTTTTGACATCCCCCAATTCAATCACCCAAAAAATCCTGCTTACATAACGGGCCTGGGATGCATAGGTGGCTATTTAGCACCATCTGACAAGGTCCATCTCAATAATGCCACAACATCTGCAGCACAGTCTATCTTTGGGCGGTTTGGTTGCGAGTTAAAGACCTTTTTATCACTGCTCCCGCACCGTCGTGCTCTTCCTTACCATGGCCGGATCCAAAAAAGTTCCAAGACATTTTCCATCCCGTAAAAACACTGTATCTGCATTTTATTCAATGGATAGATGAAGATTAATATACTCTTGGCACAATAAAATTACCAAAAAAAACACGTATTATAATATATTGATGTTAGACAAGCATTTTATTACAACTTTAATGCCAATATTATAGATCTCTATATTAAAACCACCTTCAGATAATGTTTGTTAGAACATGGTATACCTGGCAAGGAAATAGAATGTTCTTCTTGCTTTGAATTGTGAAGCGGCTCCATCAGACCATACCCAATGACACCTTATGTTTAGACCAAATCGCTTTAGCCATTCTGCATGTTTCAGAAAACAGTGTTGAACAAAATGTGTGTCATGTTGCTTGTCATCTGAAATGAAGAAGTGAATTCTCTTGTGGATGTCACCTGCATAATATAAAAATCATAAATTATTGAAGGCTTAATACAAAAGAAATAATACTGATCTAGGGTGATGTCGTTACCTGCAATTCACAAATATGTTATGTGCACAAAAATAGTTACTTGATTTGAATACCAGTGCATGGACTGAATCTCATTGTGTTCTTTGAAACTATAATTTTCAGTAAAGTCAACAACTGACACAACAACATCTTCTGGAAATCTTTGTATACATTCCTTATATTGTTCTGCTTGCAAACTATATACAAAATTATGCATGATGTAGTTTAAGATGGTCTTTGAACATGATTGAGAGATCCTGGCATGATATTTCCTTATGCGACAAGACTTTCCTTTTCTTCTTCTGACCATCACGTGCAATTCCTACTTCTAGGTCCTCAAAAATCTTCACCACAATATTTTTAGCAATAAATGCAGCCTCTACAGCACAAAAATCTAACTTATCTGGGCCACACCTTTTACATTGACCAGTCAAGCAGGCAAGGGCATGGAAGGTGGACGTATTTGATTTTGGACACAGTATAGAGTCCAATAAGGCTGTTACACTCTTGATAGGGTTTTTTGGTGCCTTGCATCCACCATTGTCTTTGCATATGTTGCATTGACATTGGCAAGCTTTTCCATGTAGACCGAATATAGAACTTTGCATGTGATTTATGGCATCCTGTAGGAAGGACATTTGAACATGTGAAATGCAGCAGCAAGTATATCGGTCTCTCAATTTCCGCACAAAATATGGCTTCATGTACTCAAACGCACGCTGCCTTATTACAATTTCAGGGTATTGTTCTTTGAAGTTGAGAAAGAGCGCCACCTACAACGAAAAACATATATGGTTAAAGAACATTGGAGAAAACTGCAGGTTTTTATTATCTTTGAAGAAAACTGTTACATTACTATAAACCAATATTTTTGTTTCAAACCAGTATTTTTTTTCACTTAATTGGTTAGGCAAACCAGTACATATGAACACATGTCCTTGGTACGTACCAGTGGTATATAAGTGTCAACCAGTTCAAATGTTCTTACTGCTGATGTAAACCAATCTTTTCATTTAAAACCGGTATGCTATTTACCTAACCAGTACATGTGAGCACTTACCCACGATGTATACCAGTGAGAAATAAGTGTTAAAAAAAATGAACACATGTCCTTGGTACGTACCAATGGTATATAAGTGTCAACTAGTTCAAATGTTCTTACTACTGATGTAAACCAGTCTTTTCATTTAAAATCGGTATGTTATTTACCTAACCAATACATGTGAGAACTTAACCACGATGTATACCAGTGAGAAATAAGTGTTTAAAAAACTGAACACATGTCCTTGGTACGTACCAGTGGTATATAAGTGTCAACCAGTTGAAATGTTCTTACTGCTGATGTAAACTAGTCTTTTCATTTAAAACCGGTATGTTATTTACCTAACCAGTACATGTGAGCACTTAACCACCATGTATACCAGTGAGAAAGAAGTGTTAAAAAATTTTACTGGATATGTAAACCAATATTTTCCTTTCAAACCGATATGTTTTTTACCTATCTGACATGACAAACAGTACATGTGAACACTCGACCAGTACATGTGAACACTTAACCACGATGTATACCAGTGAGAAATAAGTGTTAAAAGTTTTTCACTGGTTATGTAAACCAGTTTTTTACCTAGCTGGTATGACAAACAGTACATGTGAACACTCGACCAAGATGTTTACTGGCGTAAAATGCGTAAACAGTTTTAAATCTATTTACTGGTTATGTAAACCGGTATTGTAATATCAACCGCTATTAGTTTTTATATAACTAGTTATGTAGTATGTCTACTACATACCACATATACACTTGACCGAGCTATAAACTACTGTGAAAATGTGTTAACCAATTGAAATTAATTTACTCGTTATATAACCGGTCTTTTCATTTCAAACCGGTATTAGTAAGTGCATAATTGGTCGGGTTAACTAGTACATCTTTCACATACCACATATATACACTTGACCAAGTTCTATACTAGTGGGAAAAGTGTTAACCAGCTAAAATTAATCTACTGGCTATGTAAAACAAATTTTTCATTTAAAATCGGTATTAGTTATTACATAACTGGTTAGGTTAACCTAGCACAAAGAACCTAGCACAAACCTGCATACTGAATTCGCTACTAGTGTTGACTCAGACCTGTCAATATTGGGGAGCAACTACCATGTGGAAGAGATGAGGCAAGGCTGCGAAGCTAGGAAATTTTGGTTTTTTAATTTTAGTCCCGTTTGTTTATACATATCATACGCGTGTGAAAGTATGCGTCTGCAAACATATGTTTCAGCAAACATACGCGTATGATAAAAACTATGTTTCCATTTATATTCTCCTTCACATCCAATATTTATCTACTCTTAATCTAGGAACAAATACAGATTCCCCTTATTTCTATTTATAACTTCCGTCATATCCGATTTCATATCTACTCTTATCAACCCAATTATAGTGAATATAAGTCATGAATGCAAATATTAGAAAACAAAAATGGATATAGTGAAGCAAGTTATTACCTGACATTGTTCAAGAGATGCACAGGATGTTTGACATATGAATTTCTTCCAATACGCTTTCTGTACACATCCTTCTTATTGGGTGAAACACGAGTGTTAGACATCCAAAAAGAGAAGATCAACTCTTTCTCATCAGGTGTTATGAAACCACGATCCATGGGCTGTCGAGCACACAAAGAGATTGGCAAATTGCCATCACCTGCTGCCCTCAACCGATTCTTTGCAGCTATGAAGTTCCTCTTGTGAAAATTTAGCAATTTAGATGCAGCTGAAAAAATCACTTTTGAGGTAGATGTACACTCAACATTCATAAGCATTGTGGTGATGAACCTTTTAAGAAAGAGCTCCTGTCCGCTCTTGGGTAATTTGATTTCATCTATCGTGTTGTGTATGGCTTCAACGAAGGTTGTTTGTGCCCTGGGCATTTCAAGGTCTCCAAGAGAAGGATGATTGACAAACTTGCACAAAATATCTGAGCGTGATGCAACATCGAGGGCCTTTGTACACCAATTGAAGAGCATAACAAGGTCATTGCAAAGTCTTTGACGCTTTGCATCATCAGCACCATTTTGATCATTATCTTCCTCACGTGCTACCTGCTCAAGCTTGTTCTTAGCACGCTGCTCCCTCTTTCTCCTAGCATGATATTCCTTGACCGCATCAACAACATACCTAGCACACAGTTCATAGTGAGGCTGAGAGCAATCACATACAGTGTGAGATTCTTGCTCCATGCTAGAGAGGGAGAGATTGAGCGAGGTGATAGGCCTACAGAGAGCAAGAGCAGTATATGATAGCAATAGATGTGTGATAGGCCTACAAAGTAAAACAAAAATCTGTGCTCCTACACAGAGAGTTAGAGAGAGATAGGAAAACGAGAGAGCGGGAAGACAAAGAGTTGGCTGACGTGCATAGTTAAGAGCTACAAAGCCGTCTTCTATATTTGAAAAAGAGGTGTGGAAATAGTAATTGTGTAAAGAGCTGGCTAACGTGCATAGTTCAGAGGTACAGAGACATCTTCTATATTTAACAAAAAGCTGTGGAAATTCTATATTTAATTAAAAATCTGTTCAAAAGAATATATCGAATTGAACTAATATAGATGGTTTTATGTACCGGTTATAAAACCTCTGTCCAGAACAAGGTTTTTGGTCCACCTATTCATGCATCCACCCTTCTCCTCTATGTAGATGTGTGTACATTTGTGTGTGGGGGACTGGGGACGAAGGGAAAATGCCATATCCATAATCCATCATTGAAGGCAGTGGTGGGGGCCAGATCGACCGGTAGGACGGTTTGTAACTGCTAGTTTGTAATTATGTGTGTATATGCATAATATAATTTTATGTTAAAACAATACAATTGTACACGGATTAAGACTTACTTCTGACAAATCTCTCTCTCTCTCCCCCCCCCCCCCCCCCCCCCCCCCCCCCCCACCCCCCCCCCCCCCCCCAACCTTCTGCAGGCCATTGTGACTCCTCACCTTGTTTAAAAATTGATTAATTATGTTATTGGTGGAAGGAGTTAGCGACCATTTATTCGATGAAAAGGGAATCATGAAATGGACTCTGTGTTGTAACTTGGTAGCCATGCCCCTATGCTTCATGATTCTCTTTCCCCCTCTCTCTCTCACACTCGCTCTATTGCACATATGATCGATGGCAATGATGGGTTTCTTTGTCTCTCTCTCTCTCTCTCTCTCTCTCTCTACTGCACATCTGAATCTTGATGATGGTCTTCTCTCACTCTCTCTCCTGCTTATTGACCACTTCACCCCCATCTCATTAGGTGACGACACACTTTAAAGGAAAGTGTTATGGGCATCTTACATCCAACATTGCTAAGTTATTGAATGCATGGTTGCTTGAGGGTAGAGATAAGACTATCATATCTATGCTTGATATCATTTGTCCCCAGCTAACAACTTGGTTCTATGCAAGTGGAATGGAGGGAAAGAGGGCATGTGAGTCTTTGGTAGATATTGGTTGTAAATGTAGAGCAGAATTGGTGCAAGGTTGAAAATATTGCTTGGAAATACCAAATCTGCCCTCTAGTGATATGGTTTTTGAGATCTTGACAAGTACAAAAACATGTGTGGTTGATGTATCTACAAGGTCATGCTCATATAATAAGTGGAAACATTTGAAATTCCATGTGGTCATGTTGTTGTAGCTATTCTCTTCAAGAGAGAGTGTGTAATGGACATGGACTATGAAATTTGAGAATAGCAGAATTAATATAATTAGAGTGAGCATTTTTGTGAGACTACTTGGAGAACATAGAGGGTGAACTTAATTAGTGGTAGCAACATAACAAGGGCTGACATTACATCAAGTCAGGGTCAGTCGCATACTCATCTATCATAGAAGATAGATCATTGTGAGTTTCTATAGACGCCGTTAACGTTTGGTCGTCGTAAAATCGCATCAGCCACTTGATTGTGCTTACTAGCAATGGATCAATATGAACATAAAATTACGAAAGAAAATTTGCCCACCTCATTTGTTTGTCGGAAAGCTTGGTTTGCATCATGAAGTACTAGAGACTTTGGTGGTCTATTTGTAAAATGAGTGGAGTCCCCAATAAATAGTGCTTCCATGTGTCTAGGGCATGTCGAACAGTTAAAAGATCTTTCTCATAAATGTCCAAGACCCGTTTATCCGTATTAAGGCTTCGGCTCTCATATGCTATGGCATGCCCCTCTTGAAGCAAGACCGCTCCAAGGCAATCACCACAAGCATCACATTGGACCTCAAATGGCTTTGAGAGATCCGGAAGCATGAGGACTGGTTGAGAGGTAAGCTTATCTTTGAGGTTGTCAAAAGAATTTTTCTCCTTAGCAGTCCATGAATACTTAATATTTTTCTTTGTTAAATCATGTACTAGTCCTGCTATTTGAGAAAATTTTTCTATGAAACGTCTATAGTATGCACACATACCAATAAAGCTTCTTAGCTCATGTAGATTCCTTGGATTAGGCCATGCTTTTATTACCTCTAACTTTGATGGATCCATATGGATACCATCTTGAGAGATAATATGACCTAAGTATTGAATCTCTTGAAGGAAAAATTCGCTTTTCTTTTGGTTGAGAAAAAGCTTGTTCTCCCTCAATGCTTGAAAAATCACTTGGAGATGTTGCTAGTGTTCCTCCAAGGACTTGGAGTAGATGATGATATCATCAAAGAACACTCCAGTGAACTTGCGATAGGGTCTGAATGTTTTCTCCATCAAACAATTGAATGTGGCTAGTGCATTGGTCAAGCCAAAAGGCATGACTAGATATTCATAAAGACCAAACGTTATACGAAACGCGGTCTTTAAGATATCTTCATCCACTATCCTTCTTTGATGATAGAAATTTTTAAGGTCAATCCTACTTAGTAGGTAGAGCCTTGTAGCTTATCAAACAGATCTTCTACCTGAAGCACGAAAAATCTGTTTTTGATAGTGATATGGTTTAGTGCTCGATAGTTCACACACATATGGTATGTACTATCTTTCTTTTGCACTAAAAGGACTAGAGAACAAAAAGGAGAGGAGCTAGGCTTCACCATGTCTTTGTCTACTAATTCTTGTACTTGCCTCATAATCTTCTCTTTTTGAGCTTGGGAAATTTGATAAGGAGGCTTGTTAGGCGGTGAGCTTCCTGGTAGGATCTCAATTCGATGGTCATCATCCCCTCGTTTTGGAGGTAAGTCCATAGGGATATCATCGATAAAAACATCTTGGAATCCATTTAGAAAAGTAAACAGCTCTAACTCTTCTTGATTCCTAGCATTTTCATTTGATAAATCATTAGCATCATTAGTGGATTCTTTGACAAAAATAATGTACGGAAAAACTGAGCTTTTCATTGACTTATCAAAAGTCGGTGAATTTACAAGTAGTATAGTACGACCAAACTCATTAGCATCTATATACATGCTCTTTCCCCTGTACGTGAAGTAGATTCTCCTCTCAGGAAACTTCATGTTGGCAGCCATGCCGTTGAATCATGGTGCCCCTAAGACAACATCCTCATGTTGGAGACGAGGGATGAAAAATTATTCTTTGTCGACATAGCTTTGGACATGAAGCCTCAACTTCCCAATCAAGGGAGTAATGGAGGCTTGCTGTCCCTTGAAAGCTGTGTGCAGTTCAATATCTCCCATCTCAAAAGCTTGAATGACCAACTTGGTGGCCAACTCTGTTGATATGAAGTTGTGAGTAGACCTAGGGTCAAACAAGATGAAGGCATCATGTTCCCGTACCTTTCCCCAAGAATAGGAGAGAATGATACTTTGCACAATGAGTATCCTCTTTTGGAGCTTCAACCATGGAAGCACTAGGAGTGTCATTGTGTACGTTTCATTTGGGGCAAGAACGAAACCATGTCCTTGCTCCCCACACTTAAAGCATTTATGGTCTTTATGAAAGGCCTCTAATTCTTTGGGAGAGAGATTATTTTTACCTTTGTAAGCTCCTTTCTCCTTGGCCTTGTTGTTGTTGGTGTTGGTGTTGCTTTGGGATGAGTTTTTAGCATTGCTCTTCCCTTTGGATTCATTTTGATCTTTGTTTTCCATGGGCTTGAAATTTCTTCTCGCCCTTGTTGGAAATTTATCCTTGAAGCAACCATAGTGTGGTGGATGACTTCAGTGATAGTGAGAAGCCGTTGTGAGTTGACATAATCGGCCATTTCTTCAAGTAATCCCACACAAAATTATTACTTTATTTTGGCAAAGTCTATCCTTTGAAAGACTATAGCTTTGAGATGTAAATCCCAAATCTTGTCTGCATATTTGTGGATAGACTCGTTGAAGAGTATCTTCAAACTCCACCATTCATTAAGCACTTTGTCCTTTGCATCGCTTGCAACGAATTTCTTAATGATGGAAACTTGTAGAGTTTTCCATGTCTTTGGGGGCCTCACCATTTCAAAAAGGCTAGCCCACCATTGACGAGAAAATTTTTGGAAGTGCATAGCTACATGGCGTAGCTTAGAGGACTCCGTGAAGCCCTCGTCTCCAAAGGCCGCATCAAATTGTTGAATGCAGGCCAATACTTTGTCAATGGCACCAAAGGTGCCATCATAGGTAAGAAAAGAGATACTCTTTCCTCCCTCTTTGAATTTCTTGAGCTTTTGGGACCTTTGCCATGCAACGTAAGTTTTGCAATGTCCTCTCCTAATGTATTCTCTAGGATAATAATTTTTGCTTTCAGCGGAAGAGGAGGAAGGTGAACTCTTTCTTGCCTTTTTCTTCCTTGTTTCCTCTCTTCCCTTTTGGAGTGACGAGGAGAAGGACTATGGGTTGACCCTTTCCTCTTGGGATGAGTTGACGACCGTTTAGACCGGTGTCTTCGGGAGCCACATCTTCAGAGGAACTTAGGGATTCATAACTTTCTTGTTCTTTGGATTCCTCCTCTCGTACGGAAGCGAGTCTTCTTTTGGGGGTCTCATCAAGAGGCCTCCTAAGCTCTCTCTCGTGTTGGAGAGAAAGGGAAATCCCATAAGCACGAAGTTGTTGAGTAACTTGGGCTTGCAAAGCAGGGTTGCCCATAGCTTGTTGCAACCTAGTAACAAGATAATTGACAAACATGGGGGCATCATCATTAGCAACTTCATGTGCAAAATCAAAGTTATCAATGTTTATTCTACTCTGTTGGTTATTGTCATCCATGCTAATTATACTTATATGTTTACTTAGTTTATTATGTGGCAAGTCAAAACCTTAGTTGCTACTTCTCTTAGCCTTTAAAAATAAGCACTTAAGTATCTACACCCACGGCTCGAATTGGTTAATTATAGAAAGTTGTAAGTGGTTCTAATATTGCAGAATTGCCAAGGGTTAGCTCCTTTCGGACTTCTTATGGCTCAATAACGGTAAAGCCGTAGGCATGTCTAAAAATACCCCATTATTAAGACCAAAGCTCTCGAGGTGTGCACCATATCTAACATAGTGGGCTCAACAAGACCGATAATAGATCCCAGCCCCACTTACCCTAATATAATTAAAAAAATCAACCATTAATAGGATATTTAAGTACCTCTCTTCTTAAGCAAGAAAAGAGAAACGAAATGCTCTGATACCAATGTAATGGAAATGGCCTATGAACTTTGAGAATAGCGGAATTAAGAGAATTAGAGTGAGCATTTTTGTGAGACTACTTGGAGAACATAGAGGGTAAACTTAATTGATGGTAGAAACATAAAAATAGTACTTAATTAACTTGGTATGAACAATAATCTCTCAATCGAGAGTATTCGAGAACATGACAATAGTTGAGGATTGGATTTACTTGGAGCCGGGCCTTTGTATTATAGATCTCCTATCAAGTGAGACTTGGTACAATACAATCTTTGTGTTCCTTGTTAACATAAACTTTACGAAAATCATTAACTATCCCAAGTCTCAATCCCAAGGCCTCAAACACCTTTGAAGGTGGAGAGAGCTAGCGGTGTTTGTATTATAGATCTCCCATCAAGAGAGACTTGGTACAATACAATCTTTGTGTTCCTTGTTAACATAAACTTTATGAAAATCATTAACTATCCCAAGTCTCAGTCCCAAGGCCTCAAAAACCTTCGAAGGTGGGGAATGAGGGTAGGAAAGAGGAAGAAGAATCATTCACATGAGAAAGAAATAGTTCTTCACTTATCATCACTCTTCTTTCTTAGCATATCATAATAGCATAGTAATGAAGATGAAGAAGATGGCAAGCTTAAGCGTTGAGGCATGGCTCTTGGTTGGAATTGCATTCTATAGCCAAGAGTGTTGGTGTAGGCTCTCAACTTCTCAACAAGCGTGGAGAAAGAGATGGAGCTCTTGCACTTTTCATTTCACACAATGAGAGAGAGAGAGAGAGAGAGAGAGAGAGACAGAGAGAGAATGGAAGAGTATACCCCCTCTTCTTGCTTGGTCCACCTCTCGCTCTCTCTCTGTCTCTTATATTATTTAATTATATCATTTAGACATATGTCCTCTTTTTCCTCTTTGAGAGAAAGAACTTAATTGTTTATTTTTATGCATCTAAACTTATTTAATAGGATTCAAGCACATCATGCTAGGCCAAATGGGAAGAATCCTTACATATTTCTTTTATGCTTCTTAAGATATCATGTTTGAATTGAACACTTCAAGCCTCTTAGTCATTTAAGCATGAAAATTGTTTATGCCTCTTAAGAGATTATGTTTGAATTGAACACATCAAAAAACTTAGTCATTTAAGCATGAGAAGCACCTCAAGCTTGGGGGAGTTCTTTAATGAAGCTAACCCTAAGGTCTTTAAGCTCCATTAGGTAGCATTGCTCTTTAGTAGACCATCTCTCATTTGTACCCCTTTAACCTTGGCCCCGTGTTGAAGCAGATCCATAAGCACGTGTCTATATTTTGACCCTTGTTCCCTATTTATTCTCCCATATTATATGATTGGTTTGATATAAGAAATTCATTTGGGTTAATTAGATACACTACAAGAGGTCACTTAAATTCCGGTGCCACATCACCGGCATCATTGGCGGCCGTCGGTATATATGTGTGTATATCTGGAGGAGCTAAAGTTTTTTAAAAGATTTGATTTTCAAATTTTCGACGTATATTTCGACGCGTATTCCGATGTGAGTGTGAATAGACTTTCCGATGCTTATTCCGATAGCTGGTCCGACGCCTAAGCCGACATCTGTATCGATGACACCTGCAAAAAAGAAAACCGCGGGCTTTCTTTGCGCATTTCTCTTATTCTTGCGCGTTTTCTCAAGCTCTCTTCTTCCCCATCTCTAATAGCTCTGGTGCGAAACAAGCCGTCGGAAGTGCTAATCTTGCTTGTGGGTTAGCGCATAACACTAAGGTGAGATGTTTTCATGTTTACTTGTAGATTTAGGGTTTAAGGTTTAACTTTGTGTTTGTGTGTGCATTTTTGCAGGTTCCAGGACTTTTACAACAACTTTCATTGCTCAAATACGACGAATGTGAGTGCTTGAACCTTTATATGCATATTATATTTATTTAAATTACTTTGTATATTAATAAAAGAAAATTTCATGCTTTAAACTTTGAATGCTTTAAATCTTCAATGCTTTAAAAGAAATTATGGTTTGTGATGTAAAATTTCATTTTAAATAATGAAAAAAATTTGTTTTGGTTTATGAAAAAATCTTGTTTTGAATTATGTTGTTTTTGAAATTATGCAATTGATGGGGTATATGTTTTAGGTTAAGTTTAGGTTATAAGTTAAGTTAGATTAGGTTATGTTAGGTTATCTTATACATTAGGTTACGTTAAGTTAAGTTACGTTGTTAGGTTAAGTTATATGTTAGGTTAAGTTAGGTTACATTAGGTTATTTTATACGTTAGGTTAGATTAAGTTAGGCTATGTTAAGTTAAGTTATATTGAGTTAGGTTATGTTAAGCTACGTTAAGTTAAGTTAGGTTATCCTAAATGTTAGGTTATGTTAAGTTGATCTACGTTAGGTTTAGCTATGTTAGGTTAGGTTAGGTTAAGCTACATTAGGTTATGTTAGGTTAAGCTATGTTCGACAATACGGTAAGCTCTATAAAAAACACAATGACGGTCCGTTCGTCAAAATGGAAAGCCATAAAGCTTACCCACAATACATATGCATTGTGGGCAAGCTCTATGGATTTCCGTATTGCCAACGGCTCGCCATTGTGTTGTTTATATGTCCGCGAGCGGTTTTCAAGTTCTAAAATAGCTAAGCGGCCCTGAAAATAACACCATGGCGGGCCGTTTGGCAATACGGCAAGCCATAGAGCTTGCCTACAATGCATATGCGTTGTGGGCAAGCCCTATGGCTTGACGTATTTCCAAACGGCTCGCCATTGTGTTTTCTATATGTCTGCAAGCGGTTTTCAAATCCTAAAATAGCTAAGCGGTCCTAAAAACAACACAATGGCAAGCCTTTTGGCAATACGGAAAGCCATAAAGCTTGTCCACAATGCATATGCTATGGCTTTCCATATTGCCAAATGGCTCGCCATGGTGTTGTCTATATGTTTGCGAGTGATTTTCAAGCGCTAAAATTGCCTCGTGTCCCTAAAAACAACACAATGGCGATCCTTTTTGCAATACGGCAAGCCATAAAGTTTACCCACAAGGCATATGCATTGAGGACAAGCTCTATGACTTTCCGTATTGCCAAAATGCTTGCCATTGTGTTGTTTTTAGGACCGCAAGCAGTTTTCAAGCCCTATAATAGCTAAGCAGCCCTAAAAACAACACAATGGAGATCGTTTTGCAAAACGAAAAGCCAAAGAGCTTGCCCACAATGCATATGCATTGTGGGCAAGCTCTGTGGCTTGCCGTATTGCCAACGACTGGTCATTGTGTTGTCTATCTGTTTGCGAGCGATTTCAAGCGCTAAAATTACCTCATGTCCCTAAAAACAACACAATGGCGATCCGTTTGGCAATAGGGCAAGCCATAAAGCTTGCTCACAAGGCATATGCATTGTGAGCAAGCTCTATGACTTGCCCTATTGCCAAATGAATCTCCATTGTGTTGTCTATATGTCTGCGAGCGGTTTTCATACTTCTTCTTACAGAATGTATGACAGACAAGGAACCACCGTGTGTTTGAAGGAGGTTTTAAGGTGGCAAGCTTTGCAGAACTTACTCAAGAAAGAAAAGTGCTAATATGGACGGTCGGGCACAAGCAACACTCGGAGGATTGGCCTAGGACTACTTGTGCCTTGTTGTCAGCAGATGGAATTCCTAGGACGGGGGAAAATCTTGGCCATCGGTAAATAAAAGATCTCATAAGGACAAGTTAATGGACCTTGTGTATCGAGGAGGAGGCAGTGGGTTGGGGGGCTGGCTGCACCGATGTAATTATAGTCCCTGGATGATGTCATGGCTCAACAAGAGCATGAAAAGACCTTATAATTTTTTGGGTTGTTCAATATAATCACTCACAATTGTGAGTTTTGCTAAAAAAAAACAAACAACAACAACAAAGAGGGGCAATTTTGTGTGTGTCTCACTTGACTGGTGATGTGCCTCTCTCTCTCTCTCTCTCTCTCTCTCTCTCTCTCTCTCTCTCTCTCTCCACCCAAGCCGTTGAGGCTCTTCCTCTTTATTGAGATGCACACCAAAAGTACTAATAAAATTTATAATTTTAGAGTTTTTTGACCATTTGTAGACGCTTTAATTTCTGCTTATCTGGTTTCAAATTGGCCAATCTAGACTCTCAACAATTAAGCTTATGCAAACCTTCTCAAAACATTGCTGGCAAGGAGTTATCATGTTGCATAACTTAAATAAAACACACACACACACGCACGCACACGCACGCACATGCACACGCACACGCACACACGCACAGGGAGGGGGAAGAATGTTTGACATCACCAAAATAAATAATTGAGTGACAAATACTATCTAATGAGTTCTTGTGGGAGAGAGAGAGAGAGAGAGAGAGAGAGAGAGAGATAAGAAGAAGAAGAAGAAGAAAAGGACACGAAGGAGAAGTTCACAAGAGACCTTAAAAATGTAACCAATGAGTCTTGATTCTTGAACGCATGTTAGATGCTTTCTCACTTTCTCAAGGAAGGAGAGGGCGGGGGATTTTTAATATTGTGGAAACAATCACAACGACCTCAAATGTTAAATTCACCTATGGGACCACCTCTCTCTCTCTCTCTCTCTCTCTCTCTCTCTCTCTCTCTCTCTCTCCAAGCCCTTAAGACTCTTCCTCTCCATTTAGAAGTACACCAAAAGTACTAATAAAATTTATAATTTTAGAGTTTTTTTACTAATTTTTAGCCACTTTAATTTTGGCTTATCTGGTTTGAAATTGGCCAATCTAGACTCTCAACAATTAAGATTAGGCAAACCTTCTCAAAACATCTTTGGCAAAGAGTTATCATGTTGCATAACATAAATAAGACACACAAACACACACATGGACGTGCACGCGCTCACGCACACACACACACACACAGGGGGGGAGAGAATGTTTGACATCACCAAAATAAATAATTGAGTGACAAATAGTATCTAGTGAGTTTATATATATATATATATATATATATATGAGAGAGAGAGAGAGAGAGAGAGAGAGAGAGAGAGAGAGAGAAAAGAAGAAGAAGAAAAAAGTAACATGAAGAAGAAGTACACAAGAGACCTTAAAAATGTAACCCATGAGTCTTGATTCTTGAATGCATGTATAGATGCTTGCTCACTTTCTCAAGAGGAGGGGGCGGGGGGGGGGGGGGGGGGGGGGGGGGGGGGGATTTTTAATATTGTGAAAACAATCACAATGACCTCAAATGTTAAATTGACCTATGGGACCACCTACAACATGTAGCATGCTTGAAGACTATGTATGTAACGTAGGCAATGGATAAATTGAATCCATGAGGTTTCTAGGAGAGAAACAAATGTAGTCTAGGGCTATTACTAAAATGTTAGAAAAGCAAGGTTGATGCGATCAACATTTGAGCACTCAAGGAGGGTATGATACCCATACTCTTCAAATTTTCAAGGGACATAATGTGTATGTTAAAAGAGGCTCTCCTACACTACCTTAATGTCCTGTCTCACATTTAAGAAAGTAAGAGCTAAGCCAAATGGTTTTCATGGTATAGATTGTGCCTAATGGAATAGGCTCAAGCATGTAAATGGTTGAATACAATCTCCTCTCTCAAAGAGGACATGCTTTTGTAATTTGGGGGGAGAGAGATTAATGACCTATTCCATTAGGCTCAAGCATGTAAATGGTTGAATACAATCTCCTCTCTCAAAGAGGACATGCTTTTGTAATTTGGGGGGAGAGAGATTAATGACCTGAATGATTGTAGGTCATAAACTGCATTTTGCACCATGTCCTTCAATTTAGCATAATAGCCAAAACTTCTACAAAATAAGCATTTGAACGACCTTATTTTGATTTCCTTTCTATCACTTTTAAGGTGCAAATGGAGTGAAAGTGTACGTGAAAAAACAGTGTGCACATTATCGTACTAGACTCTTAATTTACTATTTTGATTACATAAAGATGAGCACCATTACCATGCTTGCTCAAAAAACATAGATAAAGATGCAAGCAAGTGATGCATCCAAAGAGAAACATAGATAGAAGGGTCAATCACATTCTTGATATTAGAAGAAATCCACCTCATCTTTTTGAAACTTGAGAAGCATTTATGGTACATTGGAGACTATGATCCCTAATATTTTCACAACTCCACTCTTAGACACGAACAATTTTATAGTTACATGCCATCTTTCAAAACCTGCTAACTTACTCAGTTTGTACTTTTTCACTTGGTAGCACTTTGCCAACCCTAGGTAGACTAAGGGGAAGACTTACTTCCTTCTATATAGGAGGTTATGACGTGCACCACTACCATGCCTTGCTCACAAGAAAGACACAAGGATAGAATCAAGTAAGGGAGTGGAGAAGAGACTGTGAATCCAATTTTGTTCCCATTGCTAAAACCCATTCTAGAGCCTCCTCCATTTCCAAACAAATTTTGAGTGACTTATCTTAGATTTCATCTCTTAACACCATGCTAACTTATCTTATATATATAATCAAGCTTGGTAACATCGTTAGACAAAGGTAGACCAAAAGGAGGACTCTCTCTCTCTCTCTCTCTCTCTCTCTCTCAATAGAAGTAGAGCACTCCTAAGTTTGTCAAGCACCTCATGAAAAATAATGCCTATGAGAAGCTCCCAAGCACTTGGTATCAAAGAATGCTTTGCATCATGTAATGGAATTTTCCTATTCAATGTGAGAGTAGCGGAATTTAATGAGAGTACTTTCAAGAAATGATTTTGTGAGCATAGCAGGTTGACATAATTGAAGATAGCAACATAATCATAGCAATTAGTTAACTTGGCATAGACAATACTTTTGCAAGAGAGAGAGTTTAGAGAACATGACAACAATTGAGGACCGGATTTATGTGGAGCCGATCCCCCGTCCAATAGGAATTTGTATTATGATTTCTCCCATAAAGAGAGACTTGTTACAATACAGCCTTTGTGTTCCTTGTGACCTAGGTGATGCCATGAAGATGGAAGGCTTCATGCATCACAAACATAACATAAAATTGAAGAAAGCTTTAACTATCCCAAGCCTCAGTCCCAAGACCTCAAACACCTTCGAAGGTGGAGAGAGCTAGCAGGGAATGAGGGTAGGGAAGAGGAAGAAGAAACATTTCGTAGGAGAAAGAATTAGTTCCTCACTTATCATACTCTTGTTGCTAGCATACATAATAGCATAGTAATGAAGAAGAAGGAGATGGCAAGATTAAGCATTGAAGCATGGCTCTTGGTTGGATTTGCACTCCATAGCCAAGAGTGTTGGTGTAGGCTCTCAACCTCTACTTGCTTGGAGAAGGAGAGGGAGCTCTTGCACTTTGCATAGTACACAATGAGAGTGCTTGTGAGTGTGTGTGGGTGAGTATACCCCCTAAGCACCCCCCTAGCTTGCTTGGGTCGACCCTCCCTTGTAGCTCATGCTTGAAGCTCATTGGACCCCTCCAGGCCTAGCCAATCACAAGCAGGAGCCATTACAAGCAACATGGGTAGCCTTGGGACAAGTGTCCCCCTTTCCCCTTTGAGAGAGAGGACTTGATAAATGCAAAATCAATTAATTAAATATCCTAAATTATCATTGGACCCCTTGGGTGGCCAACCAATAGGCTTCAGGCACACCATGAGGGCAACATGGGAAGGAACTTGACAAGTGTCCTTGCTGCCTCTTCAAGCTGGGGCTTCCCTTGTGTGTGTGTGTGTGTGTTCTCTCTCATCCCCCCACCCTTGTAGGCTCGCCCGCCTCCTTGTAGGGATATTTTTGACTTTGGATGAGCAAGCCCCTTAGTCATCAAGCATGACTAAGAACTTGAAGTAGGGGGTGTTCCCACAAGCATCTCAGGCAAGCTTCTCAAGGCACCTCAAGCACCTTAATCATGCACCAAGTCAAGCACCTCAAGCATGGAGCCAGTCAAGAACCTCAAGCATCTTAATCAAGCACCTCAAGCATGACAAGCACCTCAAGCAGGACAAGCACCTCAAGCACGACAAGCACCTCGAGCTTGGGCCGGGTTCCCACCTCAAGCTCAGCCCTAGCTTACCTAAGGTCAAAGGACTTTTACACACATTATTGGAGGTCTTCAATGAAGCTAACCCTAAGGTCTTATGCTCCATTGGTTAGCCTTGCTCTTGATAGACCATCTCCCATTCGGGCCCCTTTACTATTGGCCCCGTGTTGAGATAGATCTATAAGCACATATCTATATCTTAACACTTGTTCCCATTTCTTCTCCCACATTAAGTGATCAATTTAATATGAGAAAATCATTTGGGTTGGTTAGATATTAGATTTTATGACACATCAGATTACATATAACCATGTTTATTAGAATCTATCAAGAGGTCGTGTCACGCATCAGTTTTAAAAATGCAACAGACTATACATGTAGGAAGTGTAGCTCCGTTGGTGAGACCTTTGTGAAGTAACCCAAAGGATGAGGGTTTGAGGGGCTTGTGGGTTGCATTCTCTTGGGTGTATCCTCCTTCCCTGTTGGGAGGTGGCTCCCACAATTACCCCTCGAAGGTGTAATGTACAACAGTGAGCAGTTGTACATGATATGTGTAAAGTTTCTCCCTACTACCATCACCACACTCAAATTGTTAAAAAAATTGCAATAGACTATACATGTAGGAAGGAAGTATTAATAGTATTCCACTTGGAAGAGAAAATAGCCCCAGGAGAATAGCTTCAATGTTTCTTTGGCCGCATCAACGCGCGGGTCACGTACTAGTTGCTAATAATCCACGTACAATAGAAAGACAAAAGGAAAACTCTAGTTGGCACGTCCCATGCCATTCCCTCCACACCCTCGTTCCCCCCTTTCCGTCCTCTCGCCTTCCATCACCCATCTCATGTGAGCAGACCTATCGGCCAATCCCCCACGTGCCCCCCCCCCCCCCTCGTGCACCAACTACTACTCCTTTCACTGGATACGCCAGTGATTCCGTGTTGCCCATGTCATCAACCACAACTTCTATAGGTCTGGATTAGCACCTCTAGATTCACCATGAAGCCTTGGAGCTTGGCTTAGCACCCGTGTGGTGCAATGGTTTCCACTCACTCTCGGCTCCACTCTTATAGCGTGGACACAGAAACACACACACACACACACACACACACACACACACACACACAGCATCTCCATTGCTGCCTGCACACCTACAAGGCGTACGCGTGCGCGCGCGTGCACACACACACACACACACACAGACTGCCTACTAGCTCCCTCTGTCTCCTGCCATTCTTGACGGAGACGTCATCTCTCCCCTATAGTGAGAAAACGTGGACACGGACAGAGAGACTCCTTCCTTAATCTGCTCAAACGACACATCTCTACTCTGCTATACTGCAACACGTACGCAAAAGGAGAAAATATCTATCTTGCGGTACCTTTTGACGCATGGAAATACAATCAGCCTCTCTCTCTCTCTCTCTCTCTCTCTCTCTCTCTCCCCTCCACGCGGCATCTGCCGATTTTTCCCTTTGGCACACCTACATTCTACATAGTGGACCATTAAACACAAACATAAAGAAGGTTGCAATCCACAAAAAATCAATTTGCTTTATCATTTTTCCCTTTCTCCCAAGCCCAAGGGCGTGCCCTTTTCTTTTCACTTTCTCCTGAAACCAAGGGATCTTTCTTGATTCCCCTTAACGAGACACTTTGTCAAACCTACTGCTTGAGTCCAATGTTTGGATTTCCTATAGGTATACATAACAATAAGAAAATTACATTGTGTAAGAAGAGGTTCTCATCAAGAAGGTGTAGCTATGAAAGCATCTTCAATGGATTGATTGCTCTTATCCCACTGTGCAATGTCCATATTAGCTACTACTAGTCTAGCTGCCGGCCTTCGGCCACTTCTCTCTCTCTCTCTCTCTCTCTCTCTCTCTCTCTCTCTCTCTCTCTCTCGTGTAGTTGCAGAGGTGCAGAGCACACTATCGAGAGATGACTTTTCACATAGAGTCTATTAAGACTCAAATTTTTTGTCACTCACGTTGTGCTCATTTAGTGGCATGGGTGCCTCAACAAATTAGCGAAGAGAGACTTTACCTTAGTTCACACTTTGGGTGTCTTTTAAAAAACCCTCACCATCTGATCAAGCCTTGTTATGTAAAGGACCGAGCTCCTTGTGATTGTACTTCTATCTAGCTTCATTGTAAGACTCTGATGTAACCATTTGTCCATCAAGGCTCGGTATGCACTTGAGGTCGATTGTATAATCCTCGATGGCATTTTGAATACATTCACTCACAATTTTGCTTTACCCCAAAAAAAAACAGTATTTGAGTCATGGTTCTTTTCAAATTTTGTGCATGGTTCTTTTCAAATTTTGTGGTGGCTTCAACATTTTGCGGTGGCTTCAATATTACCGTCCTTTTTCTTTTAGAGAAGCTTTGGGCAATCCATGAAAAGATGGGTTGTGGCACAATCAACACATCCTTGCTTGAGAGAGAGAGAGAGAGAGAGAGAGAGAGATTACTTTTTTTCAAGGCTTAAGAGGTCTCTCCCATAGGCCCAAGACTCACGACTTGTTGATTGATTGAGAGAGAGAGAGAAAGAGAGTGAGTGATTACTATTTTTCAAGGCCACATACACCCTCTAAGCAAGAGATGTTTCTCATGCGAATGCTCAGCAGAGGCAAGCAAGAAGGTTTTTGCTACAATCATATATAACTGATAGAAGCCCCTCGACCCTTCTTGAGCTTTCTCTCCCCCCTTTTGTAAACAACAATATCTTGCGTTTGTCACCATTGAAATAAAAAACTGGCAACTGCAAGTACAAGAGGTGCATGTTACATCTGGAGGGTCCTTCGACCACCCTTTGAATAAGAGGCGTAGTGAACGTGCATGGACTTGCCAGCTTTGCATAGTTTGCTCAGTGAGAATGTAGCTTCCAAATAATACCACCCCTAGGGGCGCTCTTATTTGTCCTATGTGAAGGCCATCTTACCTACACGACCACACACCAGAGAGTTTGACAAGGTCTACACAACGACACACCACAATATTTAATTTTAAGCTAACCTTGACAAAAATCAACAAAATTTGACAAGACACAAATCTCTGAGTATTTGGCACTTTGGTGATGACAATGAAAATGGGTAAGCTATAGCGTTTTTTTAACGGCAAGTGCCAAGAGCGTGTGGATAGAAGAAGGGGAGCGGAGCTTGGAGACGACTTAGTCCTGACTGGTAAAGACGTGTGCCATATTGCTTCTATTTATACCAAGTATACTTAAAGGGCATCCAAGTCCGCCACACGCCAGAAGTCAAAGGCAAGTGATCCTTGGGAATGTACAAGCACACGCCAAGCCAAAAGACCAACATCAAAACTAGAAAGCACCTGCCCTGGCATGGATTTACAACACACACTGACCAATGTAGTTGAGGAATAGAGCTTCCCCCTTCACCAAATATTTCTTCAAAACCACAATTTTTAAGTATAGATACAACAAAAAACAAGGAAGCTTCCACAATATACCATACACTAAATTGCTTGCGAGTTGTCATATCATGTACCCTGCGAGAAACAGATTGTATCTCCTACACCACAATTCCAAAAGGGATGCTTTCGAGCCTCCAAAATTTTGTGAGGTTTTTGCAACAAAAGTTATGAAGACCACAAATTTCAAATCTATGTCCCTCTATGTGAAAAATTGCTGCGAACAGCAAGCTGCCATGGCTCGACACATAGGCAAGGCTGGTCAAGGGCAAAAGACTACATAAAAAAGCATGAAGGAGGCACGACAAGTAAAAACCAGGAAATTTTTAATATTTGGTTGAACTGTTTTATGTTTTCACATGAGTTTTAGTTATATACAAATGACACTTTAAAAAATTCAATTATGGGCACCCAAGCCAACCTGATAGCTGGTCCTACACTAGCGACTTGCATTGCATGTACATGTGCTTGCTAAAGCAAGCTAAAAATCTCACACATCCTTTTGAAACCATGTAATGGAAATGGCCTATGAGTTTTGAGAGTAGCAGAGTTAGGAAATTAGATGAAGCACTTTTGTGAGATTACTTTGTGAGCATAGCGGGTGAACTTAATTGATGGTTGCAACATAAACATGGTACTTAGCTAACTTGTCATGAACAATACTTTTGCAAGAGAGAGAGTTTAGATAACATGACAATAGTTGAGGACCGGATTCATACGGAGCCGGTCCCCCCTCCAATAGGCATTTGTATTATAGTTTCTCCCATCAAGAGAGACTTGGTACAATACAATCTTTGTGTTCCTTGTGACCTAGGTGATGCAATGAAGATGGAAAGCTTCATGCATCACAAGCATAACATAAACTTTGTAGAAATCATTAACTATCCTAACTATCCCAAGCCTCAGTCCCAAGGCCTCAAACACCTTCGAAGGTAGAGAGAGCTAGTGGGGAATGAGGATAGGGAAGAGGAAGAAGAAACATTCCATAGGAGAAAGATATATTTTCTCACTTAGCATTACTCTTCTTGCTAGCATACATAATAGCATAGTAATGAAGATGGAGAATATGGCAAGTTTAAGCATTGAAGCATTGCTCTTGGTTGGATTTGCATTCCATAGCCAAGAGTGTTGGTGTAGGCTCTCACTTCTAACAATCTTGGAGAAGGAGGTAAAGTTCCTCAACTTTCACCAAGTGAGAATGATCCACAAAATGAGTATGTGTGTGGTGTATATCCTCCTAGCACCCCCCTTGTTTGCTTGAGGGGGGCTTGAGGCGATTTGTGGCTTCTCCACATGCTTCAAGCTCATTGGACCCCTCTCCCCCAAGCCAAGCACATGCAGCATGCAGTCAAGTACATGGGTAGTCTTATGACAAGTGTCCTCCTTACCCCTTAGAGAGAGAGAGAGAGAGAGAGAGAGAGAGAGAGAGAGAGAGAGAGAGAGAGAGAGAGCTTGAAAATATCTCGATATTTGCTGGATGGAACTAGAAGCTCGTTAGACCCCTCTTTAGCCCAACCAATAGCATTAAAGCACACCATGTGGTTAAGCTTAGGGAGAGTCTTACTTGAGTCCCATGTGCCCTCTGAGAAAAAGGATGCCCTTTGGGTGAGTGGAAGGTTAGGTCAAAGATTCCCCTAACGTTGGGACTTTTATGCATACGAAGCTTCTCAAGCACCTTCCTCATTAAGTTTGTGGGGTCTCTTTTTGACTCAAGCACCTTACCCCCCATGCATGGGAAGCTTCTCAAGCACCTTCCTCATTAAGTATGACAAGTACCTCAAGTACCTTAGTCATCAAGGATTACAAGCACTTTAGGTAGAGTTCCCACCTCAAGCTCAACCCTAGCTTGCCTAAGGTCAAAGGTAAGTTTAGGTCGGGTTCCCACCTCAAGCTCAGTCGTAGCTTGCCTAAGATCAAAGGACTTTTAACACTAACCATTGGAGGTCTTTAATGAGGCTAACCCTAAGGTATTTTAAGCTCCATTAGTTAACCTTGCTCTTTGACAGACCGTCTCTCATTTGGGCCCCTTTACCATTGGCCCCGTGTTGAGATAGATCCCTAAGCACATGGCTATATTCAAACCCTTGTTCCCATTTATTATCCCACATTAAATGATCAGTTTAATATGAGAAAATCATTTGTGTTGGTTAGATATTATATTTAATGACATTACCTCTCTCTTGAAATCATAGTCATCCTTGACTATGAGGTAAAAGAGATAAAGCCATAGTCATTAGTCGATTTGTCTTAGAGGGTAGAGGATCCCTTTTTACCCTACGACATCATTCCAAGATGGATGACTAATCCATTTGGTGCTTGGGAGACATAGCTACCGCAAGCATGTCTGCTCTTTAGTCCATTTCATCCTCCCAAGTAGAGTGACAACTTCTACATGGTGTTTGAAAGACGTCGTCATCCCAAACATAATTCTTAGTATGCATACTACTTAAATTTGTGCATAATAAAGAGAGAATTAGTCTTATAAGACAAAAACATTGATCATTTAAAAGAAACGTGTACATTTGCTTACTCTAACGTAGCATTGTAAGTGTTGACAAGGTTCATACTATCCTTAAGTTGGATTCCTTGCATCCATCTAGCATCTTCAAAAGGATAATTTTTGAACTTAATAAGATACCGTCCGATAATCTTACCATGTTGTAATACCTTGTCTTCATGCAGAAGGATAGCTTTGGGTTGTAGTACCTCTTCTTGATCTTCGATTTTGGGAGGGTCTTCAATAATTGGTTCATTTGGAGGCTCCCCTTTGTAGGGCTTGAGTAGGATCACATCAAAAGCATTGTGTATGAGCCAATGGTTAGGCAACTTGAGTTGATAAGCCACCTCATTGATTGGCTTTAAATTTTGAAAAGAACCATAGTATCATTTTGCTAGTTTAGCATAATACTTTTGATGGCCCGTAGGATTTCTGCCCGTCGTTTGCCTCAATCGAGCCTTAGGAAACTTAAGTAAGACCCAATCATTTTTTTTTGAACGTTAAGGCCATTTTGTTCTTGTCCGCAACAGATTTTCACCTTAGTTGGGAGATGGATATAACCTCTTTAATCTTTTGAAAAGATGTTTGCAGGTCACGGCTATATTAGGAAAAATGTGGACTCTCCTTGGGCCATATAGGATTAAGGTTAATTAGGCTCCAGCCAATAGGAAGAGAGCAATGTATATAAGTCTAGAACCTAAGAAAGTAGAGATAATAATAGGGTTGTCCACTCATTTATTGCTTTGTATCCTAGAGGGAGGTGGATGGGTAAAAGAGGGAGGGGGAAAAAGGGGGGGGGGGGGGGGGGGGGGGGGGGGGGGAGTGGTGGGTCCACACATATTTTTTTGCAAAAACCCTAAAATTTCAAAAAGAAAAAATAAAAAACTAAATTCAAAATATTCCATCCAAAACTCGCCCCCAAACCTACCCTATGACCAAAAAGTCATTTTCTCACTCTAGAACCTTTTTCCCAAGACTCCCTTCCTCCATAACCCCTTTCCATAACACAAAGCTCCCACTCTCTCTCTAAACTCTTACACCTTCCTCCTTCTTCAAGCTCTCCATTGCAACTTTAAGCTCCCACTCTCTCTCTAAACTCTGTCTCCCTCCTCCTTCCTCAAGCTCTCCATTGCAACTTTAAGCTTCCACTCTCTCTCTAAACTCTGTCTCCCTCCTCCTTCCCCAAGCTCTTCATCGCAATTTCAAGCTCCCACTTAAGCATCCATGGCAAACAATGGTCAAAATAGACGCCCCAAACCCATCATTCAAAGTATGGTTCTCCAGAACTCGAAGAATGAGGAGTAGCAATGGGAACCTCAGGTTTTTCAATAAGGTACGTGGGTCTACATGCAACCTTCCGCAATCTGTCCCTATCGTGTTCGTGAAAGATCAAACGTTGATCTCCATTGGGAGGGAAGACTAATAGGCTTCAAACAAGTAAGAAGGGTACGATGGCAATCGTTCAATATCTCTTCATGTTTAGACACATGCGTCTACGAGGGATCACCAACCCAAGGGATTTTCCTTGTAATTGTATGTCCCTTGCACTTCAATGGTTTTGGCGGTAACAAAAAATTGGACTTTTTACATCTCATGGACTGTTTTGTTTCTATGTAGATGTTTTCCCTTCTAGCCTTGTGGAGGAGCAACAGCTCTCGTGCCTTTCAAGCACATTTACGTCTATCCATGCAAGTCTTGGGGATATGCTCTTCTCCAACAAAACTTCATCAAACCTTGCACGACAAAGGGTGTTCTTCTACACCCACAAGTACATTGTACCTACAGATGAGCAAAGCTACGGAGAGCTATAACCTTTGTAGGCTACAACCTTGCGTAGCATGGAGTGGCCAAAGTTAGAT
Source organism: Adiantum capillus-veneris (assembly GCF_014529385.1). Taxonomy (NCBI): domain Eukaryota; kingdom Viridiplantae; phylum Streptophyta; class Polypodiopsida; order Polypodiales; family Pteridaceae; genus Adiantum; species Adiantum capillus-veneris. The sequence goes on along the minus strand of NC_140938.1, from coordinate 113,728,219 downwards.
GCATTCACTGTAATGTCTTTGAAAGCCAAGATTGCAGCTGATGTGAGAGCATCATTAAAATTTGGAAAAGCCTCGCGTTCCATTGGGCTTGGATGGTGTTGTCCTGCTCATGTCTTCGCTAGCATATTCGGATCTTTACCTTTCCATCATACAAATACTATGTGTGTTTGCAAAGATCTACATTACGATACATTGGCAGCCATCCTTGGCGAGAAGTGGGTGTATCTTGAAGGACTTCACAACGGAGATCGCTTTCGGTGTCAGGTTGGAAGTTTTGGCATTGCTATCCGTTTCATCAAGGTGCGCTCTATCCTTTACGTGCGGTACTTCTATGAAAGATGGATGTGCAAGCTTGGTGAATGGATTCCATTGCAATCCACCGATGCTACAATTGAGGTATTTGATATTGCAATCAAATTATCGAGTGGTGATGTTGAGACCGTCCAAGTGAACAAGCATTGGACATTGGCCAATGTGCGGGAGCACTTAGTAGTAATGGGTTTAGAGCATGGAGAAGATACAAAATTTTGCATCGGACGACGTAAGGTGAATTATTTTTCTCTCTTAATTATGTTATCTTTATGTTCTTTGGATTATTCCCTGCTCTAAGGTGGGTATGCTATTTCTTTTTTTTTTTGCTAGATTGGTAGCCGCATGGAGAGCACGATTCAAATTGAAAAGGCGTGGATGACGGAAGAGAATCTGATTTTATCATTAGAGTAGTTATGTTTTGTACTTAAATTTCTTATAATATCACAATTGTAAGTTCAAGCAGATGGTTGTATCAAATTTTGGCAATGCACATTATCTTAAAGTCGTAGTGATGTGTTTTTAGAGTTGAATGATTGTAATTTAATTTGAAAGTTTTTTATAACTTCTTGTTATTTGTGTTACTTTATGAAATTTTTTTAATATTTTAATTATTGTTAATTAATTTTTGTTTTGTGATTACGTTAATTTTCATTGTTGAGTTCTGAAATCTTATTTACCTATTGATTTCTTTGTAGAATGTTGTGGAGCTAGATGAGCATGCAGGTCGGGGAGGAGATGGTAAGCGCCAAGCTTTTGGATGGCAGTCATCTCTTGCGCATTACCTTGGCAAGCTCCCCCAGGACGGCTTTGCGATAATCCACAAGGAGTACACTTCTTGTGGTCAATTTTGGGTGTCAATGATGAAAGCAATGAGCCGCATCCTATGCCTATCAACCATATCTCAAGCCTCCCAAGTTATATATCTTGTAAATAAATGTCTGGCCAGTGCTGCATTTGCGACACACATTCGTGGTCGTGTGCTTTGTAACGTGTCCTTAAGCCAAGCTGTAGGTCTACGCAATGTGGAACAAATTGCTTGGGATGTGCTGCACAAACAGCTTCCCTGCACCCAAGAGCGCCGAGAAAACATTGCTTGCCATATCTTAGATGGCTCAAGCACTCAATAGCTGCATATATCTTGTAATTAACTCCTTCAAATTTGTAATGAGATATATCACATCTTTGTACTTTGCTATTTCAAATTTCGAATGGGACTTGATTTTAATTGGTACTTTACATCTTCTGTATTGATTTATGGTACGATAGACAGTAGGTGATTGGTTTTATCTTGTGATATGATTGTGCAATTCTCTGAACCAAAATCAAGAGTTTTTTTTCATATAAATAACCCAAAAAAGCATAATATCATTGTATTCTTGTAAACCTAGCCTAGAGAAGGTTAGAAAAAGCTGTTTGGGGGCCTGCTCTGCAGAGGCGTGCGAGAAGGCAAAAGTAACTGTTACTTTTGCCTTCTCGCGCGCCTCTGCGGCGGCAAGCCCCCAGACAGCTTTTTTTAACCTTCCCTAGGCTAGGTTTACAAGAATACAGTGATATTATTATTTTTTGGTTATTCAATCAACCACACTTGGTTGACAGATCTTCTATCGACATCTCTCTCTCTCTCTCTCTCTCTCTACTTAGTTTTACTCATATCACTTAAAACACAAATGTACATGACTTGTTATATTTGAAAAAGACACGACTAGTTATATTTGAAAAAGACATCTTTACATTGCCAAAATTGCATGAAAGTCAAATTCAATCTCTCTCTCCTCTGATTCGACGTGCAAGAGCTATATCCTTGGGCATTATTGTCACCCGTTTTGCATGAATAGCACACAAGTTAGTGTCTTCAAAAAGAGAAATTAGATGATATTCTGCCGCTTCTTGCAGAGCTTCTACGGCGATACCATGAACTCGAAACGCCATTCGATAACTTTGCATGATTTCTTTCACCAAACGTGCGAATGGTGCCTTGCGGATGAGAAGGTCTGAAGTTTTTTGATAGTGACGAATCTCTTGCAAGGCCTTTGGAATGCGTCGCTTCAAAGAAGAAGCCCGTTGTTGAGGGATGATAGGATCTGGGACATGGGCCTTGCGAGGGCGAACCTTGAAAAACTTTTTCTTTCTACGAGAGGGCTTGCGAGGAGGAGCTTGCGCATCTTAAAGGCCACCATGTGCTCCGACTGGCTCTTCAACTCCACCCTGCGCTCCAATTGGCTCGTCTTCTACATCCTCAAAATCCTCTTCATTTAGTAACCCATGATTACCTCTAGGCTGATCTGACGGCAAAGCGCCAAAGCCACGTGGCAATGTCTTCCTAGTCGGGACTCGATGATTGCTTGGGATCTTCTGTCCGCTCCATGGTGGGCTTTGTGCTTCGTTGTCCGTCTCGGTTTCTGTGTTTGATGTCACTACCCATTTCTTCTTGCGTGAAGGTTGTCCATCTTGTTGCTCTTCACCTGACCATTCCCTCTCCATCTCTTCTAGGAGCTCTTGTTCGTGTATCCAAGGGGGTTTTTGAGCACCTTGGACGAATGAGTGAGGGTGAGCAAAAAAAGGTTGATCTTTTCTTGCTGTTTGCTTTGTGTGTGCCATTGTGTAAGAAGGGGCAAGATTGAAAATGAGACTCCCTCTTCTCTAAAAGCCCCCTATTTAAAAAAAAAATAGGTCTCTTCACACTTGACCAGGCCACTTAAAAAAACTCTTAATATCATCAAAATATAAAAAACAAAAAATGGATAAATGGAGAAGTATTATATGCAACTCAACAAAGACATCTACAAACATAAACATTACATTGCATAGCATCATTTGTTTTACATGTTGGGTAACCAACGTTTGCCCACTCTATGGCAATTTTCACGCCACCTAGCATGATTAAGGGGTCCGGTGGAGTTTCTCCATTTCTCTTTAGCAGTAAGTCGAGATTGTCTCCTAACCTCCTTTGCAAGACTTGACTTTTGCGCTCGCTCTATGGCATGACATCTCCCCAAAGAACAATGAAAGAACCATTCAAACATCTCCTTCATGTAGTTGGATCTCGTAGTTCCACCACCGTGACGTGTATTTTTGAAGTAAACACCTTTGGCTCGATAATGTGATTTTTCCATTCCTTGAGTGATCCACATGTCTAATGAACCATATTTTGACATAAAGAATGCTCCATGCGCATACAAAATATGCTGCATCAAGAAAAAATGATTAGATCAAATGAATGTTTATGTATAGTATCAAAATTTGAACTGAACAAAGTAACTTACCATGTAGTGTGTGATATTGCTCTCTCCCCATGCTTGCACAAATGCTTTAGTGAAATTCTAAATGTGATCTTTGAACAAATTTTGTTTCTCGCTCGTGGTTTGGGATTTCCACATGATTTGAAGCACTAACTCCAAGTGGTGCCACACTTGCCTACGCAGATTTACAAGCACGGGATTTGAATCTTGATCGGTCGTACACTTGCAAAGCGCTTTCCATAGCTCCCATGGAGCATCCTCCTCACCTCTCTCCTTTCACATCTCTGGTTTCTTGAAAAACCTACGTGCTTTCACACCATTCATAGATACTTTTTGTGGCACTTCATGCATATTTTCCACCTCACCGATGATAGAAACCTTGCCACCATGACATCCAATCGAATTTAGAATTGATTCAACTATTCCAATGGCTTCCACGAATCTGGAAAGTGGTTTCATTGTGAAAGCGTACTCTATGTGAAGCTTTAACAAGCGATCAAATATACGCATAAAGGCGTGCAAAGTGCAAAAGTGTACATTTGTAAGTGGAAAAGTGATAATGGGATGCCATGTTTTATCTTTTGTCGGCGACGGATTGGGGACCTCCATGATAGGACACTTCAACACCGAGCACACCCAATCCCTTGCATCATCATCCATTGACCCTGTTGCCTGAATTTCCTTGACACTTTTCTTTGAAGACGTGGATCCACGAGTACTCTCCTTGTATCCTCGTACACAATATGGACAAGGAAGAAGTGATGAAGCACCTTGTTTACACCCAAGTATACATTTGATTGTTTTTAGATCACCTCCTAAGTGCCACTCAACATCAAATGTACCTACTCCATCTACTTCTAGCTTTTCTCCCTCTAGTTGTGCCTTAATAACCTCTATGATCCACGGGATCATAGAGAAGACCCATGAAAACACCTCATGAGTCTCTTTCGGAACTTCAAAAGCTCCTAACCACCATATTTCTTTTTCCGATTGTACACTAAATGATGGTTTCTGAGAATGATCACCGATAGCATCAACTTTTGCAAAAAACATTGCCTCATTCATGAGTGTCACACTCATACGTTCCAATCTCCGTCCTTTGACAATTTGACATTCATCTAGCTTAAGAATAAATATGAGCTTCTCTCCAAGTACTGAAACAACAGAGGAATTGAATTGTTATACTAAATGATATTCAATACAAATAAAAAATGACATTACAATTTGTATTACCTTGTGGAGACAAAGCATAAAATTTAACCATAGCTCGTTGTAGTCGTTTCAAGTCAACAAAAATATTGTTGAATTGATGATAACCAAAAGACTTTGCCCCATTAGGAATAGTATTGCCTCCCTTTATATTACCACGTGACTTGGCACTCGTGGAAGAGTACATCATGGATCCTTCAATGTGTTTGTATTCGCCAAGGGATTAATGAACGAGATCATTGTTTGATTTTTTTGCAAGTCGGACCCTATGTGGAATAGGAAATAAATTATCGGTGATGCCTTGCTCTCGTAATGCATCTTTCATCAATCCATGAAGTGCATGGTATGCATTTGTGCTGATCCCAACCTCATCACAAGCTCTCTAGACATGATCCTCAGACACAAGGTTAGAGATCTTTTTTAGGATCTCCTTTGTGATGGCATCTTTCATGTGTTTGGCCTTTTCACAACCTATGATGTAAAGTATATCTTCCTTTGAGATACATCCTAGGAGAAGATTGCAACGGTCCTTTTGTCTAAAACTTCCACACACATCTTGTATATATGTCCTATTTCAAAAGGTGAACCGAGTTACAAATTGATGGAAATTATTTGAGAGTTATGAACACTGTGAATTAATAAAAATACCTGGTTGCCGTGATCCGCTTCTTACGTGCCCCTCCATTAGAGGCTAAGTTTTCAATGGAAGAGAACTCCCTCTTACGCTCATGCATGCCAAATGGAGTATCTTTTAGGTGCATCATTGCAATCTGTAGCTTAGTTACCTCTGTTTCTGTAGCTTTCATCTTCTCTTTAAGATCTTTGAGTTGTTTCTCTGTGGAATGTAGTTGTTGTTGGAGATTTGTGGAATGAATGTGTAACACTTGACATTGTTGTCGGAAATATGCCCACGCACCTGCGTGATTGGAGTCCAATCTCTTACAATACCCAAGAAGACCACGTTCTCCTTCTCCCACATATTTGATTAAGCTTGGGAGTGTACGGAATGTCGGATGACATTCCACGAGCGGATCTTTTGGATACAACCCTCCATCAAGCCACAAGTCAACATTGGTTTCTCCTCGAAACCGTCGTACGGATGTCTGTTGAGATGCTTTATCGTCATTTTTTTTTGTGGGAGCAAATTCGATTGATAGGCGCAGACTGACATTAGTTGACCTAGTAGATGACGGCGCAGGTGATTCATTGGTTATGTCGTGAAGAGACATGGTGGAAAGTTATGATGGGGAAAAAATTTGATAAGATATACTTTTTGGGATAAACAGACAATTTTTGGGATAAAAAGACTTAAAAATATATTTTTTCATATATGGGTTCAATTTTTGAGCTCAAAGGAGGAAAATTTTTAAAAATTTCAATTTTTAGGCTTTATTAGATGGACGTTTTGATGATGTGGCATTATCTATTTATTCTTGGAATTAATGTAGAGAGAGACCCAAGGAATTTTAGATTTGGAGCTTATAAAAGCTAGATTCTTCTAAAAAAATAATATTATATATATATATAGGGACCTTTTTAAACCTTAAAAGATTTATTTTGAAGATTTTATTAAAAATCATTTTTTGGGATGAATTGATGCACGAGCTGAAAAGTGGAAGATTTCATAACTATTTACTCTCTTTGTGGAATTAATGTAGAGAGGGACCCAAGGAATTTTAGATTTGGAGCTTATAAAAGCTAGATTCTTCTAAAAAAATATTGTTATATATATATATATATAGGGACCTTTTGAAAGCTTAAAAGATCCATTTTGAAGATTTTATAAAAAATTCATTTTTTTGGGGCGAATTGATGCACGAACTGAAAAGTGGATTTTGTCATAACTACTTACTCTCTTTATTTGGTGATAGGTAGAGAGAGAATGGTTCTTCTCTCTACTTTTACTCCTCTCTCTCTTTTTACCCCCCTCTCTCTCCTACTTTATCCCCCCTCTTCCTCCTACTTTACCACCTTCATTCCCTACTTTCCCCCCCTCTCCTATCTAGAGAGAAGTTAGAGAGAGAGCTACAAAAGTAGCCCTATTTATTGTCTTTGTTCCCTCCATCCCCTACAAAATTAGCTTTAATCCCTTAAAATTAGGAATCCTTACATGGCCCCAAGGGGGTCCATTTTTTTCCTAATGTGACTCATTGACAGCGAAGATCTTCCCATGTACTTTAAGTAGAAAGGGACTTTTAGGTCTTCCCTCTATGTTTCAAAAGGCGCTTTTCCTGTAGAAGTATGGGTAGTATTATTATACGCATACTCTACAAGAGGTAAGTATTTTTCCCATTGTGAGCGTTGACATACTTCTATAACATAGATCTTTAGTAGATCAAGAATCATAAGATTGGCTATCTCCTTTGGCCATCCGTTTGTGGGTGATAGGCCGGAGAGAAATTTAATCTTGCACCTAGATTTTTGAAGAGACCTTTCCAAAAATTACTGGTCATTCTAGGATTTGTATCTGAAAAAATAGATGTTGGCAATCCATGGTGTTTAAAAATCTGGGATATGAAGAGAGTTGCCATTTGGTGTGCCTTAATAGTTTTCTTGACAAGGATAAAGTGTGCTTGCTTGCTAAACCTGTCGACTATTGTCCATATTCTTGTATTCCAATGGATAGACTTGGGTAATCCAAAGATAAAATCCATGGATATACTCTCCCATGGTGAATTAGGAATTGGCAATGACTGGAGTAATCCACGTTGCTTCCCTCTATCATACTTAATCTTTTGGCATACCACACATTTTGAAACATACTCGTGTATGTCCACTTTCATGGTAGGCCAATAAAAGTATGTCTCTACTCCTCGAAGAGTAGGTTGAATGCCTCTATGCCCCGCATAGGGAGGAGCATGGGATTCATACATGACTTTCTCACGAAGGGAGTGGGTAACTCATAGCCTATTGCCTTGGAGAAGATAACCATCCTGCAAGGTGAATGGTTCCTCTTTCTTCCCCAAAGCAAGGGATGACATTATGTCTTTAAAGTCGGGATCAGTTGCATACTCATCTATCATAGAAGATAGATCATTGTGAGTTGCTATTGACACAGCATTAACTTTTGGTCGTCGTGAAAGTGTATCAGCCACTTGATTGTGCTTACCAGCAATGTGAGCAATGTGGAAATTAAATTGAAAAAGAAAATTTTCCCACCTCATTTGTTTGTTGGAGAGATTTGTTTGCATCCTAAAGTACTTGAGACTTTGATGGTATGTTCATAAAATGAATGGAGTCCCCAATAGATAGTGTTTCCATGTGTCTAGGGCATGTAAAACAGCTAACAACTCTTTCTCATAAATGCCTAAGACCCGTTCATCTGTGTTGAGCCTTCAACTCTCATATGCTATCACATACCCTTCTTGAAGCAAGACCGCTCCAAGGCAATCACCACAAGCATCACATTGGACCTCAAATGGCTTTGAGAGTTCCGGAAGCATAAGGACTGGTTGGGAGGTAAGCTTCTCTTTGAGCTTGTCAAAAGCACTTTGCTCATTAGCAGTCCATAATTACTTAACGTTTTTCTATGTTAAGTCATGTAATGGTCCTGCCATTTGAGAGAATTTTGCTTTGAAGAGTCTATAGTATGCACACATACCAATAAAGCTTCTTAGCTCATGTAGATTCCTTGGATTAGGCCATGCTTTTATTACCTCCAACTTTGATGGATCCATACGGATAGCATCTCGAGAGATAATATGACCTAAGTATTGAATCTCTTAAAGGAAAATTTTCTTTTCTTTTGATTGAGAAAAAGCTTATTCTCCCTTAATGCTTGAAAAATCACTTGGAGATGTTGCTTGTGTTCCTCCAAGGAATTGGAGTAGATGATGATATCAACAAAGAACACTCCAGTGAATTTGTGGTAGGGTCTAAAAATTTTCTACATTAATCGATTGAATGTAGCTGGTACATTAGTCAAGCCAAAAGGCATGACTAGATATTCATAAAGACCAAACGTTGTACAAAACCTAGTCTTTAGGATGTCTTCATTCACTATCCTTATTTGATGGTAGCCACTTTTAAGTTCAATCCTACTGAAGTAGGTAGAGCCTTGTAGCTTATCAAACAGATCTTCTACCCGATGTACGGGAAATTTGTTTTTGATAGTGATATGCTTTAGTGCACGATAGTCCACACACATGCGGTATGTACCATCTTTCTTTTTCACTTGAAGGACTAGAGAACAAAAGGGAGAGGAGCTACGCCTCACCATCCCTTTGCTACAAATTCTTGTACTTGCCTCATGATCTCCTCTTGTTGAGCTTGTGAAACTCAATAGGGAGGTTTGTTAGGCAGTGAGCTTCCTGATAGGAGCTCAATTCAATGGTCAGCATCCCCTCGTTTTGGAGGTAAGTCCATAGGGATATCATCGATGAAAACATATTGGAATCATTTTAGAAAGTTAGACAAGTCTAACCCTTCTTGATTCCTACCATTCACCTTTGATGAAACATTAGGACCTTTTAGGGACTCTTTGACAAAAATCATGTATGCAAAAACTGAGCTTTTCATTGATTTATCAAGGGTGAGAGGAGTTACAAGTGGTATAGTATGACCAAACTCATTAGCATCTATATACATATTCTTTCCCCTGTAGGTGAAGTAGATTCTCCTTTCAGGGAACTTCATGTTGGTAGCCATGCGGTTGAACCATGGTACCCCTAGGATAGCATCCTCATGTTGGAGAGTAGGGATAAAGAAGTCTTCTTTGTCGACATAGCTTTGGACATGAAGCCTCAACTTCCGAATCAAGGGAGTAACGAAGGCTTGCTGTCCCTTGAAAGTGGCATCGGCAGTTACAACATCTTCCATCTCAAAAGCTTGAATGCCCAACTCCATTGATATGAAGTTGTGAGCAGACTAGGGTGAAACAAGATGAAGGTATCATGCTCCCTTACCTTTCCCCAAGCATAGGAGAGAGGTGATCCGTTGCAATGAGCATCCCCTTTTGGAGCCTCGAAAGTGGAAGCTCTAGGAGTCTCATTGCGAGTATTTCTTTTGGGGCAATAACGATAACCATGTCCTTGCTCCCCACACTTAAAACATTTGTGATCCTTGCGAAAAGTTTCAAGCTCTTCAGGAGAGAGTTTATTTTTACCTTTGTAAACTTATTTCTCCTTGGACAGATTATTGTTGTTGTTGTTGGAATGGCCTGGGGAAAAATTTTGGGCATTAATTTTACCGTTTGCATCACTTTTGTCTTTATTTTCCATGGGCTTGACATTTCGTGTAACCCCTTGTTGGAAATTGATGCGTGAAGCAACCATGGTATGGTGGATTACTTTGCTAATAGAACCAGGCCGCTGAGAGATGACATACTTGGCCATCTCTTCAGGTAATCTCGCATAGAATTGTTGCTTTTGCTCAGCAAAGTCTATCTTTTGAAAGACAGTAGCCTTGAGATGTAAAATCCCAAAACTTGTCTATATATTTGTGGATAGACTCATGAGAGAGAAGCCTTAAACTCTGCCATTTGGTGAGCACTTTGTCCTTTGCATCACTTGCAAGGAATTTCTTCATGATGGAAACTCGTAGAGTTTTCCATGTCTTTGGGGCTTTGCCATTGACACGAAGGCTAGCCCACCATTGATGAGCCGATTTTTGGAAGTGCATAGATGCATGGCATAGCTTGGAGGACTCCGTGAAGCCCTTGTCTCCAAAGGTCGCATCAAATTGTTGGATGAAGTCCAATACTTTGTCGGTAGCACCAAAGGTGCCATCAAAGGTGATAAAAGAGATACTCTTTCCTCCCTCTTTGAACTTCTTGAGCTTTTGTGACCTTCGCAATGCAGGGTAAGATTTGCGATGTCCTCACCTCTTATATTGTCTAGGAGAATAGCCATAGATTTCATTGATAGATGAGGAAGGTGAAGAAGAGGAGAAGAGGGTGAGCTCTTTCTTGCCCTTATATTCTCTAGGAGAATAGCCATAGATTTCATTGATAGATGAGGAAGGTGAAGAAGAGGAGAAGAGGGTGACCTCTTTCTTGCCCTTTTCTTCATTGGTTTTCTCTCTTCCTTTTTGGAGTGACGAGCAGAAGGACTATGGGTTAACTGTTTTGATTCGCGATCGTTTAGTCCGCCTTCTTTGTGGAGCCACATCTTCAGAGGAATTTAGGGATTCATTGCTTTCTTAACCTTTGGATTCCTCCTCTCGTATGAGAGAGAGTCTTCTTTTGGGGGTCTCATCAAGAGGCCTCGTAAGCTCTCTCTCCTCTTGGAGAGGAAAGGAAATCCAATAAGCACGAAGTGGTTGAGTAACTTCGGCTTGCAAAGTGGGGTTGCCCATAGCTTGTTGCAACCTAGTGACAATATAATTAACAAACATGGGGGTATCATCAGTGGCACTTTATGTGCAAAATCAAAGTTATCAATGTTCATTCTACTCTCTTGGTTATTGTCAGCCATGCTAATTAAACTTATGTGTTTACTTAGTGTATGCTTTGGCATTCAAAACCTTAGTTGCTACTCCTCTTAGCCTTTAAAAATAGGCACTTAAGTATCTACACCCACGACTCAAATTGATTAATTATAGAGAGTAGTAGAGTGAGTCTAACATAGCGAAGTTGCCGAGGGATAGCTCTTTTTGGACTTCTTATGGCTCAATAATGGCAAAGCCGTAGGCAAATCTAAAAAGACTCCATTATTAAGACCAAAGCTCTTGAAGTGTGCACCATATCCCACAAAGTGGGCTTAAAAAAATTGATAATAGATCCCATTCCCACTTACCTAATATATATAACAAAAACAACCATTAATAGGCTACTTAAGGACCTCTCTTCTTAAGCAAGAAAAGAGAAGCCAAATGCTATGATACCAATGTAATGGAAATGGCCTATGAATTTTGAGAGTAGCGAAATTAGGAAATTATATGAAGCACTTTGTGAGCATAGCGGGTGAACTTAATTGATGGTAGCAACATAAACATGGTACTTAGTTAACTTGGCATGAACAATACTTTTACAAGAGAGAGAGTTTAGATAACATGACAATAGTTGAGGATCGGATTCATACGGAGCCGGTCCTCCCTCCAATAGGCATTTGTATTATAGTTTCTCCCATCAAGAGAGACTTGGTACGATACAATCTTTGTGTTCCTTGTGACCTAGGTGATGCAATGAATATGGAAAGCTTCATGTATCACAAGCATAACATAAAATTTGTAGAAAGCATTAACTATCCCAAGCCTCAGTCCCAAGTCCTCAGACACCTTCGAAGGTAGAGAGAGCAAGCGGGGAATGAGGATAGGGAAGAGAAAGAAGAAACATTCCCTAGGTGAAAGAAATAGTTCCTCACTTATCATTACTCTGCTTTCTAGCATACATAATAGCATATTAATGAATATGGAGAAGATGACAATTTTAAGCATTGAAGCATGGCTCTTGGTTGGATTTGCATTCCATAGCCAAGAGTGTTGGTGTAGGCTCTCACTTCTCACAATCTTGGAGAAGAAGGTGGAGTTCCTCAACTTTCACCAAGTAAGAATGATCCACAAAATGAGTGCGTGTGTGTGGTGTATATCCCCCTAGCACCCCCCTTGCTTTCTTGGGGTGATTTGTGGCTTTTCCACATGCTTCAAGCTCATTGGACCCCTCTCCCCCTAGCCAATCACATGCAGCATGCAGTCAAGTACATAGGTAGAAAAGTGTTCTCCTTACCCCTTAGAGAGAGAGAGAGAGAGAGAGAGAGAGAGAGAGAGAGAGAGATTGAAAATATCTAGATATTTTTTGGATGGAACTAGAAGCTCATGGGACCCCTCTTTAGTCCAACCTATAGCATTCAAGCACACCATGTGGTTAAGCTTAGGGAGAGTCTGACATGTGTCACATGTGCCTTTTGAGAAAAAGGGTGCCCTTTGGGTGAGTGGAAGGTTAGGTCAAAGATTCCCCTAACTTATGCATAGGAAGCTTCTCAAGCACCTTCCTCAGTAAGTTTGTAGGGTCTCTTTTTGACTCAAGCACCGTACCCCCGATGCATGGGAAGCTTCTCAAGCACCTTCTTCATTAAGTATGACAAGTACCTCAAGTACCTTAGTCATCAAGCATGAAAAGCACTTTAGGTGGAGTTCCCACCTCAAGCTCAGCCCTAGCTTACCTAAGGTCAAAGGCAAGTTTAGGTGGGGTTCCCATCAGCCCTAGCTTGCCTGAGGTTAACGACAAGTTTAGGTCGGGTTCCACCTCAAGCTTAGCCCTAGCTTGCCTAAGGTCAAAAGACATTTAACACTAACCATTGGAGGTCTTTAATGAAGCTAACCCTAAGGTCTTTTAAGCTCCATTAGTTAACCTTTCTCTTTGACAGACCATCTCCCATTTGGGCCCCTTTACCATTGGCCCCGTGTTGAGATAGATCCGTAAGAACATGTCTATATTCTTACCCTTGTTCTCGTTTATTATCCCACATTAAATGATTAGTTTAATATGAGAAAATCATTTGAGTTGGTTAGATATTAGATTTAATGACACACCATGTGTCTTGTCCATATGTAAAGATTTACAAAAAAACATGGTGTCCAAAATGCGCGCAACAAAGTGTTCTTGACCGCCAATGCGTAGTTGCTTTATCATAGTTGTAGACTCCCTCTTGCTAGGCTCCGGAGGGAACGGATTCCAAATGCCAATAGCAAAGCACCACAAAAAAAGATAATAAACGCGCTCAATAACTGTACTGATTTGGGGATACTAAGCGCTTTTCATGGAGATAATAAGCGCTTATCTTGGAGATAATAATTGCGTATAATTACCTTAGAGAGAAAATAAGTGCTTATTATCTTGGAGATAATAAGCACTTATAATAACCTTAGCAAGTTAATAAGCGCATGCAGCATAGATAATAAGCGTTGTGGAAGTCTGCCATGGACCTTCCCTGACCCTCCAAGTGAAGGTGGAGCGAGCTCACGGAGCGGAGCTACCTCGAAACTCGATACACAAAGCTTGGAATGGATTGAGATGTAGCACCCCAGTCAGCAATGCTGAGCTAGCCCACCTTGGACCCTTACTGGTGAGTTGCAGACACACAAAGAAAAGCGTTGCCCATCAGCACCTCCCATTCGTGGACAAGAAAGAGGGTTTTACTTATTTCATCTTTCAACAAGTAGGCAAGCTTAGTGATTTTATCACTTGTTTGTTGGCTTTCAACAACAATCATAAGAGATGAACAGGGTATAATATTTTATTAGTTCCTATATTGATTGAACGTCCCTTTTTATGGGAAACATTAAAGTTGTCTTTTGTTTTTGGTTTGTTAAAAGGTCCCTTCATTTGATAGCATTATATTACTTTAGCTCCTTGTCATTTTATTATTTTGGAACACCGATGTGACCCTTTACATTGTTGGCACCGAAGAAGGCCACAAAGGAGTGGAGGAGAAAATGTGCAAACCTCTCACCGTAAAAAAAATTCACCATCACATTGAATGAATAATTTTCTTTCACTTTGGTGTGTTTATACCATATAATTAGATACAATATGACTTTTTGGCTTTCTAAAAGAAACCCTTAGTGTTGGGCTTGGTTACGAGGGCTTTCATAGTTTCCAGTGCATGATAAAGACTTACCTTTCATTTCACATCTTGTCTTTACTTTTCTTTGCATTCTTTTTTTTTCCAGAAAGAACGAGAGCAGAATTATATTAAAGAAGAAGTGCAATTACAAAAGACTACCACCGGGGGTATAGTTCGTTGCATTCTATTGTTTTAGAATGGTAAGCAGCATTTACTTTCTTTGCATGCTTGAAAATGACTTTAGAGATCAAAACATTAAACAAAATATTCATATGAGTTTGATCTTATGATGCAGTCTTCGAGAAAGTCCTTTTTGTGTAAGTGGCAAGTTTCCTCCTTACACAAATACAAAATGGAAATACTAGTAGAAATTTTTAAATTTTCAAAATATTTGAAATATTTTCTAGTATATTTTATCAGGTTTCTCTCCTTTGCCATCCTTTGTAACCGGCTAATCTCGATTTTCAATCGGCTTAAGCCTAAGCTCAGACACATCTTTCTCAAACACTGAGGTATTGATAAACGATTCTTAAATTTGAGGATTTCCAGAAGAAATCACTTCAGTAAATTGTTTAATTATTTTCTATGCTTATTTGAAAGCATTAAGATATTCTTTTGTTTTGAATTTTAATGTGTCTTTTTATTTTACTTCCTTTTTGTTTTAGTTTGTTTCAAAATACTAATGTGCAATATGCACCATTTACCTTATTATTGGGGCCCTTTATCACATACTGGGTCTTTATCGCATTTCATTAATTAGTTAGTTCCATAGATTCTGTTCCTCTCTAAGGAAAAACCGAGGACAATCGTGCTCTCCCCTTACAGGAGGTCGGACACGCCACATTGATGACTCTTGCGTGAACCAATGCTCGCCCCTCGATGGGCCCTGATCGTTTTCCTTTGCAGCAGGCAACAATGGAGCTGACAAACACCAGTGCACATTCTCCCTCCCTTGCCCGCCTTCCTTGCTTGCTCACCTGTCTTCGCATATATCGTGAGGGCATCTTTGGCCATTTCAGGGCAGCCCCTGCGTCCTCCTAGCTGAGTCTTCAATTGGACAAACTATAGCACGCGGTTTGTCGACTGCCTCCCATGCATTGCATGTACCAGCCTTGCAACACCCATAATGCACTCGCCTGCAAGGCGATCACGTTGTCGCCTGCATCATGCTAAACCGCTTGGATGACTCAGCAACAGCCCTGCTGCGATGACACGTGCTGGTGCTAGAGGAAATGCGTACAAAATAGCCCGAGCCCCATTGCAAACTCTGCAAGATGACTGCCTCCCGCTGCTTCACATCTTGCTCTACCCGTCTTCTCCATGGAAGCTTCAATGGCCATTAGAGCTTCCTCCGATCATTTAAAAAAACACGTGCCGCAATCACCGACGCTCGTGTCAGCCTGGCCTTGGGAGACACCTGCCCAAAAAAGAAAAATCCACCACCGCTACTACGCGTTGCCATCTGTCTAAATCTGCAAGACAACATTCTGTCTTTTGCCTCCCCCCGTTTCAATATTTTGTCATAAATTCCCTAAACTAGAATTTGAGCTAGTTATCGAGTCTTTGGAGATAGATTGCTAATTAACAACTCAAAAACGGATCTCAATCGTCAAAAAGAATAAAGATCAAGCTATTTTTTTGGGTTTTCACACTATCTCTCTCTATTTTGCGACGGAATTTCTCCTTTTTCCCTTGAGTTCAACCGCCATTTTGAAATTTAAAACGACACAATATTAAACCGACACATTTTTCTCGAACAACGAGCCAAGCACTCAAAAATAGATCTTGATTGTCGAAAAGGAACAAAGAATTAGAAATAGGTACATGGGTATTTTGGGAATATTTGAAATTTGAGGGGTATTTCGGGAATTTCCACAGATTAGAGAGATATTTTGGTGATCCCTCTAATGAAGAGGCCAGCTGCAAAGCAAATACAGACTTTCACTTTTTAAATTAGATAAACTTGAGCATCTCCTCTGATTCCTACAAAAAGAAATGGAAAAAAGATTAGAGGGACATACTTTGGGGCCCTTTCATAATATATAAGCCATTTGTTTTAGAAAGTCATCGTGATCCTTTCACTTGTTCTTCATTTTACTGTTTTCAAAAGGTGTCATCGGCACAAAGTCTTATCTTTGTCTAAACATTTAATTCAATATAGGAAAAGATGAAGCTTTTGGGTAACAATCATATCATTTTTTATTTTTGTATGTTCTCTTAGCTCTCTCTCTCTCTCTCTCTCTCACACACACACACACACACACACACACACACACACACACACACACGCACAATTAAGAATGTCTTATGAATGAAGTACACTCTTACGCACAAGTTATTTCAAAAGCACAAGTTATTTCAATGAATAATGTATTATAAATGAAATGTACTCTAAAGCACAAGTTTCTCCAAAATTTTAATTGAGCTCTCTCTCTCTCTCTCTCTCTCTCTCTCTCTCTCTCTCATCTCCACAATTTAATGTATAAGATAGATCCTCTCCCTCTCCCTCTCCCTCTCTCTCTCTCACACACACATACACAATTTATTACAGCTAAAATTATTGCCTTCTTGAGGCCACCGTAAAAACTTTACCTTGTTTTTTCATTGCTTTTCTATCGGTGGGGAGAATGGGTCATACACTTGTTATGCTAGAATTTTGATCTCTCTCTCTCTTAATACAAATTTTGATGCTTTTACTGGGGAAAAAAAGATCATAGTTTATACTAAACTTCAAGAATTGCAAGCTTGATGGTTTGTAGTACTTGGTAGACTTTTTATTGAGCATCATGAACACATTCATATTTGAGATGAATTAGATTGGAAAGAATTCACCTTCGAATTTTGAAACTGCTTCTCACATTTTTAGCCATGACCTATACCTACATACATTCCGCTTCAGCCATAGCATGGGCTCTCCACTGTGTCTCGTCACATAACACTAGTTCTATAATCGGACACTCAAATGTCTTGAGACACTAAAGTGTCCTGTTTTTCTAGCAACTTGTCATAATTATTTGGTGAATCTAAAAAAAAACTTCATAGGCCACGTTCATATCTTAGGTCAACTATGAGGTGAAGAACATAGCCAAATTTTACTTTTGCCAAAATTAATACCAAATTAAGATTATAATGATAAGTTTTAAGATGAAAAATCATAGAAATTTAGTGCAGTTTTAACAAAATTTTCATAAATTGAATATAACTTCTCATCAAAATAAGATTTTGCATAGATTTAAAGGTGTATGGATAGAAAAAAAACTTATTATAGCAAGAAATTGAGCTTCTTAACTTAGTTATGGGACTAGTTTTTTGTTATAATTATCAAAAGACCAATATCTTGAAAATACCAACAAAGAGGAAAAGTTTGGTCTTTCAAGGCCTCTTTCATTAACATGATGAGGTTATGGGACAAAACCTAAGGTGTATAATGTATCTATAGGTCAATACCCATCAACTAAGCATTTTTCAAGGGTTCAAACTCATAGGCATCTTGTAATTTAAGCTCATTTAAAAAAAATGTAGTGCCCAATTTCTTGCAAAAAAAAAAACATTGCTATGAAAAACTAATGAAAGTGTGTAAATAAATCTCCCAATTGTGTCCATATGAGGTATTTGTCTACAAATAAGTGAGATGAACAAAAAAATCCAAAAGTGGACAAAGAAAAAATCATAATTACAGCATGCGCAGTTTTTTGGATACGCCATAAATCACCAAATATGGCTTGCATAACCATTAAAAATTATCACCTTATGTAATGGAGTCATAGATTTAGTATATATGCATCATAAGACATTGTAAATTTAGATGAACTAAATGTTTTTTATGAATTTGTGAACGTTGCATATTTGACCCACAGGACTTTCTATATTTAATTATAGTCACAAAGGATTTTTTCCTCACATGACAACTGCAAAAATCTCAAACACATATATAAGTACTTACCGCGGATTACTGCATGCACCCTGTTGATTTTTTTCTTAGGCGAGAGTACGAGTTTTAATGAAACATTGAATGCTATTTTGCGTAGTTTCTTTTCATGAGTGTAGTTACTATTGAGGTTATGATCAAAAGTGAGAGATTATAATTTCTATGAGTACTTTGAATAACATTTTATAAGTTTATAAAAGCATTTCTTGAGATGTGTTCTAGATTTCATGTATCATTTTATTTAAATTCGCAATAAAAGGACACTAAAGTGTCCTTTTTGGTACCAAACTAGTGATAATCCTTGACCATTGAGAGTCACTTATCCATATAGTTCATCACATGTATCTTATGGTCCCATACATCATATTTGACCATCCAAAATAATAATAAAAAATCACATGTACCTTTGGTCCTACAGGTTATATTTGTCCATCCAGGACGATAATAACAAATATACATCTCTCTCTCTCTCTCTCTCTCCCCTTGCCCCCCACGTTTTTGTCTTCTAGAGGTTCTTGTTTTCTCTTACCCTCAAACTCTACGGCTATCGAAGCACTCTAGTTTTCTCTTTTGTAGCCAATCAAAATTGCCAAGGTGAATAGCCCTGCTCTACCGTCGGCGATAGGGGCCTACCGATAGCTCTTTTTTAAAAAAAGGGAAAAATTCCCCTCTAATTTGATGAAATTCCCAAAATGAAAATTCCCACACTACCCCAAGTCCTAAATTAAGTAAATTGGAGAGAAAATCGTGGTGGCCTTAAATTGGAGAGAAAATCGTGGTGGCCTATATGTGGCACGTGGTTTCAATTAATCACTAGCATCTTCACTTGCATCCACAATTGGAATTATGAAACCACTATAAGTGTTACAATAGGCCTTCAAAGTATATGCCTTATGTACATCCGATCGAACACACTTTGTCATAAAATCTAATATCTAACCAACCGAAATGAATAAACGGGAACAAGGGTTAGAATATAGACATGTGCTTATGGATGTGTCTCAACATGGGGCCAAGGTTAAAGGAGTCCAAATGAGAGATGCTATGTTAAAGAGCAATGCTACCTAATGGCGCTTTACTACCTTAGGGTTAGCTCTATGTGATAAGCTATTATCTCTGGACGAAAGGCCCCTTCTTCCTTGGATCTCTCCTTCTTTTATAGTAGAGGGGTGTTGGTTGCTTCAAGCATACGCTGGATAAGTGCGGGTAGTCCTTTACAAGTGTCGGGTTTTTAGGATATCCAGCATATAGTGAGTGTGGAGTGCGAATATCTTTACAGGTGTCAATTCGACCGAAAAAGTACAACATTAGTGCTAGTGGCTTTAGTGCGTGGAGTGCGAATATCTTTCTAGATGTGCGGATTTTTAAAAAAGTACATCTTTGTTGAGATTTTGTCCTTTTCAGAATTGGAGTGTGACATCATGGCTTAGGTTGCTTTGACGTGAGATAGCAAATTGGTGATATTATTTTTGCGACCAGGCACATATTCATAAGTCACATCAAAATGACTCAATTTTTATGCCCATCCGAGCATTCCCGAATTTTCCTGCATTCTTTTCTTAGAGGAATTTATCAAAATTCTTTAAATCACTTCTTAGGGTGAATGGTAGCCCTAACAAGAATGGTTGGAATGATAGCACATCATTAACTCCAGCTAGTAGTTCTCTTGGGATTGAATGATACCTTTGCTCAGCATCTTTGAATCTTCCGGAAGCCCATCTACAAATGATAGGGGTATCGTTAACCTGTTCACACAGTATTCCTCCCCATGCCTCTTCCGATGCATCTAAATATAGAATAAGAGGATTACTCATAGGAATTTCTAAGGGAGGTAATTTCTGGCAAATCTCCTTTATCTTGTGCACAGCCACGGATAAATTCTCAGACCAAAAGAATTCCTTGCTTCGCTCCAATTGCTTGAAGGGTAGCATATCCTTTGCTAGGTGAGGGTATTGTGGCGCTATCCATTGTAGAGAATCCACAAAGGATTGAACCTGTTTGCGATTTTGCAGTTGCTCTGGAAAATCCAATAACTTTTTTAAAACATGATCTTGCATTTTAATACAACCAGATGAGATCTCCACCCCCAAAAAAGTAGTGCGTGGTTGACAAAGCTCCATTTTCTTAAGATTAAGAACCAATCCAGTAGTTTGGAGCTTTTGTACAAACCGCTTCAAATGCTTGATATGACTTTCAACATCCTTAGATAGACAAGTATATCATCTAGCAGCAAGAATTCTCTACAATCTAAAAATAAAACCTCAATTCTTTCCTGACAAAGAGAGGGAGCTGGTTTTAGTCCCATGGATAAGACTATCTATTCAAACATTCCTTGAGGTACTACAAAACTAGTTTTATAGCGAGCAACACGTTTTATTTTAAACTACCAAAATCCACTCTTTAGATCAAATTTTGAGAATACTTGACTGTCCTTGATTCTTCGGAGTAGATCATCCTTTAATGGTAAAGGAAATCTCCTAGCTTCTAGCTAGTCATTAATCGGCTTGTAATTAGTGATGAGCCTCTTCTTTCCTCGTTTTTGTTCAGAATGATTATTCACATAAAAAGCATGACATGCAAAAGCATTGTTAGAGGGAATGATGAAACCATTTTTCAGTAGCTGGTCCATTTCTTCTTTGCAAAGCTTTGTGTCTTCTAAAGACATTCCAGGATGGGTAGCCGTTAATCCTGCTGATTGTTGGTTGCCAGGGAGTGTGAACCAATATTCTTCTTTGTTCCAGAAGGCTAAGGGGTTTTCACTGGTTTGTTTAGTCACCTGGGTGGCAATTGATTGTAGCTCATCATGATGTTTTAGCTTTTGTACCTCAAACCACGCTAAAAAGCACTCATTTTTTTGTGGATTAGGGAGTGCAAAAATCAATCCCCCAAGCAAAAGAGCTCCTTGAGCTTTAGTAAGAACTGTGTAAGGCTGGTTTTCTAGATGAAATTGGATAGAAAAATCAGGGTTCACAGTGTAGGGTGTGAGTTGAGAGATATGTCAGCACCAATTGTCAGGTCAGCGTTAGGATGAGGATGAAGATAAAGAGTAACCTGAAACTTAGCATATTCCAAATCCATTTTACATGAAACAATTTTAAAAAATTTTCCACGAGTGTTGTTGGCATAAGAGATAGTGATATCATAAGGAAGCTCGGTGACTAAATGCCGAGGAACTAGAGCTTGGTTGATGTAGGAAACAACATACCCTGAATCCCATAAGGCATCAAGTCGGAAAGATTTCTCCGATGGAAATTTGATCCATATTTTGAATAGAATGATTGATTATACTTGGGATCAAAGTTGATGATACTACAACTGTTTATAGGCCAAGTGGGAACCCAATCAGTGGGCACCTCATTAGCAATATCATTCATGATGACAACTACATCAGAAAGATGGTTAGCAATATCATGCACATGATCAATCTTGGTTTCAAGGTTAGCCAATTGGTTTTCAACAGAATGAATATGTTGTTGTAGTTGATCACATTTAACATGCACTTCCTGTATAGCTTGGAGAATAGCATGATCATTCTTACTACAAATTTGAATATACTCACAATCTTGCATTTTAATACAACCAGATGAGATCTCCACCCCCAAAAAAGTAGTGTGTGGTTGACAAAGCTCCATTTTCTTAAGACTAAGAACCAATCCAGTAGTTCGGAGCTTTTGCACAAACCGCTTCAAATGCTTGATATGACTTTCAACATCCTTAGAGTAGACAAGTATAATATCATCAATATATAGCAGCAAGAATTCTTTGCAATCAGAAAATAAAACCTCAATTCTTTTCTGACATAGAGAGGGAGCTGGTTTCAATCCCATGGGTAAGACTGTCCATTCAAACATTCCTTGAAGTACTACAAAACTGGTTTTGTAGCGATCAATAGGTTTTACCTACCAGAGGATAGTGACAGGACAGTTTTTCATGATGACGCATGTTTACTATATGAGGAGGAAGAATTGGATGAGCTGGATGTGCTGTTACCCCAAATATTTCCTATTCAGGAAGCTTCCTCTGATGATGAGTCAGTAATCAGCTCAGAATATCTGCTATCTTTTGATGAAGAAGATAGGATAATAAATCCTGTCAGAATGGAAACTGAAGGAGTCAAAGTAGAATCACCTCCATCCACATCCTCCAACAAAGATCGGAGATATGACCATACTCGATATCGACGGTCTTTCTCAGGAGCAGATTTGGAAGGTGTTCGAGTTCATCTATAACTCAGCCCACTATGGAATGAATTATAAAGATCTGACACAGAGGCAATCTGTGTCTATGATTATAGCCGGTTTCCAGGGAATGTTGAGAGCTTGGTGGGATGATCTTAGTCCAAGCAGTAAAGACTATATCATGGAAGGTGGGCCTGAAGGACGAGAAAATTTTGATAATGTGATCTCTCTATTTTTTGTAGCTCTTGTAATGCAATTTTTGGGATCTACTAATAAAATACAGGAGCGAAATAAGGAGGCATTATTCAGAAGTAAACTCTGTGATTTGACCCAGGTCAAGAAATATCAGTAGCACATGACTCAGCTCATGTATCATTTTCCTGGTGGCTATTTCAAGTCACAGTATAAACAATATTACATGAATTCTTTTCCTAAGCCTTTCTCTAACTTAATTAAAGATAGGATTAAAGCTGCAGGTTTGTATGTTGATGAAAATCTTTCTCTAGCACAAATAAATTCCTTTATCGACGAAGTCACAGATCTGGAATGTGCGAGAATAAGAGTCAGGAAAGAAATAAAGCACGTAAAAGGATTTAACACCAGTTTCTGTGAAAGAGAAACAAAGGTTAAATCATTTGGATGTAGAACCTATAAAGAATGCAATTGCAAAGTTAAAGCTCGCAGAAACAAATTTGGCAAGAGATTCAAAGTTGTCCGCAAGAAAAGGAAATTGAGCAAGGAAGAGCGAAGCCTAGTAAAATGCTACATCTGCAACAAGCCAGGCCATATCGCTCCAGAATTCCCACAGAGGAGAAAAAAATTTAGAAATGCTGTCCTAAAGGATCGATACGAGTATGAAGTGATCTATTGCAATACCTTGCAAAGAAAAGATTTCCCTATTTTTGAGTATATGGATTTTGATGATGATGAAGAATCTACTTCTGAAAGTTCTTCTACTTCAGAGACTCTAGAGGAGCCTATTTTCTCTGACGACAGCGAGCCTTGACTACAAAATATGGTAAGGAAACCCTTTTCCTTTCCTAAGCAAAAGAAACAAAATCCCTCTAGTCTAGAGTCAACTTCCAGTTCATCTGAAGAATTAGAGGAATGGAGAAATAAAGATCCTTTGCTCAAGCTTGATCTGTCTTGTAAAAAGCAACAAAGATATAAACCTTTACCTCTTTTTAGAGATATGGTTGAAGAAGCCCTTGCTATAGCTCTAAGGGAAGATTGGTGCAGGATGATGAATCAGAGAAGAGAATTTGCTGCACCTCAGCAGAGAAAGGAATCTGCTTCTACTAGTTTTCTTGCCAACAAAGAGACAAGTAGACATCAAGAAAGATACCAACCAAATCCATCAGCAGTACAACTCGATGAAGATATACTTGAAGCTTCTACCGCAAGAGATCAGCCTCTAACCGAAGCTTGTGAGTATATTCAAATTTGTAGTAAGAATGATTAGGCTATTCTCCAAGCTGGGTCCAAGCTATACAGGAAGTGCATGTTAAATGTGATCAACTACAACAACAGATTCGTTATGTTGAAAACCAATTGGCTACCCTTGAAACCAAGATTGATTATGTGCATGAGATTGCTAACCATCTGTCTGATGTAGTTGCCATGAATGATATTGCTAATGAGGCGCCCATTGATTAGGTTCCCACTTGATCTATAAACAATTGTAGTATCATCAACTTTGATCTCAACTTTGCCAACAAAGATACAAGTAGACATCAAGAAAGATACCAACCAAATCCATCAGCAGTACAACTCAACGAAGATATACTTGAAGCTTCTACCGCTAGAGATCAGCCTCTAACTGAAGCTTGAGTATATTCAAAATTTTAGTAAGAATGATCAGGCTATTCTTCAAGCTATACAGGAAGTGCATGTTAAATGTGATCTTGGCTACCCTTGAAACCAAGATTGATCATGTGCATGAGATTGCTAACCATCTTTCTGATGTAGTTGCCATGACTGATATTGCTAATGAGGAGCCCATTGGGGTTCCCACTCGGCCTATAAATAGTTGTAGTAGCATAAACTTTGATCCCAAGTATAATTGTGCATTCTATTCAGAAATATGGATCAAATTTCCATTGGAGCAATTTTTTCAACTTGATGCCTTATGGGATTCAGGGTCTGTTGTTTCCTACATCAACCAAGCTCTGGTTCCTCAACATTTAGTCACCGAGCTTCCTCATGGTATCATTGTCTCTTATGCCAACAACACTCGTGGGGGAATTTCTAAAATTGTCTCATGTAAAATGGCTTTGGGATATGCTAAGTTTCAGGTTACTCTTTATCTTCATCCTCATCCTAACACTGACATGACAATTGGTGCTGACATTAGCTCTCAACTCACACCCTACACTATGAACCCTGCTCTTTCTATCCGATTCCGTATGGAAAACCAGTCTTACACAGTTCTTACTAAAGCTCGGGGAGCTCTTTTGCTTGGGGGAGTAATTCCTATACTCCCTAATCCACAAAAAAATGAGCGCTTTTTAGCATGGTTTGAGGCACAAAAGCTAAAACATCGTGAGGAGCTACAATCAATTGCCACCCAGCTGGCTGAAAAAACCAGTGAAAACCCCTTAGCCTTCTGGGACAAAGAAGAATATTGGGTCACACTCCCTGGCAACCCACAACCAGCAGGCTTAAAGGCTACCCATCCTGGAAGAAGACACAAAGCTCTGCAAAGAAGAAATCAACCAGCTATACTGAAAAACGGTTTGATTGTTCCCTCTAACAATGATTTTGCATTTCAAGCTTTTTATGTGAATAATCACTCTGAACAAAAACGAGGAAAGAAAAGGCTCGTCATTAATTACAAGCCAATTAATGACTGGCTAGAAGCTAGGATATTTCTTTTACCATTAAAGGATGATCTACTCCGCAGAATCAAGGACATTCAAGTATTCTCAAAATTTGATCTAAAGAGTGGATTTTGGTAGTTTAAAATAAAACCTGCTGATCGGCGCTACAAAACCAGTTTTGTAGTACCTCAAGGAATGTTTGAATGGAAAGTCTTACCCATGGGACTAAAACCAGCTCCCTCTCTCTGTCAGGAAAGAATTGAGGTTTTATTTTTATATTGTAGAGAATTATTGCTGCTATACATTGATGATATACTTGTCTACTCTAAGGATGTTGAAAGTCATATCAAGCATTTAAAGCGGATTGTGCAAAAGCTCCGAACTATTGGATTGGTTCTTAGTATTAAGAAAATGGAGCGTTGTCAACCACACACTACTTTTTTGGGAGTGGAGATCTCATCTGGTTGTATTAAAATGCAAGATCATGTTTTAAAAAAGTTATTGGATTGTCTAGAGCAACCTCAAGATCACAAACAGGTTCAATCCTTTGTGGGTTGTCTGCAATGGATAGCGCCACAATACCCTCACCTAGCGAAGGATCTACTACCCTTCAAGTAGTTGGAGCGAAGCAAGGAATTCCTTTGGTTTGAGAATTTATCAGTGTGCACAAGATAAAGGAGATTTTCCAGAAGTTACCTCCCTTACAAATTCCTACGAATAATCCTCTTATTGTATATTCAGATGCATCGGAAGAGGCATGGGGAGGAATACTGTGTGAGCAGGTTAACGATACCCTTATCATTTGTAGATGGGCTTCCGAAAGGTCCAAAGATGCTGAGCAAAGGTATCATTCAATCCAAAGAGAACTACTAGCTGGAGTTAATGCGGTGCTATCATTCCGCCTATTCTTGTTAGGGCTACCATTCACCCTAAGAAGTGATTTAAAGCATTTTGATAAATTCCTCCAATAAAAGAATGCAAGAAAAGTTGGGAATGTTCGTATCTACAGATGGGCATACAAATTGAGTCATTTTGATGTGACTTATGAATATATGCCTAGTTGCAAAAAGAATACTTTCGATTTGCTATCTCGCGTCAAAGCAACCTAAGCCATAATGTCACACTCCAATTCTAAAAATATAAAATCTCAGCAGATGTACTTTTGTAAAAATCCACACACCTATAAAGATATTCGCACTCCATAGCAACGCCGACAAGGGTAAAAAATAAACCGAGAGCGCTCGAAAACTCAGATCTCAGATCTGAGTTTTCGATGCTCAAGCAAAGAGGTAACCCGTGCTCTCCCTCTCTCTCTTTCTTCTCCACACACACACATGAGGAGAGGAAGGAGAGCCAGGTATGCTCCTTCCCTCTCCTCTCTCTCATGTTCACTTCCCGTCTTTCTCAATTGCACAACCATAACCATGACCATAACCATAACCATCACATGATTGCTATACCATCATAGCAAAACCATAACCATCACCTGATTGCCATACCATCATTGCACAACCATAACCATAACCATAATTATCACATGATTGCCATACCATCATAGCACAACCGTAATCTTAAGTTGATTGTCAAATCTTAACCATAACATATG
The DNA here is from genome assembly GCF_014529385.1 of Adiantum capillus-veneris. Classification (NCBI taxonomy): domain Eukaryota; kingdom Viridiplantae; phylum Streptophyta; class Polypodiopsida; order Polypodiales; family Pteridaceae; genus Adiantum; species Adiantum capillus-veneris. The sequence continues at coordinate 113,701,425 of NC_140938.1, read as the reverse complement.
TGCCATAACATAAACATAACCATAAACCATAAACATAAGCACTACAAAGCTGTACATATGCAAACAATCACTGAGTGAGAATGCCCTCATCGTAATGCCTCCTGGTCGACGTCCTCCCCCTCCTCCTACAGCAGTAGCTCGGTCAAAAGGGTCACAAGTCCATGCTTGTACCCATACTTCTCCTCTCGGCGTGTAGGAAGGCACTTCACGACACTTCCTGCAAAATTATGGTTTAATCATTAGATAAATATTCAAATAAAATATATATTATCAATAATTTAAAGCATACATATAATACTTACAAACTCATGTCGAAGCGTATCGTAGCCTCCACTCCCAAGATGTGACGCTCCAGCGGACTCCAAACGTGCTCTAGCTGCATCTCTCTGCTGCTGAAATCTATTAGGATTATCTTGTGTCTCTCGTGCAATCCCGGTCCACTCCTTTGCGTCTAACCATGCCGGCTTGGGACTGCCATCATTGTACTTGTCTCTCGCCTCTGACCGACGGTGTGGCATTGTGGACTTCACCACACTCATAATCCAGTTGTTCGAGACTTGATACTACCCCTCTGCCGGCATGTACTCTCTCTGAGTGGCCTCGACGATGTGATTCTTTCTCTCAAGAATCCAGGTTATCCCAAATCTCCATCATGGAATGACCAAATTGAATCATACAGAGCTGTCGAATCCTCTGTCGCATGGACTTTCCGACCCTATCTGCCACAACAGCCCCATCCCTGCTCTTGTACACCTTGCTAGGATCATGCTCGTGTGATCCCCAAGGTGTACGTGGTGTGACAATCGGTGAACTATCTACTGAAGAGAGTGGTGGACGCTCTCTCAATGGTGTGGACGCATCGATAGAACCGCTACCATAGCAACCACCACCTCTAGAACGATGCCTACCTCGTCTCGAGGATGAACCACCCGTCGATGTAGGGGGGCACACGTCCTAGGCATAGGGGGAAGACTAGACTGACGTGTGGGGCCGCTCGGTGTAGGGACCACACTAGTCCCAGGCGTACGATCGACCATAGTAGGTCTAGAGGGACCTGCATCCCAAAGGTGTCGTGCCATCGCGATCTGCTCTGGTGTGAACAGAGACAAAACTGAGCCCATCTTCTCAGATGACATGTCGGTTGGAGTGACAGGAAAACTAAAACTAGGAAAGTATGGCTCATTGTCATCGGCCATGGCTAATCATACACAAACAACACCCACAAAATATGTTAGTTTATGTAAGAGTGCTTAATCAATACACATAACAAATCAACGAAACTGCTACACAAATGACAACATCTAAAGTGTATTGTAGACTAATAAAAAGAGCTTTACTAAGGGTTTCCTAGCAAAAGTCATTAGTTAATCTCTCATCCTCTATGAGATATGATGCACCAAAGATGTCTATATCAATCTGTACTTTTGCATCTTCATCATCGAACTCTACTTCTTCGTCGCTCTTCGCATCAGCTTCGCTATTTGACACCTCATCTCTAGGTTCAGACAATTGCTCAATGTTGACATCCACCTCAAAATCTAAACTTAAAGTTGGAGTCGATCCTGCGCTTTTTTCATGAATCACCTCTTCGACCTCAACATCCAATCCTGCACACACTTGCTTGCTACGTGGAGCACCTTGAACGGCATAGAGCCTCCAGGGTTTAGACAGATCATTCTCATCATTTTCTGTCCATAGTAGATCGTGTATGAACACAACTTGTTCACAATGCTACAGAAGTACGAATGTATCCTGCACATCTGTCCACACCCGCCTAGAGCTCACTTGAATCAATACACTCTTGTCTTTACGCACAGTTGCATTAGGGCCGCTGGTAATAACTTTGAACCACTTGACATCAAAGATAAACATATCAAACTTTCTAAAGCTAATCTTCAAGATGGCTTGGATGTACCCAAAGTATTCAAGTTGGCTAGTCTCTGTATTCTCATCCCTAGCACTACTCCTACCTTCTTGGACGAAGCTTCCTCTAACACCACTATCGAAAGTGAACCTTTGTTCGTCGATCCATTGCACTCTGAAGTGCTTCCCATGCGACCACAAAGCTCCATATTTGTGATAGTGCAGCCACAAAATTGAAACAGACTAAAAGTTATTAAAGCAAACTAATCTTCATGTGGAGCTCAAAAAGGAAGATGTGAAATATACATGCCAATCGCAACCCCTTGACATCTCCTCTTCCTCTTCAGTATTCAACACTCCATTCCACTTTGCCTCTGAGAGTGTCGCATCTAACCACCGCCCATTTGGAAAGTCAATTTTTTTTTGAAGATGATCTGGAAAAGGAAGGTTTCTAGTTGCACGGTTGCGCTTGAATTGAAGGCGATCTGTCAAACGTTGTTGCTTTTCCCCTTCGTACCTCTCTAGCCACTTTGCATGATGTCTAAGTTGAGAAGGCAAAATCTCATAACCTTTTCTTGCATTGTGATGTCCATCTTCCTAACGATGCCTTGTCCCTACGGCTCGTCCCCTGTCACCTTGACGTTGACCTCAGTAGTCCACATTTGCGACATCTGTGGATCAATTGAGACAAAAAATGAACTGATGAGGACAAGGGTACAAGCCATTCTTCGTCCATGCTACCCTCGGGACGAGCCCTTTGACAAACAAACCCCTTTAAAGTCTTCATAAATCTCTCCAAGAAGAACATTCACCTGCTGTGGACCACCCCAGCAACTGCAACTTCATCGACCACATGCACAAGTACATGAATTTGGATGGTAAGAATGTTTGTTGGAAAGTACTTCTCCACCATGCACACTGCTTCAATAGCATTTAAGCGTGTTGTATCGATGTTGTCTTCTCTTATCTCTTTTGAACTGATCTAGCATACCAACTCACTGATTTTGTAGATTGTTCTTCTAATGTCATCTGTCAAACAACCCTTTATGGAAATTGGTAAGATGAACTGTAAACATTTGTGCCAATCGTGGGACTTAAGACCACTGAGATTGTCATCTCTTGTAAAAGCCGTTTTCAAACATCGCATGCACCCTGTGGGAGTCTTGAATGAAGATATAGTCTTCTTCACTTGTTGCTCTTCTGCGCAACTTAAAACCCATGGACCTTTTGGTATAGACCACTTTCCATTGGGTTTAAGTCGAGGCCACATCTCTGGTATTTGACCCACAGCCTGCAGGTCATCTCTTCGGGACTTGCTCTCCCTTTTTCCAATGATGTCTTCCACATGATCTCCCACACATTCTTGAAGATGTGCATTGGATCGAGCAAATGATTAATCAGCAGGTCACTCCAGTACGGGAGATCATGGAAAATAGAAATTCTTTTCATTTCAGGTGGCATCCAATCTCCCCTCTCCAGCCATATGCTTTTCCAATCGCTCGCTTTCAGTGGATGCATGTCATGTTTGCATATGTTTGGTCCATGTAGCTCATGTCCTTTAGGCAAAAATCTACCATGCTCCTCGTAAACTGTCTCGCTCAAATGCTCAAAGCGGCGGAAGCCAAGTCGAGGACCACATTTTGGACATGCATGATTGCCCGAGTAACTCAAGCCCGAAACATCACAAAATTAAATATAAAAGCGTTGACATAGCCATGAATCACATGTGTGTGAGGGTTTTAAAGGCACTTACCTGAGCACTCACCGAAGCCTAGCCAATCGTGCATGGTCCACATGAGAATGCCTTGCACATGTATATTTTGTCATCCGATTGGTTGGGACATATCAACCACATGGAATCCTGTCCACAATATTTGGAGCTCTTCTATAAGTGGTGCCAGATAGACGTCCATGTTCTTTGCTTTGCACTTTCCTGGGATGATCAATGACAACAGATGTCCCTTCTTGATAGCGAGCCATGGTGGAAGATTATAATTAACCAAAAAAATAGGCCACGTGCTCCATGACGAACTCTGTAGTCCGAATGGGTTTACTCTGTCCATTGCCAGACCAAAGTGGATACATCGAGGTTCGTTCTTAAATGTAGGCCAACTTTCCTCTATGTGCTTCCATGCACGAGAGTCAGCAGGTACTCACATAACATTATCTGTCGATCTAGTATTTGAGTGCCATGTCATCAAAGCGGCTATGGACTTGCACCTTAACATGCTCTTTATTCTTGGAATGATAGGAAAGTGTCGAAGGACCTTGACAAGGATACATTTTCCTTGTCTACATGTTTGATCCACAATGGGGACACTGTTCCAGGCTTGCATACTCATTGCAAAAAAGTATACAATCATTAGAACATGCATGTATTTTTTGATAACCCAAGCCCAAATTAGTAAGAAGATTTTTAGCGGTTGGACTGGTAGGGGGCATGTGATTCCCTTCTGGCAAGACTTGCTCATTCAACAACCTGACATTACATGAACAAGTCAACCCTTTGATCACTTTATATGAACTGTAATTTGCACTTTACCATGCTTAGAATAAAAAATGTTTACCTGAAAATCTCTGTGACTGAGGCGTCAGACCAACCGTAGACAGACTGCAAATTAAGAATTACCAACGCGGTACGGAGAACTGATATTTTTGCACTAGTGTAGAGCGGCATGCGTGCAAGACTTTGCATCATCTCGCCCTCTTCATCGTTGCTATCATGCCGTAGATATGAGTGGGATGGCTGAGGTTGGTCCACAGTACTGCGTTGAATGTTGTCTCCTTCTATATTGGAATCCATTTCAAAGAACGGGTCCAACATCTGCTCCATCTCTACTTCTTGAAATGCCGCTTCAGGTATTAGTTGGGAGGACTCAATCGATGCCCGCTCGTTTGAAAATCGTCTTCTCTAGGATGAAGTTGGAGCAGTGTCTACTTGTGGACTTTGACCTTCAATCTCCAGACCATGAGATTGATAATGCAAGTCTTGTACTTGCTCTATTGGAAAGAGACCATGATTGCGTATGTGCTGGTCATAGAATTTTTGTTTTCAAAAGATTTGATGCTTGTAATGCACACAAGGACATGCCATCCTACCGTCCATACTTTATCTACAAATGATGCAACAAATAATTAAAACCCTCTAGTTGTTATAACTACACACAACTAAGTACATGAAAAGCTTTAACAACCTCACATTCTCTAGCCAGGCCCGATCCCCGCACACCTTGGTCAGAGGTGCATTGAGATTAGGACCACAGGGTAATAATCTCATCTTTATTGGTCAATGACTATATATTAAAGTTCTTGAAGTCTGTGTGCACTTCTAAAGTCCAATTGTGTTTTCTCAACTATTTTTTGCTAGCTCTAACAACCTCACATTTTCTAGCCAGGCCCGATTCCCGCATACCTCGGTCTAGAGGTGCTCAGAGATTCGGACCACAGGGTAATAGTCTCGTCTTTATTGGTCAATGACTATATATTAAGGTTCTTGAAGTCTGTGTGCACTTTTGAAGTCCTATTGCGTTTTTTCTACTATTAATTTGATGCTAGCTCTAACCTAACCTATAATCTAACCTAGCCTATAACATAAACCTAACCTAACTTAATGTAACCTTAATTATAACCTATAACCTAACCTAACCGAAGTCCGTTTTTGTTTTTAGAAGTACACGAGTCATCTTCAAAGTCCGATTGCGTTTTTTTACTATTAATTTGAAGCTAGGTCTAGCATAACCTATAATCGTTATGCCTAACCTATAATCTAACCTAACCTCAAACCTATACCTAACGTAACTTAATGTAACTTAATTTACAACCTAAACCTAACCTATAACCTAGCCTAATCGAAGTCCGTTTGTGTTTTTAGAAGTACAAAAGTCATCTTCAAAGTCCGTTTGTATTTTTTCGACTATTAATTTGTCGATAGCTCTAACCTAACCTATAACCTAAACCTGACGTAACCTAACTTAACATAAAAACAACACAATGGTGAGGTGTTTAGCAAAACAACAAGCCATACAGCTTGTCCACAATGCATATGCGATGTAGGCAAGCTCTATGGCTTGCCAATTTGGCAAATGGCTCACCATTGTGTTGTTTTTAGAGTTGCGAAGCGATCTGATGATTTGAGCGTGCTGACCAGGAGGGCAGGACTTCCTGAATTCTTGCCTCTAAGGAATAGGTCAGTCTTGAAGAAACTAATTTTCCATGTTCTTTGGACCCACTTCCATATTTTCCTTGCAAGGCCTTTAATAGTTGGGCAGTCCATGAATAGGTGTGCCATATCTTCACTAGCCATCCTGCACCCCAAGCATTGATTTGACCCAATCCCTCTCTCCTGAATCTTCACCCCAATCGGTAGAGCACCCCAAATTACCTTCCATAGAAAGACCTTCATGTGCTACAGAACCTTTGGATTCCATATGTTCTCCATTACTTGATCCCACCTTTCCTCCGGCCATTGCTTTTTCCATAGCTTGTTAAGGGGGCTAGACCAATTCTTCATATGCATCATTGTCTGATAAACGCTTTTAGGATGGGGTTTCCATAAGAGATTGCTTCCGGGCCATTTCCAGGCATTCCAGTCAAACTCCGAATCACAGATTGGCATCACTAAATTGTCAAACTCCTTCATCACTTTGTGGACAAGCAAGACCTGCAAGCTATTGAGTTGGTACTAGGTAACCAGAAGGTCAATGGTTTTCCAACTCTTGTTGCCACTGTCCCAAAAGTGCCCAAGTCGCTTTAGACCCTTATTATTCAGTTTCCTAGCTGTCTCAATCCAATAGGGATTTTGTGGCGGATCTACAACTTACGACAGCCAAAGGGACCAATGCAAAATGGAGTTCTTGAAGTATCTGACTTATTCCCCCCACTTTAAGACTCTTTCTACTCTATTGCATTTTCTTATCAATTCTCCTGAGCCGCCCCCCAGTCTTAAGGTAGACCACTCCGGGGCTAACAATTTTTCATGAACCTCCACCCCTCTCCACTTTCCACCATCCGAGCCAAGTTTAACTGCTTCTATCATATCTCTGACCATGATAGCCCAAACTTGATCCTGTTTAGCCAAGGAAACAACAAACTTGGCACAAGAAGCTTTTGCATGGGCCACATCGTTGAGAATTCCGAGGCCTCCTTGATTCACCGGTCGAGCAACTGATTCCGCTGGGCCCATTGCCATGGCCTGGAGGATATCCTGTTGTTTTTCCATAAAAACCTTTTTATTGGTTTTAAGACCTCTTTCAAGTGACACTTAGCCATCTTGAGAAGCGGGCTAGTGAAGGAAATATAAGGAATCATAAAGGCATTCATCACTTTTATCCGACTTGGGAAGGGGAGAAGAGCATACTCCCACCTACTCATTTTTGTTTTGATTTTTTCAAGCACCCACTCAAATATTTTCTTGTGAGTTACATCCACCCGCAAGGGGGCTCCCAGATGTCTGAATATATTCCCTTTTGTGACAATCTCCCCCCAGACAAAAGGGTCAAATGAGTCATTTTTCGATAGGGAGATCAGCCTTGACTTATCTATATTACACTGGGACCCTGAGCTACTGAGAATATTTGTTTCCGATGACCTGGGGGCACGCCTTCAATAAGAGGAGAGAATCGTCTGCAAAAAGTTTTGCTAGGAGTTGGCTATTTCTTGGCAAAGCAAGGCCTTGCAACTCCCCTCGTTCCACACTAGCTTCAAGCTTCGTGATTAAAGGATGTGATCCTATGGCAAAAAGTAGGGGTGACAGAGGGCATCCCTGCTTAATAGACCTTTTGACCTCAAAAGAGCCCACAATTCTATCGTTGAATAGGACTCTGACTGGCTTCCAGCCCTCAGTACGCGTACCAACCAACATAGACGAGGGCCAAAGCCCAGAGCTTCCATGACGGCTTCTATATATGTCCATGTTATTCTGTCATAATCCTTGTCCAGGTGCAGCAGAATCCCGAGGCAGTCACTTATCAAAAGACCCCTATTTCACGTACGTTCAAGAGGTAATTAATAATACCCCAATATACATACTATACTTACACTGTGAGCCTATTTAAAAAACCCCCACCCGCCTCTGTATGTATACATTTTTATACATTTTGGTCTTTTAATAATCGTCTCCGGTTAACTCACGTGATATCATACACATTCTAAAAAGTGACCGCCCCGGGAGCAGAATGCACTCCTGCTTTGTGATAGTTGCATATTCGATGCCACCATTGCTGCAAAGATGTTATCATAAATGTACCTTCCTTTTATGAACCCATGTTGATGGGGAGAGATGATCTTGGTTAGTAAGGGGGCTAGTCTGAGGGCTACTGCTTTAGCTATAATTTTGTAGTCCACCGACATCATCATTATAGGGCACCAATGTTTTAGTTGAGAACTGTAGATCTATTTTGGGATGGGTTTGATAAGCCCCGTCTTTACACTTTACCTCCAACGACCCTTCGACCATGGCTTTATTGGCCAATCTTGTGATTGGGGCCTTGAGATCATCCCAAAATTCTCTATATAATTCCACCGTCATCCCATCCCAACCAGGGGACTTTTCCTTGCCAAGGGCTTGCAATGCTAGTGAAAATTTGTCTTCAGAGAATGTCCGTTCCAAGAAGTTATCTTTTGAGTGGGGAATTTCCTTCTTGACACTGTGTAGTAAGGTCCCTCTGGCTTCTTCCACTTCTTGGGACTGAATCTCTGGCCGTCCAATGATTTGACTAAGATAGTTGAACATCAGACCAACCATCTCATCCTGGTTATGAACTGCTTCTCATCATATAGCGAGCGGACATGGCCCCGGCTCTTCTTGATTTTTAAAGCCTTAAAAAATTGAGTTTGATTGGAGGCTTCAGGTTGAAGGAAAGTCTCCCTCAAGAGAAGCCTTGCCTTTTTGATATCTTCTAACTGCTCATTAGCAAGGTTAGATTTGGCTTCGAGCCATCGTTTGGGATGTTGCTGAGTAGCATGCCCATTGGCTTTTATGGGAGTAAGCAACTGCACCTTTGCTGTAAGATGTAGAAGGTGTACCTCCCTAGCTTTCTTGAATCAGGGGCCCGAGGTTTGATTGCTTTCTGGATGCTCCAAGAAAAGAGGTCCCACGCATTGTGTTTGTTGATATCGACATCTTTTTTGAGCTTACCCAGTGCTTTCTTGGTTAGATTCCCGAAAAGAGGGTTTTTTCTCACCTCTTGGGATCTGCTCCTCCCATTTATTCTTCTTTAAATGTATGTGCAAAGGAATGTGATCCGAAAGGCTTTTTGTTGGGACTACCTTTATCTCCATCAACGACGGTATCCAGTTAGCTTGGTGTGAGCAATAACATATGTCCAGCCTGGAGGCAGTGCAAACATACTGAAGGCTTGTGTAGGTGAAACCAAGCGTGTTGTTCCATGGGCCAACTTCCCATAAGTCGATCATCGCCCACTTTTCGCACAAACTTTTCCATTTAGACCTTTTTGATCCAGCCAACATACTAGAGGATCCTATTTTATCCCTCTCTTTTCTACCATATTGAAGTCTCCAACCAACAACCATTCCCATTCAATAGGAGTATCTCTAAGATGCATCCATAGTATCCCTCTTTCTTTTGCATTGCAAGGGCCGTACACATTCACAATGGTGAAGGGATGGCCTTCCCATTTGATTCTAATCCCCAAGATTCTTCTGGATGGGTGGTTAAGAACCAACTTCGGCTCCAATTCTCTGTCCGCAATGCTGAGGATGCCACTAAAACTATTACTTCCTTATCCATAGAATATGTTTCTTTCCTAGCAGCTGTTTTTTCTTGCTATGGGAATCTATGTGGTGTTCTTGGATGGCCCTGCAGTTGATTGTCTTCTCCTTTTTTATTTCCTCCCAGAAAAGGGTACTCTTCTTACGGGTTTTCAACCCCTTTACGTGTTCTAAGATTGGATATTGAGAGACTCCATCATTAATGAGGGGTTTGTTGGGATAGAGGAACAAATTCTTCAGCAAGTGAATTATCCCCCCCCCCCCCCCCCCCCTCTCCTTGGTCACCGAAGAATCCGGGGGTTCCAAATCAGGGGATTTCTTTTCTTGTAGTGCTACAAATGGATTGTGCAATGGGACAGTGAACCCCCCTCCTCTCGAAGGGGTGGAGGATGAATTAGATCCTTTCACCCCAAGTGTTCTCATGACTTGATGCACTTTGGAGTCTCTTGCCGCTGCCTTCACTCTTCTGGCTCTTTTCAAACCAGGGACTTGGACAGCCCGTCACCATTGTCACTGTCATAAATTTGGGGGCACCAGTGGGAGTAATGATCCTTTTATTATTGCCTGCACCTTCAGAAGTTCGGTGTATGGGAATCAATTTCTCCACAATCTTATCCTACATCTTAATATCCATTTTGTCACATACCATACCTCCTTTATCCTTCTCTACATTTACCCCTTCATTATTGCCTCCTTGCTTCTCCAGCCCTTCCATCGGGGATTCCATTTTATTGGGGCCTGTGATGCCCGAGCTGCAATATCATTAGACTTCAAGGGGCAGTCTTTGGCGAAGTGTCCAAATTTGTTGCGTTGAAAACATGCCCCAAAGTATGTTCCAAAGTTTAGTGGAATAGTAACTAGCCCTGCTCCGACATTGATAACCATGCTCTTAGGTGGCGTTTTAGACACATCCCAGCCTATACAAACCCTGTTTGAGGTTCTGCCAAACCTCTCTTGCTAGATATAAATAATGGAGTGCCCAATTGGCTAGCAAGCATCCTGAGATTTTCCCACAGCCAGCTAGGCAGACCCACGAGCTCAACCCAGACCAGATGAAACCCTTGTAAAGATTCAATTGAGTTGAACACTGGCTCCCAAGGCACCACACAAACTGTAGTCCTATTAAATACTAGGGGCCCTTTGTCAAGGATCGTTTTCACATCGGAGGCCTCTTTGAATCTTAGTGAACGGAATCCTTTAGCTAGGCAAAAAGTACTTTCAACTGCTCCTCCATGACCAAGAATTTGAGGGCCTTGAAGCCATTGAATCATCTCAAACCTGTTCTGGATTCTTCCACTGAACCCAAATACAAGCGTTAGCTTAGCTTGCCTGGCTAACTGTTTTTTGATAACTGTTGGTGGAACTGCTACAGTAATAGCCTTGGCAACCTCCACCTACAGGGGCAAATACTTTTTCAAAGCGGAAAAGATCTGATCTGCCAACCCGTCTTCCACCAGCCCATTGTAATCTTTTTGGGAGCTAGTTCTTTTGTTGTTGTTAGGACCGAATTCAATCATTTTGTTGACTTCCTTAAGCTCTTGTTGAAGCCTAGCTCTTGTATTCTGTAGTTTTTCGATATCTCCTTCAGTCGACAACCCTTCTGTTGAGCCTTTTCCACAATCCTAAGAGTTAGGCCCCTTGAGTATGCTAGCAAATGAGATGCCTGACCTGCGAATTGCAGATGCACTTGACGCCTTATTTATGTTCGTATAGATGGGACCCTTAGGAGCCCCATCTTTGAGGGTTTTAACCTCGAATTTGAACCCTTGAGCTGAGCCCATTTTCTCTCTTGTCCTCAGAAGGCACTTTTCCAATCGATATAGTTTTGTCCTCTTTCATGGTTGAAGCCTTTGGCGAATTGGGGCTCGACATTTTTGCATCATATAGCTGTTTCAAGACCGAGCTTTTCGCCTTCATTCATTCGCACTGCTAACTCCATTTCGGGTAATTTACTCGCCGCTAACATCTGTGAAAATTTTACAATATCTTCGCCTATGACTAAAGCGTCGGGTTCCATTACCAAGTGGCACACAAAAGGAAATAATAATAAAGTCCCCTTCCAAAAGCAATAAGGAGTGGTATAGTGGAATGCTAAGGCATAAGTTCCCAAAAAAAAAAACAATTATTTGCTAGGGCAGCCAACAAAGCTAAAACAAGCGACTATTATCCAACAAATAATCGTGATTATTGTTCTTCGGTCAGGCTTGAACGAGGAGGAGCGAAACACAAGCTAATATAAATGCACTAGGGTTCTTTCACATTATAGAATGAACCTACAGGCTTCGTTCTGTGAGGGCCACGAAACACACAGATGTGCTTGCTTTGAAAGAGGTGCCTATTCACAGTGGGCAAGGCTCTGCGGAGATGGAGATCTTGTGCTTCACAGAAGCCTTAGGATAAGAGCGTGAAGGTGCTTCTAAGGTTCACTTTGTTGCATACAATTTCCGCTTTGACTGCACCGATGTTGCTTTTGTGCCTCTCGCTTAATTCAGCTCATGGCGAGCCCGCCGACCCAAGTGATATTCCTCATTACTCACGTCCCTCTTTGTTGTTATGTTGGGCTATGAGTATCCTCCCTCGTTGGCACTATGCAAGGGTAGAAGGGGAGGGTTTTGTGTGAATAGGTCAAGCATTTAGAAAACTTTCAATGTAAATAAAGAAGCTATATAATATTCTAATATTATAAAAAAACAATCCCAAATTATTTGAAAGATTTGAAGCCTCTGATAAAATGGGAATGATACATAGATGATATGCATAAGTTGAGCGCTCTCTCTCTCTCTCTCTACATACATACATACATATATACATACATTTACACGCACATACACGTGTGTGTGTGTGTGTGTGTGTGAGAGAGAGAGAGAGAGAGAGAGAGAGAGAGAGAGAGAGAAAGAGAGGATCACAAAATGAAATATGAATAAATTTATTCTCACCCATGTTCTCGGATATATCTGTTGGAACTTATCCTATGGCATGAAAAAGTGTCTTCTACTCTCTCTCTCTCTCTCTCTCTCTCTCTCCCCCCGTCCCCCCCCCCGCCCCCCCGCCCCCATAGGTGTTTGATTGTTAAAGAATTATTGTGTAGAACTTTACTATCTCTTTAGATTGTTTCTACACCCTTAAACAGTTTGCTCTCTTGTTCTCTCCCCCCCCTTGTCCTTGGTGTGTCATTCGTTTGGTGCTAAAAAATTGTCCTCTCTCTCTCTCTCTCTCTCTCTCTCTCTCTCTCTCTCTCTTCATAGGCACCCTTGACTCTTAAAATTTAGAGGATTTATTTTTTTAATAAACATTGTAGAACTGATAAAAGGTCCATCAACAAAGCAATCTCTCTCCCCATTTGGGGTGCGAATGTTAGGGTTGGTTTTTGTCGGGCATTTTACCCATTTTAAGGAATTTTGTTCATTTTCTATAGGTGAAACATGTTAGATACCCTTTAAAAATTACACTATAATGCCAAGAAAAGTATAGTATCTTCAAAATTTGAAGGGTAAGGGTACCCTTGGAGAGATAGAGTCCCTGCTCTCTCTCTCTCTCTCTCTCTCTCTCTCTCTCAATCTCTCTCTCACTCTCATGTGCACATGTTGGCACACACACATAGGCAATGAAATGGTCTCTCTCTCTCTCTCTCTCACACACACTCTCTCTCTCTCTCTCTCTCTCTCTCTCTCTCTCTCTCTGATAACATTTACATGCATGCCAAAGTGAGACAGCCCCAAGTCGACGCATCGATGGGCGAACTTTCTTCTTTTTCTCAATCTCGTTAAAGAAATAAAAATTGACATAAATTTTTAAAAATATCAATAATGGTTTTAAGAAAAGCCCCTTGAAAAGATAAATTCAAATGTATCTTCAAAAAACAAAATTTCAATAAATAAAATATTCACTGAAATTACTTTTTTTTGTTATGTGTATCTAAACTGGCACATGGTACATTTATTTTATGTATAACACAAAGTATTTTGACTTTACATTTTCAAAAGTCTTTTCATTTCCTGCAATCTTACCTCCACTTTTGCATTTTGCATTTTAAAACTTACCCTTCACTTTTTGCAGTTTGGATTACATGTATTGTAAGTTTGTTTTTTGAAGTGAGTAGTGAGTGACACATGGAGGCCCTCTCTTTTCTTGAAAATTTTAAGCTCCATTATATAGAGTATAGATGCTTTGGCTCCCAACTGCCACTTATTTTTGGTTGCTGTTTTTATTTAAACTACGAGTGTGTGTTAAGGCTCTCATTTTGATTTTCTATGTTTCCCATGTTTTGAATTTTTCAAGTGGAAAAATGTGGTGCCTATATGTAGCAAATAACTATTAAGTAAACCTGTTAAAAAGACTATGCAATTAATGTAATCATGCTTTCATTGTGATGATGAATCAGTGACAACATAAACACCCTAACCAAATACACAAATTAGTAATTTTGGAGAAATTGAAGGACAAAATGGGAATTTTTGACGGAATGTATCAAAAAAATTTAAAATCTAAGGGATATTTTGAGAATTTCTTGATAGTATCTCCTAATTAAAAATTACAACATAGTTTTCTTTTATTTTGGTCACCTTGTTTGCATAAACTACCTTTGCTACTTCCTCACTAGTGTTGCTCAAGGTTTCTAGCATAATAAGTTTATGACCCATTCGTCCCCATCGATAGAAAAGCAATGAAAAGATAAGGTAAAGTTTTTACAGAGACCTTAAGAAGACAATATTTTTAGCTTTAATATATTGTGTGTGTGTGTGTGTATGTGTGTGTGTGTGTGTGTGTGTGTGAGTGAGAGAGAGAGAGAGAGAGAGAGAGAGAGAGAGAGAGAGAAAAGGGGAGGTGGGGGGGGAGAGGGAGAGGATATTATTTATACATTAAATTGTGGAGATAAGAGAGAGAGAGAGAGAGAGAGAGAGAGAGAGAGAGAGAGAGAGAGAGAGAGATAAAGAGAGAGAGTTTAATTAGAATTTTGGAGTAACTTGTGTTTAATAGTGCATTTCATTTATAAGAAATTCTTAATTGAAATAACTTGTGCTTAAGAGTGCACTTCATTTATAAGACATTTTTAATAGAGAGAGAGAGCATCACACAAAAATAAAAAAGGATATGATTGTTACCCAAAAGCTTAGTCTTTTCTTGTATTGAATTAAATGTTATAGCAAAGATAAGAGTTTGTGCTTATGATTTTAATGCCTCACATTTGCATCCATATACCCACATACCCACACAGAGACACCTTTTAAAGACACTAAACTAAAGATAAAGTCATATTGTATCTAATCCAATGGTATATAGATGTTATAACAAAGGTAAGAGTATCTCCCAACAAAATCTTCCAAGCAGATCGAGTGGGGCGAATCTGACGAGATGCCTTCGAAGATAAAGAGAAAACGACAGTGAGAGAAAAAGATTTGAGTCTTTGCTGGGCATTTTTTACAGAGTCGTTGGCTGGTTTTTTTAATCTGCGGTGGTCCCGAGCAAACTGGAGACGCGCTTCCTGTACGTCCAAATATTGTTTGGCTTTTGTTCTCGTTATTTGTGTGTGCTTTCTAGATGTTCCATGTGTCGTGGCAGGATAAAGAGTGCCAAGATAAAGATAGCATAAACTGTTTGTTCTGTTGGGAGTGGTTGTTTCTATCTGTGCATAATGGTCCGGCTAAAGTCCGAAGCTCGTGCTATAGCAAACAGTCAACCATCTAATGTTCCAAAGAATTGGAAGTCTGTTGATGTGGACAATGGTAAGGGCACACTGTCAAAGGCAAGTAGCAAAGTAATGGAGGTTAGTGTTACTATTTTGATAGGGGGCGGTGATATAGATGTGGGTTTGCTGCACGAGATGCAATAGTTTCTTCAAAACGAAAGTTTGGCAGGGCTATGTGTGGTTGAGAGGGGAGGAGCACTTTTCCACTTGCACTTGCAAATGGTCGTCAGGCTATGGGCAACATCGCTTATTGCTGTCAATAGAAAAGTCAAAGCATATTTGGGATGGGATAAGTGTTTGCCTGCCGGTGGGACGGTGTTGTGTCGTGGATTGAAACAACGAAAGATGCACACCTTTGAAGGCATGATAGGGTACTTCCTGAAGGAAATCAATGAGCCACATTTCCGAAAAGCGATGCATAATGTTAGTGTCGACGATGTGAACAGAGGCATAGAGTTATATAGTCTATATGGTGCTGATGAGGTGAAGAACAAAGTTTGCCTAACACCAGGGAACATTTTCGATAGGGCAATGATGTTTTGGAAGTATAGGTTGCGGTACCCTGCAGGTCATGATTTTTTATCGACGCTACATCAGATGATCAAGAGTGGAAAATATTACCCATCTTCATCATGGATAACTGCACACCAAGGCCGAGGCATGGAGCTGGGTAAAATGAAGGGACTTTGGAGATGCATGATTCATCCGAGGACTACTTCTTACCAAGACATCGTTAACATTTTTGTCAACTATGAAACATATAGTACAACACATCCTCGGTTAGACTGGTTTTTGTCTCGCTGGAAAGATAGGGAAAGGTAAGACGATGACATTCTTGACATAATAGTGAGAAACCAAAACTTTTTTTGATCGCAAGTATGTCTAGCAGCCCGACTGTTCGTGTTGTTGATGACGTTGAGATGGATGTATACGTCAAAGATTCACAAGTAGACAGCGAATACATTCCACTTGTTCATGAAATTGGCGTCACAACGGTTGCTTAGTCCGATGATTCTGGTTGTTTATGTTCTCTTGTCTATCTGATTTTTGTTGTAAGAAGCAATGCAATGCTAATATCTTGATGTTTGCAGAGACACAATGGATGACCAAGAGCATGATCAGTTGTTGCTGGCATCAGAGGACACACAACCAGATGAATCGTTTACACAAGTTGAAGATGCATGAGTCGATAGGATTGAGGATGTTTTGGTGCACATTTTGAAGGAGTTCCTCGGTGACCAAACAACAGCTCAGTCGTCACTGCGTTCGCAACTCCTTGAAGCAATCCATGGCATTAATAACACAGTCGAGAATTATAATGTAAATGTTGCTGACATACAGGTTACGAAACTCAAAGAACAAATTTTGTCACTGAGGAGGGAGGTCACAGTATTGAAAGGACAATTGAATCGTTTGAATGCCATAGCGTGCAGGCTTTCGAATGTACTGACAAGGATTAGTATGTAACAAATACGTCAATATTCTGGTGCTTGTATTTAGAACCATGTATATACTACACTTTTTGTGTTGTTTGTCTTGTACTGCTGTAAGTAATTAATCAATCAGGTCTCTTTGAGATATGGCTTGGTCATTCTCTTGCTTTGCACTGTCCTATAATCACAAGCAAGTCTTTCAATGACTTTTTTGGACTCCAGTAACACAATCATCAATGCTCTGTATTCCATGAGCACTGTGTACTTTGCTGCATTAGATTTTTGTGATCTGTGTATCTGTCTTTGATCTGCTTTCCAGAATGTGCATACAGTGTATTTTCCTGTCTTAGATTTTCGTAGTGTATGTTTTCGTCAACCTGATTGGCCGTCTGTGTGCGCCTCACCTGCCTTGCAGCCATGAGCGACTAAGACAGCCAAAAGTTGCGCCCACCTGTTGCAGTTTTGCAGTGCTGAAAATTACCGCCTGCGGCATCGCGACAAAGCGTGGGAACAATAGGCGCCTGACTTTTTGTTTAGTCAGAATTTACGCCCTGGAATCTTTCGCGTTAATTAATTAATGAGACCAAACGACTTAGTATGTACCCAGTATGCTGATGATTTTAATGGCTCACATTTGCACCTATACGGAGACACCTTTTAAAAACACTAAACTCAAGATAAAGTCATATTGTATCTAATCCAATGGTGATAAAAACACTAAAGTGCAAACAAAGGCATTTAATGTGATGGTGAGAGGTTTGCATGTTTTCTCCACCACTCCTCTATGGCCTTCTTGAGGCCAACAAGGTGAAGTTTAACGTTAGTATTCCAAAATAATAAAACGACCAGGAGGTCAAGTAATATAATGCTATCAAATGAAGGCACCTTTAAAAAAAAAAACCATAAAAACGAGGAAATTATATTAAGAAAGATCAAGAATTGATCATGAATTACATCAAGAGGCAGCCAAGTCCGCCTCGGGATAACAAAAAACAACGTGAAGGGACCTTTTGACAAACCCATAACCACAATAAAAAAAAAAATCAATGAAGGGACCTTTTAAAACAAAAAACCATAAACACAAGGAAATCATATTAAGAAAGATCAAGAATTGATTAGGAATTACATCAAGAGGCATCCAAGCCCGCCTCGGGAAAACCAAAAACAACGTGAGGGGAACTTTTGACAAACCCAGCAAAGCTTTCCTATTGTTTAACGTCAGTGGGGCCAAAAGATTACTGCTCAGCAAAGCCTTTGAACAGTTCAACAGGTGTTATCTACCAAAATGTTGACGGGAGCAAAGCGACACCCGAACCCCGACGGCCTCTAAAACGCCGGGGGCCGATGGTACGTCTTGAGCCGATCACGTTAAAGCGAACAGGGGGTACCAGCTAGCTTTGAGCGGCTAGGACGCAGACCACGGTGATGTGAACACCGCAAATGTACACGCACAGAGAGAGAGAGAGAGAGAGAGAGAGAGAGAGAGAGAGAGAGAGAGAGAGAGAGAGAGATTGACAAATGATGAAAACCCTCGGGGATGTGAGGGAGAATTATTTCTGCCGTATTTACAATGACCTTCCTTCCGACGAGTCGGCACACCGTGGTGATAGAGAGGTAAGGAGAAAAGATGGTGAAACTACTTGGTGCGTTCTCTAAAGACGACGTGATGATTGTGAAACTTGCTACCAAGAACGTGTATGTGTGTACGCATCAACCATTGGAGTCGAGAGGTGGACGTGCCTCCCTTCACATGGTGCAATTCCCAAAGCAAATAATCACACAAGCCCCCTCTCGGTGATGCCAATAGTGTCAATTCTTCCCACTAAAACTTTACTAAGTGCTGACCTCTCCTGAACTGCCCCCCGATAGTGGCCTCTTAGTGCCCTTTTATAGGTGTTGGCTGCTTGGATTAGGGTAATCCCGGTTTGATTATGATAAGCTAATTGGGGAGACAAAGCAAGGCGGTGGGCCCGGTGTGGTTGACCCTTGCTTTTTCTTGGGAGTTATTAAAAATGAAAACCTCTAGGTGGGCCTTTGTGACCATCACCTAGAGAGAGGAAATTTACAAATTGAGAATTTTACAAGGCTTGGGTGAAAACTGAAAAAAAATGATGATGGTAACCTACGGTTTACTAAAAATGGTGTCGTGGTTGCGTGATGTTGGCGAATGGTGTGTTGTCGACGTGTCGGTGTAGCGCGTACGTCTTTTCGGGGTCGGCCGAGACATGCCTTCGGCGCATTTCTTCGCTTTGGTGTCGGCGGTGCGTGCTTTGGGCTGTCTTCTTCTTTGTCAATGTCAATATCGTTTTGGTTGTTCTTCTTCTTTTTTTTGTATTTTTTGTTGGAGCTTGTGCTACGAAGCCATGGTGGTGCAGAGCAAGAAGAGGAACGAGAGAGAGAGAGAGAGAGAGAGAGAGAGAGAGAGGAAGTCGACACGGTATGCAGAGAAAACTAACACACGCTACTCTACTCAATTCTATTAATAAAACGAGTCCTTACATAGCTTTTGCAAGGTGATGTATACCACACCTTTTCCACATGCAAACTCAACTAATCTGATAGTCTATAGCTGCATGCCTTGATTCTTGTTCTCACGGGCTGACCAAAAGAGGGCTTGAACCCAGCAATCCCCCCCTCAAGCCCAAACTAGACATGCCGTCTCATGATACCTCGAGTTTTTGGTGTACTCGTCAATCGTGAGTTTTAGGTTTTCTCACAACCAAGGATTTTTGGTGTATCCATAACTTGGTCCTAGATCAGTAACCCCCCCCCTTGAACAGATAGGGTGTAGGTCAGAAAAAGTTAGCTACCAAAAATGGAGTTTTTGGTTCACTGGCAAACCTTGGGTTTATGGTGTACCCAGTAACCTCATGAGAGTGCAACAAAAAAGGGCTGAGAACTGATAAAAACTGGGAGGTCTTACCACTTATCTTTGTGGCAGTGTCTATAACCCGTACAATTTATTTTGACTAAACAACATGAAAAGAGTTGATCTAATAAATTTCCTCATCAACAGAATATATTGGAGATTCAGTGTTTCCCTCAACTACATGAATTTGAGTTTTACCTTTTTGAAAGTACTTATTTGACGGATGATTTTTTTTACCACAGTGAACACAAGGATTCTTCTTGAAACAATCTTTTGTCTGATGATTGTTGCGCCCACAAATGGCACAAGATCTGGTTCCATTGAATGGTCGAGATGAAGCTGCTGTAGTAGCACATTTAGTGACTACATATGCACGAAGTATCAGAAGAATTGGTGGGGTATACGGCAGTCGAGACTGTATATGCACTGGGAATGATAGTAGAATTGGTACTACGTACCCTGCGTTCTTCTTCCTGCAATGAATTGATGATACCATCCAAGGAGAGCAGCGGATCTTTCTCTTTTAAAATAGTGACAATCTGATGAAATTTGTCAGTCAAACTTTTTGACAAAATGGCTATGAGATCTTCTTCTAGTACTGAAGCTTCGACATAAACAAGTTGAGTTCTAATACTCTTCAGTCTATTGGCTAAAGCTGCAATGTTTTCATCTT
Organism: Adiantum capillus-veneris; assembly: GCF_014529385.1. Taxonomy (NCBI): domain Eukaryota; kingdom Viridiplantae; phylum Streptophyta; class Polypodiopsida; order Polypodiales; family Pteridaceae; genus Adiantum; species Adiantum capillus-veneris. The sequence continues at coordinate 113,681,173 of NC_140938.1, read as the reverse complement.
CACACATGCGGATGGAATATAATTCCATTTTTAAACTCATTTTTGAATTCTTATCTTTGGCACCGAAAAGCTTCTCTAACTCTATCCAGGCAGCACTTGAAGAATCAACATCGTCCAAATAATGAATAAAATCGTCTTCTAACGAGGTTAGGATGATACCAAAATCTTGTTCGTCTTTCCTTTGTAGCTCAGCAGATAATGCCCTTGTAACTGGAATGGATGTGCCAGATTCGTCGGCTGCGAGAGGCTTGACAACGTTCCATAAGTTTTTCCGCACCAAATAGCCTTTAACTTTGATTTGCCAAGTGTGGAAACCGGTCTCGTTGTATTTGTCGACTTTCGACGCCATGTTGAAGTCTTTAAATAAAAGGTAAAGAGTTTGGTCAGATTTGACTTGTAGCAAAAAGATTTTGCGAAGGTGTAAATGTCCGTTTGCTGAAAATCAAAGTAGACCGACGTTTTCGTAAACTTGGCTAATTTTCTTTGAGCAATAGCTTTGTGCCTCTTTATTTGGTGGTCCAATGCCTTAATGCTCCACCAAGCCGGCTTCGAAGGTGGGAAGTACTTCTTCCATAGATGGTGGCCAATAATGGGCGGACATGCCTTATGTGTGAAGAGATTAACAAAAGAAAAAAAAATAAACTCTGTCGATAGATGCAACAACAGCGCGCGATGGCGAGATTCTTGTTTGTCTCAAAGCGGCCAGTAGAAGCAGAATCGGTGGAGCATGCAGAGTCGAAGGTCTCTATTCATGCCATGGTGAAGATTTTGCTGGTGGTTACAGTCAAAATCGTGCAATTCTAGAAACGGGATGCTCTTCTGCAAGCGGCTGTACCTGCGCGTGGCTTGTCGAGCGCTGAGGCCCAGTAGGGCTCTAATACTAGTTGGAGCTTGTGCTACGAAGCCATGGTGGTGCACAGCAAGAAGAGGGACGAGAGAGAGAGAGAGAGAGAGAGAGAGAGAGAGAGAGAGAGAGAGAGAGAGAGAGAGAGAGAGAGAGAGAGAGAGAGGAAGTCGACACGGTATGCAGATAAAACTAACACACGCTACTCTACTTAATTCTATTAATAAAAAGATTCCTTACATAGCTTTTGCAAGGTGATGTCTACCACACCTTTTCCACATGCAAACTCAACTAATCTGATAGTCTATAGCTGCATGCCTTGAGTCTTGTTCTCACGGGCTGACCGAAAGAGGGCTTGAACCCAACATTTTTATGGTGTGTGCGTTTGTGCGTGTGTATTTATATGTGTGTGCATATGCGTGCATGGGAACGGGGGGTGGGTATATATATATATATATATATATATATATATTTATTAAATATTTTTTATTCGATTTTTTCGGACGTGGCAACGTAGAGACAGAGGGGTGTGTGTGTGTGTGTGTGTGTGTGAGTGTGTGTGCTGGGGACAGCGCTGGATAGGCTGCGTGAGAGAGAGCGCGAGCGGGAGGGTGGCTGCCTGCAGTGCGTGAGCGCGAGGAGAGAGGGAGAGGGTGTGGAGAGAGAGGGGGGGGTGAGAGGATTGGGGGTGGGTGGTGTGTGGTTGTGTATATCCAAGGCACCCGCGAGGGCCGGGGTTGAGGGATGCGAGCGTGAGAGAGACAGGCGGGGCTTGACAGCGGCCGCAAACGAGGGGGGGTTGAGAGGCTTATTCAACGAGAGACTTAAGAGAGAGAGAGAGAGAGAGAGAGAGAGAGAGAGAGAGAGAGAGAGAGAGAGAGAGAGAGAGAGAGAGAGAGAGAGAGAGAGAGAGAGAGAGAGAGAGAGTAAATGCCTAGCGGCGTTTCCCACCAAGGGAAAAAGAGGGAGAGAGAGGGGGTGTGAGGTTGTGCGGGGGGGGGGGGGGGGGGGGGGGGGGGGGAGGATAGGGGTGGGAGAGAGAGAACAGAGAGAGAGAGAGAGAGAGAGAGAGAGAGAGAGAGAGAGAGAGAGAGAGAGAGAGAGAGAGAGAGAGAGTGGATAGAGAGAGAGAGAGGATCCTCTAAGACCTGTAGGACCGCTCCCGAGAGAGAGAGAGAGAGAGAGAGAGAGAGAGAGAGAGAGAGAGAGAGAGAGAGAGAGAGAGAGAGAGAGAGCTAGGTGAAGATAAGGGGGGGGAGGAGGGTGTTAAGCTAGTGGTCCGCCAGGGTTGGGGGGGAAGGAAACAAGGGGGGGGGGTATAAGGCCGAAGGGAGTGTGGACGAGAGGGGGGGGGGGGGGGTAGCGAAAGAGAGAGAGAGAGGATAATATCTGTGGCGGCCCGCCGGAGGGTGTGACAGAGGTACCAATGCACCTACCGGGCCGGGTGATGCAGCGGAAGAGTAGGAGAGAGAGAGAGAGAGAGAATATTGGCAGAGCCGGGCAGTAAGAGAGAGAGGGGTCGCCTTTTTGCGATAATGGAGGGGTGTGGCCAAACGGGCGGTGCCCCACTAGTGGTTAACCTTGGGGGGGGGGGGTATGGTGAATGGTAAGGGCTTCTTTTTTATTTTTGTTTTTTTCTTTTGGTAACAAACCTTCCCTTACTTAGGGTGTGGTTCTCATGGTCACGGTTTCGAAAGCCGACCATCATTAGCCCTCCCATCTGGCTAGAGGCATTCATGCTTCTAGCTCTTCCTTTGCATCTTTAGTTGTGGAGTTAGAGGGTTCTCCCTCTTCTGGAATTTCTAGCATGAACTCTGGATCAAACCTAAGAAAGTACCTTTTCAGCCTCCATCCATTGACTCTAGTCTTGTGAATTCTCCTATCTGCTTCTATCAGCTTATAGCTGCCGTTGTCATAGCGTTTCTTAACAATGAATGGTCCTTCCCATCTGGGTTGAAATTTCTTGTCCTTCCTCGTGTCAAATATGTTGTCGTATCTCAGCACTAACATACCTTTTTTCAAGCCCTTCTCTTTAAGCCCTTGATTGAAAGTGAGCCGGCGTCATTCTACCTGCGCCTCATAGTGGTTGATTGCTTCTTCCCTATCTAGTTGGAGCCTCTCCAGATCGAGGATGTGGTTTCGGAGATTTATAATTGGGCGCTGTATCTAGCTAGCCAAGACTCGTAGGCTGGCTATCTGTACCTCAATGGGTAGAATTTCCTTCTTTCCATAAACTAGATGGAAAGGGGTGAAACCTAATGATGTTCGGAACGTCGTTCGGTAGGCCCAAAGAGCTGCCATGAGATGTTTATCCTAATCTCCTGTGTGATTTTTTACTTGCTTTGTGATGATTTTGCAAATCATTCCATTTACCTTCTCTATGAGACCATTGCATTGTGGATAGTATGGTGTGGAATGTCGGCGTGTGATGCCTAACTTCTTCATCAGTTCTCCCACCAGATCGCCTCTGAAACCTGGTCCTCTATCTGATATTATCTCAAGAGGAGTGCCAAAACGGCAACATATATGCTCAAAAATGAACTTTGCTACCTCTTGGGGTGTAATGCAGGTGGTGGTTGTTGCTTCTACCCATCGAGTCATGTAGTCTACTCCCACTATAATGAACAGTTTACCTGATTGGGCCCTTGGTAAAGGACCGATTGCATCTATTCCCCATTTCTCAAATGGACCATATGAGATGATAGGAGTTTGTGGCTCGTAGGTTAATGTGCGATCACTGGCCACTTGACAAGCCTTGCATGTTGTACACCAATGGCGTACATCCATGTTCAAGCTAGGCCAAGAGTATCCCACTTGTAGAATCTTCCTACTGGTGATATCTAGAGAAAAATGACCATCGCAGGCGCCATCATGGCTGAAATTACCTCTGTGATCTCACTGGAGGTTGGCACCCGCCTGAGAATCTGATCCTTGCCCTTACAGTACAAGTGGTCGTTTACAAGGCGGTATTTGGTAGCCTTCCTTACCAGCCACTGTTTTTGTCCTTTGGTGTATCCTTCCGGGTATTCTCCTTTATCTAGAAAGCTGACGATATCAGGCATAGCATCACTACCTTGAAAGAGGGTTAGCTTCAGTTTGATTGCTCCTATGCGAACGTCTTGTATTCTTTCTTTGGCTAAAGCATCTGCCTCCTGATTTTCTGCTCTGGGGACATGAAATAGTTCCACTGCTTCAAATTTCCTTAGAAGATCCTTAACTTGGCGTAGTTGACCAAGTAAAACCTGATTTTTACAAACCCAAGTGCCATTTATCTGACTTATTAAAAGCAAAGCATCGCCAAACACATTTAGGCATTGAATTCCTTGTGAAATACATTGTTTCAACCCAAGAATTATGGCTGCATATTCTGCTTCATTGTTGGAGTGGGAGTGTAATAACTGCCCGATGGAGAATACTCTTTCTTGTTGCTCATTGAAAATGACTATGCCAGCTGCAGACGGGGTCCATTGTTCTTTTGTATGCTCCGTCAAAGAATAGAGAGTGAGCTCTTTCTAGCCTAGGACTCTCTACCATTGGTGTTTCTTCCTTTGCTTCCGTGTTGACCTTCAGCTTCTTCTCATAGTGGCGATGAGTGAGAATTCCCTCTAAGCTAGTCCTAGTGGAGTTTTCTACTTGCATGGTGTAGTCAAACACTTGTAATCTAATTAGCCACTTAGAGATCCTAGATGAGACATCCATGTGTCTCATTACATATGGGAAAACCTCCTCCATTGTCAGGATTACAAAGGGTCTAGGCATGAGATAGGAGCGGAACTTTGTGGTAGCAAACATTAGTGCCGGAACCATGTGTTCTACTTCAGTAAATCCCTTTTCCGATGGGGTCATGACATGACTAGAGAAGTAAATAGGACGCATGAAAGAAGTTTAGGGGTCCTTTTGCATTAGCACGGCTTCGAGTGTATCACTTCCTATACTAGGGTTCACATAAAATGGCTCGTCCCACTTAGGGGGTGAAATGGTGGGAAGCTTAGCTAGGATTTGCTTTACCTGGGTAAATTGCTGCTCATTTTCTTCACTCCATGAGAAGACATCCCTCTGGGTGATTTGTTGTAGGTGAAGGACCACTTGAGATAGCAAGTGAATAAACCTGCTTAAGTATCTTACCTTCTGAAGGAAAGAAACCAACTGCTTAGCAGTGGTGGGTGACGGCAAAGACACCAGGGCTTGAATCTTGCTAGGGTCAGCCTCAATCCCTTTTGCTGAAATTACATGGCCAAGGAGAGTGACTTTGCTTTCACCAATGTGACACTTATCCACGTTGAGCTGGCCACCCAAGGTTTGTAGCCTGGTTAAGCCATCATAGACTTTGCTTAAATGAAGGGCTCGTGAGCTATAGATGCAAAAATCATCTATGAAAACTCGTATTGATGTTCCAAAGTAGGGCTGGAAAACAAAGGTCACATAGCGCTGAAATGTGGCCAGGGCATTAGTGAGAACAAAAGGTATCACCCTGTAAGCAAAGTATCCCCAAGGTGTGATGAAGGTTGTCTTCTTCTGATCTTCTTCTGCAATGCTAATCTGGAAGCATCCTGAGTAGCCATCGCACACTATGTATCATTCGTGACCCGCCACTTCATTGAGAATTTCATCTTGGAATGGGAGGGGAAAGTGATCCCTCTTCATGGTTGCATTGAGAGGTTTATAGTCCACACAGACTCTCCCTTACCATTCTTTTTTGGTGTGACTACTACTGGGGAGACCCATTCTGAGTCTTCGACAGGGTAGATGAAACCTGCTTGTAGCAAACTTCTCACCTCTTTAAGTAGTGCCTCTTGTTGGATTACTCCAAGTCTTCTGAGCTTCTGCATTACGGGTTTACTGCCTTCCTTGAGTTTTATGTGGTGTTGCACTACTGTAATTCCTATGATCTTATCATAGCCATCAATGAACAAAGTAGTGAAGTTATCTAGCATGGAGACATATTCCTTCCTTTCTTCATCGGTTAACTCATTTGAGAGCATTTTTTGTAACTTACCTGCATCCTCTAAGGACTGCGTACCTGATGATTCCTCTTGGTTTGTCGGGGGTGTTTCAGATTGTGTCAATCTTTTCGGGTCTTTAAGAATGATCCCCATCACTTCAATGCTACTGTCACTTCCGTCAGTGGTGGTTGTCTCTTCTCCTGAGGTAGACAAATAGTCGTTGGTGGACTCATCTTCTGAAGCCTCCAAGATCATGTTGCATTGCTTCCCAGTCCTCATGTCATAGAATATGGACTTCCCTTTAGCATCCTTCATCTGAATCATTTCGGTGCTCCATTCTTGTTTAGCTTCCATATCCATAAGCCAAGGCCTCCCAAGAATGATGGGGTAGCCCTCCCCTTTGTGTGGCATGAAAAAGATGTCTACCTCCACTTCTGTATTGAATGCTTTTACTTTGACCGCAGTCACAATGTCCACGCATTTCACCCTTACATTGTTTGCCATTTTGGCTCGGCAGGGTGCCGGGCTACTCACCTCTAGACCTAGATGGTGCATCATCTTTTCACTCATGATGCATATTTGCGCGCCACTATCTATGTAGATGTTTGAGATTCGTTGCCCCTTGATGTGGGCATCCATGGTTGGTAGGATGTCGTCGAGATCCCTTCCAGAGATAGCCCCAACTATCCTGGGTCTTGATTTCTTGGTACTCACTATTTTTTTCCATTGCCTCCTCATTCTTGGTGCAAGGTGGAGTAATCGGGGCCAAGTTATTTTTGGGCCTTGCATCAATACATCCTGAACCAAGTCATAGGGTTTTTCATACTCACCTAGTGAGAAGTCCACGATGTCTATCTTCCGTCACGGTTTAGCTGCTTTCTTGCTAAACTCGGCCTTCCCTTTCATTTTCTCTTCTCTTTGAGAGGCTTCCTCATGCCTGACACGCTTCACTCCCATAGCATCCACTTCTTCTACCTTCGCTTTCCCTTTATGCTTCTCTCAAACTGATTCTTCTACCTTTGTCTTCCCTTTAGCCTCCAAGCTAATAATACTCACCTCTTGGTTCACAACAGGTGGTGGGGGTAGTGGTGGAATGAGAGGTTGTGGTGGTGGTTGTTGTTGTATGGGTGGTCGAAGGATCTGGACGAGTGGGATCTCCCTGGTTGCCTAGGTGGTAGTGATCTTGCTCTTGGCGGAGAGATCTGATTCTGTCGCCCCTCTCTATTGAAATTATGCCTCCTCGGACGTGGGCAGTAGTACATACCATGGATGTCTTCCCCGCATTTGTAGTAGTAGTACTCTTGGTTCTGCGTTCACTGTCCCTTCCTTGTTCTAGATTCCTGACAGGTGCATGTCCTTGTTGCACCAGATGCACCGATAAACTCTCTAGTTGGGTGGTGATGCGATTTAGCAGGTCTTGATGCTCCTCTGATGCCTCTTGCGGTTGGGTTCTATGACTGGCTATTGCAGTCACACTGGGGTTGGTCGGGCCGAGTTTGTTTCCTCTCATTAGGAGAAATATGGACTTTGCATGGGCCTTGTAAGGAATCCTAATTTTTAGGGATTAAGGCTAATGTTGTGTAGGGTTAAGGGGACAAGGGCATTCAAGAAGCTAGTTTTGAGTAGACTTTTCTAGCCTTTTTTTTAGACACATGTAGGATGTGGACCTAAGAGGTCACTTTCTCTCTCTAGCTTTTGGAAAGTGAAGGGAGTAAAGGGGTGTGGCCACATCAACAAAAACGTGGGTCACTAAGAGCCAAAATTTGTTTTTTTTTGAAAAAAGTTATTTTTACTTATTTTTGACTTAAAACTCCCTCCCAACATATATACACATCAAAAAATCATTTTTTGATATTTTTTAAAACCTACAAACACTAAAAGTCCACTTTTTGAAAAACAAAATCCCCCCAAAAAAAAAAACCTTTGTTCTCTCCTCCTCCTTCCTCGTCTCTCCCTCTCTTCTCCCTCCCTACCCCCTTCTCTCCTCCTCCTCCCCTCTCTCTCCCTCTCCCCCCTCTGCCCCCTTCTCTCCTCCCATGTTCCTCTCCTCTCCCTCCCTACCCCCTTCTCTCCTCCTCCTCCCCTCTCTCTCCCTCTCCCCCTCTGCCCCCTTCTCTCTTCCCATGTTCCTCCCTCTCCCTCTCCCCTCTTTCTTTTCGTTCTTTGATTTCTCACGCAACAGCTGCCATGGTGCTCACGGACATCACAAATCGTATGCCTCCACCACCATGTACTCCGCACAACAAAAGTGTACATATTGCTTGTCCGCGGTGTTTGCACCGAAGGCCGCACGGGAGGGTGAGCAGAGGTCATCCCAAGATCTTCATACTGTCGGTGAGACGAATGTGTATGGTTCTTCAATATCTTGGGAGGGGAGCAGTAGGCTTGTTAGGCTATTGCAATTGGTTGTGTATGGGTGCAGGTGATTCTTTGCATTCGTGGATGCACGAATGTCAAGCTCTTCAGCTCAAAACAGTGTGCAGGTTAGAGAGGTCAAGTGTCACCACTTTTCCTCTAAAACAGCCTTCTTTGTTACATCTTGCAGGTAGGTGCTTCAAATCCATCCTTATTAGAGGTGGGTAATCTCATCCTAATGCAAGAATGGCTCAAGGAACTAGCATAACATGAAGCTTTTATGGTGGCACAAAGCTCTCCTCAAGCAATGTGGCTCCCACTACACCAAAAATCACTATGCTAACATGGAGAGATCCCTAGTAGGACAATACAACAACTTTTCATCAGCAGCACACCCTTTCCTAACATGAGGGCACCCCCACCAGAGATATTTTTATATGATAGGTCACCCCATGAGCATACCATGTCATGGAATGGATGTAAGAACTATGACTGCACTACCCCTTGGAAGTTGTTCACGAAGTATGTTTATCAAAGTTAATGAGAAGAAGTTTGGACTTTTTTGTTTGTTGATGTGTAAGAGCACTCTTGGTCTCCCATATTTTAGAGTGTTTGATAAGTTAAATAAGATTTGTAGTCATTTAAAGTGTCATTTTTTTTTTGGTAAGATCGTACATGAGAAGACATGATAAAGTACAAGAGATCTTGACGGAATAAACCTCGATGAGATTCCCACCATGCACTTGTGACACCATACCTCTCTTTGAACCCTTTGACTTCTATCGTTGTGGGGAGTCCAATGGGGGGCTATTTTCAAATTTTTAGCATAACTTTTTTTTGAAGGAAATTTTGGTTATTCTAAAGTTTATACACAGTTTAGGAGTTCATTCTGATTGTTTTTCTTCAGTTTCAAATTTTGACCGAGTACACTCCTTGGAAGCCACTTTTGAAGGTGTTAGGGCGAGATTTTGGGAAAGTTTTGTATGTAGCAAATACAGTCCTTAACACAATAAAAAACAATGGTTCTTTGAGTATTTTCAGATTCCATGGTTTTAATGCTCGTTGGAGCTCGTAGATTAGGAAAAAAGTAAAAAATGTATGTTTTACATCATTTTTAAATAAATTATCAACTTGCACGTTGATTTTTGGAGAATGCGAGCAAGATATGATTTTTTCTCATCACATGATGGTCGAAGAACGCGATGAGATGAACAAATTCATGTGAGACAAGCCCAGACAGATTCGGAGCCGATTGAAATCTAGAAGCTGTTGAAAACAACCAAAAAGTTCAACACTTGAATCATGGCCATGCATCAAAAATATACTCACACGGTGAAGGAGGTGCTTCAAAGCTATGGAAATCAGTATAAAATGCAAGCAATAGCGTTGGAGGCTATTCAAGAAGTTGTAGAGGCTCACATCATTTCAGATTACTTTGCAATGACAAAATGATTAAGAGTTGTGTCTACTGTCTCCATAGTCATTTGGCTTTTCGGTTTATCCATGTGTTTTAAGTTAAGTGGTTTTGGCCATGAAGAGTTAAATTTAAATCAAATATTAACATTTTTGCCATCCTAAGGGGAAAACAAAGCTAGAAAATGCAAAAAAAAGGGTGGCCACAAGGACGCGCAGATGGCCCATCCAGCAATTTTGGATGGCTCATCTGCGCTCCCTTGTGGCCACCCTTTTTTTTTGCATTTTCTAGCTTTGTTTGCCCCTTAGGATAGCAAAAATGTTAATAGCTGATGAAACCAGATGTTTATGTAGCATGAGACTAGATTTTTATATTGTCCAATGTGATTTGGCCTTTTGGTGCAGGGAACTAGTAAGTTGAGTTGAAGGAAGGCATAATGTGCTTGAAAAGTTAAATTTTACATTCATCTCACCTTTTCCAAGGTCCTGGAGTGCAACAATAGCCTAATTATGCAAAAAAAAGGGTGGCCACAAGGGCGCGCAGATGGCCCATCCAACAGTTAATGGACTTGTCTGTCCCTTATAATAGCAAGAATGTTAATATTTGATGAAACCAGATGTTTATGCAGCATGAGACTAGATTTTTATACTGTCCAATGTGATTTTCCCTTTTGGTGCAAGGAACTAGTAAGTTGAGTTGAAAGAAGGCATAATGTGCTTGAAAAGTTCAATTCTAGGTTCATCTCATCTTTTCCAGGGTTCTGGAGTACAACAATAGCCTAATTATGCAAAAAAAGGGTGGCCACAAGGGCCCACATATGGCCCATCCAAAGTATATTATGGCCTCTTTGTGTGTAAATATTTCGTTGTATATATGGCCTAAATATAGGGATTTTTTATAATTATTTTGGTTTTTTATTTAAATATTTCTACTTAGGTGTGTGTTTTATTAAACCTATGTACACCTTCTTTCATCCTCTTACACCATAATTATATTTTTTGCCAATATGTACATACTCTAACCTCATATTTTTCCTTTATACAAATCACTCCCACATTTTCACCCTCACCCTCGTGAAAACAAAAAATTGATTTCTACTCATTGGTCACGTTTATTATATTATTTACTTGCATACCTTTTCCTCTTTCACCCAAAATAATTCAAAGAGGGACCATATCATATGATTCCAATATCTTTTCATATCCATAACTCTTCCATATTTTTATTATTATTTTTACTCATTATTCTAACACCATGTGCTCATTGAGCTAAAGTCCATGAATAGTCCATACACTAGTCCCACCATGTATATATTTCTTTATTCACCAATAATCCTCCTCCATGCATGGGTCAAGGGCAACTTGGATGCTTTGTATTATAATATGACAATTTTCATGATTTTTGGAGCTACTAGCGGTGAGCTATGATTTTTTGAGTGGACCCCAGTCTGCCCACTTTTCTCACGTAGCCCTTAGTCTTCTCTCACCCTTCCACACACCTACTCACTCTTACACATCCCTCCCTCTCCTTCCCTCACTCAAACCTGCAATTTCCATGGCTTCTCCCACCCTCTTCACCATTACCCTTCTCTCTCATCAGTTCTTTTATGAACCTCTACATACATACACCCTCTCCATGTCTCTCTCTATTGCTTCTATGTTACAATTTCATTTACCTCTCCTAAAAATATCTAAAATTCAGCATCTTAACCATGATAACTTCTGCAAATTGAGGATTTTGCATCAACAAATCCTCTTTTCATCGTGGTGGTCAACCGTGGCGACGGCGTAAAGAAGTGAAGAAGAAGAAGAAGACCAGCGGTCATTTTTTCCACAATCTACACAAGGGTAAGTTCAAGCTTCTTCAAAGCTTCACCATCTCAATGATTCTCTTTTAATTCACCCCTCTTACTTCAACCAACCACCTCATTCTACCCATTGTAAATGTAACATTAACTTTCTAGTGATTACTAACACTAACCACTAACATACTAACACAAAATAGCATTGACCTAACCATAAAAGACACCTCACCTCAAGACATGTACAAAGTAACTCTCTCTCTCTCTCCCTCTCTTTCTCCTTTTCCTTAAAACTCTACTTTCACCTTATTCACCATCAATAATGCTCTCTTTTGAGCCCACACCCATGACTCAAGCAGACAAAGAAGGCCCGCAATGTTTTGATATTCAAAAAATCATAATCCTGATTTGTTAGCTTGTAAATTAGGATTTACAATAATCTTTATGAGGGGTCTCCAACCTATAAATAGGCCCCTCTCCTTCTTGTAAAACAACCTCCAACATCTCACATAGCACCCCAACACTCTATGCGTGAGGAGAGACTTAGGTGTAGCAACCACTTGTGAGCTTCACTCTTGGTGTGAGAGAATCCTTCAAGCTACACATTGCAAGTGAGAGAGCGTGAGCTCCACAAATCTCAAAACCACTATTGTACATGCTCCTTCATCATCAATAAATTGAGGTTTGGTGCATCAAAGGCGTGATTCGACGTTCAAATCTTCGTCCTTCCATTTGTGCAATACGGTTTGGTGAATTCAAGGTGACTTGTGTATTTTGAGTTTTTATCGGTTGATCTTGATTTTAGAAAGTGTTTTGGTGTGTTTTTCATTGCCATTTTTTGTCCATTGTAAGAGGGTATTGTGGTGAGAGGTCTCCCACACCCTAAGACAGTGTGTGTGTGTTTTGGCAATGTTTAGCAATCACTAAGCATTGAGTGAGTTTTATACAAGTTCTACGATAGCATCATAGCGAACCATCTCCATTTGCAAGTCACAAATAAGGTATTAGGCAAGATCCTTTTCTCTCTCACTTCCCCTTGCTCTAGCTCTCTCTGGTCCAGTTTGTGTGTGTCTTGGTGTGAGGTTGTTTGTGTGTGTTGTGTGGTGCATCTTCTTGGTTGTGCCAAAATCTCTCTTGCGTCCTAGTTCGCATACCATAACTAGGTGGTGCCCCTATCTTGTTTGGGTTTTGCTGTGGGTTTGTTGTTGTGTTGTGCTTGTGGTTGCTCCAGCCCCAATGGAGCAGCACGGGAGCCTTGAGGGGTGTTTAGAGGTCGCCTCTCTTGTTGCCCCCACGGAGGACGGCTTGTGTATGTTTTGTGTAGGCTCAACCTTTAGCATAATCAAATAGCTTGCATGAATCACTAGAATTTGTATGATCCCTTTATTCCCATTGCAAGGCAAAAGGTACACATAATTGTTAGTACTAAGTTGCAATTTCAACGTGTAATTCGTAGAATTTTAGGTCCTCTTAGGTTGGCAGAGATAAACGCATGAGTAAATCCTTTTATTTTGCCTCTCATTAGGTACGACCTTATTTTGGATGTCTATATTTTTGTTTTGTTTTAAGCATAAGGTCATGCATAGACAATGGATAATGGCCCAGGAATAGAGGTTTTCCCCTTCCATTTCACTCCACACATTAGAATAAACATTGCAATTAGTAGGAAAATCCATTTTCAACAACGTATGGTGTTCATGTTTGGTGCCCAAAGAGTAGGAGAAATTCTCGCATCACCAAATCCTGTCATCCTACCTCTTATTGATTATCATAGGTCGTTTGATGTGAATATCTTTATTTTGTTGTAGAATAGATTGCAAGCTAGAAAACATTATTGTGTAAATCTTGTTAAGAAAGAAAAACAAAACGGGTGTCACTTTGAAATCAATTCAATGGAAAGCCAACGCCAAATGTCTGGGTATCCTCTTTTCTTTGGAGAGCCTGGAGAGGATGCAGAATTATTTTTAGCTAATTTCAAGATGTCTTGCTGTATCAAGAGGATAATAGCTGATCAAGAACGTGTAGAAATGTTTGAGGTGGTCCTTAGGAAAGATGCTAGCACTTGGTTTGACTCTTTGCCTGAGGAAGTTAAGGGGAATTACACAGAAGTTTTGAATCATTTCAAGAAATACTTCTTTGATCCCCAAAACACTCAAAAATTATGGCAAGACATGGTTTCTCATAAGCAAAAAGACTTAGATGACTACTACTTGTACAAGCAAGAGTTTCTACGTCTTTGGGCTCTATGGATACAAAATGTTGCTAACCCTGCTGATGGTGTAGAATTTCTAAAGAAGGAGAGGTTCATAGCCGGACTCTTTCCTAACCTTAAGGTAAAAGTTGAGGCGGGCGCACCTGCTACCTTTGATGCAGCTGAAACTAGGGCTGCTGAGAAATATAGGAAACTCAAGTGCTTAAGGGGAGAGGTTCCAATAGAAGGTCTTAGACCCAAAGGTAAGTCACAAGCATCAACATCGAGGGAGCTTCCTGAGGTTACGACGGAAGTAATTGAGAAGTTAAACGAATCTTTAAGCAGCCTGTCAATTCACCTTGCACAAGCTGTAGGTCCAAAGGGACAAGCAAAGAAGTCTGAAGAGCGAGATCCATGACCTAGGAGAGTCTTGCAATGTTGGAATTGCGGAGAGTCTGGACATGGGATGTATAATTGTCCTTGGCCCCGTGGGGAGCCAGGGAGACCTAACTTGAATTACCCAGTGATGAATGCAGGTGAAGGAACTAGTCAGCAACCACGGCTTATACAAAGGACAAATGGGGGAAGACCACCTCCACAAGGAGTGGAAGGAGTTCCACCTTTGCCAGACCCAAACGTGCATGTGGTAGAGGTGACAAATTCAAGAGAGGTTGACATGGAAGCAAATGGCATTAAGCGTGGTCAAGGGAAAGGTAAGGAGAAAGAAGGATTTACATCACAAAGTGACCATGGACGAGAAAAGAAGGCAAAGGAGACCAAGGAAGCTAAGAGGACTCGACGTCGTATCAACCTCCAAGACTTTCCTCTTGGACATGGAATGGCTCCATACAACCTGTTGGAAGACATGAGAGGTAAGGGTCCTGATATCTCATGGCCTCAATTTCTTGCGTTATGTCCACAAGTTAGGAGGGATTTAACAAGGGCAGTTAGCACTAGGAGAAAGGTAAAAGAGAGTGTGCCTATTGTAAAAATTGCACAAGCTGAAATGAATGAGGACATTACACCTGTGCTAGATTGTTACATAAAAGGGAGATTGGTTAGGAAAGGTCTAGTGGATGGGGGTGCACAAATTTGCATCATGACAGAGGAACTCATGCAAAAACTAGGCATGCACATCCATGAGACACCTGAAATTAAGGTCAAGTTGGCAAACAATAGCAAGGCTAGGTGCGTAGGCATTTGTAAAAATGTTTTTGTGGACGCCTTTGGCATTAAGAAGGTAGTGGAGTTCTATGTCATGTCTACCAAAGGGAATGGTTACCCATTTATCCTAGGGAGACCATGGCTAATGAAAATGCGAGCTTTGTAGGATTGGGAGAGTGGAAAGCTAATTTGCAGGAACGACAATCATAAGAAGGTTGTCTTTGACATGAAGGAGCAACGCCAAGAGGAGCTCCATGAAGAATCATCTCAAAGTGAGACGGAAGAAGGTTGGACGGATAACACTTCAGAAGAAGAAAGTAGCGGTAGCATTACTGAAGAGGAGTCTTCCATCGAAGTCATGGGGATAAGGTTTAAGCCAACCAACCAAGAGACCTCTTGTCAAGGTTTGGAGGAGGTAGGTTCCCAAGAGAACCAAAAAGTGGAAGATGAAAGAATGCTAGAAGGTATGCTATCCACAACACTTAGAAAGGATGAAAGAGAGGAGTTCAAATGTGTGCTAAGGAAATTTCCTAGGATTTTTGCTAAAGACTACACCGATGTGCGTGGAGTAGATGCTGTTCAACACAAAATTGAGTTGAAGCCAGAGGCCACAACTAAGGCTCAGAAGCTACGAAGGCTAGGAGTCATCAAGGAGCATGCTTTACTCAAGGAGGTAAGAAAGCTTCTAGCAGCAGGTTTCATTTATCCAGTGGAGAATTCATAGTGGGTCTCTCACGTTGTTGTCACTCCTAAGAAAAACGGAAAGTGGAGGGTGTGTGTGGATTACCGTCCACTCAATGAGGCAACAAAAAGAGATCACTTTCCCCTCCCATTTCAGGATGAAATACTAAATGAGGTAGCTGGTCATGAGAAGTACATTGTGTGTGATGGCTACTCAGGCTACTTTCAAATAGGTATCGCATTGGAAGATCAATTGAAAACAACCTTTATCACTCCTTGGGGTTGTTATTCTTTTAGAGTCATGCCATTTGGTCTGACAAATGCTCCTGCAACATTCCAACGTTTCATGAATATGGTGTTTCAAGCATTTTTTGGAAAGTCAATTAGGGTGTTCATTGATGATTTCTGCATTTATAGCTCAAAATCATTGCATCTACAAAGGGTAGAAGAAGGTTTAAAGAAGCTCTACGACATGGGAGGTCAACTCAACCTCGACAAGTGCCACATAGGTGAGGATGAAGTGATCTTGCTCGGTCACAAGGTTTCCTATAAAGGCATTGAGGTGGATCCTTCAAAGGCAAAGGCTCTTATTGAGCTCCCATCACCGAAGAGTCTTAAGGAGGTCATCTCTTTCATTCAGAAGGTGAAGTATATGTCACGCTTCATTCACTTAGCCTCGGAGTTGCTTCATCCTTTGCAAAAGTTGACACAACAAGTAGAATCTGCATGGTCTGATGAGCTTGAAGAGTATTTTTGTAACATTAAAGTCATTTTGTCAGAGCTACCAACACTCATGCCTCCTTGTTGGGAGTACACATTCTTTGTTAGCTCTAGTGTTGGAAGGGAAACAATTGGTGCTGTGTTGCTACAACAAGATCCCCACAGTACAAGGATGCGACCCATCTACTTTGCTAGTAGGGTCATGAATGCTTTGGAGAGAGACTACACAGAAGCAGAACTCATGATGCTTTCTCTCATGCTTGCGGTGAGAAAGTTTAGATCCTACCTGCTACCAAAACCTTTTGTAATTCTCACTGCAGAAAATTTGTTCCCTTGGGTGTCATCTCAAATGAATCTTAGTACTAGGATCTCAAAGTGGATTATGGAGTTGCAAGAGTTCCAATACTCTTTCAAGGTAGAAGATAGTGTGCGTGCACAATTGGCAGGGATTCTCACTTATAGGGTACATGAGAAGGAAATTAAGGTGCCTCAAGTAAAGACCCTACCATTGCCACCACCAAAAAGTATTCCCAATGCTTTTACCTTGTTCTTTGATGGAGCTTTTCAACGAGCCACAGGGAAAGTAGGGGGAGGGCTAGTGTTGCTCAACCCAAGTGGAGAGGTGGTCATGAAAGAGAAGGTCAATCTACCAGGTTCAACTAGCAACAATGAAGCAGAATACGACACACTACTTCATGGTTTGAAGATGTGCATTGGCCAAGGGATAAAACGTCTCATGGTAAAGGGAGATGCACTTCTCATTGTTAAACAGATTTTAGGCATTTGGGCATGCAAGAATGAAAGCTTAAGGACAAAAGTTCATGCCATTCGTAAGATGTTTAATCAGTTTGAAGAAGTGCAACTATATCATATTCCGAGGAAACAAAATGAAGATGCCGATTTACTTGCACAACAAGCAGTTACATGTGTTGAGAGAGAAGTGCAGGTCATCATGGTGGCAGCAGCTGTCAAGCAACCGAGATACCAGGGATTGGAGTCATTGGCTCCCATTATTGGCTACATTTTGGAGGGTGAGTTTCCACAAGACTTCACGAAGGCTCGGAAGAGGAGACTCATGAAGAAGGCAAGTTTCTATCTCTTCCTAGAAGGCTCCCTCTATCAAAAAGGGAAGGATCAAGTGTGCAGAAGAGTACCAACTATCGAGGAAATTCTAGCCATTCTAAAAGGTTTGCATGAAGAGGCATGTGGTGGTCATTTTGCCCAAGAATCAACTGTGAAGAAGATTTTGCTTGCGGGGTATGTTTGGCCAAGCTTGCATGTGGATGTTCAACATTGGTGTAAAAGCTGTCACAATTGTCAGATAAATGGAAATAGAAGGTTGGTGCATGGCCCGAGGCAAATAGTGCTTGCAAATGGACCCTTTGAAAAGTGGGGCATTGATGCTATGGGTCCTCTGCCTAGGAAAAAAAATGGTAAACTCTACATTCTAGTGGCTGTAGACTATATGACCAGGTGGGTGGAAGCACAAAGTGTGGCAAAGGTAAATGAGAGGACAGTGAGAAAATTCGTCTACACTCACATTTGTTGTAGATTTGGCACACCTTTGGAGATTGTTTCTGATAATGGTCCAGGGTTTAGAAAGGGATTGCTCACAGAAGTCTGTGAAGAACTTCGCATTCTACATCGTCACAGTACACCCTACTATCCCCAATCAAGTGGTTTGGTAGAAAAAGCTAATGGTGTCATTGCAGGCATCATTAGAAAGATGGTGAAAAACAAGACAAAGTTGTGGGATGACTTCTTGGATGGTGCCTTGTGGGCGTATCGAACCACATACAGGGAAGCCACGGAGTTCACACCATTTCACTTGGTCTATGGTCAAGAGGCTTTACAGCCAATTGAACTAAACATTCCAACAATGCGACTTCATGGCAAATCAGCACACGATGATCAAGAAGCATGGATAGATCGACTTCTTACCTTAGCCGAGCTTGAGTGGAAAAGAGAAGCAGCATACGAGTGCTATAAGAGGAAAGCCACACAGACAAAGGAGAAGCTTGACAAGAAACTGAAGGACAAAGGCATCAATGAAGGAGATCTTGTGCTAAGGTATGACAATCGACTTGACAATCGTTTTGATGCCAAATTTGAAACTAGATGGCAGGGGCCATATATAGTTAAGAAGGCTTTCAATTCAAGTTACTATCAACTTATGGACTTGAATGGGAAAGAGCACTCCAGGAAGGTAAACGGGTATCGCTTGAAGCCTTATTTGAGTCGAATTCTACCAAAGGATCTACCAAAGATCTGTCAAAGGGCAGCTGTCTCATGTAAGTATTGTTACATGAAGTACCAATGTAACTCTAGTCAAAATGCCGAGGGGCCAAACCATGAAGATCTTGTCAAGGACTCTGAAGCACTCTCTTTGGAAAAGATGCTCTATGATGGTACATGAATATACCATCATCCTGGGGGAGGGCTAATGATAGCCATTTTTCGGCTCTCCATAATTGCCATAGTAAGTTACTTCACCTTACCAAATTCACCCAAACGCTATGGCTATCCCTACCATTTCACTATACATAGGCGTGTGTGAGTTAGGGGGCTTTTCCCATATCTTCTTAAAAACCCTCAGCTACCTAGTCACTGGGCTAGTTGAGCCAAAAAAATAAAAAAAATAAAAGTATATTATGGCCTCTTTGTGTGTAAATATTTCATTGTATATATGGCCTAAATATAGGGATTTTTTATAATTATTTTGGTTTTTAATTTAAATATTTCTACTTAGGTGTGTGTTTTATTAAACCTATGTACACCTTCTTTCATCCTCTTACACCATAATTATATTTTTTGCCAATATGTACATACTCTAACCTCATATTTTTCCTTTATACAAATCACTCCCACATTTTCACCCTCACCCTCGTGAAAACAGAAAATTGATTTCTACTCATTGGTCACGTTTATTATACTATTTACTTGCATACCTTTTCCTCTTTCACCCAAAATAATTCAAAGAGGGACCATATCATATGATTCCAATATCTTTTCATATCCATAACTCTTCCATATTTTTATTATTATTTTTACTCATTATTCTAACACCATGTGCTCATTGAGCTAAAGTCCATGAATAGTCCATACACTAGTCCCACCATGTATATATTTCTTTATTCACCAATAATCCTCCTCCATGCATGGGTCAAGGGTAACTTGGATGCTTTGTATTATAATATGACAAAGGAGGGGCTCACTCTTGGATGCATTGTACAAATTCAACAAAGGAGGGGACCACTAAAAGACTTTTGCAGGCATAAAATACAGGCTTTTTGGTAAGAATTTTGGCGCCTATCTCCATTGCGAATTTGGAGCGGTGGTCAAAAGAGAAAATGTAGCCCACTCTCTGAATAATCACCTAGAATTTTTTCATGATTTTTGGAGCTACTAGCGGTGAGCTATGATTTTTTGAGTGGACCCCAGTCTGCCAACTTTTCTCACAAGTAGCCCTTAGTCTTCTCTCACCCTTCCACACACCTACTCACTCTTACACATCCCTCCCTCTACTTCCCTCACTCAAACCTGCAATTTCCATGGCTTCTCCCACCCTCTTCACCATTACCCTTCTCTCTCATCCCTATAGTTCTTTTATGAACCTCTACATACATACACCCTCTCCATGTCTCTCTCCATTGCTTCTATGTTACAATTTCATTTACCTCTCCTAAAAATATCTAAAATTCAGCATCTTAACCATGATAACTTCTGCAAATTGAGGATTTTTCATCAACAAATCCTCTTTTCATCGTGGTGGTCAACCGTGGCGGCGGCGTAAAGAAGCGAAGAAGAAGAAGAAGACCAGCGGTCATTTTTTCCACAATCTACACAAGGGTGAGTTCAAGCTTCTTCAAAGCTTCACCATCTCAATGATTCTCTTTTAATTCACCCCTCTTACTTCAACCAACCACCTCATTCTACCCATTGTAAATGTAACATTAACTTTCTAGTGATTACTAACACTAACCACTAACATACTAACACAAAATAGCATTGACTTAACCATAAAAAACACCTCACCTCAAGACATGTACAAAGTAACTCTCTCTCTCTCTCCTCTCTTTCTCCTTTTGCTTAAAACTCTACTTTCACCTTATTCACCATCAATAATGCTCTCTTTTGGGCCCACACCCATGACTCAAGCAGACAAAGAAGGCCCGCAATGTTTTGATATTCAAAAAATCATAATCCTGATTTGTTAGCTTGTAAATTAGGATTTCCAATAATCTTTATGAGGGGTCTCCAACCTATAAATAGGCCCCTCTCCTTCTTGTAAAACAACCTCCAACATCTCACATAGCACCCCAACACTCTATGCGTGAGGAGAGACTTAGGTGTAGCAACCACTTGTGAGCTTCACTCTTGGTGTGAGAGAAGCCTTCAAGCTACACATTGCAAGTGAGAGAGTGTGAGTTCCACAAATCTCAAAACCACTATTGTACATGCTCCTTCATCATCAATAAATTGAGATTTGGTGCATCAAAGGCGTGATTCGACGTTCAAATCTTCGTCCTTCCATTTGTGCAATACGGTTTGGTGAATTCAAGGTGACTTGTGTATTTTGAGTTTTTATCGGTTGATCTTGATTTTGGAAAGTGTTTTAGTGTGTTTTTCATTGCCATTTTTTGTCCATTGTAAGAGGGTATTGTGGTGAGAGGTCTCCCACACCCTAAGACAGTGTGTGTGTGTTTTGGCAATGTTTAGCAATCACTAAGCATTGAGTTAGTTTTATACAAGTTCTACGATAGCATCATAGCGAACCATCTCCATTTGCAAGTCACAAATAAGGTATTAGGCAAGATCCTTTTCTCTCTCACTTCCCCTTGCTCTAGCTCTCTCTGGTCCAGTTTGTGTGTGTCTTGGTGTGAGGTTGTTTGTGTGTGTTGTGTGGTGCATCTTCTTGGTTGTGCCAAAATCTCTCTTGCGTCCTAGTTCGCATACCATAACTAGGTGGTGCCCCTATCTTGTTTGGGTTTGGCTATGGGTTTGTTGTTGTGTTGTGCTTGTGGTCGCCCCAGTCCCAATGGAGCAGCACGGGAGCCTTGAGGGGTGTTTAGAGGTCGCCTCTCTTGTTGCCCACCCCGGACCGCCTCACTACAAGGGTAGTTTTCTTACCATTCTATCTTTATGTTGGAGATGAACCCTTGCAATGCCCACACGATATTCACACCTCCTATTGTTGTGGTATGCAACTCATGTGAGCTCATACTTTTGCCACCTTCGGGAGTAGAGGTTTCCATGTAGTGTGAGTGAATGAAAGTAGAAGGAGTAGAATCTTGTTTCATGTTGTAATGGAGATGAGAGAAGGGAGAGGAGCTAGCTTGGTGTGAAACTCTGTGGTGGGTAAGGGGAAGAGATGGAGGAGGAGCTTGCTTGGTGCTACAATGGAGGTGGGAGAAAGCTAGCAGAGAGATAATGATGAACTATAGGGGGTGCATGTGGTTGTTGCAGCAATGGAGAGCTTGGAAAAGGGTTTGTAGAGAGAGAAAAACACTTTTTAGCTATAGAATAGGTTTGGAAAGACTTTGGAGGGTGAAAATGATGTTTTGATTTTTTTTTAAAAAAATCAATTTTTTTGATTTTTTAGTGCACATTTTTAACTTTTGAAGGTCAAAAATACTTTTTTCACCATGAAATAGGTTTGGGGACCTTTAAAGGAGGGAAAACTTGAAATTTGAAATTTTTAGTGTATTTTTAAATCCGGGCCAAAAAGTGGGGGAAAAGAGGTCAAAGTGGTCCCCCCCCCCCCCTCTTTCCCCTAGCCACCTCCCTTACCTTCTCACTAGGTAAGAGACAATTAAGAGGTGTAAGGCTACCTTATCCCCCTACTTTTTTGAGGGTATAGAGTGTATCCACCACCCTCTTCCTATTGGCTGACCTCTAATTAACCTTAATCCCAAAGGGCCCCTAGAGGGTTCATATTTTTCCTAATGCGACTCGTTTACTCTTGCTTGCATACGCAGCTTCTTGTCTTTAAGGTGGGCTACTTCTACTGCCAACTCATATGTTGCAGGAAACCTTCCCTTCACCTTCTCTCTAAGCGGTGACCATAGACCAACAATGTAATGTTCCTTCTTTAGGAAATTAGGCACTTCTTCTCCTTCCTCAAGTGAGGCAACCCATCTCTCCCATAAGTCCACAAATTTGGACTCATAGGTGGCATACTCTAGCAGACCTCCCGGCTTCAATTCCGTCAGTAGCTGCCATAGCTTCTCCGAGGTTGTGAATGTGCCAACTCATCAACCTCCACATCCACATCTACCTTTCCTTCGTCGCTCAGCACGTACGGGGTGATGGCGATGCGTCTGACCACTCCCAGCCTCTTGGCTAGTAACAATTGCATATAAATTCCGTACTCAGCGTGTTGCATGAATTCCACTCCATTCAGATGCAACTTGTCTCCAGCCCACTGGGTTTCACTTGTGGTGGAGAGATTCTTCAAGATAAGTTGTACAGGGAGAGAAGCACGACCCTCTACCCGTCTTCCAAAACAGCGAGAGCAGTAGCCGAACCACTCTTCCTTAGGACATGGGAATATTCTTACCACTTCTTTTTCAGGATTGTCGAAGTGGACTGGTAGTACTCTCATGCGTCGTGCAAATCGGTAGGCGACCTTCCGCCGCTTAGCTTCGGATGAATTCCTCTTTGGCAAGCTGGGTACAATCCGGGTCTCTGAGCTTGAAGCACTTGCTTGGCCAGATGCTTCTCCCTTCGGGGTCATGTGTTTCTAGACTGGCTTATCTTTTCCTTACCTTTGGCTCGAGCAGCCCCTTTAAGCCATTTTGGAGTAAAGGTTGTAACTTTGACTGCAATTTCCTTAGGGAAGAGAGGCCTCACCATTTTCTTTCCTCCTTTGATGTGAATGACTTCGTCGCGATGAATGTCGATAAAAACAATTTCAGCGCCTTCGCTGCCTTCGTTGCTGGCACTCATTGACAGTGTGTTTTGGTTGACAACAGTGATGGAACTTCATAGACCTCCCACCTGATGCTCTCAACTTGTGGTTAGAATGAGCAACACGAGATGGAGAATTTACCTCTTGAATACTGACCACACTGCAGCCTGGCAGTAGTACTTCAATGAAGGCGGCTAGTGCCTCCTTAGTCTCCTCCTCTTACATCCTCCAGTTAGAAAATTCCTTCAGCCACTCGTCCATGATTGATGGCGTACCTCACTTTTAGCATTGTAAACTGAAGGTTTCTTAGAAGCCCTCCTCCGTGGGGGCACAAAATGATGGGAGCAAAGCAACACCCAAACTCTGACGGCCTCTAAAACGCCGGTGGCCGATGGCACGTCTCGAGCCGGTCACGGAAAAGCGAACAGGGGGTACCACCTAGCTTTGAGCGGCTAGGACGCAAACCACGGTGATGAGCGGCTAGAGAGAGAGAGAGAGAGAGAGAGAGAGAGAGAGAGAGAGAGAGAGAGAGAGAGAGAGAGAGAGAGAGAGAGAGAGAGAGAGAGAGAGAGATTGACAAATGATGACAACCCTTGGGGATGTGAGGGAGAATTATTTCTGCCGTATTTACAATGACCTTCCTTCCGGCAAGGCGAAACACCGTGGTGATAGAGAGGTAGGGAGAAAAGATGGTGAAACTACTTGGTGTGTTCTCTAAAGATGCCTCCATGATTGTGAAACTTGCTACCAAGAACGTGTATGTGTGTATACATTGACTATTGGAGTCGAGAGGTGGACGTGGCTCCCTTCACATGGTGCAATTCCCAAAGCAAACAATCACACAAGCCCCCTCCCCGTGATGCCAATAGTGTCAATTCTTCCCACTAAAACTATACCAAGTGTTGACCTCTCATGAACTACCCCCCCCCCCCCCCCCCCCCCCCCCCCGATAGTGACCTCTTAGTGCCCTTTTATAGGTGTTGGCTGCTTGGATTAGGGTAATCTCGGTTTGATTATGGTAAGCTAATTGGGGAGACAAAGAAAGGCAGTGGGCCCGGTGTGGTTGACCCTTGCTTTTTCTTGGGAGTTATTAAAAATGAAAACCTCTAGGTAAGCCTTTGTGACCATCACCTAAACAGAGGAAATTTACAAATTAAGAATTTTACAAAACTTGGATGAAAACTGAAAAAAAATGATGATGATAACCTATGGTTTACTGAAGATGGTGTCGTGGTTGATTGATGCCGGCGAATGGTGTGTTGTCGGTGCGTCGGTGTAGCACGTACGTCTTTTCGGGGTCGGCCGGGGCATGCCTTTGGCGCATTTCTTCACTTCGGTATCGGTGGCGCGTGCTTTGGGCCGTCTTCTTCTTTGTCGATGTCGACGTCGTTTTGGTTCTTCTTTTTTTTAATTTATTTTTGTGATGTGTGCGTTTGTGCGTGTCGTGTGTGAGTATGTGGGTATATGTGTGTGTGTGTGCATATATATAGATGTGTGTGCATGTTTATTTATATGTGTGTGCGTATACGTGCGTGGGAAGGGGGGGTGGGTATTAATATATATATATATATATATATTTTGGACCTGGCAACATAGAGACGGAGTGGGGGGGAAAGATGATGAATGAGGGGGTGTGTGTGTGTGCTAGGGTGTGTGTGTGTGTGCTAGGGACGGCGCTGCACAGGCTGCGTGAGAGAGAGCTCGAGCGGGAGGGTGGCCGCCTGCAGTGTGTGAGAGCGAGGAAAGAGGGAGAGGGTGTGGAGAGAGAGGGGGGGGTGAGAGGATAGGGGGTGGATGGTGTGTGTGTGGTTGTGTTTATCCAAGGCGCCCACGAGGGTCGGGGTCCGGGGGTGCGAGCGTGAGAGAGAGAGGCGGGGCTCGATAGCGGCCGCAAACGAAGGGGGGGGGGTGAGAGGCCTAGTCAACGAGAGACTTGAGAGAGAGAGAGAGAGAGAGAGAGAGAGAGAGAGAGAGAGAGAGAGAGAGAGAGAGAGAGAGAGAGAGAGTAAATGCCTAGCGGCCGTTCCCACCAAGGGAAAAAGAGGGAGAGAGAGGGGGTGTGAGGTTGTAGGGGGGGAGAAGAGGAGAGAGAGAGAGAGAGAGAGATAGAGAGAGAGAGTGGATAGAGAGAGAGAGAGAGAGAGAGAGAGAGAGAGAGAGAGAGAGAGAGAGAGAGAGAGAGAGAGAGCTAGGTGAAGATAAGTGGGGGGGGAGGGGGCTGTTAGGCCAGTGGTACGCCAAGGTTGGGGGGGGGGGGGGGTATAAGGCTGAAGGGAGTGTGGACGAGAGGGGGGGGGGGGTGTAGCGGAAGAGAGAGAGAGAGAGAGAGAGAGAGAGAGAGGAGAGAGAGAGAGAGAGAGAGAGAGAGAGAGAGAGAGGATAATATCTATGGCAGCCCGCCGAAGGGTGTTACATAGGCACCAATGCACCTACCGGGCCGGGTGATGCAGTGGCAGACTAGGAGAGAGAGAGAATATTGGCGAAGCCGGGCCGTAAGAGAGAGAGGGATCGTCTTTTGGCCATAATGGAGGGGTGTGGCCAAACGGGCGGCGCCCCACTAGTGGTTAATCTTAGGGGGGACGGGGGGGGGTTATGGTGAATGGTAAGGGCTTCTTTTTTTTTTTTTTGGTAACAAACCTTCCCTTCTTTAGGGTGTGGTTCTCATGGTCACGGTTTCGAAAGCCGACCATCACTGTGATTCCAAGTTTGCGTGGAAAGCATGGAAGTGACCCAAGAACAGACATTTCCTTAAACCACTAAGGAAGTGTACCTCTCCCTTATGTTTTCAAAGGATTGGTTCTTCCCGCTGAACAAATAGTATGTTTTCTCCACCATTCCTATATGGCCTTCTTGAGGCCAACAAGGTGAAGGTTCACATTGGTATTCCAAAATGATAAAATGACAAGGAGGTCAAGTAATATAATTCTCTCAAATGAAGGGACCTTTTTTATAAAAACCATAAACATGAGGAAATTATATTAAGAAAGATCAAGAATTGATCAGGAATTACATTACATGAAGAGGCAGCCAAGCCAGCCTAGGGATAACAAAAAACAACATGAAGGGACCTTTTGACAAAACCAAAACAAAAGAAAACTTCAATGCTTCCCATGAAAAGGTAGATTCAATCCATGTAGGAATAATGAAATATTAAACCCTCTTCTTGTCTAAGGCTTGTTATTGAAAGCCAACAAACTAGTGATAAAATCACTAAGCTTTCCTATTGTTTAACCTCAGTGGGGCCGAAAGATTACTGCTCAGCAAACCCTTTTGAACAATTTAACAGGTGGTGTCTATCGAACCGTGATTCCAAGTTTAAGTGGAAAGAGTGGAAGTGGCCCAAGAACAGACATTTCCTTAAACCACGAACAAAGGAAGTGTGCCTCTCCCTTATGTTTTGAAGGACTGGTTCTCCCCGTTGAGCAAGTTGTGGGGCAAGCAATAGCCCTACCAATTGGGGTGAAGATGTCTATCAGGGGGATTGGTCTAGATAGATGCTTGCAATGTAGAACAGCTTCTGAAGACCTTCCCCACCTTTTTAAGGAATGCTCGACAATATGTGGCCTTGCAGGAAAGATTTGCAAATGGGTCCAAAAGACCTGGAAAATAGGATTTTTTAAGAATGATCTCTTCTTAGGAGGGAAGGTGTTTAAGAGCCATGCTCTACTCATCAAACTCAAATTGTGAGATTCTCCTACATTAAGCATGTATGGAAACGAAGGAACTACGGGATCTTTGAGAACACCATGGAAGTTTCTAAGTTTACAAAGATAATCCAAGAAAGCAAGGAGATTATCATCGCCGTCGGGAAACACATGGACTTCGATGAGTGGAACATGAGCATGGATGATTGACCTTATTGGGTAGTGATGAGGACCCATCCATTATCATTGGGGTGGCTCCCCTATCAGCCGATGTATCATTGATCAATAGTAGATGTCATGGCTTGTGGCGAGCATGATTGGAATCTGTAATTCTATGATTTTGCTAATATAATCTACTCACATTGTGAGTTTGGAAAAAAATTGAAATAAGGAGCCAACCTCAGATATCTGGCATAGCATCACTACCTTGAAAGAGGGGTAGCTTCAGTTTGATTGCTCCTACGCGAACGTCTTGTATTCTTTCTTTGGCTAGAGCATCTGCCTCCTGATTTTCTGCTCTGGGGACATGAAATAGTTCCACTGCTTCAAATTTCCTTAGAAGATCCTTAACTTGGCGTAGTTGACCAAGTAAAACCTGATTTTTACAAACCCAAGTGCCATTTATCTGCCTTATTAAAAGCAAAGCATCGCCAAACACATCTAGGCGTTGAATTCCTTGTGAAATACATTGTTCCAACCCAAGAATTACGGCTGCATATTCTGATTCATTGTTGGAGTGGGAGTGTAATAACTGCCTGATGGAGAATACTCTTTCTTGTTGCTCATTGAAAATGACTATGCCAGCTGTAGACCGGTCCATTTTTCTTTTGTATGCTCCGTCAAAGAATAGAGAGTGAGCTCTTTCTAGCCTAGGACTCTCTACCATTGGTGTTTCTTCCTTTGCTTCCGTGCTGATCTTCAGCTTCTTCTCATAGTGGCGATGAGTGAGAATTCCCGCTAAGCTAGTCCTAGTGGAGTTTTCTACTTGCATGGTGTAGTCAAACTCTTGTAATCTAATTAGCCACTTAGAGATCCTAGATGAGACATCCATGTGTCTCATTACATATGGGAAAACCTCCTCCATTGTCACGATTACAAAGGGTCTAGGCATGAGATAGGAGCGGAACTTTGTGGTCGCAAACATTAGTGCCAGAACCATGTGTTCTACTTCGGTAAATTCCTTTTCCGACGGGGTCATGACACGACTAGAGAAGTAAACAGGACGCATGAAAGAAGTTTAGGGGTCCTTTTGCATTACCACGGCTCCGAGTGTATCACTTCCTATACTAGGGTTCACATAAAATGGCTCGTCCCACTTAGGGGGTGAAATGGTGGGAAGCTTAGCTAGGATTTTCTTTACCTCGGTAAATTGCTGCTCATTTTCTTCACTCCATGAGAAGACATCCCTCTGGGTGATTTTTTGTAGGTGAAGGACCACTTGAGATAGCAAGTGAATGAACCTGCTTAAGTATCTTACCTTTTGAAGGAAAGAAACCAATTGCTTAGCAGTGGTGGGTGACGGCAAAGACACCAGGGCTTGAATCTTGCTAGGGTCAGCCTCAATCCCTGTCTCAATCCCTTTTGCTGAAATTACATGGCCAAGGAGAGTGACTTTGCTTTCACCAATGTGACACTTATCCATGTTGAGCTGGCCACCCAAGGTTTGCAGCCTGGCTAAGCCATCATAGACTTTGCTTAAATGAAGGGCTCGTGAACTATAGATGCAAAAATCATCTATGAAAACCTGTATTGATGTTCCAAAGTAGGGATGGAAAACAAAGGTCACATAGCGCTGAAATGTGGCCGGGGCATTAGTGAGGCCAAAAGGCATCACCCTGTAAGCAAAGCATCCCCAAGGTGTGATGAAGGTTTTCTTCTTCTGATCTTCTTCTGCAATGCTAATCTGGAAGCATCCTGAGTAGCCATCGCACACTGTGTATCATTCGTGACCTGCCACTTCATTGAGAATTTCATCCTGGAATGGGAGGGGAAAGTGATCCCTCTTCGTGGCTGCATTGAGAGGTTTATAGTCCACACATACTCTCCACTTACCATTCTTTTTTGGTGTGACTACTATTGGGGAGACCCATTCTGAGTCTTCGACAGGGTAGATGAAACCTGCTTGTAGCAAACTTCTCACCTCTTTAAGTAGTGCCTCTTGTTGGATTACTCCAAGTCTTCTGAGCTTCTGCACTACGGGTTTACTGTCTTCCTTGAGTTTTATGTGGTGTTGCACTACTGTAATTCTTGTGATCTTATCATATCCATCAATGAACAAAGTAGTGAAGCTACCTAGCATGGAGACATATTCCTTCCTTTCTTCATCGGTTAACTCATTTGAGAGCATTTTTTGTAACTTACCTGCATCCTCTAAGGACTGCGTACCTGATGATTCCTCTTGGTTTGTTGGGGGTGTTTCAGATTGTGTCAATCTTTTCGGGTCTTTAAGAATGACCCCCATCACTTCAATGCTACTATCACTTCCGTCAATGGTGGTTGTCTCTTCTCCTGAGGTAGACGAATAGTCGTTGATGGACTCATCTTCTGAAGCCTCCAAGATCATGTTGCATTGCTTCCCAGTCCTCATGTCGTAGAATATGGACTTACCTTTAGCGTCCTTCATCTGAATCATTTCGGTGCTACAGTCTTGTTTAGCTTCCATAGCCATAAGCCAAGGCCTCCCAAGAATGATGGGGTAGCCCTCCCCTTTGTGTGGCATGACAAAGATGTCTACCTCCACTTCTGTATTGAATGCTTTTACTTTGACCGCAGTCACAATGTCCACGCATTTCACCCTTACATTGTTTTCCATTTTGGCTCGGCAGGGTGCTGGCCTACTCACCTCTAGACCTAGATGGTGCATCATCTTTTCACTCATGACGCATATTTGCGCGCCACCATCTATGTAGATGTTTGAGATTCGTTGCCCCTTGATGTGGGAATCCATGGTTGGTAGGATGTCGTCGAGATCCCTTCCAGAGATAGCCCCAGCTATCCTGGGTCTTGATTTCCTGGTACTCACCATTTTTTGCCATTGCCTCCTCATTCTTGGTGCAAGGTGGAGTAATTCGGGCCAAGTTATCTTTGGGCCCTGCATCAATACATCCTGAACTAAGTCATAGGGTTTTGCATACTCACCTAGTGAGAAGTCCACGATGTCTATCTTCCGTCACAGTTTAGCTGCTTGCTTGCTAAACTTATCCTTCCCTTTCATTTTCTCTTCTCTTTGAGAGGCTTCCTCATGCCTGGCACGCTTCACTCCCATAGCATCCACTTCTTCTACCTTCGCTTTCCCTTTATGCTCTCTCAAACTGATTCTTCTACCTTTGCCTTCCCTTTAGCCTCCAAGATAATAACACTCACCTCTTGGTTCACAGTAGGTGGTGGGGGTAGTGATGGAATGAGAGGTTGTGGTGGTGGTTGTTGTTGTATGGGTGGTCGAAGGATCTGGACGGGTGGGATCGGCCCTGGTACATTGCAGCCTGGCAGTAGTACTTCAATGAAGGCGGCTAGTGCCTCCTTAGTCTCCTCCTCTTACGTCCTCCAGTTAGAAAATTCCTTCAGCCACTCGTCCATGATTGATAGCGTGCCTCACTTTCAGCATTGTAAAACTGAAGGTTACTTAGAAGCCCTCCTCCGTGGGGGCACCAAATGATGGGAGCAAAGCAACACCCAAACTCTGACGGCCTCTAAAACGCCGGTAGCCGATGGCACGCCTCGAGCCGGTCACGATAAAGCGAACAGGGGACACCACCTAGCTTTGAGCGGCTAGGACGCAGACCACGGTGATGTGACACTGCAAACTTACACGCATAGAGAGAGAGAGAGAGAGAGAGAGAGAGAGAGAGAGAGAGAGAGAGAGAGAGAGAGAGATTGACAAATGATGACAACCCTTGGGGATGTGAGGGAGAATTATTTCTGCCGTATTTACAATGACCTTCCTTCCGGCCAGGCGAAACACCGTGGTGATAGAGAGGTAGGGAGAAAAGATGGTGAAACTACTTGGTGTGTTCTCTAAAGATGCCTCCATGATTGTGAAACTTGCTACCAAGAACGTGTATGTGTGTATACATTGACTATTGGAGTCGAGAGGTGGACGTGGCTCCCTTCACATGGTGCAATTCCCAAAGCAAACAATCACACAAGCCCCCTCCCCGTGATGCCAATAGTGTCAATTCTTCCCACTAAAACTATACCAAGTGTTGACCTCTCATGAACTACCCCCCCCCCCCGATAGTGACCTCTTAGTGCCCTTTTATAGGTGTTGGCTGCTTGGATTAGGGTAATCTCGGTTTGATTATGGTAAGCTAATTGGGGAGACAAAGCAAGGCAGTGGACCCGGTGTGGTTGACCCTTGCTTTGTCTTGGGAGTTATTAAAAATGAAAACCTCTAGGTGGGCCTTTGTGACCATCACCTAGAGAGAGGAAATTTACAAATTAAGAATTTTACAAAACTTGGATGAAAATTGCTTTTGGCCGTCTTCTTCTTTGTCGATGTCGATGTCGTTTTGGTTCTTCTTCTTTTTTTTGTATTTTTGTGATGTGTGCGTTTGTACGTGTCGTGTGTAGGTATGTGGGTATATGTGTGCGTGTGTGCATATATATATATAGATGTGTGTGCATCCGTATTTATATGTGTGTGCGTATGCATACGTGGGAAGGGGGGGTGGGTACTAATATATATATATATATATATATTTATTATTATTATTTTTTTATTTTTTTTTTTTTGGACCTGGCAACACAGAGACGGAGTGGGGGGGAAAGATGGTGAATGAGGGGGTGTGTGTGTGTGCTAGGGTGTGTGTGTGTGTGTGTGTGTGTGTGTGTGTGAGCGGGGGTGTGTGTGTGATCGGATGTGTGTGTGAGTGTGTGTACTGGGGACGGCGCTGCACAGGCTACGTGAGAGAGAGCTCGAGTGGGAGGGTGGTCGCCTACGGTGCGTGAGCGCGAGGAGAGAGGGAGAGGGTGTGGAGAGAGAGGGGGGGGGGGGTGAGAGGATAGGGGGTGGATGGTGTGTGTGTGGTTGTGTTTATCCAAGGCACCCACGAGGGTCGGGGTCCGGGGGTGCGAGCGTGAGAGAGAGAGGCGGGGCTCGATAGCGGCCGCAAACGAAGGGGAGGGGGGGGGGTGAGAGGCCTAGTCAACGAGAGAGAGAGAGAGAGAGAGAGAGAGAGAGAGAGAGAGAGAGAGAGAGAGAGAGAAGAGAGAGAGAGAGAGAGAGAGAGAGAGAGAGAAAGAGAGAGAGAGAGAGAGAGAGAGAGTAAATGCCTAGCGGCGGTTCCCACCAAGGGAAAAAGAGGGAGAGAGAGGGGGTGTGAGGTTGTGAGGGGGGGGAAGAGGATAGGGGTAGGAGAGAGAGAGAGAGAGAGAGAGAGAGAGAGAGAGAGAGAGAGAGAGAGCTAGGTGAAGATGGGGGGGGGGGGGTATAAGGCCGAAGGGAGTGTGGACGAGAGGGGAGGAGTGTAGCGGAAGAGAGAGAGAGAGAGAGAGAGAGAGAGAGAGAGAGAGAGAGAGAGAGAGGATAATATCTATGGCGGCCCGCCGGAGGGTGTGACACAGGCACCAAGGCACCTACCGGGCCGGGTGATGCAGTGGCAGAGTAGGAGAGAGAGAGAGAGAATATTGGCGGAGCCGGGCCGTAAGAGAGAGAGGGGTCATCTTTTGGCGATAAGGGAGGGGTGTGGCCAAACGGGCAGTGCCCCACTAGTGGTTAACCTTTTGGGGGGGGGGGGGGTATGGTGAATGGTAAAAGCTTATTTTTTGTTTTTTTTTTCTTTTGGTAACAAACCTTCCCTTCCTTAGGGTGTGGTTCTCATGGTCACGGTTTCGAAAGCCGACCATCACTGTGATTCCAAGTTTGAGTGGAAAGCATGGAAGTGACCCAAGAACAGACATTTCCTTAAACCACAAAGGAAGTGTATCTCTCCGTTATGTTTTCAAAGGATTGGTTCTTCCCACTAAACAAATAGTGCATGTTTTCTCCACCACTCCTATATGGCCTTCTTGAGGCCAAGAAGGTGAAGGTTCACATTGGTATTCCAAAATAATAAAATGACAAGGAGGTCAAGTAATATAATGCTCTCAACTGAAGCGACCTTTTTTATAAGAACCATAAACATGAGGAAATTATATTAAGAAAGATCAAGAATTGATCAAGAATTACATTACACGAAGAGGCAGCCAAGCCAGCCTAGGGATAACAAAAAACAACATGAAGGAACCTTTTGACAAAACCAAAACAAAAGAAAACTTCAATGCTTCCCATGAAGAGGTAGATTCAATCCATATAGGAATAATGAAATATTAAACCCTCTTCTTCTCTAAGGCTTGTTATTGAAAGCCAACAAACTAGTGATAAAATCACTAAGCTTTCCTATTGTTTAACCTCAATGGGGCCGAAAGATTACTGCTCAGCAAAGCCTTTTGAACAGTTTAACAAGTGGTGTCTATCGAACCGTGATTCCAAGTTTAAGTGGAAAGAGTGGCAGTGGCCCAAGAACAGACATTTCCTTAAACCACGAACTAAGGAAGTGTACCTCTCCCTTATGTTTTGAAGGACTGGTTCTCCCCGTTGAACAAGTTGTGGGGCAAGCAATAGCCCTACCAACTGGGGTGAAGATGTCTATCAGGGGGATTGGTCCAGATAGATGCTTGCAATGTAGAACATCTTCTGAAGACCTTTCCCACCTTTTTAAGGAATGCCCGACAATATGTGGCCTTGCAGGAAAGATTTGCAAATGGGTCCAAAAGACCTCAAAAATAGGATTTTTTAAGAATGATCTCTTTTTAGGAGGGAAGGTGTTTAAGAGCCATGCTCTACTCATCAAACTCAAATTGTGAGATTCTCCTACATTAAGCATGTATGGAAACGAAGGAACTTCGGGATCTTTGAGAACACCATGGAAGTTTCTAAGTTTACAGAGATAATCCAAGAAAGCAAGGGGATTATCATCGCCATCGGGAAACACATGGACTTCGATGAGTGGAACATGACCATGGATGATTGACCTTATTGGGTAGTGATGAGAACCCATCCATTATCATCGGGGTGGCTCCCCTATCAGCTGATGTATCATTAATCAGTAGTAGATGTCATGGCTCATGGTGAGCATGATTGGAATGTGTAATTCTATGATTTTGCTAATATAATCTCACATTGTGAGTTTGGAAAAAAATTGAAATAAGGAGCCAACCTCAAGCTCGGATCGAGCCTTGAGGTGCAAATGTTTACAAACTGGATGTTTACCATCTTGCAGTGAGGCCTATTATCATGTGTTTAATACAATCCACTCATGAATTGTTGAAGCTATCTGCATCTATTGTTCTCTCTCTCACACACCTCTCACAGCCAGAGGCCCCGCACCTTCTTGGCTCACCTTTTGAACACATATCCCCTGACAGCACTTGTTATACAATATAATATCTAGCTTTACCAGACTATTTCTCATAGTAAACTGATCATTTAATATGGGAAGATAAAAGGGGAACAAGAGTTAGGATATAGATATGTGCCTCTAGACCTATCTCAACAGGGGACCAAAAGGAGAAAATGTTGCGTCTCAATAGGGGTCCAAAAGGAGATGGTCTACCAAAGAGCAATGTGCAATAAGTGTTTCTAGACTTATCTTAGCACTGGACTAAGAGGAGAGATGGTTACATCTCAATATGGATCCAAAAGGAGGTAGTCTATCAAAGAGAAACGTGCATCTAAGGGAGCTTAAAATACCTTAGGATTAGCTTCATTAAAGACCTCCAAAGGTTAGTTTTAAAAGTCCTTGGACCTTAGGCAAGCTAGGGCTATGCTTGAGGTGGGAACCCGGCCCAAGCTTGAGGTGCTTGTCATGCTTGATGACTAAGGTTCTTGAGGTGCTTGTCATGCTTGGTGAGTAAGGTGCTTGAGGTGCTGGTCGTGCTTGCTGACTAAGGTTCTTGAGGCGCTTGTCATGCTTGATGAG
Organism: Adiantum capillus-veneris; assembly: GCF_014529385.1. Lineage (NCBI taxonomy): Eukaryota > Viridiplantae > Streptophyta > Polypodiopsida > Polypodiales > Pteridaceae > Adiantum > Adiantum capillus-veneris. The sequence goes on along the minus strand of NC_140938.1, from coordinate 113,646,548 downwards.
TAAGGTGCTTGAGGTTCTTGTCGTTCTTGCTGACTAAGGTGCTTGAGGTGCTTGTCATGCTTGAGATGCTTGTCGTGATTGTTGACTAAGGTGCTTGAGGTGCTTGTCATGCTTGATGAGGAAGGTGCTTGAGAAGCTTCCATGCATAGGGGTAAATTTCTTGAGTCAAAAAGAGACCCTACAAAGGAGGGGGAAAGACACAAAGTTAGGGAAATCTTTGACTTAACCTCCCACTCACCCAAAGGGCACCCCCTTTCTCAAGGGGCACATGGACACATGTCAAGCTCTCCCTATGCTTAGCCACATGGTGTGCTTGAATCGTATTGGCTTGGCTAAAGAGGGGTCCAATGAGCTTCTAGTTCAATTCAACAAATATCTAGATATTTTCAAGTTCTCTCTCTCAAAGAGGTAAGGAGGAAACTTGCCCTAATGCTACCTATGTTGCTTGAAATGCATTGTGCATGTGATTGGCTAGGCTTAGAGGGGTCCAATGAGCTTCAAGCTTGAGCTACAAGGAGGGGTTGAACAAGGCAAGCAAGGGGCGTCCTTGGGAGTATGCACCCTCTCACACACTAATTTTTCACACATTCCCACTTGGTGAAAGTGGAAGAACTCCATATCCTTCTCCAAGCTTGTTGAGAAGTTGAGAGCCTACAACAAAACTCTTGGCTATGGAATGCAAATGCAACCAAGAGCCATGCTTCAATGCTTAAGCTTTCCATCTTCATCATCTTCATTACTATGCTATTATGTATTCTAGCAAGAAGAGTGATGATAAGTGAAGAACTATTTCTTTCTCCTATGAATGTTTCTTCTTCCTCTTCCCTACCCTCATTTCCCGCTAGCTCTCTCCACCTTTGAAGGTGTTTGAAGCCTTGGGGCTGAGGCCGGGGATGGTTAATGCTCGTGATGCATGAAGCTGCTTTCCATCTTCATAGCATCGCCAAGGTCACAAGGAACAAAGATTTTATTATACCAAGTCTCTCTTTATGGGAGAATTTATAATACAAAAGCCTATTGGAGGGAGGACCAGCTCCACATAAATTTGGTCCTCAGCTGTTGTCAAGTTCTCTAATTCTCTCTCTCTCTCTCTCTCTCTCTCTCTCTCTCTCTCTCTCTCTCTCTCTCTCTCTCGCAAAAGTATTGTTCATGCCAAGTTAATTAAATATAATGGTTTTGTTGCTACCGCTAATTAAGTTCACCCTCTATGTTCTCAAAGTATTCTCATAAAAATTCTCACTCTAATTCTCTTAATTCCTCGATTCTAAAATTTCATGGGCCATTTCCATTACATTGGTAGGAGAGCTATTGGTTTCTCTTTTCTTGCTTAAGAAGAGAGGTCCTTAAGTTTTCCATGAAAGGTTGAGTTTGTTTATTGCAATAGGGTAAGTGGGACATGGATCTATTATCTTGGTTGACAAGGACTTTGTTCGAGGAATACCATTGGGAACTATAGTCTTAATAATGGAGTCTCTTAGGGCTTGCCTTTGGATTTACCATTATTGAGCTACTAGCAAGCTCAACGGGAACTATAATCAACCGAGCAATGTTAAACCCTCTCCACTTGTCTTTGCAATCAACAATGTCTAAACCATGGGTGTGGCTGCTCGAGAGCTAATTTTCAAAGGTAAAGAAGAGTAGCGACTAAGGTTTTTGAGGGTATCAAAGCACAAAGTAATTTTATACTTAACACTAGTTTGGTAACCTAACAGGACAAAAAGTGTCCTTTTTAGGGTCTACATGGATTCCATTTTCAAAATCCTTCATTGAGCATAGTCACAAGACCCCTAGGCTTGAGGAAAAATTATAAAAAGAGTCAAAATGTCAAAAAAATTGAAGTGTTGAGCTCTCAAAGTAGGTGCATGTCTGCATACTGCAAAAAACACCGAAGCTACTCAGTGTGCTAGTTGGTGCTCCTAGAAACAAATTGGTCTAGACATTTTGGTAATTTTCCAATAAACTATGTCAATATAGCTCTCAAAAATATGTTTAGGTATGTTCTGAAAAAATCATTCACAAGTTGTACATTTTTGTTGTAATTAGCGTGTTTTTTGACAGTTTACAGTTTACCGACATGTAGGATGGAAAATGCAAAAACTAGCAAAAACTTTACCGCACTAAGCATTGTATGAACAACACAACTGCTTTATGATTGTGTTTGAAAGCTACTTAGTGACAAGATTCATTGGAAATGAGGAGTACAACATTTACGAGAATCTACTTCTAAACAACTGCAACCTTCTATACGACAATAAGTGGTAAATACTCCACTTGGTAGTCATTAACCATAAATTGGCATCCATAAACATTTGGAAACTATATGACACACCATGGATGACATCCATAAACCATAAAATACTTGTCATAAAGACTTGGCAATAGGATACCGCCACCATCCTTGGAATTCTCAACCCAATGGCCCATGCAGAAGCTTGTTGCACCAAGTTTGTTGTCTCCTTGGCTAAACAGATCAAGTTTGGGTTGTCATGGTCAGAGATATGATAGAAAAATGTAAACTTGGCTCGGATGGTGGAAAGTGGAGAGGGGTGGAGGTTCATGACAAATTGTTAGCTCCAGAGTGGTCTACCTTAAGACTGGGAGGCAGCTCAGGAGAATTGGTAAGAAAATGCAAGAGAGTAGAAGGAGTCTTAAAGTGGGGGGAAGAAGTCAAATACTTCAAGAACTCCATTTTGCATTGGTCCCCCTAGCTTTCCAAAGTTGTAGATCCGCCACAAACTCCCTATTGGATTGAGACAGCCAGGAAACTGAATAATAAGGGTCTAAAACGACTTGGACACTTTTGGGACAATGGCAACAAGAGTTGGAAAACCATTGACCTTCTGGTTACCCAGTACCAACTCAATAGCTTGGAGGTCTTCCTGGTCCACAAAGTGATGAAGGAGCTTGATAATTTAGTGATGCCAATATGTGATTCGGTGTTTGATTGGAATTCCTGGAAATGGCCCGGAAGTAGTCTATTACGGACACCCCATCCTAAAAGCATTTATCAGACAATGATGCATAAGAAGAATAGATCTACACCCCTAAACAAGCTATGGAAAAAAAAATGGCCGGAGGAAAGGTGGGAGCAAGTATTGGAGTACATATGGAAGCCAAAGGTTCCGCAGCACATGAAGGTCTTTCTATGGAAGGTAATTTGGGGTGCTCTACCAACGGGGGTGAAGATTCAAGAGAGAGGGATCGGGTCAAATTGATGCTTGGGGTGTAGGATGGCTAGAGAAGATCAGGCCCACCTATTCATGGATTGCCCAACTATTAAACGCCTCACAGGGAAAATATGCAAGTGGGTCCAAAGAACATGGAAAATTAGGTTCTTCAAGACTGACCTATTCCTTGGAGGCAAGAATTCAGGAAGTCCTGCCCTCCTCATCAACACTCAAATTGTCGGATATTTCTTCTTACATAATGTATGGCAGACAAGGAACCGGCGTGTGTTTGAAGGAGCTTTTGAGGTGTCAAGCTTCACAAAAATTACTCAAGAAAGCAAAGTGCTAATATGGACACTCAGGCGCAAGCCACATTGAAGGATTGGTCTAGGACTACTTGTGCCTTGTTGTCAGCAGATGGAATGCCTAGGACGGCGTAAAGATCTCAAAAGAAAATTTTTTGGACCCTGTGTAATGAGGAAGAGGCGATGGGTTAGTGGGGGTGGCGACCCTGATGTAATTATAGTCTCTGGATGATGCCATGGCTCAACAAGAGCATGACTAGACCTTGTAATTTTTTGGGCTGCTCAATATAATTCACTCACATTTGTGAGTTTTGCAAAAAAAACAAAAAGGATACCGCCACCATATTTGGTAGCCATAAATACAAGACAACTGTAAAGCCTATCTTTCTTCACAGACATATACACGACCATATCCCGTAAAGAACATGAAATAACCACTTAGCAACCATAAAGCACAGGCCATAAAGACCTGGCAATCATAAAACACCTGCCATACACACATCAAAACCATAAAACACATGCCATAAAGACTTGTCAACCATAAGCCAGAACCATCCTTGGCATTCAATGAACGCTTGGAAACCGTAAAGCACATGCCATAATTGGCAACCATAAAACACAACCATAAAGAGATCCATAGACTATCAAGCACTTGCCATAAACATATGTTGGCAAGTGTGAACCATAGCCATAGTTGGTAGTCGTAAACAACATTGATAAATAGATCCATAAACCGTAAAATCACTTTCCATAAACCATTGGCAACTGAACACTAGATCCATACAACAAATATCCAGACACCTGGCAAATCCATAACATTCAACAAAAACACCTAGAAATTATAAGGCACATGACATAAACAACAAGCAACATAAAGTGCTTACGATAAAAAATCTCAAATTGCAAAGAACCTACCATAAATATCATTGATAAACGGATCCATAATCCATAAAGCACTTGCCGTAAACCATTGGTGACCGAACACTAGAGCCATACTTGGAGAATCCAGACACCTGGGAAATCATAAGGCACATGCCATAAACAATAAGTAACCATAAAGCACTTGCGATACAAAATCTAAAATCACAAAGAAACTGCCATAAACATCATTGATAAACGGATACATAATCCATAAAGCCCTTGCCATAAACACAAGCAACCAAACGCTAGAGCCATACTTGGAAAATCCAGAACATATGATAAAACACTTGGCAAGTCCATAATATCTATTTTGTCACATGGTGAATCCAACATATGATCTGGAAAATCCAGAACCTTCCACAATAAAAAAGACCTAGTGAATTCCAGCATGTGACAAAAAAGACTTGGTGAATCCAGAAGTTCCACCATAAAAGGGACCTGGAAAATTCCAACACTTCATAAAAAGATGCGGTGAATCCCAAACCTCGTGAATCCAAAACCTTCCGCCATAAAAAAGACCTGGTGAATCCAAAAGATTCCACCATAAAAAGACCTCGCAAACTCCAACACTTCACAAAAAGACCTGGTGAATCCAGTAACTTGCGATTCCAATAGTTCACAAAAGACCTGGCAAAATGAAAACCTAGCAATTCGAATACCTAACAAATCCAAAAGTGGTGAATCCAAAACCTGGCAAAAGACCATAAAGAGGTGCTATACGACCGCCATTAGATTCTAGCATACAACAAGCCACAAAGCATAACTTTATAGGGTTACCTAAATGGAAAAAAAGTAGCAGCCAAAGCTCACCCATCACCAACACAACCATATAATCCTGCATGCAAAAAGATAAAACAGGCATGAGAGCCATGATTACCATAAGCAAAACCAATTAGATAAATAGACAATTAACAAAGTCTTACATAGTGGTGCCGGTTCACGTCTTCTAGTTACTCGGCTCCTTCCATCATACAAGAAATCAACCACAGCCTTTGCATGGTAATCCTTGAAGCAAGGATTAGCACACTTGGTTTTCTTACATTTTCCACAACCCCATTTAGTGCGTGAGGGCTTACATCCCTCCACCTCCTTATGCTCTAACATGAGCTTCTTTCTTTTGGCAGCACATACCACACATTACTTACTTGTTGAATCATGCAAGCACATAGCAAAGTGTCCATTGTACACATCCTCAACAATAGGCCTCTTGCACACATACGGCCTAAATGCATTCTTGATCGCTTGTTCATGCAAGTGCATCATAAAATCAAATCTATAAGTGTCAACACTGCCATACGTATCTTTCCAAATAATCCATGCATTGGTGAACACAAAATTCATAAGAACCAGAAGAGCGCATGCCACCACTTCCACCCATGCATGGTGGTTTGCAAACTATAACCATGACCCAAAACCATGCTATCAAATACATCGTATCCATCTTTACATTCATTATATTTAACTGCCACATTTGAACAAGACACAAGCATCTTGTTACCATTTGCAACCATGTGTTTCACCTCACCTTTATGCATACCAAAGCAATTTGAAGCAAAATAAATCTCTTTCTTGTCCATCCAAGAGCTGGCAATAAGTCCCTGTTTTCTACAATATGCAAAGCGAGAAGCACCACGAGCTTCCTTACCAAGATTCAACATATCTTCACCTGGGAAGTACTTTGCATTGCATATATAGGTGCCTGTACCTTCTTGGCATTCACTCCGCAAATGCTCCAAGAGCTTTACAGAAGTGAACTACCTATCAAAGAAGACATGATGTCCTTGTCTAGGCAAAGATTTCACAAGAATTGCAACCACATGGAAAGACAACTCTTGACATGGCATCTTATCATAAACTTAAAACACAAAATTATAACCTGTGGATGAGTCACACAAATTCCAAACCTGTATGCCTAACTTGTGTGGTTTCATTGGATTGTATACCTGCATGGATTAAGCTTGCATTTTGAAGGAATAATACGCTCATCAATAGTGACACATTGATGTAAATTTTAATACTTTTGAAATGTAAAATTTAGCCTCTCTTCCAACTCAAGTGTTTTCCATAATTTATGCTCTCTACATCCCTTGGGCGGCCTTTTTGCATTGTCTCTAAGATGCACAAACCTCTTTATTTGCTGGAAAGAGGTATGAATGATCTTATCACCAAAATTTGGAAAGTGTAATGAGCCTCTCATGTCATCCTTCCAGTAGTGCCGCTTGCTAGGCATGTATTGAAGTGCCATGCCTAGAGCCATTCCTAACAACCGTAAGAAAGAATGGCAATCCAAAGGCACCCATCTTCTCATAGACTCATGCAAGCTACTACACCTCTCTCTCTGTAGATTGGCGTATATGTTTGTCTCATTTATTATATGATCAACAAGATCAAGTGGAAACAGCATAAGAAATAAATGAAATTCAAAAAACTCACGAGGCACATGTCCCAAGTATGGTCCTACAAGACCATTGAAAGCAGGAAGAGGCCAAAATGTCCCAGGAGGTTCTTGCTTGATTTTGTCCCCACTCTTCCATTCAGGAGGGACAACATCAAAAAATACACAATCAGACTTAGGAGAATCATCAAGCACGGGTCCCTCTACTTCTAAAGCTTCATCATCACCACATTCTACCCATTCACCCTCTAATGCATGTTCATCATTATCATCATCATCACTAGCCTCTTCATATGGGCTAGCTGAGGTGCTAGGTCTACCACCTACATGCTTTTTTGGTCTAGGTTTGCGTGGACGTCCAATGTTTCTAGTAAATTCAGGAGAGGGATTTGTGCTTGTGTCCTTTGGAATCACTGAAGAGATTTTTGGTCTCCTTGTTTTTCTAGATTTTGGTGGTCTTCCTCGCCCCCTTGATGGTGGTATTGCCTCAAATAATCTAGGTGAATCCTCATTGTTTACATGCATCATAGCGCCTTCTCCACCCCAACCCAATGCATCATGTGCATCATTCACACTGACATTCAAAATTTCACACCCCCCACCACCTTGAATTGAAACAACATCACAAGGAGTACAATCATTAACACCTAGATCAACACTTACTTGCATTGATTTTTGAGGGGAATTGTAGCACATAGTGCTGCGAACAACATAATCGACCAAGATATCGCATGTAGCCGGGTATCCCTTTGAATCTCCTTCAAATCGGCAAGTAAAGTTCAAATTTTGAGGATGAAACTTCTCAATCACACCAAAGAAGAACATCTCTACATGCACGGTGAGAAGCTCTAAACTCCATAGCCATCATCTCTCTCTCTCTCTCTCTCTCTCTCTCTCTCTCTCTCTCTCTCTCTGTCGTTTTTTGGAGTAGTCACCCTCTTGGTGATTGTTTTTTCGCAAACAAGAGCATGTATGGATTAACCAAGTACGTATGAAGCTGCCCCCCATAATAATTTCATCATGTTTAAAACACTGATTTATGCACACGATGTGTTTATGGTCACGTGCGTGCATAAAAAACGCTTTTCGTTTCACGTCATAGAGATGGTAGGAAGATTGTTTTGGTCATAAATCACAAACCGCTATGAATCAGTTCGAACACTTTATAACAAAGATAAGACACATCATTTATAAAATTTTCTCTTCTTGGTATCATGTGGAAAACACACACGAGCTAAGAGACATGGTCAAAAAACCGCATGCTGCCCACTGCACAACCAATTTTTTTGACTCCAGGCTCCTTGGAGAACCACTATATAGATTCACTGGATGGGAAAACCCACTTAAAAAATTGAAAATATTGATGAAACATGATCATAAATGAATTTAGATCTCCGTTATCACGTCGGGAATGCAAGTTATTAATCGTTCTATAACTTGTTTTACCTACACGTATACGGGTACCAAGGGGGGGTACCATATGACGTCGTGATTTAACCGAGTTGTTTTATATATTTTTTGGTTTGTTTTGGTGAGTTGATTTCAACTATTAGATGACCATAAACTTATGTGAGAGTATATGGTTAAACATCACAAACCGCATAGGCAGATATAATTAAAGTGGCTCTCTTTTGGGATTATCGTTTGTTGTGTGAGTATCACATAGGTGAAGTGATGTGATAGAGTGATAGTATTTATTATGGAGCTGAGCTTGATGCATTGGTTTGAGGTCAAATACTTTCATTTGCATGTTTATGGTTTATGGTTGACCTAAAGGTCGGAGCTGTTTTGCATCATGTTTATGGTAATGGAATGTTATCATATGATCTATGGAAACTCAGGGATTGATGTGGATGCCTCATATGCATGGCTATGATTGCTTTCCACCTTCCTACGTCAAAACTAGCTCCATGTGCTAGGGAGGTGAAGTGGAGATGTGATGCATCAACTTTGCATGGTTGGATGTTATCAAAATTGGATTTTTATATCATGATTAGTTGCTGGTCGGAATCTTTTTATGCATGAAACAATAACATCTTAAGAGACATGTGTCTGGGCTCCAATTGATTGGATGTGTCAAACTCCAAGTGTGGGAGTTGGTTCAGTGAGGTTATGATTTATGGTTAAGAGCTAAGATTCTCTCATGGATTATGGTTGTGATTTGTGTGTGGAAGCCGGTGTGGCTCATGGTTTCTTTTTCTGGATATGGTTATGATGCCAAATTTTTGCACCCTTGCATAGTCTATTTGCTTGGAAAATATTGTTTGTGCATATGGACATTGCTATTGTGATTGGACTCAGGTGTTATGTTTCTCATGGCAGCGTCGTTACAAGACTAGGATCACCTATGTCACTTAGCCTTAGACTAAAGGGCTATTGACCTGGAGCTTTGCTGGATCGAGGGTGTTGCATAGGTCTTCTTCTTTTTGTTAGGCTCATCTACACGGTTAGTGCGTCAGGGGTTGAATGACTACACGGCTAACGCATCGGGGATTTTGCCTTGGCTTTGTCTAAACACCCGGTCCTGGGCATCGAAGAGGCATGGTGCCTAAACTGGTATGGTTGGTGTTGATACCCTACCACGTACTGGTACTTGGGATCCTTTCAGATCTTGAGTTCATGGAGAGAGACGAAGCGGCCTTAGCCTTTGTCTGGCTGAGGTAGGTTGGAGGTGTTCTGGATTGCTCTTGGTGAAGTAAAATTATCTATGTCCGTAGTAGAGCAGAACTGGATGGGTGGACTGGTCAATCCCTACACAGGGTTCAGTGCTCTGCTAGTTATTTTGTCATAAACTTTTTGATGTTATGGTATACCCAGATTTTGTTATTGCATTAATACATGGTTTCCTGTTTCATTTAGATGGGGCATTTAAAGATCCTCTTTTGTCATTTTCTCATGTCTCTATGCACTCTATTTCACACACCACTATATTCTCTCTCCCTTTCTTCCCGCAACGCGGTGTACACATATATTCACCCTCCACGATGTTATATTTTTTTTGAGCACATTTTCATTCATAGCACCCATTCAGGGGGTAGCACTAGTTGCTAGGTACCTCTAGATGCAGTACGGCTCATGGCCTAAACTCCATGCTTGGTTAGCAGTGAGAACTCCTCCCCTATGAAAATGCTTCCGCAACTCTGTTGTATCTTGAAAATTGTATAAAAGTGGAAATTGTAAATTTTGTGCGTAGACGGGGAGGGGTATCTCTCACGCAGACAATGATGTGTATGCTTACAGGTGTAGGCATGGGTGATAAAGCAAATACGAAGGCCCATTACAAACAGAGAGATCTCGGAAGTGTATGTTTTATGTGGTTATGAAGGCCTAAGTGTAGAGATTTCATGCTTGACGAAAAGGTTTTTACATGTGAAAAGGCTCTTAGGACATGCAAGGCAACTTGGGTAGAGGAAGACATGTGGTCAGTGGTAAAAAGAAAAGTGTGTAAGAGACTCCACTCCTCTGCATGAGGGAGGCCAAAAAGTCATAGTTTGTAAATGTTTTGCAAAATTGTTTTTTTCTTTTTTGTGAAAACAGTGCATAGTAGGAAGGGAAAACGGTCTTTTTAGCATTTTTGTGTGTTAAGGGTTACCCAGATGTAGGCATGTAATGCTCATCAATTGCAAAAAAAAAGTACAATATTACAGCCAATGGAGTCAACATCAATTCAAGCACGCGATCAAAGCAAAGAAGTTGAAGAAAAAGTTCAATTCAAGGACACTACCACAAGAGAATCAGTCAGTGCAAAAAGAAATCCTAAGAAGATCAAGTGCAACATTGTTGGTGAGAATGAAGAAAAACTCTCAAGTGAAGTAAATCTAGATTTTCAACTAGACAAGAACCTCATGTCTTTTTGCACTTGAAAAAGATGTGGACAACCACAGTTGGAAGATGCTCCTGAATTTGGGAGCATATCAGGAAACAAACGAGCAGAATGCTGGGGAATCATCTCCACCACCATTCCACATGATCACAACAAAAGATATTCCAGATGACATCATAATGGGAATGTCAATGGCCCAAAATGTCCTAGAGATACAGAGTTCAATGAAGATGCAGTCTTTGGAGACAACCAAGAATGAAGACCAACAATGGTCACCCGCAGATGACAGCACAAATTCCTTACTAGCATAGTTAAAATGGAGACCGATGCCAAAGCTTATTGAAGATGATTCATCTCCATCAAACAAAACTTCAAAAGAGCTTAAAGAAAATCAAACAATAGTATGTGAAAATAAAACAGAACAAAGAGAAACTACGATAGCTATTGAGAAGAGAATGCCACAAAGCCAGAAGTTAAGAAGAACGAGGTTTCAAAAAGTCAAGTTGCAATAGGAAGTCCAAAGATCCAGACATTGCCAGTTGAATTAGCTGATGTAAGTCAGATTGGAAAACAGAGTCTCAAGCCACCTTCCATAGAGACACAGTTAGATCAAGATGAGAACATGGCGAAAGCAGGACAAAAGGAGTGAGTGTTAGATGCAAGGCTCTATTGGATAAATAAGCAAAGTGCAATATGCTTAAAAACAACATCTAGAGCATTCTAGAGATTACTCACGACAAGCCAGGTAACAGAGAAATCATGGGTAAGGCTACAAGTCAAAAAGAAATGGTTGCTACTCTTAGCATGTAATGGAAATGGCCTATGAACTTTGAGAGTAATTGAGGGAAATTAGGTGAAGCACTTTTGAGATATTACTTTGTGAGCATAACGGGTGAACTTAATTGATGGTAGAAGCATAAACATGGTTCTTAGTTAACTTGGCATGAATAATGCATTTGCAAGAGAGAGAGTTTAGAGAACATGACAATAGTTGAGGGCCGGATTCATATGGATCCGGTCCCCCCCTCTAATAGGCATTTGTATTATAGTTTATCCCATCAAGAGAGACTTGGTACAATACAATCTTTGTGTTCCTTGTGACCTACGTGATGCAATGAAGATGGAAAACTTCATGCATCACAAGCATAACATAAACTTGTCGAAAGCATTTATTATCCCAAGCCTCAGTCCCAAGGCCTCAAACACCTTCAAAGGTGGAGAGAGCTAGCGGGAAATGAGGGTAGGGAAGAGAAAGAAGAAACATTCCATAGGAGAAATAAATAGTTCCTCACTTATCATTACTCTTCTTGATAGCATACATAATAGCATAGTAATGGAGATGGAGAAGATGGCAAGCTTAAGCATTGAAGCATGGCTCTTGGTTGGATTTTCATTCCATAGCCAAGAGTGTTGGTGTAGGCTCTGACTTCTGACAAGCTTGGAGAAAGAGGTGGTGTTCCTCAACTTTCACCAAGTGAGAATGCCTTGCAAATGAGTGTGTGTGTGTGGAGTATATCCCCCTAGCACCCCCCTTCCTTGCTTTGGGAAAAATTTCTTCACGCTGCAAGCTCATTGGACCCCTCTCCCCCTAGCCAATCACAATGTGCAGCATGCAGTCAGGCACATGGGTAGTTTTTTGACAAGTTTCCTCCTTACCCCTTAGAGAGAGAGAGCTTGAAAATATCTAGATATTTGTTGGATGGAAGTAGAAGCTCATTGGACCCCTCTTTAGCCCAACCAATAGCATTAAAGCACACCATGTAGTTAAGCTTAGTGAGAGTCTGACATGTGTCCCATGTGCTCTTTTAGAATTCCCCTAGCTTTGAGATTTTTATGCATAGGAAGTTTCTCAAGCAACTTCCTCATTAAGTGTGTAGGTTCTCTTCTTGACTCAAGCATCTTATCCCCCATGCATAGGAAGCTTCTCAAGCAACTTCCTCATTAAATGTGACAAGTACCTCAAGTACCTTAGTCATTAAGCATGACAATCACCTTAGGTGGAGTTCCCACTGATGCATGGTTTTTAGGACCCCTTCTGAAGATGCAATAAAGGCACAGTCAGTTGTTGGGGAGATGAGGATACTCTAGTCCAAGGGATCTCGAAAGAGAAGAAAAATCTACTTCACAAGCACCAAAGAGTAAAAAGTGCCATGGACAGAAGATACGTGGGAACGAGCTCTTATGCATGCCTACAACCTATATCTTATAGAATAGCCCATTCTAGGTGTGAATTTCTAGTGAAATTTACACGAGGATGTTCGTGTGGACTCACAGCACAGCATACTCCGTTTTCACTTTTTTACCGACAGTAAATATTTTTTACCACAGTAAACATTTTTTACCTACAGTAAATATTTTTCACCTACATGGTAAATACAAATCACTTTTTACCTACAGTAACTTTTTTACCCATGGTAAATATTTTTTACTGCACCATAAGTATTTGGTAGGTAGCAGTTCACTGTTACTAGAAGCAGTGATTGGGCATCAACAATGCAGTTACAGGAGGAGAAAAGGAGAAAATCTTATGGTAAAGGTGAGTCAACAGGGATAAATACTTTTGAGTTGAAAAGAGACATGCTGATTTTTTCAAAGAACACATGTCAAAAGAAGCCATGGTTGAGGATTTTCTGAGAATTTGATATTCAGGAGGACCCCCACAGGTCCCCCCTGACATGTGCAGAACCTCCAGTTTCAACAGCCACCTACCTGCTCTTAAATGCTGGTCAAGGCCTTATCCCCATGTGTCACAATCAGAAAAATCAGCATTTACCCTCCCCTCTCACATCACTCTAGAGAATATCTTGATGGTGACATATCAGGTGACCTCAATCTGTTGACCACCCTAAGCAAAAAGTAACCCCAATCAGCGGATTTAAGCATGTTTATCCCTAATCCTAAACCCTCTCAGAAACCTATATAAGGAGGCCTTCTCTCACTCAAAACAAAACACTTCACCCACTTCACCAAGCAACGAAGCTATGACGACATTGCTCACAACAAGGAGCTATGGATGGAGCTCTACTCTCTCTCCCTCTCTCTCTCTCCCTCTAGTATGCTACATTACTAGCCCTAAAACCTAAATAACGAGTCTTCTCTCATGCTCCATGGCCACCATCCTCGCCATCATTCTCTAAGGTATTGATGTGTTGCTAGTAGGATCATACCTACTTGCTGGGTTGATTGTTTTTGACAAGGGATTATGCCATCCTTGGCTTGCTTCTCTATATCCTTGTTATGTATGATCAGATGCCATTGTATTGTTAAGCTGATGTCTTGTGTATATATATGCTACATAAGGTCCCTAAGCTTCGTTTCTATGTGTTTTTCCATATGTTTTGATGCCATCATAATGCCAGAAGTCTCACTTGCCTATGTGCACTATGTGTGAGGTCCCTAAACCTCTTAATTTAGGGTGGTGCCCCCTTTGTTTTGTTCTTTTCTTGTTTGCATGAGGCGTGGTTTGTGGAGTGTGCACGAGTACAGAGGCCACCCGATTGCACTGCTCTTTTTCCCGCTATCATTTTGGTGCCCCCACGGAGGAGGGCTACACAGACCTTCAGTCCACAAGCAATGAAGATGTGCAGTCTACAACATGGACGAATGGCGTGAGGTGTTTGCAAATTGGAGAACAGAAGAGGAGGAGGCTTTAGAGGCCTTAAAAGCTTTCATCGAGGTCTTGTTACCAGGTTGCAGTGTCATTGAAATTCAAGAAGTAAGTTCTTCTACATGCCTTGTTCGTGATCGTCGCCAACGAAGGAGAGTAAGAAGAAGAGCTTGATATATGTCTCCTCTCAACCTATGAGTGCTCCAGAAACCTCCAACGCACATGAGCTTGAAATATTCTACATCAACATACACGAAGGTACTGTGACACACATTAAGGGAAGAGAAAGCATCACCAGACCTCTCTTTCTTGAGGAGCCGACTAAGAGGAGGAAGCTCACCTCTACACCTAAGTGGCCCAAGGCCGCAGCGCGTGCTCAAGCGTAAGGTAACATTTGGCTTAATCTCATTAATAAGGGATTACATGACCACTACAGGCAAGAAAAAGGCTAGTGAGCAACCAACTTCAACCTCCAACTTGCAACCACGACTCTCACCCCTAAATCCTCCTAAAGCAAAGAGGCAAAGGCTTGCCTACAAGATTGCCGCCCGTCTGTGAGTGCTCCCAGTGCACTTTGTGAATCCAAACACCACCAATCCCAAGACATCCTCCTGTCCGCATGAATATCACTTTGGATATTGTCCAAAGTGCTTTGGAGACCGGGTGAAAAGCCTCCCTGCCCTACCTTTGCTACTAATTTTCAAGAAGTTATCTCAATCTAAGGAAACTATCTTAGTTGATGATGTGCTGCACATTAATGGTGTCACTTTCATTCGTCATGCTGATTATGGTAATAGAATCCAATTGTTGCTTGCTAAAAGGCTCAGCATTGTACAAAGTGTTGCCATCACGCCTTACGTCTTCACAGATGCATCAGGAAGAGTCGAAGTGATCCGAGGTGCTGACCTTCTGTGGCTGATCAGGCTCATTGGTCCCAAGGTGGTGCAACTAAGCTAGGCTCTTGTGTGTAAGTATGGATGCCAATAATGAGAATGATGATCCCCGCATGTTTCCTTTCCATTTTGTGCGTCATATCCGTGTGAATATTTATATTGATAGAAAAATCTTTTATCAGCAAAGAATAGCCCTATTGTTTGGAGCCGAGAGACTTGGGGAAATCTTGCGCTCTCCTCATCCTGTCATTCTATCCTTACTAAACTATTACCATTCCTTTGATGTGTCGATCTTCATCCTATTTTGAGCTAAGTTGTGCTAAAGCTCCAAATTGTAATTACCATACTCTACTTAAAAGTAAATTGGAGCTGTTTGTGTAATTGTTTACTCTCTCACTTATGGCCTTCCCTAATTTTTATGGTAAGCCTGGGGAGGTTGCTCCAGAATTTTTGGATAATTTGGAAATGGCCTTTCTAGTATCGGGAAGGGATGACGAAGCTACTAAGTTAAGGGCCTTTCCTTTGGTCTTGAGGGAAGGTGCAAAATTATGGTATCAAACTTTGGCACCTGAAGAAAGAAGAGACTGGGAGTCCTTAAAGATGGCCTTCATCGAAGAATTTCGCCGCCATGAGCCTCCAGAGGAGATATGGAGACAGCTCTTAGAGCTACGCCAAACATCACCCAATGACTATAGAAGCTATGAAGGAAAGTTTTCCAACCTGTGGGAGAAATGGTGTGCATCACTAGGTGAAGGAGAAAGGGCGCCAGAATGCCTAAAGAAGGACTGTTTCCTGGCAGGGCTTTACCCCATCCTTCGAGAAAAGGTAAAAGGTAAATTCCCATATACCTTTGATAAAGCTATGACTTATGCAAGGGAGAAGGATAAGAAGTTAAAATTACAAGCTAAACTACAAGGGGGAATGGAGCCTCCACCGCTAGCTCAACCTACGGCAAGGGTAGTAGTAGGGACAGGAGCAACAGACCAAGAGTCCTCTCAACAAGAATTACTTCAACAAATCACCAATCAACTAGAGAGCCTGTCCATCAATCTGGTTCAAGGTGTAAAGGCTCCCCAGCCAGGAAATGAACGAAATAGACAAGAAGGACAAAGGCAAGCACGTGAGTACATTTGCTACAACTGTGGAGAGGTAGGTCACGGCATGTATTATTGCCCCCATCCACGACGCTATCAAAGAAATGGTAATCAAAGACGGCCTCCTCGCCAGCAAGTCACTCCTCCTCGAGCTAGGCCACTAAATGGACAAAATGCACACGTGGCTCCACCAATCCAAATATTGAGACCCCCTCCTCCACCACCACAAGCACCAGCAGAGATCCCTCCACTACCATTGGGAGGGGAGGACAGGGCTGTCTCTGTCATAAGTCTTGACAATGGTAAGGATAAAGGGAAAGAAAAAATGGAGGAAGCTGTTGCCATGCCAATAAAGAGAGTTAGGAGACAAAGAACTGATGAAATAGAAGCTTCAGAGCCGGATAAAGGGAATGAGGGTTCCTCCCAAGTGATAGGAGACAAGAAAAGGAAGAGTAGGTCAAGGAGGCACATAGGAGTATAAGACTTTCCACTTGGGGTAGGATCCATACCTTACGACCTGGTAGCAGATGTGAGTAAGCAAGGACCAAAGATTTCATGGCAGCAACTCCTCAACCTTTCCCCAAATATGCGTAGAACCTGGAGGGCTAAGGCAAAGTCAGTTGGGTCTATTAGTGCAAGAGGCATGAAGGATATCGTGCCAGCCATTGATGCAGAGATTAAGAGTCAGCGAGTCTCCAATGTGTACGTAGATGGTGGAGCCGAGATTTGTGTTATGACAGAGAAATTAATGCACAGGTTGGGTTTGGAAGTAAACGAGCAAACTTCCTTACAAGCTAAGATGGCAAATAATGTAAGGGTGGCTTGTGTGGGAAAGGTTAATGGAGTGAAGGTTTCAGCTTTTGGTGTGGCAACCTCAATTGATTCTTATGTGATCCCAACTAAGGGGGAGGGCTATCCGCTAATCCTTGGAAGACCTTGGCTTATGGCTATGAAAGCTAGGCAAGATTGGGAGACAGGTTCCCTTGAGTTGCGACCAAATCATAAGGTAGGTGGCAAGCAACAAAAAATTGTGTATGACATGAAGCAGGGTAGACAACAAGACCTAGAGATGGAGACTTCTATGGATGAATGGAGCACAAGCAACTGCTCTTCATCTGACGATGAGTCATCTGAGGAGGATGCTAGCTCTTTGGAAGTCATGGGTATAATACTGCGAAACCCAGAAGGAGAAGGTGGTCAAGACTCTCTAAACAAGGAAGAAGCCACAGGCTTAGAGGAGATGCTAGCTAAGGACCTACTAGAAGAAGAGAGAGAACCCTATTTGCAGGTACTAAAGAAGCATGTTGGCCTCTCTATAGCTGATTACAAGCACATTAAATGAGTGACGGTAACCCAACACCATATCCAATTAAAGGAAGGTGCCGTCAACCTTGTTGGTGATGAGGTATTTGCACAGGTTGAAGCTCTAGTAGGTCATGTTTCTGAGTATAAAGAGATGGTTGTGGAGGGTTTGGATACAGGTTTGAAAAGTGATCAGGTTTGCTTGGCTATGCAGCAAGTGGAGGCAAATGGCAGGGTCTTGCTATGTTATGTGATGCTATGGATACATGTGTTATTGGAGGTTGCTTTACATATATTTTTGTGTCAATGGCGAGGTTTTTTTGAAGTGGACTATACCATGGAGGGTTCTGTAGCAGATGGTAGGATAGCTGCTTATGATTCAGGTTTCTCAAGTGATGGCAAGTATGCTTATAGTGGACACGAAGGATTATGGATGCAGGGTGACGAAGCTCCGTGCTATAAAGAGCTGGAAGGGTGGCCTGTCTATTGTCCTACGAGTGCAAAGGAAGGCTTGGATATACATGTTTTACAGGTTGATGGCAATGAGCAATGCTTTACTTTTGATCCAGGTGGATTCTACACCATGCGTGGGGGAGCTTTGAGCTTTCCATTTGACCCTGGAGGGTGATGCAGTAGCAGATGCTTTTTCTCTATCTCTATCCTATCTATATAGCCACTATACTATCATTTGTCTTATGCAGTCTATAGCTCTATGTTATATAATTCTCTCTATATAGTCATCTTTTACCCAACTAATACTATAGTTGAGCATGAATGCTCAACGAGGGGTTGGGCAAAAAAAAAAAAAAAGAGAAGAAAAAAAGAAAAAAGTGAATGCTACCAGTGAAAGTGGATATTGACAATAGATGGGGTATTGCTTTCAAGGGTCTAGGAGACCAGTTGTTAGTCATGGATGGATACAATTATTCATCACAAAGGACTAAACAGGGTGCATCAGCCAAGAAAGCAGTAAACCAGGAGAACCCTATTGTAGCACAACCTACAACTAGAGGCATCAAATACCTCTAGCTTAAGGGGGAGGGATATATGATGCATGGTTTTTAGGACCCCTTCTGAAGATGCAATAAAGGAACAGTCAGTTGTTGGGGAGATGAGGATACTCTAGTCCAAGGGATCTCGAAAGAGAAGAAAAATCTACTTCACAAGCACCAAAGAGTAAAAAGTGCCATGGACAGAAGATACGTGGAAACAAGCTCTTATGCATGCCTACAACCTATATCTTACAGAATAGCCCATTCTAGGTGTGAATTTCTAGTGAAATCTACACGAGGATGTTCGTGTGGACTCACAGCACAGCATATTCCGTTTTCACTTTTTTATCGACAGTAAATATTTTTTACCACAGTAAACATTTTTTACCTACAGTAAATATTTTTCACCTACATGGTAAATACAAATCACTTTTTACCTACAGTAACTTTTTTACCCCATGGTAAATATTTTTTACTGCACCATAAGTATTTGGTAGGTAGCAGTTCACTGTTACTAGAAGCAGTGATTGGGCATCAACAATGCAGTTACAGGAGGAGAAAAGGAGAAAATCTTATGGTAAAGGTGAGTCAACAGGGATAAAGACTTTTGAGTTGAAAAGAGACATGCTAATTTTTTCAAAGAACACATGTCAAAAGAAGCCATGGTTGAGGATTTTTTGAGAATTTGATATTCAGGAGGACCCCCGCAGGTCCCCCCTGACATGTGCAGAACCTCTAGTTTCAACAGCCACCTACCTGCTCTTAAATGCTGGTCAAGGCCTTATCCCCATGTGTCACAATCAGAAAAATAAGCATTTACCCTCCCCTCTCACATCACTCTAGAGAATATCTTGATGGTGACATATCAGGTGACCTCAATCTGTTGACCACCCTAAGCAAAAAGTAACCCCAATCAGCGGATTTAAGCATGTTTATCCCTAATCCTAAACCCTCTCAGAAACCTATATAAGGAGGCCTTCTCTCACTCAAAACAAAACACTTCACCCACTTCACCAAGCAACGAAGCTATGACGACATTGCTCACAACAAGGAGCTATGGATGGAGCTCTACTCTCTCTCCCTCTCTCTCTCTCCCTCTAGTATGCTACATTACTAGCCCTAAAACCTAAATAACGATTCTTCTCTCATGCTCCATGGCCACCATCCTCGCCATCATTCTCTAAGGTATTGATGTGTTGCTAGTAGGATCATACCTACTTGCTGGGTTGATTGTTTTTGACAAGGGATTATGCCATCCTTGGCTTGCTTCTCTATATCCTTGTTATGTATGATCAGATGCCGTTGTATTGTTAAGCTGATGTCTTGTGTATATATATGCTACATAAGGCCCCTAAGCTTCGGTTCTATGTGTTTTGCCATATGTTTTGATGCCATCATAATGCCAGAAGTCTCACTTGCCTATGTGCACTATGTGTGAGGTCCCTAAACCTCTTAATTTAGGGTGGTGCCCCCTTTGTTTTTTTCTTTGCTTGTTTGCATGAAGCGTGGTTTGTGGAGTGTGCACGAGTACAGAGGCCACCCGATTGCACTGCTCTTTTTCCCGCTATCACCACCTCAAGCACAACCCTAGCTTACTTAAGTTTAGGTTGGGTTCCCACCTCAAGCACAACCCTAGCTTGCTTAAGGTTAGGTCAGGTTCCCACCTCAAGCACAAGCCTAGCTTGCTTAAGGTTCCCACCTCAAGCACATCCCTAGCTTGCTTAAGTTTAGGTCGAGTTCCCCCTCAAGCTGAGCCCTAGCTTGCTTCAGGTCAAAGGACTTGTAACATTAACCATTGGAGTTCTTTAATGAATCTAACCCTAAGGTCTTTTCAGCTTCATTAGTTAACCTTGTGCTTTGACACACCATCTCTCGTTTGGGTCCCTTCTTCCATTGGCCCCGTGTTGAGATAGATCCGTAAGCACATGTCTATATTCTAACCCTTGTTCCCGTTTATTATCCCATATTAATTAATCAGTTTAATATGAGAAAATCATTTGGGTTGGTTATATATTAGATATTTAATGACATAGCATCCAACATCATGAAGAGCAAGTAAAGTTTCAGGTGAAGCCTTCAAAGGAAATGCTTGCAGATGTCATCATTGAACATCAGTGGCTAGACCAACACAAGGCCTACAAAGAAGATACAATGCTAATACTCTCATTTCCAAGAGGTAGAAAGCGACAATTACAAGTACCGTTAATGCTAGATTCAGAGTTGCAGGAGTCACAAGAATCAAAGATGAATCTTGCGGACCAAGGTAAAGCACAAGTGGACCTTCCATAGATTATCAAAGAAGGTGTGATAGCATATGCCTCTACGTCAAAGAACCCTCATGGATCAACTTCTTGAAGCAAGCCAGGCTTTCAAAACTTCAAGTCAATTGATGACGCAACTGAAACCTCTAATGAGACACCCAGAAAAGCAAATATATATGACCCAAAGTACTCAAGAAATCAAAAGAAAGTAAATCAAGTGTTTGTTCAGATAAATTTAGTCAAATTCAATGATCTGGTTTCGATTAAAAACAGGAAATCAACACAGAAAGACAAACACATGGGATGGATAGAATCACAGTGGAGCTTAAAGGAACAGGAGTAATATAAAGGTAATAGATAGATATGGGTACCAAAACTGAAGGTTAGAGCATAAGAAGTAACATTAAGACCTCCCCAATGAAACATGTCTAATTGGAGAATCAAACAAATGGAGTCTTCACAGTCAAAGAAGGACCACCCAACCAACATGAATGAAGATTCAAAGAAGATAAAACAGGTATGGCAAAAGAAACCTTCAATGCCAACTTGGTCCTTCACTAATCCTCTTTTTGAGGATTCAAGCTTACTTTTACATGAAGAAATGTTTGTAGTAAGCACAAGAATTTAAAAAGTCAAGTTGACACGGTGCAAAAAACACTCTTTGGCATAGTCAGAGTTGGACTACTGAGCCATAAAATGAGCATAGCATTAGCCTCAAAGCTTCAAGTCATATTAAACTATGTGCTAAGAGTTGTAGTTATTAGGCTTACGCTCAAGCTGGAAGAGTTGAGCATATCTAAGTTAGGTCGCTCATGTTGGATGAAATGAGTGTAAGAGTTGAAGTCTATTAACTTACAATTGGTGGAGTATTGTACAGTCCAACACTCATGCACATTGTACAGTAAGATGAGAGCACGTATCCTCGTCAACAAAAATTATTCTTAAAGGGGTGCCAGCTTACAAAGCCATGTCATATGATTTTATAGCTATACCATCTTTCTGAAGAACCCCTCAAAATCTTTCTTGCACAACATATTGTTTTCCATGCCATTAGGCAAAATTTGGACTCACAAAGGAGCCCTTTAAGGAGTTTGACTTTACCTCTCTCTACCAAAACGGGCGCATGGATAAATTTTTGTAAATAAACTCCAAAGTTGGCGGAGGTTTGACGGTTAGAATGTCCTCTTCAAGCTCTATCTACTGATATATAGTACGCCATGAGATTTCTCATATTTTAGAAGATTCTTTTTTTGATTCACTTAGGTTCTGACAGAGTTGTCACATCATAGGTGAATCAAAAAAGTAATCTTCTAAAATATGAGGAATCTCATGGAGTGCTATATATCAGTAGATAGAGCTTGAAGAGGACATTCTAACCATCAAACCTCTGCCAACTTTGGAGTTTATTTGCAAAAATTTATCCATGCGCCCGTTTTGGTAGAGAGAGGTAAAGTTAAACTCCTTAAAGGGCCCCTTTGTGAGTCCAAATTTTGCCTAATGATTTTTGTGTATGCATAAATAGGATGTCCCATCCTTGGACATATGCATTAGACACTCTTTTTTGCTTCCACCTATGCACCTTGAGTGGACTACAACAGGCAAACCAATGTTCCATCATGCTACCCTCTCATATTTGCTGCCTTTTTAATTCCATATCTATTAGGAAATAATCCCTTGAGTACCTTATTTGTATTTTCTATGCTAATAAGTACTCCAGTAATGCGCGTATCCCAAAGGTACTTTTTTCCCACTGGGTTTTTTCCCTTTGGTCATCTAGGTATTAGACCCTAATTTAGAACCTCATCATTCTAGTTCCCCTCTACATACTTTTCATAAATAAACATCAACCTCATCATTATGCTATTACAACGGACAAATGCAACATCATCTCTCACATCAGACATATTCGGACCAATGAAGTGTTAAGTATGGAGCCTGATTTACCCTTGTAATTTTCTGTGGTAAAAGCGCACATTTGTAAGGCCCCCATTATGAGGAGAAGCCATTGTGCGTGAAGGAAAATCACTCACCGGAAACCAAAATTTTCACGGACAAGAATCAGGGGCAACTTTAAACCTCCGCCCCCGAGACTTTTTTTTCGCCGGAGTATTCTTTTCCACCGGAATATTATGGCCGGACAGCGGCCGGAAAGTGGTCGGAAAACAACCGGTCGGTTGGCCGGTGGCCGGTAGTCAATGGCCGATGGCCGGTGGTCGGAAGTCAATGGCCGGTGGCCGGTGGCCGGAAGTCAATGGCCGGTGACCGATGGCCGAATTCAAAAGCGGACTTGTCTTCTCAAGGGCGGCCACACATGGGTGGATTGGAGGGTCCGATTTGGACTTATTCGCACAAGGGCGGCTACACATGGCTGTCTATCATAAGAGAGGGCAGCCCTTTTGGCCTATAAAAGGAGGCCATTTCTACACACATTTTATAGTGTGAAGTTGATGCAACAAGGTGAGTGTGAGGTGGTGAGAGTGAAGCAAGGCGGGAGCTCCATTAAGGGTATAATCCCTTTGTAAACTACTTCTTGTTTTGAAGTACTAAAGCCATTGAGTGGCTGCTTTCCCGTGGACGTAGCCCACATTGGGTGAACCACGTATATCGTGTGTACTCTCTCTCTCTCTCTACTCTATAATCTCGTGTATATAAATATGTCTCTCTCCATTAAGTAATCTACTCAATTATCTATTTAGCTACGTCTTATTTCCTAACATGAAGATGCTGCAACAAATTGAACCTCATCAATAGATTCAATGACAAATGAAGACGATCAGCCATCAACAACCAATCATAAACTTTCACAGCCTCATTGAACACTTTTCAACAGTGCCCGAGGATGGGCACTAAAATCGAAAGGGGGGAAGGTTAACTGAGTCAATGTCAGCTAACAAAAACTGCTAAAGGAAGATCAACATGAAGAAGCAGTAAAGATTGGAGTTACACATTTTTCACATTTTTCCAAAATGGTCATGTATTGTAAATTTTGGATTTATTTCAAGCCATTGTAATATTTTTAATGTGTTATGAGCTCAATGGGAGTTCCAAGCTGTAAACAACAGGTCAGTGAGTGTGTCTAAGTTGTAGATTCAGTAAGTGGTGGAGCCCTAAAGGCCTTGGGCGCCCAAACATTGCATATTTTTACCCTAGGTATATAAGGTAGTGTGTAAAAGAAAGTAGGGTTCTCGAGCTCATTTGTTGAGAGCACTCTTTGGTGAGAGCTCTTGAGCTGTGTGGCTATGGAGTCCTTGAGCTTCTCCTTGCTCATGTGACTTGACTAACATTAATCATTGCTTAATTCTCTTTCACTATGCCTCTCTCATGCTTCTTGTGATTGCCTATGATGCTTAGATTAGCTAGATCTTAACTAATTAGTGGTTAATCCCTCTCTAATCTTGTGTGATTGCCCTCTTTTTCTTGTGTGTGCATGTAGGTTTGATTGGAGTGTGGTGCTGGATAGATCTATGTGTGTATGCTTGCGATTAGTGTGCTTCATGATAGAATTAGTGTTGTGTGCGTCTTGCAATCATTAGTATGCGTGATTAGTGTGTTGCATGATAGGATTAGTGTTGTGTGTGTTTTGTGATTAGTGTGTTGCATGATAGGATTAGTGTTGTGTGCGTCTTGCAATCATTAGTATGCGTGATTGGATTGATTGGAGGTGAAGAGAAGTGGATGTGGAGATTACCTTTCATTGTGGCTTAGCTCCTCCATAGGTCAAGAAGATCACCTCATAGAGTTAACCATTTGTGTTTCCATGATTAGCTCACTAATTGCGTGAGTGTTTCCATGTCCTAGCCAGGTATTTCATCCCTCAGGATTGATAATTTTGTTGGTCATTGGAGCTATGCAACGATGGAATCCCCAATAGCTAAGCATAGGGAGAGCTTCACATGTGACCATGTGCCCCCTTGAGAAAGGGGGTGCCCTTTGGGTGAGTGGGAGGTTAGGTCAAATATTTTCCTAACTTTGGGGCTTTCCCCCTCCTTTTAGGGTCTCTTTTTGGATCAAGAACCTTACCCCCCATTCATGGGAAACTTCTCAAGCACCTTTCTCATCAAGCATGACAAGCACCTTAGTTAGCAAGCACGACAAGCACCCCAATCACCTTACTCATCAAGCATGACAAGCACCTCAAGCACCTTAGTCACCAAGCATGGCAATCACCCCACGCTTGGGCCGGGTTCCCACCTCAAACGCAGCCCTATATTGCCTAAGGTCTAAGGACTTTTAACACTAACCTTTGGAGGTCTTTAATGAAGCTAACCCTAAGGTCTTTTAAGCTCCATTAGATGCATGTTTCTCTTTGATAGACTACCTCGTTTTGGAACCATATTGAGATGTAACCATCTCTCCTCTTGGTTCCTAGTGAGATAAGTGTAGAAGCACTTATTGCGCATTACTCTTTGGTAGACCGTCTCCTTTTGGACCCGAATTGAGATGCAACCATTTCTCCTTTTGGTCCCCTGTTGAGATAGGTCTAGAAGCACATATATATATCCTAACTCTTGTTCCCATTATATCTTCCTATATTAAATGATCAGTTTAATATGAGAAAATCATTTGGTAAAGTTAGATATTATATTTTATGACATTACCGCTCTCTTGAAATCATAGTCCTCCTCGACTCTATGAGGTAGAGAAGATACATCCTACTCATTAGTCCATGTTTCTTAGCGGGTAGAGGATCCATTTTCACTCTACGACATCATTCCAAAATGGATGACTAATCCATTTGGTGCTCAGGAGACTTAGCTGCCGCAAGCATGTCTGTTCTTTAGTCCATATCATACTTCCAAAGTAGAGTGACAATTTCTACTTGGTGTTTGAGATACGTCTTCACCACAAACATGATCTTAAGCATGCACACTTCTTTAATTTTGTGCACAAATAAAGAAAGAGAATGACAAAAACATTGTTCATTTAAAATGCATTTTCATTTGCTTACTCTAGTGTAGCATTGCAAGCATTGACAAGGTTCATATTCCTAGGTTCCTTGCATCCCTCTAGCATCTTTAAAAGGATAATCCTTAAACTTAATAAGATATCATCAAATAATCTTACCGTTTCTTAATACCTTGTCTTCATGTCATAGGATGGACTCAAATTGAAGTACTTCTTTGTGATCTTTGATTTTTGGAGGGTCTGCAACTATTGCTTCTTTTGGTGGCGCTCCTTCGTAAGGCTTAGTAGGCTCTCATGGAAAACATTGTGCATGAGCCAATGGTTGGGAAAATTTAATTGATAAGCCATCTCAATGATTGGCTTAAGAATTTAAAAAAGGATCATAGTATCTTTTTGCTAGTTTAGCATAATACTCTTGGTGGCCCATAGGATTCTTGCCCGTAGTATGCCTTAGACGAGCCTTGAGAAACTTTAGCAAGACCCAACCATTTTCCTTAGAGGCTAAGGCTCTTCTGTGCTTATTAGCAGTAGCCCTTTTTGCCTTTGCTGTGAGATGGATATAGTCTCTTTAATCTTTGGAAAAGATTCTTGTGAGTCTCGGCTATATTCATCATCAGTAGTGAAGATCTTCCCATGTACTTTAAGTAGTAAGGGACTTTTGGATCTTCCCTCTTTAACCTTGAAAGGTGCTTTCCCCATAGAAATATGTACAATGTCATTGTACGCATTCTCTATAAGAGGTAGGTACTTCTTGCATTGAGAACATTGATCTTCGTCCTAGATTCTCAAAGAGACCCTTCTAAAAATTACTGGTTATTCTAGGATCTATGTCCAGCACTATGGATGTTGGCAAGCCATGATACTTGAAAATTTGATATATAAAGAGGGTTGTCGTTTGATGTGCCTTAATAGTCTTTTTGATAGGCATAGAGTGTGTTTTCTTGTTAAGCCTGTTGACTAAAACAATTCAAGTTGCTTCCCTCACTCAAATTTTGGCTTTTGACAGACCACACATTTTGAAAAATAGTATTCACGGTATGTTTACTTTTCATGGTAGGCCAACATAAATACGCTTTTACTCCTCCAAGAGTAGATTATGGAATCCCTCTTTGCCCCCCATAAGGAGAAGCATGGGATGTTTACTTTTCATGGTAGGCCAACATAAATACACTTTTACTCCTCGAAGAGTAGATTATGGAATCCCTCTTTGCCCCCCATAAGGAGAAGCATGGGATTCATATATGACTTTCTTATTGTATGGGTGAGTAACACATAACTTATTTCCATTTGGAAGATAACTATCCTTCAGGGTGAATGATTCTTTTTTCTTCCCTGATGCAAAGGCTGTAATTATGTACTTAAAGTCTTGGTTGGTCGCATACTCATCTATCATAAAAGATAGATCATTGTGAGTTTCTATAGACACTACATTTACCCTTGGCAGTCGTGAAAGTGCATCGACCACTTAATTGTGCTTGCTAGTAATTTGAGAATATGAAATTTAAATTACGAAAGAAAATGTGCCCACCTCATTTGTTTGTCAAAGAGCTTGGTTTACGTGATGAAATTCTTAAGGCTTTGTGATCCATTCGTAGGATGAATGGAGTTCCCAAGAGATAGCGTTTCCACATATCTAGGACATATAGAATAGTGATAGTCATTTTTTGGCTCTTCGTAATTGCCATAGTGAGCTACCTCACTCTACCAAAATCACCCAAACACTGTGGCTATCTTCACCCTTTCACTGTAGATAGGTATGTGTGAGTAGGGAACTTTTCCTATATCTCCTTAAAAACCCTCACTTAGCTAGTCACTGGGCTAGTTGAGCCAAGAAAATATATAAAAATAAAAGTCAAAATATATTATGGCTCTTTTGTGTATAAATATTTCATTGTATATAGGGCCTAGATATAGAGATTTTTTATTATAATTATTTTTTGTATTTATTTGAATATGTATGTCTAGGTGTGTGTATTTACCTAAGTATACTATATACATTTACTCACCATTACCATGATCTTTATTACCATGTGTTCTATAAAAAATCATTTCTTGCAAGCTGTGCTTATTTTTGGTGTGAAACCACTCCAAGGAAAAACCTACAAAATACACTTCACCATCACTCATTGCCTTTCACTAAATTCCTATTTTCTACAAGTATTATTTCTTACCTCTTGTAAATAAATATACATCAATAAAAACAAATGAGAACCCTCCTCATCTAATTTTCTATATTTTTATATATTTATTATATATATATATAGCTTACACTATTCTAGATTCCACAAATTGTTTATATATATTAGCCTATTATTTTTCATTATATTCATATATTATATCTATGCATAACTCACAACCAGGCATATTTTCAAACCCCTAAGAATCTATTAGGTCATGCTCTCATGCAAGGAGGGGCTTACCTTTGGAACCTTATGCAAATTCAACAAAAGGGGGGCCAATAAAGACTTTTTTGTGAAGAAAAATAGGTATTTTGGTGGGATTTTTTATATCCATCTCTACTCCAAATTTGAAGCGGTGGTTAGAAGAAGACAAAATATGGAACAAGAGCTGAATAATCACCTCAAAGATTTTGATAGTTTTTGGAGCTACCACCGGTGAGATAGGATTTTTTTGGTGGACCACAGTCTCTCCACTTTTCTCACAAGTAGCCCATAGTCTTCTCTCACCTCCTTTCCTACTTCCACACACACACACACACTCATTTCTCTCTATTCCTCACTCAAACCTACAAATTACCTGATTTTCTCTCTCCCTCTTGACCATTATACTCCCCTCTCACACCCATAGCTCTCTTTTAAAGCTCTACCTACATCCACCATCTCCATATCTCTCTCTATTACTCCCATATTACAATTTTATTCTACCCTTTCAAGAATGCAATAAAAATCAACAACTAAATCATCCTTAATCTCTAAAAAATGGGGGTTTTTTATCCACAAAACCCTCATTGCCTTTATGGTGATTCAACTATGGCGGTGGCGTGAAAAGAAGAAGAAGAAGAACGGCGATCACTTTCGACAGTCTACGCAAGGGTGAGTCTAAGATTCCTCAAGGGTTTACCCATCTCATTCACATCTCTTTTCTCATCCTTCAAGTCATTTTACCCGTTGTAAATATATAACTAACTTTTTCTAGTAATTGTTAATACTAACTACTAACCTACTAACACAAACACCCATTAATCCAACTCTAAAAAGTACCCTCCTGAAGACATATACATATAATAAACTTCTCTCTCTCTCTCTCTCTCTCTCTCTCTCTCTCTCTCTCTCTCCCCTTAAAATTTACTTTCATCTTATCTACCACAATAATGTGCTCTCTTGAGCCCACATCCATGACTCAAGCAAACAAAGAAGGCTCGCAATGTTTTGATACTCATAAAAAATCATAATCGTGATTTGTTAGTTTGTAAATTAGGATTTCCAATAATCTTAATGAGGGGTCTCCAACCTATAAATAGGCCCCTTTCCTTCTTGTAAAACCATCTCCAAGCTTCCACATAGCACCCCAACACCCTTGAGGTTTTGGAGCTCCAAAGGCGTGTCTTGGTTCTATAATCGTTGTCCTTCACTTGTGCCACGTGGTTTAGTAAATGCAAGGTGACTCATATCATTTAAGTTCCGTCATTTGAGCTTGTTTGAGAAAGTGGTTAGTGTGTTTTTATTGCTAAGTTTCTTGTTCATTGTAAGAGGGTTTTGTGGTGAGAGGTTTTTCGCACCCTAAGAAAATGTGTGTGTGCTACCAATGTTTACCATTCACTAATTGTTGGTTTAGTTTATACAAGCTCCGTGATAGTGTGATAAGTATACAGCCTTACCTTGCAAGTTGTCAATCAGGTATTTGCACAAACTCCACTCCTCTCTCTCTTTCTTCACTTTGCTCTAACTCTCTCTTGTGTCATTTGGTGTGTGTCCTTGTGTCAGATTGCTTGTGTGCGTTTTGTTGCACCTTCTCTTGGTTGTGACAAAATCTTTCTTGCATCCTAGTTTGCATCCCATAACTAGGTGGTGCCCCTATCTTGTTTGTGTTTGGTTGTGGGTTTGTTGTTGTGTTGTACTTGTGGTTGCCCCAGCACCAATTGAGCAACACGGGAGCCTTGAGGGGTGTTTATACGTCGCCTCTCTTGTTGCCTGCCCCAGACCGCCTCAATTTTGGTGCCCCCCCTGAGGAAGGACTTGTGTCTATTGTTGTTACATATTGCATGAATGCTTAACTTTTAGCATAACCAAGTAGGTTTCATGAATCACAAAAACTTGTATGACCCATTTGTTTCCATTTTTAGGCAAAAGGTGCATATCATTGTAAGCATAAAGTTGCAATTTCAACTAGTAATTCGTAGAGTTTTGGTCCCTCTTAGGTTGACTAAGATAAACACTTTGGTAAATCTTTTTTTTGCCTCTCATTAGGTACGACCTTAGTTTGGACGACTGTATTTTTGTTTTGTTTTAAGAATTAGGTCATGCATAGACCATGAATAACGACCCAGGAATAGAGGTTTTCCCCTTCCATTTCACTCCACACATTAGAATAAATGTTGCAATTAGTAAAAAAATCCATTTTCAACAATGTATGGTACACTACAAGAGGTTGTGTGCTCTTGTGACGCTATTAGCGACGGAAATACACTGGGTTTTTATAACCGCCGGCGTCGCTAATAGCGTCGCTATATAGAGACGCTCATAGCGACGGTTATAGCGACGTTTACACAGAAGACTATAGCGACGCTCATAGCGACGCTACATAGCCATAAATAGCGACGGTTATAGCGACGCCCGAGAGAATTTTTTTTTGGTGACAGGGCATTGAATGCCCTGCCACCCATCAACCATATTGTACTTGATTCACTTTTTAAAAAAAGTGCAAGGGTAGATAATAGACCCAAAATAGTCACCCACAAGACGCATTGTTTGCAAAATTGACAAGCGTAAAATTGACAATTGTACACATCATAGGCAAAATGAATTGATTGGCAAATGTAATAATGACAATTGTACAACATCATAGGCATAAAGAATTGATTGGCAAAAGGAACTGCGGTGACAAATGTAATAATATACATGGTTCAAAAAGACGTATAAAATCCGTCTCATGATACATAAGCTATGAGAAACCCTAAACTAATGCTATCTAGCTACGGCTAAACTGACGTCGTCTAGTCAGACGTCTCATCGCGTCCAAGCGGTGTATCTGTCGGATTCTGCAAAAAAAGACAATAAGACAGCTTTCAATAAGTATAAACATATAATGACATTTATAAAACAATACAAAAAATAGAAAAGAGCAAACCCTAATACTAACCATGCCGCCGTGAGAACTGAGAATGTCCATCAGGGCGTTTAAGCCCTTCCTGCCTGCGTACTCGCGCTCGTACGGTGTGGGATCACGTCCTGTCATCGACCACTGTCAAAACATACAAAGATTTCATTATGTTAGAATTAAAAAACTCATAAACCCTAAACTATCGAACATAAAGAGCAATGCGAAAACACTTACAAAATCGGCCTCAAATGATGCCCATCCACCGCTCCCCAAGTGGTGCGAGCTCCCTGCCTCTACTCGCGCTCTGGCTGCATCCTTTTGTTGCTTCCACTTGTCGGGATTCTTGCACGCTGCTTTCTTCGCATTCTTCCAATCTTCTTTGGCCAGCCAATTTGGCCTGTTCCACCCATTCTTGATTGCTTTTTGCACTTCGGAACGCTTGTGTTTGCAGTATTCGCACATTCAAATCTTCATCAGGTCTTCATTGAAGCGCTGATCCCGTGTTGGAACGGAAAACTCATCATGAAGTATGCTGATGACTCTGTTTTTTAAATCACTTGGTACTTCACTCCATTTGTTTAGTATGTAGTGTCTAAACAGCTGAGAGCAAAGACCACGCATGCACGAGATCACCTTCTTGCCGTCATCATCCATGATGATGCCGCCGCTGAAGTCGACGAAGTAAGGCAAACCCTCTGGCCGGTGACGCGTGAACCTAGGTGTCCCGGCAGGGGTCTCTAGCAGCGTGTCGATGGGGGTACGGACGTCAGGTGTCTCCACCGGCGTCTGGGCCCCGAAGCGAGGAGTGTCGAGTGGGGTGGCTCCTGGCGGAGTGGGTAGAGGTGTGTAGCTGCTAGGAACAGTTAGCCGCGCAAAACCTGGCGTAGATGGCGATGCTGTGGCTGGTGTGGGGGCGGGCAAAGAAGGGGAGGGTAAAGAGCCTCATCGAACACGAGGCGGTGTGGAGGCATCGGCGGCGGAATCCCCACAACAACCGCCACCGCCACCACAAGAGCGCCGATGTCTAGACGAGTGTGAAGATCGTCTCGTCGACGCCGAAGCTTCGGAGCGCGCCGAATGCTCCGAAAGAGAGGGAGATGCGGATGGAGTAGGAACGCGCAATGATGCGCCAGAGGGATGATGCTCTAGGTACCACTGTCTCTGCTGCGGTGACAAAGAAGAAAGAAACTCCTCATCATCCATACCTGCATTAAACACACGAATATTTAAACTTAATATTGAATGAATAGAGTAGACAATGACGCAAAGACCATTAAATACAATGACGTAATGACGCATATAAATACAATGACGCAATGAATTGAGTGATAGAAGAGGCAAGTCGAAAACTTAGAATTTTCAATCAAAAGAGCGCGAGTAGAAAAGAGCGTTATACACCATGGAAGGTACTTAGAGAGCCAGAGCTTTTACAACACGGAGCAAAATTGTTCAAATACAATATTTGTGGCTTTAAGAGATCTCTCTCTCATCCTCGCATAACTCAGCATAACTTCCTATATCTATATAGAGCTCTCCGTTTAAACACATATCCTCTGTTTCATTTTGTAGCTCCTCTGCATGCACCCCATATAGAGTAGTAGCATCTTGATGCTCGTCTAGCACCACCGCAGCGGCTTCTGATTGAGCATCTTCTCTGATCTCCTCCATTGATGCCGTTGTGATTGGCACATGGTAGCCTTCATACGTCCTTGCACTACGAGGGGCTACCTCTATGACGTACCACCAGTTTGATGTAGACTTTGTACGATGAAATATTACTTGCCAGAGCCACATAACTTACATGAGAGCTTTCAAGCACATAACTTGTAAAAGGGGGATGTTAACTATTTACATACTTACTTGTTCACAATGCTCTGGTAGTACGAAAGTGTCTCTTAGGTCAGTCCATTTCTTAGTAGAATCCACCTCAAGAAAACCAGACTCTCCTCTACGCACAGTAGCGTTGCGACCCTCCATGATTATCTTGAACCATTGCACGTCGAACAAGTCGACAAAAAATCCTTTGTAATCGATCCTCAAAATCTCTTGCAGCGTGCCAAAGTAAGTGAGTTCCGCCACCACAGGATCTGCATCAGAGGAACGTCGTCGACTAGACTGTTCAAATTTTGCCATGATTCCACAATCTTGAGTAAAACGCTTTTTGTCGATCCGTTCCACCCTAAAATGTCGACCTTTACACCATGCTGCTGTGTATGACTTATACTACAACGAACAAAGATTATGAGTGGCCGTTCAAACATTTAGAAATAAAGTCACTAGCATGTGGTACATTGCAAACTTACCTTGGTCGCGCAACCCCGAGAGTACTCCCACTCTTCCTCAGTCACTTCGTCACCGCATTGTTGTGCGCTTTTCAATTGGTTTTGCAACCATCTTAAACTCTGGCTCCCAAAGTATCTTTCTTGCCGGTCAGATGGTCCCATAGTAGATTACCCACATTCTTGAATATGTGCATTGGATCGAGCAAGTGATTGATCATGAGTCGGGGCCAGTATGGTAACTCGTACCATAGAGATAGTCTCTTCATCCCTGGAGGCAATCCGTCATTGCACATCTCCTTCTGCTCTAACCATGCTTGTGCAGACATCCTTGGTGGCTCTCTTACCAAAAAGCCGTCGCGTAACACATGATTCTCTGGAAGATACGCTTGATGACCTTCGTAGATTTGCTTCTTCAGTGAGGGCGCCCTACATGCATTCAGTCTAGGTCCACATGTGACACATGCTCTGTATCCGCTTGTTTGAAGCCCTGCATGTATACACATGATAATAGATCAACTATGGGAAAAAACAAGATTTACAGTGTCTAAGTGAGGAGTGTCAATAGATCACCTGAGCATTCTGTTAGCCCAGGATAGTCATGCATGGTCCACATTAGAATGCCTCTGATCAAAGCATTCCGTCGTTCTGTGTGTCGGCTCATATCCACCACCTCGATGCCAATCCACAATTGTTGTAGCTCTTCCAATAGTGGACGAAGATACACATCCATATTCTCCACTTTATATCGCCCTGGCACGATCAAGCTTAGCCATAAGTGCCCCTTCTTCGTAGTCAACCACGGGGGAATGTTGTAGTTGACGATGACAACGGGCCATACACTGTAAGATGTTGATCTTTGACCAAATGGATTTACGCCATCCATAGCCAGGCGTAAGCGCAAATTTCGAGCTTCCATGTCTATGTATTCCCCTCTGAAAAGAATGCAGTCATTAGGACAAGCGTGGATAGAATTGTAATCCATCCCCAAGTTTCGCAAAATCTTTTTTGCTTCATCTCGAAAATCTGGCATCACATTGTCAGCTGGTAGTATGTGCTCTTTAAGCAATCTACACAACATAAAAATATGATACAGTCGTGTAAAAATCTATCAGATCATTATACATTTAGAGTTTTATTAAAGTAAACTAATTATAATAGATCACATGAAAAGCGCTATGACGCTAGTGTCACTCCATCCAAAATTTGCCTGCATGTTGAGAAGAACCAGGAGTGCTTTCAATCTAGACATACGTGCTCCATTATACAATGGCGTATCGGCTTCACTTTTCATATCATCATAGATAAGCCTTTCTGAATCCATGATCGTCTCGATCATTTCATCAATCTCGGGCTCAAACATTGCCTCGTTGGGAATGTGCTCTGCATGATCATCCCCCGAGCTGTCAGAGGCTACATCTTGTGGCCTCACATATGCTGCTTGACGAAAGCGCCTGCGAACACGTCTATTGGGTTGCAAGATTGCTGCTTGTTGGCCAGCGTCAGAGTCCGACGAGTTATAATTTGCAACAACTCGATCTATAATAGATGGATCGAACTCTCCAAATTCGCGAACGTGCTGCAAAGAAACACGTCTTGTCCGTCGCACAGCATGCTTGCATTGATTACAAGGACATAAGACCCTCGTTGAGAGATAGGTGTTTCGGTTGGACGGTCCCACATCCTCGTCACTACTCATAATGAGGATAAAAATCTTATAACCTGGACAACAAATTTAATATTCTATTGACGTTCTTCGTTTTATCTCTCTCTCTCTCTCTCTCTCTCTCTCTCTATCTCTCTCTCTCTCTCTCTCTCTCTCTCTCTCGCTCTCGCTCTACCTCACATTCTCTAGTCATGTACAATCCCCGCACACCTCGGTCTAGAGGTGCACGGAGATCAGAACCACCGGGTTATAATCTCGTCTTTATTGGTCAATACCTATATTTGTGGGTACAAGAAATCTACAGACCCACGTCTACATGATACTGCATGTAGTGGACAAAACCCCTTTGCCTCTTCTCTAGCTGTAGCACTTCACAGCATCTTAACATCTTTTCACAGTAGATCTTTTCACTGTTTGTCTAACTCTAAACCCTAAACCGTAAGTAATTCTTGCGTGGACTCGATCTAACGTAAATAAGCGTAAATCTAAATAAACGTAAATCTAACTAAAAATAAACCTAAATCTAATTTAACGTAAGTCTACATCTAACCTAATCTTTAACGTCTTTTGGGATAGTTTCCTGCGACGTTAAAACTCTCTTCTTCTTGTGTGTGTGTGTGTGTGTGTGTGTGTGTGTGTGTGTGTGTGTGTGTGTGGGTAAACCTAAATAAACCTAAGTCTAATCTAATATAACATAAATCTAAATATAACATAAATTATGTTATATTAAAAACAAAGAACTAAACTAACAGGGATTATAAGAACCTTAAAACTGATTTAACACATAATTTTTCACATAACTCGGCAAGAGTTGGCATTCTCATCACTAAAGATGTGAGAGTTAACTTCCGGCGGTGACACTGCCTCATCTCCATCCACATCTGACGACAGCAATTGGCCCTTTAGACCGTTCTTGCTCTTGTTACTAACTTTGAAGTTGCTGTTGAATGACTAGAGGTTGTCTAGATGGTCATTGTGTCGGGGATGTAGTGACTCTTGCCGCCCTGAAGATCCACCTTCTTCCCTATCTTCTGAAGACATTTCACCAGTACTTTTGGATCGACGGAGCCCACCATGAGTGAAGGCAGCAATACCCTATATTCCATTGAGGGCTTTCTTCACCCGCTTCATGCAGGCATCGCAGTCTATGGAGACCTAAATCTAATCTAATATAACGTAAATCTAAATCTAGCGTAAATAAACGTAAATCTAATTAAAAATAAACCTAAATCTAATCTAATTTAACTTAAATAAACCTAAATATAATTTAACGTAAGTCTACATCTAACATAATCTTTAACGTCTTTTAGGATAGTTTCTTACGACGTTATAACTCTCTTCTTCTTGTGTGTGTGCGCATGTGTGGATGTGTGTGCCAATAAAAAGAGATAAATGGTATAACCTTTCTAT
This sequence comes from Adiantum capillus-veneris, assembly GCF_014529385.1. Lineage (NCBI taxonomy): Eukaryota > Viridiplantae > Streptophyta > Polypodiopsida > Polypodiales > Pteridaceae > Adiantum > Adiantum capillus-veneris. The sequence continues at coordinate 113,610,248 of NC_140938.1, read as the reverse complement.
CACCCATGCCAAGTATGATAGATTGGTTATGCCATTTCCCTCTTGAATAATAGGTCTTGAGTTCAACTCCTCGTCGGCTAGATCTTTAGGTCTTTTAATTTTAATTAGTTTCCTACGACGTTAAATTAGTTTCTCTCTCTTTCTCTCTCAATGTGTGTGCGTTTTTTTGGATCGTGTGCATGTTTTCTCTCTCTTTTCCTCTCTCAATGTATGCGTTTTTTGTTTATGCCTGTTCTCTCTCTCTTTTCCTCTCTCAATGCGTACGTTTTTTGTTTATGCATGCTCTCTCTCTCTTTTCCTCTCTCAATGTGTGTGTGCATTCTTTGTTTATGTATGTGTGTGTGCGTTTTTGTTTATGTTTGTACTCTCTCTCTCCCTCTCTCTCTCTCTCTCTCTCTCTCTCTCTCAAAAATACTATGTGTGTGTGTATGTGCGTGTGTGAGAGAGAGAGAGAGGGAGAGAGAAAGAGGGGAAGGGAACATGAGAGTGAGGAGAGGGAAGGAGCATACGTGGCTCTCCTTCCTCTCCTCGTGTGTGTGTGTGTTTGTGTGTGTGTGTGTGTGTGTGTGGAGAAGAAAAAGAGAGAGAGAGAGAGAGAGAGAGAGAGGGAGGGAGAGCGTTACCTGCTCCTTGCTTGAGGGCGCCGAAAAACTCAGATCTGAGATCTGAGTTTTTGGGCGCGCTCTGTTATTTTTTTAGCCCAGTCGGCGTCGCTATGAGCGTCGCAAATTTACAAAGAAATTTAAGACGCTCATAGCGACGCCGAGATTTTTTTTTTTGAGCGTCGCTGTGTGAGCGTCGCTAATATGAATAGCCTCTTGTAGTGGTATTCATGTTTGGTGTCCAAAGAGTAGGAAAAATTCTCGCGTCACCAAACCCTGTCATCCTGCCTCTTGTTGCCTATCATAGATCATTTGATGTGCATATTTTTATTTTGTTGTAGAATAGATTGCAATTTAGAAAACAATAATGTGTAAATATTTTCAAGAAATAAAAAAATGTGTTGTCACTTTGAAATTGATTCAATGGAGGCCCAATGCCAAAAGTCAGGATATCCTCTCTTTCTTGGAGAGCTTGGCGAGGATGTCAAGCTATTTCTAGCAAATTTCGAAATGGCTGCCACATAAAAAGAGTGATAAGAGACGAGGAATGCTTAGAAATGTTTGAGGTAGTTCTGAGAAATGATGCTACCACTTGGTTTGAATCTTTATCTTAGGAGGTTAAGGGAAGCTATAAGGAAGTTGTTGATCATTTCAAGAGATACTTCTTTGACTTCCCAAAACACTCAAAAGCTATGGCAAGACGTTGTTTTGCACAAGCAAAAATACTTAGATGACTACTACATATATAAACAAGAGTTTCTACGTCTTTGGGTTGTATGTGTTGCCAACCCTGGTGATGGTGTAGAGTTCCTAAAGAAGGAGAGGTTCATAGCCGGTCTCTTTTCCACACTCAAGATAAAAGTTGAGGCGGGTGCACCTGCTACCTTTGATGCATCTAAAACTAGGGCTGTTGCGAAGTATAGAAAACTCAAGTGCCTAAGGAGAGAGGTTACAATAGAGGGTCCTAGACCCAAAAGAAAGTTGCAAGCATCAACATCTAGAGAGATTCCTGAGGTAACAACTAAGGTGATTGAGAAGCTAAATGAGTCCTTCAGTAACTTGTCAATTCACCTTGCTCAAGCTGTAGGTCCCAAGGGACAAACAAAGAAAGCTAAGGAGCGAGAGCCATGACCCAAGAAAGTACGACAATGTTGGAATTGGGGAGAGTCTGCACATGGGATGTATAATTGTCTTGGCCCCATGGGGAGCCAGGGAGACCTAGCTTGAATTGTCCAGTGATGAATGAAGGTGAAGGACTAGTCAACAACCAAGGCTTCTACAAAATCCAAATGAAGCAAGACCACCTCCACAAGGAGTGGAAGGAGTTCCACCTTTGCCAGATCCAAATGTGCATGTGGTAGAGGTGACAAATTAAATGAGATTGACATGGAAGAAAATGGCATTAAGCGTGGCCATGGAAACGATAAGGAGAAATAAGGAGTCACATCACAAAGTGACCATGGACGAGGCAAGAAGGCATAGGAAACCAAAAAATCCAAGAGGACTCGATGTCGTATCAACCTCCAAGACTTCCGTCTTGCACATGGTATGGCTCCATACAAACTGGTGGAAGACATGAGAGGTAAGCGTCCTGATATTTTATGGCCTCAATTTCTTGCATTATGTCCACAAGTTAGGAGGGATTTAGTAAGCGCTAGGAGAAAGGTAAAAGAGAGTGTCCTTGTTGTAGTAAAAATTCCACAAGTTGAGCTAAATGAGGACATTACACCGGTGCTAGACAATTACATCAAAGGAAGGTTAGTTAGGAAAGGTCTAGTGGATGGGGGTGCGCAAATTTGCATGATGAAAGAGTCATGTAGAGATTAGGCATGCACATCCATGAGACACTTGAAATCAAATTAAAAATATCAAACATTAGCGAGGCTAGGTGCGTAGGCATTTGTAAAAATGTTTTTATGGAAGCCTTGGGCATTAAGAAGAAGTGTATTTCTATGTTATGTCTACCAAAATAAATGGTTACCCATTTATCCTAGGACGACCATGGCTAATGAAAATGCGAGCATTGCAATATTGGGAGAGTGGAAAGTTAATTTGCGGGAATGACAATCATGAGAAGGTTGTCTTTGACATGAAGGATCAATTCCAAGAGGAGCTCCATGAAGAATAATCTTAAAGTGAGACGAGGAAAATTGGACCGCCAATAGCACTTCAGAAGAAGAAAGTAGCGGCAACATTACTGAAGGGGTGAGTCTTCCATCAAAGTCATGGGGGTAAGGCTGAAGCCAAGCAACCAAGAGTCCTCTTGTTTGACCAAGGCTTAGAAGAGGGGTCCTCATGAGAACCAAGGTGTGGAAGATGAAGGAATGATAGAAGGTATGCTATCATCAACACTTACAAAGGAAGAAAGAGAGAGGAGTTCAAATGTGTCCTAAGGAAGTTTCCTAGGATTTTTGCTAAAGACTACGCAGATGTGCCTGGGATAGATGTTGTTCAACACAAGATTGAGTTAAAGCTTGAGGGAATATCTAAAGCTCAGAAGCTACGAAGGCCAGGAGTTATTGATGAGTAGGATCTACTCAAGGAGGTAAGAAAGCTTCTCGTAGCAGGTTTCATTTATCCAGTGGAGAATTTAGAGTGGATCTCTCCCGTTGTTGTCACTCTAAAGAAGAACGGCAAGTCGAGGGTGTGTGTGGATTATCGTCCCACTGAATGAGGCAACAAAAAGAGATCACTTTTCCCTCACATTTCAAGATGAGATACTAAATGAGGTAGTTGGTCATGAGAAGTACATTGTGTGTGATGGCTAATCGGGCTACTTTCAAATAGGTATTATGTTAGAAGATCTGTTGAAAACAACCTTCGTCACTCATTGGGGTTGTTATGCATTTAGAGTCATGCCATGTGGCCTAAAAAATGCTCCTGCAACTTTCCAACGCTTCATGAACATGGTGTTTCAAGCATTCTTTGGAATGTCAATTAGGGTGTTCATTGATGATTTTTGCATTTATAGCTCAAAATCGTTGCATCTACAGAGGGTAGAAGAAGGATTAAAGAAGCTCTATGACATGGGAGGTCAATTCAATCCTGACAAGTGCTACATAGGTGAGGATGAAGCGATCTTGCTTTGTCACAAAGTTTATTACAAAGGCATCGAGGTGGATCCTTCAAAGACAAAGGATCTTATTGAGTTACCATCACCCAAGAGTCTTAAGAAGATCATCTCATTCATTCAAAAGGTGAAGTATATGTCACGCTTCATTTACTTAGCCTTAGAGTTACTTCACCCTTGGCAAAAGTTGACACAACAAGTAGAATTTGCATGGTCTGATGAGATTGAAGAGTACTTTTGCAGCATTAAGTCATTTTTTCAAAGCTACCAACACTCATGCCTCCTTGTTGGGAGTACACATTCTTTGTTAGCTCTAGTGTTGGGAAGGAAACAATTGGTGCAATTTTATTACAACAAGATCTCCACAGTACCAGGATGCAACCCATCTACTTTGCTAGTAGGGTCATGATTGCTTTGGAGAGAGTCTAACGGAGGAAGATTTCATGATGCTTTCTCTCATGTTTGCGGTGAGGAAGTTTAGATCCTACTTGCTACCAAAACCTTTTGTAATTCTCACTGCAAAAAAATTGTTCCCTTGGGTGTCATCTCAAATGAATCTTAGTACTAGGATCTCAAAGTGGATTATGGAGTTGCAAGAGTTCCAATACTCTTTCAAGGTAGACGATAGTGTGCTTGCACAATTGGCAGGGATTCTCACTTATAGGGTTACATGAGAAGGAGATTAAGGTGCCTCAAGTAAAGACCCTACCATTGCCACCACCTAAAACTATTCCTAATGCTTTTACCTTGTTCTTTGATGGATATTTTTTATGAGCCACAGGAAAAGCAGGGGAAGGGCTAGTGTTTCTCAACCCAAGTGGAGAGGTGTCCATGAAAGAGAAGGTCAATCTACCAGGTTCAACTAGCAACAATGAAGCAGAGTATGACATACTACTTCATGGTTTGAAGATGTGCAACAGCCAAGGTATACAACGTCTTATGGTAAAAGGGAATGCACTTCTCATTGTGAGGAATATTTTAGGCATTTGGGCATGCAAGAATGAAATCCTAAGGACAAAAGTTCATGCCATTCGTAGGTTGTTTTAGTGAGTTTGAAGAAGTTCAACTATGTCATATTCTTAGGAAACAAAATGAAGATGTCGATTTACTTGCACAACAAGCAATTACATGTGTTGAGAAAGAAGTGCAGGTCATTATGGTGGCAGCAATTGTCAAGAAACAGAGATACAAGGGATTGGAGTCATTGGCTCCCATTATTGGCTACATTTTGGAGGGTGGGTTTCCACAAAACTTCACAAAAGCTCAGAAGAGGAGACTCATGAAGAAAGCAAGCATTTATCTCTTCCTAGAAGGCTCCCTCTATCAAAAAGGGAAGGATCAAGTGTGCAAAAGAGTACCAACTATCGAAGAAATTCCAACCATTCGAAAGGTTTACATAAGAGGCATGTGATGGTCATTTTTCCCAAGAGTTAACTGTGAAGAAGATTTTTCTTGCGGGGTATGTTTGGCCAAGTTTGCATGTGGATGTCCAACATTGGTGTAAAAGTTGTCACAACGATCTGGAAAATGGGAATAGAAGATTGGTACATGGTCCAAGGCAAATTGTGCTTGCAAATGGATCCTTTGAAAAGTGGGGGCATGATGTTATGGGTCCTCTGTCTAGAATAAAAAAGGGTAAAGTCTACATTCTAGCAGCTATAGATTACATGACTAGGTGGGTAGAGGCTCAAAGTGTGGCAAGGGTCAATGGGAAAATAGTAAGCACGCTTGTCTACACTAATATTTGTTGTAGATTTGGCACACATTTGGAGATTGTTTTTGATAATGGTCCAGTGTTGAGGAAGGGTTTACTCATAGAATTTTGTGAAGAACTTCACATTCTACTACTCACAATCAAATGGTATGGCGAAAAAGGCTAATGGTGTCATTGTAGGCATCATTAGAAAGATGGTGCAAAACAAGACAAAGTCATGGGATGACTTCTTGGATGGTGCCTTGTGGGCATTGATGGAAAGAGGGAAGGGGAAACACACCCAGCACACACAATTTTTGCCTCTCTATAGCCCAAGGATTCCGCTATACCCCTATCCACACACAATCACACACACACACACACACACACACACACACACACTTTTCTCAAACAAACTCGCAATTACACCCAAATCAATGCGCACACACTTGTGTGGATCACAATCTAGCATACACGGTAAACACATCAATTTCTTATTTCCCTTGCAAACAATCACCTCTCTCTCTCTCTCTCTCTCTCTCTCTCTCTCTCTCTCTCTCTCTCTCTCTCTCTTTGCACATCACACCATTGGGGGAGGCACACCTACCTACACACACCTGGAAACACCATGCAACAGACCAAAAGAGAAGAAAGGGAAGGGGGAACAACACCGAAAGCAACAACACAATCAGAGCTTGCTTCTTCTTCAATTGATGGGCTATGGTGGAGCATAAAACAGCCAAAAAGATCCATTGTATTATCTGGCAGAATCTGTCTCTTTGGAGGAGATTTTGGTGGTGAACTTTGTGTAGCCTTTTGCACTTCTGCTTTCGTTGATTTTGACTTTTTTGTTACCTGTTCTGGCAGCTTGAGGCTTTGCATCATCTTTATATAGTCTTTGACTTCAATCTTACCATCCATAGGGGTTTGTACAAGGTCATGAACATGTTGGTATTCATTGCCATTTGCATCTTGGTATGCATATGTGAGCTTAATCACATGTAGCTATTTGAATACTATTGGATTTGTCGGATTTTGACTTTGACTTGTGGAGGTCAACTAAAACCCTTTTCCCTTGATGATCTTCATATAAGCATTTTTCTGCAAATCTTAATGGAACTCGGGTCAATTGGAAACTTCCAATAACTATATGATCTTTCAATGGTTTTTTCATTGAAGAGGTCTGTTGGTTAGAAGCTCCAGGGCTTCTAACTAGAATTGCATTTCTTGGTACATAAGCTGAGCTTGATGGATTTACAGATCCCCCCTTCATATGGTGATCACTATAGCCTGCTTCATTATAAGAGTTCAAAATTATTTGGCTCTGGTTTAGTCTCACCTTTTGAGACTGTGAAGGCACACTTTGGGTAGCAATGTTGATGTTTGGCATCTCTAAACCTTCTGCATAGTTTCCTATGTATCTTCGTGAAACATGATAAATTATTCCCCCAAGCTATAGATAGCATTATCTTTGCCCTGATATTGTCTATCCCATGGGTCTCTTTATGATATGAGCTTTTGTGGTTTCAAGACCCAAGGCATCATAGATGCTAGACTCTCGTCTATATCTATGACTGTTTTGGTCAAAGTATATGCTCGTTTGGTTACAATGTCAAGGCTTGATTTCTGATGGAGGAGAGTTTGACTGTGAACATATTTCTAGGTTCACTCAAGTAATATCCTTCAGCTCTAGAGAGGATGAGATATAATAGATTCTTTCCTTTGAAATGAACCATCCTTTCTGATCTATCATTGGACGCACTTCTATGAGCTGGTATGTGGGCCGTTCAAACACTGGTTGATCCTTTTTTACAATTTCCCTTTTTGGTCTACATAGTGTGTATATGAATTATGGGTGCCATACAATGCTAACAGCATTCTGTTTGATGTGTCCCTTAGACTCGTGATTGATTGCACACTTGGTAGTGGATACAAAATCATTTGCAAGACTAACAGTCTTTTCAACATTTGGTGATATCTGGACACCTTGACCAAATTTATGCAAGAATTTGTTGTTCAAAGAATCAATTTTAAGCTTTTTAGGTGCTTGTGCATCCTTATGCTGATTTTGAACTTAGAGTGCTTTAACTGGTGCTTCTAATGGTAATGCAGAATCATTGGATTGCATTAAAAGTGACAAGTTAAATGCATTTTCATTGAGATTCGCATTTCCAATTTTCTCTATACCTTGCTTGGCAGTTGATGTGTCCCTGTTGTCACCATTTCTTGGACAATCTTCAGAAAAATGTCCTCGTGCATAATCTAAGCAATACACCATGACTTGTTGTATTTCAACTGGTTCTGTCATGTCGAGCTCTTGCTGAGGAGCTTCTGCTTCTATGTTGGCCAAGTTGTTGGTATTTTCTTTTAAAATAGTGAGCATCAAGCTATAGACTGCTCCATCTTGAACTTTGTATCGTCTTTGTCTTGGTTCTCCAATTAGATTGACTTCAATTTCTTGATCTGTTGGATCTTCCATTTCTGGTTCTCGACTATAGATCTGGCCACTGTAATCCATGTACAATGACCCTGATTGCATATGCACCAATTTTATGTTTTGCTGGCTTGTGCAAATTTCTAGATAAACACTTGGGTTGACTTTTTGCACTTCTATCTGTACTTCATCTCTGAGCTTGCAATACCTGGCTCTACTGAAGTATGTGAACATCTGGGAGTTTTTTGAATTTGTCTTTACTCTGATCAATAGGATCTTGGCTCTTGTGTTCTTTTGCTGCTCATCAAGTAGTAATGGCCTTTTGAATCTATATATAAGACTTTATCTCCATTGTAGCCATATAGCTGTAAAATCTGCTCTGCTGCAGTTATGCATGTGTTGCCACTACTACTGGTTTGCTCTGCTGTACTTGAATTCACGGCTCGATTTGAGTCCATGTTGATGACTGGTTGTGTAAAAACTGTCTCCTAACAGATTTTGGTATTGATTAACAGAATTTTTGCTGCTTGTACTAGACTAATCTGCAATCACATGTGATTGGTGCATGTTCGTTTGATTAGAAGCTAATTTGCACTAACCAATTTCTAGCATGCACATTCACTTCTAGCTTCTTGACAGAATTGTGGCTGCACTTTTCAAAACTAAGCACAAAATTTTCTTCTGATGCTCACAGCTTTGAGTTGGTCTTTTTGCTTGCTTTTTTTGGTTGAAATGGTTTCCTTTGCGGTGTAATTTTCCAGCAGTGTGTTTTTTCGACTTGCTCGCTTCTGTGCTGTTTGCTCGGTTTGCGGCTCTTTCGGCTTTGGATTTTTGATTTTCTATCTCTTTCTGGCTTTTGTTTATACTTTCGACGACTTTCTTTCAATTTTTAATAATGTTTTTATGAAATTTTGAATTTTCTAAAATTTTTAAGTATTTTTATGAATTCTTTTGGGAAAGTTTTGATTTTTTATAGAATTTTTTGTGAATTTTCTAAAATTTTTGGATTTTTTTCAGGTTTGATGATTTTTTTGTGATTTATTGGGATTTTCCAATCGGTTTTTGAATTTTAATGAATTTTTTGTGAGTTTTTAAATTTTCTACTTTTTAGGGATTTGTCTGTGATTTTTTTTTTAATAAATTTTGTATGAGTTTTTTTTTGTGAGCTTTTTATGTTTTTTTCTTTTTTTAATGTAATTTTTAAAACTTTTTTTTGTTTTTATAGGATTTTTTTGATTTTTACTCTTTTTTTGTGATTTTGTAATTTTATGATTTTTTATTGTTTTTAAAAGATTTTTTTGATTTGATATTTTTTTTTTAATGTGAATTTTTAAAACCTTTTTTTTTTTGAAAACCCTTTTTAAAAATAAATTGTGTAATCATGCTTGAGTAGGATTTCCACCTCAAGCTCAGTCCTAGCTTGCATAAGGTCAAAGAACTTTTTAACACTAACTTTTGGAGGTTTTTAACGAAGTTAACCCTAAGGTATTTAAGCTCCATTAGGTAGCATTGCTCTTTAACATACCATCTCTCATTTGGACCTCTTTAACCTTGGCTCCATGTTGAGACAAATCATAAGCAACATGTCTATATTCTAACCCTTGTTCCCATTTATTCTCCCACATCAAATGATCAGTTTAATATGAGAAAATCATTTGGGTTGGTTAGATATTAGATTTTATGACAGAGCGTGTTCAATCGTATGTACATAAGGAATATATTTTGCAGGCCTATTGTAACACTTATAGTGATGTCATAAGTCCAATTGTGGATGCAAGTGAAGATGCTAGTGATCAATTGAAACCACCTGCCACATAAAGGCCACCACGATTTTCTCTCCAATTTGCTTAATTTAGGACTTGGGGTAGTGTGGAAATTTTCATTTTAAAAATTTCATCAAATTAGAGGGGTATTTTGATAAATTTTTCTTTTTTCAAAAAGAGTTATCTGTAGGCCCCTATTGCCGGCCGTAATCCACCTCGGCAATTTTGATTGGTTATAAAAGAGCAAAAACAGTCGAGTACACCATAGAGAGCTGGCCACTCTACCTCATCTCCACGCGTGCGATAGCCCAAGAAGCTTTTAGCATGCGCATAAACCACAGGTACCTAGCAATCAAAGATGCAATTCTAAACATTACCATCGGGCTTTATGAACAGGGCTATAAGGTTAATAAGGCCGATGCCCATGTGTGACAGGGACCTAAGGTTGGCATTGTTCTATGGGGTTGGGGAATCCTGCTGGTTTGTAGCAGATGGGTGAAGGGTGCACCACGGCAGCCCGCATTCTTTGCACATGTGCTTATTTTTCATTTGCCGGTAAGTTAGGTATTTTCTACCATTTTTGTTTGCAGGTGGTCACTTTGACATGGCAGGGGTCGGTGTGTGTCAGTGATCATGCCTTTGTCCACAAGTCAGAGAGTGGACATCAGAAGGAGAGGGCATTTTCAATTGGTACCTCTTGGTCTAGACAATGATGCAATGGTGAAGGTAAATGATTTATGCCCCAATTTTCTCATGGTGTACATGCTAGTCTCAAAAGATAAGGTCTCTTTGATTGGTGAAAGACTGTTGGCTTTTGCTTTTCCTAGACACATGCAACAATAAAATATATGGAAGTCTTTTGGACCTGGCATCATCTAAGTGCTATTAATATTGAGAATGATTTCCATAAGCGCATCTTTTTCGATTCACAGCAACCACCAAGGGTAGTCAGTCTTCGGGGTGCAATATTGTGTTTAGCGTGCGTGCTCAATTCCATGGGGGCATTGGATTGGATGATGCACTTCTGTCTTGATCCTGCCTGTAATGTTTTTGTCCCGAAAAATGGAAGTATCTCTGCAGTATTTGTTTTCTCAGAAACAATCAGTCTCAATCAGTGTGTGTTTTTTGGCGTCATGCTGATTGAAATAGGGTGTATTTCATACGGAGGCTCATTAAGTTGTGAGTATGCGTAGCTAAGACAACACTTCTTGATTTTCATATGTTCTTTTAAGAAATTAGGAGATGAGATAAACATGGTTTATCGTCTGCTAAATGCATGTTTTGCATTTAGCTATGGATGTGTTAGATAAAGCATCCCATGTCTTTGGGGATATAGTATTTGTTGTTCTGGAAGCTTCATTGTATATGCATGTGAAGTGTTTGAAGCTTTCTTAGTGAAAAGTCACTAAAGCAAGGTAAAAACCTTACAAAAGCAAGCAAAGGAAGAACAATACAAGTTGAAACACGGCATGCCGAAGCAGCCAAAGAGATTTTAGAAGCTCACAATGGAGAGAATGCAAAGGAAGCTAGTATCGAAACATATATTGTTGTCAACATAGGGGGCACAATTTGATGTTGATAATTACAAAAAGTGAGTTTGATTTATCTAATCTAGTGGTATTGAATACTCATCCCTCTTATGGTGATGCTACTAGCACTCATAGGGTCGTCAGTCTGTACTAGTATGGTGATGACTACCCATTCATCCTTTTGAAGACCAATCCTCTTGATGTTGTCCCCTATTTCAAGTATCACATTGGTAGTGAGGTGCTTGGACTAGGCTGGCATGGGCACCAAGTTGGTAGAGCCCAAGTACTCTGCACTATATATGGGGGTTGATGCATTAGCTTGTGGAAGATTTAAAAAGACTTGCAAGTGCACGAAAGTACAAGACCTCTTCTTCATAGTCCCCCTTTTCGCTTTGGGGACGTTGCACAAGTGCAGTGAAATTCGATCCAAGTTCATACTTTGGTGAATCAGGACTTTGTTTGTCAAAGGGAACCATTTCTTTTGCACCTTGCATCCTTGCATATTCGACTTGGCTCCCTTGTGAAACTGGCAAGAGTTCAAAGTTGAGCCATTGATTGTCTCCCTTGTGGGCCTTCTTGTATTCGATGCCAAGCTTTTCATAGTCAAGGGCATCCCTTACCTTCACCTTGACAAGATTGGCGTTCTTATCAAAGAACAAAAACTCTGCATCAAGGAAGTCTTTGTCTATGGGATTAGTGCGACGGCCACCTGGAATTGATTTCCACACCTCCCAAAGTCTATCCACATTGGTATGGTGGGCATAGAAGATGGGATCGCGTGCTGCAGTTGTAAAAACACCCATGTCTCCTCGTAGTGTTTGTTAGGAAATAAGACGTAGCTAAATAGATAATTGAGTAGATTACTTAATGGAGAGAGACAGATTTATATACACGAGATTATAGAGTAGAGAGAGAGAGAGTACACACGATATACGTGGTTCACCCAATGTGGGTTACGTCCACGGGAAAGCAGCCACTCAATGGCTTTAGTACTTCAAAACAAGAAGTAGTTTACAAAGGGATTATACCCTTAATGGAGCTCCCGCCTTGCTTTACTCTCACCACCTCACACTCACCTTGTTGCATCAACTTCACACTATGAAATGTGTGTAGAAATGGCCTCCTTTTATAGGACAAAAGGGCTGCCCTCTCTTATGAGAGACAGCCATGTGTAGCCGCCCTTGTGCAAATAAGTTCAAATCGGACCCTCCAATCCGCCCATGTGTGGCCGCCCTTGAGAAAACAAGTCCGCTTTTGAATTCGGCCACCGGCCATTGACTCCCGACCACCGGCCAACCGACCGGTTGTTTTCCGACCACTTTCCGGCTGTCGGCTGGCCATAATATTCCGGCAAAAAAAAAGTCTCGGGGGCCTCCGTCCCCGAGGCCTTTAAAGTTGCCCCTGATTCTTGTCCGTGAAAATTTTGGTTTCCGATGAGTGATTTTCCTTTACGCACGATGGCTTCTCCTGTAACATTTAATGGCCTAAAATCTTATTTGTAGCGGAAATTAGCATGAACATAGTGGGCATTTCATTAGAATAGATTCCTAATGAGAATTACAAGAGTGCTTGGGTGGAGAGAGCAACAAAAAGCATAACACCTAGTTAGATAGCATCGACAATACTTTCAAAAGAGAGAGCAATTAAGCTATTGACAACAGTTGAGGACCGGATTTGCATGGAGCCGGTCCCCCCTCCAAAAGGCCTTGTATTATGGTTTCTCCCATCAAGAGAGACATTGTACAATACAATTCTTTGTGTTCCTTCAAGACTAGCTAGTGCAATGAAGATGGAAGCTTCATACACCAAGCAAAACACTTAATCAAACACAACTTGAATTATCCCCGTTCTCAGACCCAAGACCTCACACACCTTCGAAGATGGTGAGAGCTAGCAGGGTATGAGAGTAGATTGAGAGGAAAAAGAAGTATCTTACGAGAAAGAAGTACATCTCCTCACATAATCACTCATATTAGCATAGCTTAGCTTAGTAATTAGCTTGGTAGAGAAGATGAGCATGCATTGAAGCTTGGCTCTTGGTTGGATTTGCATCCACATGCCAAGAGAGTGTTGATGTAGGCTTCTATCTCACAAGCTTGGAGTAGGTGATGAGCTCTCCATTAAAGCTTGGGAGGAGATAGAGTATTTTCCCTTCACACATGGTCAAGTGTGAGAGTGTGTGTGACAATGCCAAGCAAAAATCAGCCCCCCCCCTCTCTTGGGCGAGCCCTAGCTGCTAAGTAAGTCTGGCTTTTGCCTCATTGGACCTCCCCAGGTCAAGCCAATAGGGATTAAGCAGCATAAGTGATAGCCTTCTGACATGTGTCCCTCATTCCCCTTTTGTGAGAGCTTTAGGTAATTAAATAATTAAACTAAACTCTCATTGGACCCCTTTGCCTCCTGGCCAATAGGAATCAGGCAAGCCATGGGGCTCCTGAATGCTCATTGGACCCCTTGGGAGACTGCCCAATAGTCTTCTAGGACACTTAATTCTTATTGGTTTCTTTTATTAAATGTTTTTAAATTAATTAAACTAGATTTACTCTAGCTTAATTCTCATTGGTCCACTTCAAGGGTCTTCCAATAGGAATTGGGCACACCTTGTGGGCATCTGGCCTAGGGAGCTGACATGTGTCCCTCATTCCCTTTGTGTAAAGGGAGCCTGTGTGTGTGTGTGTGTGGCTTTCTCTCTCATCCCCTAGCTTTGGGGCTCGCCCCGTCCCATGTAGGGATGTGAAAAGACTTTTAGGGCACACACTAAGCATCCAATTTTCCCTAGGGTTGACCTTTGGACACAACCTTTGAATTTTGGAACCTTAGCATTTTGGAAGTCTTAATGGGCTGAACCTTAGGGTCTTTTTGGCCCATTGTTTCACATGGCTCTTTTGCAGATGGCCCCCCCTTTGGATCCCTATTTTCCCTCCTTTGGATCCCTACTGTGGCCGGTCTGCTAGCTTAACCAATATTCTAGCTTTTTCTCCCTTGGCACTTCCCCACATTAAATGATCAGTTTAATATGAGAAAATCATTTAGGAGAATTAGATATTGATTATTATGACATCTCCTCATAATGGGGGCCTTACAAATGTGCGCTTTTATCACAGGAAATTACAAGGGTAAATCAGGCTCCATACTTAACAATCTCCCACTTGGAGACTGATCTCCAAACCAAACCTGTGACTGCTTTCCATTCTAGCTTCTTATCCTTGAATGCCAATTGAAGATGAGCAAAAGCTCAACTTCTCCTTGTTGACCACCTTTGTAAACATGTTTGCAGGATTTTCACTTGTATGCACCTTTCCTAGCTTTAGTTGTCCCTCTTCCAAAAGAGTGCGTATGAAGTGATATCTCACCTCAATGTACTTTGTCCTTGAATGAAAGGCTGAGTTCTTCGCAAGATGGATAGCGCTTTGGCTATCACTGTACAAGACACAATTGTCTTGTTTGAATCCAAGCTCTTCTAAGAATCTGTGAAGCCACATAATTTCTTTGCTCGCCTCCGTCATTGCAACATACTCTGCTTCCGTGGTAGAAAGTGAAACCACTTTCTGCAGCTTTGAAGCCCAGCTTACTGCTGTGCCTCCAACCGTGAACACATAGCCATTAGTGCTCCTTCGAGTATCTTTGTCACCTGCCATATTTGCATCAGCATACCCTTCTAGGAAAATATCCGTTCCTCCAAAATACAAAGCATTTGTTGTTGTCTCTTTTAGATACCTAAGTATCCACTTCACAGCTTGCCAATGCTCTTTACCTGGGTTGTCCATGAACCTACTCACAACTCCCACTGCATGTGCAATGTCTGGCCTTGTCCATACCATAGCATACATTAGAGAACCTACCACTGCAGCATATGGAACTTTAGACATATAGGCTATCTCCTCTTGTGTCTTTGGACACATATCCTTCGTTAGTTTAAAATGACCGGCCAAAGGTGTAGAAACTGGTTTTGCATTTTGCATTGCAAACCTTTCTAGTACCTTCTTGATGTAATCTTCTTGAGATAGCTTTATTGTCTTCTTCATCCTGTCCCTTGATATTTTCATACCAAGTATCCTCTTTGCAGCACCTAAATCTTTCATTGAAAAAGATTTGGACAGCTCCTCTTTTAGGTCTTTGATGTCGTGCATGTTAGCACTTTCAATCAACATGTCATCAACATACAACATTAGGATGATGAATTTCCCATCTCCCAAATTCTTCGTGTAGACGCAGTGATCCGAGTTGCATCTTGTGAATCCATGATCCAACATCCATCGATCAAACTTCAAGTACCATTGTCTTTATGCTTGCTTTAAACCATACAAGCTCTTCTTTAATCTGCAAACCATTTTCTCCTTACCTTTTACTTCATACCCCTTTGGTTGAAGCATGTAGATTTCCTCCTCTAAGTCACCGTGAGGGAATGCCGTATTTACATCCATTTGCTCGAGATTTAGATCATGAGCAGCCACAAGGCTTAAGAAAAGCCTAATTGAGTTCATTTTTACAATAGGAGAAAATATTTCATTGAAGTCAATACCTTTCTTTTGAGAAAAGCCTTTTACCACAAGCCTAAACTTGTACCTTTTCTTCCCACCTTCTTCTTCCTTTAGCTTGTACACCCATTTGTTTTGAAGTGTCCCCTTACCTTTAGGAAACTCAACCAACTTCCATGTTTGGTTGCGATGTAGTGAGTCCATCTCCACTTGCATGCTCTTCGTCCATTCTTCTTTGGATTCATGTTGCATAGCTTCTTCATATGATTCCGGCTCTCCAAAATCTGAGATCAAGAGATGGTTGAAGGAAGGAACAAACCTTTCTGGAGGTCTACTTGCTCTTGTAGATCTTCGGGGAATAGGTTGAGGCTCCTCATTTGGTTGACGTTGTTGCACATTGTCACCGTTTGCAGTCCTTGAGTCTTCACCGTCCTCAAGCTCCATGTACTCATCACGTGTTTCTTTTGTTTGTTTTCTTTCCAAGTAATCTTTGTACATATTTTGTTCATTAAAAATTACATCCCTACTCCTTAAGATTTTACCATCTTCAGGATTCCATAGGCAATACCCAAAGTCTCCTTCTCCATAGCCAATGAAGAAACACTTTTTGGACTTTGCATCTAACTTTGATCTTAGGATTCTATCCATGTGCATGAAAGACTCACACCCAAACACTTTGAGAAATGCATAATTCACCGGTTTACCTGTCCATGCCTCTTCTGGAACTCCCCCATCCAATGCCGTTGAGGGTGACCGATTGATTAAGTACACAGACGTACTTACAGCTTCTGCCCAGAGCTCAAGCGGTAGGCCTTCATGTAGCCACATGCTTCGTGCTCGTTCCATGATTGTCCTGTTCATCCTTTCTGAAATCCCATTTTATTGAGGTGTCCTTGGGGTTGTCCTTTGCCTCCGAATGCCATTGCTAGCACAAAAGCTTTCAAAAGCATGGCTGAAATATTCACCTCCATTGTCAGATCTGAGGCATTTAACCTTGGTACCTCTTTCATTCTCCACAAAGGCTTTCCACCTTTGAAATATGGAAAATACATCGGATTTATTCTTCATGACATAAACCCATGTTTTTCTAGTCGCATCGTCTATGAATGTTACATAGTACAATGAGCCACCAAGTGATGGTGTACTTGCAGGACCCCAAACATAAGAATGAACCAACTCAAGTTTTTTATTTTTTCTTTCATTTCCTGATTTTTGAAATTTTACCCTCTTTTGTTTACCATAAACACAATCTTCACAGAACTCTAAGTCCACTTCTTTCAAACCTGGTAGAAGCTTCTTTGTTTGAAGGATTTGCATTCCTTTGGCACTCATATGCCCAAGTCGGTAGTGCCACACCGCACTCTCAACTTTTGTAGTTGCTGCACAAGCTGAAGGTTGCATGCTAACAGTACACAAGTAAAGTGTACCGACTTTTTCACCCTTGGCAACAACCAAAGATCCCTTTGAGATCTTCCACCGTTTGTTTCCGAATGCAATGTTGTGACCTTCATCGTCCAATTATCCTGTAGAGATCAAATATTTGCGAAGAGAAGGAACATGCCTAACATATTTAAACTTCCATTCATTTCCGTTAGCAGTTTTGACAGAAACTGTACCTTTGCCGACAATCTCACAAGCTTCATCATCTCCCAAGTATACATACCCAAAATTACCTTTGGTGTAGTCTTGGAAATGTTGCTTGTGTGGTGTCGCATGGAATGAAGCCCCAGAATCTACTATCCAGGAATTAGACACATTGTCTAATGAGAGAATTAAAGCATCTTGCTCTACTTTACCTGCCACATTGGCCTCCGATGTTAGCTTGTTGTCTTGAGACTCTGTCTCCTTCTTCTTCTTGGACCAGCAATCCTTCTTGACGTGGCCCTTCTTGCCGCAGTTCCAACATTCAAGAACTGACTTTGTGCGTGACTTGCTTCGCCTTGAGTGATCACGACCCTTTTGGTTTTTGAACCTCTCCTTAGGCCTTCCTCTTGTTTCCGCTGATAGTGCAACACTTGATGATTCTCTTGTGCTTCTCCTTCGCATTTCCTCGCTTAGGAGAAGACCCACAACATCATCAAACTTAAGAGTACTTGTGCCAGAGATAGAATTACTTACATCCATCACAAGGCTGTCCCAACTATCCGGTAGAGATGATAGTATAAGGAGAGCTCGCACTTCGTCATCGAAATTGATTTTCACTGATCGAAGTTGACTTATGTTTGTGTTAAAGTCATTTAGGTGTTCTGCAACTGAACCATTCTCTGCCATCTTTAGATTGAACAAGCGCTTCATAAGAAATACCTTATTGGATGCCGATGGTTTCTCGTAGAAGTCGTCAAGTGACTTCATCAAGTCCTCCGTGGTCTTCATCTCCGAAACATTGAAGGCCACCGTTGACGCCAAGCTTAACCGGATTTTTCCCAGTGCCTTTCGATCAAGGACAATCCATGCTTCATTTGCCATTGTTGCGGGCTTCTTCGCAAAACCGCCTAGTGGCAAATAGAGGTCCTTCTGGTAGAGATAGTCTTCAATTTGCATCTTCCAATGTTGGTAGTTTTTGCCGTTGAACTTCTCAATCTTGAGCTCCCCTTCCTCGCCATAACTCCCACTCAATTCAAGGAATCCTTTCCTTGAGATAATTTAGCTACGAGCAAACCTTGCTCTGATACCAGTTGTTAGGAAATAAGACGTAGCTAAATAGATAATTGAGTAGATTACTTAATGGAGAGAAACAGATTTATATACACGAGATTATAGAGTAGAGAGAGAGAGTACACACGATATACGTGGTTCACCCAATGTGGGCTACGTCCATGGGAAAGCAGCCACTCAATGGCTTTAGTACTTCAAAACAAGAAGTAGTTTACAAAGGGATTATACCCTTAATGGAGCTCCCGCCTTGCTTCACTCTCACCACCTCACACTCACCTTGTTGCATCAACTTCACACTATGAAATGTGTGTAGAAATGGCCTCCTTTTATAGGCCAAAAGGGCTGCCCTCTCTTATGAGAGACAGCCATGTGTAGCCGCCCTTGTGCAAATAAGTCCAAATCGGACCCTCCAATCCGCCCATGTGTGGCCGCCCTTGAGAAGACAAGTCCGCTTTTGAATTCGGTCACCGGTCACCGGCCATTGACTTCCGACCATTGGCCATCGGCCATTGACTACCGGCCATCGACCAACTGACCGGTTGTTTTCCGACCACTTTCCGGCTGTCGGCCGGCCATAATATTCCGGCGAAAAAAAAAGTCTCGGGGGCCTCCGTCCCCGAGGCCTTTAAAGTTGCCCCTGATTCTTGTCTGTGAAAGTTTTGGTTTCCGGTGAGTGATTTTCCTTCACGCACGATGGCTTCTCCTCATAATGGGGGCCTTACAAATGTGCGCTTTTACCACAGGAAATTACAAGGGTAAATCATGCTCCATACTTAACAGTGTTGCTCTGGGATCTCCTGTCCAATAATGTATGCCGCCATGTGCATTAAGTTCTAGGGTGCCTCCCAAGGGTGCACTAGCAGCTGACACATTTGAGAAATCCGTTCCGGCACTGCACAACAATATCAAATTTTGTAAGGAGCATGCCGCTAAGTTGCAAAATAAGTAACTAATAAAGCATTCATAAAATGGGAGTAACATCGTGCTGAGACAAATTATGCTAATGGCCATAGAGGTATCTACCTGTAGGCACCACCCATAAACATGTCAGCAGTAGAGGCGGTAACCATGGTTTGGTACATGACATTCAGATTTTCCTGAATGACTTCAGATGGGGAGAGAGTAGCGGCGGAACCGATGCGTAGCCAGACAAGGGGTGCTGCTGAAGCGTTCAGGCCAAGATTGGGGTCATAAAGAGCGGCGTTGGCTTCACGATTTGGGTCATACAGAGCGGAACCATTCACTGCAAATAAGGGAGGCAAAGAGTTGCCTCCATCTACTTGGTTGTCCCAATTCCAATAGAGAAGGGCAAAGCTAGGATCACCAAGAAGGCTACCAAGAATGCGTTCATGAAAGTACATATACCATCTATGCCACGAAAGGAAGAGCAAAGAGAAGTGCACTTGCAATGTGATGTTAGTGTCCCTTTGTTTGTAAGCTCCATTGCAAAAGGCACAATGGATGTTGGCTTGCATAGTGAAGCTCCGCGGGTCATCGGATGGGAGAGCACGCATGAACTGGTATGCATGGTTGTATTTTGATATGTACTCTGCAGATGCCTTGTGTGCAGCACGCCGGATCTTTTTCTGGAGGATCGGATAGATTGTGAAGGAGAATTCCTTGATGTTGTCTTGATTTGTAGCAAGAAGGCAGTAGTCAAGCATTTTCTCCTCGCCAGGGAAGCTGGGCGAGGTGTCGATGGTGGGCTGGCAAAGAGATAGGTCCGGCACGACGATGGGGGCAGCATCAATCCAGATGCAGCCATAGAGTGAGAGGGGGATTGATGCGAGAAGCAAGAGTAGCAGGTTAGGATAATGGAATGGCGGTGCCATGAAAGAGAGAGAGACGAGAGGGGGGGAGGGGGGGAGACGAGAGGGGGGGAGGGCTTGCGCAGTAGCTAGTAGCGCAAGCCCTCAACGATAGTGCTGTCCCTTCAACGATGGTGCTGTCCCCAGAATCTTGATACATAGATACAGCTCTCTAAATATCCTATGGTGGCGGACGTGGATGCCCTTTTAAGTAGGTATACATGGTAGAAATATGGCACAGGTCTTTACATAAGAGCCAGTTCACATGAGGGTTTGATTTTCAAAATGTTGGCAATTTTTTGGTTTCACATGGAGTGTTTCCACTAAATAGTTGGCAACATGTTGCCGACAAGTTCCCAAAAGGCTCCATGCCCAAGGGGTGGAGCAAGATGGAAACCACAAGTGAAGACAAAGAGAAAAAAGTGTTTTTCATTGAATGGAGGAAAAGACAAACTTTTTTTCCACTTCTCTCTCTATTCTCTCACTTACTTTTCCCATTCATTTTCCTTAAAAAAGAAATCTCTCCCACTCTCTCACATTTTTAGATACCTTCCATAAGAACTCACAAAATCAAGTTGTTGGTTGGCAACTTGCTGCCAACCAGCCTCTCATATGAACTAGCTCTAAGTTACTTCCAGGCTCTTGCCACTTGCCGTTTCAAAAATGCTATAGCCTACCCATTTGCATTAACTCTAACCTCATCGTTTGTAGTGGCTAATGGCATGGAGGAAACTTTTTAAAAAATTTGAAGGGACAGAGGATGAGGTTAGATTTAAGGTATGGCTTTAAAAAAATACCACTGACGTGGTTTTTTTTTACGTGAGCTGTTGCAAGCGTTGGAAGATGTCGACGCTCGACAGGCGACAGAGAATGAGGACAGCATCGTCGCCAACTCACCCAGGTCACGTACGCGTGCAGAGAGAGAGAGAGAGAGAGAGAGAGAGAGAGAGAGAGAGAGAGAGAGAGAGAGAGAGAGAGAGAGAGAGAGAGAGAGAGAGAGAGAGAGAGAGAGACCTGCAAGGCTACTTGGGGCAGTGAGGCTACAAGCCAAAGGAGAGAGAGAGAGAGAGAGAGGGTCATCTACAGAGAGAGAAAGATAAGAAGGGGGGGGCGAGGGATTTTTTTGGGGGCGGTTACCATTATCTCGACTTTCTATTTTTAAGAAAATAGAAAGTTTCTCTGGCTTTATGTTTTCAAATTGAAGGGGCATTCTCAATTGAGCATTCTCCCAGATTCTGCACATAGAAGCCTCTCCACGATGTGGGTGCCCTATTTGCATTGTCATCCCAAAACGCCAAATACTCAGAGATTTGTGTCTTGTCAAATTTCGTTGATTTTTGTCAAGGTTAGCTCAAAATAAAATATTGTGGTGTGTGGTCGCATAAGTAAGACGGCTTTCACATAGGTCAGATAAGAGCGCCCCTAGAGGTGGTATTATTTGGAGGCTACGTTCTCATATAACAGACTACGCAGAGCTGACAGGTCGATGCACCTTCATTACGCCTCTTATCTAGAGGGTGGTCTAAGGACCCTCCAGATGTAAGATGCACCTCTTGCACTGGCAGTTGCTAGTTTCCAATTTCAATGGCGGCAAACAAAGGATATTATTGTTTGCAAAAAGGTGGGAGAGAAAGCTCAAGAAGGGTTGACGGGCTTCTATCAATCGTATGTGACTGTACATAGCAGAAACCTTCTTGCCTGCTTCAGTTGAGTGTTTGCATGAGAAACACCTCTTGCTTAGAGGGTGTATGTGGTTCCCCTCTAAGATTCTGACCACACTAGCACACCACAATATGAATGTTTTATTTTAAGCCTTGAAAAATAGTAATCTCTCTCTCTCTCTCTCTCTCTCTCTCTCTCTCTCTCTCTCTCTCTCAATTTCAACAAGTCTTGAGTCTTGGGCCTATGGGAGAGCCCTCTTAAGCCTTGAAAAATAGTAATCTCTCTCTCTCTATCTCTCTCTCGCTCTCTGAACAAGTCTTGTCAAGACTTGTTGAATAAATCTTTAGGTCTCTTGGGATTAATCCTACAAACTCTCTCCCTCTCTCTCTCTCTCTCTCTCTCTCTCACACACACACACACACACACACACACACAAGGATGTGTTGATTGTGCCATAACCCATCTTTTCATCGATTGTCTTCACCAGATTGCAACATACTCAGAGATTTATCTCTTGTCAAATTTTGTTGATTTTTGTCAAGGTTAGCCTAAAATTAAGGGAAAATTACCAAAATACCCCTCTAATTTGTGGAAATTCCCATATATTTTTTTTACCATAAAAGGGGGCGCTTGTGAATTAAATTAGAAGGGCAAAATTACATGATACGCAAAATTACAAGATAGGTTCGGAGCTAGGCTTGGAGACAAAACAATGCACTGTCCATATACATCCTTGGTTGCCATGATATCTTGAAATACATCACTATTTACAAGGATACGTACATAAATATTCAGTTTCTGGGGAGCTCATTCAGAACTTTTTGTATGTGTTGTAGCAGCCTGATGCCATTGTTGTACTGCCTTTGGAGCTTTTCTCCTTCATTCCTGCATTCGTCGATCGGCGAGTATATGATCCGTCCAACAGCACCTCTTGTTGTTTGTTTATATTTGAGTTGTTGTAGAATCCCATGCAGTCGGTTAGCACCTTGAGATTAGCTTGGTAGAGGCGGCACTGGTCCAACTTTAGTTGGTTAATCTGCAAGTTGACATTGGCAAACATAGTTCTCAGACTTTTAGTCTGGTAAGAGTCATCAAATAACCTGTTATTCCTCTCCTTCCAAATGATCCATAAAAATTCACCCCTAATTCAGTTCCAAACTACTGAGAAGATGGAGACCGAGTCTCCCAGTAGCAACTGCTTCTAGTTCGGGCAAAAGTCCAGAGCAGAATAGAGCAGAGCAAGAATTTTTTGTATTTTAGTACAATCCATAAACAGGTGGGGGATATCCTCCACTTCCCTTTGACAGTTGACACACACACCTGGCCCTAACCCTGTTGACTAAATGCGACTGTCTATCCACACAGCTTTATGCAGGATTAGCCAAAGCATAACTGAATGTTTAGCAGGTATTCCTCTATTCCACATCGTTTTGAACTTGAAGTGCCATTGCTTCCTATCCGGAGAAACATTCCAGCGAACATTAAGAAGAACATGCATAGGGGTAGGCAAAGTAGGGGGCAGAGAAGGTGGGTGGGAGAGCATAGCAGGCCTGGAAATTGAAGGGTGCCCTTGTCCTTCCTAGGGAAGGGAAATTCGCTTAGTCGGCCTTTGGAGAGGAAGGGCCATCATACACTTCGCCCGTCATCATGCAAGGCAAAAATGCCCCAACCTGTCACTCAATACCCCTTAATTTCTCGCTCCTATGAAATATTCACTTGCTTTTGTTGTACCTTTCGTTGTTCCATACTTAAGAGAGCTAGCATGTTAGCAAACATACTAGGTATTCTTCAAAAAAATTCAATTGTTAGAAAATTCTTAGAATATTGGTATATTATACCTTAGCTCTATCTACTCCCCCTCTCCGCCCCCCAAAAGCATCACCCTCAATGTTCACCTCTCTCTCTCTCTCTCTCTCTCTCTCTCTCTCTCTCTCTTGATAGCAGTCACTCTAGCCAACATGTGCCACAATTTGGAGGGACTTTTGTGAGGTGAGGCCCTTTGAGAAAAGGAAGAGGAGAGAGGCAATTCAGTGAGGTGAGTTCCTCAGAGAGGAATGTGTCTTTGTGAGAATGCATATCGCAACAAAGGGAGGGACGACATGACCTAGGAGTTTGTGCAAGGGTAGAGGAGCCAAGATGCAGTTTGAGATTTTCTTGGCATATATCGGCCCTTCGACGTGCATGTTGTAACTACAAGTAGGAGAGATGGGCAGTGGACTGTGGGTGGCACAAATAGAGAAAGAAGTCTACATAGAAAGTGTTCGTCTCTCATGTGAAGCCATAAGGTTTCAATGAACCTTTAAGTACTGGTAAGTATTGTCTCCTAAATCATCAAGCAATGTCCAATCCTTGCTCCAACTCCATTCATTGTTTTGACTCGTTTCCTTGAGGCTCAACAATGTCTCCTCATGTTTTTAAGAGATTCATGTCCAAACTCAACTGCTTGTTGATTACTCACAATTTATACCTTGTAGTCACACATGTGCTAGAGGCTAGTGAAGCGGTCCGGGGCGGGCAACAAGAAGAGCAACCTCTAGACACCCTTCAAGGCTCCCGTGCTGCTCAATGGGGCTGGGGTACAACACAACACAAACCAAAACAACAAACCCGGCACCACCTAGTTTAAGAGCGAACTAGGACGCAAAAGAGGAGAATCGTTAGAGCAACCCACAAACAAGCAAGGAATTTACACTAACCCTAACACCAATGGAACACTCTCACACACTAAAACACGAGAGAGAGAGAGAGAGAGAGAGAGAGAGAGAGAGAGAGAGAGAGAGAGAGATGGTGCTCGGGCTGCTTTGAAGTGTATCGTTAATGATCAAGCAAACATAAATATATATATGTAAGAAAGAGAGAGAAGGGGGAAGGGGGTGCTTGTTGCACTAATGCCTTCTTACAAATCTGTCATGACAAATCAAAGTGAGATTAGTATTTGTTCAACATAGCCTGAGTAAATTACACCACAACACATCACAAGAAAAAAGTCACCCCAATCACTGTCTTAAGGCCAGGGGAGTCCTCTCCACCCTGTCGCCCTCTTACAACATGTGGGATTTATGGCTAAATTGATAACAATACCCGGAGACAAGCTATCAAGAACTTAAATAAAACACCAAGACACTTACACATCATTATTGTCCATCACTTCACGTTGGAAGGGAGACAAGGTATCCATTCTTAGTCCAAATTCACCCTCCTTGATTCAGCAAATGTTGGGCTTACACTAGTAGGAGAAATGATAGATTTCCTACTCTCAATTAAATGATCACTCTCTCTTATAATGGCATAGAGTTCCCTTGCTAATCACCCCTAATACAACACATACATATGCCTAATGCCAATGAGATTCCACTCAAGAGCTCCTTCTCAAGAGGTTGAGCTTGGCTTCTCAAGCTATAGCATAGTGCTCTTTCTTCTCCCCTTTTTGTGCTAGCTACACCCTCCTTTTATAGCAATTTTGAAGGCTAGGGTTACTCCTCTAACCATGGTTGGGTTAAATTTTCAGCAATTTACCTAATTTCTTTTTCTTGGAATTATCAAGAAGTTGGTGGGGAAAGAGAGAGGAGAGAAATGGAGGTGATAGGACTTTTCATAGTGGGTTAGTGTTAGTAGAGTTAGTATTAATTTACAAATGGAATTGGATATTTACAATGGGAGTATCCATGTAGGATACAAATAAAGAAGAAAAACTCTTAAGAGGTAAGAAAAGGTGGATTTCTTACAAGGTTGATGCTTCAAGTGTCTTGAGTAGGGCCAATTTTGACGCTTGTTGACGGTCCACTAGCTTTGACGGTACATTTTTTCTCCACTCTTGACCTTCCTTGAAAGACAAGGTAATTGAAGCTGAGTAATCAACCACCATGATGCTGTCTTTTAAGAGAAGAGGCTGAATTTTGTGGTTTTTTGATAGATATGGGTAATTTGGAGGAGGAAAAATGAGACTAGGTGGTCAATTTTGGAATGGAATTGTGTGTGGGAGGTATGAGTTCACCATGGTTTCTCTTATTCTTCAAGGTTGAGGAGAAGGTGAGTAGGGTGCAGAGAGGAGTGGTGAGAGAGGTGGGGATGATGAGTGGAGAAGTGTGTGTGAAAGAGGAAAATGATAAAGTGGAAGAGAGAGTGTGGCTGCATAGCATGGGAAAACTGGGTTCCACTAATAAAATCATAGATCACAGCTCGTAGCTCAAAAAAATATGAAAAAATTTGAGGCAAAAGTTCAACCCAAGAGCTACAACTTTTGTTTGTATCACCTTTTCAAATTCAGAGAGCAAGTGAACTTTAAAAATTCAGCAAAATCGACTATTTTTTTCCACTGCACAAAGTCCTTGTGGGGTCCTTCTTTGGATGATTCTTTTGAATACCTCCAAGAGTGAACCCTCCATAGTGCATGTATGCATGCCACCTATCCTTGACCTTATTTGGTAGGTCTATAATTGAAGATATTGTCGAGATCATGATATAAGTGAATAGTATAACTAAGAAAATCAAATATTGAGGGGTCTAAAAAATATGTACATGTCAAATATAGATAATATAAGTGGAAAAAATATAAAGGGGTCAAAAGAAATCTCTCTCATTATGAGGCTACCATAAACAGATAAATATTTTTGGTGTTCTAATTTTTTAGAAAAAAAACAAAATAGATGTAGGAAGGGAAAAATCACAATAGTGAAAAAATATACACATAAATAAAACTAGTTTTTTTGGATTTTTGTTGGGGTGGAGTTACACCAAATATAAGAGAAGCTTACATGAAAATATTTCTATATGAAATAAAGAGTATGAAAAATGGTAAGAAAAATTGTGGTAATGGTGAGGCAATGTACAGAGCATAAATAACACACCTAGGTAGAAATATTTAAATAAATACCAAAATAATTATGAAAAAATCTTTTATTTAGGCCCTATATACAAAGAAATATTTACATACACATGGGCCATAATATACTTATATTTTTTATATATATATATTTTTTGGCTCAACTAGCCCAATGACTAGCTAATTGAGGGTTTTTTATTTCTGTAAAGAGATATGGGAAAAGTCCCCTAACTCACACGCACCTATATACAGTGAAAGGGTGAGGGTAACCACAGTGTTTGAGTGATTTGATAGGGTGAGATAAATCACTATGGCAATTACAGAGAGTCGAAAAACGGCTATCACTAGAACATTAGAGGAAGAGCTTAGAGACCACTAGATTCTAGAACCAACACACGCATGTGGAAGACATCACAAGAGTGGTTGCATAAAACTTTGCATTGCTAAGCATTGCCATTTTGTAGAAAAAGCACAACAAGTGATCTGCAGATCTTGTGTCCTATCGTATTTTGTTTTTTTGAAGGTCTTCCTTAAAAATAACACATTAAAAGTGTTATTTGTTCTTTGATTTAGGAGGTGGGACTCTTTTATTTTTTCAGAACTCACATTTGTGAGTATAGTATATTAACATAATCAAAAAATTTACAAAGTCAACAAGCCATGCTTAGACCGATCCATGGCGACCATCCACCATACATCGGCTAAGTAGGGAGCCACCCTCGACAAAACTCTCAGCATAAGGGATACAAAAAAAGACCATACAGGGGCTAAGCACTTATATTTTACCACCTTAATACTTAGGCTTTTTTTTCCCTAATTTATAATCAATGCTCAATAGGAGCTATTTATATTAAAGACCAAAAACACTACAAATGTCATAATAATCAATATCTAATTCTCCTAAATGATTTTCTCATGTTAAACTGATCATTTAATATGGGGAAGTGCCAGGGGAGAAAAAGCTAGAATATTGGTTAAGCTAGCAGAATGGCCACAGTAGGGATCCAAAGGAGGGAAAATAGAGATCCAAAGGGGGGGCCATCTGCAAAAGATCCATGTGCAACAATGGGCTAAAAAGACCCTAAGGTTCAACCCATTAAGACTTCCAAAATGCTAAGGTTCCAAAATTCAAGGTTGTGTCCAAAGGTCAACCTTAAGGGAAATGGATGCTTTGTGTGTGTACAAAAATGTCTTTGCAATCCCTACTTGGGAGGGGGCGAGCCTTGCATGTAGGGGATGAGAGAGAAAGCCACACACACACACACACACACACACACACACACACACACAAGCTCCCTTTACACAAAGGGAATGAGGGACACATGTCAGCTCCCTAGGCCAGATGCCACAAGGTGTATCCATTTCCTATTGGATGGCTTTGGAGGTGGACCAATGAGAATTAGGCTAGAGTAAATTTAGTTTAATTAATTTAAAAACACTTAATAAAAGAACCAATGAAGATTAAGTCCTCTAGAAGACTATTGGATAGTCTCCTAAGGGGTCCAATGAGCATTCAGCAGCCCAATGGCTTGCCTGATTCCTATTGGCCAGGAGGCAAAGGGGTCCAATGAGAGTTTAGTTGAATTATTATATTCCCGAAAGCTCTCACAAAAGGGGAAAGGGGGAGACATGTCAGAAGGCTATCACTTATGCTGCTTAATAGTCATTGGCTAGTCCTGGGAGGTCTAATGGGAGGATAGCAAGAGCAATTAGCAAGAGGGCTCACCCAAGAGAGAGAGGGGGCTGATTTTTGCAAGGCATTATCACACACACACACTCTCTCTCTCACACAGTCTATGTGAGAAGCAAGAAAAAGACTATCTCTTCCCAAGCTTTAATGGAGAGCTCATCACCTACTCCAAGCTTGTGAGATAGAAGCCTACATCGACACACTCTTGGCATGTGGATGCAAATCCAACCAAGAGACAAGCTTCAATGCATGCTCATCTCCTCTACCATGCTAACTACAAAGCTAAGCTATGCTAATATGAGTGATTATGTGAGGAGATGTACATCTTTCTCGTAAGATACTCCTTCTTCCTCTCAATCTACTCTCATACCCTGCTAGCTCTTACCATCTTTGAAGGTGTGTGAGGTCTTGGGTCTGAGACCGGGGATAATTGATGTTGTGTTTACTAAGTGTTTTGCTTAGTGCATGAAGCTTTCATCTTCATTGCACTAGCTAGTCTTGAAGGAACACAAAGAATTGTATTGTACAATGTCTCTCTTGATGGGAGAAACCATAATAAAAAGCCTTTTGAGGGGGGACCGGCTCCATGCAAATCCGGTCCTCAACTGTTGTCAATAGTTTAATTTCTCTCTCTTTTGAAAGTATTGTTCATGCTATCTAACTAGGTGTTATGCTTTTTGTTGCTCTCTCCACCCAAGCACTCTTGTAATTCTCATTAGGAATCTATTCTAATAAAATGCACACTATGTTCATGCTAATTTCCGCTACACACAAGTTTTTAGGCCATTAAATGTTACATTGGTATCAAAGCACAAGGTTTCTCTTTTCTTGCTCAAGAAGGGAGGTCCTCAAGCTAGCTATAAATGGTTGGTATTATTAATTGCCTGTGAGTAAGAAGAATAGGAATTTTTCAGCCTTGCAGTGCGCCTGCCTTCGTACAGTTAATGGGGCATCACCGTCGAGAGATATGGTCTTAATAGTGGAGTCCTACGGGGCTTGCCTACGGCTTAACCACTATTGAGCTATTTGAAGCTTGACAGGAGCCAGTGCTATTTTGGTGTTGAAAGACCCTCTCTTCTATTCCTTGCAATTAATGGTATTCGAGCCACGGGTACAGTAGCTTGAGTGCTTTTTCTAAAGGGGTAAAGAGGAGTAGCAACTAGGGCTTGAAGTGCCAAAGTATACTTAAAACGTTTACACCTAAAAGTTGTTAGAATGGCTGACAATAGTAAAGAGAGTGAAATTAATGTTGATAACTTTGATTTTTCTAATGAGCAAGCTACTAATGATGCTCCGATGCCTGTTAACTATCTTGTTTCTAGGCTTCAACAAGCCATGGACAAAGAGGGATGATAAAAAAACAAGAGAAGAAAAAGGCGAGAAAGAGGACACCCTCTTCTCCATCTTCTTCATCCTCTTCCTCTTATGAAAGTGATGGTAAAGACGACGAAGATCAAGACAAGAAAAAGGCGAGAAAGAGGTCACCCTCTTCTCCACCTTCTTCAAATTCTTCACCTTCTGAAGAAAGTGATGGTGCAACCTTTGAACCATAAAAAAGAAGAGGCCATAGGAAATCCTATGCCGCATGGAAGAGGTCATCCAAGCTGAAGAAGTTCAAAGAGGGAGGGAAGAGCATCTCTTTCCTTACCTATGATGGCACCTTTGGTGCTACGGACAAAGTCTTGGCCTTTATCCAACAGTTTGATGCGGCATTTGGAGATGAGGGCTTCACGGAGTCCTCTAAGCTACGCCATGTAGCTATGCACTTTCAAAAGTCCGCCAGGCAATGGTGGTCTAGCCTACGAGCCAACGGTGTAGCTCCACAAGCATGGAAAGATTTAAGAGCTTCCATTATGAAGCAGTTTTTGGCCACCGATGCCAAAGACAAAGTACTCACCGAATGGCGAAGCTTAAAGCTCTCTCCCTATGAATCCATCCACAAATATGTAGACAAGTTTTGGGACTTACAACTCAAAGACACTGTCTTCAAAAAGTTAGATTTTGAAGAGTAAAAGAAACAATTTTGTGCGGGCTTAACCGAAGAAATGGCGGAGTATGTCAACTCCCAAAGGCCACGTACCATATCGGCGGTAATACACCATACTATGGTGGCCTCTCGAATCAATTTCCAAACAGAGGCTAAAAGAAATAATAAGCCCACGGAAAACAAGGGTTCCAACGAGCCTAAGGGGAAGGAAAATGTCCAAAAGTCTCTAAGGGAAACTCCAACAAAGCTAAAGAGAAGGGAGTTTACAAAGGTAAATACAAACTCTCTCCTGAAGAGCTTGAGCGTTATCACAAGGATAACCGGTGTTTCAAGTGCGGCGAACAAGGGCATGCGTACCGCGCTTGTCCCCAAAAGAACAACCGCCAAGATCCTCCTAGAGCTTCCTTGGTTGAAATCCAAGAGGAGGAGACTCACCAAACTCATCACAAAGGATCTCCTCTATGCCATGCTTGGGGAAAGGTAAGAGAACAAGATGTTTTTATTCTCTTTGACCTTGGTTCTACTCACAATTTTATATCTATAGAGTTGGCCACCAAGCTAGGCATACAAGCCTACGAGATGGGAGATGTCCTACCCGGCAGACAGTGCTTTCAAGGAGCAAGAAGCTTTCGTCACTCCCTTAACCGGGAAATTGAGGCTTCATGTTCAAAGCTATGTGGACAAAGAGGACTTCTTTATCTCCCCTCTCAAGCATGAGGATGTAATCCTAGGGGCACCATGGTTTGATCGCCTGGCTGCTGCCAATGTTAAATTCCCTGAAAGGAGAATCTCCTTTAAGTTCAGGGAAAAAGACATGTATATAGATGCTAAGGAAATGGGTAACACTATTCCCATTGTACATACACCAGCTTTCAACAAGTCAATAAAGAGCTCTATTTCCGTGTACATGATTTTTGTTAAAGATTCTCAAAATGAACCTAATGCTTTAGCAAAAGAAAATAAAAGCAACCAAAAGGAATTAGATTTATCCAATTTTCTCAAGGGGTTTCAAGATGTTTTTATTGACGACATCCCTTGTGAGTTACCTCCTATAAGTCCTCTGGAAGACTATTGGACAGTCTCCCAAGGGGTCCAATGAGCATTCAACAGCCCAATGGCTTGCCTGATTCCTATTGGCCAGGAGGAAAAGGGGTCCAATGAGAGTTTAGTTGAATTATTAAATTACCTAAAGCTCTCACAAAAAGGGAAAGGGGGACACACGTCAGAAGGCTATCACTTATGCTGCTTAATAGTCATTGGCTAGTCCCGGGGAGGTCCATTGGGAGGATAGCAAGAGCAATTAGCAAGAGAGCTCACCCAAGAGAGAGAGGGGGCTGATTTTTGCAAGGAATTATCACACACACACACACACACTCTCACACATTCTATGTGAGAAGCAAGAAAAAGACTATCTCTTCCCAAGCTTTAATGGAGAGCTCATCACCTACTCCAAACTTGTGAGATAGAAGCCTACATCGACACACTCTTGGCATGTGGATGAAAATCCAACCAAGAGCCAAGCTTCAATGCATGCTCATCTCCTCTACCATGCTAATTACTAAGCTAAGTTGTGCTAATATGAGTGATTATGTGAGGAGATGTACATCTTTCTCGTAAGATACTCCTTCTTCCTCTCAATCTACTCTCATACCCTGCTAGCTCTTACCATCTTTGAAGGTGTGTGAGGTCTTGGGTCTGAGACCGGGGATAATTGATGTTGTGTTTACTAAGTGTTTTGCTTAGTGCATGAAGCTTTCATCTTCATTGCACTAGCTAGTCTTGAAGGAACACAAAGAATTGTATTGTACAATGTCTCTCTTGATGGGAGAAACCATAATACAAAGCCTTTTGGAGGGGGGACCGGATCCATGCAAATCCGGTCCTCAACTGTTGTCAATAGTTTAATTTCTCTCCCTTTTGAAAGTATTGTTCATGCTATCTAACTAGGTGTTATGCTTTTTGTTGCTCTCTCCACCCAAGCACTCTTGTAATTCTCGTTAGGAATCTATTCTAATGAAATGCCCACTATGTTCATGCTAATTTCTGCTACACACAAGTTTTTAGGCCATTAAATGTTACAACAAACGTCTTAGCTTTTACATGGACTCACAACCCACATGGACTCACAACCCACCATGACAACCCATGCACATCACATGCCACAGGGAGCATAAACACCATTGCGACAAGGCTTTAAAAATATTCAGATAAAGATCTCGAGCAACAAATGCCACCACATCAGGATGCTTTCCAGCCCACCTCAACATGTCCAATGCACAAGAAGACAAACCAAAGCAGGCCAATGGCAAACCATAAGCTACGAAGAGAAACTTCCTACCACCACAAGCCTCAAACTTAAACCAGTTGATCCCGAATGCAACACATTGGAGTTACACGGTACCCTTAGAACTTAGGCTCAATTTTCAGCTAAGCAACCTTAAATTTTTCTATTGTATAAAATTTGTCTTTGAAGGGCATTTTCAAAACGTGCACGTCCTAGTGAAGGATTATTTTCAAAGGACCCATCCATCAAGAAGGGGTCTCTGAATGGCATGCTCTTCACTGGGAAGGCCTATCACAAAAGTGTCATGCATGTGCAGGGCTAGACCCCTAAGGAAGGGTGGGAAGGGTTGCAATTTCTAGCACTGGAACATACTCCCCTACTGCCAGTAGATGGCCTTAGTTGAGCCTGTAGAGCTGAGGGCCAACATCCATTTAGATGTTTTAGGGAAACTAGACCTTCTAGTTTTGACTAGATTTAGTTCCCATGGTTGGAGACGAGCCTTGTTCTTAGAGTTTTAATTAAGCATCTCTCTCTCTCTCTCTCTCTCTCTCTCTCTCTCTCTCTCTCTCTCTCTTACTTACTACAACCTGTCTCATGTGCTCTCTATCTAGTGCATCTCTCTCTCTCTCTCTCTCTCTCTCTCTCTCTCTCTCTCTCTCTCTCTCTCTCTCTCTCTCTCTCTCTCTCTCTTTCTTTTGATTAATGAAGACATTAATATAACTTTTTATTTCATTTCATCTCTCTCTCTCTCTCTCTCTCTCTCTCTCTCTCTCTCTCTCTCTCTCTCTCTCTCTCTCTATCTCTCTCATACACACACACACACACACACACACACACACACACACACACACGTATGCTTTCATGTGTTTCGGTAGCATTAACCTGTGTTTAAGTGTTGAAAACATCAGTAGTGGACAAGATCCTGCATGCTGAGAGCAAGAAGATCTCTCTCTCTCTCTCTCTCTCTCTCTCTCTCTCTCTCTGTCTCTCTCTCTCTCTCTCTACATGACCAACACCAATGAACGTTTCACCCCCTGAATTTTTTTGCAAAGAGTGACCATCATTGCAAGGACGGATGCAGTGCAGGTTTCTCAGATGCACAATAGCTTTATTCCTAGTTTCTTTTAATCAAGGAGGACCGTTGAAGAGCGGTGGTGCAACCAACGTTTGATTCAGTAATTATGAGATCTAACAACAAGAGAGCCTTCTCTGTTTTCCTATCCATGGGAGGGGTGAGGCAATAGGCATGAGATTCAAGACTCAAAAGGTTGAGGATGCAACACGTAGGTCACCTTAATGATCGGTTTTGCTAGAGAACATGCATTGCATGCTATATCAAGGATACAAATTTGATCCTAAATATCGTTCAGATGTGGCATCTTCTGCAGGAAAATATCAAGTGAGCTAGTAACGTGAAAGCTCAAGTAGGAGGATGAATCTGAGGATGTGGCGATTGGGAGATCTACATATGTGCAAGCAATGGGGTGGCAATGGCATGGAAGCGCTTTGTGTGTGTGTGTGTGTGTGTGTGTGTAACGTGATGCCAGACTCCAGAGATGGCGTTCTCTCTCTCTCTCTCTCTCTCTCTCTCTCTCTCTCTCTCTCTCTCTCTCTCTCTCTCTCTCTCTCTCGCCCTCTGGACAATACGTGAAGAGGGCGTCTCTTGCTTTCATAAACAGGGACATAGAGTCTCTCTCTCTCTCTCTCTCTCTCTCTCTCTCTCTCTCTCTCTCTCTCTCTCTCTCTCTCTCTCTCTCTCTCGCTCTCCACATCCCCCCTGCCCCCTAGCCAATACCTGAAGACGCGTCTCTTGCTTTTGTAAACAGGAACGTAGAGTCTCTCTCTCTCTCTCTCTCTCTCTCTCTCTCTCTCTCTCCGATAGTACCATCGAGTACTATTGGAGGTGACGGCTATCGCCTCCGTCAAATGCTCCTCCTTCGAATGCTCTTCAAGATCACCTCAAGTAGGAGTACCCGCATGCCCGCCTTCTTTGAACCTGGAGCCACCTCCACCTGTTTCGCTATAGGCTATAGCAGTGAGCACGCCTTGAAGCCTGCCAGATAGCAAAAATTCTGACACGTGTCTTAGGAGAGGGTCGAATCCCTTCCCCCATTATAGATAGTATATGTACTCCTTCATATACTACTATTATATTTGCTACTTCATAACTAACTAAGATGATGTGTTGCTAAAGGTTTCTAGAATAACAAGTATGTGGCGTTCTCTCGAAATAGAAAACCAATGAAGAAACAAGGTGAAGGGTCACATTGTTTGCGTAACTAAGATGATGTGTTTCTCAAGGTTTCTAGCATAACAAGTGTATGACCCATTCTCCCCACCGATAGAAAAGCAATGAAAAAACAAGGTAAAGTTTTTACGGTGGCCTCAAGAAGGCAATAATTTTAGCTGTAATAAATTGTGTATGTGTGTGTGTGAGAGAGAGAGAGAGGGAGAGGGAGAGGATCTATCTTATACAATAAATTGTGGAGATGAGAGAGAGAGAGAGAGCTCAATCAAAATTTTGGAGTAACTTGTGCTTAAGAGTGCATTTCATTTATAATACATTCTTCATTGAAATAACTTGTGCTTTTGAAATAACTTGTGCTTAAAAGTGCACTTCATTCATAAGACATTCTTTAATGTGAGAGAGTGAGAGAGAGAGAGAGAGAGCGCTAAGAGAACATACAAAAATAGAAAACGATGCGATTTTACCCAAAAGCTTCATCTTTTCCTATATTGAATTAAATGTTATGACAAAGATAAGACTTTGTGCTGATGACACCTTTTAAAAACACTAAAATGAAAAAAAAGTCATATTGTATCTAATCCAATGGTAAAGTGAAAGAAAATTATTCATTTAATGTTATGGTGAATTTTTTTATGGTCAGAGGTTTTCACATTTTCTCCTCTACTCCTACGTGGCCTTCTTCTGTGCCAACAATTGGCACAATGTAAAGGGTCACCTCAGTGTTCCAAAATAATAAAATGACAAGGAGCTCAAGTAATATAATGCTATCAAACGAAGGGACATTTTAACAAACCAAAAACAAAAGACAACTTCAATGTTTCCCATAAAGAGGGACATTCAATCAATATAGGAAATAATAAAATATCAAAACCTATTCATCTCTTATTGTTCTTGAAAGCTAACAAAAAAGTGATAAAATCACTAAACTATCCTACTTGTTGGTCTGCAGAAGACCATAGTGAGGTGGGTGGATTTTGGGTGCAAATTGTGGACCGTGGATGTAAGTTGATCAGATGGAGGACACGTATCAAATTGCTTGTTTTTTAATATTTTTTTTAGGTTTTTATGAAAGGTGTTGACATCTGTGTACCTCTTTCTTTAAAGAGGACCATTGAAAATTGAGTCACACAAAGTCTTTTTTGTCCTCTTTCACTTTTTTTCTGTTATTTTAGTTTGTAAAAAAATCATTTCATTTAAGAGCATGGGCTCCATTTCATTAAAAAAATTATTTTGTCTTTGTTTATTTGGACTGCTTTAGAAAACCTTAAAGAACAAAGAATTAGTAGTACATTCGTAGAATTTTGATCCTATGATGTGAAATAATGTAATATTTTTTGTTTGTAAAAAATTCTTTTTATTTAAGACCTCCTAAAGAACATGATGTGAATAATGTAATATTTTGATTTGTAAAAGAATATTTTCATTTAAGACCTCTAAAAGGACATTTCATGAAAATATTTTTTATTTTTTATTCTTATTGAACCTACTTTTTCTTAAGAATTTGTTTAATTATTATCTATGCTTACTAGATCTACTTTTTAGTTTGTAATGGGGTCTCTTTATTTTGTTGTTTTTTTATTTTTATTTTACTTTTTTACTTTATTTTATCTTAAAATGTCAATGTGATCTTTTCACCTTGTTGAAGTAAATCCATTACCAAGACACCACATCTCTACTACTTCTTTATAGAGTTTGGAAAAAATAAGTATCATCTTAAGGATAATTCAATTTTTTCATTTTGAAGGCCATTAAAAAATCCCCTTTTTCTTTCCACATTTACACAAACTTTAACCTTACTATTTGTTAACCATTTTACGTCTATGTAGATGTGTGTGCATTTGTGTGGGGGAGCTAAGGACAAAGGGAAAGTGCATTTCCCATATGCATAATACGTTGTCAAAGGCAGTGGTGGGGGCCATACCGATCGATAGGCTAGTTTGGAACCGCTAGTTTCTAACGCCCATGTCACATTGGGATATGCAGACAACGTTTATTCTCTTCCCAACCAATCAACGGATGTGCCGACAGAGTCACCTGTCACACTGGGATGCTGTCCATGTTTCCCCAACTTAGTTGGCCGTCTAGCTTAGCGACACACTTTTCCAAAACTGTATCGGCCTCCCATGCCCGCCCAGCTTCAACCCCAACACTAATCGTGCTGTTTGATTGGACGCGTAGCAACTTTTCTAATTTCACGCACGCGCTCAGTGTGACAGCATTTGTGCTAGCTATTGTAATCCGAACTCTTCTCATGCAAGGGCATGCTGATCATGGTCATCCAACTCATGATGGACATGCGGCCCAGTGTGATAAGGGCCTAATTATGTGTGTATATAGACAATACAATTTTATATCAAAACAATACAATTGCACAACTGATTGAAACCTACTTTCGATAAATCTTCCCCCTCCTCCTTACCTTCAGCAGGCCATCGTGACTCCTCACCTTGTTGAAAGATGAAATAAGGAAAACCCTCTTTCTTGTCCAAGAGTGGGAGGTGCTGATGGGCAACGCTTTGCTTTGTGTGTCTACAACTCACCAGTAAGGGTCTAGGTGGGCTAACTTAGCATTGCTGATTGTGGTGCTACATCTCTGTCCATTCCAAGCTTTGTGTATCGAGTTTCGAGGTAGCTCCACTCCGTGAGCTTGCTCCACCTTCACTTAGAGGGTCGGGGAAGGTCCATGGCAGACTTCTACAACGATTATTATTTATGCAGCATGCGCTTATTAACATGCTAAGGTAATTATAAGCGCTTATTATCTCCAAGATAATAAGCACTTATTATCTCTGTAAGGTAATTATAAGCAGTTATTATCTCCAAGATAAGCGCTTATTATCTCCATGAAAAGTGCTTAGTATCCCCATATCAGTACGGTTATTAAGCGCGTTTATTATCTTATTTTGTGGTGCTTGGCTATTGGCATTTGGAATCCGTTCCATCCGGAGCCTAGCAATAGGGAGTCTGCAACTATGATAAAGCAACTACGCATTGGCGATCAAGAACACGCTGTTACGCGCATTTTGGACACCATGTTTTTTGTAAATTCTTACATATGGACAAGACGCCTGGTGTCAGAAGGATGTGTGAGATTTTTAGCTTGCTTTAGCAAGCACATGTACATGCAGTGCAAGTCGCTAATGTAGCACAAGCTGTCGAATTGCCTTGGGTGCCCATAAGTGAATTTTTTAAAGTGTCAGTTGTATATAACTAAAACTCATGTGAAAACATAAAAAAGTCTAGCCAAATATTAAAAATTTGTAGGTTTTTACTTGTCGTGCCTCCTTCATGCTTTTCCATGTAGTTTTTTGCCCTCGACTAGCCTTGCCTATGTGTCGAGCCATGGCAGCTTGCTGTTCGCGACAATTTTTCACATAGAGGGACATAGATTTGAAATTTGTGGTCTTCATAACTTTGTTGCAACACCCTCACAAAAAATTTGAGGCTTGAAAGAATCGCTTTTTGAATTGTGGTTGGGATATACAGTCTGTTTCCCGTTAGGGTACATGATATGAAAACCCGCAAGCAATTTAGTGTATGGTATATTGTGAAAGCTTCCTTGTTTTTTGTTGTATCTATACTTAAAAATTGTGGTTTTGAAGAGATATTTGGTGAAGGGGAAAGATCTATTCCTCAAGTGCACTGGTCAGGGTGTGTTGTAAATCCATGCCAGGGCAGGTGCTTTCTAGTTTTGATGTTGGTCTTCTAGGTGGGCGTGTGCTTGTACTTTCCCAAGGATCACTTGCCTTTGAATTGTGGTATTATGGGAGTAAATTTGGTACCGTTTATGGTGTTGACCTTGTGTCTTGAGCACTAGCTGGGTATTTCATCAAATAAAGTGTGCATTTGTTGAGATGTATCGTTTATGGTGTTGATCTTGTGTCTTGAGCACTAGCTGGGTACTGCAGCAAATAAGGTGTGCATTTGTTGAGATGTATGTAAACCTCTTCCAAAAATCATGGTAATCAATGTTGATGTAGGTCTGAAAGTGATCCCTCTTAGATTTGGTACATTTTTTGGAGCTTAAGTGCAATGGGTTTGGCCACTTTGCTAGAGAGTGCCATCTGAATGGTACTAGGAAAGTTAAAGAGGATAAAGTTGAACATGCACAAGCAACCTCACTCAAAGAACCGTCAGTGTCCAACATCGAGGTTGAAGTTGCAAAGCAAGGAGAAGGTAGGAGCAAGAAGGATAATAAAGTGCTCGAGTGCGGCAAAATGGGCACTCATAAGAACACTCTTCAAGAACATTCAACTGTTGAGCCGTGCCCAAATGTTAATAGCAACCAAGCCACACCAAGTTTGCACTTTGTCACATTCCCTATAATCAAACCTCCCATGAATCCTTGTCAAAAAATTGTCTTGCTCGGGGTCCCCAGGTCAATGGATGATGGCTGGAAACATGTCTATGTGCGCAAGTGCAAGCGAGTAAAAACATTGACATGGAGCAAATTCCATCGCAAGGAGAACCCTCTAGATAATCAAAAAATTGTCTTGCTCGGGGTCCCCAGGTCAATGGATGATGGCTGGAAACATGTCTATGTGCGCAAGTGCAAGCGAGTAAAAACATTGACATGGAGCAAATTCCATCGCAAGGAGAACCCTCTAGATAATCAAGAATCCCCCATTAATCTAGATAACTTCTTTGAGGTGCTTGAGGAAAGGAATCGGAAGGGCTTTCTTACCTCAGAGCCGTCCGCTTCTTAGCTAACAGTGATGGAGGAGGACAGCGAAAGAGACGCGGCAAGGTATGGTATTCCAAACATGGAGGACTTTGTCCCACTCTCTCCATAATGGATGACTTACATATTCAGTCCTGGAATGTTCACGATATAAAGTCCACAAAGAGAAGCACTCTCTTATGGGAGCAGGTCAAAAAATTAGCTACAAATTGTTGGAAGCACCATCTTCACACTTCTTGTTGTAGAAAGCATGCGATAGGGAATAAGTTGTTGTACTACAATGATGGTGATTTGGGGTTTAGTGGGGTGCTCTCCATTTTTTGGAGGGATTTGGAACCAAAGGTTGTGTTTCACCATGTCTCAAGGAGAGTCCTTGGGGTAAGGGTCAAGTAGGCAAGGCAACCCTTCACCATTATCAACATCTATGCTCCTTGTGATGCTAAGGGGAGAGATAAACTCTAGTAGCTGGTAGTAGCACCCAAATACGAATACAACAAGCCTTCAACGATGGCAGTGTCCCTGGAATCTTGATACATACATACAACTCTCTATATCTTGTGGTGGCGGACTTGGATGCCCTTTGCGTATACTTGGTATAAATAGAAGCAATATGGCACACGTCTTTACCAATCATGACTTAGTCGTCTCCAGGCTCCCCTCCCGGCTCCCCTCCCTTCTTCTATCCACGCGCTCTTGGCACTTGCTGTTTCAAAACTGCTATAGCCTACCCATTTTCATTGTCATCACCAAAGTGCCAAATACTTAGAGATTTGTATCTTGTCAAATTTTGTTGATTTTTGTCAAGGTTAGCTCAAAATTAAACATTGTGGTGTGTGGTTGTTTAGGTTGTCAAACTCTGTGGTGTGTGGTCGTGTAGGTAAGATGGCCTTCACATAGGACAAATAAGAGCGCCCCTAGGGATGGTATTATTTGGAGGGTGCGTTCCCATAGAGCAGAGTACGTAGAGCTGGCAGGTCGATGCACCTTCACTACGCCTCTTATTCAAAGGGTGGTCGAAGGACCCTCCAGATGTAAGATGCACCTCTTGTACTGGCAGTTGCCAGTTTTCGATTTCAATGGCGACAAATGAAGGATATTATTGTTTACAAAAGGGGGGAGAGAAAGATCAAGAAGGGTCGAGGGGCTTCTATCAGTTGTATATGACTGTAGCAGAAACCTTCTTTCCTACCTCTGCTGAGTGTTCACGTAAGAAACATCTCTTGCTTAGAGGGTGTATGTGGCCTTGAAAAATACTAATCACTCACTCTCTTTCTCTCTCTCTCTCTCCCAATCAATCAACGAGTCTTGAGTCTTGGACCTATGGGAGAGCCCTCTTAAGCCTTGAAAAATAGTAATCTTTCTCTCTCTCTCTCAACGAGTCTTGAGTCTTGTCAAGACTTCTCTTAGGATTAATCCTACAACCTCTCTCTCTCTCTCTCTCTCTCTCTCTCAAGCAAGGATGTGTTGATTGTGCCACAACCCATCTTTTCATGGATTTCCCAAAGCTTCTGCAAAAGAAAAAGGACGGTAATGTTGAAGCCAGTGCAAAATGTTGAAGCTGTCACAAAATTTGAAAAGAATGACTCAAATATTGTATTTTTCTAGGGTAAAACTCACAATTGTGAGTGAATGTATTCAAAATTCCATCGAGAATTATACAATCGACCTCAAGCACATACCGAGCCTTGAGGGACAGATGGTTACATCAAAGTCTTACAGCGAAGCTAAATAGAAGTACAATCACCAAGAGCTTGGTCCTTTACATAACAACGCTTGATCATATGGCGAGGGGTTT
This sequence comes from Adiantum capillus-veneris, assembly GCF_014529385.1. Classification (NCBI taxonomy): domain Eukaryota; kingdom Viridiplantae; phylum Streptophyta; class Polypodiopsida; order Polypodiales; family Pteridaceae; genus Adiantum; species Adiantum capillus-veneris. The sequence continues at coordinate 113,569,047 of NC_140938.1, read as the reverse complement.
TTAAAAGACACCCAAAGTGTGAACTAAGGTAAAGTCTCTCTTTGCTAATTTGTCGAGGCACCCGTGCCACTAAATGAGCACAACGTAAGTGACAAAAAAATTGAGTCTTAATAGACTCTATGTGAAAAGTCATCTATACTATTATATAAGAGAAAGGGGGGGGGGGGGGGGGGGGGGGGGGGGGGTGATTCCGGCCCGATAGTGTGCTCTGCACCTCTCCGACTACACGAACACGCGAGAGAGAGAGAGAGAGAGAGAGAGAGAGAGAGAGAGAGAGAAGCGGCCGAAGACCGTCGGCTAGACTAGTAGTAGCTAATATGGACATTGCACAGTGGGATAAGAGCAATCAAGCCATTGAATATGCTTTCATAGCTACACGTTCTTGATGAGAAACCTCTTCTTACACAATGTATTTTTCTTATTGTTGTATATGCCTCGTAGGGAAAATATGTAAGTGGGTCCAAAGAACGTGGAAAATTGGTTTTTACAAGACTTATCTTTTCCTTGGAGGGAAGAATGCAAGTGGTCCTGACATCCTCATCAACACTCAAATCATTAGGTACGTCTTCTTACATAATGTATGACAGACAAGGAACCGCCGTGTGTTTGAAGGAGGTCTTCAAGTGGCAAGCTTCGCAGAAATTATACAAGAAAGAAAAGTGCTAATATGGACGCTCGGATGCAAGCAACACTCGGAGGATTGGTTTAGGACTACTTGGGCTTTGTTGACAGCAGAGGGCATGCCTAGGACGGGGGAAAATCTTGGCTATCGGTAATTAAAAGATCTTAGAAGAACATGATAAGGAACTGTATGTATCAAGGATAAGGGGGCAAGTTGGGTGGGATGGCTGCCCTGATAGCCATTGTAATTATGGTCTCTGGATGACGTCATGGCTCAACACGAGCATGACAAGACCTTGTAATTATTTGGGTTGATAAATATAATTCACTTATAATTGTGAGTTTTGTTTTAAAAAAAAAAAAAAAGAAAATCCAAACATTGGACTCACGGAGTAGGTTTGCCAAAGTGTCTAGTTAAGGGGAATCAAGAAAGATCCCTTGGTTTCATTAGAAAGGGAAAAGAAAAGGGCACGCCCTTGGGCTTGTAAGAAAGGGAAAAGTGATGAAACAAATTGATTTTTTTTGGGTTGCAACCTTCTTTATGTTTGAGTTTAATGGTCCACTATGTACAATGTAGGTGTGCCAAAGTGAAAAATTGGCAGATGCTGTGTGGAGGTGAGAGAGAGAGAGAGAGAGAGAGAGATGCTAATTGTATTTCCATGCGTCAAAAAGTACCGCAAGAGAGATTTTTTCCTTTTGCGTATGTGTTGCATGGATGGGAGCTTTTCACTTGATTGTAAAAGATAGTGGAGACATGAAGTACAATGCTAGACTTGGAAAAGTAAAATTTGAATAAAGTATCTTTGCTACTCCATCACTAACTACGATGGATGTGTTGCTCAAGGTCTCTAGCATAACAAGTGTGTGACGTTCTCCCGACAAATAGAAAAGAAATGAAGTAACAAGGTAAAGGGTCACGTTGTTTGCATAAACTATCTTTGCTACTCCCTATTGATTCACTAAAGTAAAATCTATTAACTACAAGATGCCCTTCGAAGATTCCTCCCTATCATTTCCTCTTGCCCTCGTCGCATTGGGCCTTGCAACCTTTGAACCCACACCAAAACCTGCCCCCTCCACACACTCGTATATGCGCTCTCTCTCTCTCTCTCTCTCTCTCTCTCTCTCTCTCGTCATTGCCAAGCACTACGCTCCAATATTCCCTAACTAGCAATATGTCCATGAATACTCTCACCATTATCACTGTCTTGCGTATGCCTTTAGGGTGAAGGCATAGGTGATTGTTTCTGGAGAAAGACCTTACCTTCGATGCCTTTGGTGAAAATAGGTGCCAATTCTCGCAAGCATGAGAGAGAGAGAGAGAGAGAGAGAGAGAGAGAGAGAGAGAGAGAGCTTCCCTTTGTATTAGGTTACCATACATGAGACTCACGCATAAGGGAGAGAGCTTCTTTCGACTATGCATGCATCTCCTTCAAAATAGGTGTACCACTGAAGTGAAGTGTTGATGGCGGCTTTCAACCTAAAGTGTTGATAGCAGTTTTTAGCCGTCCATTAGTCAATGTGACCATCCAATTGGAATTCCCATAAATGAGTCTTTTTTACATGTTCACAAACTGCATGAGGAGAATCTCTGTTAATTTGTCTCTTCTTTTTATTTTCAAAAATTGTTTCACATACTCCCTCACTAACTAAGATGATGTGTTGCTCAAGGTTTCTCCCACAAATAGAAAAGCAATTAGAAACAAGCTGAATGGTCACCTTGCTTGCATAAACTATCTTTGCTACTCCCTTACTAACTAAGATAATGTGTTGCTCAAGGTTTATAGCATAACAAGTGTATGACCCATTCCTCCCATCGATAGAAAAGAAATGAAAAAACAAGGCAAAGTTTTTACGGTGGCCTTAAGAAGGCATTATTTTTAGCTTCCGTGTGTGTGTGTGTGTGTGTGTGTGTGTGTGTGTGTGTGAGAGAGAGAGAGAGAGAGAGAGAGAGAGAGAGAGAGGGGGGGTGGGAGAGAGGGAGAGGACGAGGATATTATTTGTACATTAAATTGTGGAGATGAGAGAGAGAGAGAGAGAGAGTTTAATTAGAATTTTGGAGTAACTTGTGCTTAATAGTGCATTTTATTTATAAAAAAATCTTAATTGAAATAACTTGTGCGTAAGAGTGCACTTCATTTATAAGACATTCTTAATAAATAAATAAATTATATATATATATATATATATATATATATATATATAGAGAGAGAGAGAGAGAGAGAGAGAGAGAACATCACACAAAAATAGAAAAGGATATGACTGTTACCCAAAAGCTTAGTCTTTTCTTATATTGAATTAAATGTTATAACAAAGATAAGAGTTTGTGCTTATCTATATTAAGGATAATGGGGAGGAAATTCCGGTTCCCTCCCATTGCCACATGTCAGAAGCTCCTTCAAACGGCGAGTGTGGCATGCAGCTCCGAGAGCACAACGAAGCAAAGAGAGAGAGAAAGAGAGAGAGGCGGGTGAAGCCTGCCAGCTTTACTAGTGATTTTAATGCCTCACATTTGCACTGATATGGAGACACCTTTTAAAAACACTAAACTCAAGATAAAGTTATACTGTATCTAATCCAATGGTGTTATAAATGTTATAACAAAGATAAGAGTTTGTGCTTATGATTTTAATGCCTCACATTTGCACAGGTATGGAGACACCTTTTGAAAACACTAAACTCAAGATAAGGTCATCCTGTATTTAATCCAATGGTGATAAAAACACTAAAGTGAAAACAAAGGCATTGAATGTGATAGTGAAATTTTTGATGGTGAGAGGTTTGCATGTTTTCTCCACCATGCCTCTATGGCCTTCTTGAGGCCAACAAGGTGGAGGTTCACGTTAGTATTCCAAAATAATAAAATGACAAGGAGGTCAAGTAATATAATGCTATCAAATGAAGGGACCTTTTAAAAAAAAACCATAAACACGAGGAAATTATATTAAGAAAGATCAAGAATTGATCAAGACTTACATCAAGAGGGAGCCAGGCCCGCCTCGGGATAACAAAAAACAACGTGAAGAGATCTTTTGACAAACCCAAAACAAAAGAAAACTTCAATTATTCCCATGAAAAGGTAGGTTCAATTGATACAGAAAATAATAAGATATTAAACCCTCTTCTTCTCTAAGGATTGTTCTTGAAAGCCAACAAACTAGTGATAAAATTATTAAGCTTTTCTATTGTTTAACCTCAGTCGGGCCGAAAGATTACTGCTCAGCAAAGCCTTTGATCAGTTCAATAGGTTGTGTCTACCGAACTGTGATTCCAAGTTTGAGTGGAAAGTGTGTCAGTGACCCAAGAACATACATTTCCTTAAACCACAAACTAAGTACGTCTACTCTTCCTTATGTTTTCAAAGGATTGGTTCTCCCCGGCTGAACAAATAGTGCATGTTTTCTCCACCACTCCTCTATGGCCGTCTTGAGGCCAACAAGGTGAAGGTTCACATTGGTATTCCAAAATAATAAAATGACAAGGAGTTCAAGTAATATAATTCTATCAAATAAAGGGACCTTTTTTATAAAAACCATAAACATGAGGAAATTATATTAAAAAAGATCAAGAATTGATAAGGAATTACATCAAGAGGAAATCAAGCCCTCCTAGGGATAACAAAAAACAACATGAAGGGACTTTTTGACAAAATCAAAACAAAAGAAAACTTCAATGCTTGCCATGAAAAGGTAGGTTCAATCCATATAGGAAATAATAAAATATATAACCCTCTTCTTCTCTAAGGCTTGTTATTGAAAGCCAACAAACTAGTGATAAAATCACTAAGCTTTCTATCATTTAACCTTAGTGGGGCCAAAAGATTACTGCTTAGCAAAGCCTTTTGAACAGTTTAACAGGTGGTGTCTATCGAACTGTGATTCCAAGTTTAAGTGGAAAGCGTGGCAGTGGCCAAAGAACAGACATTTCCTTAAACAACAAACTAAGGAAGTGTACCTCTCCCTTATGTTTTCGAAGGACTGGTTCTCTCTGTTGAACAAGTAGTGGGGCAAGCAATACCACCCTACCAACTGGGGTGAAGATCTCTATCAAGGGGATTGGTCCAGATAGATGCTTGCAATGTAGAACAGCTTCTGAAGACCTTCCCCACCTTTTTAAGGAATGCCCGACAATATGTGGCCTTGAAGGAAAGATTTGCAAATGGGTCCAAAAGACCTGGAAAATAGGATTTCTTAAGAATGATCTCTTCTTAGGAGGGAAGGTGTTTAAGAGCCATGATCTACTCATCAAACTCAAATTGTGAGATTCTCCTACTTTAAGCATGTATGGAAAGCAAGGAACTACGCGATCTTTGAGAACGCCATGGAAGTTGCTAAGTTTATAAAGATAATCCAAGAAAGCAAGGGGATTATCATCGCCATCGAGAAACACATGGACTCTGATGAGTGGAACATGACCATGGATGATTAACCTTATTGGGTATGATGAGGACCCATCCATTATCATCGGGGTGGCTCCCCTATCAGCCGATGAATCATTGATCAATTGAAGATGTCATGGCTCATGGCGAGCATGACAGGAATTTGTAATTCTACGATTTTGCTAATATGATCTACTCACCATTGTGAGTTTGGAAAAAAAATGAAATAAGGAGCCAACATCAAGCTCGGATCGAGCCTTGAGGTGCAAATGTTTACGAACTGGATGTTTACCGTCTCGCAGTGAGGCCTATTATGATGTGTTTAATATAATGCACTCATGAATTGTGAGTTTTGCTAGAAAAAAAAGAAAAGATGAAAAAAGGAAAACCCTCTTTCTTGTTCGAGAGTGGGAGGTGATGCTGGGCAGCGCTTTGCTTTGTGCGTCTATAGCTCGCTAGTAAGGGTCTGAGGTGTGCTAGCTCAGCAATGGTGACCACGCATCTTAGTCCATTCCAAGCTTTACCTCCACTTGGAGGGCCAGGGCAGGTCCCTGGCAAAACTTCCACAACGCTTATTACCTATGTAACATACGCTTAGTATCTTGAGGTAATTATAAGCGCTTATTATGTCCACAATAAGCGCTATCGTGCGGCTCCGTTTACATGATGAGAGAAAGAGCAAAGGATGCAGGTTAAGCTTCTTTGAAGATTAGATGTACAATGGGTAGGGCTTGGTAACAAGCAAGTTTAATGTTGAATGTATGCCAAATACAGTGCTTTGGAATGCCTTGATTGACATGCATAACAAATAATGTATTTGGCAATGTTTTGACTGAGATTTGCAATATGAATAATGTGAGGATCATCAATGCTTTAGCCAAGAAGTATGCCTAATATGATACTTTAGCATTGACTTGGTGTGTGAATGTGCCTAATGGGTGTACTTCACAAAGAGAGCTTGAGGGTCTTCTTGTTTGGAATTTCATCTCTTGCAGTGCATTGATAACTGGGCATGTGGGTGGACTTTTGCTTGGCACTACCGTGGTCAAGATATATGCGTAATATAGTGATCTGGCAATGCCCAATATGGTTGTGGCAAAGAATCTCTAGATTTTTTAATCGGATGTGCAAGGGACGGGCTTCCACGAAATGAAATCACATATACTTGCATCTTGAGGGCATGTGGCATTATCCAAGACATGGATATGGGTAACAAGATTCACGATCATATTGTCAGTCAAGGGCTGCCTGAAAATGAAAATTGTGCAAGCAATGCTTTGGCCGGTGTGCATGTCAAATTCCGTGTTGAGCAATGCCTTGGTCGATGTGTATGCCAAAAGGGGTCTATTATGTAGGGGTGTGTCCGGCCAAATTAGTGCCCACCAAATGGCCGCCCAAGGTTAATGCGTGTGGAGGGGAAGAAAAGAAAGAGGATGGTGTGCAAGGCAGAGACAAGAATAAGGGAGAGAGAAAGAAGATACACTGGCCATTGCAAGGCTCAGATGGTGCCCACCTTCAAACAAAAATACCTCAACATTGCATGCCTCCCCTATTGGGTTCTGGTCCCACCTATTTCTGTGTAGCTTGACACTTTGACTGGGCTTCACGCGCCTTGTCACGATGGCATGACAACCAAACAAAAAGAGCCTAAAAAGAGAAGGGGAAATGCATGAACAAATTGTGGCATGAACGATTATGATGAGTGGTTGAAGAGAAAGGGAGGAACCTGCTGAGGAGAACGTAGGAGAAGGGAGGGAGGCAAACTTCTCTCTCGATGATGTCCCTCTTCGTCAACTTAGGAAGCAAGCAAGCAAGGGGGAAGGGTTGAAGCAGGATTGGATTGCATGACAAAAGTTTTGAAACGAAAGATGAACGAGGATGAGAGGAACAAAAGGGCATGAACGAATGTGAGGAGAGAGAGGTGAAGCTTGGGACAGGGATCTATTATCTTGGTTGAGAAGGACTTAGTTTGAGGTACACCGTTGGGAACTATGGTCTTAATAATGGAGTCTCTTGGGGCTTGCCTTTGGCTTTACCGTTATTGAGCTACTAGCAAGCTCAACAGGAACTATAATCAACCGAGCAATGTTAGACACTCTCCACTTGTCTTTGCATTAAACAATGTCTAAACCACGGGTGTGGCTGCTTGAGAGCTAATTTTCAAAGGTAAAGAAGTGTAGCAACTAAGATTTTTGAGGGTACCAAAGCACAAAGTAATTTTATACTTAACACTAGTTTGGTAACCTAACAGGACGTAAATTGTCCTTTTTAGGGTCTAGGAAAAAATTCGCAACTCCTAGTGATGGATTCCATTTTCAAAATCCTTCATTGAGCATAGTCAAAAGACCCCCAGGCTTTAGGAAAAATTATAAAGAGAGTCAAAATGTCAAAAAAATGGAAGTGCTGAGCTCTCAAAGTAGGTGCACGTCTGCATATTGCAAAAAACTGGGAAGCTACTCAGTGTGCTAATTGGTGCTCCTAGAAACAAATTGGTATATACAATTTGGTAATTTTCCAATAAAATATGTCAATATAGCTCTCAAAAGTATGTGTAGCTATAGCCTGAAAAAATCATCCACAAGTTGTACATTTTTGTTGTAATTAGCGTGTTTTTTGACAGTTTAGGGTTTACCGACATGTAGGGTGGAAAATGCGAAAACTATCAAAAACTTTACCGCACTAAGCATTGTATGAACAACACAACTTCTTTATGATTGTGTTTGAAAGCTAATTAGTGCCAGAATTCATTAGAAATGAGGAGTACAACATTTATGAGAAGCTACTTCTAAACAACTGCAACCTTCTATACAACAATAAGTGGTAAATACTCCACTTGGTAGTCATTAGCTATAAATTGGCATCCATAAACATTTGGAAACCATATGACACACCATGGATGAGATCCATAAACCATAAAATACTTGTCATAAAGACTTGGGAATAGGATACCGCCACCATATTTGGTAGCCATAAATGCAAGACAACTGTAAAGCCTATCTTTCTTCACAGACATATACATGACCATAACCCGTAAATAACATGTAATAACCACTTAGCAACCATAAAACACATGCCATAAAGGCCTGGAAATCATAAAATACCTGCCATAGAAACATCAAAACCATAAAACACATGCCATAAAGACTTGTCAACCATAAGCCAGAACCATCCTTGGCATTCAATGAACACTTGGAAATCCTAAAGCTTATGCCATAATTGGCAACCATAAACCACAATCATAAAGAGATCCATAGACTATCAAGCACTTGCCATAAACATTTGTTGGCAAGTGTGAACCTTATCCATACTTGGTAGCCCTAAACAACATTGATAAATAGATCCATAAACCGTAAAATCACTTGCCATAAACCATTGGCAACTGAACACTGGAGCCATACAATGAATATCTAGACACCTGGAAAATCCATAACATTCGACAAAAACACCTAGAAATTATAAGGCACATGCCATAAACAACAAGCAACATAAAGCGCTTACGATACAAAATCTCAAATTGTAAAGCACCTGCCATAAATATCATTGATAAATGGATCCATAATCCATAAAGCACTTGCCATAAACCATTGGCGACCAAACACTAGAGCCATACTTGGAGAATCCAGACACCTGGAAAATCCATAACATCTAACAAAAACATTTGTCAAATCATAAGGCACATGCCATAAACAATAAGTAACCATAAAGCACTTACGATACAAAATCTAAAATCACAAAGCAACTACCATAAACATCATTGATAATCGGATCCATAATCCATAAAGCACTGGCCATAAACACATGCAACCAAACGCTAGAGCCATACTTGGAAAATCCAAAACATATGATAAAATACTTGGCAAGTCCAGAATATCTAACAAAGACACCTGGTAAATCCAACATATGTCCTGGCAAATCCAAAACCTTCCACCATAAAAAAGACCTAGTGAATTCCAACATGTGACAAAAGAGACTTGGCGAATCCAAAAGTTCCACCACAAAAAGGACCTGGCGAATTCCAACACTTCATAAAAAGATGTGGTGAATCCCAAACCTGGTGAATCCAAAACCTTCTACCATAAAAAAGACCTGGAAAATCCAAAAGCTTCCACCATAAAATGACTTGGCGAACTCCAATACTTCACAAAAAGACCCGGTGAACCCAGAAACTTGTGATTCCAATAATTCACAAAAGACCTGGCAAAATGAAAATCTGGCAATTCCAAAACCTTGCAAATCCAAAAGTGGTGAATCCAAAACCTAGCAAAAGACCATAAAGAGGTACTATATGACTACCATTTGATTCCAGCATACAACAAGCTAAAAAGCATAACTTTATAGGGTTACCTAAAAGGAAAAAAAGTAGCAGCCAAAGCTCACCCATCACCAACACAACCATATAACCCTGCATGAAAAAATATAAAACAGGCACGAGAGCCATGATTACCATAAGAAAAACCAATTAGATAAATAGACAATTAACAAAGTCTTACATAGTGGTACTGGTTCACGTCTTCTAGTTACTCAGCTCCTTTCATCATACAAGAAATCAACCACAACCTTTGCATGGTAATCCTTGAAGCAAGGATCAACAAACTTGGTTTTCTTACATTTTCCACAATCCCATTTAGTGCGTGAGGGCTTACATCCCTCCACCTCCTTATGCTTTGACATGAGCTTCTTTCTTTTTGCAACACATACCACATAATACTTACTTGCTGAATCATACAAGCGCATAGGAAAATTTCCATTGTACACATCCTCAACAACAGGCCTCTTGCACACATACGGCCTAAATGCATTATTGACCGATTGTTCATGCAAGTGCATCATAAAATCAAATCTAGAAGTGTCAACACTGCCATACATATCCTTCCAAATAATCCATACATTGGTGAACACAAAATCCGTAAGACCCCAGAAGAGCATATGCCACCACTTCCACCCATGCATGGTGGTTTGCAAACTATAACCATGACCAAAAACCATGCTATCAAATACATCGCATCCGGCTTTACATTCATTATATTTAACTGCCACATTTGGACAAGACACAAGCATTTTGTTACCATCCGCAACCATGCGTTTCACCTCACCTTTATGCATATCAAAGCAATTTGAAGCAAAATAAATCTCTTTCTTGTCCATCCAAGAGCATGCAATAAGTCCATGTTTTCTACAATATGCAAAGCGAGAAGCACCACGAACTTGCTTACCAAGATTCAGCATATCTTCACCTGGGAAGTACTTTGTATTGCATATATAGGTGCCTATACCTCCTTGGTCTTCACTCCGCAAATGCTCCAAGAGCTTTACAGAAGTGAAATACCTATCAAAGAAGACATGATGTCCTTGTCTAGGCAAAGATTTCACAAGATTCACAACCACATGGAAAGACAACTCTTGACATGGCATCTTATCATAAACTTGAAACACAAAATTATAACCCGCGGATGAGTCACACAAATTATAACTTGTGGATGAGTCACACAAATTCCAAACCTGCATGCCAAACTTGATTTTGGTGGTCTTCCTCGCCCCCTTGATGGTGGTATTGCCTCAAATAATCCAGGTGAATCCTTATAACTTGTGGATGAGTCACACAAATTCCAAACCTATATGCCAAACCTGATTTTGGTAGTAGTCTTACTCGCCCCCTTGATGGTGGTATTGCCTCAAATAATCCAGGTGAATCCTCATTATCTACACCGATTCACACTAAGATTCAAAATTTCACACCATCATTCACACTGAGATTCAAAATTTCACACCCCCCACCACCTTGAATTGAAACAACATCGCAAGGAGTACAATCATTAACACCTAAACCGACACTTACTTGCGCTGATTTTTGAGGGGAATTGTAGCACATAGTGCTGCGAACGACGTAATCGACCAAGGTATTCCATGTAGCCGGGTATCCCTTTGAATCTCCTTCAAATTGGCAAGTAAATTTCAAATTTTGAGGATGAAACTTCTCAATCACACGAAAGAAGAACACCTCTTCATGCTTGTCACCATAGCTTTCGACTACCCATGCTTCACCAAACCATGGAGCCGGAACTTGCAACAAAACACCTTTTGGGCTACCAAAAAATTAGGATTGCGTCCGGCACGAGTAGTACCAGCTTCCCTTGTAGACCAACGCCTAGAATTCCTTTGCATGGGTGCGCAGAAATTCAGATTTTCAGCCATGCTTGCGCTCAAGGTACGGCTGCAAACGGGTACAGAGAAAGACCACGTAGGCTTTATTGGTCAATTGGGGCTTTTGTCATGGCCCTTGGATCAAGTTAAGATCCAAGGGCTGGAAATAGCCCCTTGATTCTCTCCTATCCACCTCCACGATCCAAATTCACCAACACTACCCACCAAGGTTGATAGGCAAGCTTTCATGCAAAAATAAATATGATAAAATTATTCATTTATTTTGCAACATAGACGAAGTGCACCGGCCGTGAATAAAATTCCAAGTTTTTTTCAAGTATTACATTCTTCCAAAGCATTTACGAGCTTTTAGAATTAATTCTCGGAAGTTAGCCGGTTAACAAGACATAAAAGTGTCCGCGGACATAAAAGCGTCTTGTTACCAAGCTAGTATTAATTAAGCTTAATTAGCATGCCTGACAATAACCAAGAGAGTAGAATGAATATTGACAACTTTGATTTTGCACATCAAGGTGCTAATGGTGATTCCCCCATGTGTGTTAATTATCTTGTTACTTGGTTGCAACAAGCTATGGGCAACCCTGCTTTGCAAGCCGAAGCTATGCAACAACTTTGCGCTTATGGAATTTCCTTTCCTCTCCAAGAAAAGAGAGAGCTTATTATGATTTTTAGTGTTTTTTATTTGAAAAGCGAGTCCGCTTTTTTATTCCAGTGGACAAGGGGAACCCGTGGTTCAATTATATATATATTTTTTGCTTTTTACGCTATTTTTAGCTTTTCGTGCTTTTTGGAGTTTTTGAAAAGCAATGTGTTTTCTATGATGACCTAAACATAAAAATATTAAGTTTAGTCTCTGTCGGATTTATAAATGATCACCCGGAGCAAAAACGGGACCAGACGGAATTTTTATAGAAATTATTTTTTATAAAAAGCGGTACCGTAAATACTCCAGGACAGTACGAGAAAGTCATAATTATGCTGGGACATTATGGTGCGGCATAGTCTAGCTATGGTTTCCATTAGTTGGCCAAATATTGTTCAATTGGCTAATTTTGCTGTAAAAATTGAATGGTAAGTGGGACCAAAAGCAAAGCCTTGTTTTTAGAAAAGTCCTAAACGCTATGCAGCTATTCCAGGCAAAAGACAGTAGCACTACCTTTAGCTTTGGACACGCTCCGAACAGCTGCTGCAGAACCTATAAATTGGCATAGAGTGCTCAGTTTTCAGTGCCGTCTATTGCATCTACTACCACAAGGCTATACATATCTATTATACGGAGTGGTGCAAGCTCTTCATCACCATCTCATAAGCTCTTCTTTCCCTCGAGAAGAAGAAAACAAAGAAGGATACACTCTCTATACTTGCTTACTATCTTCTCTCTCGTTTCACGGTGTACACGCTCTTCGGAAGCTTTTGTGGTGAATACCTCTACATAGCTCTCATCACTGCTCTCTTGCGGCAAAGCAAGAAGCCTTTCGATAGTTCGTAATTGATTCTAAAGAACGATGAGAAGCTTTAAACTCCATAGCCATCATCTCTCTCTCTCTCTCTCTCTCTCTCTCTCTCTCTCTCTCTCTCTCTCTATGTCGTTTTTCTGAATAGTCACCCTCTTGTTGATTGTTTTTTTGCATACGAGTGCATGTATGGATTAACCAAGTACGTATGAGGTTGCCTCCCATAATAATTTCTCATATTTAAAACGCTGATTTATGCACACGATGCGTTTATGGTCACGTGCGTGCATAAAAAGCGCTTTTCGTTTCACGCCCGGGGGATTCACTATATATATGAAACGGGACGCCACCTGCGAGCAGAAAACTTTGATAAAACCCCTATATATGACTCATATTAGGGAATACGAACCCCCCTTTCTACACTTATACGACAATCAATGTAGAAAACTATCATATCCCTATCTTACATATAAAATTTAGGTCTCACATGATCTAACTGAGTAAAGCTAGTCAAAGAGCGTGTAGCATAGAGACTGGCACTATACTAAGGAACCACTTCTGTTGATAACTAGTTGTACCATCAATGTGTCTTAGTTTGATTTTCAAACTATGTGCCTGTTTAGCCTGCACTCTAGCTACTCTCAATTTTGACCCATCTAAATTACTTAAAAAACATGGTTATAAAGTTGTGTTAGGTTCTTCGTGTAAATTTGCATCTATACAAACTCTTTACAGCTTTCATCCTCAACAAATGAACTATAATCACAAAACAACTAGTTGATACAAAGCAGTGTTAGTTCTTGCATGTATCTTTGTAGCTATTGACTCACAATTTCAAGGGCAGACTCTTCTGGGAAGCCATAATTTTGAAACACAAAAACTTCCTCTCATTTTCACCTTTTTCACACTTCTCCCCCCTATAAATACGATACCACCTCCCTTATTTTTAAGCTTGGGAGATAAATTATTGGGGGCCTGCCTCTAACTTATACGCTTATGTAACTTGTAAAAACCCTCCCCTCCCCTGTACTTACGTGGTGCGATAAGTTTTCCATGGTGAATCCCCCGGGGTTTCACGTCATAGAGACTGTAGGAACGCTATTTTGGTCATAAATCACAAACCGCTATGAATCAGTCCGAACCCTTTATACTAGACATAAAACACATCATTTAGAACATTTTCTCTCCTTGATATCATGTGAAAAACACACACAAGCTAAGAGACATGGTCAAAAAACAACATGCTGGCCACTTTACAACCAATTTTTTTGACTCCAGGCTCTTCGGAGAACCACTATATAGATTCACTGGATGGGCAAACCCACATAACCAATTGAAAATCTTGATGAAACTTGATGATAAATGAGTTTAGGTCTCCGTGATCACCTCGTGAATGCGAGTTATTAATTGTTCTTTAACCGGTTTTACCTACACGTATAGGGTGCTACCAAGGGGGGGTACCGTATGACATCGTGAGTTAACCGAGCAGTTTTTATATGTTTTTTGTTTTGTTTTGGTGAGTTGATTTCAAATATTAGATGACCATAAACTTATGTGAGAGTATATGGTTAAACATCACGAACCGCATAGGCGCATAAACAGATATAATTAAAGTGGCTCTCTTTTGGGGTTATCGTTTTTTGTGTGAGTATCATATAGGTGAAGGGGTGTGATAGATTATGGAGCTGAGCTTGATGCATTGGTTTGAGGTCAAATACTTTCATTTGCATGTTTTTCATATTCTCAAAAATGCAAAAAAAATGTTTTTTGCATACGTGTGAAGTTATGGTTTATTGTTGACCTAAAGGTCGGAGTTGTTTTGCATCATGTTTATGATGATGGAATGTTATCATATAATCTATGGAAACTCAGGGATTGAGGTGGATGCCTTATATGCATGGTTATGATTGCCCCTTCTTAGGTCAAAACTAGCTCTATGTGCTAGGGAGGTGAAGTGGAGATCTGATGCATCAACTTTGCATGGTTGGATGTTGTCAAAATTGGATTTTTATATCATGATTAGTTGCTAGTTGGACTCTTTTTATGCATGAAAGAATAACGTCTTAAGAGTCACATGTGTGTGGACTCCGATTGATTGGATGTGTCAAACTCCAAGTGTGGGAGTTGGTTCAGTGAGATTATGATTTATGGTTAAGAGCTGAGATTCTCTCATGGATTGTGGTTGTGATTTCTATGTGGAAGCCGGTGTGGCTCATGGTTTTTTTTGGATATGGTTATGCTGCCGAAAGTTTTGCACCCCTGTATAGTCTATCTGCTTGGAAAAGATCGTTTGTGCATATAGAAAGTGCTATTGTGATTGGACTCAGGTGTTATGTTTCTCATGGAAGCGTGGCTATAAGACTAGGATCACCTACATCTCTTAGCCTTAGACTAAAGGGCCGTTGAACTAGGTGTTAGGTTTAATGTCCATGTGGCCAACTGCCCATCACTAACTACCACTAACCCTAAGTGTACAACTATACACTTGTGTGAGCCACTAACACTAAGTACAATGTGTATTGTGCCTTAGTGCATAAGATAAGAGAAGAAATAAAGGGGCATACAGTACGTTGGCTCTCCCCCTTCAACCTGTGTGTGGCTATGGTGGTGTGTGTGTGAGTGTGTGCGTGCGTATTCTTCTTTCGTTGTGCTCCCAGATCCTCCCCATAATCTGGTATTAGAGCGGTTTCATTCCCGAAATCATTTTTGCGCGCGCGCGCACTTTCAAGAGTGCAAACAAGATTCTGATTTTACCATTGGCAAGTTCAGTTTCCCGAGAGCGTTTCCAGTAGGTGTCCTTTGGTTTTACCTTCCTTTCGGAGCCATTCCAGCCATCAGAAACCCCATTCGAGCTACGGTTCAGGAGCTGAAATTTTCAGCCCTCTTGTGGTAGTTTGTGTTGCAGTGCTTCCATAGCCAGTTACAGGTACCATTGTTGCAGTCTCTTCCATCTACGAGAGCCCACGGCTCATGCAGGAGTGTGTAGCCTCTTTCGGAGTGGCCTCATACACACACATAGAGTGGGAGCTTGACAGCATTGTCTTCTTTGACTACAGGTACAGATACAGGTAAATATACAGGTTTTAGTGCTTGCGATATTATGGTTCCAGCGGGAGTAGTTGTTTATGTGTACATGCATATGTTGACACTTTTGACAGTGTTTGAGCTCTTTTGAGAGCGGATTGACTCCCCACACGGATGTTTAGTTGCAGGCACATGCTTTTGACGCCTGTTTGAGCGTCTTGACAAACTCGTACGTCTTTGTGGATACTGCCATTGTACGCTTTTGTGGAGCCATCTTTTGGCTAGTACGGCAGTCCCGGCCATTTTTGAGACTTGGTCCGGAAGATAGCCATTTCTAAGACTTGGCTATACGTTTTTTGTTGCAAGTCATCTCCACATAGCTGAATATCATCTCCACATTTGAGAATACCCCAGCTCAATGAAAACCTCAATATCTACTCTCACATTATCCAATGTTGTGTTCAAAACCTTTAATGAATCCCTTTTTGCATCCAAAATCTGCTCCACCTGTGCTTTTACTTGTTGGCCTATAAAGGAGGCACTAACTAGAGAAGTGCTGCCAGATAAGAGAGAATTTTGCCCACTTTTTTGACTTGCCCCGACATTGTCAAGACGATTGGGCTGAAGTGATGTCCCCTCATTATTCTCCAGCCAAATCTTTACTTTCTTGCCAATGCCACCCGGAAGCTTCTTGCAATGGTCCAAAACCTGTTCACCAAAAGCAACCCATGCAACCTTTCGACCTGCAGGATCTTGCCGAGCAGCTGGGCATCGCTCGTACACAAACAAAATTGTGTGTGATCTCTTTGTTGGCTAGCATGCTTTGGTAGACTTTGTGAAACAGTAACCTGCATTCGTCTACAAACTCAGGTAGCATCATATGCAGAAAGATTTTAGAGCCCTTCTCCCTTTTCTTCATGAAGACCGACAATGTGGAGATGATATTGAGGCTGAATATTGCAGGTTTTTTGTTGCACGTAGCTGGAGAATCCCTTACGAGACCTCGCCATAGGATATGTATAGAGTGGTATAGGTGCTTTTGACACTGACTTGGCATTCTATGGTCAGTTTGACTGTTTATGCACCTTAGTTGGTCTCTATACAATGTTCTTTTGAGAGGCATTTCTCTCTTCCATGCTTTGTGAGTGACATACTTGGTCATTTTGTCTCATATTTTGGTTGACATAGTCCCAAATACAAAGGAGACTCTGCTGAAATTTTCCCAGAATCTTTTGGTAGTTTTGACACCATGTCTACTAGAAAAGACCGTGACATTTATGACATAAAGAAGTTTGATGGCACTAATTTTCAGGAAGAATCAGATGCAAGATATGCTTGTCCAAAAGAAATAGAAATTGCCTATTATTTATGCGACACGGACTGAAGAGATGAATTTGACTCAGTTTCAGTGGGAGGATCTTGATGAGCTATGCATATCTACTATTAGATTGCACTTTGCCGAGTCAGTGTACTTTTCAGTGCTAGAATGTGAATCTACCTATGCTTTTTGGCAAAAGTTATGTAACTTATGAGAAGGATACGGCAAGTAATAAGGTTTTCATGATGCGAAAATTGTTTAACCTTTGAAGGAATCAACCAGTGTTGCCAGTCATATTAATGACTTTGATTCTCTATTTGCCTAGATTTGTGCACAACGGATCAATATTGATGACGAGATGAAAGCAATCTTCTTACTTTGTTCGTTGCCACCCTCATGGGATATCTTTTGCATAGTTGTCAGTAACTCAGCTCCTAATGGTACGCTAGTGTACATTGATGTCACTGGTTCTCTTCTATCAGAGAAAATGTGCCGCAAGGCTATGGATAGCTCGCATCATGGAGAAGCTCATTATGTGCAAAAGGATGGAAAACAATGTAAAGGTTGTTCTTGGAATTGTGAATCCAAGAAAGAGGGAAATAGAGATGCTTCAAAGGGTAGATTAAAGTCTCCTGGTCGTCGCAATGTTCAATGCCATTATTGTGATAATTTTGGTCATATAAAGAAGGATTGTTATGCTTGGAAGCGTGACAAAGGTAAAGGCAAAGGCAAAGACAATGATGATAAAGAGGAGAAACCAAAGAGTTCGGTTGAGATTGAAGAACTGAACATAGTGCAAGATGATTGTGATGTGCAAGACATCAATATGTTGACTGAAAATAATGATGTATTTTATGATGCACAAGAAACTCTATCTTTGCAGAGTTCTATGCCAACAGAGCTACTTGTTAGTGGTGAAGTGTCCCATACATGGATTCTTGATTTGGGCGCTTCGTTGCATGTCACACCTCATAGGCATTGGTTCACTACATATGAGGAAACCATTGGCACTATTACGCTAGGTGACAGCTACTCTTGTGACATTGTGGGCATAGGTGATATTGCTATGGTTATGGAAAATGGGGTGAGGTTTACCATACATAATGTGCGTCATGTTCCAGCTTTGATACGAAATTTGATTTCGGTTGGACGTCTTGATGACTTGGGTTACAAAGTCACTTTTCATCAACAGTCTTGGCGTATTGCGAAAGGTCATCTTATTTTATCCCATGGTTCTAAAGTTGGTACACTTTTTCCTCTTTATGTATCTGACAAGAACAATGTTCTTTCTGTAACCGAGCTGCCAACTATTGCTTTGTGGCATAGCTGGTTAGGTCATATGTCAAAGAAGGGAATGGAAACTTTTTCTCGTTAGGGCTACTTACCGTCTTTATCATTTTTTGATTTTCCCTTTTGTGAACACTATCAATATGGTAAGCAAACAAGAGCACATCGTACACAGTCTTTTGTGAGCACTGTCAATATGGTAAGCAAACAAGAGCACATCATACACAGTCTTTTGACAAAGAAAGAAAGCCCTTAGAGCTTGTGCATAGTGATTTATGTGGGCCTATGCCTTCTAATCCCATGGTGGTGCGTCTTATTATGTTACGTTCATTGACGATGAAACACGACATGTTTGGGTTTATGCCATGAAGTCTAAAGATGAGACTTTTTCTTGGTTCAAAAGGTTCTAATCTAGTGTAGAAACTCTATCTGAACATAAGTTGAAAGCTTTACGTTCAGACAATGGTGGAGAATATGTCTCCAAAGAGTTTGCAGACTTCTGTTCAAGTAGGGGAATTAAGCGCGAGTTTACAGCTCCTTATACCCCTGCACAAAATGGTGTTGCCGAACGAATGAATATGACCATCTAAGAGAGGATTATGTCTATGCTATCACAGGCTAATTTACCACAAGCATTTTGGGCTGAAGCATTATACACTGCTGTGTATTTGATCAATAGATCACCACGCGTTTCATTACAGTTTCGTGTACCTTTGGAGTTATGGTCAGGACATAAGTTGTTTCTTATGCAAAACTCCGTACATTTGGCTGCAAAGCTTATGCACATGTACCCAAGGAGTTGCGTGCTAAGCTTGACCCCAAGTCCAGGAAATGCATCTTTATTGGCTGGCTATGGTGTAGATGGTCAATTTGGCTATCGTTTATGGGATCCGGAAAGTCGATCAGTAATCCGTAGTAGTGATGTTGTCTTCAATGAGACCAAGATGCATAGGCAACCAACGAAAGAGGTTGAGTTTGGGAAAGTGACATTTTCTGATGTATCACCTCCTCCACAGATAGCTCCAGAGCCAATTACTACACAGGCTAGTACAAGCTCTGATCAGCCGAGGAGATCTCAAAGAGTCTCACATCCGCCATAATGGTTTGTTCTAGGCGTGGACTTTGTGTTGCTAACAGATAGTGGTGATCCTTCTTGTTACAAAGAGGCTATGCTAGCCAATGATAAGGTTCAGTGGGAACATGCTATGAAGAGGGAGCTATCCAGTATTGCAAAGAACAAAACATGGGAACTTGTTCCATTGCCAAGGTAGGAAAGCTTTGCCTTGTAAATGGGTTTACAAGAAGAAGATTGCATCCAATGTTGAGAATTACAAAGCTTGTTTAGTGGCCAAAGGTTTCAAGCAAGAATATGGTGTAGATTTCTAGGAAATATTTTCTCCAATGGTCAAGATGACAACACTAAGAATGTTGATTGCTTTCGCTGCCGCTAAAGATATGGAGCTTGATCAAATGGATGTCATTACAACTTTCTTACATGGTGATCTTGAGGAAGAGATTTATATGCAGCAACTGGAAGGGTTTGTGCTCAAGGGCAAGGAACATTTGGTCTGTAAGCTTCTGAAAAGTCTCTATGGCTTGAAGCAATCATCCAGACAATGGTATCAAAAGTTTGATGCATTTATGCATTCCCTAGGCTATAAGCATAGTAATGAGGATCCATGTCTTTACATGAAAAGACAACAAAATGGACAGCTTATTATGCTTATCCTTTATGTAGATGGCATGCTTATTGCTGGTCATTATAAGGACATTGCTGACTTGAAAACCAAGCTGAAAAGTCAATTCGACATGAAAGATTTGTGTGAAGCCAATCACATTTTGGGTATGCGCATTACTCGTGATCGTAAGAAGAGGTTGTTGTAATTTTCTCAAAAAGAGTATGTGCACAAGGTTCTTAATCGTTTCAACATGCAGAAGGGGAAGGCCTTGAGTACTCCATTGCCTGCATATTTGAAACTTAGCAAGAACGATTGTCCCAAATCTGCTAAGTAAAAATCCACGATGGCTAAAATTCCTTATGCTTTAGCTTGTGGTAGTCTCATGTATGCCATGGTGGCTATAAGACCTGACATTGCACATGCATTGGGAGTTGTCAAAAGATTTATGTCTAACCCTGGTAAAAAGCATTGGGATGCTGTCAAGTCAATTCTCAGATACTTGAGTGGCATTGCAGATAGACAGTTATACTATGGTCATGGAGAGTCATCCATTCAGGGATTTGTAGACAGTGACTATGCAGGCTGTGTTGATAGTCGTAAATGAACAACAAGTTGGATTTACACATTTGCTGGTTCTGCTATTTCTTGGAGATCTGTTCTTCAAGATTGTACATCCGTTTCTACCACAGAGGCAGAGTATGTTGCATTGAGTGAAGCATGCAAAGAAGCTATTTGGCTTTCTCACCTAGTGAAAGATCTTGGATTGGAGCAGTGTACACCAGTTCTTCATTGTGACAGTCAAAGTGCTATTGCCTTGGCTAACAATCCAGTGTTTCATTCCAGAATGAAACACATTGATGTGTGCTATCACTTCAGTCGTGAATGCGTGGCAAACAAGAGCCTTGATTTAGTGAAGATTCCTACACAACGGATGCACTCACTAAGAGTCTCTCTAGCCATCAATTTCAACGCTTTTGTGAGTTGATGGGCATTGGGTGAAGAGTGGTGCTCTTTCATTTTTATAGTATCCCACATTGGCCCCATCAAGTGGGAGAATACTAGGTTTAATGGCCATGTGGCCGACCGCCCATCACTAACTACCACTAACCGTAAGTGTACAGCTATACACTTGTGTGAGCCACTAACACTAAGTACAATGTGTATTGTGCCTTAGTGCATAAGATAAGAGAAGAAATAAAGGGGGCATACAGTACGTTGGCTCTCCCCCTTCAACCTTTGTGTGGATATGGTGGTGTGTGTGTGAGTGTGTACGTGCGTATTCTTCTTCCGTTGTGCTCCCAGCTTCTCCCCATCACTGGGGCTTTGCTGGATCGAGGGTGTTGCCTAGGTCTTCTAATTTTTGTTAAACTCATCTACACGGTTAGTGCGTTGGGGGTTGAATGACCTACACGGCTAACATGTCGGGGATTTTTCCTTGGCTTTGGCTAAACACCTGGTGCTAGGCATTGAAGATACATGGTTCCTAAGCTGGTATGGTTGGTGTTGATACCCTTCCACGTACAGGTACTTGGGATCCTTTAAGAGCTCAAGTTCATGGAGGGAGGCGAAGCGGCCTCAACCTTTGTCTGGCTCAGGTGGGTTGGAGGTGTTCTGGCCTGCTCCTGGCGAAGTAAAATTCTTTCTGTCCGTAGTAGAGCGGAAGTGGATGGGTGGACCGGTCGATCCCTACATAGGGTGTGGTGCTATGATAGTTATTTTATCATAAATTTTTTGATGTTATGGTATACCCAGATTTTGTTATTGGATTAATACATGGTTCATTTAGATGAGGCATTTAAAGATCCTCTTTTTTCATTTTCTCATGTCTCTGTGCACTCTATTTCACACTCCACTATATTCTCTCTCTCTCTCTCTCTCTCTTCCCGCAACGCGGTGTACACATATATTCACCCTCCACAATGTTATATTTTTCTTGAGCACATTTTCATTCATAACACCCATTTAGGGGGTAGCACTAGTCGCTAGGTACCTCTAGATGCAGTACAGCTCATGGCCTAAACTACATGCTTGGTCGAGCACTGAGAACTCATCCCCTATGCAAATTCTTCCGCAACTCTCATGTATATTGAAATTGTATAAAAGTGTAAATTGTAAATTTTGTGCGTAAACCCTTGGGGAGGGGTATCTCTCACGCAGACAGTGATGTATATGCTTACAGGTGTAGGCATGGGTGGTAAAGCAAATACAAAGGCCCATTACAAGCAGGGAGATCTCGGAAGTGTATGTTTTATGTGGTTATGAAGGCCTAAGTGTAGAGATTTCATGCTTGACGAAAAGGTTTTTACATGTGAAAAGGCTCTTAGGACATGCAAGGCAACTTGGGTAGAGGAAGACATGTGGTCAGTGGTAAAAAGAAAAGTGTGTAAGAGACTCCACACCTCTACATGAGGGAGGCTGAAAAGTCATAGTCTGAAAATTTTTTGCAAAATTGTTTTTTGGTAAAAACAGTGCATAGTAGGAAAGCAAAACGGTGTTTTTAGTTTTTTGCGTCTCACACACATAGATAAATTCTACACCAATTATGAGATATTTCAGTTTTCGTGCTTTGTTGTGTTTGGGGACTGCAGATAGAACATAGAAGGGGAGAGCTTTGGTTGTTGTATGCTCCACCATAGCCCATCAATTGAAGAAGAAGAAGCTCTGATTGTATTGCTTTCGGTGTTGTTTCCCCTTCCCTTTCTTCTCTTTTTCTTTGTTGCACGGTGTTTTCGGGTGTGTGTAGGCAGGTGTGCCCCCCCGATGGTGTGATGTGCACACACACACACACACACACACACACACACACAGAGAGAGAGAGAGGTGATTGTGTGCAAGGGAATCAATAAATTGATGTGTTTATGGGTGTATGGTAGATTGTGATCCGCATGAGTGTGTGCGCATTGAGTTGGGTGTAGTTGCAAGTTCGTTTGAGAAAAATGTGTGTGTGTGTGTGTGTGTGTGTGTGTATGATTCTGTGTGGATAGGGGTGCAACAGAATCCTTGGGCTATAGGGAGGCAAACATTGTGTGCGCTGGGTGTGTTCCCCCTTCCCCCTTTCCATCAGTGGCGCCCCCACGGAGGAGTATACTGATGCTCCTAGTTAGAAGCTAAAAGCAGAGTTTGAAGCTGCCAAACAATTGGAAAATGGTCAAAGTAAAGAGTGCAATTGGGAATTGATCGAGATGGTGAAGCCAAGCATTGGCCCCATTTTCACAGGTAAAGGAATTCAAGAGGATTGGGCAACAGATCTTGAATTGTGGATGATGTCGATGCATAGATTGATAGATGCGGAGAAGCTGCAGATGGTATCGTTATTCCTGCAAGGACGAGCAAAGACATGGTTCAATGGTCTAGGTGATGGTGATTGAAGTTCATGACAAGAGCTACAAATGCAATTTCTGAAGCAATTTTGGCAAACGGTCTCTCTTGAAGAAGCCGGAGCTAAATTGAAGGAGGTACACCAGGATGTAAGTAAAGACTTTTCCATTTTTCTTGAGAAATTTGAAGCATGTTGGAGGCAATTGGAGGTTTCTACTAGGGTCAAAGGCAACCTGACTTGAAGGTGTCAAAGTTTCTTGAGTGCTTGCATCAACAGATGAAGGACAAGGTGGAGTGTGGAGCCGATACCTATGAAGATATGGTCTATTTGGACAAAGTGAAGGGCAAAAAGTGAAGCGGAAGCTGGAGTTGGGCTTGCTGAAGCCTATTAATTATGTGCCTGTTGTGATGATTGCAAAGTTTCCTATGGTTCAACTGAAGGAGGTTCCAATTGTTTGAAGTGTGTGAAGCCTGTTGAGGTAAGGCCTATGGTTGCTTATGTTCCTTAGAGGTTTCCAGTTTATGATGTTCCTGTGCCAGTGGTGGATGAGCTTGTCAACGAGGATAAGCCCCCTCTCAAAGAGAGTCGGTGTGCTAAAGAGCTAGCAAATGTCGGGTTTCTAGAGTAGCATAAAGAGGTAAAGGAGCATGTTCTTACTGAGATTTTGCATGAAAAAGTAGTAGATTGCAGTTCGGTTATCGATAACAAAAGCTCAAAAGTGGACAAAGAGTGTATGCAAAGACAAGGCGGTGGCCAACTTTTTCTGGGAGTAGAAAGAGGATGAAGATGCAGACACAGAGTCAACCTATGGCAAGGATGATGATGATACAAGCTTTGAGTTTTAGGAGACTAGCAAAGAGGAAAGCATGTATGAAGACTTCATGTCCTATGGGGAGAAAATTGATTCCGATGAGGTCAAGCCGGTAAGAGTAAAGATTCTTGACTATGTGTATGAAGGCATGTCAATTGGAAATGTAAATGAAGACCAAATTGAAGAGCCAAAGTTTGTGAAAGAGGATATGCAAGTAAAAGTGGTGTGTGGTACCCTCCTGGTGGCTATGATCCTAAGGGTAGACATAGAGTATGCTATATGGTGCAACAGGTACGAGGATTTTTCAAGAAGAGTGCTGCTGAGGTGACCAATCTACCTTGTGATGAAGATGAAGTGGATCCATGTTCAAGATTGGCAGAGACAGATGGTGATGCCAATCTGAACAAAGTGGGTATGCCCCTCCTACAAGGAGGAGGAGTCTATTGATGCTATGCTCCAGGATGAAATGGTATGGGGTGAGCTTCCTTCTTTTTTGTCAAAAAATATGGCAATAGAGCATGCATTAGAAGAATTCATTTGTGAAGATGACGTATAAGGGGAGTTAGTGGATCCGTATGGCTCTACTTTCTTGGATGGTCCTGAAGAGAAGGTGCTTGAGGTTGCTACAGGTATGGAAGAGAAGATGAAGCTGATGTAGGTAGAGAAGCCTTTGATTGAAGAGCAGGTGTTTTCGATTGTGCCAAGTGAAGAGCCATAGACTATGGCCATGGAAAAGCTTATAAAAGGGGTATGTGCCTCACAGGTGATGAGTATGCTTGTGGATACAGCTATGCAGTGGGCTATTCAATGAAGTTGGCATGCAAGAGAGTGTGTGTGTATGTGCAACAATGGAGAAGAGATGAGACACATGTTTGGGTGGACTCCAAACACAATAGTGTTAGGGTTATAAGTCCTTATTCGTTTATGTAGAATGAATGGTCAGTGTTAGTTCTCGATAGACTCCGGCCACCCAACACTTAGGCGTGGCACATTGGGATCTACCACCCCAACTACCTCCCACTTAAAGGACAATGTGCCTTTAAGGTGGGGTGACAATGTATATATACATACAATACAGGTAGACAACGACCATGATCATCTACCTAATGCCCATGAGTGCTGGACAATGTGCAAACCTCTCTGAAGGTAAGCCCTTTGTGATCAAATCAGTAGGATTCTCAGTGGTGTGAATCTTGGCAAGCTGCAATCGTTTGTCCTCAAGTACCTCACGAATGAAGTGATACTTCACATCCACATGATTTATCTTTGCATGAAACACTAGATTCTTTGCCAATTGTATAGCACTTTGGCTATCACAATGTAACACGGGCATCTCAACATTGATTCCAAGTCTCCCACTAGCCGATCAAGCCATATAGCTTCCTTGCAAGCTTCTGAAGCTGCAACATATTCAGCCTCTGTAGTAGACAAGATAACACAATCTTGCAAATGAGATTGACATGAAATTGCACCTCCATCGAGTTCAAAATCATAGCATGAAGTGGGTCTTCTCTTGTCCAAGTCTCCTGCATAATCTGCATCCGTGTAACCCATTACACATGCTTCCTTTCTTCCAAAGCCAATGCACATGTCTTTTGTACCATTCAAATATTGCATAACCCCTTTCAATTCCTCCTAGTGTTTCTTGCCTAGATTTGACATATATCTGCTAACAACTCCCACTGAAAAAGCATACATCAAACTCCCAACTGCAGATGAATAAGGCACTTGTGCCATTTCAGCCTTTTCCTCTTCAGACTTAGGGCAACATTTTTAGAAAGTTTCACATATGGAGGCAATGGAGTACTCAATGCCTTCCCCTTCTCCATAGTGAAACGATTGAGACAAATAAACCAATTTCTTGCATCTATCTTGCTTAATGCACATGCCATGGATATGGCTTGCTTAACCCATGTCTTTCATTTCAAAGTTTGCATGTAACTCTGACTTCAAGGCTGAAATCTCATCCCTGCATATCTTGGCAATTAACATATCATCCACGTAAAGGACCAAAATTAGCAAACTACCATCTTTAGCTCGCTTAGTGTAGAGGCAATGGTCCATATCGCTACGTTTGTAGCCTTGAGAGAGCATGAACAAGTAGAATTTACGATATCACTCCCTTGATGACTGTTTTAGACCGTAAAGAGTCTTTTCTAACTAACACACCAAGTCTTCATTGCCCTTCTCAACAAAACCTTCTGGTTGCTTCATATAAACTTCTTCTTGAAGATCACCAGGCAAGAACGTCGTCTTGACATCCATCTGGTCAAGTTCCATGTTGTCTTTAGCAACCAACACAAGTACACACCGCATGTAGTCATCTTGACAACCAGAGAAAAGATCTCATCAAAGTCAATACCCTGCAGCTGCTTAAATCCTTTAGCAACAAGTCGTGCCTTGTACTTGGGTTTATTATCATGAGGTGTAATTTTTTGCTTGTACACCCATTTTTATGGTAATGACTTTTTACCTTTAGGAAACCGAATCAACTTCCAAGTTTGATTCTTATGCAACGAGTCCATTTTTGATTGCATAGCTTTCTCCCACTTTGCCTTGTCATCCATCGACATGGCCTCCTTATAGCAGGAAGGCTCTTCGCAATCTATCAAAATGATGTAGTCGAGTGAGGGAGCAAATCTATCAGGAGGCCTTGAAACTCTTGTAGACCTTCTAATAGCTGCTTGGCCGGTTGTCCCTTAGCAACATCTTGTACTGCAGGAGGATTCTGTACTTCTTGTCTGACATTAGGCACTTCAGCCCTATTGTGGACAATTCCATCTTCTTGGAAGATAACTCTTTTGACCTCCATTGTATGCACAAGCTTCTTATTCATCTTTTCTTCATTGAAGTATACGTCATTACTTCGAACTATCTTTTTAGCTTTAGGATCTTATAACCGAAATCCCATCTCGCCAGGATTGCCATAATTCAGGTCCCTTCTCATCTAAAGCCTTGTTAGGAGATCTATTAATAAGATGGACAGCGGTTGCTAACGCTTCCGTCCAAAATCCATTAGGCAATTCTACATTAGACAACTCTGCATTAGACAACATGCTACATAACTTCTCTTGTATGGTACGTTTCATCCTCTCAGCAACACCATTTTGTGGAGGGTTATATGGAGCAGTCAACTCTCTTTTTATGCCTTTGGAATCACAAAATTTTTGAAAGGCTTTAGTTACATACTCACCACCATTGTCTGACCTTAAGCACTTGACTTTCTTGCCAGAATGATTCTCCACTAATGCCACAGAATTCTGAATTTGAAAGAACTTCATTCTTCTTCCTAAGAGGATAGACCCACACTTTCCTTGAGAAGTCATCAATGAATGTAACAAAGTACAATGAACCTCCCACGGATACTTAGGCATAGGTCCACACCCATCATTATGCACTAACTCTAATGCCTCACTTTTCCGAGTGCTTCCCCTTTTGTGTGGTGATTGTGTTTGTTTACCATAAAGACAATGCTCACAAACTGAAAAGTCTGAGAAATTGAAGCTAGGCACATAACCAAAACGAGACAAGATTTTCATTCCCTTTTGAGACATATTTCCTAACCCCCGGCGATGCCACAAAGAAACACTTGGCTGCTCGGTTACACAAATTACACGGTTTTTAACATTGGATACATGTAGCATGTACAAAGTCCCAGACTTTGAACCATGTGCTACCACTAAAGAACCTTTGGTGATCTTCCACGAACTATCACCAGATGTGCAGTAATATCCTGCATCATCCAATTTTCCTGTACTAATCAAGCTTTTGGTAAGCTTCCGCACATGTCTCACATTATTGAGGATGAATGAAGAACCATTCTGAAATTTCAGCTGCACATTACCGACACCAACTATGTCGCAAGCAAAATCATTGCCAAGACGAACACGACCTTTACGGGATGTATCATATGTACTGAAACACTCTCTATGAGGAGTCACATGAAACGATGCACCTGAGTCATAACCCAATCCTATAAAGCATAGTCATCAGCGGCAACCAAAAATGTTGAATCCATGGAAGATGTGAGATAAATGTCTCCATCAGAATCTTCAACAAAAATATTGTTGATCTCTTCAATCTTTATACTATTTTCTTTAGTCTTGCCTTCTTCCTGCTTCTTGTCTTTACCTTCCTCTTGTTTCCACTTTTGATAGTCTTTCTTCATATGACCCTTTTTGTGACAATGATAACACTCAATGTCTTTTCGGTCACGTGATTTGCTAAGGGATTTTCCTCTTTGATTCTACTTGCCCTTTTCTTGTGATCAACCCCGAACAATGAGAGCATTGCTAGTACCACTAGAAGTATCAAGATTCTTCCTGCTAACCTCTTCAGTAAGCAAACTGCCCTCAACATCAGCACATGTTAAACCATCAGGAAGTCCTGAGTTACCTATGGCTGTGCAAAAAGTATTCCAACTTTTTGGAAACGTAACTAGCAAGAACATTGCTTTGACCGAATTGTCGAAATTGACTCCCTACGGAGAAAGCTGACTGAAAATTGTGTTGAACTCATTGAGATGGTTGCACATTGGTGTGCCCTCATCCATCTTCAAATAAACTAACTTTTTCAGCCAATAAACCTGTGATGCTGCACTTTGCTTCTCATACAGATCACATAACTTCTTCCACAGCTCATAACTAGTCTTTTCCATGTTCATGTTGAAGTACACATTCTTTGACAAAGTCAGCATGATGGTGGACCTGTCTAGCTCATCCAACTCCTGCCAATCATACTCATCCATATCCTCAGGCTTTATCCCTTTCATCTTTATCGGTTGGATCTGCTTCTTCTGTACTAAGACATTGTAAATTTGTTCCTTCCAAAATGGGAAGTTAGTGACATCTAACTTCTCAATGTTGAACAAAGATTTCTCTGATGATGAAGCCATCACTTGACAAGGAAAAAAAGTAATAGATCCCTTGCACTAAAGAAGATGATAGAAAACTTGAAAATTTTGGCAGAGTCTCCCCTCCAAAACTGACTTTTGAACCTAAAACAAATGTGTACAATGACTGAAACGCTGATCAAAGTGGCTAAAATGGCAAGATAGAATCTCAAAGAACTATCACTATCAATGTCTCCAACACTAGAAGAGTGTCTCTGACCAACTGAACACTGTCAAACACATACGCATAAAGATGACAGCAATGCCAACAATGGCGAGTCAGCAGATGCACACCAATACTGCACTAACCGCATAAACATACATCCTTTGTTGATGATCAAACTATGGGGATGTTGGGGGCTCGCTCCAAAACCTGTATCACCGAAAGGATCTCCACATTTGAGAATCCCCTAGCTCAACAAAACCTTACCATGACTCTTAACAATAGGCTTTGCATATTTCCATCACAATACATAAAACGCATAAGTTCTTACATCAACCATAGAGACCCTTCTTTGTAACCGCTAGGACGGTTTTTCTGATTTAACAGACTCTCAAGACCTTACATCAAATATGTATGTGACAGAGATTGCAAAAAGAGTCTGCAATGAAAACCTGTACATAGAAGAATCGATGAAGGTAGACCACCCTGCTGTCTGAACTGAATATGTCTCAAATTGTGAAAAATTTGCAAAAACTTTCTTCTGCAAAGTTGTAAACCACGCAAAAAAGGTCGGTAATCACGAAAATGGACATGAAATAAGCTGTTTTTATATATCAAAACAAATCTATAAAAATCTGCAGCTTCTACTTCACGACCTACAGGCAGTCTGAGTGACGTATCTCAAAATTAGTGAAGATTTTGAGAAAACTTTCTTCTGCAAAGTTGAAGAGGACAAAAAACCGGTCAAGATTTCGGGGAATCATCTTGAATGAAGACATTTTGGTAGGCCAAAATAGATCTGCAAAAATGTACAGCAGTTTTTGTTGCTTCTCCGTTCACCTCCCAGTTGAGCTCCAATGGTGCTCCCAATCCCTGAGCTCTGATACCAGTTGAAGTGAGCGTGCAAGAGCATGTGTGTATGTGTGCACAATGGAGAAGAGAGGAGACACATGTTTGGGTGGACTCCAAACACAATAGTGTTAGGGTTATAAGTCCTTATTCTTTTATGTAGAATGAATGGTTAGTGTTAGTTTCCGGTAGTCTCCGACCTCCCAACACTTAGGTGCGGCACATTGGGCTTTACCACCCCAACATTCAATAGGTACAGGAGTTCTTGGAGGAGATTTCCATCTTATATGGTTGGGAAGGTATGCCAGATAGGTTCGAGGTGGGTGAGGATATGGATGATTCATATGTTGAACAAGATGGTGAGCATGATCGTGCTCAATTTTGAAGAGGATTGGATGCTTGTGGATGCATGGGGTGGTGAAGGAGTGATGTGTGCATTTTATATACACCATTGGTTATGTGCATGGGTGTAGTTCTATAGGAGGCTACTCCAAATGAATGGTTGCAGTAAGGGTTATGTCTTTGATCTAGGCAGAGGCTTTGCTATGATGCAGAGGGTTGGAAAACTTACTTGATGGTTGACACAACAATAACCAGGAATAAGACTATATATATGGTTTTTTGTGTGTTCTCATAGTGTTTTTGAGTGTTTACAGTTTGTAGATTAATAAAGACTTATTTTGTTTGAACATAGATGTTCAATGTGGGGTTGGGCAATGATAGTGCAACCAAAGTCTGTCAACCCTAGTAGAGGGCGCAGACAGTGATATGTATGCTTACAGGTGCATGCATGGGTGATAAAGCAAATATGAAGGCCCATTACAAGGAAGGAGATCTAGGAAGTTTATGTTTTATGTGGTTATGAAGGCCTAAGTGTAGAGATTTAATGCTTGAAGAAAAGGTTTTTACATGTGAAAAGGCTCTTAGGACATGCAAGGCAACTTGGGTAGAGGAAGACATGTGGTCAGTGGTAAAAAGGAAAGTGTGTGAGAGACTTCATGAGGGAGAAGTCTGAAAAGTCATAGTGTGTAAGTTTTTTGCAAGATTTTTTGTTTTTTGTAAAAACGGTGTAGCATGGAACAAGGAAAAGGGCATTTTGAGTATTTTTGCATCTCACGCACATATGCAAATTTTGTACTAATTAGGGGAATTTTAAGTTTTCATGCTCTGTTGTGTTTGGAGGATGCAGATAGAACAGGGAAGGGGGGAGTTTTGGTTGTTGTATGCTCCACCATATCCCATCAATTGAAGAACAAGAAAGCTCTAATTGTTCTACTTTTGGTGTTGTTCCCCCTCCCCTTTCTTCTCTTCTGATCTATTGCACGGTGTTTCTAGGTGTGTGTAGGCAGGTGTGCCCCTTCGATGGTGTGATGTGCACAGAGAGAGAGAGAGAGAGAGAGAGAGAGAGAGAGAGAGAGAGAGAGAGAGAGAGAGAGAGAGAGAGAGAGAGAGAGAGAGAGAGAGGTGATTGTGTGCAAGGAAATAAGAAATTGATGTGTTTCTGAGTGTATGCTAGATTGTGATCCACATAAGTTTGTGCACATTGATTTGGATGTAATTGCAAGTTTGTTTGAGAAAAGTGTGTGTGTGTGTGTATGATTGTGTGTGGATAGGGGTATAGCGGAATCCCCGGGCTATAGAGAGGCAAACATTGTGTGTGTGATGGGTGTGTTTCCCCTTCCCCCTTTCCATCAATGCCCACAAGGCACCATCCAAGAAGTCATCCCATAACTTTGTCTTGTTTTGCACCATCTTTCTGATGATGTCTACAATGACACCATTAGCCTTCTCTAGTAGACCATTTGATTGTAGGTAGTAGGGTGTCCTATGACGATGTAGAATGTGAAGTTCTTCACAAACTTCTGTGAGTAAACCCTTTCTCAATGCTGGACCATTGTCAGAAACAATCTCCAAAGATGTGCCAAATCTACAACAAATATTTGTGTAGACAAACCTGCTCACTATTTTCCCATTGACTCTTGCCACACTTTGAGCCTCTACCCACCTAGTCATGTAATCTACAACTACTAGAATGTAGAGTTTACCCTTTTTGTTCTAGACAGAGGACCCATAGCATCATGCCCCCACTTTTCAAAGGGTCCATTTGCAAGCACAATTTGACTTGGACCATGTACCAATCCTCTATTCCCATTTGCTTGACAATTGTGACAAGTTTTACACCAATGTTGAACATCCACATGCAGACTTGGCCAAACATACCCCGCAAGAAAAATCTTCTTCACATTTAACTCTTGGGCAAAATGACCACCACATGCCTCTTCATGTAAATCTTTTAGAATGGCTGGAATTTCCTCGATAGTTGGTACTCTTCTGTACACTTGATCCTTCCCTTTTTGATAGAGGGAGCCTTCTAGGAAGAGATAGAGGGAGCCTTCTAGGAAGAGATAGAGGGAGCCTTCTAGGAAGAGATAGACACTTTTCTTCTTCATGAGTCTCCTCTTCTAAGCTTTTGTGAAGTCTTGTGGAAACCTGCCGTCCAAAATGCTGCCAATAATGGGAGACAATGACATTAATCCCTTGTATCTTGGTTTCTTGGCAATTGCTGCCACCATGATGACCTGCACTTATTTCTAAACACATGTAGTTGCTTGTTGTGCAAGTAAATCGGCATCTTCATTTTGTTTCCTAAGAATATGACATAGTTGAACTTCTTCAAAATGACTAAACAACCTACAAATGGCATGAAATGTTGTTCTTAGTCTTTCATTCTTGCATGCCCAAATGCCTAAAATATTCCTCACAGGAGAAGTGCATCCCCTTTTACCATGAGACGCTATATACCTTGGTTGTTGCACATCTTCAAACCATGAAACAGTATGTCATACTCTGCTTCATTTTTGCTTGTTGAACCTGGTAGATTGACCTTCTCTTTCATGGCCACCTCTCCACTTGGGTTGAGAAACACTAGCCCTCCCCCTACTTTTCCTTTGGCTCGTTGAATATCTCCATCAAAGAACAAGGTAAAAGCATTAGGAATACTTTTAGGTGGTGGCAATGGTAGGGTCTTTACTTGATGCACCTTAATCTCCTTCTCATGTAACCCTATAAGTGAGAATCCCTACCAATTGTGCAAGCACACTATCTTCTACCTTGAAAGAGTATTGTAACTCTTGTAGCTCCATAATCTACTTTGAGATCCTAGTACTAAGACTCATTTGAGATGACACCCAAGGGAACAATTTTTTTGCAGTGAGAATTACAAAAGGTTTTGGTAGCAAGTAGGATCTAAGCTTCCTCACCACAAACATGAGAGAAAGCATCATGAGTTCTTCCTTCGTGTAGACTCTCTCCAAATCATTCATGACCCTACTAGCAAAGTAGATGAGTCACATCTTGGTACTGTGGGGATCTTGTTGTAATAAAATTGCACCAATTGTTTCCTTCCCAACACTAGAGCTAACAAAAAATGTGTACTCCCAACAAGGAGGCATGAGTGTTGGTAGCTCTCACAAAATGACTTTAATGTTACAAAAGTACTCTTCAATTTCATCAGACCATGCAAATTCTACTTCTGTTGTGTCAACTTTTGTAAAGGGGTCCAAGTAACTTTGAGGCTAAGTGAATGAAGCGTGGCATATAGTTCACCTTTTGAATGAATGAGATGATCTTCTTAAGACTCTTGGGTGATGGTAACTCAATGAAAGCCTTTGTCTTTGAAGGATCAACCTCGATGCCTTTGTAAGAAACTTTGTGAAAAAGCAAGATCACTTCATCCTCACCTATGTGACACTTGTAGGGGTTGAGTTGACCTCCCATGTCATAGAGCTTCTTCAATCCTTATTCTACTATCTGTAGATGCAACGATTTTGAGCTATAAATGCAAAAATCAACAATGAACACCCTAATTGACTTTCCAAAGAATGCTTGAAACACCATGTTCATGAAGTGTTGGAAAGTTGCAGGAGCATTTGTCAGGCCACATGGCATGACTCTAAATGCATAACAACCCCAAGGAGTGACAAAGGTTGTTTTTAACAGATCTTCTAACATAATACCTATTTGAAAGTAGCCCGAGTAGCCATCACACACAATGTACTTCTCATGACCATCTATCTCATTTAGTATCTCATCTTGAAATGGGAGGGGAAAGTGATCTCTTTTTGTTACCTCATTTAGTGGACGATAATCCACACACACCCTCCACTTGCTGTTCTTCTCGGGAGTGACAACAACAAGAGAGATTCACTCTAAATTCTGCACTGGATAAATGAAACCTGCTATACGAGAAGTTTTCTTAGCTCCTTGAGTAGAGCCTACTCCTTAATAACTCCTAGCCTTTGTAGCTTCTACGCTTTAGATATTCCCTCATGCTTTAACTCAATCTTGTGGTGAACAACATCTACCCGAGGCACATCTGCGTAGTCTTTAGCAAAAATCCTAGGGAACTTCCTTAGCACACATTTGAACTCCTCTCTCTTTCTTCCTTTGTAAGTGTTGTTGATAGCATACCTTCTAATATTCCTTCATCTTCCACACCTTGGTTCTCATGAGGACCCCTCTTCCAAGCCTTGGTCAAACAAGAGGTCTCTTGGTTGCTTGGCTTAGCCTTACCCCCATGACTTTGATGGAAGACTCCTCTTTAGTAATGTTGACGCTACTTTATTCTTCATGGATCTCCTCTTGGTATTGCTCCTTCATATCAAAGACAACCTTCTTATGATTGTCATTCCCGCAAATTAACTTTCCACTCTCCCAATCTTGCAATGCTCGCATTTTCATTAGCCATGGTCTTCCTAGGATAAATGGGTAACCATTTCCTTTGGTAGACATAACATAGAAATCCACTTCCTTCTTAATGCCAAAGGCCTCCATAAAAACATTTTACAAATGCCTACGCACCTGGCCTCTCTAATGTTTGCCATTTTTACTTTGATTTCAAGTGTCTCATGGATGTGCATGCCTAGCCTCTGCATGACTCTGTCATGATGCAAATTTGTGCACCCCCATCCACTAGACCTTTCCTAACTAACCTTCCTTTGATGTAATTGTATAGCACCGGTGTAATGTCCTCATTCAGTGCAACTTGTGTAATTTTTTACCACAACAAGGACACTCTCTTTTACCTTTCTCCTAGTTATTACTAAATCCCTCCTAACTTGTGGACATAATACAAGAAATTGAGGCCATAAATATCAGGACCCTTACCTCTCATGTCTTCCACCAGTTTGTATGGAGCCATACCATGTCCAAGAGGGAAATCTTGGAGGTTGATACGACATTGAGTCCTCTTGGATTTCTTGGTCGCCTTTGCCTTCTTGCCTCGTCCATGGTAACTTTGTGATGTGACTCCTTCTTTCTCCTTATCTTTTCCACGGCCACGCTTAATGCCATTTTCTTCCATGTCAATCTCATTTTAATTTACCACATGCACATTTGGATCTAGCAAAGGTGGAACTCCTTCCACTCCTTGTGGAGGTGGTCTTGCTCGATTTGGATTATGTAGAATCCTTGGTTGTTGACTAGTTCCTTCACCTACATTCATCACTGGGTAATTCAAGCTAAGTCTCCCTGGCTCCCCACGGGGCCAAGGACAATTGTACATCCCATGTCTAGACTCTTCCCAATTCAAACATTGCAGTAAATGCCTGGGTCATGGCTCTCGCTCCTCAACTTTCTTTGTTTGTCTCTTGGGACCTACATCTTGAGCAAAGTGAATTGACAAGTTACGCAAGGACTCATTTAG
The DNA here is from genome assembly GCF_014529385.1 of Adiantum capillus-veneris. Classification (NCBI taxonomy): domain Eukaryota; kingdom Viridiplantae; phylum Streptophyta; class Polypodiopsida; order Polypodiales; family Pteridaceae; genus Adiantum; species Adiantum capillus-veneris. Next base: position 113,533,387 of record NC_140938.1, on the reverse strand, counting down.
CTTCTCAATCACCTTAGCTGTTACCTCAGGAATCTCTCTAGATGTTGATGCTTGCAACTTTCTTTTGGGTCTAGGACCCTCTATTGGAACCGCTCCCCTTAGGAACTTGAGTTTTCTATACTTCTCAGCAACCCTAGTTTTAGATGCATGAAAGGTAGCAGGTGCACCCGCCTCAACTTTTATCTTGAGTATGGAAAAGAGACCGGCTATGAACCTCTCCTTCTTTAGGAACTCTACACCATCACCAGGGTTGGAAACATTTCCCACCCATACAACCCAAAGACGTAGAAACTCTTGTTTATATATGTATTAGTCATCTAAGTATTTTTGCTTGTGCAAAACAATGTCTTGCCATAGCTTTTGAGTGTTTTGGGAGTCAAAGACGTCTCTCTTGAAATGATCAACAACTTCCTTATAGTTTCCCTTAACCTCCTAAGATAGAGAGTCAAACCAAGTGCTAGCATCCTTTCTCAGAACTACCTCAAACATTTCTAAGCATTCCTTGTCTCTTATCACACTTTTTATGCGGCAAGCCATTCTGAAATTTGCTAGAAATAGCTTGACATCCTTTTCAAGCTCTCCAAAAAAGAGAGGATATCCTGACATTTGGCATTGGGACTCCATTGAATCAATTTCAAAGTGACAACACATTTTTTTATTTCTTAAAAATATTTACACAACATTGTTTTTTAAATTGCAGTCTATTACACAACAAAATCAAAATATGCACATCAAATGATCTATGATAGTCAACAAGAGGAAAAATGATAGGGTTTGGTGACGCGAGAATTTCTCCTACTCTTTGGGCACCAAACATGAACACCATATGTTGTTGAAGATGGATCTTTTTACTAATTGCAACATTTATTCTAATGTTGGGAGTGAAATGAAAGGGGAAAACCTCTATTCCTGGGTCGTTATCCATGGTCTATGCATGACCTAATGTTTAAAACAAAACAAAAATATAGACGTCCAAAATAAGGTCGTACCTAATGAGAGGCAAAAAAAGGATTTACCAAAGTGTTTATCTCAAGCAACCTAAGAGGGCCCAAAACTCTACAAATTACTCATTCAAATTGCAACTTTGTGCTTGCAATGATATGCATCTTTTGACTAAAAATGGAAACAAATGGGTCATACAAGTTTTCGTGATTCATGAAACCTACTTGGTTATGCTAAAAGTTAAGCATTCATGCAATATGTAACAACAAGAGACACAAGTCCTTCCTCAGTGGGGGCACCAAAATTGAAGCAGTCTAGGACAGACAACAAGAGAGGCGACCTCTAAACACCCCTCAAGGCTCCCGTGCTGCTCAATTGGTCTGGGGAAACCACAAGCACAACACAACAACAAACCCACAACCAAACACAAACAAGATAGGGGCACGACCTAGTTATGTGATGCAAACTAAAATGCAAGAGAGATTTTGTCACAACCAAGAGAAGGTGCAACAAAACGCACACAAGCAATCTCACACAAAGACACACACCAAATGACACAAGAGAGAGTTAGAGCAAAGGGAAGAAAGAGAGAGAGGAGTGGAGTTTGTGCAAATTATATCTAATTGACAACTTGCAAGGTAAGGCTCTATACTTATCACACTATCACGGAGCTTGTATAAACTAAACCAACAATTAGTGAATGGTAAACATTGCTAGCACACACACGTTTTCTTAGGGTGAGGAAAACCTCTCATCACAAAACTCTCTTACAATGAACAAGAAACTTAGCAATGAAAACACACTAATGACTTTCTCAAACAAGCTCAAATGACGGAACTTAAATGATACGAGGCACCTTGCATTCACTAAACCACATGGCACAAGTGAAGGATGACGATTATAGAATCAAGACACACCTTTGGAGCACCAAAATCTCAAATTGTTGAAAATGGAAGATCATATACAATAATGGTTCTAGATAGGACACTCACACTCTCTCACTTGCAATGTGTAGCATCAAAGCTTCTCACACCAAGAGCGACACTCACAAAGTGGTTGCTACACCTAAGTCTCTCCTCATGTCTATAGTGTTGGGGTGCTATGTGGAAGCTTAGAGATGGTTTTACAAGAAGGAGAGGGGCCTATTTATAGGTTGGAGACCCCTCATTCAGATCATTGGAAATCCTTATTTACAAGCTAACAAATCAAGATTATGATTTTTTCTGAGTATCAAAACATTGCGAGCCTTCTTTGTCTGCTTGAGTCATGGATGTGGGCTCAAGAGAGCACATTATTGATGGTAGATAAGATGAAAGTAAAGTTTTAAAAGGGGGGGACAGGGAGAGAGAGAGAGAGAGAGAGAGAGAGAGAGTTTTATTATATGTATATGTCTTTAGGGAAGGTGCTTTTTAAAGTTGGTTTAATGGGTGTTTGTGTTAGTAGGTTAGTAGTTAGTGTTAGCAATTACTAGAAAAAGTTAGTAATATATTTACAATGAGTAAAATGACTTGAAGGATGAGAAAAGAGGGGTGAATGAGATGGGTGTACTCTTGAGATAGTGAATCCTTGAGGAATCTTGGACTCACCCTTGCGTAGACTGTCGAAAGTGACCACCATTCTTCTTCTTCTTCTTTTCACGCCACCGCCATAGTTGAATCACCATAAAGGAAATGAGGATTTTGTTGATTAAAAATGCCCATTTTGTAGAGATTAAGGATGGTTAGGTTGCTGATTTTTACTGTATTCTTGAAAGGGTATAATAAAATTATATATGGGAGTAATAGAGAGAGATATGGAGACGATGGATGTAGGTAGATCTTCAAATGAGAGCTATGGGTGTGAGAGGGGAGTCTAATGGTGAAGAGGGTAAAAGAAAACCATGAAAGTTGTAGGTTTGAGTGAGGAATAGAGAAAAATGAGTGTGTGTGTGTGTGTGTGTGTGTGTGTGTGTGTGTATGTGTGTGTGGAAGTAGGGAAGGAGGTGAGAGAAGACTATGGGCTACTTGTGAGAAAAGTCGACAGATTGGGGTCCACCAAAAAAATCCTATCTCACCTGTGGTAGCTCCAAAAATTATCAAAATCTTTGAGGTGGTTATTCAGCTCTTGGTCCACATTTTGTCTTCTTCTAACTACCGCTTCAAATTTGGAGTAGAGATGGATATAAAAAATCCTAGCAAAATGCATATGTTTCTTCACAAAAAGTCTTCATTGGGCTCCCTTTTGTTGAATGTGCATAAGGCTCCATATGTAAGCTCCTCCTTGCATGAGAGCATGACCTAATAGATTCTTAGGGGTTTAAAAATATGCATGGTTGTGAATTATGCATAAATATAATATATGAATATGATGAAAAAACAGACTAATATATTTAAACAATTTGTGGAATCTAGAATAGTGTGAGCTATATGTATGTATGTATATATATATATATATATATATATATATATATATATATATATATATATATATATATATATATATATATATATATATATATATATATATAATATGAAAATATAGGGAATCAAATGACGAGTGTCCTCATTTGTTTTTATTGATGTATATGTATTTACAAGAGGTAAGAAATAATACATATAGGAAATAGGAATTTAGTGAAAGGCAATGAGTGATGGTGAAAGGTATTTTTCAGGTTTTTCCTTGGAGTGGTTTCACACCAAAAATAAGAGAAGCTTGCATGAAATGATTTTTTATAGAACACGTGGTAATAAAGATCATGGTAACGGCGGTGAGTAAATGTATATAGTATACTTAGGTAAATAACACACACCTAGGCATACATATTTAAATAAATGCAAAAAATAATTTTGATAAAAAATCCCTATATTTAGGCCCTATATACAATGAAATACTTATACACAAAAGGGCCATAATATATTTTGGCTTTCATTTTTATATATATTTTTGGCTCAACTAGCCTAGTGACTAGCTAAGTGAGGGTTTTTTAGGAGATATAGGAAAAGTCCCCTAACTGACACATGCCTATGTACACTGAAAGGGTGAAGATAGCCACAGTGTTGGAGTGATTTTGGTGGGGTGAGGTAGCTCACTATGAAAATTACGGAGAGCCAAAAAAATGGTAATCACTATTCTATATGTCCTAGACATGTAGAAACGCTATCTATTGGGAACTCCATCCATCCTACAAATGGATCACAAAGCCTCAAGAACTTCATCACGTAAACCAAGCTCTTTGACAAACAAATGAGGTGGGCACATTTTCTTTCGCAATTCAAATTTCATATTGCTCACATTACTAGCAAGCACAATCAAGTGGTCGATGCACTTTCACGGCTGCCAAGGGTAAATGTAGTGTCTGTAGCAACTCACAATGATCTATATTTTATGATAGATGAGTATGCAATGACCAAGATCAGTATGTAATTATAGCCTTTGCATCAAGGAAGAAAAAAGAACCATTCACCTTGAAGGATGGTTATCTTCCAAACGGCAGTAGGCTATGTGTTACTCACCCATACAATAAGAAAGTCATATATGAATCCAAAAAAGTACCTTTGGGATACGTGCATTATTGGAGTACTTATTAGCATGGGAAATATTAATAAAGTACTCAAGAAATTATTTCCTGATAGATATGGAATTAAAAAGGCAACAAATATGAGAGGGTAGCATGATGGAACATTGGTTTGCCTGTTGTAGTCCACTCAAGGTGCATAGGTGGAAGCAAAAAAGAGTGTCCAATGCATATGTCCAAGGATGGAACATCCTATTTATGCATACACAAAAATGCATGGGAAACAATATGTTGTGCAAGAAAGATTTTGAGGGGTTCTTCAGAAAGATGGTATAGCTATAAAATCATATGACATGGCTTTGTAAGTTGGCACCCCTTTAATAATGATTTTTGTTGACGAGGATATTTGCTCTCATCTTACTGTGCACTGTGCATGAGTGTTGGACTCTACGACACTCCACCAATTGTAAGCTAATAGACTTCAACTCTTATGTCATCTCATCTAGCATGAGCAGCCTAACTTAGATATGCTCAACCTTCCAGCTTGAGCGTAAGCCTAATAACTTCGACTCTTAGCACATAGTTAAATATGATTTGAATCTTTGGGGCTAATGCTTTGCTCATTTTATGGCTCAGCAGCCCAACGCTGACTATGCCAAAGAGTGTTTTTTGCACCCTGGTGACTTGACTTTTTACATTCTTGTGCTTACTACAAACATTTCTTAAAGTAAAAGTAAGCTTGAATCCTCAAAAAGAGGATTAGTGAAGGATCAAGTTGGCATTGAAGGTTTCTTTTGCCATACCTATTTTATCTTCTTTGAATCTGCATTCATGTTGGTTGGGTGGTCCTTCTTTGACCGTCAAGACTCCATTATTTGTTTGATTCTCCAATTAGACTTGTTTCATAGGAGTCTTTGATGTTGTTGTAGGCCTATGTTGGCTGTCAGCATTTGGATTTTGACTAGGAGCATTGAAAGACTTAGGAATCCAAATCTTTTGAGGACCTTTGTAACTCCTTTGTTGACTTTGCTAAGCTCTAGGTCTTGTTGAGTTTTGAGATCTTCATGCAAGTCTAGTGTAGTTGCAGTTGTGGATTGTGGTTGACTGGTAGCCAAATCTTTGTATACCCTGTGTAAAATCCTTGTCGAAGAGGAGCATTCTTTGAGATTCGTCTTTTTTTTGTATCCTCTTGAGAGTTGTGGTAGAATTTAGCATCTTTCAATGTTGTTCTGTTGTATTTTTTCTTCTTAGGTATTCTAGGATATTGCCAAGGTTGATACCTTGTGGGTCTTCTTTCTTGGGAGGGTCTTGATGTTACTTCATATGCTCTAACCTTCGGTTTTGGTACCCATATCTGTTTGTTACCTTTATAGTACTCATGTTCCTTTAAGCTCCACTGTCATGTTATACATCCCATGTGTTTGTATTTCTGTGTTGATTTCCTGTCTTTAACTCAAACTGGATCATTGACTTTGACTAAACTGCTCTAAACAAACACTTGCTTTACTTTCTTTTGATTTCTTGAGTACTTTGGCTGATATATCTTTACTTTTCTGGGTGTCTACTTAGAGGTTTCAGTTGAGTCATCAATTGACTTGAAGTTTGAAAGCCAGGTTTGCTTGAAGAAATTGATCCATGAGGGTTCTTTGACGTAGAGGCATATGCTATCACACCTTCTTTGCTGATTGGTGGAAGGTCCACTTTTGCTTTACCTCTGTCTGCAAGATTTGTCTTTGATTCTTCTGACTTCTGCAACTCTGAATCTAGCATTAATGGTACCTGTAATTGTCGCTTGCTACCTCTTGGAAATGAGAGTATTAGCAGTGTATCTTCTTTGTAGTTCTTGTGTTGGTCTAGCCACCACTGATGTCCAATGATGACATCTGCAAGCATTTCCTTTGAAGTCTTCACTAGAAACTTTACTTGCTCTTCATGATGTTGGATGCTAAGAGTAGCAACCATTTCTTTTTGACTTGTAGCCTTACCCATAATTTCTCTGTTACCTGGCTTGTTCTAAGTAATCTCTAGAATTCTCTGGATGTTGTTTTTAAGAATATTGCACTTTGCTTCTTTATCCAATAGAGCATTGCATCTAACACTTGCTCCTTTTGTACTGCTGAGGACGTTATAGCTATTCTTGTTGTTGGTTCTATTGAAGATTTCTGTCCTGATTTAGCCATGGTCTCATCTTGATCTAACTGTGTCTCTATGGAAGGTGGCTTGAGACTCTGTTTTCCAATCTGACTTACATTAGCTGATTCAACTGGAAATGTCTGGATCTTTGGACTTCCTATTGCAACCTAACTTTTTGCAACCTTGTTCTTCTTTTAACTTCTGGCTTTGGTGGCATTCTTTGCTCAATAGCTAGCATGGTTGCTCTTTGTTCTGTTTGATTTGCACTTGCTATTGCCTAATTTGCTTTAAGATCTTTTGAAGTTCTGTTTGATGGAGATGAATAATCTTCAATAAGCTTTGCTTTGGCATCGACCTCCATTTTAACTGTGCTCGAGGACTTTGTGCTGTCATTCGCGGGTGACCATTGTTGGTCTTCATTCTTGGTTGTCTTTGAAGATTGCATTTTCATTGAACTTTGTATCTCTAGGACCTTTTGGGCCATGGACATTCCCATTATGATGTCATCTGGCATATCTTTTGTTGTGATCACGTGAATTGAGTTGTGATGGTTTGTGAACTTATTTGAATGGCGGTGGAGATGATTCCCCAACATTCTACTCGTTTTTTTCCTGATATGCTCACAAATTCAAGAGCATCTTCGAATTGTGGTTGTCCACATCTTTTTCAAGTGCAAAAAGACATGAGGTTCTTGTCTAGTTGAAAATCTAGCTTTACTTCACTTGAGAGTTTTTCTTCATTCTCACCAACAATGTTGCATTTGATCTTCTCAAGATTTCTTTCTACACTGATTGTTCTCTTGTGGTAGTGTCCTTGAATTGAACTTCTTCCTCAACTTCTTTGATTTGATTGCCTGCTTCAATTGATGTTGACTCCATTGGTTGTAACATTGTACTTTTTGTTTACAATTGATGAGCATTATCCGCCTGCTTCTGGGTAACCCTTGATCTTAAAAGATCCATTGTACTGTCTGGCAGAATCTGTCTCTTTGGAGGAGATTTTGGTGGTGAACTTTGTAGCCACTTTTGCTTCCATTGATTTTGACTTTTTTGTAACCTGTTCTGGCAGCTTGAGGCTTTGCATCATCTTTAGATAGTCTTTGACTTCAATCTTACCATCTATAGGGGTTTTTACAAGGTCATGAACCTATTGGTATTCATTTCCATTTACATCTTGATATGCATATGTGAGATTGGTCACATGTAATAATTTGAATACTATTGGATTTGTCGGATTTTGACTTTGACTTGTGGAGGTCAACTAAAACTTTTTTCCTTGATGATCTTCATATAAGCATTTGTCTACAGATCTTAATGGAACCTGGGTCAATTGAAACTTCCAACAACCATATGATCTTTTAATGGTTTTTGTCTTGAAGGGGTCTATTGGTTAGAAGCTGTAGGGCTTCTAAGTGGCATTGCATTTCCTGGTACATAAGCAGAGCTTGATGGATTTACAGCTCCCCCCTTCCTAGGGTGATCACTATAGCCTGCTTCATTGTAAGAGTTCAAAATTGTTTGGCTCTGGTTTAGTCTCACCTTTTGGGACTGTGAAGGCACACTTTGGGTAGCACTATTGATGTTTGGCATCTCTAAACCTTCTGCATAGTTTCCTATATATCTTCGTGAAACATGACAAATTATTCCCCAAGTCAAGCTATAGATAGCATTATCTTTGCCCTGATATTTTCTATCCCATGGGTCTCTTTATGATATGAAATTTTGTGGTTTCAAGACCCAAGGCATCATAGATGCTAGACTCTCCTCTATATCTACGACTGTTTTGGTCAAAGTATATGCTTGTTTGGTTACAATGTCGAAGCTTGATTTCCAATGGAGGAGAGTTTGGCTCTGAACAGATTTCTGGGTTCACTCAAGTAATATCCTTCAGCTCTAGAGGGGATGAGCTGTAATAGATTCTTTCCTTTGAAATAAACCATCCTTTTCGATCTATCATTGGACGCACTTCTATGAGCTACTATGTGGGCCGTTCAAACACTGGTTGATCCTTTTTGTACAATTTACCCTTTTGGTCTACATAGTGTGCATATGAATTATGGGTGCTATACAATGCTAACATCATTTTGTTTGATGTGTCCCTTAGACTCGTGATTGATTGCACACTTGTGGCAGTGGATACAAAATCATTTGCAAACCTAATATTCTTTTCAACATTTGGTGATATCTGGACACCTTAACCAAATCCATGCAAGAATTTGTTGTTCAAAGAATTAATTTTAAGCTTTTCAGGTGCTTTAACTGGTGTTTCTAATGGTAATGCAAAATCACCGAATTGCATTAAAAAGTGACAAGTTAAATGCACTTACATCGAGATTCTCATTTTCAATTTTCTATGTACCTCGCTTGACAGTTGATGTGTCCCTGTTGTCAGAATTTCTTTGACAATCTTCAAAAAAATATCCACCTTTTCATCCACAATATGAGCAATACGCCATGACTGGTGGTATTTCAACTGGTTCTGTCATGTCGAGCTCTTGCTGAGGAGCTTCTGCTTCTATGCTGACAGAGTTGTTGGCATTTTCTTTTAAAACAGTGAGCATCAAGCTATAGACTGCTCCATCTTGACCTTTGTATCGTCTTTGTCTTGGTTATCCAATTAGATTGGCTTCAATTGGTTGATATGTTGGATCTTCCATTTCTGGTTCTCGACTATAGATTTGAACACTATTATCCATGTACAATGACCCTGATTGCATATGCACCAACTATATGTTTTGCTGGCTTGTGCAGATTTCTAGATAAACACTTGGGTTGACTTTCTGCAGTTCTATCTGTACTTTATCTTTGAGCTTGCACTACCTGGCTCTACTGAAGTCTATGAACATCTGGGAGTTTTCTGAATTTAGCTTTACTCTGATCAATAGGATCTTGGCTCCTATGTTGCTTTTGCTGCTCATCAAGTATTAATGGCCTTTTGAATCTGCATATAAGACTTTATCACCATTGTAGCCATATAGTTGTAAAACTACTCTATTGCAATTGTGCATGTGTTGCCACTACTACTGGTTTGCTCTACTATACTTGAATTCACAACTCGATTTGAGTCCATGTTGATTGGTTCTGTAAAACCTGTCTCCTAGTAGATTCTGGTATTGATTAATAGATTTTTTGCTCCGTGTACTAGCCTAATCTGCAATCACATGTCAGTGGTGCCTGTTCGTTCGATTAGAAGCTAATTTGCACTAACCAATATCTAGTGTGCACATTCACTTCTAACTTCTTGAATAAATTGTGGCTGCACTTATCAAAACTGAGCACGAAATTTTCTTCTGATGCTCATAGCTTTGAGTTGGCCTTTTTGCTCGCTTTTTTTGGTTGATCTGGTTCCCTTTGCGGTGTAATTTTCCAACAGTGTGTTTTTTCGACATGCTCGCTTATGTGTTGTTTGCTCGGTTTGCGGCTCTTTTGGCTTTGGTATTTTGCTTTTCTATCTATTTCTAGTTTTTTTGGTACTTTTGACGACTTTCTTTCTATTTTTAATAATTGTTTTTATGAAATTTTGAATTTTCTAAAATTTTAAGCATTTTTATGATTTTGAATGACCTTTATGGAAAAGTTTTGATTTTTTAAATAATTGTTTGTAAATTTTCTAAAAATTTTGGATTTCTTTGAAGGTTCTATGATTTTTTTGTGATTTTTCCGATCGGTTTTTGAATTTTTATAATTTTTTTGTTTGTTTTTGAGTTTTCTTCTTTTTAAGGATTTATCTGTGAATTTCTTCGTTTTTTTATGAATTTTGTATGAGTTTTTTATCTTTTTGTGAATTTATATGTTTTTTTCTTTTTTTAATGTAATTTTTAAACCTTTTTTTGGATTTTTGATTTTTAAATATTTTTTGTGATTTTGTGATTTTTTAATTGTTTTTAAAAGATTTTTTTGCTTTGTTTTTTTTTTAAATGTGAGTTTTTTTAACCTTTTTTTATATTTTTGAAAACCCGTTTTTAAAAACAAATTGTGTAAATAAATAAATTAATGCAAAATAAATGAAGTAAAAAGGAATTATTTAGCTGCTACTGCAGGCGGAGTTCATCTCGGCGGTGATGGCGGAGTATTGACCTGCGTCGAGTTGCGTGCGAAAATGGGAGAGAGAGTTGCAGCTGGCCCGCGTGAGTTGCAGCGTTGATTGCGGCAGGTAAGGTACACAATAGAGGGGCGGCACCAGGGCCCGGGCGTGAGCGGGTAGTGAGAGAGAGTGGGTGAGAGGGTGTGTTCTCACCAAGGAGAGAGAGGGCCAAAGAAGAAGGAGGAAGAGTATTTTAACGTCTTAGGAAACTATCTCGTGAGACATTAAACATCTAACCGACAAGGAGAGTTGAGAGAGAGAAAGAGGGAAAGAGTGAGAGGGGGGGTCGTGCAGGGGTTGGGAAACATCTTTTTGTGGACCGGCTTTGGAACCTTTTCACATGCACATGAGCAAGCTTATAACTCGGATTTCTTGTCGAAGCTCAATATTTTACCGCATAGTCTGCATAACCATTGAAATTTGTCGGAGCCATTCGCCCAAGCTCGAGATCAACTGGTTGGTGCTCGTCGAAGCAACTTTTTTCAAAATTTTAATTTTCTTAATGTTCGAAAAAAATTTAATCTAAAATTAGCCGAAAACGCTAAAATTCACCTGAAAATGCAAAAAAATCCAAAAATTTTTAAAAATTTTAAAAAATCATCGACAATCACACTCAAACACTTTCGACATGGACAAGCACACCAAAAATAGCAGTTTTTATAAAAAAAGCCAAATTCGACAAAACCATCAACCTGACTCCCGAAAATAGTAAAACGCTCAAAATTTGGCAAACGAAAGCTCAAACGCGCTCAAAATCAAGCCATAAACACACATTCAAAACAGCTTGTAAAGATCGCAAGATATCAAAATTTTATGGAATTAAGAAAAAAATTAATGCAAAAATTAGCAAAAAATTACCAAAAGAATTGCAAAATTTATTCGAAAAATACCCAAAACAATTCTAAAAATTCTCCACATGTAGGGAATTAGTACAGCCAAATAAAATCACAAAAAGCACATCAATTCAATTGCCAATTAATTTAATCAATAAAATCCAAAGTAGGCAATTAAATTGGCAAAATTTGCGGCAAAATTATGTCAAAATTTGATGCATTTGGAGTGTGTAAATCCCTGTTTTGAGCTAAAAAACGCAGCAATTAATCATTACATACATCAAATATTCAATCAAAAATTGAAGTAATCATGCACATTAAGCACTTTTTAGGCACACACACACGCACACATACACACACACACACACACACACACTAATAATTGACAGTTTTTACCAATCTTTAGGTGCACACATAAAAGGTTAAATCTTGTCGAAATTGCAATGTGATTTCACAAATATCTAGTTGGGCATGACCACTAAGCACACATTGATTTTTAGGTGCACAAACAAGGGTAAAATAGTGCACACACACTTAAAATTAAGCATACACACACTCAATTAAAATGCACACACACTAGATTTTAGTGCACAGACACTTGCAATTGACCATTCAAGCATGCAATTAGATCAATTAGGCACACAATTAGCAACGCACATTCACCAATTAGCAATTGAACTTAACAATTTCATACGCCACCAAATCTGGAAAATTTTGACATTACGATGGCGTGAAAACGAACAATCCAAAAATATTCATAGCATCAACATTGCATTGCAATAACATAGAATCAACATTACATTGTATCATGGTGGAGTCTCTACACAATGAAATTAGAGTGTATAAACACACAATTGGCAAGATACGGTGACAAATTAGGGAATATTGAACACATTTCTTCATGCACACACATCCAAAATCCACAAAAACATAAACACACAAGTGAAATTAGCAATGAAATTAGTGAGGAAACACATCCAATTATGCCACAATTACACTAGTCTAGGCCATCGTCCCCGACAACGACGCCAAATGTTGGGGGTTCCATCATTGCATAGCTCCAATGACGAACAAAATTATCAATTTGGAGGGATGAGCTACCCGGCTAGGGCATGCAAACAATCACACAATTAGTGAGCTAATTATGGCAACTCTATGAGGTTTAGCTTCTCGACCTATGGAGGAGCTAAGCCACAATGAAGGGCAATCTCCACATCCACTTCTCTTCACCTGCAAACAACCCAATCACACACACTAACGATTGCAAGACCCACAAAATACTAATCCTATTATGCAACACACTAATGGCAAGCACACATACATAGATCTATCGAGCACCACACTCCAATCAAACCTACATGCACACACAAGCAAAAGAGAGAAATGACACAAGATTAAAGAGGGATTAACCACTAATTAGATAAGATCTAGCCAATCTAAGCATCATAGGCCATCACAAGAAGCATGAGAGAGGCATAGTGAAAGAGAATTAAGCATTGATTAGTGTAAATCAAGTCACATGAGCAAGGAGAAGCTCAAGGACTCCATAGCCACACGCCTCAAGAGCTCTCACCAAAGAGTGCTCTCACAAATGAGCTTGAAAACCCTAATTTATTTTACACACTGCCTTATATACCTAGGGTAAAAATATGCAATGTCCGGGCGCCCAAGGCCTTTAGGGCTCTACCCCTTATTAATGAATTTTCGACCTAGACACACTAAGTGACCTATTCTTTACAGCTTGGAACTCCCATTGAGCCCGTAACACATTAAAAATATTACAATGGCTGGAAATAGATCGAGAATTTACAAGACACATTGGGGAAAATTTGGACTCACAAGGGGCCTTATAAGGAGTTTGACTTCCTCTCTAATTTCCAAAACGGGCATGCGGTAATTTTTTTGCAAATCAACTATAAACTTGGCGGAGACTTGGCAGTTAGAATCTACTCTTCAAGCTCTTTCTATTGATATATAGCATCCCACGAGATTCCTCATATTTTGAAAGATTCTATTTTTGATATGTAGTCTTCAAAACTTTTGTTGCAAAAAATGTAGTCTGCAAATTTTTTAGATTTTTTGAGGTTTGAAAGCATCCCTTTTGAAATTGTGGTTTGGGAGATACAGTCTGTTTCCTGCAGGTACAGGATATGGCAGCTCGCAGGCAGTTTAGTGTATGGTAGGTTGTGGAAGCTCCCTTGTTTTGTGTTGTATCTATAATTGAAAATTGTGGTTTTGAATATTTATTTGGTGAAGGGGGAAGTTCTGTTCCTCAAGTGCATTGGTCGGCGTGTACCGTAAATCCATGCCACGGTAGGTGCGTCCTAGTTTTGATGTTGGCATTTTGGGTGGGCATGTGCTTGTAAATTCTCAAGGGATCACTTGCCTTTGAATTGTGGTGTTGTGGGAGTACTTTTGATACCATTTGCGGTGTTGATCTTGTGTCTTGAGCGCTATTGGGAGACATTGCTATAGAGATTGCCCTTGCCCAACAATGCCTAAGCCCTCGTACGCTGAGGCAGTGAGCAGGGTCAAGGGTCGACCAAAGGCCATCAACTTGAGGCCCAATCATTTGGTCGTAATGGAGGTGAATAAGAAAGCGGCAAGGCTCATCAAGATGGTCACCTCAAGCGATCTGTTGAAGGGGCTAGGAGAGGTGAGTATGACCATGTTCCTTCAATTGGGGAGACGGCCTTCCAAGCCCTAAAGAAAATCTTACCACAGGTGGTTGAAGTGGATAATGTTTGCATGGTGTTGATCGTGCCGACATTGGTTAAAAAGCAGCTTGCTAGGGTGGCGAGTTCGTCTTTCATATTTGGCTTTATGGGCAGAGTACCCTCATAGGTGGAGCTCATCAGATGGATTTCTAGTCTGACGGTTCTCAAACATGGCGGAATGATTGACTATGTCTAATATTTCACCAAAGGGTTCTTCATTGTTAGGTTCAAAGGCCGTGTTGTAACTGAAAAGATCCTAGCCAAAAGCCCGTTGTACCTCAATTGCTCCCCATTTTGCGTCTTGCCATGGAGACCGGATTTTGAATCCCAAGAGGACTTCAAGGATTTGTACCCTGTGTGGGTTGATATTGTCAACCTAATAATTTGTTTGTGGAATAATCTCAGAGGCCTTGCAAGCACCTTGGGTATTCCTTTATTCGTACAAGCACACATGAAGTTGGGGACCACGGCAAATAAAGTGTGCATTTTCTAAGATGTATGTAAACCTCCTCCAGAAAGCATGGTAATCATTGTAGGTGCATGTTTGAAAGTGATCCCTCTTAAATTTGGTACGTTTTTTGGAGCATGTTTTAAGAGCAATGGGTTTCACCACTTTGCTAGAGACTACCATCTAAATGGTACTAGGGAAGTTAAAGAGGATAAAGCTAAACATGCACAAGCAACCTCACTCAAAGATCCATTAGTGTCCAACATGGAAGTTGAAGTTGCAAAGCAAGGAGAAGGTGGGAGCAACAAGGATAATGAAGTGTTTGAGTCTTGCAAGATGGGCACTCAAGGACACTCCTCAAGAACATTCAACTATTGAGCCGAGACCAAATGTTAACATCAGACAAGCCACAACAAGTTTGCACTTCACCACCTTCCCTATGATCAAACCTCCCATGAAGCCTCGTCAGAAAAATTTCTTGTCCCCGGTCCCCAGTTTGATGGATGAGGGCTGGCAAAAAGTCTTCGTGATCAAGTGCAAGCGAGTAAAACAATTGGCATGGAGAAACTTCCACCACAAGGAGAACCCTCCAGATAATGCAGAATCCCCCATTAATCGAAATAACATCTTTGAGGTGCTTTAAGATAGGAATCCAAAGGGCTTTGTTACCTCAGAGATGTCCACTTCTCAACTAACCATGGTGGAGGAGGATAGCAAAAGAGAGGCGGTGAGGTATGGTAATCCAGACATGGAGGAGTTTGTCCCATTCTCCCCATAATGGACAACTTACATATTCTATCCTAGAATATGAAGGACGTAAAGTGTGCAAAGAAAAGCACTCTCTTCTAGAAGGAGGTAAAAAAAGCAGCTACAAATTGTTGGCTAATTCAGGAGCACTATCTTGACACTTCTTGTTGTAGGAAGAAAGCAATAGGGAATAAGCTAGTGTACTATGACGATGATGATCTGGGGTTTAGTGGGGTGTTGTCCATAACTTTATAGGGATTTGGAGCCACAGATTGTGTTTAATCACGTCTCAAGGAGAGTCCTTGGGGTAAGGTTCAGGTGGGCAAACCAGGCCTTCACCATTATCAACATCTATGCTCCATGTGATGCTAGCAGGAGAGCCAAACTCTGGGTGGATCTCAAGGAGAAGCCTTTCAAAGGAGACTAGTGCATCATGGGAGATTTCAACATGGTTTCAACTTAGAAGGACAAGACCGTATCGGCTAGTCTATTGGTTGATTTTGAAAAATCCAAATAGCAAGCACTCTGCAAGAAATGGGTGCTGCTTGATTTCTGAACTACATGTCTGTGAAGTAGCTCTCTTGGCTTGACATACACAAGCCTCTGATACACCAACATGGCATCTTGTTTGGAAAAGTGCTACATATCCCATCAAAAGGATTGGCTTCCCCCTCTGTGATGCTATGTGTCGATACTCCCAAGAGTATGCTGGATCACTTTCCCCGGAAGCTTCACATAGCCGGGGCTAGTAATGACGCTTGCTCCTCGGAGGGGAAGAAGAAGAAATTAATCATAGGGATAATCTTTTTAAGGACCCTCTTTTCATATCCTTATCTAAGACGTCTCTTTGCAAGCTAAGGCAGGATGTGGAAGTAGCAAACCCTCAAGCCTTGACCTCCTTGGTGTGTAGAATCCAATCAGCAATTAAACAAGAAGGACCCAAAGTGAAAAAGGGTTGAGAGGTGACAAAGAGAGAGTTGAAAGAATAAGTAGATCAGCTATCCAAAAGAAAGAAAGAAGTAAGGGCCCTTGAGGAAGAGCAAAAAATATGGGTTGGGGCCAAAGTGCATCTTGCTGATTTGCATGCTGAGGTGATCAATAAGACCCGACTGCTGACTTGAGAGCTTGCCCTCAAACCCAAAACCACCAACCAAGCTCATTTCTTTAGAGCTCTCAAAGTCAAAAGAAGAAGGGACTCTATAACAATTTACAACAATCACTAAGAAGAGAGGGAACATAGTAAGATACCAGAATTATTTTGCCAAGCTCATGCTTGACCATCTCAATAAAATTACTGGTCATCCAAAAGTCTGTGCTCACATGTTCAAGGAGACGAGCGCCCATCTGCTTGGTACGGTGATGCGATATACTGCCTACTAAAGAAAAAGCATTCGAGAGGCCAATCTCTATTGATGAATGTTGGACTGTCTTGCAAGCAATTAGAAAGGAAAATTCATGTGGGTGGGATGGACTAATTGTCAAATTCTTCAAAGGATTTGGAAGGATCTTAAATTCTTGAAAGTGCAGCTACCTAACATAGCGCTATTGGAGGGGCAATTGAATACTAGACTTAAAAGAGGGCTAATCAAACCTATTCCCAAATTGGTTTGTTGCTCAATGCGAAAGCACTAACGGCCTATCTATGATGACAATTGTGTACAAGATCATTGCTAGAGTGATTGATTAAGACTGTCTCCAACCTTGAACAAAATTATAACACCCCACCAACATGGATTCATCAAAGGACGGTCAATATATGACAACATCTTGGCTGCCATGGTTGGCATTGAGTACGCTTCTTTTACTAAGCAAAAATATATTCTCCTCTTGCTTGACCTAGATAAGTCTTATGATAGAATCTCATGGTCTTACATTGAGGTTGTCATGAAGGCTTTGGGCTTTGGACCCAAAATGTGTGCGATAGTTTGCACGCTCGGGGAAGGAAGTAAATCTAAGCTTCTCTTCAACAACAAGATTTGATCAAGCATTTGATCAAGCAAGGATGCCCCCTTTCCCTACTACTTTTTTCAATTTTCTCTCACCCTTACGATGACCTCACTCAAGGATAGTGTGACAAAAGGGGAAATTCAAGTCTCTCACTTTCTGGAGGAAAACAATTGCTTGCAAAGGTATTTGCAAACGAATCTTTTCTCTTAAAGCCAAGTCAAAAATGCTAAGAAGAGCCTCAAGATTGTTCAACTTTTTTCTTCTGTTTTCGGCTCAATGTGAAGTATTGAGAAATCAAGATTGATTTCTCTCTCAGAAACGACTCGTTTGACCCTCCAGAATGGTCAAGAGAAGTTATAGGCAAGGGAACTATGTTTAGGCACGTAGGCGCTCCACTTGGGTTGGGGATTATGGATAAGCAAAGATTTGAGTGGTTCTTCACCAAAATAAATAATAAAATGAGGAGATAGAAGTTTGTGCTCCTCCCCTTCTGTGGTAGAGGCACTGTGATCAAGGATAGTGTGACAAAAGGGGAAATTCAAGTCTCTCACTTTCTGGAGGAAAAAAATTGCTTGCAAAGGTATTTGCAAACGACTCTTTGCTCTTAAAGCCAAGTAAAAAATGCTAAGAAGAGCCTCAACATTGTTCAACTTTTTTCTTCTGTTTTCGGCTCAATGTGAAGTATTGAGAAATCAAGATTGATTTCTCTCTCAAAAACGACTCGTTTGACCCTCCAGAATGGTCAAGAGAAATTATAGGCAAGGGAACTATGTTTAGGCACGTAGGTGCTCCACTTGGGTTGGGGATTATGGATAAGCAAAGATTTGACTGGTTCTTCACCAAAATAAATAATAAAATGAGGAGATAGAAGTTTGTGCTCCTCCCCTTCCGTGGTAGAGTCACTGTGATTAATGCTTTCGTGATCTTGTACATTTCATTTGTATTTCCGTTGCTAAGACTGAGAAAATCCAATTGGAAATAATTTTGTAAACCTATCAAATGGTTCTTGTGGAAAAGAAACACTAAAGACACAACTCCTTGCTAATAGGGGATATGGGAATGGGTAGTGAGACCCAATAATCAAGGCAAAATTGGGATTATTGTCCCCCTGGCGCATGCAGAAGCTTTGTTTGCCAAAAGTGTTCTCTCTGACGGACCAAAAATAGGAAGGGGCTATCATGGCTTCAAATGTGATAAACAATGCAGAGCTTGCCTCAAAGGGGGGCACATGAAGGAAGGCCACATTTCAAGACAAGATTTTGGTACCTTTTGGGAAATTCCTGAAGCTTGGTGGCTACACAGGGGAACTAGCACGAAAGTCTAACAAAGTAGCTTCAACCCTAGAATGCAAGAAGAATTGCAAATACTTCAGGGATTCCTCTCTCAACTGGTCCTCGTGGCTCTCCAAACTTGGAAGGTGTTCCTTGGACCCTTTTTGGAGGGAAATTGCACGTCTGGTAAGTATCAAAGGAATTTCTAAAATTTCTCATCTTTGGGATGACATAAGCTTTTGTTGGAAGGATGTGGAGCTCGTAGTCTTGCAACATAATTTGGGTACATATGAAAGTCTTCTGATCAGTACACTCTTGGAAGTGCTGACACCCTCATCTCCACGTGTGTGTGGATTAGAAATAGATTGGAAGAGCCTGGCATTGGCCGAAAGACAAAGTGTTCTCGCTTCCCAAGACCTAGAGTACCTATAGGGTAAAGGGGCCAATAAAGAACCAAGGTCCAAGACAAGGCCATCTTAAAATTGAATGAAAAATATTACCAAAATATATTAAATTTATGATTGGCATGGCAGCACCTTGTTATGATCTATCTTTTAGTATCAATTTCATTGAAAACTGTCAATCCTATCATTTACTCCAGATCATTCACATTGAATGTCCCTCTATTGGCCCCCATGTTTTAAGTGTCCTTATATTGACCCCTTTACCCTAATGTGTTGGTATATGAAGAGGATTGGTTTTCCCCACTCACCAAAATCTAGAAGAAAAACTCGTTAGAAGACCGTTGGTAAAAGAGTATCAATGCCCTTTTTTGGGAGAGTAAATGGCCTAAATACATGAAGGTATTCATCTCGAAGTTTCTTTGTGGAGCCTTGCCTACTAGGATTAAGGTGCACGCTAGAGGGATCATATCTGACACTTTCTCTAGCTATAGGTCAACCTTTGAAGACCCCATTTATCCCTTCAAAAAGTGCCCTACTTTGCAAGGGCCACTAGGTTTGCGAATAGGTATGGAGGACTTGGAAAATCAAATTGTCTACCGATGACCTGATCTTGGGAGGGCATGGATTCCAAAGCCAAGACAGTTTGGTGTGCACCCAAATTACTAGGTTTTGCTACATGAACTAGGTCTAGAAGTCTAGGAACCTTTGAGTATTTGAGACCAAGCTAGTTGTAGCTCATTTTGATGATATTGTGCATCTGAGCACTAAGCTCATCCATGGATTGTGTAGGAGAAAGAAGACGATCAACTGACAAGGATGAAGAACGGATTCATGCATTCAACTGCTTAGAACACTCAAGAGGGTAGGTTTATCACCTCTAGTTTGGTATTCTCTTTGTTTGTGTACAAACCTCTGTTGGAACCCTAGCCCGGTCAAGGCACATGCAATGCTTGAGGACAATTGTGTTCTTTTCAAGTTAATATAAATTCTCTTGACTCACAATTGTGAGTATGGCAAAAAAAAAAAAATGAAATAAGGAAAACCACTTCATACAATTGCTTCACCATAAATCATGGGAAAGTATGCTGCTATAAAAACCTCCCTTTAAATGAGAAGTTTTTATAGTTTACTAGTATGTGACCCGCGCGTTGCTGCGACCAAGAAAATAATGGCAATTGGAGATCTCTCTCTCTCTCTCTCTCTCTCTCTCTCTCTCTCTCTCTCTCTCTCTCTCTCTCTCACACACACACACACACACACACACACACACACACAAACATGAAGTCATATATAGGTAGGTGTGTGTGTACTTGCCTGTTATAGAATTGATATTTTATTATCTATTGCAGCTGACAGGTGGCAAGAGCATTAGCAGATAATGGATTATATAGAAGGATGTTACATTTTATGTATATTTGATTATTCAAGTGCTCTTTGTGAGCTTTGGCCAATTATGTCCGGCCGGCCAGTTTGTACTCACTTTGACCATTCAAGAATCTATAAATTAAATACGTGCAAGAGGGAAATGGTCACTCTTGCACGGGGGGAGATTGCACCCAACGTCTGCATTGCTCTTCTCATCTCTCCTCTCTTCTCTGTCGCCAAGCCGGCGTAGCACTCCGCTCTAGGAGGTGCGCCTGCACGTGCTCTCTCGCTCTCTTTTCCTCTCTGTTCGTGTACGATTTGATTATATGCTCACAGGATTTGTTAGGTATGCATATTTGTGGTGTTTTATTGTCTCTATCATGCTATTCGAGGTATTTTGCAGGGACGCTACGTAGGTCTTCCGTTTGTAGCAGTGGTATCAGAGCTGAGGCTACGCTCCAGTGATTTTGCAGATTCGGATAACCAAAAGCTAAGTGCTCTTGTTTTCTTCTAGTTTTTAAAATTTATAATTTTATGTCCTTGTTTTATATTATCGTTTTTCATGCAATCTAGCGTTAATCCTTCATTAATTAACAAGAAAAGTTAAATAGATCCATAGTATGTACAGTAAACAACGCCCTGCCTTTTGTGTTGAAGAAAGCTTAGCAGATCTCTATGTTGTGTTCATTGAGAAAGACCATTCTCATTGAACAATAAAAGAAGAAGCCTTAATGTGGTTTAACAACTCAAGAAGAAGAGGA
This sequence comes from Adiantum capillus-veneris, assembly GCF_014529385.1. Lineage (NCBI taxonomy): Eukaryota > Viridiplantae > Streptophyta > Polypodiopsida > Polypodiales > Pteridaceae > Adiantum > Adiantum capillus-veneris. The sequence goes on along the minus strand of NC_140938.1, from coordinate 113,512,243 downwards.
AAAAAAGTAGAATCAGAACATAATTTTTGAAATTATAGAAGTGATCCCAATCCAATTATGTAGTTTTATGGCTGTAGAGGAAGATAGAAATGCAAAAAATGGTGTTTTTCCATTTTTCATTGTGTAGGGGAACCAACCTCAAGTGCTCATAAATTTATAATTAACAAGGGTAATTTTAATATATGAGCTTGAATATACTAGGAGATCCATCGTCATATTGTGACGAGCAGAGGGATACCATCACGAGTAGCAAGGCAGACATAATTAGGCCAGTAGGAGGTGGCATGGCCGTGAGATAATACTCCAAGCTTCAACAACAATAGAGCAATGGCTCCTGCCAACAAAGCAACCCCAATCAAACCTTCAACCTGAAAGAGGTGGAACGGAAAACCACCAACCAACTAGAAGCATCACAGGCTTGACGCACCAGCAAATGATAGTAGCATGCTCGTCGTGATGCTCGCCGTCAGTTTGCAAGTTCGAAAAAAAAATAAATTCCTACAATCGCAGCCCAACCAGGAGCATGACTCGGCAATTGGCGTCTGGCCTGCACCACTCATGTGCGCATACAAACTTGAGATGAACTCCCATCCATGCAGTACTTCCACCCCAGATTTTTGATCGCCAACCTTAGCCACACTACGGTCCACATTGCCAAACAATGGCCGACGCTAAACACTGCCTTGCTCACCCCAACGGCCACTCTTCTTAACCGTTGGTGCCATCCACTTTGAGAGCCGCAAAGCATCACCAACATCTATCTCTCACTTTCTCTCTCTCTCGCTCTCTCTGTCTCTCTCTCTCTCATACTGACTGCAGTTTGACTGTTCCTCTTTCTCGTCATCAACCACCCTCTCCCAGTTGTCTTTCCTTCAGCATGCAAGTGCGCCACCCGTCGGGGGCTGGTCTTTTCCCAATGACACACAGAAATAGAATCACACTGTCTCCAACGGCCAAGAAGCCACCAACTCTCTCTGTGTGTGCTCGTACAACTTTGGCACTGCGTCAGCCAAGCAAAGCGTGAATGCTATATTCACGGGCCGAATCGGAAGCTTAAGAAGAATCTTTCCACGGAGCATGATGAGTGAGGGCAAGCAACTGATGATGGCATGGGTGAGGGCCTACCCAATTGGACGACTTTCCACGCTTCGGGTGTTAACAGATTACTCTAAAGAAAAACAAATGAACCTCTATTATGATTGTAGGCTAAAAGTGCCTTCCCATATCCTACCAGCGTCGCCTCTTGCTAATAAGGTCCTCCAAGGTTCAAGGACCTTCCATTGTGAAATTGCACTCCCATCCACGTGCTGTGTTTAATCCTTCGTAGTGCTTGTTTTGCTACCTATACATTAGCAATAAAGAAGAAAATCTTGCTTTCTAGAGGATGCTTGGACCACCCTCTAGCTCAGCTGTGGTTTATTTCCCAAATTTGCCACAAAAACTTCTCCAATAATCGATGGGGACATGGTATTGTTCTTGTTGAGATCCCCTTCCCTTTTCTCATAGCGATGTCCACGATGACGGATGCAAAGTGTGTCGCAACTAGTGCTACTGGATCAAGCAAGGTGGACTACAAAACATATAACACATAGGGAAGCAATGTATTGTGTTGAGCTACCAGTAGTGTTGAAAAGTATGCTTTGATTTCATGGAATCAAGTACGTCCCAAGTCAATTACACCAGCCCACAGCGAGTGCAATGATCATCCACTCTTACGACAAGTTCCATTGCAATGGTCAACACACACACACACACAATTAGATTGAGGAGCTTGCCTTTCCTGTAGTGTTGCTGCGCGTCGGGGGGCATGCGCTTTGATGATGCATGGAGCAAGTTCCTGGATACCTCTTTCTCCATTAATGGCAATGATGAAGCTTATCAAAGCAGTCATTACAGAACCCTCATCATCCATGATTGCTAAACCTACCGAGGAGAATATTGATCCCTTTCTCCTATGATTTCAATCATTTTCATTATGTAATGATTTATTATTTATGTCAAAATATGTGATTACAACTACTGCGGTCTGCGCTCACCGGCTGTCTACGCATTGTCTTGTCAGGTTTAGGTAATTTGTATAAGATACCAACTCCCATCCTACCTCCTCCCAGTTAATATCCAGAGGCTTAAGTAGATGGTTTTGTAAGGCATTTTCTTGATGCACCAAAAATATATATTCTCATCCCTAATTCTAGCTCTACCTAGCAAATAATTTGTCATAAGTAAAGGCTTCTAGGCAAAGGCAGTTCAAGATCAAATTACTTTTGGGTTGTTTGTCCAATCAGTCTCATGGTTAATCATCGTAAACATCTGTCAGTCCTCAATGTAATTTTGTCTCCCACATTGCACTATAAAATCCAATTAGATCTCCTTACCTACATTTTTTTTCCTGCCTTGTCCGTGGTTTTTGTCTATCTGTGCTATTTCGTTAGGACTGCAACATTTTCTCACATTTCCATTTTCGCAGGGCTATGGCTAACTTTTAATTTGTATTCCAGCTTCATTTAATTTATTTTGCGATTGTTGAATCAAAGTGCTAATACTGTATGTTCTTAATATGTGATCGTACATTACTCTTGAATCAAATTCTCAACAGACAACATAGTCTTTTATTTTATTTCAAATTACTAACACAAAATTAACATATTTTGGAATTGTTAATTATACTATGGTGCAAGTTTGATAGTCACAGTTCTCCTTAGCTTCTACAAATCTATTTGACACGCCTCAGATGCAAGTTACGATCATATCTCTCTCCACAAACACACTGGCCATATAATTTTGATGCAGCGTACTCTCAAGGTATGTAAATTAACCTCACTCCCCTTTTCATAATTGCTTTATCGACAATCTTTTATAGATTAGGCAACCCAACATCTCTCATGTCATCACTAATACTTATAAAATGGAATCTCAAATATATCACTCCTATTTTTAAATTTCAATTCTCTACATTATCTGTTCACTAAATACTCCATCAAATGCTCCGATCATGGCTTCTAATTGTACTACAAGTACTTTTTGTAAAGATGATTTGTCAATAAGCCCTGCAACTACTCATGTGAGCCACGGTGTTTTGGGATAGTGTAGAACAATTTGTAAGTGCCTTGATATGCTGCACTCCGATGTCAACATAGTAAATATTTTTATTTTCTCCTTTATGCCTTGTCTAGTCCATCGGTCACAAGCACACAGATCCTCAGATTTAGGCAGTGTGTCCATGCTCATCTAGTGCAGATTCTCCGATTTAGGCAGCACAACAACAAACTACAGATTCACGCTTTTTGAACTTATATCAAATGCAGATTCGTCGATTTAGGCAGCACGTCGGGTGTAGATTCGCCGATTTAGGCAACACCGATCACAAAATCGAAAGTGATTTGGATTTGGACTTATATTGTGGAATTGGAATTGGTATCTTCTGATTATTACGGCAATGTTTATGTGATGAGACTTGACATTATGAGATTAATGATAAGTGTGACCAATGATATCCTGATTCATCAGGGTATGACATATATTGCTTATTCTAGTGGTATGATACACTATAATAGGTAGTATGTGGATGACGGCAGGCATAAGCAATGTTGTCTAACTTTATAGATTTTTTTAAAAAAACTACAGATTTCTAATCATTGTTTTTGACAAGTACTATTTGCAGATTTTTATCTTCGCAACTAAGGACAGTTGCTTCCAACGGAGAGGTGTGTTATAGAATTGATATTTTATTATCTATTGTAGCTGACAGGTGGCAAGAGCATCAACAAATAATGGATTATGCAGAAGGATGTTACATTTTATGTACATTTGATTATTCAAGTGCTCTTTGTGAGCTTTGGCCATTTATGTCCGGCCGGCCAGTTTGTACTCACTTTGACTATTCAAGAATCTATAAATTAAATACGTGCAAGAGGGAAATGGTCACTCTTGTACGGGGAAGATTGCACTCAGTGTCTGCGTTGCTCTTCTCATCTCTCCTCTCTTCTCTGTCGCCGTGCCGGCGTAGCACTCCGCTCTAGGAGGTGCGCCTGCAAGTGCTCTCTCGCTCTATCTCGCTCTCTTTTCCTCTCTGTTCGTGTACGATTTGATTATATGCTCACAGGATTCGTCAGGTATGCATATTTGTGGTGTTTTATTGTCTCTATTATGCTATTTGAGGTATTTTGCAGGGACGCTATGTCTTTTGTTTGTAGCATTGCCCACATTTGAGGAGAATGGAACTATAGTCCTTGGAATCACTCTAGCAAGATAGCAATGGGTAGCCATGCCTTCTCCCTCTCTCTCTCTATCTCTCTCTCTCTCTCTCTCATATTATATCTTGAGATCAAGATTCATTGTGTAGATCTCCACTATCTCTTTTTATACATTTTCCCCTCTCTTGATTCTTTTGAGTTGAGGACTTGTTGGATAGCTCTCTCTCTCTCTCTCTCTCTCTCTCTCTCTCTCTCTCTCTCTCTCTTAGAGCACATGGAGTGTTTTTAGCCAAACAGTTGCGAGTGACTCATCCTTCACACGACTTCTAATAAATTCAAACTACCCATATCTCCGTGCTCATCAACCAACGACAAAATTCTAGATTTCTACTAGCTTGATTTTGCTACGTCATGCTATCAAAACCATGAATTGCCAATAGACATGTTTTTTGTGACCCTCTATTGGTTAATGCAAAATAGGTTTTGGTTGGTACCACACTCTGGGGTCACCTTTGAAGGGCTACCAGGTTACCAATGGGAGTCTCTCTCTCTCTCTCTCTCTCTCTCTCTCTCTCTCTCTCTCTCTCTCTCTCTCTCTCTCTCTCTCTCTCTCTCTCTCTCTCTCTCTCTCTCTCTCTCTCTCTCTCTCTCTCTCTCTCTCTCTCTCACTCACACACACACACACACATAGTCTACCGAGTCATGGTTGGAGGTGCTCCCACCTAATCCATCAGCTCTTTTTCCTCTCGCTATCAGCCTCAACACTCAGTGGCTTAAGCAAACCCATGTATACCCATTGCCTTGAGCACCCATTTGCTACTACCAAGTGCTCCCACTGGCAACCAGTGCATGTCCCCAGTTCAACTCTGCTTCACAACCAAGTTACTGCTACTAAATGTCATGTTACCATATACATGTGGTAGTGATGTGTGTGAACACACTAGGACCGCCGGGGTATTTTTTCCCTCTTTAGGAGGTTTTTTCCCCCGTGCATTGTATATACGCCCATCACTCTAGGGCTATCAATCTTTCCATTGCACACTAAGTAATACACTCTCTATTGTGTGCCTTGCGCTTTCTTCGTCTTCTCCAAACTATGTGTGTTTCTCTGCAACCCTAACTCCAAAAATTGGTATCAGAGCAAGTCACGTGCTCCCGGGGTTAGTCGCCAGCTGCTCCAGCACACGCCTGCTCACTTTCTCCGATTTCAGTGAGCTTTGGCGAGCGTTCGTAGGTCGACAAATATTTTGATTTGGGCTCATTTCGGCCTCCGTTTCCACTACAGGCAGTACTGCACATGCTATTTCGTCATTTTGTGCAGAATTTCTGTCAGTGCCGTTTTTTGCATAACAGGTGCCTTATAGTCTTCTACAGTTTGTGCTATATAGCACAGGTTGTTCCCGCTCCGTTTCTCCTATTTTCGGGCAGTTTTCACATCAGGTGCAGCATTTACCATGGCTGACAACAACAACACAGATGTGTTCAAGATGTTTGCTGCTGAGGACAGGTTGGATGGGGACAACTACCCTATGTGGGCTTATATGATGCAACATGTTCTTGTGTCAAAGGGTGTCTGGAACATTGTGCAGGGCATTGATGTACGTCCTGGTTCTGAGGATGTAGGCGATGTTGAGGATGTTGCAGGTCTTGCTGCAAGGATTGCAACTGTTAGAGTTGTTTTTCCTTCAGCAGAACAAGCTCTTTGGGATGTTAAGGATGCGCAGGCTCATGCATTGATTGCGTTATCTGTGAAGCGCACCATTGTTCCTCATATCCGTTCAGCAAAATCAGCAAAATAGGCTTGGGATATTTTAGCAGGTCTTTATGCAAGCCGCAATGAGGCTAAAATTGCTTTGCTGCATAAAGAGCTGGAGTCGAAGATTATGCATGAGGAAGATGATATGGACACTTTCCTTGCTAGTGTCAAGGATATCAATGAGTAGCTTATTTCTGCAAGTGAAGTCATTTCAGACAGTTCCCTTGTGCAGACTCTTCTTGATGCCTTACCAGATTCCTACCAGACTTTTGCTAGTACTTGGAGACTGATGACCCAAGGAAATCAATGATCACTTGATCAAGTCGTGTCCTAAGTTGAAGGCCAAAGAGGCTAAGAAGAAAGAGGGTGGTTCCACTGCAAATGCTGGTTCCACTACAAATGCAGCCATTGTTGAGTCTTCTGTGAAAGGAGACTGTATTGTTGATGTTGATGCAGAATGGGCTTTCAGTGCAGAGTGCACTTACAATCCTGCTATCCATGATGCATGCTTGTCAGTTGCTGCAGATTCACATGTGTGGTATTTCGATAGTGGTGCTACAAAGCACATTACCTCACATCGTGAATTGTTTACCTCTCTCGAGTCTGTCCCTCATGGGAATTCAGTCACTTGTGCCAACAACGCCTCTTATCCAGTTCAGGGAGTTGGAAAGATTGTGCTCATTGCTGCTAATGGCAGTTCCTTCACACTTGTTGATGCACTTTATGTACTTGGGATCAAGAAGAATCTCTTGTCTGTATCCGCACTGGCTAGACTTGGACTTGTAGTCAAATTTGTGGATGACAGATGTACAATTCATGATCTCAGTTTTGGTGATGAAATTGTTGCATCTGGGCTTGTGTGCCGTGGGCTGTATAAGCTCACTTTGTATGACAAGTGTGTGTTAAGTATGGAGCCTGATTTACCCTTGTAATTTTCTGTGGTAAAAGTGCACATTTGTAAGGCCCCCATTATGAGAAGAAGCCATCGTGCGTGAAGGAAAATCACTCACCGGAAAACAAAATTTTCACGGACAAGAATCAGGGGCAACTTCGTCGGAATATTCCTTTTCACCGGAATATTATGGCCGGACGGCGGCCGGAAAGTGGTCGGAAAACAACCGGTCGGTTGGCCGGTGGCCGGTAGTCAATGGCCGGTGGCCTGTGGTCGGAAGCCAATGGCCGGTGGTCGGAAGTCAATGGCCGGTGGCCGGTGGCCGGTATATGTCTTATGAACTTAATGCATTTCTGGCTAGTCGTGGAATAAAACACCAATGTACAGTGCCTTATACGCCTCAACAAAATGGTGTTGCTGAGAGGAAAAACAGGTCACTGACGAAAATGGCACGATGTATGGTCAAAAGTCAAGCTTTACCGCATTCTTTTTGGCTTGAGGCCATCATGTGTGCCACTTATGTACTTAAAAGGTGTCCTATGAAATCTTTGCAGTCTATTACTCCATATGAAGCATGGCATGATAGAAAGCCTTCGATTGAGCACATGCGTGTTTTTGGCTGCTTGGCATATGCTTTGGTGCCACAAGTGCAGCGCAGAAAATTGGATGATAAGGCTCATAAATGTATTTTTGTTGGTTATAGTGCTAAAAGCAAAGGTTACAGGTTGTAAAATCCGTAAACAAAACGTATTCTGGTTTCTCGGGATGTAGTGTTTGTGGAAGATTCTGTTCAGCCCTTGCTGTCATGTACTAGAGACAGTAATGTAACTTCACAGGACATTTATGACACTTTGTTGCCTCTTTTCAGTGGTGGAAATACGAATGTAAGTTCCAATGAGGCAAATGTACAGCCTAAGGGGGTTTCTGAAAATGTTTTAGATCAGCCTATTACTGATGCAGATGTACATGATGTACTTGATGAGGAAAGGGCTGAAAATGAGCAGGCTAGAGGTATGCCAAAATGGCTGGTGCACACTTTGAGTGACAGTAAATTGGATGCACCTTTGTCTAGTCGTACTCGTTCACGCTCTCGTCATGCATCTTATGCATCACATTGTTATGCTTTGGCTGTGTCTAGTTTACATGATGTTGAGGATCCTCTGTCTTTTGATGAAGCACAGAATTCAGAAAATTGGATGGCTGCCATGCAATCAGAATATGATGCACTTATAGAAAATGACACATGGACTTTATGTGATTTGCCTCCTGGCAAAAAGGCCATTGGTACGAAGTGGGTTTACAAGTTGAAACGCAAGCCGGATGGTGAGATTGATCGCCATAAGGCTCGACTTTTTGCAAAGGGTTATGCACAGCAAAAAGGCATAGATTATGAAGAGACTTTTTCTTCCACTTGTCGTATGACTACTGTGCGTTTTCTATGTGCATTGGAAGCTCATTTTGGTTGGGATGTACATCAATCAGACATTGTTACTGCTTTCTTGAATGGTGACATATTTGAGGAAGTTTATGTAACGCAGCCTCGCCGTTTTGTCATAAAAGGACAAGAGGAAAAAGTGTGCAAATGTAACAAGGATTTGTATGGGTTGAAGCAATTTCCTCGTGCTTGGTATGAGAGCTGACACTCATTTGGTCAAACAAGGCTTTCGTAACAGTCCAACGGAAAGCACATTGTATGTAAAGCGTGAGGGTGATGTATTTCTCATCGTGGTTCTTTATGTTGATGATTTGTTGATCACTGGACCAAATGAGAGACATATTGCTGAATTTAAGGTTGATTTGAATATTACTTTCAAGATGAAAGATTTGGGGCTGTTGCATCATTATTTGGGTATAGAGTTTCAGCAGTGTGATGGTGGTATTGCCTTGTGTCAGAAAAGTTACATAGAGACATTGCTATGTAAGTTTGGACTTGAGGATTGCAAACCTATTGCCACTCCCATGGAAACAGTTTTGAAGTTGAGTCTACATGATGCTGGCAATCCTGCTGATGTCACTCTTCACCAAACTGTTGTTGGCTGCCTCATTTATGTATGCAACACGAGGCCGGATATTCAGTTTGCAGTCTCACAGGTCAGCAGATTTATGCATAGCCCAGGGTCTAAGCATTGGCAGGATGTCAAGAGGATTTTCCGCTACCTTAGTGGCACTTTACATCTTGGCTTGTTTTATCCCAAGGGGGGATCATTGCCGACAGACTTACATGCTTTTTTGGACTCAGATTGGGCTGGTTGTTTTGACACGTGAGTGTCCACAAGTGGTTTTTGTTTCATGCTTGGAAAATCATGTATATCATGGTTGAGCAAGAAGCAACCTACTGTGGCCACTTCGAGTTGTGAGGATGAGTACAGGCCAGTCTTCACAGCTACGGTTGAGTGTGTATGGCTCAGACACTATCTACACTGACAGCCAGAGCGCATTGGCAGTTGCAAGGAACCCAGTTTTTCATTCTCGCACAAAGCACATTGAGGTGCATTACCACTATGTCAGGGAGAGGCTCTCAGCAGGAGAGATCAGCTTGGCTTATGTGCCAACACAGGACAACCTTGCAGATCTTTTCACAAAGGCATTGTCTCGTGAGAAGCTTGAAGCTTTCGGCAAAGCTTTGGGTTTACTCCCCTTTGTGGACTGATCCTGTCCTCAGGGCACGGCACTTCCCTTTACTCATGTGCCAACTCTCGTTCACCGCATCACTCCATGGGGGATTTGTTACCATATACATGTGGTAGTGATGTGTGTGAACACACTAGGACCGCCGGGGCATTTTTTTCCTCTTTAGGAGGTTTCTTCCCCCGTGGATTGTATATACGCCCATCACTCTAGGGCTATCAATCTTTCCATTGCACACTAAGTAATACACTCTCTATTGTGTGCCTTGAGCTTCCTTCGTCTTCTCCAAGCTGTGTGTGTTTCTCTGCAACCCTAACTCCAACATGTCACAGCCCCACCGCTTGGCCTATCATACCTTTACTTGATCACGAGTAGCTACCCTAGTCAAGGTCTTTGTTTTGGTCTTGGTGACCCACCTCATTATGTCTCTTTCTTTGTCTAGTTGCTAGTGGCAGAGTACTCTCTCTCTCTCTCTCTCTCTCTCTCTCTCTCTCTCTCTCTCTCTCTCTTTCTGTGTGTGTGTGTGTGTGACACACACGGTGATGGTGACACACACACACACATAGTGCACATGCATATGCGTAAACACACATGCAAGTTGTCAGGCATACAATTTTGGATACTATAGTTTTCACGTTGTTAAAAAGATTTGCACAATCTCTCTCTCTCTCTCACACACACACACACACATCTGGAGTACTTCATGTAATTTTTGAAGGCTCTTTAATGCGTCTATAGAAAGGAGGACAACTAGAAGGGACTCAACAAACAACTTTGGCATTGATCCAACATGCCGTACAAATCAACCAGAAGCCAACACGTGGAGAATCTCTCCTTCCTCTAATTTTTCAAGCTCCACTATAAAGAGTATAAAAATAGACATTGAATAATAGAAAAAAATTATTGTGTACCCAAGTGCTCAAGAAAAACCTAGGTTTAGTGTAATCCCACTTGCAAATTTCCTTAACTGTATTTAATGCACCTTGGAGGCTCCTGCCACGTGACATTAGGAAAGAGCTTGGAGGGGATGAGGATTGAAGACTAAGACAAAGCAAGAAAGAGAGTGGATTGGGCGCAAAAGAAAAGGCACTATGTGTGTGTGTCTCCATCCATAGGATGTGCCAAAAACTTGTAAGATTTAATTTGAAGGTTAGGACACCCATAACAATTGGAGGAAAAACCTAGGTTTAGTATAATCCCACCTACAAATTTTGAGATTTGTCTCTATAATGTTTTTTTTAAAAACAATTCTTTTTACCAGCACTCACTTATCACTTGTCAAAGTGAGTCATACTATAATAGAAACATAAAAATTACAACATCCACATGCTCCAAAAAATCCATGAATGCAAAAAGGCTAACAACTTAACATCACAACTTTAAATTTTAAATTCAAAGAACCTAAATTAAAGTTTAATGAATCCAAGAGAAGTTTCGTGCAAAAGCTTTAAAATATAGTAAATTTGCCTTGGTAAGAACATAGTATAGTTGAATGATTGAAACGCCACACAAAATATCTTGCAATCAATAACATTGCATTCTCTCTCTCTCTCTCTCTCTCTCTCTCTCTCTCTCTCTCTCTCACTCACACACACACACACACACACACACACACACACAAATAAAAAATAAAAAAAAATCATTGGACTCTCATTGTTGAATTTTTTGGTGCACTTCAGTAATGCAATGCAAATGTGGAAGGCCTTCTTGCAGCGCTCACACACCTCAATGAATGGCACGTCAACTCTCTCTCTCTCTCTCTCTCTCTCTCTCTCTCTCTCTCTCGCACACACACACACACACACACAAAGGCAATGGATCTCTCTCTGTCTCTCTCTCTCAGCAGACACAACACACATAGAGAAAAAACATGGATACATGCGTGAAACTATTGAGCTTTGAGCACTAAGAGTGGAGATTATTTATAGCATGGAAGGTTCGTGAAATCCTACCAAGGAGGGTTCATTAGGGCATGGTCACGCAAAGATTAGTTGTCTATAAGACTAGACGACTTAATTAAGGCAAGCACGACATTTCAAAACTTCACTGGGAGCAGTAAGTAGTGAGGGAGAGTGAGACGCATACAAGAGAGAGAGAGAGAGAGGGAGAGAGAGATAGATAGAGAGAGAGAGAGAGGGAAAGAAAGAGGAATGATTGGCAAAAAACTGACATAGTTTGAAAACTATGCTCTTTTAAGCATAGTAAGCCGGTGAAAAGCTACACGCTATCAAAAATTACCGAATGTAACGAGCAATTAAGCCTCACATGACCATAGCCTTAGATGACACATGGAGGGAATCTCTTCATGGCGGCCTTCAAAATGCAAAGTAAACCCACCCTTCAAATGTCTTTAGAAATCAAAAGTAGTGAGGGGTCACCCTTGAGGGATGAAGTGAACTTCCATGGCCTTTCCAAGAGCTAAAAATATTATAAATATAGACAAAGCACTATGTTTTTGGCTTTCTAAAAGAAACCTTAGTGTTGAGTTGGGTTAGGCATACTTTCATTGTTTTTAGTGCCATGATGGAGACTTACCTTAAATATTATTTCTATTTTAAAATATTAAATGAATCTTTCTTTTTCACCTTTCATTTCACATCCTTACACTGCTTGAATTCACTTGCATTCTATTCTTTTAGAATGCTAAAGTGAAGCTTCTATACATATACATACATACATTTATTTCACACACATACGTGTGTGTGTGTGTGTGTGTGTGTGTATATATATATATATATATATATATATATATATATATATATATATATATACACACACACACACACACACTAAATGAGAAAAACCATGATAAAGTCAAGAAAAAATGGTGAAATAGGTGAGAACTTAGTTCAAAAGTCTTGCAAATTCAAAAGATCGACTATTATTTCCGGTTTGCTTCTTTGCAAGGAGGAAACTCAGTCCCTTAATAAAAGAGATATTCCTAAACAATTCTTTACCTTATATAATTCTAGTTAAACTCAACCTTATGATTTTATCATTTTCTTGTTATCTTAGAAAGCCACCGTGATCCTTTCACTCGTTTACTTTACATTTCTAGGACTCAAGAAGTCTTCTTGAGGTTCCTTTCAAATGCAGCACAATGTGACACGTGGATGCCTTCTCCGTGCTCAAAAATTTTAAGCTCCATTATATATAGTATAGATATAGATTATTATACTTTTTTCTTATACAAAGTTTATCTTTTTTTTTCAAAAATGCTATGATGAGCTTGATTTGAATTAATAACAAAATGTTATAAACGGGCCTAGCATATCCTTTGCACAGGGGTCTTCAAAAGTCCTTGATGATGCTCAAAATACTCTCTAATGTGGATCTTTGCACATCTAATTTCTTCTATTTATGAGCTACCACCAGCAAGATTTTAGAACCTAGTTTGTGTCCATAGCTTTGCACTTCTTCTGAAAGAGCATCTCATTTTTCGACTATCAAACTGCTCTCAATACCATCGCTTGTACTATATGAATGTTATGAGGAGATCCTCATTTATCTTATTTAATTAGAAATTTTCTAGGCCTTTAATTGTCACTAAGGTTTATAACCTCTTTTCAAAAGGCTATACAAATAGTGCCTCTTGAGAAGTAGAAAGTTGAAACTAATCTTCAAGTATAATTTTAATGCAGGGTTTGAAAATAATATCAGATTGATTGCAAAATAAAAATAAAAAATCTAAATTCTTGAAGCATAGTTTGATATCAATTTATTTATAGAAAGCATGAAGTTAATATTTTCTCTTTCTTCTCGATAAAACTTGATATATTGATCAATCAAAGTTTTCGAAGTTGTCAAGGAGAACTGAAATTAACTACTTTTCATGAATCACAACATTTGAATATTTTGGCACAGAAGATTTTGATACCCATATTAAAACATGTGCATTCATTGAAATGGCTTTATACTCATGAGATTAATATTATCATTTCATAATTTTATGCATTGCTGATTTTGTTATTTTTTATGAGTGTGATAATGTAATAATATAGTGTTTTTTTTTTTTGCAAAACTCACAAATGCCACTGGATTATATTGACAAACGTAAAGTCTCAAAGCATTTGTATACAACTAATTTAACCAGTCTTTAAATACTTTATTGGCTGATATTGTATAAGCCTAAAAAAAGAAATATGTATGCTTCAAAAGATGCTCTTGATTAGTGGAGTTGTAGAAGTAACATGCAATTGTCCAATGCTTACCACCGAGAGGGAGCTTGATTGGAAAGCTTGGCATTGACAAGAATTCTTGCACTTCCTAAAACATTAGGAACATATAGCACTCTTTTTTGTAGCACTACCCACATTCCAATGGTGTGATACAAAGATGTGCCTTTGAGAATCACTTGGTCACTCGACCATACTTGAACCCATCACCTTGGCATCAAAGTCCAAGTGCTCAACCATGGCATCAAAGTCCATCACCTTGAGCTAGCTCCCGTTGGTAAGAACATATAGCACTCTTACATAGTGGAAAATATAATGGAGTTCTTTCAATCCTTTCAAGTTCCAAGGATTTTTTCTTGGAAGTTTTTGATAGTTGGCAGTATTCTTAAACCACCAATAGAACCTTTCATGTAGCCGTATCATGTTTTTGGAAATTTTTGTTAGCCCCAAAAAGCAAAGCAATGCCTGAGTTGTACTTTCTTTTTCTTTAATTTAAACATTTATATCCCTCTTTAAAACAAGTGAAAATATTCACAAAACCTGCCAATACTCGTTGATGATGTGGGTGGAATTCAGTTGTGACACTGCATTGTCTTTTGATTGAGGGCGTTGTTTTGGACGCCACTAAAATTGCTTTGATGTTGACTTCAGGTTCGAGTCATCCGTTGAGCGAGTCAGTTTCTATTTCCATATCCAAGTGATTGCTTTTGGTTGTTGATGGTGTGATTGGATAGACCGGGCTTGCTTGAAAAAAGCCTTGGGTGGTTTGTTGAGGGTTGGGTTTGGTTGATGCTGCGTGGGTGGACTTGTAGTACCACTTTGTTTGGGTATCCATAATTTCTTTGGATGCAATTTCATAATGGACTTTTTAATCCAGGTTTTTATGACCACTGTTTGAGAACATCACTGGATTGAATCAGGTGTTGATTGGAGAGGTTCCCATATGTAGTCTGATTGTACAAATGGTGTGGTGAAAGATTTGTCATCTACCATGAGTTGTAGGGCATTACCCTGCCAATTTGGTGTAGCTTGATAAGTGTGCATCCACGGCACTCCCAGAATAACCGCTTCGTTAAGATCTGTATCCTCGACCAAATGAAGCTGATGAGGATAAATTGTTCCATCAACAGTTATTGGTAAATTTACATGTCCCATGTTGTTCATTGTTCCTTTGTTTTCCACTTTGAACTCAATAATATTTGGCGTCAGAGGTTCTTTTGTTAATTTCATAAAGTTGGAGTAGTTGAAAACATTTTCTCTTGCCCTAGCGATGGTACCATCATCAAGTTGCAACACAATTCGTAGATCTATGCCACCTAACCATGTAGACTCCATTTGTATGGATGCGATTGAAGGGGAATTGGTACAATTATTTTGTTGGTTATTTCTCTAAGGGTTTGCCCGCTCCTTCCACTTTAATATTCTGATCTTGGCTTCTTGTTGTGCGTGTTCTTGAATATCATGGGCTCGACTTCTTTGTTGATCTGTTGCATGTATTGTTTGGAGTTCTTTTGGTGTCAGAAAAAGAAGATATTTCTTTAACCTGCACAGCAGCCACTCATCCAAATTAGGCATCTCCTCACTTGCCAATGCTGCAAGCTTGATGGTGCCACTTTGTGATACATCATATATTACAAAAGGCCCCATCCCTCTCTTTTTGAGTTTTTTGGAGTGTTGTTTTAGGGTGTATACCAAAACATAATCCCCTTTTTGGAACTCTTGCTAATCACATGTTGATCATATGGAAAGCTTTCATTTGTCTTTTTTGAGCATATATACCTGCTACCGCTCTCATTCTAGTTTCATCTAATTGTTCCAGGATGTCTAGTCTCTCCGATAGCTCATGTCCCATCCATCCTAATTGTGTTGTGACTCGTAATGTGTTAATTAAGAATTCCATGGGTAGAATTGCATTAATCTCAAAAACAAGGTTAAAAGGAGTGGTTCCGATGGAAGTTTTAAAAGCTACCATGTAAGCCCATAATGCGGAGTGTAGCTTTTGATCCCAATCATTTCTTGAGTCACTCGCTATTTCAGTGAGCACTGTGCATAGGATTTTATTAGTACTCTCGTCTTGTTAACTTGTGGGTGATATGGTGCAGATTTGCAATGGATCACAATGAATTTTTCAAGTAAGCTTTCAATGACATTGTTCACAAGGTGTGTTCCTCAATCACTCACTATTTCAATGGGTAGACCATATCTGGTAAAGATATGTTCAAAAAGGAACCGAGCCGTAGTCCCTGCATTGTTTTTTTGTATTGCCTTTGCTTTCGCCCATTTGGTCAAATAACCTGTTGCTACTATGATGTATTGTGTGTGTGTTTTGTATGCAGGAGGTATGATGGAGACAATAAAATCTATGTCCCATTTGGCAAAAGCACGTACTCTCATAATGGCATTTTGTCTCTTCGTAGGGGTGGTTATTTCTGTTGACATTCATCACATTTTTTGACAAATGTCTTCGCATACCTAAATAACGTTGGCCACCATATTACTGCGTGAAGTACTAGCTTTGCACTTTTATCAGCAAATAAATGTCCCCCTTGTTACCATATACATGTGGTAGTGATGTGTGTGAACACACTAGGACCGCCGGGGCATTTTTTTCCCTCTTTAGGAGGTTTTTTCCCCCGTGCATTGTATATACGGCCATCACTCTAGGGCTATCTATCTTTCCATTGCACACTAAGTAACACATTCTCTATTGTGTGCCCTGAGCTTCCTTCGTCTTCTCCAAGCTGTGTGTGTTTCTCTGCAACCCTAATTCCAACAATTGGTATCAGAGCAGGTCACGTCCTCCCGGGCTTAGTCGCCAGCTCCTCCAGCACACGCCTGCTCAATTTCTCCGACTTCAGTGAGCTTTGGCCAGCGTTCGCAGGTTGACAAATATTTTGGGATAGCTCAAAGAGCTGGGTCTGCTCAAAATTTTGATTTGGGCTCATTTCGGCCTCCGTTTCCACTACAGGCAGTACTACACAGGCTATTTCATCATTTTGTGCAGAATTTCTCTCAGTGCCGTTTTCTGCATAACAGGTGCCTTATAGTCTTCTACGGTTTGTGCTATATAGCACAGATTGTTCCCGCTCCGTTTCTCCTATTTTCGGGCAGTTTTCACATCAGGTGCAACATTTACCATGGCTCACAACAACAACACAGATGTGTTCAAGATGTTTGCTGCTGAGGATAGGTTGGATGGGGACAACTACCCTATGTGGGCTTATATGATGCAACATGTTCTTGTGTCAAAGGGTTTCTGGAACATTGTGCAGGGCATTGATGTACGTCCTGGTTCTGAGGATGTTGCAGGTCTTGCTGCAAGGATTGCAGCTGTTAGAGTTGTTTTGCCTAAGGGAGAACAAGCTCGTTGGGATGTTAAGGATGCGCAGGCTCATGCATTGATTGCGTTGTCTGTGAAGCGCACCATTGTTCCTCACATCCGTTCTGCAAACAGGCTTGGGATATTCTAGCAGGTCTTTATGCAGGCCGCAATGAGGCTAAAATTGCTTTGCTTCGTAAAGAGCTGGAGTCGAAGATTATGCATGAGGAAGATGATATGGACACTTTCCTTGCTAGTGTCAAGGATATCAATGAGAAGTTTATTTCTGCAGGTGAAGTCATTTCAGACAGTTCCCTTGTGCAGACGGTTCTTGATGCCTTACCAGATTCCTACTAGACATTTGCTAGTAATTGGAGGCTGATGACCCAAGGAAATCCTGAAGTTGTCAAGTTTGATGCATTATGCACATTGCTGTTGCAAGAGTCACTTTCTAGAAAAAACAGGACTAGGCAGCGTGCAGTTGAATAGGCGTTTATTGCTTCTCAAAGAAAGGGTGGTAACAGTAATGCAGCCACTTCTTATGGTTCTGCTGTGAGTGGCAAAAATTATGTTCCTAATGCTTCTGCTGGCAGCAATTCGTCTGGAAATTCTGGTGATAAGGGCAAAAAGAAGATGTGTTTCCATTATTGTAAAGCCAATGATCACTTGATCAAGTCGTGTCCTAAGTTGAAGGCCAAAGAGGCTAAGAAGAAAGAGGGTGGTTCCACTGCAAATGCTGGTTCCACTACAAATGCAGCCATTGTTGAGTCTTCTGTGAAAGGAGACTGTGTTGCTGATATTGATGCAGAATGGGCTTTTAGCGCAGAGTGCACTTACAATCCTGCTGTCCATGATGCATGCTTGTCAGTTGCTGCGGATTCACATGTGTGGTATTTCGACAGTGGTGCTACAAAGCACATTACCTCACATCGTGAATTGTTTACCTCTCTCGAGTCTGTCCCTCATGGGAATTCAGTCACTTGTGCCAACAACACCTGTTATCTAGTTCAGGGAGTTGGAAAGATTGTTCTCATTGCTGCTAATGGCAGTTCCTTCACACTTGTTGATGCACTTTATGTACCTGGGATCAAGAAGAATCTCTTGTCTGTATCCGCACTTGCTAGACTTGGACTTGTAGTCAAATTTGTGGATGACAAATGTACAGTTCATGATCTCAGTTTTGGTGATAAAATTATGGCATCTGGCCTTTTGTGCCGCGGGCTGTATAAGATCACTTTGTATGACAAGTGTGGACAAAATTTCGCAAATGCTGTTGCAGATTCAAGGGCTATTTCAAATGCAAAACTTTGGCATGCACGTTTTTGTCATCTGAATTTTGCCAGTTTGCTTCGTTTTCAGAAATCTGATATGGTTGCTTCTTTGCCGCCTCTTGAAACACCCGTCAAACATGTTTGTGAAGGCTGTATTTTGGGTAAGATGCAGTGTTCTAAGTTTCCAAAGGATGGTTCAGTTCGGGCCACATGCAAGTTGCAGCTTGTGCATAATGATGTTTGTGGGCCCATGCAAACTCCGTCCTTGGGCAATTACCTGTACTTCGTGACTTTCATTAATGACTACTCTAGACATGCATGGGTATTTCCGCTTAAAGCGAAGTCCGAAGTTTTTATGTGCTTCAAACAATTTCTATTGAGCACATGAGTGTTTTTGGTTGTTTGGCATATGCTTTGGTGCCACAAGTGCAGCGCAGAAAATTGGATGATAAGGCTGTCAAATGTATTTTTGTTGGTTATAGTGCTGAAAGCAAAGGTTACATGTTGTATCATCCGCAAACAAAACGTATTCTGGTTTCTCGGGATGTAGTGTTTGTGGAAGATTCTGTTCAGCCCTTGCTGTCATGTACTAGAGACAGTAATGTAAGCTCACAGGACATTTATGACACTTTGTTGCCTCTTTCAGTGGTGGAAATACGAATGTAAGTTTCAATGAGGAAAATGTACAGCCTATGGGGGTTTCTGAAAATGTTTTAGATCAGCCTATTACTGATGCAGATGTACATGATGTACTTGATGAGGAAAGGGCTGAAAATCAGTAGGCTAGAGGTATGCCAAAATGGCTGGTGCACACTTTGAGTGACAGTAAATTGGATGCACCTTTGTCTAGTCGTACTCGTTCACGCTCTCGTCATGCATCTTATGCATCACATTGTTATGCTTTGGCTGTGTCTAGTTTACATGATGTTGAGGAGCCTCTGTCTTTTGATGAAGCACAGAATTCAGAAAATTGGATGGCTGCCATGCAATCAGAATATGATGCACTTATAGAAAATGACACATGGACTTTATGTGATTTGCCTCCTAGCAAAAAGGCCATTGGTACAAAGTGGGTTTACACGTTGAAACGCAAACCGGATGGTGAGATCGATCGCCATAAGGCTCGACTTGTTGCAAAGGGTTATGCACAGCAAAAAGGCATAGATTATGAAGAGACTTTTGCTCCCACTTGTCGTATGACTACTGTACGTTTTCTATGTGCATTGGCAGCTCATTTTGGTTGGGATGTACATCAATCAGACATTGTTACTGCTTTCTTGAATGGTGACATATTTGAGGAAGTTTATGTAACGTAGCCTCACAGTTTTGTCATAAAAGGACAAGAGGAGAAAGTGTGCAAATGTAACAAGGCTTTGTATGGGTTGAAGCAATCTCCTCGTGCTTGGTATGAGAAAGCTGACACTCATTTGGTCAAAGAAGGCTTTCGTAACAGTCCAACAGAAAGCACATTGTATGTAAAGTGTGAGGGTGATGTATTTCTCATCGTGGTTCTTTATGTTGATGATTTGTTGATCACTGGACCAAATGAGAGACATATTGCTGAATTTAAGGTTGATTTGAATATTACTTTCAAGATGAAAGATTTGGGGCTGTTGCATCATTATTTGGGTATAGAGTTTCAGCAGTGTGATGGTGGTATTGCCTTGTGTTAGAAAAGTTACATAGAGACATTGCTATGTAAGTTTGGACTTGAGGATTGCAAACCTATTGCCACTCCCATGGAAACAGTTTTGAAGTTGAGTCTACATGATGCTGGCAATCCTGCTGATGTCACTCTTCACCAAACTGTTGTTGGCTGCCTCATTTATGTATGCAACATGAGGCCGGATATTCAGTTTGCAGTCTCACAGGTCAGCAGGTTTATGCATAGCCCAGGGTCTAAGCATTGGCAGGATGTCAAGAGGATTTTCCGCTACCTTAGTGGCACTTTACATCTTGGCTTGTTTTATTCCAAGGGGGGATCATTGCCACCAGACTTACATGCTTTTCTGGACTCAGATTGGGCTGGTTGTTTTGACACGCAAGTGTCCACAAGTGGTTTTTGTTTCATGCTTGGCAGTTCATGTATATCATGGTTGAGCAAGAAGCAACCTACTGTGGCCACTTCAAGTTGTGAGGCTGAGTATAGGGCAGTCTTCACAGCTATGGTTGAGTGTGTATGGCTCAGATGCCTTATGGCTGATTTGCGCATTGGCAGTTGCGAGGAACCCAGTTTTTCATTCTCGCACAAAGCACATTGAGGTGCATTACCACTATGTCAGGGAGAGGCTCTCAGCAAGAGAGATCAGCTTGGCTTATGTGCCAACACAGGACAACCTTGCAGATTTTTTCACACAGGCATTGTCTCGTGAGAAGCTTGAAGCTTTCCGCAAAGCTTTGGGCTTACTCCCCTTTGTGGACTGATCCTGTCCTCAGGGCATGGCACTTCCCTTTACTCATGTGCCAGCTCTCGTTCACCGCATCACTCCAGGGGGGATTTTTTACCATATACATGTGGTAGTGATGTGTGTGAACACACTAGGACCGCCGGGGCATTTTTTCCCTCTTTAGGAGGTTTTTTCCCCTGTGCATTGTATATACGCCCATCACTCTAGGGCTATCTATCTTTCCATTGCACACTAAGTAACACACTCTCTATTGTGTGCCTTGAGCTTCCTTCGTCTTCTCCAAGCTGTGTGTGTTTCTCTGCAACCCTAATTCCAACACCCCTAGCTGGCAAAAGTGTGCTTGTTCTAGGGTAAAGAAATATTTTCTTTTCATTGCACACAATTGTGATTGTTTGTCCTTTCCCCGCCTATACAATTAGTTTTCAATTAGCAAAACATGATTTGCTTCTTCTTCTAGAGTTCTCATTCTTGCCTTACCCCATCCCTCTGGGAAGGTCTTGTTTTTTAAGTACTCGATTATGTGAGTACTCCATTTGGGTGCTTGTACTACTCGAAACAGGGTGGCATGTTGCAATGGAGGTTGCTTTGTATAGATATCACATGATCTTACATAAGTATGGACACTATTTTCCATGTTTTGCCAGTAGACCCCTAGTCTTTTTAGTCTTTGGTATGTTTGCATTTCTCTATTGTGAAACCCTGTATGTTGTATATGAGCCTCTTTGAGGTAATATTCGTATTTGTCCGGTTGTATACATAGTTTCAAAATCCCATCCTTACCCTGCTTGTACAGTTGTCCTGCTAAAAGCTGGAAATTTCTTGTTTGATGTATGATTGATGGTTATCTTTCTACCTGTAATGATCCGATTGTAAGTAGAGGGATGACCTCTTCACTCCACCCCGGAACCATTTCAATGTTAAACAGGTACGAATATAGAAGATCATCATCAATTCCTTTAGGTTCTTCCTTGTGGAACATTCTCGAAAGATGATTAGCTCAGGTGTGTGTGTGTGTGTGTGTAGTTCCCTTTTTAACAACTACTGTGAAATTGAACTCAATCAATAGAATAAATCACCAAACAATCCTTCCAGTGTTGCAAGGTTTGTTTACCATATATAACAGTGCTTGGTGATCCACGACGAAAACGACCTTGTTTGCAAGAAGGTAAGGTCTAAATTTTTTGACAGCATATATCATTCCTAAACCTTATCTCTCGGTACTGGTATAATTTTTCTCCGCGTTCTTCAACTACCTACTAGAGTAGCAAATGGGAAAATCCATTTTTTTATCTCTTGGTTGGGCTAATATGCACCCTATGGCATATGCTGATGCACCAACATAAACGTGAAAGATCTTGCTCCAATCAGGGACTTGCAAAATTGGAGCAGAAATTAATCGCTGCTTCAATTTGTAAAAAGCTTGCTCACATTCTTCCGTCCATTCAAATTTAGCAATGAGGGAATACAAAGGCTTAGCTTCTATTACATAATACATGTATATGAAGCACCTATAGTACCCACAATGACCTATAAATGCATGCACTTCTTTCATTCTCGTTGGTCTCGATAGTGCGACAATTATTTATATCTTTTCTTGATCAGTAGAAATCCTATTTTTGAACAAAATGTGCCCCAAAATTTTACCTTGTCTTACCATGAAGACACGTTTTTTAGGTTTTAAGAAAATACGATAAGTTTTGCACTTTTCAAAGACTTTCTCTAGGTTTGTTGTGTGATCACTTTTCAGGTGAGAATGAACACAAAGATCATCCATGTATATCTTTAAAAATTGTATGAGATATTCCTTGAATGCATGATTCATTAGTCTTTAAAAAGTGATAGGTTCATTGGTCAGTCCGAAAGGCATTACCCTATATGATGCCCCACTATGTTGCAAAAGTTGTCTTATGCTCATCTTTTGGTTGTATGGTCAACTGGTTGTAGCCCGAGAACACATCTAGAAAACTATAGGCCTCCTTCCCTGCAACTCTCTTGATTACATGGTCTATTATTGGTAGTGGATATTTGTCCTTGATGGTGGTAGAATTTACCAGTTTGAGGTTTACACAAACTCTCAATTATCATTCTTTTTGGGTACTACCACAATCAGGGACATCCAATCGGTGTGTTCAATCTCGTAGATAGACTCCGCATCCTTCAGTTTGTCTATCTCCCCAATTGTTTTGGCAAAAGTCTCATTGTATGTGTAAGGACGTTGTCTGCGTGTTCTGGCATCACTTTTGAAGGGTATCGTGTGCTAATAGATCTCTGGATCTATTCCCTTCAGGTCTTTGTACGAACAAGAAAACATATCTTTATACCGTCTGAGTGTATCTATCAAAAGCCGCTCTTCTTCTTACGTGAGGTCCGTGGCAATGTATGCCGGTTTAGGTTCCTTGCCTGGTTCTGCTAAGTTTATGCATTTGGATTTTTCAGGCCCATCATATGAAGTTCTAGGCTCTTTTGGGTCTTGCTTGGGCTTTTTCACCACAATTTTTCTATCTTGAATAGTGTACTTTTTGTAGTGGGAAGGTGCATCAAACTTATCATCGTTTGATTCATCATCAGTTTCCAACTCTGTTGTCCAAACTTCCTTCAAAGTTTGTTTCAATTCATTGTATTTGTGTTTGCGCTTGATTTTGGATAACTTCTTTGCCTTTTCAAAAATACTTTTCATATGTGGCTTTTGTTTGTTCTTCTTCTTCTTCAAGTTTTATTTGGTTGAGTCGGGTTTCATGTACCTCTTCAATATCCTATCCTTAAGGCAATTAGTTGCTTCAATTAGCCTTAAATACTGTGTTTTGAGGTACTGAACATTCTTTTGTCTTCATTAGGAAGAGAATGGGGTCTAGGAGGGCCGCTTTATTTGGCAGTTTAAGGAAGTCAAACCTTTAGTACAAAGAAAGTAATCAAAGGACAGCTTTTGAATTCAAACAGACAAAACGGCTAGTTTATTTGAATTCAAAGTTTCCCTCCAAAATGAAATTTAGAATCTAGCGGGTAAAACCATATCATGTAGGATATCTATGGAAAGAGCTTGATGCATAGATTTCAGATCTATGATCTCTTCTCAAATTGGAGATCATATGTAGGAGTTATGGAAAGCAGAAATCCACCTCCTTCTTGGCGGGAAAAGTGCATCCTTTGACCACTCTTACACATCTCTTACACACCCCACAATTGCTGCACACATGGCATACACCTATTTGTCAAAATGTTAATCACCTCCATAAGCTCATGGAAAATAAACAGACCCTCCTACACCCCATCATCTTACTAATGGTTTTGTTTGTTCATGCATTTATTCACATATCTACGCTGTCTTCGAGGATTTTGGTTTGCTTAATCATAGTAGATCACTTGTAGATTCTCCCGTTTGATGTTTAGATCTAAACTATTAGGAATCTCTTCATCTGTGTTGTCTTCTAAAAGCTTATCCATGGAGTCTTGGAATGCTTCTTCATCAATTTGTTCAAGGTCCCTTACTGAGATCTCATCCACTATGCGTCGGCAATCTGCAACCTCTTCCCTGTCAGGGACTTTCAATTCTGATTTTGGACTCAGGCTGACACTTATTATCTCGAACAGAATGATATCATATCCTTCCTCATCACAGAATTTGGTCAAGGTCACCTCATTCATGCACACATCAAGAGTGGCAAGTATCTGCTGCCATCCAAAAGGTTTGAACATCTCTTTTGGAAAAGGCTCTAGAACACATGCCTCCTCTTGTACTGACCTATCATGAATGCAATCCTCCTTTTTCAAACTACCACCCTCAGAAGCTCCACATGTCCACTTGTGAGCTTTTTTTTGTAGCCAAGCAGGTTTTTCTCCTTCTTTGTCAGTTGTGGAGTTTAATTCCTCTCTAGGGGTTCGTTCAACATCTCTATAACTATGGTTTGTGACACTAATCTTTGTAGTGACATCCTTGTGTCTTAGGTAGATATAGTCATAGCCCCAATCTTGTACCATTTTGAGCTGACGTATAAACAAACTATCCAATATGATATCAAAATTGCTACTCTCATCAAAATGCATAATAGCGAATGTATGTTCATATGCGATTCTACAAGAGGTTACTATGATTTGTTTCAAAATGCTAATAGGTCTCTCCAGATACCCATCTGCTAATTGAATTTTCATTCTAGTATTCCTTAGAGTATACTTTTTCCATTTTTCCCACATTTCTTTGGTGGCTATGGAAATTCTGGCTCCGCGATCCAATATCGCTACCATTTTTACTTCTTTGTGCTCCACAGGCAAGGGCGTGTTTCCTTCTTCTCCTTCACAATAGTCTCCTACCTTGTTCACTGGCACTGGCTCATGTTTAATTTGTTTTGAGGTTTGGTTATTCAATTTTTTTGGAGACATCCCTATTTTCTCCAAAAAAAATCCCACCTCTTTTCAAAGAGGAGGTCTTATTTGCACTAACTCAAATAGATTAGCATACAATGGATAGGGGACGACATCAACTCATGAAGAGTTTTGGTATTCATCATCTTAGAATTAGCCTTCCATTGAGATGGTACTTTTTTTGCTTCTGATCTGGTTTCATGGTTGCCAATGAATGAAGGTAACGTCTTCAACAGCTGGGGTTTACTGTCTTCTAACATTTCCGTACCTACATCACCATATAGTGTGATCGAATATCATTTGCATAGCTCTCACAGTACCCAAAGAGTTGGATAGGCTCTCTTTTGTGTGGACAACTTCTTGCCCAATGATCATCTCCACATTCATAGCATGGTCCTGCTGGTGGTGGAGAAGCTTGTGGAGCCCCCACCATCGATTGTCCTGTTCTAGGAGGATATCCCCTAGGTTTGTAGCTTTGGGTTGCCATGAACATAAGAATATTTTCCTCAACCAAGGTAATGGTTTTTTTTTGGTTGTGCTATGTATGATGATTCTGACATATCCTCAAAAACCATCCATGGAATTTTTCCCTCCAAAGCATATGCATTTTTGTCAAACCCTCTCTCATAGGTTTTTGTCTAAATCTCTTCAGTATGAAACTACCTAGACCATACTCTGATCAAAAGGTGCTTCTATAGGTTATGATCCTTACCATGGCCCTATTTTCTTGGGGTAAAGCAGGCTGATGCCCCAACACAGGTTGAGGTTTTTCCTGCCCTTGGATTGTGTTATTTTGTCCTACTTGGTATCTTGGAGGGGGATGGTAAATGTTGCCCTCCATGTGGCCCCTATTGTCTTTCTCTAACAATTTCTATCATAGAAACATTCGTGGGTCTCATGGTTTGTTCATTTTTGTTCAGTAGCACACCACTTCAGTACACGCGGTACATTTACTCCTTGCCTCTGTCGGAGGTTGCACCACTAAGTTGGATGATCTCCTCCACAAGTGTCACATTTTTTGGTGGGATGTTGCTGTCATAATAATCAATATCTAATTCTCCTAAATGATTTTCTCATATTAAACTGATCATTTAATGTGGGAAAGTGCCAGGGGAGAAAAAGCTAGAATATTGGTTAAGCTAGCAGACCGGCCACAGTAGGGATCCAAAGGAGGGAAAATAGGGATCCAAAGGGGGGGCCATCTGCAAAAGATCCATGTGCAACAATGGGCTAAAAAGACTCTAAGGTTCAGCCCATTAAGACTTCCAAAATGCTAAGGTTCCAAAATTCAAAGGGGGTGTCCAAAGGTCAACCCTAGGGAAAATTGGATGCTTTGTGTGTGCCCTAAAAGTCTTTGCACATCCCTACATGGGAGGGGGAAAGCCCTTCTTCTAGGGAATGAGAGAGAAAGCCACACACACACACACAAGCCCCTTTACACAAAGGGAATTAGGGACACATGTCAGCTCCCTAGCCCAGATGCCCACAAGGTGTGCCCAATTCCTATTGGATGACCCTTGAAGTGGACCAATGAGAATTAAGCTAGAGTAAATCTAGTTTAATTAATTTAAAAACATTTAATAAAAGAAACCAATGAGAATTAAGTCTCCTAGAAGACTATTGGGCAGTCTCCCAAGGGGTCCAATGAGCATTCAGGAGCCCCATGGCTTGCCTGATTCCTATTGGCCAGGAGGCAAAGGGGTCCAATGAGATTTTAGTTTAATTATTTAATTACCTAAAGCTCTCACAAAAGGGGAAAGGGGGACACATGTCAGAAGGCTATCACTTATGCTGCTTAATTGTGATTGGCTTGACTTGGGGAGGGTCAATGAGGCTGCAGGAAGAGAAAATAGCAAGGGGGCTCGCCCAAGGGAGAGAGGGGGCTGATTTTTGCAAGGCATTATCACACACACACTCACACACAGGCTATGTGTGAAGCAAAGAAGACTATCTCTTCCCAAGCTTTAATGGAGAGCTCATCACCTACTCCAAGCTTGTGAGATAGAAGCCTACATCAACACTCTCTTGGCATGTGGATGCAAATCCAACCAAGAGCCAAGCTTCGATGCATGCTCATCTCCTCTACCAAGCTAATTACTAAGCTAAGCTATGCTAATATGAGTGATTATGTGAGGAGATGTACATCTTTCTCGTAAGATACTCCTTCTTCCTCTCAATCTACTCTCATACCCTGCTAGCTCTCACCATCTTCGAAGGTGTGTGAGGTCTTGGGTCTGAGCACGGGGATAGTTAAAGTTGTGTTTGTTAAGTGTTTTGCTTAGTGCATGAAGCTTTCATCTTCATTGCACTAGCTAGTCTTGAAGGAACACAAAGAATTGTATTGTACAATGTCTCTCTTGATGGGAGAAACCATAATACAAAGCCTTTTGGAGGGGGGACCGGCTCCATGCAAATCCGGTCCTCAACTGTTGTCATTAGCTTAATTTCTCTCTCTTTTGAAAGTATTGTTGATGCTATCTAACTAGGTGTTATGCTTTTTGTTGCTCTCTCCACCCAAGCACTCTTGTAATTCTCATTAGGAATCTATTCTAATGAAATGCCCACTATGTTCATGCTAATTTCCGCTACACATAAGTTATTAGGCCATTAAATGTTATAGTTGCCGTGTGTTTGGGTTTGTCCTTTTTCCTTGGTTCATCCTTCTCTCATCACTTCTTCGATCATTTGATCAATGTCCGGCACAGTTGGGTTTTGCTTGCCCAATTTCATTGTGGATTCACTAGTGGTTGAAGAGGTGCTACTTATCCTTTGGTTTGTGTCCTCCATCACCTCTCCATATGCCTTGCAATTTTCTACCAAATACAACCCTCTTTTGTGACTTGCTCAAAAGTAACGCATGCCTTTAAGTGAAAGTCTTTTTTGGGGGTGTTGTTTCTCAATCCTTCTATGAAAGGGACTAACAATCTCTCATCCTGAGGTGGTCCTCTAGCAGAGCATCTTTCTATGTATTGCTTAAATTGAAGCAAGGCTTCCTTTACCTTTTCCTTCTCCTTTTGTCTATATGCATAGATCTGGGAGACAATATTATTCTTAATTCCTCTCTTTGAGAATTCCTCAGCGAATTCTCGGAGAAGTTTCTTAATACTTGTAAATTCAAGGTTGTTTAAAGGTTGAAACCAGGTCAAGACCGTTCCTTCTAGAGTCAACCCAAATTCTTCATATTGAGTATGAAAATCGGTTACCTATTCCTCCCTCAACACTTGTTTGAAGATTGAAACATGACCGTACGGATCTCTCGACCCACTATACTTTTTGGGTACACACTTTGCCACTTGAGACAGTCGCATGCATCTAGACTCTGAAACCATCCTCAACATCCCTGGTCCTCCTGATATGGCCTCTCTAGATTCATATTCCCCCCTTGGCAATACAATTTGTATCCTATCTCTCATACGTTCATCAAGTTGTTGTTCTCAATTTCGTGTAATAGTCGGACATATTCTAGTTGTGTAAGTCAAATCAGTTGTTGTAGTGCCCCTTTGTGTGTTCATAGATGAGAGATACCCCTCCCCAAGGGTCTATGCAAAATATACAAGTTTCAATATACACCAGAGTTGCGGAAGAATTTGCATAGGGGAGGAGTTATCAGCGCTCGACCAAGCATGGAGTTTAGGCCATAAGCCGGTCTGCATCCAGAGTTACCTAGTAACTAGTGCTACCCCTAAATGGGTGTTATGAATGAAAGTGTACTCAAGAAAAATATAACATTGTGGAGGGTGAATATATGTGTACACCGTGTTGTAAGAAGAGAGAAAGAGAGAGAATATAGTGGAGGGTGAAATTGAGTGCACAGACATGAGAAGATGACAATAGAGAATCTTTAAATGCCAATCTAAATGGAACAAGAAACCATGTATTAATGCAATGAGAAAAGCTGGGTATACCACAACATCAAAAAAGAGTTTATGACAAAATAACTAGCAGAGCACCAGACCCGGTGTAGGGATCGACCGGTCCACCCATCCACTTCCGCTCTACTATGGACAGAGATAACTTCACTTCCACAGGAGCGAGCCATAACACCTTCAACCTACCTGAGCCAAACATAAGCTAAGGTCGCTTTGCCTCCCTCCATGAACCCAAGCTCTGAAAGGATCCCAAGTACTAGTAGGTGGTAGGGTATCACCACCAGCCATACCAGTTTGGGTGCCATGCCTCTTCGATGCCCAACATCGGGTGTTTAGGCAAAGCCAAGAAAAAATCCCCGACGCGTTAGCCATGTCGGTCATTCAACCCCCAACTCACTAACCGTGTAGATGAGCCTAACAAAAAGAAGAAGACCTCAGCAACACTCCCTGATCCAACAAAGCCCCAAGTCAAAAACCCTTTAGTCTAAGGCTAAACGATGTAGGTGATCCTAGTCTTGTAGCGACGCTACCATGAGAAACATAGCACATGAGTCCAATCACAACAGCACTTCCCATATGCACAAACAATCTTTTCCAAGCAGTTAGACTGTACAGGGTCTCCACCCTTACACGTTTTCCATAAACCATTCAAATCGCTTCATGATCCAATTCCAAAACCATAAACCATAATCCAATCACATCACACGGGCAAGCACTTCACCCAACTTGGGTGAGGCACTACCAATCCTGCATAACCACTTTAGAATATAACATGGATGCAAAACTTTTGGCAGCATAACCATATCCAGGAAAAAAACCATAAGCCACACTGGCTTACACAATAGAATATCAACCATATTCCATAAGGGAATCTCAGTCCTTAACCATGAATCATAATCACACTGAATCAACTCCCACACTTGGAGTTTGATGCATCTCCTGCAATCAATCGGAGTCCACACATATGTGACCCTTAAGACGTGATTCTTTCATGCATAAAAAGAGTATGACCAGAAACTAATCATGATATAAAAATCCAATTTTGACCACATCCAACCATGCAAAGTTGATGCATCACATCTGCACTTCATCTCTCTAGCATATAGAGCTAGTTTTGACCTAGGAGGGTGGAAAGCAATCACAACCATGCATATGAGGCATCCACATCAATCCATGAGTTTCCATACATCATATGATAACATTCCATCACTATAAACATGTTGCAAAACAGCTCCGACCTTTAGGTCAACCATAAACCATAACTGCACACATATTCAAAAAATAACTTTTTGCCATTTTTGGGAGCATACAAAATATGAAATTGAAAGTATTTGACTTCAAACCAATGCATCATGCTTAGATCCATAATATACACTATCACTCTATCATATCACTTCACCCATATGGTACTCACACAACAAACGGTAACCCCAAAAGAAAGCCACTTTAATCATATCTGCCTATGTGGTTTGGGATGTTTAACCATATATTCTCACATAACTTTATGGCCATATAATAGTTGAAATACACGCACCAAAACAAACCATAGAACATATAAAAACAGCTCGGTTAACTCACAACGTCATATGGTACCCCCCCAGGTAGCATTCCTATGCGTTGATGGGGGCTTTTCACAAGCCAAGCTCCCATACCGCTCTTCTCTCGTCCCCACCCCATGAAAACCCCCTCTTAGGGAGGGAGTGATAAAAAAGCATTGAAAAAAGTAAGAAAAAAATAAAGTATGATTATGTAAATATATAAGAAAGGTAAAATAGGCCACCTCATGCCTGCGGGGTAGCCCATCCCCACCTTGCCTCCTTTTTCTTCACTGTTGCCCCGCCGGGTGTCCCTTTTCCTCTCCTCCACTCAAAAGGTCAACCCCCTCTCTCTTCCCCTTGTCCTTTCTCCTTTCTCTCTCCCCTCAAGCTACCCCACCTCTCACCAATAATGCATTATAACTCACCAATAATGCACCCTAACTCACATGCAACTTATCCTATCTTCCAAAATAGTATACCCCACCTCCTCTTTCTCTCTCCTATCATATCCCATGACCCAAATACCCCCCTCTCTCTCTAAAGGGCGCCATGTCTCTTGTCTTGTAGCTAAATAACCTCCCCCTCACTCACACACACTCAGTTTCACTAAAAAAGGTGCCCACAAACCCATCCCCACCCGGTGGTTACCTGATTTTTTCTTGTGTTCACACACATCTGCACACAGATTCACCTCTGAACACACTCCTCTCTCTCCCCTCTTGTAATTACTTTATTCTCCATGTCACCTCTCACTTTTTTTCATCAACCCATCTCTCTCTCTTAGTCTCTCTCTCGTGAGACTGCTCTTCTGGCACATATACACACAGCCAGACAAGTGGGGCCCACAGTCACATGGCCTATATAGATAATGATTTCTTCATTTCTAAATTCTAGAATTTCTCCCCCCTCCTCCCCTATATAAAGAGGGGTCACCATCACACTAAGGACACAACATCACCAAAGAACACACTATGCACTGTGTGTGCCTAGTGCACACACACACACACACACACCCACACCATCACCATCACCGCAATCACCATGCTTGTCTTGAGCATGACCTCTACACCCTTGGCTATGG
Source organism: Adiantum capillus-veneris (assembly GCF_014529385.1). Lineage (NCBI taxonomy): Eukaryota > Viridiplantae > Streptophyta > Polypodiopsida > Polypodiales > Pteridaceae > Adiantum > Adiantum capillus-veneris. Next base: position 113,480,757 of record NC_140938.1, on the reverse strand, counting down.
AAGATGAAGGGCAACTAAATGAAGGATGATGGCCATAATCCTCGTGGGAATCTTCGCCATCAACTCCCACCTATCCGCCATGTGCTCTACCACTCTCTCCCTTCTCATTCCCCTACCCTATGCTCCCCATTTCATCGCCTAATTCTCTAAATAAAGCTTGAGGTTTTGTGAGTATGTTTTCTTGCAGTGTTTTGCCCATGTGAGGTGTGCGGAATCGCCACCTAGTCTTGTGTTTTGGAGTGAGCTTGTGTATGTGTGAAGGGTGTGCGGATTCGCCATCCTTTTGTGGTGCCTAAGTACTAAGCCGCTATACCCCCTCCCTCTCTCTCTCTCTCTCTCTCTCTCTCTCTCTCTCTCTCTCTCACTTGATCTCATTCCCTTTCCTTTTCATCATTACTCCCAAGCATCCATCTCTCTTGGATGAAAACTTTGTTATGGTGGTGTGTTGTTTGCGTCCTAGCCGTTGAAGCTAGGTGGTGCCCCCTGTTTGCTTTACCATGATAGGCTCGAGGCGCGCCATTCGGTCCCCGGTGTTTTAGAGGCCGTCGGGGTTCGGGGTTCGCTTTGCTCCTGTCATTTGGTGCCCCCACTGAGGATCTTTTCATGAAACCCTTCAATTTACAAGACTGAAACCCTGAAACTATTGTGAATGGATGAATGGCTAGCAGGTTTTGCTAATTGGACGACAGAAGAAGAAGAGCTCCAAGCACAACTAGATGAACTCCGCATCTCCATCGAAGCTCGAGTGCCAGGCGTAACGGTAATCGATTTGCAGTGGGAGAGTCAACCAACACGCCAAAACCAGTGGATATACATAGGCCAAGTGCCAAGAAGAAAAAGGAGAAGGTCGAAACCATGTCCGCAACCTACAACCAACCCACAACAACAAAATGGAAGGAGCTCTACACAATAGAGAATCAACACTATTCTATTTTGAGAATCGGGTAACTCAAGTCACCAAGGTAATTATCACAGTCAGTTTTCAAGTCGCACCTGATGCTGCAGCAGAGATAACGGAAGCATTGGCTCACACTCTCACTAGAGAAACTAAGGATCTACTGAGTTTGTTTCAAGAAAGAACACCACCCTCTCCCACAAGCTTGGACAGTGACTAAGCACCTCTAAGCTTCACATGAATCAGTACAACCTACCTCAAGACAGATCACACATACCAACACGTGTACGCTCAATCAAGGTAATACTGGATTTGAAGGCTCACTACCAGCACGTCATTGACACCATGCCGGGTGGGGAGCGGTTTTTGGAGGTTCTGGCATCAGATCAACCATTTGTCTTACCTTTGGTACAAGGCAATGTACCGTTTGAAGTTTTAATCTATGTCCTAGTATAAGAGGGTATACACGCCTCCTTGTAAAGAAGAAAAAAACTTTTGCAAGTTAAGCAGTGTGTCTTTCTAGCTCTCTCTCAGTAATCATGGCAAGTGTAGCATTTCCAACATTTAAAGAAAAGAAGGGGGAGGATTTGGTAATAGACTTCCTAGATGACTTTGAAGTAGCATGTGTAGTGAGCAACAAAGATACGGATGAATCCCGGGTTAGAATCTTTAAGCATCTCATGAAGCTAGAAGCTAGATCATGGTACAATGCACTTCCACAAGCAACCAAGGATGACTGGGAACCCTTAAAAACCACTTTTAAGAGGCGCTTTGGGGGAGGTACCACTTCAGAAAAGTTGTGGGACAAGTTGAGAGACTTGAAGCAGGAGGGTCTTTTAGAATATGCCACCTATGAGTCCAAATTTGTGGATTTGTGGGAACGGTGGGTTGAGTCACTGGCTAGGGGGGAAGCTGCACCTGATTTCCTAAAAAAAGATCGGTTCATGCATGGCTTATGGCCGCTTCTCAAGGAGAAGGTGAAAGGTAGATTCCCGGCTACGTACGAGTTAGCCGTTGAGATTGCTCGCCTTAAAGACAAGAAGCTGCGAATGAAAGCCAAAGAAACCGAGTCAACAGAATCAGGAACATCCTGTCGACCAGTAACTACGACAACCACCATTCCACCACCACCACCGGCTCTTGGGGTAAGAGATGACCAACAAGATATGTTGGCCCATATTACTGACCAACTGCAAAATTTGTCTGTCCACTTAATACAACAAGGGAGGAGTCAAGAAAGAGATCAAGACCCTGGAAGAGCACGACGACAAAAGAGGGAGTATCATTGCTACAACTGCGGAGAAGACAGTCACGGTATGTACTACTGTCCCAAACCACGACAAAACTATAATAGAGGAGGTAGGAGGAACCAATTGTCACCCCCTAGAGAAAGAACACCCCCACCCCGAGCACCACCCCCACCAACACAAATTCTACGTCCACCCCAGACACCACTACAAGCATCCATCCCACCTCTTCCACCAGCCCCACCACCTGATCGCCTTGTAAACATCATAAGGCTAGAAGAGAAAGGAAAAGCCATAGTAGTGGATCCACCCAGAGCAAAGGAGAGGGACAAGGGTAAGGAGAAGGTAACCTTTTTAGAACCACTTGAAGCCATGACTGTGAAAAGAGCTAGGAGGGAGAAAGCTACACAATCAGATGATGAGAGAAGCATGAGAGGAGAAACTAGCAAGAGGCCATCCAGGCCACGACGGAAATTGGGCATCACCGACTTCCAGCTAGGGGAAAGTTCTAAGCCCTATGATCTAACATTGGATGTGGCAGAGCAAGGACCGAAGATTACATGGCCACAGCTGCTACATCTTGCACCAAAAGTAAGGCGACAATGGTCTAAAATGGTAAGTACAAGACGCTCCAAAACAAAGGTAGCCGGAGCAATTTCGGGATGCAACATGGATGACATCCTTCCAATTGTCGACGTAAACATAAAAGGAAAGAGGGTTAGAAACACCTACATTGATGGAGGTGCACAAATCTGTGTAATGAGCGAAGCTATGATGCTTCGATTAGGGCTTGAGGTTGACAGGCCTTCTCCATGCAAGGCAAAGATGGCAAACAACGCAAAAGTAAAGTGTGTGGGTGTGGTAAGTGCCATGAAAATCAAAGCTTTCAACATTGAGGTAGAGGTAGATGTTTTTGTAATGCCTACTAAGGGGCAGGGCTATCCACTAATTTTGGGAAGGCCATGGTTGATGGCCATGAAGGTAAAACAGGACTGGGGTACTGGCCTTCTACGCATGACCGGTAAGAAAGGGGAGACAATCTACTACGACATGAGGATTGGCAAGCAGAAGCAAATGAATCTAGAAACATCGGCAGATGAAACCACTAGCGAATCTTCCAGTTCTGAGGAGGAGACCGCATCCACCGACGAAAGTGACAGTTCCATTGATGTGATGGGTATCATTATGAAGGATCCACAAAGAATAAGCACAACTGGTGATCCATCACCAAAAGGGCAACCCAATGAAGAGGAGAGCAAATCACCTGGCCTAGGAGGAAGTAGGTTGAAGGGTATGTTGTCTACGGAATTAACACTTGAGGAGAAAGATAGTTTTTTGCAAATGTTGATGGGATTTCCTAACCTGTTCATTGACAACTATGAAAGAATCACAGGCATTACAGTGGTGGAACATCATATTAAGCTGAAGGAAGGGGTAAAACCAGTTGTGCAAAAGCTACGACGATTGGGGGTGATACAAGAAAAGGCACTCTTGGCCGAGGTAAGGAAACTGCTAGAGGTGGGATTCATCTATCCTGTAGAAAACTCAGAATGGGTGTCACCCGTAGTGGTGACGCCTAAAAAGAATGGTAAGTGGAGGGTCTGTGTTGACTACAAACCACTAAATGCAGCTACAAAGAGAGACCACTTTCCTCTCCCTTTCTTGGATGAAATTCTGAATGAAGTAGCGGGTTTTGAATGCTATACCATCTATGATGGTTATTCTGGATACTTTCAAATACGCATAGCCTTGGAAGATCAGCTAAAAACCACTTTTATCACGCCATGGGGTTGTTTTGCATACAAGGTTATGCCATTTGGTCTCACAAATGCACCTGCCACATTCCAAAGATATGTCACATATGTTTTTCAACCGTTCTTTGGAACATCCATAAGAGTGTTCATTGATGATTTTTGTATATATAGCTCCCGTATTTCACATTTAGAAAAGGTAACTGAAGGTTTGGCCAGGTTGCAGAGCCTAGGTGGGCAATTAAATGTGGATAAATGCCACATTGGGGAGAGTAAATTCATTCTACTAGGCCATGAAATTTCAGTAAAAGGTATCAACGCCAACCCAAGTAAGGTGTCCGCACTCATAGCCCTACCTTCACCAACGACCGCACGCCAATTGGTCTCTTTTCTACAGAAGGTGAGGTACTTAAGTAGATTCATACATCTAATATCACAACTTGTTCTACCATTGCAACAACTCACTCAAAGATCAACTTTCACTTGGGACGAGGAAAGCGAACATCACTACAACAAGGTAAAGGAAGTCTTAGCCACTCTGCCAACTATCTCACCACCTAAGTGGGATGAAAAATTCTATGTCACCTCAAGTGTTGGTGATGACTCATTGGGGGCTGTGCTACTCCAAAAGGATAGGACGACATCTTTAATGAGGCCAATCTACTTCTCTAGTCGAATGATGACAGAAGGAGAGAAAGGTTTCACCCATGTGGAACACTTAGTCCTAGCTCTTAGATTCGCAACTACAAAGTTTAGGTCATATTTGCTGCCTAAGCAATTTGTGATTCTAACCATGGATGAAATATTTCCCTATGTTGTACAACACATGGATGTGTCTGCTAGAATTACTAAATGGCTAGTTCGTCTGCAAGAGTTTGACTACACGGTACAGGTAGAAAGCACGACAAGGGAAAGTTTGGGGGGACTCATGACCTACCAAGTCTTTGAAAGGAAGGAGAAGCAATCTAAGGAAGGAGAAGTCCGATTACCTCCAGTACCACGGATGGTAGAAGGAGCATACTCTCTCTACTTTGATGGAGCCTACAAGCGAGCGTCCGACAAAGCAGCTGCAGGCATAGTGGTCTTTTATGACAAAGGGACAAAGGTATTTTCGTTGGGCCAATTGTTAGATTCACATTCTAACAATGAAGCTTAGTATGCAGCACTAACCAAGGGTCTACAATGGTGCGTCTCGCAAGGTGTACAACGCCTTAATGTATTTGGGGATGCTCTACTTCTGGTAAGGCAAGTAAATGGAGCATGGACATGCAAGAATCCTAGTTTAAGGACTCACTTAAGTGGTGTAAAAACCTTGTTGGGTAAGTTTGAAGAAGTTCAAATACACCATATCCCAAGGGCTCAAAACCAAGAAGCAGATGCCCTAGCAAGTGAAAGACTACAGGAAGTGGTGGTTGGAGCAATAAAACTAAAGCTCCCTCTATTTCAAGGCAGTGATGCCTTGCCTGACATCATGCATTTTTTGGAAATAGGGGAATGCCCATCAGATTTAACAAAGGGACAGAAGCAATGGCTGACGCGGAAGGCCACAAGGTATCGACTCATCAATGATGGTTTGTACTGTAAGGGTAAGGACCGAATACTCAGGAAGGTCCCTCTCTCTCATGAAATCACGGGAGTAATTGCTAGCTGTCACGACGGGGTTTGTGGTGGTCACTTCGCCCTAGACATAACAAGTAGGAAAATCTTGCAGGCAGGCTTCATATGGCCTAGCCTCAACCGTGATGTACACCATTGGTGCAAAACGTGTAAGTTGTGTCAAAAGGCCGGCACTAGGTCACTTATGCCTGAACCACAGACACCTATTCTCTCATATGGCCGATTTGAAAAATGGGGTATCGATGCCATTGGGCCATTACCTAGGGCCAACTCAGGAAAATTCTACATTATCATGGGGGTCGACTACATGACTAGATGGGCAGAGGCTACAGCCACCACTAGAATCACAGCGGTAGAGGTAGCTAAATTTATCTACGAGCACATATGCTGTAGGTTTGGCACACCTTTAGAGATCATCTCTGATAGAGGGCCTGGTTTCAGAGCAGACTTGGTAGGAGAATTAATGCAGAAACTGGGCATTACAAGGAAGCACTCTTCACCATATTACCCTCAATGTAATGGCCTAGTTGAAAAGGTAAATGGAATGGTTTCTAAAATTATTACCAAGCAGGTAAACAATCATCCTGGAGACTGGGATAAGTATCTACTACCAGCTTTATGGGCCTACAGAACTTCATTTCGTACATCCTTGGGATTCACACCGTATCATCTAGTATTTGGTAAGGAAGCAATCTTGCCCATTGAAGTGCAACTACAAAGTCTCAGAGTAATGGCAAGCCAGCTTCAACAGCCCAACATGCATTTGAGAGATCACATCATCAACTTGGAAAGACTGCAACTAGACAGAGAAGAAGCAATAAATTATTATACAGCACAAGCAGAGCATAGACGGCTTAGCTTTAACGAGCATCTCCGGAAAAAAGAATTGAAGAAAGGAATGTTGGTGCTCCGCTATGACAATCGCTTCGACACGCGCAAGGATAAGAAACTCCTACTCCAATGGGAAGGCCCTTTCATCATCAGGAAAAAGTATGCCAATGGAAGCTACCAGCTTATGGAGGCTGATGGAAAACTTCATAAAACCAGGGTAAATGGTTGGCGACTTAAACCTTATTTTCTTTGATTTGACCAGGCTCCACCAATTGACATTCCAGATGAGAACACACCATCAACCACCACCTCCGACAATAATGATCAAACAGATGAGCTAGAGACATGAATGCCTCTAGCCAAAAGGGGAGGGCTAATGATGGGGGCTTTTCACAAGCCAAGCTCCCATACCGCTCTTCTCTCGTCCCCACCCCATGAAAACCCCCTCTTAGGGAGGGAGTGATAAAAAAGCATTGGAAAAAGTAAGAAAAAAATAAAGTATGATTATGTAAATATATAAGAAAGGTAAAATAGGCCACCTCATGCCTGCGGGGTGGCTCATCCCCACCTTGCCTCCTTTTTCTTCACTGTTGCCCCGCCGGGTATCCCTTTTCCTCTCCTCCACTCAAAAGGTCAACCCCCTCTCTCTTCCCCTTGTCCTTTCTCGTTTCTCCATCCCCTCAAGCTACCCCACCTCTCACCAATAATGCATTATAACTCACCAATAATGCACCCTAACTCACATGCAACTTACCCTATCTTCCAAAATAGTATACCCCACCCCCTCTATCTCTCTCCTATCATATCCCATGACCCAAATATCCCCCTCTCTCTCTAAAGGGCGCCATGTCTCTTGTCTTGTATCTAAATAACCTCCCCCTCACTCACACACACTCAGTTTCACTAAAAAAGGTGCCCACAGACCCATCCCCACCCGGTGGTTGCCTGCTTTTTTCTTGTGTTCACACACATCTGCACACATATTCACCTCTGAACACACTCCTCTCTCTCTCCTCTTGTAATTACTTTATTCTCCGTTTCACCTCTCACTTTTTTTCATCAACCCATCTCTCTCTCTTAGTCTCTCTCTCATGAGACTGCTGTTCTGGCACATATACACACAGCCAGACAAGTGGGGCCCACAGTCACATGGCCTATGTAGATAATGATTTCTTCATTTCTAAATTCTAGAATTTCTCCCCCCTCCTCCCCTATATAAAGAGGGGTCACCATCACACTAAGGACACAACATCACCAAAGAACACACTATGCACTGTGTGTGCCTAGTGCACACACACACACACACACCCACACCATCACCATCACCGCAATCACCATGCTTGTCTTGAGCATGACCTCTACACTCTTGGCTATGGAAGATGAAGGGCAACTAAATGAAGCATGCTGGCCATAATCCTCGTGAGAATCTTCGCCATCAACTCCCACCTATCCGCCATGTGCTCTACCACTCTCTCCCTTCTCATTCCCCTACCCTATGCTCCCCATTTCATCGCCTAATTCTCTAAATAAAGCTTGAGGTTTTGTGAGTATGTTTTCTTGCAATGTTTTGCCCATGTGAGGTGTGCGAAATCGCCACCTAGTCTTGTGTTTTGGAGTGAGCTTGTGTATGTATGAAGGGTGTGCGGATTCGCCATCCTTTTGTGATGCCTAAGTACTAAGCCGCTATACCCCCTCCCTCACTCTCTCTCTCTCTCTCTCTCTCTCTCTCTCTCTCTCTCTCTCTCTCTCACTTGATCTCATTCCCTTTCCTTTTCATCATTACTCCCAAGCATCCATCTCTCTTGGATGAAAACTTTGTTATGGTGGTGTGTTGTTTGCGTCCTAGCCGTTGAAGCTAGGTGGTGCCCCCTGTTTGCTTTACCATGACAGGCTCGAGGCGCGCCATTCGGTCCCGGGCGTTTTAGAGGCCGTCGGGGTTCGGGGTTCGCTTCGCTCCCGTCAGCGTGTAGGTAAAACCGGTTATGGAGTGATTAATAACTTGCATTTTTGAGGTGATAACGGAGACCTAAATTCATTTATCATCAAGCTTTTCAATTGGTTAAGTGGGTTTTCCCATCCGGTATACAGTGGTTCTCCAAGGAGCCTTAAGTCAAAAAAATGGGTTGTGCACTGGGCAGCAACCTATTTTTTGACCATATCTCTAGCTTGTGTGTGTTTTTTACATGACACCTACGAGAGAAAATGTTCTAAATTATGTTTTTTTATCTTTGACATAAAGGGTTCGGGCTGATTCATAACGGTTTGTGATTTATGACCAAAACAATGTTTCTACCGTCTCTATGGCGTGAAATGAAAAACGCTTTTTATGCACGCACGTTGGAGAGGGAGAACGAGGTACACACGACACACAACACAAAGCCTACCTACACCTCAGGGTATCCATAGCACCCCTAGCCTCCCAAATAACACCTTTAAATTGTCTAATTTACACTAACAGACCCACCTTTGCACACAAAACAACAATCTCCTACCTTGCAGAAACACCACACAGCACGAATGCACCTATATAGCTCAACTCACCCTTCCCGGCTCATACGGCACCCCGATTCTACCCTCTTTGTTACACACTTCACGTTGCAGGCACACACCTGTTAGAAAATAAGACGTAGCTAAATAGATAATTGAGTAGATTACTTAATAGAGAGAGACAGATTTATATACACGAGATTATAGAGTAGAGAGAGAGAGAGAGTACACACGATATACGTGGTTCACCCAATGTGGGCTACGTCCACAGGAAAGCAGCCACTCAATGGCTTTAGTACTTCAAAACAAGAAGTAGTTTACAAAGGGATTATACCCTTAATGGAGCTCCCGCCTTGCTTCACTCTCACCACCTCACACTCACCTTGTTGCATCAACTTCACAATATGAAATGTGTGTAGAAATGGCCTCCTTTTATAGGCCAAAAGGGCTGCCCTCTCTTATGAGAGACAGCCATGTGTAGCCGCCCTTGTGCAAATAAGTCCAAATCGGACCTCCAATCCGCCCATGTGTGGCCACCCTTGAGAAGACAAGTCCACTTTTGAATTCGGCCACCGGCCATTGAATTCGGCCACCGGCCACTGGCCATTGACTTCCGACCACCGGCCATCCGCCATTGACTACCGGCCATCGGCCAACCGACCGGTTGTTTTCCGACCACTTTCCGACTGCCGGCCGGCCATAATATTCCGGCGAAAAAAAAAGTCTCGGGGGCCTCCATCCCCGAGGCCTTTAAAGTTGCCCCTGATTCTTGTCCGTGAAAATTTTGGTTTCCGGTGAGTGATTTTCCTTCACGCACGATGGCTTCTCCTCATAATGGGGGCCTTACAAATGTGCTCTTTTACCACAGGAAATTACAAGGGTAAATCAGGCTCCATACTTAACAACACCTCCGCCAGCATCGACAAGCACACAAAGAGCAAGAGAAAAGGAGGGGGATGGGGAGAAGCAATAGGAGAAAGTGGGGCAAAGGCTTCGTAGTATTGAATATAGAGATAGTACAACCAATTTTGCATATTTAATGGCAAGCTTCCAATACACAAGCTTGTAGGCCTTCAAAAAATCTCTCTGGCAAAAAAGCCCTTTGAAAATCACTTACATGTCTTTTTATAGGGCTTGGCATGCTTCTTTTGGGAAACATCTGCATGGTGCACCTTCCCATAAGACTCTCTCTCTAGAACTTCCGCTTACCACCACATGACTGCCCCTTGAGCCACCTTTGAGCTTTCTCGAACTGTCTCTCTTACACACCTTGTCTGGCTGTATGCCGCAGGACACCTCCCCTCCCCGAGCACTAGCGATATTGCTAGTGGGGGGTGCCTTGCTTTCCAAAATGGTGGTGAGGCTACGACACGTGTGAATCCGGCTCTCGCAAGCATAACTACCACGTTATCAACCATCCCCAAACAGGCACGCACCAATGCACTGCCTTTGCTGCCAAAAATACCTGAGACAGCCTCCCACGCAAAGCTGCAAGCACCACTAATTCAACGCCCTGAGCGGGCCACCATATCCAACGCTCAAGAGGAGCTCCCACTCCCTTTTGATACCTCAATAGGCTTCACGGGCCAGGCTATATATTCCGTCGTCCGAGGCCCCGTTCGGGTATATGGGATATCCTACTCCTACGTGGCATGCTCTTCTGAGCTCCCTCCAAGCCTTCAAAAATGTTCATTTAGACTTTTATAACCCCCACGCAACCCAACTTCATTCCCCTGTTTGTCTTGCATGCCAATTGTCACGTGGTTATCCGACTACCGAGCTGCAAAATCCGACCAAAAGCTCTCATGATTGGCTTTGCTTCTCCACGACCTTGCCGCACTTCAAGAGTCTTTGAGACCCCAAACCAAGGTTGGAAAAAGTGAGAAAATCATATGTGGTCAACTCCGAGCAACTGCACCCCGACGTTCAACTGCTATATCTTTCTGCTCTGGGCGCCGTTTGATGAGCAGTTAGTTCCTGTTAACTCCATACATTGCATAGCACCTTATCGAACTCTGTCAAGGCCTTCAAAACACCAGGTGGCATGACTTCCCATGCGGTCAAGTGGACACCAACCCGACCCCCCCCCCCCCCCCCCCCCGACAAAACTTCAAATGCCCATATCTTGCAATCCATAGCTCTGATCTGCAATCTGAAAAAACAAGAATGCTAAATAAATTGAGCATTACACGCCTATATACTGACATCCACTTGGGACACCTATCCCCGGCTGCTCTGCTTGGAAAGAATCTGCACTGCACTACACTGCACTTTCAAACTCCAATATCTTGGGCTCCATAGCTCTATTTGATGAGCCGTTTGGACCTGCTCCTTTAGCACCTCAAGCTCTACATATCTAGGCCCAAAGACTACACCTCGAATCTCCTTAATTTGATACCCAAATTATACCCCTCTAGAGTCTTTCTTGGCCTATAAACCGCATCAGCCATACATATCCATTGCTACTTGTCAGCCCATGATCTTTACAACTGCTCTAGTCCTTTGCCATGCTTCTTCTAGCCTGCACATACCTGCCCATGCCATCTCCTATGGTCTACCAACTTTGGCTACACCATCATTGCCCACCGGCTAGTTGAGCATTCATGCTCAACCAAAAAATAGCTTGATTCCATTACAAACTGCAAACACTGAGCACACTATGAGATAACTCAAAAAAACTCAATTGTATGTACATAGTTTAATTCCTAGCATATTAGAAGCCTTCTTAGGTTGGTTGCCCAACCCCCTCTATCAGAACCCGATGCACTGCTAGCACCAACTCCTTCTCGAAATAAAGCTTGAGACGCACACCATTGACCGTGTTCTTGAGAAAGCGACCATCCATCCTCATCAATGCGTAGGTACCATTGGGAAAGGCTTGATGGACGTTATAAGGTTCCACTTCTTTTTGAATTTCTTCTAAAATGTGAAGTTGAGATAGCTCTTGTACTTCATCACTAGATCACCCTTTTCAATCAGCTTTTCTGGCAAATGTTGATTGAACTTCGCCACTCTTTTCTCTCGCTGGTTCACATAGAAAACTATTACCGCCTCACAATCCATCTTCAAAGTTTCAAGACTCATAATATTATCGTGAAAAACATCTTGATGAGCTTTATTAATCCGCCACAAACCTTTGAGCACCCCTAACTGCACATGTACGGGCAATACTGCTTCCTTGCCATAGACCAACTCATAAGGAGTAAAGCTGGTAGCCACCTTGTACCAAGTCCTGTAAGCCCACAAACATTTGTCAAGGTTAGATTCCCACTCTTTATCCTGCTAGTAGATGTACTTAGTAAGCATCCTGACTATCTATCCATTCACACTTTCCATCAAACCATTGCACTGTGGATGGTATGGAGATGAAAATTGATGCTGAATACCCAGCTTCTCTACTAGTGCGTGCACCAACTTAATTATGGATCCTTGTCCACGATCAAATATAGTCACTCAAGTTACTCCAAATGATAGCATATGCAATCAAAAACAAACTGAGCAATAGTATGAGAATTTATCTCTTTTACAACTTTATCCTCAACCCACCTAGTGAGGTAGTCTATGGCCACCACAATATACTTTTTACCGCTGTGGCTGACTTGGGCAATGGACCAATAGCATCCAAACCCCACTTTTCAAAAGAATCATGTGCTATGAGATCCCCTTGCTCCAGTCGTCTTTCACCCATTACTTGGCACTGATGGCATGGCTTGCACCAATAGTGCACATCTCACACAATAGAAGGCCACCAAAACCCACTTCTTAAGATATGAAACAAGACCCGATCCTTACCTTGATGTCCGCTCTCTTCGTGGAACTACTCCAATACCATACTAATATCCTCCTTGTAAAGGATTCGACGTAGCACCCCATCTCGACCATGCATCATAAGACCTTCACCTACCAGAGTGAAATTTTGAGCTCTTTGAACAATTCTTCTCTTTTGTAGCTTGGAAATCCCTTCAGGACATTGACCTGTGCTCAAGAAATCATCAATGTCTTTTAAAGTTTCCCTACCTGTATAAGTAGCCGGTGCCACATACAAACTCGCCACATGAGTTTGAACCCGACTGCTAGCAAATCGATGTGATTCCTGGTTCAGTTCTCTTCTAACATGTTTGAGTTGAACCTCTTCAAAAAACTTCAACAACTTCTTTATAGAAAAAAAAACGATTCTTGAGAGAATCTCTCTTTACTTGCCATTGGCCCAAAAGCTGCTTGATAACCAACAGAGCATCACCTTTGACTACTAACCTTGATATGCCAAACTCAATAGACTCCTTTAGACCCACAAACAGATGGCCAAAGTAAGATAGCCAATCTTATGATACTCGATCTACTAAAGACTTATTTACAGAAGTAGATCAATGCTCACAATGGGAGAAGTACTTACCCTCTGTAGAATATGCGTACAATAATACTATCCATACCACTACGGGAAAAGCATCTTTTGAGATCATAGCGGGAAGACCTAAAAGTCCCTTGCTACTTAAAGTACATGGGAAGATCTTCGTTGCCAATGAGTATAGTTGTGATCTACAAGAATCTTTTCAAAAGGTTAAGGAGTTTATATCCATCTCTCAACAAAGGTAGAAAGCTATTTCTGTCAAGCACAGAATGGCGTTAACATTCAAAGAAAATGATTGGGTCTTACTTAAGTTTCCCAAGGCTCGATTGAGGCAAACAACAAGCAAAAATCCCACGAGTCATCAAAAGTATTATGCTAAACTAGCAAGAAGATACTATGGTCCTTTTCAAATTTTGAAGCCAATCAATGGCATGGCTTATCCAATCAATTTGCCCAGCCATTGGCTCATACACAATGCTTTTCATGCGAGCCTACTTAATCCCTCCAAAGGAGAGCCACCAAGAGAACCATTTATTGAAGACCCTCCAAAAATCGAAGACCAAGAAGAGGTGCTACAATCGGAAGCTATCCTTCAGCATGAAGACAAGGTACTACGACATGGTAAGATTATCCGACGGTACCTTATTAAGTTCAAAAATTATCCTTTTGAAGATGCTAGATGGATGCAAGGAATACATCTTAAGGATAGTGTGAACCTTGTCAATGCTTACAATGTTGCACTAGAGTAAGCAAATATAAATGCTTTCTAAATGAACAATGTTTTTTTCTTATAAGATTAATCCTCTTTGTGCACAAATTTAAATAGTATGCATGCTTAGAATCATGTTTGTGATGACGAGTCACTCAAACACCAAAGAGAATTTGTCACTCTACTTTGGGAGTACGATAGAGCAGACATGCTTGCGATAGCTATGTCTCCAAAGCACCAAATGGATTAGTCATCCATTCTGGAATGATGTTGTAGGGTGAAAAGGGATCATCTACTCGCTAAGAAATGTAGACTAATGACGAAGACTTTATCTCTTCTACCTCATAGTCGAGGATGACTATGATTTCAAGAGAGAGGTAATTTCATAAAATCTAATATCTAACCAACCCAAACGATTTTCTCATATTAGACTGATCATTTAATGTGGGAGAATAAACGGGAACAAGGGTTAGAATATAGACGTGTGCTTATGGATCTATCTCAACACAGGGCCAAGGTTAAAGGGGTCCAAATGACAGATGGTATGTTAAAGAGAAATGCTACCTAATGGAGCTTAAATACCTCGGGGTTAGCTTCATTAAAGACCTCCAAAAATTAGTATTAAAAAGTACTTTGACCTTAGGCAAGCTAGGGCTGACCTTGAGGTGGGAATCCTACCCAAGAATGAGGTGCTTGTTGGCTTGCTAATTAAGGTGCTTAAGGTGTTTGTGGGAACATTGCCCAAGCTTGAAGTGCTTCTCATTCTTAAATGACCAAGGTTCTTGAAGTGTTCAATTCAAACATGATCTCAAGAGGCATAAACAATTTTCATGCTTAAATGACTAGATGCTTGAAGTGTTCAATTCAACCATGATATCTTAAGAAGCATAAAAGACACATGTCAAGATCCTCCTCATAGGATCCTCATGATGTGCTTAAATCTTATTGGATAGGATTTAAAGGGGTCCAATGAGAATTTAGATGCATAAAAATAAATAATTAAGTTCTTTCTTTCAAAGAGGAAAAAGAGGATACATGTCCAAATGATATAATTAAAGAATACAAAAGAGAGAGAGAGAGAGAGAGAGAGAGAGAGAGAGAGAGAGAGAAAGGGGGGGGGGGGTATACTCTCTCTCTCTCTCTCTCTCTCTCTCTCACACACACACACACACACACACACACACACTCTCTCACTCTCTCTCTCTCTCTCTCTCATTATGTGAAGTGAAAAGTGCAAGAGCTCCATCTCCTTCTCCAAGCTTGTTGAGAATTTGAGAGCCTACACCAACACTCTTGGCTATGGAATGCATATCATACCAAGAGCGATGATTCAATGCTTAAGCTTTCCATCTTTTTCATCTTCATTATTGTGTTATTATGCTATGCTAAGCAAGAAGAGTGATGATAAGTGAGGAACTATTTCTTTCTCCTATGAATGATTCTTATTCTTCTTCCCTACTCTCATTCCCCGCTAGCTCTCTCCATCTTTGAAGGTGTTTGAGGCCTTGGGATTGAGTCTTGGAAAAGTTAATGCTTTTTGCAAAGTTTATGTTATGCTCGTGATGCATGAATATTTCCATCTTCAATGCATCACCTATGTAACAAGGAACACAAAGATTGTATTGTACCAAGTCTCTCTTGATAGGAGAATCTATAATACAAACGCCTTATGGAGGGGAGATGGGAGATGGGCTCCAAGTAAATCCGGTCCTCAACTATTGTCATTATCTCTAATACTCTCTCTCGCAAACTTTATTGTTCATGCCAAGTTAATTAAGTACTATGTTTATGTTGCTACCATCAATTAAGTTCACCCTCTATGCTCTCAAAGTAATCTCACAACATTGCTCACTCTAATTCTCTTAATTCTGCTATTCTCAAAGTTCATAGGCCATTTTCATTACAAATAACATTTGGGGTCCTCAATGACCATTGTTGATGATCTTTTTGTGGAAGATAATATGGGTTGAAAATTAACTAGTGAGGACCTTTCTCACTTGTTCAAAGAGCGTCTACCTAGCAGAGAAGATCCAAAAATTGGTGCAAAAGACCTTAAAAATGGGATTCTTCAAGGACAACTTGTTCTTAGGAGGGAAGATGATGAAAAGTCAAGCATTTCTTGCATGCACACAAACTGTTAGTTACTTTAAGCAAGTCTTAAAGGCCAAGAACTATTAGGTGTTCAAGAATGCTCTCTCAACGGCTAGCTTCATGGAAATTGTACAAGAAGGGAGGAAAGTGATTATCTCCATTGGTAAAAGGAAGGACTCCAAAGCATGGAATAGGGACATTAGCACCATGCTAACCAACATGGGCTAACTTGAACATCGATTGCGGTTGGCCTCTTGTTGGGGCTAGGTAGCTTATGAATGTATTACAAGATCCCTCAAGCTCGGTACGAGCTTGAGGTTGCTTTGTACATTTCTTCTAGAGGAATTCAATACATCCACTCACAATTGTGATTTTGGAAAAACGAAGAAACAAAGAAAATGACTTTTTTTTTGTCATACTCACAATTGTGAGTGGTTGTATTATATTCACCAGAAAGCAATGTAAAAAGTACCCTCAAGCTCAAAATGAGCCTTGAGGTGCCGTATAGAGGTTAATGGAACTACATTTCCCTAGATAGGGAGAGCCTCCTCAACAATTGCCTTACACATTGTCACCCGATTGGACCCATGGCAGCAAGGATCAATTTGTTCTATTCATTTGAGTGCTTCATTTCTCCAAAAGGATAAATTTGTATCTGACTATATCCTTGCATTCTTGGACAATTTTACTATAGTTAGCTATTGTGAGGTGCTCTCAAAGATCCTCCAGTTCCTAGCCTTCCAGACATGCTTGAAGAAGCAAAAGCAGACTATTTGCATGTAAATTAGTAGAGCTTGGATTTTCAACTCCTTTCCTCCAAAAAATAGATCATTCTTGAAGAAATCAATCTTCCAGATCCGTTGTATCCACTTGCATACCTAATATTTGGGCAGTCCTTAAATAAATGTTCAGGATCCTCACTTGTCCCTTTGCAGCTCAAGTGCCTATTTGAGCAAATACCTCTGGCTAGAATCTTGACACCTGTTGGAAGAACTCCCAAAGCACCTTTATAGAAATATCTTCATCGTAAGGGGCCATTGAGGGTATATGTTTCTTGTTATCGACACCCATTTATATTTAGACCATTGCTTACCCCACAACTTGTTTAGAGGAGAGAACCAACCAGTTTGGACCATAAGGATATGATAGACATCCTTGGTATGCATTTAGTGAAATATCTACTCTTGTGCCACCGCCAAGCTTGCCATTCAAGCTCAGACTCTTAAATATGCATCGAGATATTTTTCAACCCTTCAATGGCTCTGTTTACCAACAGTCTTTTAGTTCCATTGAGGTGAAACTGTGAAGCCATTTGGTCAGCTTCTTTCCATCTTGTTGTTGATGTCCCAAAATTGTGCTAGATGACAAATTCCTTTTTTGTGGACCTTTTTGGCAATTTCTCTCCAAAATGGGTTTGTTAATCTCCTTCCTGCTTTGGAAAGCCATGGGGACCAACATGTATTAGACTGTTGGAAATATCTCATTGCCTCCTCCCATTTGTGTGCCTCTGCTACTCTGTTACACTTGCAAACTAACTCGCCCATGGTGCCACCTAGTCTTAGAATGGACCACCTAGGGACCTGTAATTTGTTGTGAATCCCTAGATCTTTCCATTGGACATCTTGTGAGAAGAGTTTCACTTTGTCAATCATGACTCCTATCATAATGGCCCATTTGTGGTCTTGCTTTGTGATTACGACTATAATTTTGACAGACTTGGTCTTCACGTGGGTAGCAAAATTGATAACTCAATACCACCTTGCTCCACTAGTCTAGCTACAGACTCCCACCACTGCTAGGGCAATGAGTCTTTGGTGTTATTTTTCTGTTGAGCCAGCAGAGGATCACACCCACATTTTTGCTCACACTCATCATTTTTGTAACCATTGATTGTAATAAATGTCTTTCCGACATTGATTTTGATTGGAGCCATTCATTAAGTAACGGGACTCAATTGAGTTTCCAGCTTGTAATTCCGAAGTAATTTCACTTGCTGATGTAATTAGTTAGAGATGTTCTCACCTCCAAGGCTGAGGTATATAAGCCAAAGTTATGTAACCTAAAGGGAGATTCAGTTTTATTAATCAAAGGTGAGTTTTTGAGCGCCGTGACTGTGTCTGAGAGAGAGAGAGAGAGAGAGAGAGAGAGAGAGAGTCTTATCTACTTGCTACGCGAGCTACGGAGCCGCCATTGGAGAAGCGACACCGCCATTGTGTTAGCAACGGCGAGAGCTACGCACAGATACCAAGAGTGCACGCTATCGGCTTCTATGTGTGGTAAGTTCCTACGAGCTTTGGTGTGAGTTTTCTTCCAACTCGTGTGTCGAAATGGAGCGTGCAGCATATCTATAGAACCACAACGAGTAGAGCTACACATTGGTACCATCGGGGTCAAGTTTCGATCACCTGTATTCTTTGGCCTGACTTCATACGCGTTTACCGCACGGAGTGGTTATAGGTTGATTTTGCAGTTCAAGTCTTTAGGGTGTTGTTCTTACCTAGTGTATAGACTTCCCCTTGAGTTTGAGATCGATTCAATGATTCTAGACCCTGTTTCGTATAGCATTCGTTCGTAGTACGGATTTCAGTCACTTGCGTATTTTAGAACTTAGATTTGATTTCCTTAGTAGTGATTGTCATTAGAAGGTTGAGTAGGTGATTTGACACCCACCTAGTTGTTTCCATGCGCCTGCGGGTCAAGCTTCGTCCTCGTCTGACAAATTCTGTTTTTGGTTGAGTTCTCGCTATTTAGCTTCCGCTAGCGACGTAACCGCCTTAACATTTGGCACCGTTGCCGGGGACGAGAGCCCTAAGTAGGTGACCTTAGACTAATCCTACGAGGTGAGTCGTATAAACTACTTTGTATACTTTAGTTAGAAAAGATCTAGGAGTGGTGGACTCCAAAGATCTCGAGAGATACTAGGAAGTGGGGTATTCCTGGGTCTTCCGTGTTGACAGTATTTTTAGTTTAGCTTAGAATTGTTTGTTGTTTTGTTGGTGTTGAGTAGTTGTTGATAGAAGAAGAATTTGCTAGTCCGTGAGTGGCAGTGGATCTCTTTAAAATCACAATTACCAAACCCATTTTATGATTAGGAATAGCTTAGGTAGGACTTCATTTGATCCTGATCTAGAGCTAGTAATCATTGGAGTATTTGCTTGATATGGTTGATTGCATGTTAGATCACTAAACCGTCGAGTTAGTAGTGAAACTTGCAATAAACAAAAGTCAGAGAAATTTTCTGTGTATCTGGGAGTTGCTGAGCACTTGAGAAAGCTTTAGGAAGGATTCTGTGCCAAAAAACTGGAAATCTGCAACTTTAGACATCATACGCGTATGATGTCTAAATGACCAAACAGAGACCAAAATAGAAATTTTGACTTTACCAGAGTGTTCAAAAGGGGGATTATACCCTAATTTCAACTTAAAACAAGAGCATTAACACTCAAAGAAACCCAAAAAGACAAGTCGGAGCCCAAGAAACGCAAAGAACAAAAAATTTTGGATTCAGATCTTGTTTTTATATTCAAACCTGACAAAAACACTTGAAACTCAATTATAAACATTGGAGAAGGCTTAAAACCAAGAATAGTCAAAATCTGGGACAAAAGACATCATACGCGTTGTCAGGAGTTTTTTGGAGCAAGGGATTGCGCATATGTACATATACATGCATGGTGCATCAAATAAAGGATTGCCCATTTTCCTTAGCCAGGTGGTTACGTGGGGCCCACATGTGTACAGGTAGGACAGCATGTACATAGTGCAGCGATTTTCACTATTATCAGTATTAGTGTGTTTTTTCTACAATAAGGAGGAGTTGGTAGCGCGTAAAACTTCTCGAGGAAGCTATCCGCGGGCCGACGACGTGAGGTCAGCAGGTACGTCAGATGGCATCTAGTGGCGTCAGGAGGGCGAACGAGGTCAATATTTGCACGCGGATGAGGACGGACACAACGTGGGTGTTTGCTTGTGAGAATTATGCAGAAAGGTCATCATGAGGACCTTTTTTTGGGGCCACTTCACGTGGTGGCGAGATGCATTATTGGAAAAAAGCTGAGTGCCAGGTGTGCGAATGATGCAAAAAGGTGACAACTATGCACTGCGAGGTCAGTTTTTGGCCTGTTCGGGGTCCGTTTGAGGTCATCTAAAAGGCCAAGGGTGCCCAACTAAAAAATCTAAGTGTGGGAACTGAAAAAACTGAGAGAAGACCAGAAAAAACGTGGAGAAGAGAGGAGGAACAGCCGCAACTGTGTTTTTGCCCATTTTGGAGCCTGTTTTGGCCGTAAACTGCTCATCCGAGGTCGGATTTGAGCACTTTGACATTGTAGACTGGGGTTTTGGGCCGTTCCGGACGCGATGGCACTGTCCATTTTGCCAAATTCCTGACTCTTTTTCTGCTGTTTTTTTGTGTAATCTTCTCCGGTGAGTGAAGCTTCTTCTCCAATTTGTGATTGTATCTGGTATCTTTTACCCATATTGTGTGAGCTGTTTGACCCATTGGTGTTGGCCCAAGCTCATTTGTATCTAAACATCAAAAGTTCTCCTCTTTTGAGTTGAGTTTTTGTGCGTGTGTGTGTGTGTGTGTCTCTGTGTGGAGTGGGCAAGTGGATAGTCTCTCTCCTCTCACTCCAGAGGTGTGTTCCCTGTCTTGGCCAGGTGTGTTGTGTAAGCCGAGTGGTGCCCCATAGTGTGTGTGTGTATCTTCCCAAGAGTGTGTGTCGGGTCGTTATAGAGGCGCTGTGTGTGTTTTCATCCCGCTCACATTCTTTTGGCGCCCCCACTGAGGATCTTCTTCGAGTACCTTCTGCTTCGAGCTTCGAGCTTCAAGCTTCGAGCTTCGAGCTTCGAGCTTCGAGATTACAGGTTGCAGGTTGCAGGTTGCAGATTACAGGTTACAGGTTACAGGTTACAGGGACAGGTACAGGTACAGGTAGCTGGAGTACAGTGATATACTAGCAGTGATGTCACTTGCAGTTGTTGTGGGAATGCATCACTTGGCGTCTATTTGAGCGCATTGTTTGCTGGATTGTACGTTACTTGTGGAAACTGCCATTGTACGCATTTGTGGAGCCATACTTGGTTGTATTTGGCAGTCCCAGCCATTTCTGAGACTTGATCTGGAAGATAGTCATTTTTGAGACTTGACTATACGCGATTTGCATTATCCTTCGTGTGAGGGTCGATAGCGTGAGGTTTTTATTGAGCTGGGGGATTCTCAAATGTGGAGATCCTTTCGGTGATACAGGTAGCTGGAGCACCCTTTTTGTGACCTCGCCATAGGCTATGTACTAGTGAGTCCTATTTGATGCTCGGGTTCTATTGTTGGCAGTTTATGCATACTGATAAAGTCTATATTTTGGGTTCTCATTGCTCTATTTCTGGGGAAACTCTGTCAAAATTTTTCCAAGTTATGATGGCTGGTCTTTTGGTCTTTTGAGCCATTTTATGCTGTTATGCTGCTGAAATTTTGGCAAAATCAGAGGTTGAGTCAGGTGTGCCTTTTTGGGAGCTTCATGGTTGGCTTTAATGGATGATCAAAATGGCCCTCAGTTCACTCCTTTTCATTTAACTCAAAGAATTCAGATTAATGTTCATGTGTCCAGGAAGATCTTTTTCCAGCAGCGCATAGTCTTTATGTTTGGACCAAGAAGATTGAGAGAGATCCTGGAATGTCCTTTGCCTGTGGTAATTCCAATGATCAACTATGAAAACTCATTTGATGTGCATGTGTTTGTTCTCATCTAAAGCTGAGCTCCATTGAAGTTTCTGGGGATTGGGTATTGAAAAGTTTTGGGTTCTTGCACGTGTGTTCGAAGGGGTTCTCAAAGCATCATAATTTGGGTAGCCATGGCTTTCTCTTATCCCGAGTTTCATGGAAGAAGTGATGAAGATGTGGAAGAATTTTTGGAAAAGATGGAGGTTGCCTGCATTAGCAACCAGATTCATGACCCTGCGCAGATGTTACGCCTTCTCCAAATTTGTTTGAAGAGTGATGCACGAGTTTGGTCTAAAGCATTTGAAGAGGAGTTGCGTGTGGATGATCCACCTGTAAGGTTGAGTTGGGACAATCTACGACATGGGTTGGAAGTGGAGTTTGTGAAGATAGAAGATCCTGACAAAGTGTGGCAAGAAGTACAGGCTTTGGTGCAAAAGGAAGGTGAGCCAGTAGATGCGTACATACGTAAGTTTTCATTGGCATGGGAGCGAATGTGCAAGGCCTTAGCACCACAGGTACCCCCGCCTGACATGATGAAGAAGGACAGGTTCTTGGCTGGTCTTTGGGAGAATATACGTTGGAGAGTGGAGCTAAAGAAGCCTAGGACATATGAAGATGCACTAGAGGTAGCAAGGAACAAAGAGTGGAAGCTGAGGAAAATGAGCCAGTTAGGGGTGGAGTCTTTGCCAATGAGGTCTGAATTTCAGCCTATAGAGTCTTTACAAGGGCGTATGTCAGGGGTTCATCATGAACCACTAGTTCCTGTTACTACTCAGGTTATGCCAGCAGTGGTCACTACAGCAGTGCAAGATGATGGGCTAAGGCAAGACATGAGGCAAATGGTAGATTTGATGAAGAATCTTAGCCTAAACATACTAGGTCAAGTGGGAAATAATCGAGGTCGAGGGAGGTTTGCAAATCAGCCAGGAGGTGAAGAAAGGCCTAGGAATGGTGTTGGACAAAGCAATGGTAGGTTTTGGAGGCAGACGCCCACATGTTATAATTGTGGAGAGTTGGGTCACATCAGCCCACAATGTGATAAGCCACCAAGGATGGGGGGAGACATGTATCCATTGCCAAGACAGGTGCGAACTAGGTCAAATGATTATGGCATCGAAATTAAGGGAGACGAAGGAACCAATGGACTGACCCAGGAGGAAAAGGGAAAGACAAAAGTGCTAAGTGTAGTCACCTTGGAGAAGGCATCAAAGCTAGAGGATACATTAGTGATGCCTATTGGGAAGAGGACGACAGAGGAAAAGGAAGGAAGAAGTGTCCCAGGTCCTAGCAAGAAGAAGGGAAAGAGCCATGAAGGCGAGGATGTCAAGGCCAAGAGGAAAAGGAGAGCTCGTCGAAAGTTTCATGTTTCAGATTTTCCACTAGGGGATGGGCAATTAAGCTATGACTTGAAGGAGGATCTGACGAGCAGGAAGGCAGATGTTACTTTTGGGCAGCTTATAGAGATGGTGCCTAAGCTAAAGCGACAGTGGAAGAGGATGGTTAACCCAATGGAGAAAGAGCCAGAGAGAGGTTCAGTAAAGGTGTTGGCAATGGACGAGCTACCAGACATTTGTCCAATAGTAGATATGTGGCATAAAAGGAAAAATTTGGGACAAGGTTATGTGGATGGCGGAGCCCAAATATGCGTCATAACACACTCATGCGTTGAGAAGATGGGTCTCACAGTGGCTGGGGTGTCAGGGTTTCGGATCAGATTGGCAAACCATCAAAAAGTAAAATGCTTGGGTGTTGTAAAAAGCTTAGAAGTGGAGGCATATGATGCAAAGGCAGTGGTTGATTTTCATGTGATGCCAGCAGGGTTGGGAGCATATCCTATTATACTGGGCAGACCATGGTTACGTGCAGTGGGAGCTGTTCAAGATTGGCGACATGGTACGATTAGCCTCTATGGAAAGACAGGTACCAAGAAGCTTTATAATATGGACACAAGGAAACGATTAGAGGAGCTTTATGAAGATGAGGATGAGTCTAGTGATGAAGACTCTTCCACGGTGACAGATGAGGACAGTGATAGCACTACCAGTAGTGATGAGGATGCTGATGTTGCATTTCTTTTGATGGACAAAGAAATCCAGGAGATTGGTTTAGTTGCATTTGTGAATGAGGTTGAAGATGAAAGTGAAGGGCCTTATGAAGTGATTAAAGGGCTGATGCAAACCAAGGTTGAGTTGTCAAAGAAGCAGGAATTAATGACGCAAATGATTAGTGGAGACCTCTCAGCTATGGAGAAGGATATATTTTTGCATATGCTGGCTAGTTTTCCTGATTTGTTCATTACTTCATATGAAGAGATCAGAGGGTTCAAGGGTGGAGAGATGCATATAGAGCTGAAAGAAGGTGCTAAGCCAGTGCGGCAAAGGCTAAGAAGGATGGGTCAAGAGCAAATGGAAGCCTTGCGGGTAGAGGTGGACAAGTTATTGAAGGCAGGGTTCATAGTCCCTGTGGAGACCACAGAATGGGTGAGTCCAGTTGTAGTCAGTCCAAAGAAGGATGGGAAGTGGAGAATTTGTGTAGATTTTAAACCCTTAAATGCAGCCACTAAGAAGAACCCATATCCTCTTCCATTCATCGATCAGATCTTGGATTCAGTGGCAGGTTATGAGAGGTACAGTGTGTGTGATGGTTTTTCAGGCTATTTTCAATTGAAGATTGCTCTTAAAGACCGCACAAAGACAACTTTTATTACGCCATGGGGCTGCTATTGCTACACAGTATTGCCATTTGGGTTGTCAAATGGACCTTCCTTCTATCAAGAGAGAGCAAATTGGGTGTTGGAACCATTCATTGGTAGTTGTGTTAAAGCTTTTATGGACGACTTCTGTGTCTATAGCAGTAGGGCTGATCACCATGAGAAGCTGCAGATGGTATTGGCTCGATATGATGAATGTGGAGGACAACTAAATCCAAAGAAATGTCATCTAGCACAGCCAAGGGTGAAGTTATTGGGCCATATGGTGTCAGAAAATGGCATTGAGGCTGATCCAGATAAGGTTAAGTCTATTATTCTTCTTCCATCACCTACGAGTACGAAGCAATTGGCAACCTTTATACACAAAGTGAAGTACATGGCAAGGTTTATTCCATTGTCTTCTCAGATTCTTTATCCATTACAGCAAGTAACAAAGAATGATCCATTGCAATGGGATGACAAGTGTGAAGAAGTGTTTCAAGAGGTGAAAGAGGTGTTAGGGGGGTTGTCAGCCATGCAGGCTCCTGATTGGGAGAAAGTTTTTTATGTAAATCCATCAGTAGGGGATGATGCCATTGGAGCCATGCTATTGCAAAAGGGGAAGGGCAGCCATTATATGAGGCCAGTGTATTGTGCAAGCCGAGTGAAGTTGGTAGCGGAGAGAAAGTTATCGGAAGTAGAGCTAGTGATGGCCAGTGTAATATTTGCTTGTCGACGATTTCGTCATTACTTGCTACCACGGCCTTTTGTTTTCTTGACGAGTTATGCCTTTTTTCCACATTTAATTAATGGTATTAACATGTCAAATGTGGTGAAGAAATGGGTAATTGAGCTGCAAGAGTTTGAGTTCTCTTTTCTAGTGGAAGATAGTACAAGGGCTACCCTAGCTGATTTGTTGACCTACAAGGAGAATCCCCTTATTGTTAAGGAAGAGGTGGTGAGAAAGGTAGTTGAAGAAGTGCCACAGATCAGCCATGCACATGTGTTGTTCTTTGATGGTTCATACAGAAAGAGCATGCAGCTTCAGGGGGTATAGCACTTTATGATCCAGAGGGGAAGCTAGTATGCAAGAGAGGGTTCAAATTGGATGCGCATAGTAACAATGAGGCTGAATATGCTACATTGGAAGCCGGATTACACATTTGTTTGAAGCATGGGGTTCGAAGGTTGAGCATAAAATGTGATGCCTTGTTAGTGGTGAAGCAAGTGCTGGGTGTGTGGAAGAGCAAGAACACCTCATTGAAGGAAATGTGCTTCAGAATTAAAGGCCTGTTAAAAAAGTTTGAAGCATGGAGCATCAAACACATTGAACGTGCTCTAAATGGAGAGGCACATGAAGCAGCTCAAGGCATGATTGGGGAGCTATTCGTGTTGAGGACCAATTTACCTCTTTATCATGGCCGGGAAAGTTTGGCTCAAGAAGAGGAGTTTTTGCTAACAGGAATCATTCCAAAGAAGATTCAGAAGTCTAAGAAGTATGGCTTTGTGCGTAGAGCATACAGGTACAAATTGATTGGTGATGTCTTATACATGAAAGGGGCTGATCTCGTGTTGAGACGTGTACCTTGGCGGGAGGAGCTTTACAGAGTGTTGGAAGAGAATCATGAAGGCGCATGTGGTGGCCATTTTGCTCTAAAGATCACCTTGCATAAGATTTTGCAAGAGGGGTATGTATGGCCTAGTTTGCACAAGGATGTTCACCATTGGTGTAGGTCTTGCAATAGGTGTCAAGCATTTGGGAAGAGAGTGTTGAAGCCAGAGCTACGAAAAACCATTATGGCGTTTGATGTGTTTGAAAAGTGGGGGATTGATGCAATAGGCCCGTTACCTATCACAAGCAGGGGCAAAAGCTATATCTTGACGGCAGTGGACTATCTCTCTAGATGGGCAGAGGCTATAGCAGTAAAACAGATCACTGCAAAGGATGTGGCAAAATTTGTGTATGATGAAACATGTTGCAAGTTTGGGGTGCCATTAGAGCTACTTTCAGATAAGGGGCCAGGATTTAGAGCTAAACTGCTAGACTTCTTATGCACAAAGATGAAGATTAGGCACCAGCATACCACTCCTTATTACCCACAGTGTAATGGCTTAAATGAAAGATTCAATGGTGAGTTGGTACAGATTCTTTCGAAAGTGACGGAGCACCAAGGAAAGAATTGGGATTTGGAATTGCCTAGTGCATTATGGGCTTACCGTACTTCGGTGAAGACAGGTACAGGGTTTACTCCATTTCATTTGGTGTATGGAAAGGAAGCACTATTGCCTGTGGAGATAGAGTTGCCTGCGGTCAAGATGTTAGAGAAGTTGCTTGGGCCGCCTAGTGATGCATTCAAAGAGAGGCTCTTGCAATTACAAGAGGTCCAGTTGGATAGGATGAGCGCATTGGAGCATTATGGGCAGATGCAGGATAAGGCTTTGGCAAAGATAAATGAAAAGGTCAAAAGTAAGGGTATCAAGAAACATGACTTGGTTTTGCGCTACAACAGCAAACTGGACAACACCTTCCAAAAGAAGTTTCAAATTAAGTGGGAAGGCCCTTTCAAGGTAGTGGAGTGTTTCCCGAATGGTACATATCAGTTGGCTAACCTGGATGAGATTTTACATACGTCAAGGGTAAATGGATTGCGTCTTAAGTTGTATCATGCCAGGTTGATGATGGTCGAGCAGGATGAGCTGTATGTGGATCAAGGAGTGTTGGTGAGGGATGAGGAGACCTGTGATGCGGCGAGTCTCATATCTCTCTTTGCTGCTGCTGATCATGAATGATCTAGCAGGCTAGGGGATGGGCAAATTATGTCAGGAGTTTTTTGGAGCAAGGGATTGCGCATATGTACATATACATGCATGGTGCATCAAATAAAGGATTGCCCATTTTCCTTAGCCAGGTGGTTACGTGGGGCCCACATGTGTACAGGTAGGATAGCATGTACATAGTGCAGCGATTTTCACTATTATCAGTATTAGTGTGTTTTTTCTACAATAAGGAGGAGTTGGTAGCGCGTAAAACTTCCCGAGGAAGCTATCCGCGGGCCGACGACGTGACGTCAACAGGTACGTCAGATGGCATCTAGTGGCGTCAGGAGGGCGAACGAGGTCAATATTTGCACGCGGATGAGGACGGACACAACGTGGGTGTTTGCTTGTGAGAATTATGCAGAAAGGTCATCATGAGGACCTTTTTTTGGGGCCACTTCACGTGGTGGCGAGATGCATTATTGGAAAAAAGCTGAGTGCCAGATGTGCGAATGATGCAAAAAGGTGACAACTATGCACTGCGAGGTCAGTTTTTGACCTGTTCGTGGTCCGTTTGAGGTCATCTAAAAGGCCAAGGGTGCCCAACTAAAAAATCTAAGTGTGGGAACTGAAAAAACTGAGAGAAGACCAGAAAAAACGTGGAGAAGAGAGGAGGAACAGCCGCAACTGTGTTTTTGCCCATTTTGGAGCCTGTTTTGGCCGTAAACTGCTCATCCGAGGTCGGATTTGAGCACTTTGACATTGTAGACTGGGGTTTTGGGCCGTTCCGGACGCAATGGCGCTGTCCATTTTGCCAAATTCCTCACTCTTTTTCTGCTGTTTTTCTGTGTAATCTTCTCCGGTGAGTGAAGCTTCTTCTCCAATTTGTGATTGTATATGGTATCTTTTACCCATATTGTGTGAGCTGTTTGACCCATTGGTGTTGGCCCAAGCTCATTTGTATCTAAACATCAAAAGTTCTCCTCTTTTGAGTTGAGTTTTTGTGCGTGTGTGTGTGTGTGTGTCTCTGTGTGGAGTGGGCAAGTGGATAGTCTCTCTCCTCTCACTCCAGAGGTGTGTTCCCTGTCTCGGCCAGGTGTGTTGTGTAAGCCGAGTGGTGCCCCATAGTGTGTGTGTGTGTATCTTCCCAAGAGTGTGTGTCGGGTCGTTATAGAGGCGTTGTGTGTGTTTTCATCCCGCTCACAGCGTATAATGTCTTTTGGCACATCCACTGCTTATTTTTTATATCTGACCTGACAAGATTGTTACAAACACTGTAGAAAGCATAAATATCAAGTCTTGACCCAAATTGATGAAAAAGACATCATACGCGTATGATGTCTTTGACCTAATTTTGGACATATTTTGATACTTTGCCAACACAGATCCATTGTAATAGCTGTCTAGAGGTTATTTTTCAAGTTTCATCCCATTTGGATCACAATTGACCCAAAAAACAAGTCAAAAGCAGAAAATTGCCAAGAAAAGCCTAAATTAGCCATAACTTGCTCAAACAGAGTTCAAACTAAATTTTGTGAGTGGACAGAGCATAAGGGGGCTACTGAGAGTGAGCATAACCAAAATAGTCCAAATCTGTGAAAAAAGACATCATACACGTATAATGTCTTTTTCAGCATAACTGCAACAAAATTCTCACTTGATGAAACAGAAGTTGTCCAACTGACGAGATTAAACAATTGACAAAGTATCAATCAGTTTGGATCAATTCTGACCACAAAAACTTGAGGAAAACAAATTGCCGAGACGGAAAAGTTAAAGTCCTTTAGGGGAATTGATGAATTTGAGATCGGGCAGGAACCTCCAGAATAACCAACCAAAACAAGGGGAACCAGCAAGTTTCATATCAACCGAGGGAAGTGTAAACCAAAGTTGGGTGCAACCATTAGAGCCGATATTTGAAGGAAGTGTCTCTGATACTTCTTCGGAGAGATCTTACGAGATTTTCACCGAACACATGGAACACCTCAACCTGAACAACAGAGAAAATATGGCAGCAGGATCATCAAACCCTTCCGCCACAATGAAGCTATTGTTCATAAAATACCAGTACGACAATGAGCAAGGTGCCAAGATCTACAAAGATGGAATGGACCGCTATTGTGTAAAGATAGAGGAGAGACCTAGTGAGTTCAAGGACTTAGTGCCTGTGAGCTATAGCGGAGATAGATATCTAGATGACGAGGGTACCATGTATTTGGTAGTCCTAAACCCTAACATTGTGGACAAGTGGGGTTTGATGGGTACCAAAGCCAAAGTAGATGAAGAACTTGAGGAGAAAGCACCAATAATGAACTTCCCTGATGCGAGGTTAAGAAGAGAAAATGAAACTACAAGGATCAACACTGATAACATCTATGTGGGGCTATACAAATATAATAATGGGGAGAAGGATCTCTATTATAGATGTGAAGAACCCTACACTGGAGAGTTGACAGACCGAAAAAGACTTTATGTCTTTACCTACACAGAGGGATCGGAAGTGAAAATTGCCGCTTACGACAAGTATGGGAGGCAATACTCAACAATGGGCAAGAAAGAATTAAAAGGATATACATACTTTAGGGGACCACTACATCAGTATTATGTTACTTCTAGCTCACCAAGACCAGCACCAACAAATGGAGTGCAAAACTCAATGACAACAGGAGGACAAAGAACTCAGGTTGCTGACTCTTTCAGCCAACCTCCGTACTCGAAGCTTGGACCAATGGGATCATTACATTCCAGAGAGTCAATGGATACGAATCGAGGTAGTACAGTTCCAATCCACACATATACCACTCCAGGTCCAAGGTTCGAAGCGGAACCATCACATTTACCTCCTAGTAGTAGATTCAAGACAGGGGAACCGACAAGGGTAACCCATGAAGTCCATGATGCTAGAGAAGGGTTTAGCCGGGACACAGGAGCAATGAGATTGGTAGCAGACCATAGACGTATGAGACCATCTCAAGTAGCGAAGTGTATGCCAAAGAAGTATGGTGATTCAAGAGATCCGTATGCACATGTGTCACTCTTTAAGCAAGTCTTAAGAGCTGAGCAGATAACAGATTTCCATACACAATACGAGGGATTTGGTCTTACTCTGGAAGGTACGGCATTGACATGGTTTCAACCACTGAACATAGGGGGATTCCATGACATTGACCATTTGCTAAGAGAGTTTGCTGAGGAATTCTCAAAACGAGGGATTAAGCACAATACGGTCTCACAAATATATGCTTTTAAACAGAGAGAACACGAAAAAGTGAAGGAAGCTTCACTTCGCTTCAAACAATACATTGAGAGATGTCCAGTACGTGAACGACCACAAGATGACAGACTATCTGTTCTCTTTATTGAGGGATTGAGAAACAACACTCTCAAGAAGGACTTGCACTTGAAAGCTTGTACAAGTTTCGAGCAAGTAACGAGAGAAGCATTGTACTTAGTGGATAACTGTACGGTTTATGGAGAGGTGTCAGCGGATACAGATTTTGCATCCAGTAGCTCTTCCTCCGTAGCGAGCAAGACTACCACTAAAAAGAATGTTCAAACAACAACCATGCCAAATGTAGAGCAAATGATAGAAGATGCTCTAAAAAGGATGGCACCATACCAAAAACCATTGCCAAAACCACTGAAATGGTGTGCGATTGAACAAAAATGGACAAACCATCCAACAGAGGAGTGCTATTACAACAAAGGGTATGTAAGGGAGCGTCAGTACGCACCTCCTGCTCAATTAGCACCACCTCAAGTACATCCAGTACCTCGATACCCAACGGGAAATGTACCAGGACCTATGGGGATAGAAAGACCGCAACCGGTATTGGGACAACAACCGCCTTTACCAGGAGCAAGACCAGTGGGCATTAGATATGCACCAACCTTAGAGAATCAGGAAGAACAAGCCTTAGTGCCTGTTCAAGCCTATTATGAAGAATCTGGTGCACACATGTCTCCAACTGTGTATTACCCACCAGAAGAACCCAAACAACCAGAACCATGGGGCATGATTGGGAATGTTGGAATACCAACAGTTATAAGTGCTTCTGATGAAGAGAGATACAATTTGGACGTAAGAACATTGATGTTCATAGCTCATGGAGGGTTTAACAGGACAAAGACCATCCTATCCACAAAGGACGAATCAAATGGGACCAAGACCAGCACTAGGACCCTGTTACAAGTGTGGAGGTGACCATCTGATGAATGTTTGTCCACATACGGAAATCATTAGAATTAACGTTTATTGCACTGAGTGTGGGGTTACTCACTTCATTGAGGATTGTTCAAAGAATCCAAACAAAGTGCAAAAGACGACATTGAATATGCTAGAAACTATTCCTACCAGCAGTGGGTCTGAAAATGAAACTCTGATACCAATGCAAGTTGTTACTAGAGCTCAAGCTAAGAGAACCACTAGAGAACCTGAGAATGGAAAGTTAGCGACTGAAGTGGTTAGTCAAGGACCGCGGAGTCAGAGAAACACATGGAAAGCTAGAAAAGCACGCATGAAGTTGAGAAAAGAACGTGAAGACGCTATTCTAGCTGAGGAACTAAAGCGAACTAAAGATAGATTAGAAAATCTTGAGGGTCAAAACGGGAAATGAGAGATGAGCCCGGAAAGAACGAAACAAAAGAGTATCAAAGAAACAACGAGCTTAAGCTCAGGGGGATCAGTGCTAGTCGACAAAGTACACGAACCATTGGACGCACTGATGAGAGCTTACGAAGCTAGGTTAAAGAACAACCAAACACAAGAACAGAGGTGGATGACATACCCAAACGCGGAATTGGAAAAGCAGAGACTTCAAATGTGCCAGAGAATGATCGAGACTGCACAAGCCTTATTAGAACCACCAAAAGAAACAATGAATTGTGGAACGGAAAACCCAATTCAACAAGAGACTATCATTTCACGGGTAGCTAAAAAGACTCCCAGTGCACAAAAGCCTGAAAATACACACAAGGATGACCGCATAGTATTGAACACAACCGATCAGGAGATAGAGAGTTTTCATCCAGTCATACAGAGGTCTTACGGAAGAGATGAGGATTACAATGAATTTTGGAAACAAGTGAGAGAGGCAAACTTTGCAAACGAGCTAAGTTGCCAAGCTAATCATACAAATTGGGAAAAGGACATCAGGAACCCTCCCATAGTGGAATTTGAGGCAGGAGCTCAAGTGGACTTGGATCTGCAATCTTACTAGGGAGATGGGGGCTCTGTTAGAACAATGGAGAGAAAACCTCACTCACTGAAAACCTTACCTTCATACTTAGGAGAGTATGAAGCAAAATCCGAGATTAAAGCACTTCCCTCACGAAGAATTTCATCACAAAAAGTCATGGACTCGCAAGGATTGATAGAGATCAACACCAGTGACATGCACTATCACTCTAGCTGAGCTTTTGAGGCTAATATGTGGACCACTGTAGGAAAATGCTTGGAGAAATTGGGATAAAAGACCCAACATCGAGACTAAAAGAGGGTATACAGAGCTGAGTAAACCACAAAAGAACGCTAAGCCTGTACCCTTAAACAAAGTCGGAGAGTATTGCGAAGGTGAAGA
This sequence comes from Adiantum capillus-veneris, assembly GCF_014529385.1. Taxonomy (NCBI): domain Eukaryota; kingdom Viridiplantae; phylum Streptophyta; class Polypodiopsida; order Polypodiales; family Pteridaceae; genus Adiantum; species Adiantum capillus-veneris. The sequence continues at coordinate 113,448,040 of NC_140938.1, read as the reverse complement.
GGGGAATACAACCTTACCAGTTGAATTCCAAGGCGTGAACACGATGGCAATACTAGAAAGCGGAGCTGGGGTAGCCATTGCTACAAAAGAAATTTGGGAAAAATGGGGGAAACCAGCAATAAGGAAGACTAGGTTGAAACTCCAATTAGCAGATGGACACATGGAGAAACCTATGGGGTTATTAGAGAAAGTCGTAGTGACTTCTTGCGGCATTGAATACGAACATACTTTTGCTATTGTCGATTTTGGCAAGGAGAATAACTATGATATCATATTGGGAAGACCATTCATGAGACGGTTGAAAATGGTCCAAGATTGGGGCTACGATCACATATACCTGAGAAATATGGAAACCACTACACGTGTGAACCTGAAAGACCATAGCTACAAAGATGTGAACCGAACACCGGTGGAGGAGTTTGATTCAGCTACTTTGGCGGGATCCGAATTTCCAGCTTGGTTAGGTAAACCCAAGGAGTTATGGATGTGTGGAGCTTCGAAATGTGGAAGTCTGAAACGAGAAGAATGTGTTTTAGAAAGGGCTATCGAAGAAGAAACTTATATAGGAGAACCCTTTCCAGAGGACACGCTTGAACCATTAGAATGGACACACATTCTAGCAACCCTAGATGTTTGTGCAATTCCGGATGGTCCCACAACGAAATTTTGCGACAAGGACGGGTACGACGTGGTTCCGTACTTCATGTTGAGAACTGTACTCGAAAAAGAAACTGAAAAGAACGATACACTGGAAAAGGAAGATGAAGAGGAGGTGTTTCACGACATTCCCGATCCTGAGTGGGGAAATGAAGCAGACAACGAGTCAACGGACAATTCAAGCGGAAACGAAGAAACTATAACGGATGTCCGATTTTATGATTTTCCGAACCAAACTAAACAACGCCAGAAACGCTATAGAGCAAAGAGAAAAACAAAGGGGGTAGAACCAATCCGATGCCTAGAATAAGAGGGAAAAAATCAATTCCTAATGCTAGTAAAGGCGGAAGATTGTGTTAAGGACAAGATTTCTGGAAGAATGAGAGGCAATGATCAAAAGAGCTTACGAAAAGACAAAAGAGGCTCAAGAAATCAAGTTCAAAGGAATGGAACGAAAACAGAAACAGAAAAATCAGAAAAGAACAAGCGCAACAGAGAACACACGGAGTCCAAGTTAGAACGTAGAAACAAGTACAGAGAGCTCAAGAAAACTCTGAAAGAAGTTTGGACACAGAATTTGAGAGTGGAGAGGACGAAAACGCCAAAATCAAGGAAAACATGGATGTTCCCTCTCACTATAGGAAATTCACAATAGAGGATAGGAAGGTGGTATTAACCCAACCTATTCGAGAGAGAAGGGAGAACGAATCTTATGACGGACCGGAGGATGCAAAAAAAGTTGATTTAGCAGCTCCAGGGAGACACCTAGACCGGTGTACATAGCCACAGATTTGTCTCCAGGCGAGGAAGAGAGACTTTTGAGTCTTCTCAGAGAGTATAGGGATGTGTTTGCATGGTCTTATAAGGACTTAAAGGGAGTTGACCCATCGATATGCCAACACACAATCCCACTAAAAAGACGCAAAGCCTAGTAGACAGAGACCATACACATATAATGATACGTTTGCTAAGCGAATCAAAGAAGAGATAGATAAGCTAATGGAAGCTGAATTCATATACGAGATTGAACACACCGATTGGGTATCTCCGATTGTGGTGGTACCCAAGAAGAACGGAAAACTCCGAGTGTGTGTCAACTTAAAGAAAGTGAATGCTGCAACAATCAGGGACAATTATCCCCTGCCGATAACTGATCATGTTCTAGAGCGTGTATCAGGGAAAACAGCATACTCTTTTCTTGATGGTTTTTCAGGATATAACCAGCTAGCCATAGCACTGGAAGATCAACATAAAACAGCTTTTGCAACGGAGTGGGGAATTTATGCTTATCGGGTTATGCCTTTTGGTCTAACCAATGCTCCCGCAACCTTCCAGAGGCTGATGACGCATGCTTTCAAAGAATACTTAAGGTTGTTTCTAGAAATATACATGGATGACTTATGTGTACATTCTCTTCTGAGAGATGAGCATCTAGAACACCTAAGAAAAGTATTTGAGAAATGTAGGACATATCGCATTTGTCTCAATCCTGAGAAATGTGTGTTTATGGTCCGACAGGGCAGAATTCTGGGACATATTGTCTCACAAAACGGAATATCCACGGATTTAGAGAAGATAAAAGTTATAGTGGATATGCCTAGACCAACCAATGCGAAACAAGTACAGAGCTTTATGGGACATTGCGGATATTATAGACGATTCATTTACATGTACGCTATAATAGGCCAACCACTTTACAGGCTAATAGTGAACTTTGAATGGACAGAGAGTGTGAGGAATCGTTCAAGAAATTGAAAGAGGCACTCATTACTGCTCCAGTCTTGAAATCACCAGATTGGGAGAAGATATTCCATGTGCACATAGATGCTTCGGCATATGCAATAGGATGCATTCTGGCTCAGCCAGAAGAAGGAAACATGGATTTTCCTATCTGTTACGCCAGTCGACAGCTCAACAATGCAGAGAAGAATTACACCACAACAGAGCGAGAGGGATTAGGAATGATATATGCTGTGAAGAAATTTCGGCATTATCTTCTAGCCAACAAGTTTGTGTTTTTTACGGATCACCAAGCCTTGCTCTACCTAGTGAATAAACCATGCAATACCGGGAGAATAGTGAGATGGTTCATTATCTTACTGGAATTCGACTTCACGGTAGTAGTAAAGAAAGGAAAAACACATCTTAGAGCTGATCATCTTTCGCGATTGACGAATGGAGAAGACCCTATAGGAGTAGATGACGACATGCCAGACGCGTACTTGTTCAACATAGAAATGATACCGAAGTGGTCTCAAAATGTCGTTAACCTATTAACCTATGGAGGAGAGTTCGATAGAAGAGAATACAACCAGAAACATATTGCTATTCAGCAATCCAAGAATCTTCAATTGGTTGCAGGAAGGTTGTATCAATTGGGAAATGATCATGTTTTACGACTATGCATCAATCCTGAGGAATATAATATATATCTGCGCGAAGCACATGTTCAGGAATGTGCATTTCATTGTTCAAGAAGGAACACATATAGGAATTTGTTACAATTGGGAGTCTATTGGCCAGGAATGAAAGAAAGCGTACATGAATATGTCACTGTATGTATTGTATGTTCATCAAAACCGCCAACAGAGTATTCGACATTATATCAGATAATGATCGCTCTAGAATGGAGTCAATATATTGTTGAATATCTCACAAATAGAACTTTCCCAGAAGGAACGTCAAAAGCTTGTCAGAAATCTGTAGAGACAGAAGCTAGAGATTACGCTTTAATAGGAGATCAACTCTATAAGAGAGGTAAAGACAACCAGCTTAGGATTTGCGCATCAGAGTCTGAGTATGTGATAATCCTAGAGCAAGCTCATGGAGGAGTAGGTGGAGGCCATTTCTCAGGTGATAAGACAGCAAAACTTGTCTTAGCCGCAGGAATATGGTGGCCAACATTACATATGGACGCTGAGGAATACGTTAAACGGTGCAATGACTGTCAGCGGACCAAAGTACCACTTAAAAGAGATGATATGCCGCTTAGACCAATGATGGGGGCAAGAGCTTTTGCAAAATGGGGGATTGATTATGTCGGACCCATTTCACCTCCTGCATATAAGACTCATGCACAATACATCGTTGTGGCTACAGACTATCTAACAAAGTGGGTCGAAGCAAAGGCAACTCAAAAAGCAGATGCCAGGACCACGGCACAATTTCTATATGAATACGTCTTTGTACGATATGGATTGCCAATAGAAATTGTGAGTGATCGAGGCACACATTTTATAAATGAAGTGATAGAGATCCTTCTAGATGAATTCATGGTAATCCATAGGAAATCAGCCCCGTATCATCCACAAGCAAACGGACAAGCTGAAGCAACAAACAAAACCATATGCACGGTCCTTACGAAGATTGTATCTGAGTCGAGAACTGACTAGGACCAGAAGTAGCATTCAACATTATGGGCATATAGGGTAGCATATAAAACATCAATAGGAACGACCCCATATAACATGGTTTTTGGGCTAAATGCTATCTTACCAATAGAATTCTTGATTTCAACCTTAAGGGTGGCTAAGGATCTAGAGTGGACAGGGCACGAGCTTTCTGATAGAATAGATGACCTGGAAAAGCTAGATGAGCTTCGCCTAAAAGCAGTGGCTTCTATCTACGCTCAAAAAAGGCGACAAAAAGAATTTTTTGATAAGCATGTGCAGACTAAAGAGTTTAAGGTTGGGGACTATGTCCTAGTTTACACTCTGAAACAACATGCTAAGAAGCTTAAAAAGCGAGGGATGGGACCTCTGGTGATTAAAGATCTATCACCACGCGGAGCCGTCAAGCTTGCTACATTAGACGGAGAAGAAATGCCCAATTGGATTAGTGGATGCAGAGTGAAAAAGTATCTTTTGCCGCTAACCCAAGACATGCTTCTCAAAATACATCAAGAAAAGCTATGTGTCCACACAAAGAAAATGATTTTGGAGGAAGCGCAAGCCGTGGCGAAGGAAAGAATGGAGAAAAGAAGACTACTACGTCAGAAACAGCGCAATGAAGGAGCAATACGAATAAACGCAGTCAGTATAACAGAAATGGATAATGACAAAGAAGAACCCACCATTGAATGCAAAGTAGGAACCAACCAAATCAAAGCCAGAGCACTATTGGATTCAGGAGCTCAAGCTAACCTACTTTCACTCAGTTTGTATAGACAATTGACAAATGACACTAAACTACAAACTGCCAAACAAGAGTTAAAGAGTTACTCTGAGAATTCAATCAAAACTGTCGGATGCACAGTTTTACATATACAGATTAACCGTTATGTGTATCCTCATATGTTTTACGTGGTTGAAGACCAAGCTACACAACATCCATTATTGCTACGACAACCATGGCAGAAGCAATACAATGCAATGATTGACTGGAGTTCTAAATCAGTGCTTATCAAATACGAAGGTGAAAGTCAATCAGTTAAGTTCACCAAAGGAGCAGAGCCAACTCCAAAGGACGAATCCAAAGACAAAGGTAAACAACAACCAGAGAAAAAGAAGAAGCAATGGCAACCAAAAGTTTCTTTACAACCGGATTACTCTTCGACGAGGAATTCTCAACAGTGGATAAGGAAGACAAGCAATAATATAACAGCTCAACCTTGGGAAAAAACGGAGTCAAAGTTGGTATGGAGACCAAAAAAGGTTGTGCCAGAGAACACAAAGGTGGAAAACAGAGTCTTCAATACCAGACAACAGAGTGATTCCAGACAATCAAGGACAGTGAAACAGATCTGGATTCCAAAGAAGTTCATGACGGCACAAAGCTATAGCAAGCAAATTTGGATCCCAAAGATTTGTAAACAGGAACTCCCTTCAGTACAATCAACGAACACTCCTAGGTATTTCAAGTCGAGGAAATCAACACAAAGAACAAAGCAGGTTTGGGTCGCAAAGAGTTTGTGGCAAGCACAAGTGAAGCGGAAGCAGATTTGGATTGTGAAAAAGAACAACAAAGTAAAGAAGAATCCATCTACTGATTCTACTACCGAAGTGCCAAAACCAACCCAAAACCCGACCACCAATCCTTCAATCAAGCAAAGAGCAGCTTTATTGGAAAGACTGTTGTATCATCGCTCTACAATTGCACTGGGAACTTATGACCAAAACAACTACATTGCTTTGCCCACAGACACTTCATAGTCGTCCGGGAGGACTCAGACTAGGAGGGGGGGAGGTATACAGGTATACAGGAGTTACAAAGCAGCTACAAGCGCCAAAAACAAAGAAAAACAAAAATTATATTACAAGGGCAGTGTTTACATGATTTTGCAATTTTTATGTTTGATTGCGGATATTGATAATATTTATGCCCTTATATACCTTGTTTTGCAACAAGAAGAGATCAAATGATGAATTTGGGTCTCTAGACGTGTAAATATCACTAAATAAGAGTGTTTTTGGAGCTAAAAAGTGAAAAAAAGTGGTAATCCAAGTCCAGAAATCACAAATAAGTGTATATTCATATACACAGGGTTACCAGCTATTTATCGTGTATGTTTGGAATTTTTTGGCTTCAATTTGCTATTTTCCTTTATTTTTTATGATTTTCTTAATAAAAGTAAAAGAAAAATAAAAAAGCAGGTGAAATGAGATCGGAAAAAAGAAAAGAATAGACGGTGATGATCCTAATGACAAGGGCAACCCATGGTAAAAATTGGTACAATTCGGAAAAGTTGCGGAAAGCCCGAAATGACAGAATTTTGGCAAAGTGGACAGATTTCTCAGAAACAGGTCAAACGGAGTCCAAATTGAGAAATTTCAAATCCTAAAGTGCATTTCACGACGAGATAGGAGCACATGTCAAATTTGGTAACAAGTGATCCGGGAAGCCCGAAGTTAAGTATTTTTCACATCACTTTCAAGCTCATTTCCACTATTACCTTCTTGGAGAGAGCAAAGAGCACACAGGAGCATCCGACCTTCTACCGCCTTCAACGACTGCTACGAGAGCTCAGAGGACACCAGACATGAGAGGTAGACTCGTTGCCATAAGCTTTTGATGCTTATCGTTAACTTTTGTCGCGAAAACTGACCAAAACCAAGAAACAAGAGCAGACGGGGAATGGGGAAGAACGCTAGGTAGGGGCACAACCGCCTAACCAAACCTTGCAAGAACTTAGAGGTGGGTTACCCTAACATAGAAGATGGGTTTCTAACACTCAAAGCTCGAGAAAGAACGACTTGAAAAACCCTAGGTCAACAGAGCCTGCAAGAGGCAAACAGGAAAAAGTTGTCGAAACGACACAAAAACTTCTCAGGAAGCTTAACAACATCGAGGGCAATGCAACCATGGAGTATCTCCGGGTTTGGATCACCAAAAGTAGGTCGGAACAACCGATTCAGCTGCGGACACACAAAGCGTCATTTTGGCATAACGGCTAAAATTGACGACCAAATGACATGAAACTTCACAAGCAGCTTCAAATATACATGGATGACTTATGTTTGCAAGCAAAACCCAAAAGAAAGCTGATTCACTTACCGATGGTGAAAAAGACGCTTTCGGGCAACTAAATGGAGAAAGATGGAGAACGGGGAGCCAAAGTCAAGTTCAACCAAATAGGTGGCTTCACAACATATCCAATGAGCTGGAAATGCAACTCTCGAGAAGAAAAGTTGAAGAAATTCAACTCCAAGGCAAAAAGACGACTTCGGAGACTGAAATGCCTATAAGGGGGCTTTTTAGCTAAACTGATGACTTTTTAAGTTGAAAACTAGTTATCAGGGCTTAGGGCACTAGCACAAAGCATTCTTTGCACAAAAAGACCAACATTTCAAGAAAAGACATCATACGCGTATGATGTCTCACAGCATGATTTTCACATCCATTTCAACATTTGAGTGCATAGCCTCATTCCACATGTTAATCACATCCTATGAACCAAGTATCATGAGAATTGGAGTTAGAAAACCCAAGGAAAACCAAAAAGACGCAAAGTAGGCCATAAAAATTGATTTTTGGTCCTAATTTTGTCAAAATAACTCCAAACTCATTGAAACTTTGTAGGATTGTTGATTAACACATCTACAAGCTATCTGGAACCAAAAAGCACCATTTTGACACAAAAGACATCATACGCGTATGATGTCTATTTGCACTTACAGAGCCAAAACTGATCATTTGACATCATACATCCATTATATATATCTAATACATGCTACATATGAAGTTTGGAACCATTTGGTCAAGTGGATCACCCCATTAGCCCAATTGAGGGAAAATCCTTCATCCAAAGCCTATTTTAGCCCAAATCCAACATACTTAAGTCCAAACCAAGATTTGAGTAGGGACAGTCCTTCACTAGTACATGGGGAGTCCACAGAACCAATCCCATGAAAAATTGATGAAAAAGACATCATACGCGTATGATGTCTCCAGAGCCATTTTTAGCCCAAAATCTATCCAAACTTCATAAATCCACTGAATAAGCCTATCTAAAGCCAAATCCAAGCTTATAGAGAAATTTGTTCCAAAATTACACTAAAAGACATCATACGCGTATGATGTCTCACTATGTGATTTTGGCACCTCAGGGCTTCAATCACCAAACAGAAGTGATCTACATACCATTTGAAGGTGAACCACCAAGTTTTATCCAATTTGGATCATAAAATCCAAATCCCTTTCAAAATTTTGCCAAGAGCCGGAACTGGACTAAACTGGCCAAAACTTGACCAAATGGTATCCAAACTCAAATGCAAGCATATGATACTCATGTATACACTATCAGCTACAAGCACAACCAATATGAAGTCATTTTGACACAAAAGACATCATACGCGTATAATGTCTCCAGCATGATTTTGAGCCCAGTTTGCATATTTTTTCACCTACCCTGCATCCTTAGGCCCTGAATAGCTCATGTTTCAATTTTCAAGTCATTTGAATAGTTAAAAGCTTCATTTCGGCTTTCAGTACTAAAAAGACGCTAACTTCTGAAATTGGAGTTACAGGATCCATAGATTCCGCCAAGTCATCAGCAACAAAGAGAAAAAGACCGACAATCAAAGATGCTCTTGCAGAAGTAGAACCCTTTGACATTCCAGCAGAAACCCTCAAGCCAACCAAAACTTGGGTGGAGGAAGCAGTACTGGAACAAGAGGGAATAAAGATCTACCAGGGGACTTTCAGAGATCCTCAAGGGCAAGCGGTGGATATACCGATGATCCCACAAGAATTGGTGGATTATAGCAGGTCAGAGAACATCAGCAGGTACCTGGAAAGGGCAGACTTGCACAGATTCTTCACCTCGAGACCATCATGTGTAGATACAAGAAGAGTGTATGAGTTGGAAACCTCCATTCAGAAGGATGGGAAAGCCACATTGACAGCAATAGATGGAGAGAAAGTAGAGGTACAGATCACTCCACAGCTCATTGCAGATGCATTGAAGCTGCACAACAAAGGGAGCTCTGTCAGGGAAAGAAGGGAGGCTATAGAGGTTTATGGGTCTAAGAAACAGAATGCAACTTATGGAGATATGGCAGACCAAAGAGCGGCAACCCTTTGCCGACTGTACAACCAATTTCTCCATATTTGCAGTAAAAGACCGCAAAAGTATACGACACCACCCGATGCCATTGCAACTACCATCACATGGGCATTGAAGAGCAATAAGCCAAAAGAGGTGAATTACGCTCAACACATCCACGAGCAAGTAATTGCCATGCACAACGAGAAGCCAAAGTATATAGGAGGAGCTGAAGTTCTGACAAGAATAGCTTATGAAGCTATTGGAGCCAGAGATCAATGGCCAAAGGTTCCCTCCCAGAATAAGTGGCTTAGAGAAGCCGATGAGGAGGAAGAACAGCCTAAAGTATGCAAGAGGGCGTCCACAAGAGCACGCAAGAAACTAGAAATAGTTTCAGAACCTGAAGAGAATGTGGATGAGCCGCTTATGAAGAAAGCAAAGAAGAAGGTTGCTCCCAAGCAAACCAAAAGTCAGAAAGCGGCAAGAATGGAAAGACTGGTGGAGCAGTTTAGAGCGGAAAGAGCTCTAAAGGGGGACTTTGAAGAAAAGTGGGTGTCAGACCCCACTAAAGTCGGAACTAGCTCAGTCAGGCCACATGTTGATCAATATGATCAATATATTAGAGCTTATGAGGAGTCAGAGGCTATACTGGAGCAGCAACCTGTCGAGCCATACACTGAAGAGGAAGTACAGCTTTTAAAAGCTGAGCTGAAAAATGACGACAAGGGGAAGAAGAAAGTGGATGAGTCTACTGAACCTCAAGAGAAAGACGGGCAAGCAAACAAAGGGAAAGCCAAGATAACTGAGGACAATCAGCCCTCCTTTACTGATGTACCAAGCCGGAAGAAGACTGAAATCATTGTGGAAGAGACCACAGTAGAGATGGACACGGCTGGTATGGAAAAGCCGGAGGCCGGGACCAAGGAAAAGGAGATAGATCCAATTCAGCAAAAGAAAAACGATTATGAGGATCTGGTAGAGATAGGGTACACTAAAGAAGAGGCCCTTGAGGCAGTTTATGGGATCACCATACAAAAACAAGATGATCGGAGAGGGACGAAGGAAAAAACAAAGAGTACAAAAGAGAGTGAAGAGAAACTGAACGAGCAGAACGTACTAGAAGAGCCGAAGCCAGTGGAGGTGGTGACAGAAAAATCTTTAGAGTTGACAGATGAAGATGAAAAAGATATGCACATGGTGCATGAACTGCTCAGCAAGATCAAAAAAAGATCCAAGGCAAAGGAAGTGGAGATTGAGACAGCCAAACAAAGGGAAGCCGAGTTGCAGAGGAAATTAGAGAATGCTATGACTAAATCTGAAAGTCATAAAGCATCACTCTACAACGCGGAAAACGAGAGAGACGGCTTGATACTCCAGCTAGCCGAGGCTTCAAGAGAAGTAACAAGTGCACAGGAAGCAAGGGAGCGGATGGAAGATGACTTGGAGGCGGCTAAAGATGAGCTCATTGAGCTAAGGGAGAGAGTCGAGCTCCAAGAAAGAACAATCACTAGACTCGGGACTACTCCTAGAGCTAGCAGAGCAGGAAGCGAACAAGAGGGAGCTCTTGTACCAGCTCTGGAAGACCAGGTCCGAAGCTTACAAAGAGAGCTAAGATTAGAGCAAGTGCAAAGGTTGCACAATGCGGAGGGATCATTGGCAGCAGAGGAGAGGCTCACTTTAGAAAATCAAACACTAAGAACAGAGAATGAGACCCTCCGCAAACAGCTCCAAGATCTACAAGAGCAACAAAGAAGAGAGACAGAAACACCACAAGAAGAATCAGGTGGAGCAGCCATAGAGCTACCAGAAACTGGAGAGGCAACCACAATTGAAGATCCAGCCCCAGTTCAAGAGGTGACCTCAACTTCAGGAATCTTTGAAGAAGAAGAACAAAGGCTCCATGACCAAATAGAAAAGTCAACAGAGGAGAGTGCCAAGGCGGAAATGGAATGGGAGAGGAGACTCCTAATCTCCATTAGACTTCAGGGACTAGACACAAAAGTGCTCCATGAAGAGTGGATGCAACCCAACCTGCCTTTCTCTTTGATGAAGTTTGAAGTGATAAAAACGAAAAAGAGAATAGAGGAGGAGCAGTATGTCGCTCTTTACGAAGGCGACATCACAAAAGAGGAACAATCAAAGAAGATTGTAGCCAGCCTAGATGGAGGAAAGGTTGACTGAACAAATACCCAGCCTACCTCATCTACTTGGTAGAAGCACCGAAGGAGATTCGGGAGGATGCAACCTTCTACCCGGTGCCAAGAGTCAGAAGCTGGAAAGAGCATGGCAGGATTGCAGAAAACAAGCCAAATTGGCTTAATTACCCCAGGATGCCAAGACCAAAGACAGGAGAGAGAATAGGTAAAGCCTACATGGTGAAAACCCTAACGGGCACCATCAAGCTCTTTACTGGCTCTCCTGACCTTTCGTGTCAGATGCTCAAGAAAATCTGCAGGACTCTCTTAGGTTGCATTGAAGTGTTCGCGCCAGATAAAGCCACGACCTCGAGTCTACTATCGACGGCCGACACAGTGACTGATATGATATATGATCTTTCATTGCAGCCTTCTCCAAAAGTGTTGCACCTCCTATACCAGAGGATTATGTTTTTGCCTAGCTTCCACATGCAAACATTCGAAGAAGCTTTCTACAACGGCTTTTTCACCCACGAAAGCAAAATATTCGGCCCAACCTTGACCATCGGCAACCTACGATACGAATCACATTTGCAGATGCTCAAGACGACAGGACTTTATTGACCAAGCATAAAAGTCATGTCAGAGACGACATGAACGCGGAGGGGGGGAGTGTTGAGCCAGCAGAGCTAGCAGAGGATCACACCCACATTTTTGCTCACACTCATCATTTTTGTAACCATTGATTGTAATAAATGTCTTTCCGACATTGATTTTGATTGGAGCCATTCATTAAGTAACGGGACTCAATTGAGTTTCCAGCTTGTAATTCCGAAGTAATTTCACTTGCCGATGTAATTAGTTAGAGATGTTCTCACCTCCAAGGCTGAGGTATATAAGCCAAAGTTTTGTAACCTAAAGGGAGATTCAGTTTTATTAATCAAAGGTGAGTTTTTGAGCGCCGTGACTGTGTCTGAGAGAGAGAGAGAGAGAGAGAGAGAGAGTCTTATCTACTTGCTACGCGAGCTACGGAGCCGCCATTGTGTTAGCAACGGCGAGAGCTACGCACAGATACCAAGAGTGCGCGCTATCGGCTTCTATGTGTGGTAAGTTCCTACGAGCTTCGGTGTTAGTTTTCTTCTAACTCGTGTGTCGGAATGGAGCGTGCAGCATATCTATAGAACCACAACGAGTAGAGCTACACATTGGTACCATCGGGGTCAAGTTTCGATCACCTGTATTTTTCGGCCTGTCTTCATACGCGTTTACCGCACGGAGTGGTTATAGGTTGATTTTGCAGTTCAAGTCTTTAGGGTGTTGTTCTTACCTAGTGTATAGACTTCCCCTTGAGTTTGAGATCGATTCAATGATTTTAGATCCTGTTTTGTATAGCATTCGTTCGTAGTACCGATTTCAGTCACTTGCGTATTTTATAACTTAGATTTGATTTCTTTAGTAGTGATTGTCATTAGAAGTTCGAGTAGGTGATTTGACACCCACCTAATTGTTTCCATGCGCCTGCGGGTCAAGCTCCGTCTTCGTCTGACAAATTCTGTTGTTGGTTGAGTTCTCGCTATTTAGCTTCCGCTAGCGGCGTAACCGTCTTAACATTTTCCAAAAAACTTTTTCCATTAGTTTCAAGAATTCATTCCTACTGCATTTGGCTATTTTAAGGAACGGACTAGTGAAAGCGATGTAGGAGAACATAAACACATTAATCATATGTCAAGCCATGACAACTTACAAGACCATAGGTACACCGCATGAAAGGGGTGCCACCCCATGATAGAGATAGGGCCTATGCCCTTACCTAGAAAGGTCAGCCATTGTTGTGCCACAAGCCCTATTCCACTTATCAATATGTTCACAAGGCTCTTCGAAATGTGTTATATGCTCTTGAATACGACGTGTGGTATTATTTTATCCTTAGATGATGTGAAGGCGGACCTTTGCATTTTAAAACAAGAAGTTGAAAAAGGAAGTCTTGAGCTCTAAATGAATGGACCATTTACAAACTAAAATAGATCTTTTTTACAAAAAAAAGTTGAAAAGAATGCTGAGAGGTTCTTCCATTTACAAACTAAAAAATTTGGTTCAAAAATTTGTATCTATTTCTAAAAAAATGAGCCTTCCATGTTTCCATAGTTGAGTGTTTGAAATAATTCTACAAATACATTAAAAAGGCCTTTCTTCTCTTTTAGAATTTTTATCTCTTTATTTTGCAATGCCCACTAATAAAATATACGATTTCAAATCTTAAATACGAATGTTTCAAAGATTTTTTTGTTTGTTTTTGTTTTTGCAATACTCACTCAATAAAGTGAGTTGGTTAGATTAAATTAAGCACCCAAAAAATTTAAACAATGGGTGTACCAATGAGTTACAAACCAAACACTCATCACGATAACTCTTTATGCGGGCCTACATTCGAGTGCGCAAGTAGATACATGTGCCTCCAATCATAACACGTAGCACCACATTTTTGAGCATGAACCCAACACGTAGAAAATGTCCAAACCACATGATTAGGAAACTACTTCCCGGAAACATCTTGATGCTCTCTTCATTAAGGGAAAATTGCACATAGTGTCACTCTTTTTTTTTTCTCCTATAAACTCACAATGGTGAGTAGATTATATCAGGAAAATCTTAGAATTACAAACTCCTGCCATGCTCTTCACGAGTCATGACATCTTCCACTGATCAAGGATACATCGGTTGACAAGGGAGCCACCCAGACGATACTAAATGGGTCCTCATCAATACCCTTTCAGGTCCATCATATAACGACACATAGGGTCATGTTCCACTCATCACACTTCATGTGTTTCTCGAGGGCAACAATAACCCCCTTGCTTTCTTGTAGTAAGTCACTCTTATGTCTCTCAAACCTAAGAAATGAGGTCCTATCAGGCCCAATATTACTCCCACAAGGCTCCTAAACTTCTGTTTTTTCCAATGGAAACACAAACTTGTAGATCCTTAGCATAATGCTAAATGCATTCATGATATATTTGAAGACAAAATCAGATTTTAAAAGGGCACCATGCTGATTCACCTAAGCAACATACGCTAAGAAAACGAAAAAAATCCTAATGTCAAAGTAGTTTTAATCAACTGGAATTTTTCAAAGAATTTAAATAAATTTCTCTAAATTTGTCATCAAAATCTTTTGAGATGGTCATTGAATAATAAGGGCTCCATGAACAAAATTTTGTATATTCTTAGCTTACATACCATGTACACATGATAGTGCCCTTTAATGGACTTCATTGCTCCATAAAAAAGGGTTATTTTACCAATTAGAACGTACAAATTTGGGCATTTTCAAATAGGACTTGCATTTTCAAACATATACTTGCATGTCTATGTTTGTCTCCCAAGGTGTGAACCCATCTTAGAGTTCTACGATGACACCAAGCCGTTAGTTTGTTTTCAAGTGTAATACACCATGGGCAATACATCTTCTAGGCCATGTAGTTCATATTAAAACTGATGAGTCTTTAAGGACGCCTTGGAGAATTCGAAGAAGGTCTTCAAATCCCACCCTAGAAACGTAAAGGCCACCCCAAGATACCACTTCATGTCAGTCGTCGAGAAAAAAACGACAGCACTAGTGGCTTAGAAGATTGTCTTGTCACCCACGTTTAGAAATAAAGATGAAGGATGGCAGCAAATCTCCAACATCTCATGTAAACGGTTCAAATCTCAAGCGTAGGCAGCTGTACAAATGAAGGAATCCCCACTAGACATCCCTAAAAGCCCAAGTTTCCTCTATGATAATCAATTTGAGGTTCTTTGGGATGCCAACCCGAAAAACCTGATGGTAACAAAGGATAATGGGAAAAGACCAATGGAGGAGGACAATAGGAAAGAGGGCACAAATAAAGAGTACCTCAAGGTAGAGGAGTTCGTACCCCTCTCTCAATAATGGAAGAGTTTACTTTGTGTTCTTGGAGTGTGAAAGGGCTCAAGACCCAGAAGAAGGGTGCCTTGTTCTGGGAGGCATTTAGGAAGGGCAAAGAGATCAATTGTTGGGCTATTCAAGAGCACCACCTTGATGCTTCAAGAAAAATAAAGAAAGCGCTAGGGAAGAAGCTCATCTTCTACAGAGAAGGGGTTGATGGGTATAGTGGCATCCACTCTATTATTGACAGGGACCTACAGCCAAACGTTGTTTTCAATCAACCATCTGAGAGAGCTCTAGGGCTGGAGATCAAATTGACTGATCAACTTATCATCATTATTAGTATTTATGGACCTTGCTCGATGAAGGAAAGAGCAAAGTTATGGAAGGACTAGAAGAGATACAAGTCAAAGGGGAATGGTTGCTAGTGGGAGACTTCAATATGTTGGAGAAGAGAAAAGACAAAATAGGCTCATTGTCCATTCTAGCTCAATCTGAGAGATCCAAATGGCTAAGTTTGTGTGAAGTGGGCTCTCATAGACTTGTGAGAGGTGGAGCCTTGGAATGACATGCGAGGGTTCACATACACTAGTCTACAGTATGCCATCGCAACATCTTGACTAGATCATTTCTATTGCTCTCATCAAGTCCAGTGGTTGCCATCATTTTTTACATGAAGGTGGTAACCTCACAATGCCTATCAAATCACCTTCCATTAAGCATGAAATTAAAAAAATCCCAAGGAGAAGCTCAATGTCCACAAGGCTCAAAGAAGCTGCTTTCGATGGGGACCCATATGTTCAAAGACCCTCTGTTTAAAATCCTGGCCTTGAAAGCAATGATCAAGCTTCATAAAGATGTGCAAGCATCAAGCCCTAAGGCTTGGGATATCTTTTCCAAGAATATTCAAAAGCAATCAAAATTGCATGCACTAGAAGGAAGAAATTTTGTGAGGGGTGGCTGAAGCAACTCACCGACAAAGTTATGCTACTAAACTCTAAAAAACAAGAACAGTCCACCTCAAAAGTGGAGCAGATAATATGGCTTGAAGCCAAGGGAGACCGGATTGACTACCGAGAGAAGGAGGTGAGGAAGGCCAAAATATTGTCCAGAGAAATCTACCTCCAGTCAGAGGAGGCTAATCAACATCACTTTTATAGAGCCCTCAAAATTGGGGTAGTGTCCACTCGCTCACCGATGGGGAAGGAAATGAGGTGAAGGACCCGATCCCCAGAAGTGGATGAAGCCATAGCTATTCTCCTTGGAAGTGTCCACAAAATGGTGTCCGTCCAGACTCCAACCTCGTGGAGAAGGACTTCATCAAAGAGGAATGCTCCCTGGCGCTAGAGGCCCTAGGAAAAGAGATATCCCTTGGGTGGGATAGAATGACGTCCAAATAATTGAAAGAATTTTGAGATGAGTTGAAGTCCCTAATCATGATAATGGCCAACCAAGATCTAGTTGATGGGGTCTTGGACTCAAGTATTAAAAGGGGCCTCATCAAACCTATACCAAAACAAGTGTGTTTCTCATAGCTAAAACATGTTGGTCCATTACCATGATGTCAGTAGCCTACAAATTTTTAGCCAAATGGGTGGCCCTCCAGCTCTCTCCCCTTCTAGACAAAGTTATCACCCCACACCATCATGGTTTTATCAAGGGAAGATCAATTTATGATAACACTTCGGTTGCAATGGTGGGCATAGAGTATGCCACTTTTAGGGTGAAAGCATGTTAACCTGTCATGCTTTTTTATGTCCCGGACAATGCTTACTAGCACAATTTTGACATATGCTAACTAGTACAATAACTTGAGCTACATCTCCAAGATCTATGACATATGATATATCAATAGAAAGCACTTGAAACAAGGAATCCAAATGTACAACCTCCGACAAATTTTGATATTATTTGAAAAAATTTTACCGGACGCCCAACTTTTTGAAGATGTGCTAACTTGAAAATTCTAACTAACACAAAAAGCGTGATAGGTTAACATGCTTTCACCCTTCACTAAACAATAGTGTATCTTGCTCCAATTGGAGTAAGACAAAGCCTATGTTAGGATCACATGGTCATTTCCTGAAGACGTCGTGAAATCAACAACCTCTTAGAGATATCATGGCTCGGCACGAGTATGGCAGGAATTTGTACTTTTTTGTGGTTGTCAATATAATCTACTCACCATTGTGAGTTTTGCCAAAAAAAAAAGGTGGGGGTTGAGTCTTGTGGCAAGGTTTGTATTTCTCTGAACTATATTCTTTAAAGCTTTTATCTAGATTTTGTTGATACTTTCAACTTGGCCATATGTAACAAGGTAGTACATCGTAGGCTCAAGAATAATTTAGTTAGCTCTTGGATGAATTTGATGAGAAAATGTTCTTCTTGCTCTGAAACAAGCTGCAACCAAATTGGGTCATCGTGTTTTTGTCCATAAACTTGCCAGTCTTGTTGCTCGATTGTCCATTAAGGAAATTTTCCTCACCAATTTCATGCAATAGCCAACTGCCATCAAAGTGCAATAGCCGGCTTCCTTTATACTTTATAGTTGGTTTGATAGGTTCCACAAAATCATTTCTAAAACGGTTCAAGGAGTGCTACTTGATAAGGCATTCTATTTTGAAGGTGGTGGACTAAATTCCCTCTGATAATTCAATCATTGCTTTTCATATTGCAAGCTTGCTTGGAATACTTTTTGGCCTGCTAAAGGCTTTAGTATCCATATGGGTGAAGGTCGTTCAAATTTGTTTGCTTGACATGTGTCCCTTTATAAATTGGAGTTTTTTGTGACATATAAACTCTTCGAGATTATGGTTGGGTTCCTGAGACTCGAAAAAAGACATTCAAAAAGAAATATGCCTTCACCACGGAGGCTGTCCATTGGCACAAAAATAGATTTTACTTATCTAGACCCACAAAAAAACTAGCAAACCTTCTCCTCCTTGGAAGAGCAGTTTTACCGTCTACTTTTTAGCACAAAATGTGGACCGGTGTGATTGAATTGAATCCAACAGCTACATACTCAATAACACTACAGCTCATTGGATGTCAAGATCATACAAAATAAACTTTATAGAGCTACCTATGTCCCTTGTGAATGAAGAGAGAGGTTGAAGAAAGAGTATAAGATTTTTTCCATCGATACTTGTGAATCTAGCTCATGGATGTGAAATGAATAATATAATGTACACTTTTATTTTTTTTCATTTTATTTTGTTTTCAAATGATAATGTGCAATGTGCATCTTTCACCTCATTATTGAAGTGGGTCCTATTTTCATATATAAACCATTTGTGATTATATATGGATAATGGTTAATATAATTTTGGGAAAATAACCAAAATACCCCTCTCATTTGATGAAATTTCCAATATACGCCTCGTATTTTAAAAATGCCCAAATTACCCCTCCCGTATGTACTCGCAGTGTCTCGCACTGTAGCACTCCTTCCAATTGTGCAACGTGCACTTGGATGATTCTTGATTGCACACAAGTGCCATAGATTTGATTGGTGGACGTCAAATGGCATCAAACTGTGTATTGATGTTGCTTGGATTACCCAAAGAGTTTGATGGCGGTTGCATGAGAGTGCCAACATGATGCTTAGGGGTAAGATTGTAATGGCAACATGATGCTTGTGGCAAGAGCATTGGGCATGGGAGAGGAAAATGCATGAGCAGATCATTCACCACAACTGTTTTTTGGCACACTGTAGTGTTTGAAGCGCTACATTGAGAGTACGTATGGAAAGGGTAATTTGGGGGTATACTAGGAATTTTGTCAAATTATAGGGGTATTTTGGTAATTTTCCCTATAATTTTAAATTAAAATGCAATAAAAATTTCACGTGATTATAACCACTCATTTAAACTTACTTTCCATAAATCTCATTCCTCCCTTAACTTAGGAGACCTTTGTGCCTCTTCACCTTGTTTACCTGAGATTTCTCTTGAAAAGTTCCCTCTTGCTATTCCTTCATAAGCTCTTCTGAGAATAATTTTTAATCAAAATTCAAGTACATGCCAAAGATTCCATCAATTCCCTTCTTGTGTTGTACGCCTATATATATATATATATATATATATATATATATATATATATATATATAGAGAGAGAGAGAGAGAGAGAGAGAGAGAGAGAGAGAGAGAGAGAGAGTCATGTGTAGTTGATGGTGGTAGCATACCATATTGCAATCGTTGACAAAGGGTAGTGCTTGCAAGGAAACTTTTTTATTTTTTACAACCTGAGCATTCAAAAATGTGTATGATAATGAGGTGCAAAAAGAAGGAATTTTTAGAATGAATAAAGTGAAAGAAACCATGTAGAGATTATCTTTTCATTTTTAACTTGTTTTTAAAAGGAAGAGAGAGAGAGAGAAGGGGGGGCGGCAAAAAATGAAGTCAAGAGACCACATAGAGTTAAATTTTTTAATTTTCAACTATTTTTAAAGGAAGGAGAGAGAGAGAGAGAGAGAGAGAGAGAGGGGTGCAAAAAATGCAATTTTTAGAATTACGAAAGTGCAAGAAACCACATAGAGTTTATTTTTTTCATTTTCAACTATTTTTAAATGGGGGAGAGAGAGAGAGAGAGAGAGGAGGAGGAGGAGGAGGAGGAGGAGAAAAAGAAGAAAACGTAAAGAAAAAAGAAAAATAAATAGTAGAAATATATAGAAAAAATGTAGGAGAGAGAGAGAGAGAGAGAGAGGTGCAAAAGAAAGCAATTTGTAGCATGACAAAAGTGAAAGAAACCACATAGAGTTTATTTTTTATATTTTCAACATCTTTTTGAAGAGAGAGAGAGAGAGAGGACGAGAAGAAAAGTCCCTTTGAAAGTTAACTGATCTACCTCCGCTGGTCGCCATGCGATCACCCTTTTATGTGGAAAGGACACTGCAGGCCCTTTCCCTACCCCTTTACTTACGCACTTAAGATGTTTCCAAAGAATTTTTATTTGTTCGAGATTGGGGAGACCTAATTAGGGAATTGAAATCTTAATCCAATTTTCTCTTCTTATTCTCTCTCTCACACAACCAATCTACTTCACAGGTAACTAGGATGACTAATCTACTACACGTGGGTGGCAAAAAAAGATCATTTGATGGGTCGATTGTTGTTAGATGACATGGCTTGATTGGAGCATGGTTTTCATTATAACCTGTTTGTTTTCCTAATATATATACACTTACTATTGTGAGCATTGAAAAAAAAAGAGCTCTACACAAACAATTTCTTGACCTTGTTTTAAAGGGAAAAATAATTTAAAAAACCAAGATCTATGTATCAAGCTTTGCTCATATCTGCTCTAGCCACCAACTCTGTACCTTTGATATTGTTAGAGGATTCCCCCAACAAACTACCTAAGGATAACATACAATATCACTCCTCAACTTAGCCAGCTTCTCAAATTTATCTGCAATTCCATTACCATTGTTAAATGAGATGCATAGTGTGAGTCAGAAGACAGATTAGCTTCATTAAACTCACCAAATGAGTCTAGAAGAGGGACCAATCCTCATTACATCAATATTGAAAGTAAGCTGCAAAGCCATGAATACTTCTCTGAGTAAAGTCTCATTGATCCAAGGCAAGGAGGAAGGAGTAGGAATCTTCAAATTGGGATACTATGTTATAATTATTGCTCAAAAAAACAAAAGAAAAGCAAGTAGAGAAAAAATGAACCAATGCCTTTGTTTTCAAAGTTTGGGAGCAGAGTAGTCGATCCTTCCACTACTATACAAGGTTCTTGATTAGGTGTTTCTTCATCAAACTGCTACATCACAACAGGGATGAATTGACACTTGGTCACAAGGGGAAAGGGAGTACAATGTATTATAGAAAAGGGAAAAGTCCTGGTAAAGGTAGGCTTAGCTCCAATAGCTCCAGGAAAGGAAAAAATTGGTGATCGTGATAACGATGGAGGGAGTGGGAGACATCACATAAGGGAAATAAGTCCAAGTGAGAATAGGATATTTGGATTGAGGTAGGAGAACTTTGAGGAAGAGATGGTGCAAACTCTTCAGTTTGAGGAAGAGAGGAGAAGTTTTTAACATCGTACATACACAATTCACATACCCAAACTCCTAGTATATCATCTTTCCACACAAGCATAAGTCACAAGCTCACACCTACTGTGTGTATGCGTGTATTTGGTCCCCTTCATAGTCCAGACAACATACATAAGGCCTTCAAAGTCCACAATATGCAATAGCCATTTGGGTAACCATTTGCTATAATAGCCTCTTTTGAATCCATAGAACCACCTTACAAATTGTCTCAAATTGTGTCTTCATGCAAAACACAATCCAAGCCTCGGCTATCAGTGGCAGAGATAGACGTGCCCCACTTTCGTTGATGTTGGAGTAGGTTATTAATCAAATCAAATACAAGAAACTAGGAGAAGATACAAAGGATATAAAAATAGGAGAGGTTCCTATCACAAGAGGGAACATTATTCCGTTTTGATGATCCCTTTTGTGGCCTAGCAATGTGGGAGCACTTCTTGAAGATTGAAGCTATAGAAAAAGGGTGGTTTGGAGTAAAAAAAGAGTAGAAAGAGTAAGGGGCTGGAAAAATATTGGAAGAAAAACTTGGGAAAAAGGAGAAAACTAGGGTTGTCTACTCCATTAGACTTCTATGTGACTAGCATACAAGCTTGCATGGCACAACATGGGCAAGACCAAGCTACAAACAAAAGAAGGCAACGTTTCTAATTGAACTGTGTGTCAGACAATAGAAACATGCACACTCAAAATGCTGCCAATGGTGATTTCACTAAAAAGGGGAAAACCAGGGTTGTCTACTCCATTAGACTTCTATGTGACTAGCATACAAGCTTGCATGGCACAACATGGGCAAGACCAAGCTGCAAACAAAAGAAGGCAGCGTTTCTAATTGAACTGTGTGTCAGACAATAGAAACATGCACACTCAAAATGCTGCCAATGTGAAGTTGGCTGACCATGTCATGCATTGGTGATTTCACTAATGATTACAAATGCATTGTAAACATACATCTTATGACACTATGGGGTGATCCAGGATGGGGTTGATGGCTCAGTGGGAGTAGCTCTTTGAGGGGTATGGCCACCCGATTCTTTAGACTTATCCGTCGATGGACTGTCGATTTCCATTATTTGTTTTGAACACACACACTTCCTCAATCATCTTCACCACTTGATCCATCGTCAAAACAGGGGAAGATGCAACACATTCCATTGCAATTTGAAGAGTTTGAACCATCTATTCCTCAATGTGTGAAAGCAAGCGATCAAAAGAGACGCGATGAGCAGTCTTGTCTCCTTAGACATCATGTTGATGGGTGGGAACCTATTTCTGGCATCAATATGGCCAAACTCATGGCAAGTGCAAGGGATCACATGTCTTAGAGGGTTGAGGAGGGAGGGCAGGAGAGACAGTGCCTCGAGGAATTTTATTTTTTTTTGGGAGGGGTGGGGGGGGTGCTTGACAATGGCAGGACAAAATAGGCAAGGCATGGCAGCAAGCTTGGTCTCAAATACTTGAAGGTTCCAAGACTTCTAGACCTAGTTCATGTAGTAAGACCTAGTAATTTGGGTGCATACCAAAAAGGGTTGATTTTGGAATCCATTCCCTCCCAAGATCAGGTCATAGGTAAAGAATTTGATCTTCCAAGTCCTCTGTACCTATTTGCAAACCTAGTGGCTAGCCCTCGCAAAGTAGGGCACTTTCTAAAGGGATAAATGGGGTCTTGTGAGGTTGACCTATAGCTAGAGAAAGTGTCAAATCTGATCCCTCTAACGTGCACCTTAATCCTAGTAGGCAAGGCTTGCCAAAGAAACTTCCAGATGAATACCTTCATGTATTTAGTCCATTTAATTTTCCAAAAAAGGGCATTAATACTCTTTTACCAGTGCTCTTTTGACGAGTTTTTCTTCTAGATTCTAGTGAGTGGGGAAAATCAATCCGCTTTGTATACCATCACATTAGGGTAAAGGGGTCAAAATAAGGACACTTAAAACATGGGGGCCAATAGAGGGACATTCAATGTGAATGATCTGGAGTAAATGATAGGATTGATAGTTTTCAATGAAATTGATACTAAAAGATAGATCATATCAAGGTGCTTCCATCCCAATCATAATTTTGATATATTTTGGTAACATTTTTCATTTAATTTTAAGGTGGCCTTGTCTTGGACCCTGGTTTGTTATTGGCCTCTTTATCCTATGGGTAGTACTCTGGGTCTTGGGAAGCGAGAACACTTTGTTTCTCAGCCAATGCCAAGCTCTCCAATCTATTTCTAATCCACACACACATGGAGGTGAGGGTGTCAGCACTTCCAAGAGTCTGCTGATCAAAAGCCTTTCCTATATACCCAAATTATGTTGCAGCACTACAAGCTCCACATCCTTCTAGCAAAAGCTTTTGTCATCCCCAAGATGATAAATTTTAGAAATTGCTTTATTACTTACCAGACGTGCAGCTTCCCTCCCCAAGGAACCCCTTCCAAGTTTGGAGAGCCAGGGAGACCAATTGAGAGAGGAATCCTTGAAGTATCTAAAATTCTCCTCGCATTCTAGGGTTGAAGCTGCTTTGTTACACTTTCGTGCTAGTTCCATTGTGCAACCACCAAGCTTCAGGGTTGTCCCAAAAGGTACCAAAATCTTGTCTTGAAATGTGGCCTTCCTTCATGTGCCCCCTTTTGAGGCAAGCTGTGATTCGTTTATCATATCCCAGGCCATGATAGCCCATTCCTATTTTTGGTCCATCAGAGAGAACCACGTTTGGCACATAAAGCTTCTGCATGCACCACGGGGACAATAATCCCAATTTTGCCTTGATTATTTGGTCTCGCTACCCATTCACATCTCCCCCATTAACAAGGAGTTGTGGCTTTAGTGTTTCTTTTCCACAAGAACCATTTGATAGGTTTCAAAAATTCTTTCCAATTGGATTTTCACAGTTTTAGCAGCAGGCGATACAAATGAAATGTACGGGATCATGAAAGCATAACATAGTTCCCTTGCCTATAACTTCTCCTTACCATTTCGGAGGGTCAAACGAGTCGTTTTCTGAGAGAAATAAATCTTGATTTCTCAATACTTCAGATTGAGCCGGAAACATAAGAAAAAAGTTGAACAATCTCGAGGCTCTTCTTAGCATTTCTGACTTGGCTTTAAGAGCAAAGAGTCATTTGCAAATAGCTTTGCAAGCAATTATTTTCCTCCAGGAAGTGAGAGACGAATTTCCCCTTTTGTCACACTATCCTTGAGCGAGGTCATCATAAGGGTGAGAGCCCATTGAAAAAAGTAGTAGGGCAAGGGGGCATCCTTGCTTAATCAAATGCTTGACCTCAAACCCTCCCACTATCTTGTTGTTGAAGAGAAGCTTAGATTTACTTCCTTCCCCGAGCGTGCAAACTATAGCACACATTTTGGGTCCAAAGCCAAAAGCCTTCATGACATCCTCAATATAAGACCATGAGATTCTATCATAAGCCTTATCTAGGTCAAGCTCCAGGAGAATACATTTTTGCTTAGTAAAAGAAGTGTACTCAATGCCAACCATGGTAGTCAGATGTTGTCATATATTGACCATCCTTTGATGAATCCATGCTGGTGGGGTGTGATAATTATGTTCAAGGTTGGAGCCACTCTTAAAGCAATAACTCTAGCAATGATCTTGTACACAATTGTCATCATGGAGGTAGGCCGCCAGTGCTTTAGCAACAAGCAACAAACCAACTTGGGAATAGGCATGATGAGCCCTCTTTTAAGGCTAGTATTCAATTGTCCCTCCAATAGAGCTATGTTAGCTAGCTGCACTATCAAGATTTTAAAATCCTTACAAATCCTTTGAAGAATTTGACAATTATTCCATCCCACCCTCGGGCGGTTCACCGTTTAGTACTCCCCTATATAACGTGCGTTCGTGGGGTATTAAAAAAACCCCTCTTTTAACATGTCTGAATGAATAAAATGACCCCTTATTTTAGGATTTTTTTTCCAAAATTGAATATAAAACCCCCTTATTTTAATGTATCTCTGTTAAATTGCCTAAATTTTTTGATTTTTAAAACCCCTCCTTTCGAACTCACGTTATACATTAACGTGATTACATAGTGCACCCCCTGAGATCCCACCCACATGATTTTTCCTTCCCCATTGCCTGCAAGGCAGTCCAACATTCATCAATAGAGAAGTTTGTGAAGAACTTCACATTCTACATCGTCCTAGCACACCCTACTACCCACAATCAAATGGTTTGGTGGAGAAGGCTAATGGTGTCATTGCACGCATCATTAGAAAGATGGTGCAAAACAAGACAAAGTTATGGGATGACTTCTTGGATGGTGCCTTGTGGGTGTTGATAAAAAACGGAAGGGGAAACATACCTAGCACACACAATGTTTGCCTCTCTATAGCCCAGGTATTCCGTTGTACCCCTATCCACACACACACACACATTTCTCAAACGAACTCCCAATTACACCCAAATCAATGCGCACACACTCGTGTAGATCACAATCTAGCATACACCCATAAACACATCAATTTCTTGTTTCCCTTGCACACAATCACACCTCTCTCTCTCTCTCTCTCTCTCTCTCTCTCTCTCTCTTTTTACATCCCACCATCGGGGGGGGCACACTTGCCTACATACACCCGGAAACACCGCGCAATAAAGAAAAGAGAAGAAAGGGGAGGGGGAACAACATCGAAAGCAACACAATCACAGCTTGCTTTTTCTTCAATTGATGGGCTATGGTGGAACATACAACAACCAAAGCTCTTCCCTTCTCTGTTCTTCTGCATCCTTCCAAACACAGCAGAGCACAAAATCTTAAATATCTCCTAATTGGTGTAGAATTTGCCTATGTGCGTGAGATGCAAAAATGCTCAAAACGTCGTTTTCCTTGTTCCATAGGACACCGTTTTTACAAAAAAAAACAATCTTGCAAAAAAAAATACAGACTGTGAATTTTGGTCTCCCTCATGCAGAGGTGTGAAGTCTCTCACACACTTTTCTTTTTACCACTAACCACATGGCTTCCTCTATCCAAGTTTCCTTGCATGTCCTAATAGCATTTTTACATGTAAAAACCTTTTCTTCAAGCATGAAATCTCTACACTTAGGCCTTCATAACCACATAAAACATACACTTCCTAGATCTCCCTCCTTGTAATGCGCCTTCATATTTGCTTTATCACCCATGCCTACACCTGTAAGCATACACATCACTGTTTGCGCCCTTTGCTAGGGTGGACACAGTGTGGTTGCACCATCATTGCCCAACCCCACATTGAACATCTATGTTCAACCAAAAGAAGTCTTTATTCATCTACAAATTGTAAACATTAAAAAACGTTGTAAGAACACCCAAAAAACCATATATAGTCTTATACCTGCTTATTGTCGTCAACCCTCAAGTGGGTTTCCACCCCTCTGCATCATAGCAAATCCTCTGCCTGGATCAAAAACATAACCCTTAGTGCAACTTTTCATTTGGAGTAGCCTTCTGTAGAACTGCACCCATGCACATAACCAATGGTGCATATAGAATGCACACATCACTCCTTCACTGCTCCATGCATCACTCCTTCACTGCTCCATGCATCCACAAGCATCCAATCCTCTTCAAATTGAGAACGATCATGCTCACCATCTTGTTCAACATATGAATTATCCATATCGTCACCTGCCTCGAACCTATTTGGCATACCTTCCCAACCATATAAGATGGAAATGTCCTCCAAGAGCTCTTGTACCTGTTGAATAGCCCACTTCATAGCTGTATCCACAAGCATACTGATCACATGTGAGGCACATACCCCTTTTATAAGCTTTTCCACAGCCATAGCCTGCGGCTCTTCACTTGGCACAATCGGCAACACCTGCTCTTCAATCAAAGGTTTATCTACCTGCATCGGTTTCATCTTCTCTTCCATACTTGTAGCAGCGTGAAGCACCTCCTCTTCAGGACATCCAAGAAAGTAGAGTCATACGGATCCACTAACTCCTCCTGTACGTCATCTTCATGAACCAATTCTTCTAATACATGCTCTACTGCCATAATTTTAGAAAAAAAAGAAGGAAGCTCAATCCATACCATTTCATCCTGGAGCATAGCATCAATAGACGACTCCTCCTTGTAGGAGGGGGATACCCACTTTGTTCAGCTCCATCACCATATGTATTTGCCAATCTTGAACATGGATCCACTTCATCTTCATCACAAGGTAGATTGGTCACCTCAGCAGCAATCTTCTGGAAAAATCCTCGTACCTGTTGCACCACTATAGCATACTCTATGGCTACCTTTAGGGTCATAGCCACCAATAGGGAACCACACACCACTTTTACTTGCATATCCTCTTTCATAGACTTTGGCTCTTCAATTTGGTCTTCATTTACATTTCCAATTGACATGCCTTCATACACATAGTCAGGAATCTTTACTCTTACAGGCTTCACCTCATCAAAATCAGTTTGCTCCCCATAGGACGTGAAGTCTTCATACAGGCTTTCCTCTTTGCTAGTCTCCCAAAACTCAGAGCTTGTATCATCATCATCCTTGCCATAGGTTGACTCCGTGTGTCTGCATCTTCATCCTCTTTCTGCTCCAAAAAAAGTTGGCCACCGCCTTGGCTTTGCATACACTCTTTTGCATACTACTTTTTCATGCACAATCTCAGTAAGAACATGCTCCTTTACCTCTTTATGCTACTCTAACCTCCAAGGAACATAACCAACCATAGGCCTTACCTCAACAGGCTCCACACACTTCAAACAATTTTGGCACCTCCTTCGGTTGAACCATAGGACACTCTGCAATCGTCGCAATAGGCAGATAATCAATAGGCTTCAGCAAGCCCAACTCTAGCTTCCACTTCACTTTTTTGCTCTTCACTTTGTCCAAATAGACCATATCTTCATAGGTATCAGCTCCACACTCCACCTTGTCCTTGATCTTTGGATGCAAGCACTCAAGAAACTTTGACAACTTCAGGTAGAGGTTGCCTTTGACCCTAGTAGAAACCTTCAATTGCTTCCAACATGCTTCAAATTTCTCAACAAAAATGGAAAAGTCTTTACTTACATCCTGGCGTACCGCCTTCAACTTAGCACCGGCTTCTTCAAGAGAGACCGTTTGCCAAAATCGCTTCAGAATTTACGTTCGTAGCTCTCGCCATGAACTTCAACCACCATCACCTAAACCATTGAACCATGTCTTTGCCCGTTCTCGCAGCAATAACAATACCATCTGCAGCTTCTTCGCATGTGTCAATCTATGCATCGACATCATCCACAATTTAAAATCTGTTGCCCAATGCTCTGGATCTTAAATACCTCTGAAATGGGGCCAATGCTTGGCTTCGTCAGCTCGATCAATTCGCAAATGCACTCTTTACTTTGACCATTTTCCAATTGTTTGGCGGCTTCAAACTCTGCTTTCAGCTTCTACTAAGGAGCATAAGTATACTCCTCCGTGGGGCACCACTAATAGAAAGGGGGAAGGGGGAACACCCCCAGCACACACAATGTTTGCCTCTCTATAGCCCACCGATTTTGTTGCACTCCTATCCACACAGAATCACACACACACACACACACACACTTTTCTTAAACGACTTGCAACTACACCCAAATTAATGCGCACACACTCTTGCAAATCACAATCTACCATACACTCATAAACACATCAATTTCTTGTTTCCCTTGCACACAATCACCTCTCTCTCTCTCTCTCTCTCTCTCTCTCTCTCTCTCTCTCTCTCTCTCTCTCTCTCTCTCTCTCTCTCTCTCTCTCTCTCTCTCTCTCTCTCTCTCTCTTTGCACATCACACCATCGGGGGGGCACACCTGCCTACACACACCCGAAAAAATCGTGCAACAAAGCAGAAGAGAAGAAAGGGGAGGGGGAACAACACCGAAAGTAACACAATTAGAGCTTGCTTCTTCTGCAATTGATGGGCTACGATGGAGCATACAACAACCAAAACTCTCCCCTTCTCTATTCTGTCTGCAGTCCTCCAAACATAGCAAAGCACAAAAACTTAATATCTCATAATCGGTGCAGAATTTGTCTATGTGTATAAGATGCAAAAATGCTCGAAACACCGTTTTCCTTGTCTATGTTGCATTGTTTTTACAAAAAACAATTTTGCAAAAAAATTACAGACTATGACTTTTTGGCCTCCCTCATGCAGAGGTGTGGAGTCTCTTACACACTTTTCTTTTTACCACTGACCACATGTATTCTTCTACCCAAGTTGCCTTGCATGTCCTAAGAGCCTTTTCACATGTAAAAACCTTTTCGTCAAGCATGAAATCTCTACACTTAAGCCTTCATAACAACATAAAACATACACTCCGAGATCTCCCTGCTTGTATTGGCCTTCGTATTTTCTTTATCACCCATGCCTGCACTTGTAAGCATACACATCACTGTCTTCGTGAGAGATACCCCTACTCGGGGGTCTACGCACAAAATTTACAATTTACACTTTTATACAATTTTCAATATACATCAAAGTTGCGGAAGCATTTGCATAGGGAAGGAGTTCTCAGCGCCCGACCAAGCATGGAGTTTAGGCCATGAGCCGAACTGCATCGAGAGGGACCAAGCAACTAGTGCTACCCATGAATGGTGTTATGAACGAAAACGTGCTCAAGAAAAATATAACATTGTGGAGGGTGAATATATGTGTACACCGCATTGCGGGAAGAGAGAGAGAGAGAGAGAGAGAGAGAGAGAGAGAGAGAGAGAGAGAGAGAGAGAGAGAGAGAGAGAGAGAGAGAGAGAGAGAGAGAGAGAGAGAGAGAATATATAGTGGAGGGTGAAATAGAGTGCCCAGAGACATGAGAAAATGACAAAAGAGAATCTTTAAATGCCCCGTCTAAATGAAACAGGCAACCATGTATTAATGCAATAACAAAATCTGGGTATACCATAACATCAAAAAGTTTATAACTAGCAGAGCACTGGACTCTGTGTAGGGATCTACCGGTCCACCCATCCACTTCCGCTCTACTACGGACAAAGAGAATATCACTTCACCAGGAGCGAGCCAAGACACCTCCAACCTACCTGAGCCAGACATAGGCTGAGGCCGCTTTGCCTCCCTCCATGAAATTGAGCTCTGAAAGGACCCCAAGTACCAGTACATGGTAGGGTATCAACGCCAACCATACCAGTTTAAGCACCACGCCTCTTTGATGCCTAGCACCGGGTGTTTAGTAAAAGCCAAGGCAAAATCCTCGATGCGTTAGCTGTGTAGGTCATTCAACCCCTGACAAACTAATCATGTAAATGAGCTTAACTAAAAGAAGAAGACCTATGCAACACCCTCGATCCTGCATAACCACTTTAGAACATAACATGGATGCAAAAATTTTGGCAACATAACCGTATCCAGAAAAAAAACCATGAGCCACACCGGCTTCCACACAAAAATCACAACCATAATCCATGAGAGAATCTCAGCTCTTAACCACAAATCATAACCTCACTGAACGAACTCCCACACTTGGAGTTTGACACATCCCTTGCAATCAATCGAAGTCCACACACGAGTTTTACCAAACACCGAGAAAGTTTTTTCGAGCAAACCAAAAATCGAGCGTATTTCACCAAAATAATAGCCATTATCTACCAAAATTTGTACCTTTTTTGTGGGCACTTGTTGCCCTAGTAGAAATTGCTCATTCATCTTTCTTTCAAAAACAATTAGAATTTTGGAACGATACATCAAGATGCTAGAGTTGATCACAATTATAATATGATCTGCCCCTCCAAGAATGTTGAGCCTATCTATTATTTTTGTGGCCTTCTCTCTCTTCCTAGGAGGGAAGGTGTTTAAGATCCATGCTCTACTTATCAAAACTCAAATTGTGAGATTCTCCTACTTTAAGCATGTATGGAAATCAAGGAACTACAGGATCTTTGAGAACACCGTGGAAGTTGCTAAGTTTACGAAGATAATCCAAGAAAGCAAGGGGATTATCATTGCCATCGGGAAACAAATGGACTCTGATGAGTGGAACATGACCATGGATGATTGACCTGATTGGGTAGTGATGAGGACCCTTCCATTATCATCAGGGTGGCTCCCTTATCAGCCGATGTATCATTGATCAGTTGAAGATGTCATGGCTCGTGGCGAGCATGACAAGAATGTGTAATTCTATGATTTTGCTAATATAATCTACTCACCACTGTGAGTTTGGAAAAAGAAATGAAATAAGGAGCCAACCTCAATCTCGGATCGATCCTTGAGGTGCAAATGTTTACAAGCTGGATGTTTACCGTCTCGTTGTGAGGCCTATTATGACGTGTTTGATACAATCCACTCACGAATTGTGAGTTTTGCCAAAAAAAAAAAAAAAGATGAAATAAGGAAAACCCTCTTTCTTGTTCGAGAGTAGGAGGTGCTACTGGGCAGCGCTTTGCTTTTTGCGTCTGTAGCTCGCCAGTAAGGGTTTGGGGTGTGCTAGCTCAGCAACGCTGACTACGCATCTCAGTCCATTCCAAGCTTTGCCTCCACTTGGAGGGTCAAGGCAGGTCCCTGGCAAAACTTCCACAATGCTTATTACCTATGTAGCATACGCTTAATCTTGTTAAGGTAATTATAAGCGCTTATTATCTCCAAGATAAGCGCTATCGTGCGGCTCCGTTTACGTGATGAGAAAAAGAGCAAAGGGATGTTAAGCTTCTTGGAAGACTAAATGTGCAATGGGTAGGGCTTGATAACAAGCAGGTTTAATGTTGAATGTATGCCAAATACAGTGCTTTGGAATGCCTTGATTGACATGCATAACAAATAATGTATTTGGCACTACTTTGATCGAGATTTGTACTATGCATAATGTGAGGATCATCAATGCTTTAGCCAATAAGTATGCCTAATATGATACTGTAGCATTGACTTGGTCTGTGAATGTGCCTAATGGGTGTACTTCAGCAGAAAGCCAAAGAGAGCTTGTGTCCAGAGTTTCATCTCTTGCAGTGCATTGATAACTGGGTATGCGGGTGGACTTGTGGTTGGCACACCGTGGTCAAGATATATGCATAATATAGTGATTTGGAAATGCGCAATATGGTTGTGGCAAAGAAGCTCTGGATCTTTTAACCGGATGTGCAAGAGAAGGGCTTCCACGAAATGCAATCACATACACTTGCATCTTGAGGGCATGTGGCATTATCCAAGACATGGATATGGGTAACAAAACTCATGATCATATTGTCAGTCAAGGGCTGCTGAAAATGAAAATTGTGCGAGCAATGCTTTGGTCGGTGTGCATGCCAAATCCCGTGTTGAGCAATGCCTTGGTCGATGTGTATGCCAAAAGGGGTGTATTATGTAGGGGTATGGCCGCCCAAAAGGGTTTGTCCACCCAAATTAGTGCCCACCAAATGGCGGCCCAAGGTTAATGTGTGTGGAGGGGAAGAAAAAGAAAGAGGATGGTGTGCAGAGGCAGAGACGAGCTTAGGGGAGAGAGAAAGCAGCTGCACTCGTCATCGCAAGGCTCAAATGGTGCCGACGATCAAGCAAAAATACCTCAGCATTGCATGCCTCCCCTATTTGATTCTGGCCCCACCTCTTTTTGCGCAACTCGACACTCCGACTACCACATCATCATTGGGCTTCAGGTGCCTTGTCACGATGGCATGACAACCAAAACAAAAAGAGCCTAAAAATAGGAGGGGGAAAGAATGAACAAATTGTGGCATGAACGAGTATGTCGAGTGGTTGAAGAGAAAGGGAGGAAGGAAAACGTAGGAGAAGGGAGGGAGGCAAAGCTCTCTCTCGATGACGTCCCTCTTTGTCAACTTAGGAAGCAAGCAAGCAAGGGGGAAGGGTTGAAGCAGGATTGGATTACATGACAAAGTTTTGAAGCAAAAGATGAACGAGGATGAGAGGAACAAAAGGGCATGAAAGAATGCGAAGAGAGGGAGGTGAAGCTCTCTCAAGCTTGAAAGGCATATACAAGAGAAGCTTCTCTCTCTCTCTCTCTCTCTCTCAACCTTGGAGAGGACTAGCAAGCCCTTAAGGGAAAATCTTTTTGGCAATCAAACAGTGGATTTTCAAGGAAAAGAAGAAGGCATGGGATATCTCTCTCTATCTCTCTCGACTAAGCAAGGATTGAAGTAAGCTCGAGGTTGGCAAGACATGAAGAGAAAGGGTGTAAATTATAGAACGTTTGAGAGCAAACAAAGGAGGGAGCTTCGAGAGCTCTAGATGGAAATTGAAGGAAGAAAAGAGAGCAACACCACCATCATCAAGACCATCAAAGTTTTTTTTTAATTAATCGTAGTGCTTAGACTTCTTAACCCTAATGTAAGCCAGGTTATGGTGTTATTAACGACCACTTTGATTATTGATTAAGCTTTACTCAAGGTCTATTTATGCTCATGATGGTTATTGAAGTTATCTGCATATATTGTTCTCTCTCACACACACCTCTCACAGCCAGAGGCCCCACGACTTCCCGGCTCACCTCTTGAACACATATCCCCCAACAGCACTTGTCATAGAATATAATATCTAGCTTTACCAAATGATTTTCTCATAGTAAACGAATCATTTAATATGGGAAGATAAAAGGGGAACAAGAGTTAGGATATAGGTATGTGCCTCTGCACCTATCTGAACAGGGGACCAAAAGGAGAAATGGTTGCATCTCAATAGGGGTCCAAAAGGAGACAATCTATCAAAGAGCAATGTGCAATAAGTGCTTCTAGACTTATCTCAGCAGGGACCCAAGAGGAGAGATGGTTACATCTCAATATGGGTCCAAAAGGAGATAGTCTATCAAGAGCAATGTGCATCTAATGGAGCTTAAAAGACCCTAGGATTAGCTTCATTAAAGACCTCCAAAGGTTAGTGTTAAAAGTCCTTAGACCTTAGGGCTATACTTGAGGTGGGAACCCCGGCCCAAGCTTGAGGTGCTTGTCATGCTTGGTGACTAAGGTTCTTGAGGTGCTTGTCATGCTTGGTGACTAAGGTGCTTGAGGTGCTTGTCGTGATTGCTGACTAAGGTTATTGAGGTGCTTGTCATGCTTGATGAGTAAGGAGCTTGAGGTGCTTGCTGACTAAGGTGCTGGAGGTGCTTGTCATACTTGATGAGAAAGGTGCTTGAGAAGCTTACATGCATGGGGGTAAAGTTCTTGAGTCAAAAAGAGACCCTACAAAGGAGGGGGAAAGACCCAAAGTTAGGGGAATCTTTGACTTAACCTCCCACTCACCCAAAGGGCACCCCCTTTCACAAGGGGCACATGGACACATGTCAAGCTCTCCCTATGCTTAGCCACGTGGTGTTCTTTGAATCCTATTGGCTTGGCTAAAGAGGGGTCCAATGAGCTTCTAGTTCAACTCAACAAATATCTATATATTTTCAAGTTCTCTCTCTCAAAGAGGTAAGGAGGACACTTGGGCCTAATTCTACCTATGTTGCTTGAAATGAATTGTGCATGTAATTGGCTAGGCTTAGAGGGGTCCAATGAGCTTCAAGCTTGAGATACAAGGAGGGTTCGACCAAGGCAAGCAAGGGGTGTCCTTGGGGGTATGCACCCTCTTACACACTCATTTTCCACACATTCTCACTTGGTGAAAGTGGAAGAACTCCATCTCCTTCTCCAAGCTTGTTGAGAAGTTGAGAGCCTACGCCAACACTCTTGGCTATGGAATGCAAATGCAACCAAGATCCATGCTTCAATGCTTAAGCTTGCCATATTTTCCATCTTCATTACTATGCTATTATGTATGCTAGCAAGAAGAGTGATGATAAGTGAGGAGTTATTTCTTTCTCCTATGAATGTTTCTTCTTCCTCTTCCCTACCCTCATTCCCCGCTAGCTCTCTCCACCTTTGAAGGTGTTTGAGGCCTTGGGACCAAGGCCGGGGGTAGTTAATGCTTTTACAAATTTTATGCTATGCTCGTGATGCATGAAGCTTTCCATCTTCATAGCATCACCAAGCTCACAAGTAACACAAATATTGTATTATACCAAGTCTCTCTTTATGGGAGAGTCTATAATACAAAATCCTATTGGAGGGAGGACCGGATCTACATAAATTGGTCAACTTGTGTCAAGTTCTCTAATTCTCTCTCTCTCTCTCTCTCTCTCTCTCTCTCTCTCTCTCTTAAAAGTATTTTTCATGCCAAGTTAATTAAGTATAATGGTTATGTTGCTTCGGCTAATTAAGTTCACCCTCTATGTTCTCAAAGTATTCTCATAAAAATGCTCACTCTAATTCTCTTAATTCCGCTATTCTCAAATTTCATGGGCCATTTCCATTACATTGGTAGCAGAGCTATTGGTTTCTCTTTTCTTTCTTAAGAAGAGAATTCCTTAAGTTTTCCATGAAATGTTGTCTGTTTATTGCAATAGGGTAAGTGGGACAGGGATCTATTATCTTGGTTCAGAAGAACTTAGTTCGAGGTACATCGTTGGGAACTATAGTCTTAATAATGGAGTCTATTGGCTGCCTTTGTCTTAACCATTATTGAGCTACTAGCAAGCTCAACAGGAACTATAATCAACCGAGAAATGTTCGACCCTCTCCACTTGTCTTTGCAATCAACAATGTCTAAACCACGGGTGTGGTTGCTTGAGAACTAATTTTCAAAGGTAAAGAAGAGTAGCTACTAAGGTTTTCGAGGGTACCAAAGCACAAAGTAATTTTGTACTTAAGTTTAATTAGCATAGCTGACAATAACCAAGAGAGTAGAATGAATATTAAAACTTTGATTTTTCACATCAAGGTGCTAATGGTGATTCCCCCATGTTTGTTAATTATCTTGTTACTAGGTTGCAACAAGCTATGGGCAACCCTGCTTTGCAAGCCGAAGTTATGCAACAACTTTGTGCTTATGGGATTTCCTTTCCTCTCCAAAAAAAGAAAGAGCTTAGGAGGCCTCTTGACGAGACTCCCAAAAGAAAACTCTCTCCCATAAGAGAGGAGGAATCCAAAGAAGGAGAAAGAAGCGAATCCATTAGTTCCTTTAAAGATGTGACTCCACGAAGAGGGCGGTCTAGACGATCGCCAACTCCTCCCAAGAGGAAACTGTCAACCCACAGTTCTTCTTCTCGTCACTCCAAAAGGGAAGAGAGGAAACAAAGGAAGAAAAGGGTAAGAAAGAGTCACCCTCTTCTCCCTCTTCTTCACCTTCCTCCTCTTTCGAAGAAAGCACTGACTATTCTCCTAGAGAATACAAGAGGGGAGGACATAAAAAATCTTACCATGCATGGCGAAGGTCCCAAAAGCTCAAGAAGCTCAAAGAGGGAGGAAAGAGTATTTATTTTCTCACCTATGATGGCACCTTTGGTGCTACTAGCAAAGTATTCGCCTTCATCCAACAACTTGATGTGGCCTTTGGAGACGAGGGCTTCACAGAGTCCTCCAAGCTACGTCATGAAGCTATGCACTTCCAAAAAATCTACTTGTCAATGGGTGGGATAGCCTTCGTGACAATGGAGAGTCCCCAAGACATGGAAAAATCTATGAGTATACATCATGAAGAAATTCCTTGCAAGCGATGCAAAGGACAAAGTACTCACCGAATGGCGAAGTTGAAGCTTCTCCCCCATGAATCTATCCACAAATATGTGGAGTATGATGACATTATCTTCTTGGAAGGAGATTTGAACTACATACTGACCATAAAAGCTTGAAGTGGATCTACACCAAATCCGACCTTAGTATGCGGCAACAAAGATGGATGGAGTTGTTATGTGAATATGATTTTTAAAAAATTATAAACCTAGGAAGAAAAAATATTGGGGTCGATGCTTTGAGTAGGAAGAGTACTGTAGCGGCTGTCACAACCTCTACTACTTCTTTAATTGACCTTATTCAAGGAGGTATGACTAATGACCCATAGTACCTAAAAATCCAGTACTTGATGAACTTAAAAAATCACACAAAGAAGCAAGAAAGGCAAATCAAAGGCTTTCATGTTGAAGGTGATGACCTTTACTTTGGTAATCGTCTTTGTATTCCAAATCAAGGTGGAAGAAAACTTTAGATATTAGAGGAAGCTCATGATAAACCTATAGCAGGACATCAAGGATACATTAAGACTTACTCTACTGTAAGAAAGAGTTTCTTTTGGCAAGGACTAAAGCGTGATGTGTTGAACTATGTTACAAGATGTTTAACATGTCAATGTATTAAAGCTGAAAGAATTTTGAGATCCTGGTAAGCTTCAACCTATTGATGCTCCACAAAGGAAATGGGAATGCATATCCATGGATTTTATTAAGGACTTCCTACATCTCTGGGATATGACTCTATTTTTGTGGTTGTTGATATGCTTACAAAGATGATCCATTTGTTTCCAGTCAAGACAACATTTACAACTAAGGATATAGCGCAAGTCTTCATGAAAGGTGTTTTCATGTATCACGGTTTACCTCAACGAATAATTTTTTATCGTGATGCGAAGTTCACCTCAAATTTTTGGAAAGCCTTATTCTCAGCTACAGGAACCCAGTTAGCCTTTAGTACTGCTTATCATCCTCAAACTGATGGGCAGATAGAAAGAACAAATCAAATCATTGAAGTCATGTTAAGAGCTTATTATATGCATGAGCAGAGTAAATGGACTAGATATTTGTATTTGGTTGAATTTGCGTATAATTCATCATTCCAATGCTCAATTATAATGTCTCCTTTTCAAGCATTGTATGGAAAAGAGTGTCTTACTCCACTCATATGGACAGACCCTCTCATACGAGTTCAAGCATCCAAAGAAATGATGGATGAAATGCAACTACAAATCGACCTTATACGACGACAGGATATTAAGACTGCTGAAGTTAGGCAGAAGAGTTATGCTGACCTAAGACGATCTGCCAGAATTTTTGAAGAGGGCGATATGGTATTTCTGAGAGTAAAACCTAAACGTAGTTCTTTATCAATGGGTAAGTGTAAGAAGTTAAGTGCCAGATATTGTGGAATTTTTGTTATCATAGAGCGGATGAATGATCAAGCTTACAGACTCTTGTTACCTACACATAAAGGTACATGATGTTTTTCAGGTCAGCTTACTCAAGAAGTATGTACCTCATCCCCAACATTTTCTTGATGATTTTCTATTATCTATATCTACTGACAGAACTTTTGAAGTATACCCCGAAGTAATACTTCAGAGCAGAACCAAGCCTCTATGTAATCATACCATTATTCAACACCTTGTTAAATGGTCAACGTATCCTCAGGAAGATGCCTCTTGGGAACTTGATGATGTAATGAGACTAAATTATCTAGATTTCATGTTGAGGTGAGGACACCTCGAATTTTTCAAGTGTGAGAAGATGTAAGATCCCCAATTTTTGGGTCTCTTCTAAAACTAAGAAAAATAGTTATCAATATTTATTCTGTCAAATTATGACTTAAGATGCTTGATTGACAGTATTGGAAGGTTCTAAAGTAAAAAGCAAGGTTGTTTCCATGTTCTAGTAGGTTAGACGGACGTTTAGTTCAGTTTTGAAAAAATCTGCTATGTTTAGTTTTTTCATGCTTTTAGGTGCTTTTTTCCAAAAAGCAAAGTTGGATCCTTAAACTACGTGTTCTAGGGAAGCTATGGCTCAATTTTATAAAAATCTGCTATTTGAGAGCTTTTCACTCCATTTTTGACTTTCATAATTCTTAGTGTTTTTTATTGAAAAGCGAGTCCGCTTTCTTATTCTAGTGGACGAGGGGAAGTAGTGGTTTAATTTTAGAAAATTAAGTTTTTTTTCTTTTTAAGCTATTTTTAGTCTTTCGTGCTTTTCGGTGTTTTTGAAAAACAATGTGTTTTTTATGATGACCTAAATATAAAAGTATTAATTTTAGTCTCCGTCGCATTTAAAAATGATCACCCGGAGCAAAAACGAGACTAGACGGGATTTTTACAAGAAATATTTTTTTATAAAAAGCGGTACCGTAAATACGCCAGGGTAGTATAGGAAAGTCATAATTATGTCGGGACATTACGGTGCGACATAGTCTAGCTATGGTTTCCATTAGCTGGCCAAGTACTGTTCAATTGGCTAATTTTGCTGTAAAAATTGAATGGTAAGTGGGAGAGTTGACCACCAAAAGCAAAGCCTTGTTTTTAGAAAAGTCCCAAAAGCTATGTAGCTATTCCAAGCGGAAGACAATAGCCCTACCTTCAACTTGGGGCACACTCTGGGCAGCTGCAGAACCTATAAATTATTGGCATAGAGTGCTCAGTTTTCTGTGCCATTTGTTGCGTCTACTATCATAAGGCTATACGTATCTATTATACAAAGTGGTGCAAGCTCTTCATCACCATCTCCATAAGCTCTTCTGTCTCGAGAAGAAGGACACCCTCTCTCTACTTGCTTACTATCTTTTCTCTCGTGCACACACTCTTCGGAAGCTCTCGTAGTGAATACCTCTACGTAGCTCTCATCACCGCTCTCTTGCGACAAAGCAAGAAGCCTTTCGACAACCCCTAATCGATTCTAAAGCACGGTGAGAAGCTTTAAACTCCATAGCCATCATCTCTCTCTTTCTCTCTCTCTCTATGTCGTTTTTCTGAGTAGTCACCCTCTTGGTGATTGTTTTTTCACATACGAGTGCATGTATGCATTAACCGAGTACATATGAATTTGACCCCTGATAATTTCATCATGTTTAAAACACTGATTTATGCACATGATGTGTTTATGGTCACGTGCATGCATAAAAAGCGCTTTCCGTTTCATATCATAGAGACCGTAGGATCACTGTGTTGGTCATAAATCACAAATCGCTATGAATCAACCCGCACCCTTTATACCAGAGATAAAACACATCATTTATAACATTTTCTCTCTTTGGTATCATGTGAAAAACATGCACGAGCTAAAAGATATGGTCAAAAAACAGCTTGTTGCCCAGTCAACCAAATTTTTTGACTCTAGGCTCCTTGGAGAACCACTATATAGATTCATTGGATGGGAAAACCAACTTAACCAATTGAAAAGCTTGATGAAACTTGATGATAAATAAATTTAGGTCTCCGTTATCACCTCGGGAATGCAAGTTATTAATTGTTCTATAACCGGTTTTACCTACACGTATATGAGTGCTACCAATGGGGGGTACCATATGATGGCGTGAGTTAACCGAACTGTTTTTATATGTTTTATGGTTTGTTTTGGTGAGTTTATTTCAACTATTAGATGACCATAAACATATGTGAGAGTATATGGTTAAACATCCCGAACCGCATAGGCAGATATGATTAAAGTAGTC
Organism: Adiantum capillus-veneris; assembly: GCF_014529385.1. NCBI lineage: Eukaryota > Viridiplantae > Streptophyta > Polypodiopsida > Polypodiales > Pteridaceae > Adiantum > Adiantum capillus-veneris. Next base: position 113,407,631 of record NC_140938.1, on the reverse strand, counting down.
TTTTTTTGGGGTTATCTTTTGTTGTGTGAGTATCATATGTGTGAAGTGATATTATGGAGCTGAGTTTAATGCATTGGTTTGAGGTCAAATAATTTCATTTGTATGTTTTGCATATTCTCAAAAATACAAAAAATTTGTTTTTTGCATATGTGTGAACTTACGGTTTATGGTTGACCTAAAGGTCTGAGCTATTTTGCATCATGTTTATGGTGATGGAATGTTTTCATATGATCTATGGAAACTCAGGGATCGATATGGATGCCTCATATGCATGGTTATGATTTCTTTCCACCTGCATACGTCAAAACTATCTCTATGTGCTAAGGAGGTGAAGTGGAGATGTGATGCATCAACTTTGCATGGTTGGATGTTGTCAAAATTGGATTTTTATATCATGATTAGTTGCGGGTCAGACTCTTTTTATGCATGAAATAATCACTTCTGAAGGGTCACAGGTGTGTGGGGGGGTTTCTAATCACCGAGCAAAAAAAATCGAGGGAAGATAAATCTGAGCAAATTGAAATAAGAGTAACAATGGTGAAAGAAAATTATTATGCCATGCACATTACTTTCACTACCACGAACCTGACACTTAATCGACAGAAAAAGATATTTTAGAAGCATTATGAAAATTGAATACTCGAGACACACGCAGTCTCTTCATACTTGAAACGTATATAATTCATTTTCATGTGGCATACCTCCTCTCAAAAATAGCCCACCAACAATTTGGCACCTAGATTTTGCAAAAACGTCAACACACAACCTCGTAAGCCTACAATGCCATATGAGAGCCTCCTAAAGCTTGAAACAACTCCACTTTTGTAAGCAAGAAAAAACAAGTTCCTAAAGCAAGCGGAAACAAGCGCACTCTCACTCTCTCTCCTCTCAACTTCGCAGTGCAACATCCTTGAGTTGCCCTCCCTTTCCACTTGGCTTGACCTGCTCATGTTGCTTCTGGAACCACTTTCCGTGAGAACAATTTCTTGTCTAACTAGACTTTCGCGATCATTAAACAGAAGCGATCATTAAATAGAAGCGATCGGATCTAGAGCCAAATGCAAGTTCTTTTGCACAGGAAAGGCCCAAGTCTCAAGTGCATTTGCCTCCTAGATGGAGAGGTAAAGTCATGAAACAACAATTTCTTAAAAGCTCCTACTACTGAAAACACCCATGGTCCTAGGATATTCACGCCAAGATTAAAGAATCTTTTAGTCCTAAATCACATCATGGAAATTTAAAGCTTCCAAAGCTTGCCAGATACTTTGCAGCAACACGTAAACAAGAGAAACCATCGCAAGAGCACAATTGTTTCTTCTACATGCCAATGTATGTTTCTACAATTTAATGCCCCAATCCCTACAATCATGGAAATAAAAAAGCTTTGCATTGCTCGCTATCAATTTGCAGTGGGGGCTGTATTGTCATCCATCCTCAACAATCAATATTATGCCATCTCACAATCATTTGCCTAAGGGCACGTAGTAGATTGATCTCCTGCCGCAAACCATACATCCCTTGCGTGGTACTGCCTGCTACAATAGCTCCCTGGTCTATGTCACCTTTAGAAAAAAAAGAAACAACCGTACCCGCACGAGTCCCAGTGCTCGAAAAAAACCTAGGTTTAGTGTAATCCCACCTACAAATTTTGAAATTTACCTCTAAATTTTATATTTGAAGGTGAAAAAACTTACAAAATTTGAAAAATTTGGTGTAATTCTATGTAAAAACCTTCAAATTATGTCAATTTACCTGTGTTGTATCACATATGTAGGTTTGCCAAGTTTTTGGAATAAAGTTTTTTTTTAGCACTACGCATGACCCTACCCTTCCCTGGTTTGTTGCTGCAATCATTCCGCGCTAGCGCGGACTGGTTACAACAGCAAACCAAAGAGGGGTCATTTTTATAAAAAGAAAACGTGGGGCTTGCTGAGAGAGAGAGAGAGAGAGAGAGAGAAGTGGCAATCCCTTCTCTTCCACTTTGTCTGTTAGGGTTTGGGCTCCCATGCGGGCTGCTTCATTTTCTTCGGCGTTGTTTGACAAGATCTTAGCTTGTGAAGCTTGTGTTTGTGCCGCAAGCTCTGCGCTTCCTGGGCCTTCACTTGCATGTACCTGCTTGAAGCTCATCGTTAGCAGCCAGCCCATGTGGAGAGAGAGAGAGAGGCCCCAAGTCGTTGGCCAAAGGTGGCTGGACAAGCAAGCGGAGGCATCAGTGCTGTTTGTGGCATTTGGGAGCTTCTACACTGTGTAAAAGCTCCTACACACCCTCACGGCTATCTCTCCCCCTCCCTGCTTGTCCCGACCTCGTGTTGCCTTGACCCTACCTTGTGTTGCAGTCATGTCACCTCTCCATCTCTGTGTGCCTTGCTGAGCATTGTGACGCCCCTCTCGTCACCCCTGCTCTGTCCCGTCACCCGCTTGCTTTGTCCCACCTCAACGCTACCCTGCATGCGTCCTGCTCTGCATTACGATGCCATCTTGGCCTATCGTGCCTTAGCACTACCGTGCTTGCATCCTTTGCCTACAACACACCTTCACTGGAATCTCCATCGGGCAAGCCCAACACCCAATGCAGAGAGAGGGAGGGAGGGAGGGAGGCGATGGACTAGAGCCACTTCTGTGCTGAGTGTCATGGCACAAGGAGCGCTAAAAGTCCTTGAGATGGAGGATGAGAGGATCTGTATCAAGCCCCTGGGCCCTGCTTCTCGTTCGAGGCTCTGGCTTTTCGTCTTTCTCTACAATGATGTCACTCTCCTGCTGATGACTTTGATGTGGGAGCTTGCACTCACTTTGTTATTCCCATGGATTCGGATGGTTGTGCATCGTGCATCACATTTGTCTCTGCCAATGACATGTGCTCCAACTATGCCATTTTGTACTGGCCCTTGTGCGCTAGGATGGTCAAGCTAGGCTTTAAATCTTTGAAAATATAGAAATCTTACAGATGTAGGTTGATGATTTTCGACCCTTCACATGGAGGTAAAGGCACTCCACCTTGTAGTTGAATGTATACATCATAATGTGCTGAGCAATTCTTTGAGGAAGTGATTGCCATGCCATTGCATCGTCAATATTAATTTCAGGGAGGTGATAAATCAAAAGAGAAAGAGAGAGAGAGAGAGAGAGAGAGAGAGAGAGAGAGAGAGAGAGGAATTTCCTGTTACCAAAATGTCCCTCTAATTTGTGGTTATTCTCAGAATACCCCTCAACAAAAATTCCCAAAATACCCTTCAATTTCTTCAAATTTCCCAAAATACTCCTTGCTTGGAAATTTATCTGGCCAACAATGTTTTCCTATCATGGCCGCCCATGACATTTAAACATCTCTAAAAACAAAGTTTTGAAGTTTTTTCTGACTTCTCATTGGAAAATTGGTTCTTTCTCAATAGAAGATGATATAACTAGGATTTGATATGGTATTGTGGTCTCTTAAAATGAAATTGCTAATCTTTTATAGACACGAATGTCTCTACTTGTGATCCCATTACTAAATAGTTTCATCTAAAAAACTTAAAAATAACTCCCCCTTGTCAAAAATATAAGTATATGCAAAAATCTAGGCTAACCCATCCCAAATGGTACAAGGGTATACTAGGAAATTTTGAAATTAAAGGGGTACTTTGCGAATTTCCAACGAATTAGACGAGTATTTTGGTAATTTTGCCTAAACAATATCATCATCCTCATTAGATTCTATGTTTTGAGGTTTACGTAAGATCATACTGCATATCTCCTGTTGACCTACTAAAAATCTCTATTAATGATGAGTCCTTTCTAAAGAAATCGCTAGGATACTAGCATCCAACTATGCCTCACATACTTGTTCTTAGAGAGAAGGGTACTAACCAGAGTTGTACTTTGCCACCATAGTAGTGCACACCCTTGTCGACACATTCCCATTTCTAGGAGGCACATGCAAAAGAGAGAGAGAGAGAGAGAGAGAGAGAGAGAGAGAGAGAGAGAACGCGAGCCGAGGTGAGAGAGACACGAGATCATTCTTGAAAAATCCTATTTTCCAGGTCTTTTGAACCCATTTGCAAATCTTTCCTGCAAGGCCACATATTGTCGGGAATTCCTTAAAAAGGTGGGGAAGGTCTTCAAGAGTCGTTCTACATTGCAAGCATCTATCTGGACCAATCCCCTTGATAGATATCTTCACCCCATTTGGTAGGGCTATTGCTTGCCCCACTACTTGTTTAGTGCGGAGAACCAGTCCTTCAAAAACATAAGGGAGAGGTACACTTCCTTAGTTTGTGGTTTAAGGAAATGTCTGTTCTTGGGCCACTGCCACGCTTTCCACTTAAACTTGGAATCACGGTTCGATAGACACCACCTATTCAATTGTTCAAAGGCTTTGCTGAGCAGTAATCTTTCGGTCCCACTGAGGTTAAACTATAGGAAAGCTTAGTGATTTTATCACTAGTTTGTTGGCTTTCAATAAAAAGCCTTAGAGACATAAAAAGCCTTAGAGACGAAGAGGGTAAAATATTTTATTATTTCCTCTATGGATTGAATCTACCTTTTCATGGGAAGCATTGAAGTTTTCTTTTGTTTTGGTTTTGTCAAAAGGTCCTTTCATGTTGTTTTTTGTTATCTCTAGGCGAGTTTGGTTCCCTCTTGATGTAATTTCTTATCAATTCCTGATCTTTCTTACTATAATTTCCTCATGTTTATGTTTTTTTTAAAAAGGTCCCTTCATTTGATAGCAGTAGGTTGGCACCCTGGGACAGTCACTTATCAAAAGACCCCTATATCACGTGCGCTAAGAGGTAATTATACATACTATACTTACATTGTGAGCCTATTTAAAAAACCCCCACCCCCCTCTGTATGTATACATTTTGGTCTTTTAATAATCCTCTCCGGTGAACTCACGTGATATCATACACATTCTAAAAAGTGACCGACCCGGGGTTGGCACGCATTGTTCCTTACTTAGAATCTAGGAAGATACAAGGCCATAGAGGAGTGGTGGAGAAAACATGCACTACTGGTCAGCGGGGAGAACCAATCCTTCAAAAACATAAGGGAGAGGTACACTTCCTTAGTTTGTGGTTTAAGGAAGTGTCTATTCTTGGGTCACTGCCACGCTTTGCACTCAAACTTGGAATCACAGTTCGGTAGACAAAACCTGTTAAACTCTTCAAAGGCTTTGCTGAGAAGTAATCTTTCAGCCCCAGTGAGGTTAAACAATAGGAAAGCTTAGTGATTTTATCCCTAGTTTGTTGGCTTTCAAGAACAAGCCTTAGAGAAGAAGAGGATTCAATATTTTATTATTTCCTATATGGATCGAACCTACCTTTTCATGGGAAGCATTGAAGTTTTCTTTTGTTTTGGGTTTGTCAAAAGGTCCCTTCACGTTGTATTTTGTTATCCCGAGGCGGGCTTGGCTGCCTCTTGATGTAATTCCTGATCAATTCTTGATCTTTCTTAATATAATTTCCTCGTGTTTATGGTTTTTTTTTAAAGTCCCTTCATTTGATAGCATTATATTACTTGACCTCCTTGTCATTTTATTATTTTAGAGTACCAACGTGAACCTTCACCTTGTTGGCCTCAAGAAGGCCATAGAGAGAGTGGTGGAGAAAACATGAAAACCTCTCACCGTCAAAAATTTCACCATCACATTTTTTTATTTATTTTTAGCAAAACTCACAATTGTGAGTGGATTATATTGAGCAACCCAAAAAATTACAAGGTTATATCATGTTCATGTTAAGCCATGACAACATCCAGGGATCAAAATTACAACGGCTATCAGGGCAGCCACCCCTACCACCTCGCCTCCACATCCTTGATACACAAAGCCCATGCTCTTGTCATTCTGAGATCTTTTATTTACTGATGGCCAAGATTTGCCCCCATCCTAGGCATTCCATCTGCTGACAACAAGGCACAAGTAGTCCTAGACCAATCCTCCGAGTGATGCTTGCGCCTGAGTGCCCATATTAGCACTTTGCTTTCTTGTATAATTTCTGCGAAGCTTGCCACCTTAGAACCTCCTTCAAAAACACGGTGGTTCCTTATCTGCCATATATTATGAAAGAAGAAGTATCTGATAATCTGAGTGCTGACGAGGAGTGCAGGACTACCTAAATTTTTACTTCCAAGGCATTGGTGAGTCTTGAAAAAACTAATTTTCCATGTTCTCTGGA